>NC_080577.1:37722500-39190000 GCF_029962835.1 Magnolia sinica
CTGCACTTGTTGTGCAGCATATACTCGACCCTGGGTTTGCGGGGGAGGTGCTTGTCCCCTCTACTGCGGTCTCCACTGCTGCTGCTGTCGATGCGACAGCCTACCTGTTGCCTCTGCTATTGGGGAGAAGGCCTATGAATAGGGGTCTAATGCTGGGATCGTTGCTGCTGCTGCTGCTGCTGTGGAGGATGGGGCAGGGGCAACTATGGTGCCCTCTATTACTGCTGTGGATGAGGACACTTGCGCCTACGATGCCTAGACCGTCCTCATCCATAACTTACACTAGAAAATGACCCAGATGAAGGAGCTGGCTGCGATGAGGATGAAGCTGGTTGCGCTACAGGTGGTCTGAATCCAGAATGGCCCTTGTACCGTCAGTGTTGGTGCTGACTGGAGCTACTGGAGGGTGCCTTGCTCTTCTGGTCTCTGGTGGAACACTGCTCTTTAGTCCTCTGGGACAAGGCCCAGTCCTCCTCATAAACCAAGGGCTGATGCACGACCTCATCAAATATCGTCAACAGATGTCCCACGCTGCGATTGTGAAGGATGGGACGCAAGCCGCTCACAAAACGGTAAGCCTTCCGCTTCTCGTTGTCTACGAGGTAGGAGGTAAAACAATATAGCGCAACATGTTGGGCCTCATACTGAGACATCGTCATCTCACCCTGTACTATGGTCTCGAACTCTAAGGCCCTCTGCTCATGGATATGCTCTGGGAAGAACTTCTTGTTAAAACAGACCACGAACTCCTCCAACGTCCACATAAAATCAGGTTCGACCATCCTTGAAACTGACGACCACCAATGACGAGCCTCGCCTTGAAGAAGGAAGATGGCTAATGGAACTCTATACTCACTAGTGCATTGCATGGTGTCAAAAATCTTCTCCACCTCAGTGCGCCACAAATCTGCTGCAGAAGGGTCGGGCTCACCCCCAAACTGTGGGGGATCATGCTGCCTAAAATCACGGAGCAGCGCGCTCATTCGCAACTGTTGAGACTACTCAGGGGCCTCAGGAACAGGCTGACGGGTCTAAAGAATAGTAGTGATAGCCTACATCATCTGCTGAAAATGTGCGACCCCAACCTAAATCATCGGATGAACAGAAGCGGCATAAGCCTCAGAAACTGGAATAGCAGGCTTAGGTGGGGGAACAGGTGCCACTGGGGGCAGAATCACAACCTCAAGTATAGGATTGGGACTAGGGTCCACAATGGGTGGAGTAGGATGTGCTTGGGTCGATCGGGTCGCTCGAGTATCACAAGTTCCTTTACCTCTCGTGCCTCGACCATGGGTGCCTCGTTTAGGCGACATCATCTACAAAACAACAAGGACGATGGACACATTGAGATCAGAACCTCGAAGGCTCAAATGGAAACGCACTTGAGACATGACTTGTCCTAAGCTCGCAACAGATATGTGATGTCGTCCTAAGTTATTCTGTAGGTTACTTGTTATGCTCTGATACCAACAACTATCACGCCCCAGACTTGGTGACCGGACTCACAAGGAACCCGATAGTCGATTTCGGCCGCAACAGCCTCTGTGGTGCTCCATTCTTGGCTCCTAACACCCATTCACTAAGTTCCGATCCTGGGATCCTACAAGGAGGATTTATAACATAAGTCTGAATCCAATAAGAGCACCCCCAAGATCATAACATAGTAACCACATATATTAATCATAGGAACACATCACAAATCCACTAGGAATTAAGACTTTAAACATGTACATGACTCAAAGAAGAGATACATAATTAGAATAAGGGAAACTCCAATAGGTCCTCGACATGCTCTGAAAGCTACTCAGTTACCGCGGCTACCTAGAATCACCTGCACGTATCAATCATGCATAAGCTTATAGAAAGCTTAGAGGGTGGTGTAAGTGTGTGTAATACCAGTGCCTGAAAGAAATATCAGAGAATGAAGAAGCTCAGCATGAACCATGAACACTATCAATGCCACTAGCCATACCAAGGCTAAGCAATGACAATCATGAATGCAACAAGCCGTACCAAAGCTATGCAAAGAAATACATGAGTACTGGGCACCATACCGAGGCAATGCACAAAAGGCCTATATAGCCAATGCCAATGCAATGCAATACATGCCAGTCCTCATATCAAGTCCAAAATCATATATAGTTCCACTATAGGGAAACCATTGGGGTCAAGTGCACTACTAGCTGACTGCCACTCTCCAAGACCCGCATAGTCAAGTGAGCATAAGAGACCTCACTACCCGCCTGTGGACAACTAATCACCAAGAGGCTTAATGGTAGCGGACCCACTCACTAGTTGGTTAGACTTAGCCTAGCTATGCTCACTTACTTAGGCAGATAAGGCCACATCCCATCTCAACCGACCTCGCGATAGTGGGAGACACAGCCTAACGGTATAAGGCACCCAGGCGCTCATGTTTTCCACTCGGTCTCAGCATTAAGGCGTCTTCTTGGTACCATGAAGGTTTAGGGGCTTTCACCCAAGGACATTCTAAGTGCCTTATAAGCTCAATAGATATTTTCTGTGTCCAATACGACCATCCACGATACTCTTGTGGAGGCTACGGCCTTGATGAAGCAAGGTCGAATATAAACCATGTAATGAAATACCAGATGCATGAATCACGCATACCAGTCATACATCAGCTCCAAGCATCCTATGTGCTCAAGAGGGGAAGTCCATCCCTATGGGAAGCCATAATATCTTGCCCAATGGCACAACCATGACCACTCACATACACACAATGCCAACCAAGCACACAATGATGTATATGAGTCATGAAGATAAACAAGATGCGCTATGAGGCGATGTACGATGTGGTACTCTCTGCCTATCTAAGAAGGGACTAGGTCTAGGTAATTAGAAGAATTTTCATAAGTAATCAACCTGTAGTGGGGGCCCGATAGTTTGGGGTAGCCCATAAGGCTAAGGAAGGACAATGACATGGGCCTAAGTAAATTAAACGGGCCTAACTAGGGTCTATGGTGGACCTTTAACCACTCAAAGAAGCAAGTGGCCTACCTTGGGGCCACCAATGTGGACATTTAACCACTATTGTCCCTAGATAGTAGCCCATCAATAATTGATTACGGATCAAGGCCCAAGGCCCAAACATCACCATGAATAAGAAATGGATAGCCATAGCATTCCACGTACATTCATATTGGGCTTGATATAAATGACCCAAGGCCTATTCAATACATAGGTCCAAAGGGAAACATATATAACCCAACCCATATGCATTGCTACGGGCCCATAAGGGAGGTTATGACCTAGCATAAGGGTCACTAAATCCATATATTGTGGTGGACCTAGTGGGAAGCCTATTACCCCAACCACATGGGCAATAATCATGTTCTAGCCAAGCAAGTTGGGCCTACATTCTAGCCCAAGGATATAGTTGATTTGGTGGGCAACCAAGGGCCCAACCACTCGTATAATCTAGCCCACTAACCCAACATAATATCATGGGGAATATAGCCCAAGAGTCCACTGGGCTTATCTAGAAAGTTCCAGCCCATTTGGGCCTAGAGAGTCCAAAAATCTTATTACATACATGGACCCATATAACTCAACTATGGTGGGCCTTAAGATTGCATTAATTAAGCCCAAAATTTGGGGATTAAAGGCATGAATTTATCCCTCCAAAGTGCTCACAATATTGTGGGCTCCACTCCTTAAAACTTTAGCCCAAAAGCCGTGTACATTTATAACATCTTGCTGGATTTTTATTCCACCAGCTTTATGGGTCTGCTGGAGCCCAGAAAATGTTCATCTGATTGGGACACGAGTTCAGGTGGTCCAACGATAAGGTCATAGGGTCCCACCACATAGGAGTGAACCTAAAAACACAAAGAAGTAGGTGGGCCACACTGCTAGACCAAAGTCCAGCAGCAACCCACTACGGGTGTCCCACTGTTGGGCTTGGGCAGTCCAAAGGTTAGACGCCCAGCCCTATACCAATGGACACGATGGGCCCCACCTTGGACATTCCACACCAAGGTGGGCCACGTCCAAGTGGCTCACAAAGTGGATCGACATGTGGATAAAATACAACTCATGGTGGGCCACAATCAAGGTGACAGTCAGCCTTGTTGGACGTCACCACCATGGACGTCCAGCCAGGTGGGCCGGTCCAACCCTACACACTGAAATCCAATGGCCCAATTGGCCCCAAATCTAGTTAGGTGGGTCCCAGCAAGGGTGGGCCACCTTAGGAATTAATTTCACAATTTTACAGATATGGTAAATATTTTTAAGAATTAGGACAACAATACATATCCAAAAATTTGGTTAGTGTAGAAATCCTGCTGACCCCATGTTTGGCACCACATGGGGTGGGCCTATGCTCATCCAAACCCCTAGAAAATTTTGGGAAGTGTAGGCACACTTACTCCAGAAAATAAGGTAAACATACTCATTTCTATCATACAGTATTGCTGAACTGTCAAGAAATTTCTGGATAGTTAGCCCTCTTTGGCCCATCCCATTGGCCTCAAGCATGGGGAAATGGTGTGGGCCCCATTCCACATCAAAGTGGGTTCCATACATTAAAAAATTCCCAAAGGTTTTTGAAAAAAAATGACATGCAAATAGATCTAAACATTAGCTCAAAAGTCATGTTCCAACTGGGCTTGAAATTTGGACAGCAACATGTGCTGTCCATATTTCGGCCCATATAATTAAATCAAAGGGTTTATTGCCCAAATCCATCATGTGGGGTCTACCTTGATGGGTTAGCAAAATTTCAGACCCATGAGTTCACCATATTCTCCATGCAAAAACTATTTTGGAGGCCACCCAACCCATACATGCATGGTGGGCCTAGACATCCAACAATGGTGGGCTTGGACGTCCCATCTTGCTATGGGTCTGAGATGTTACTGACCTCCTTGGTGGACCACACATCATCAAAAATACACAGAAGAAAATAAAGAGAAAGGGAGAGAGAAGGAGAGAGTCGGTCATTGGTGGAAGGTCCCGCCACTATTGCACCTTCCACACCACAATCCACACCTTTCGCTATATTGTATAATACATGCATGTTATGATACATCAAGAAAACTTACTGAATGGTAGGGACACCTTTCCTACATGCATGCAAAGGCCTATATGTCCTATGAGATGTAAGAAATAAAAGGAAAGCATCATGGTGGCTCCATGGAGAATGGTCCACCATGGAATGGATTGTGTAGGATCTAGGCCCTTGGCCTTTATCCTATGAGCCATGTATGACCTCTACCAGGGATTGTGGGTCCTACATACTTCCATGCATGCTTGGAAAAGAAAGGAAGTAGAAGGAGAAGAAGTGATCTTCTAGGTTGCACCCACCTGCAAAGATGCCTTCAAAACTTCAAGGATGGTGTTCTAGGCTCCAAGGGAAGAAGATTCAAGGGTATAGATGGGATTCTAAGGGCTAGATGGAGGGAAAAATGGGGATGAAGGGGCTGGAGTAGAGAGGGAAGCTTGGACGTTTTGACTATGAGGAAAGGAGGAATGGAAGAATGAGAAGGAGAGAGAGAGAGGAGAGTGTATATCTAGGTAATCATTTCTCTCTAAGTTAGGGAAGAACAACCAAATGATGGTGCATTGGGGGTGAAGGCAAGGCACATGCCTCTCTATGAAAGGTAGCCTTGGCTAGGCTATGATGGGTTAGTAGCTAGGTAGAGTAGGCTAGGCATAGGCTTTCTAGGAAAATGTTGCTAGGTGGGGCCCACCTTGAAAAACGTGCATGCTAGCAAGTGGGTCCCACCACATAATGCATGGCCAAGAAATGCTCGGATTGTTAAGTCAAGATGCACATACTGGATTTAT
Organism: Magnolia sinica; assembly: GCF_029962835.1. NCBI lineage: Eukaryota > Viridiplantae > Streptophyta > Magnoliopsida > Magnoliales > Magnoliaceae > Magnolia > Magnolia sinica. Next base: position 37,728,315 of record NC_080577.1, read on the forward strand.
GGATGAGACGCGGCGTTGGAACTGCGGCGCCGATACAGTCGCAATGGCATAGGTTTCAAGTCGATCCGGGTTAGGTCTACATAACACGATTTAAGGATGACCAAAAATGCTATCCACAGGTCGTGGGTCGCCGAAATTCAACCGGTAGGACCACGAGACTTAGTGGAATGAAATGGATACTCGGGGTAGGGTCTTACAAACAAAATGTCGTAAACGTACAAAACCAATATGACGAACTTACTTTCATTGATTTTAATGTAGATATATTCATCTGCAGTGTTTTATACAAAACCATATGGGGAAATCACTTTATGAAACTTCAGGTACTACTGTCATGATGCCTGTTTCAACCCATAGATGGATATTTTTAGTTTACAACACATATTTTGAGCCATCGGCTACAAAGCCTTCACGTTGCAACACACACACACACACACACACATTCTCGTTTAGATCTCCATTGAGAAACATAGTCTTTACATCCATATAATGTAACTACAAATCCATATGAGTTACAAGAGCTATTATGATACTTAATGGTTCTTTCTTAGATACTGGTGAGAAAGTATCTTTAAAATCAATACTTTCACATTGGTTAAAACCCTTGGTAATAAGTCTAGCTTTATATCTTTCGACATTATCCTTACAATCCTTTTTGGTTTTGAACACCCATTTACAACTAATTAGATTTATTCCTTGTGGTAACTTAATAAGATCCTTTACTTTATTGTCTTTCATGGATTTCAACTCATCCTTCATGGTATCAATCCAACGAGAATGGTTAGTATTTTGTTTGGCTTGTGTAAAGGATTTATTATCCTTTTCCACCCCTATGTTAAACTCGTGCTCCTGCATATATACAATGTGATCATCTCAAATTACAGGCCTCTTCTCTTTTTTAGATCTTCTTAATGGCTTAGTCTCTTGAGTGTGATTTTGATTTCCTTAGTGGGCTGTGTAGGAGGTTTGTTGTGGTGATCTATAGTGACTATAGGCTCGACAGTAGGATTCATACCAATGTAGTTTGGAATTACTAGAATGGGAGTCGTGGTCCTTTCTTCATCGAATATAAAATTCTCATTGTTCATGTTCCCACTATTTTCAGCATCCTCAATGAATTTGGTATTCTCAATCTCAATAATCCTGATGGAGTGAGAAGGGCAGTAGAATCGATGACCTTTTGACATTTATGAGTATCCTATAAAGAAACAACTTATAGTTTGAGGATCAAACTTTCTTTTATTTGGGTTATTAACTCTGGCCTCAGTAAGATATCCCCAAATATGTAGATATTGGAGACTTGATTTTCTCCCATTCCATAACTCAAAAGGGGTTTTACTCACAATCTTGTTGTGAACCCTGTTAAGGATATGAACTATAGTTTTAATTGCATCACCCCATAAAGATTATGACAATATCAAATTGCTTATTATTCTACGCACGATGTCCATAAGGGTGCGATTGTGTCTGTCAGCTACACTATTCTACTATAGAGTCCCAAGCATGGTGTACAGGGCGACAATGCAACAATCTTGTAGGTATCATGCCAAGGGTCCTAGATTGTGACCTGATTTATCATATATGCCATAATATTCACCACCACGGTCAGAATTGACGTCCTTAATCTTCTTATCAAGTTGATTTTCAATTTCAGCCTTATAGATTTTAAAAACATCTAGGGCATTTGATTTTTTTCATTCATAAGATAAAGGTACCCAAAATGAGAGTAGTTATGTATAATTGTGATAAAATATTTATGCCCACTCCATGATGCTATAGGGAATAGCCCACAAATGTCCATGTGTATTACTTCTACGAGTTCTACACTCCTTATTGCACCTTTTTTTTTTCTAGTTCTGGTCTGTTTACCCTTAATACAAGCAACACGTTTTATAGTCAGAGAAGTCTAGAGAATGAAGAATCCCTTGTCACACCAATCTATCCAATCTCTCACGAGAGTTATTGCATAATCGCCTATGTCACAACATGGAGAAATTTTCATAGTCTAGTCTTCGGTTAGATCCTACATTATTTATATGCAGGGTTGGTATAGGTTGTTCACCATATACCCAATGTCGATAATAATTAAATCAAAGTAATACTCAGTATTTTTATTCTCAAATTGAAAAGAATAACATAATTTATCCAAACGAGAAATAGAGATCAAATTACACCTTATAAAAGACACAAAAATGTATCTACAAGATCCTATAAATGACATGACCTTAACTTAAGCATACAGACTTTGACTGTCTCTACATCAACTTTAACGCCATTGCCTATGTAAACTGTGCGTTCCACATCAGTTGATAGCCTGCTCTATAGCAAGTCCTGCATAGAAGTATATATGTGAATAGTTGTTCCTGAATCTATCCACCAAGAATCTACTAACAGATCAATTAGATTGGATTTAAAATAGAATATAATTAAATTATTACCATTCCTTATGAGCCACTGATTGTACTTTATAGAGTCTTTCTTCTGATGACCTTGCTTCATGCAAAAGAAGCAATTGTTTTTTTTAGCCCACTTATCTTTCGATCCGTTCTTAGGTAGATTGCCAGCCGGAGAACTTAGAGGACCTGAGAATCCCTTATTAAAACCATATTTTTTTCCCTTTCCATCATGTCCATGTCCATATCATGAGATTACAATATTAATATTTTGTGTGTTTTCAAATAATTTTAGAGATTCAGGTTTTTTTAAAGCAAGGTCCAACTATAAGCACCCCATTATTATCTCCATGGACTCTTTCTATTGAACATAATTGGACCTAGTTAAGGCAGGAACATGATGCATTTGAGTTGGAATTGTAACTGGTTACAAAATATAATCACATTAGCATATTATTTAAGGATGAGAGACTTATCTCACCCACAGGTGTTAAGCATCTTAGACTTACATCATTGACATCAGTTGGCTTCATGTTCAAAAGAATCACTTACATGTCATGACCTACCACAGGAGTAGTGATGATATGTGTCCGATTCTCGCCAGGATTGATTGGTTGGGGCCATCATCATCCTGGGCAATTCAATTAGAGGCCCTAATCAATTGAATTAATAAATTTTACTTGATATTTAGTTTCATAAATTGTTTCATACACCACCAGCATCGTTTCTCTAGATCGCTTACATTCTTACCAAATGATGATCAATTGTGTTTATGTCACCATCCGCATTGAATGCAAATGCAACCGTATATAATCTTACCACTGTATCCTAATGTTAATAGTCAAAATTTATAAAATCTTCACCGATTGATGTCACTATGGTGGCTAACACAACTAGATCCAATTTAATAAATTTAGACTTTAGGGTTACAAATTTAATTCTGCCCCCTATGGATTATTAATGAAACAGTCCGATTTGGCCGAGCAAGTAGTTGACATCGATCATTGAAATATGGGGGATCTTAAAAGGAAATAGACAGTTAGGTTTCTCTCTCCCCTTTCCTTTTAAATCGATGATCAATTTCAGCTTCTGGAGTATGGGTAATGGGCCCACAACTTAGATAAATCGAGACTTTATACATATGATACATACATCATTAATGAGCATCCCAGTTCTAACCTTTAACATTCGTAGGATGGACACCTAGATTGATGTTGAGAGTGAAATATTGTATATTTCTCCCTTTTTATACTTTAGTTTTATGAACATAGATGCGTTTAATTGATATAATTATACATGTTTTCTCTTGCGAGGTGATTTTGAGAGCTAATGAGAAAAGGACGCTTAAAGCGATGATTTAATGCTCAAAGAATAACCACGTGGATGATTGGATCCATAGAGGTTAAGATTGAAGAATTCAAGTACCAAAGACCTAAGGAAACTAAGTGAGGAAGGAAGAAAATCGAAGACTCAAAGTGAAGAAATCGACAATTGAATGCCATTGATGACACCTTCGATGCCATTGAAGTGAATTTGATGCCATTGAAGCCACACTCGATCTCTTTGCGAAAATCATGAATTCTTGATTTCAATGTTGGACAAACTCATGTACCATTTGATGTCATTGAAGCCATGTTCGATTCGATCAAAGCCAAGTTCGATGCCATCGAGAAAATACCAGGATTTGAGAGTTTATTGCTGGACATTTTCCTATTTTCACCCGATTCCTTCGATGGGAGTTCGATGGCATCGAAGATGCAAAAGCTGCGTAAATTCAAGGTTGGTTTGGAGTCGGTGCAAATCATAGCTATATAAAGGGATATTTTATGTTTTCTTAAACACAAATTATGGTAGAAGGAGTAGAGCAAAGAGTTGTAGAGCTTCAAGGAGTCCTCCCTCCTCTTCAATCCTTTGGTTGTATTTAGTTTTTATATTTTTCTGTTTAAGTTTTAGTTCAATCATATCTATGGTTGGTTAATCTCTTAGGTAGAGCTAATAGGTAAAGCTTGTAGTTCTTCTTACTGTTTAGTTTACTTTGATTTAAGTTATTTGGTTTATATGTTGAACAATTCATTATTATTTGATTTGAATGAAGTACATATTTCTAGTTTATTTTGATCCATTATCGACTTCGGACACTCTGAATGCTTAGGAAGATTATGAATATTTTCTTACATGTTTTCTAAGAGATTAATTCGTAGATTTTATTGATCTATCGTTGACTTCAACACAATATATGCTTTAAATATACTACAATCAAGTCACTGATGCTTTATGAGGGAACCAATTCAATGAAAGTTCAAATCCATTTTGATATATGAATAATGATTTAACTACTCTATTATCCGACTGGATAGGAGAGGACTTCGATTTTAGTTGTATGATCTAATTAAATCAAGTAAATTAACATTGAGATAACTATGAGTGGACACTTGACACTCTAGTGTTTTGTCTCTAATAGTTTCTTTCACAATTATTCATTTAAAACCAGATTTTAGTAATTACTTTAGATTTTAGTTCTAATTCTAATGTATCCCAGAAATCTCACAATAGCAAGTCCCTACACTTGGGGTTGTCATAACAAGTTTTTGGTGCCATTGTCGAGGACTTTGGTTGCGTTTTTTCCTGAAAAATGTTGGTATTAGAATTAGGTTAGGATTAGGTTTAACTTTTTTTTTTGTGTTTCCAAATTAGGTTTTTCTAAATTATTAGATACTAACTTTGTTCTTATGTTTTGTAGAACCTAACATAGTATCGTTGGTATCGTTGATCTAGTAATATCCTTCCAACTCTTCTTGCTGTGCTATTTTAGATTTCTTAATTTTTTGTATTTTTTCTTTTCTCTGAAGTAGGTTTTAGTTTAAACTTTGGATTGAGAGTGTTTCATGCCTAAGTGGGTTCGTAACAATACTTTACATCTCTTAAGTGAAGGAGGATTAGTCAAAGGGTTACCTATCCATCGCCGAATTAGACACACCTTGAGATCCTCTGTGTTAGCAAAAAGTATGGTTGACAATCAACGTCACCATTTCGCTAAAGAGCAACAAGATTGTGCATACTGCTCCTCCACCTAGAACTCTACGTGATTACTTACAACCAGCGAGGGAAAGTACACCTTCTTGCATGGTGTTTCCACATAATGTAGGAAATGTGGATTTTAACCCATGAGTGATCCAACTACTCCTGAAGTTTTATGGACTTTATTATGAGAGTCCATATCTACACCTAAAATAATTTGATGAGATTATAGCAACCCTACACTTTCATACGTATCTGAGGACACTTTAAAATTAAAGTTATTCCCTTTCTCTTTGAAGGAGAAAGCTAAGTCCTGGCTTCACTCATTGAGACTGAGATCGATTGGGACATGGGTTGAGATAACTTGGGAGTTCCTTAAAAAGTTCTTCCTAGTTCATAAGACGAATACCCTGAGGAGGGCAATCATGAATTTCACTCAAAAAGAGGAAGAGGCCTTCTTCGAATGCCGGGAAAGATTTAAGGATCTTTTAAATTCCTATCCACATCATGGCTATGAAACTTAGTGAGTAATAAGCTTTTTCTACGATGGACTGACTTCGTCCATGCGCCAATTCGTAGAGATGATGTGCAAGGGAGAATTTATGAACAAGGATCTCGATGATGCGTGAGATTATTTCGATATGCTTGTTGAAAACATGCAGTCATAGGATACTTCATCTAAGCTCACTAATCCCAGATTGACTCAGTTTAGAGAGAAGGGAGGAATGGACATTTTAAGGGAGGAGGATGGTGTGAATGATAGGGTGGATAATCTCATAAGAAAAGTTGAGGCCATTGAATTGAAGAAAGTATAAACAGTCAAACCCAGTGAGACCATTGAGATTGTTTGTGGTATTTGTGCTAGTAACATACACTTGACGCACGATTGCCCATAATACCTACATTCTAAGAGTTGTTACATGAGCAATCTAATGCCATGAACAATTGTCAAAGGCCGTTCAGTGCCCCCATCTCAAACATGTATTATCTTAGCTGGAGGAACCATCCAAACTTTAGTTGGAGGAATGGGAAAACGGCTAATATAGAGAGAAATCCTCTAGGAAAATTTCCTTCAAGTTTCAACCCATTGTTAAATCAGAAAAGAACCCAAGAGGATCCGTTTCTAAAACACATCCAAATTAAGATCTATTCAATCAGAACACATGGCAAGCATTCTAGGACCTTAACAAGTCCATTCAAAGATTGGCGTCACATATAGTTAAGGAGAAAGGGAATTTTCTAGCCTAACCTCTACCTAACCTAAAACCACAATGCGAGATAAGTGACCCGAGCTATTCAAATTAGTAGTGGAATAAGCTAAATCCATCACCACTCTTAGAAGTGAGAAAATAATTGAAAAGAGTATACCAATGAGGGTTGAGAATTCTAAGGACTCAGAGAACGCTGAAAAGGATGATGGGCTTAGCGATGCTTCACATGAGAAATAAACAAAAAAATCGTACAAGCCGGTTGCACCGTTACCTCAAAGATTAATTTCACCAAAACTCTGTCTAACACTTAAGATATCTTGGAGGTTATGAAATAAGTGAAAATCAATATTCCTCTGTTAAATGCTATAAAACAGATACCATCATATGTCAAGTTCTTAAAAGACTTATGTACGACCAAGAAACAATAAAATTTCTAACAGAAAAAGTGAGTGACATCCTCAAACAAGATATTCCCCATAAATATAAATACCCCAGTAGCCCAATCATCTCTTTTGTAATTGGGAATCACCGGATTGAACACGCGCTACTTAACTTTAGGGCAAGTGTGAATCTGATTTCATACTTGGTCTACAAATAACTTGGCCTTAGTGAATTAAAACCCATCAGGACCACACTTCAACTCGTTGATCATTTGATCCATATACTGAGGGGAATGATAGAGGATGTGCTCATCCAAGTCAATAAATTTTACTATCTAGTAGATTTTATTATATTGGACACACATCCCGTCATTGATACAAACACTCAAATTTTCGTCATCCTTAGCTGACCATTCCTAGCTACATCAAATGCCATAATTAATTGTATAAATGTGATTATGAAATTAACTTTTGGGAACATGTCATTAGAGCTGAACATATTCAATATGTGTAAACAACCCGATGATGTTGATGATGTCTAGGAAGTAAATATGATTGATTCATTCGTGGAAGATAGGTCAGTTTTAACCCTACACTTTCATACCTTAGAGACATGCTTAGCTCACTCCCTTAATTTAGATGATGATATGATTAAGGAGATGGATGAATTTCTTGATGCTACACTGGTACTTAAAATTAACCAGTGGAGGCCATAATTTGAAAAGATGTCCCGAACCAATATAAAGCCTCTATCGTCTAGTATCAAGGAAACAAAGCTTCACCTAAAACCACTACTTACTGAACTTAAATATGCTTATTTGGGTTAAGGTGAAATATATCCGATGGTGATTTCTTCCCACCTGGATGAGGAATAAGAGAGTATGCTCATTTCTATTTGTAAGGAACATAAAGGAGCCTTTTAATGGACAATCATAGACCTTAAGGGAATTGATCATTTCATTTATTCTCATCGTATTCATATTAAGGATAATGCAAAAGCGTCTAGACAACCACAACTCTGGTTAAATCCAAACACGAAATAAGTGGTTAAATCCCAGGTGCTAAAGTTGTTGGATATGGGTATCATATACCTTATATCTGATAGCCAATGGGTGAGTCCAACTTAGTTGGTACTCAAGAACTCTAGGATCACCATCATAGCTAATGCGGAAAATGAACTCGTGCCAATGAGAGTCACTACTAGTTGAAGAATGTGCATTGACTATAAAAATTTGAATACCATCATAAGGAAATACCACTTCCCTTTACCTTTTGTTGATTAGATTTTGGAAAGGTTAGCGGGTCATTCCTATTACTGTTTTCTGGACAGATATTCAGGTTACAACTAATTAGAGATAGCCCTTGATGACCAAGAGAAGGCCACATTTACATGTCCTTTTGGCACTTTTACATACCGAATAATGCCATTCGAACTATGTAATGCTCCCGCCACATTTTAGTGATGCATGTTGATTATTTCTTCCGATATGGTGAGGCAATTCTTAGAGGTTTTCGTGGGCAATTTATCTATTTTTGGTACATCTTTTAGCGAATGCATTGATAATCTTAAACTCGTGTTGAAAAGATGCGAACAAAATAATCTTGTGCTGAATTGGCAAAAATGCCATTTCATGGTTCAGAAGGGAATAGTCCTTGGACATATTATCTCGTTCAATGGAATTGAGGTAGACAAAGTCAAAATTGATTTAATCTCTAACTTACCTCCACCCATGAGCATATATGACATACGATCCTTCTTAGGACATACTTACTTTTACCGAAGGTTCATAAAAGACTTTAGTCTTCTCTCTCATCTTTTGTGCAATTTTCTTCAAAAGGATACTCCCTTTGAATGGAGTGAAGAATGTCAGAAAGCTTTCACCAAGCTAAAGGGCATGTTAACTAGCACTCCCATCATGCAACTACATAACTTGAGTTTAAATTTTGAAATTATATGCAATGTAAGTGATTATTCTATTGAGGTGGTGTTAGGCGAGAGAAAAGAGAAGAGACCTGAAGTTATCTACTTTGCAACTAGAACTTAAAACTCGGCCTAAGTAAATTATTCCACTAGGGAAAAGGAACTTCTAGCCATAGTATTTTTTTTTTGGACAAGTTTAAATCATACTTGATAGGATCTAAGATCATCATTTTCACCGACCATGCGGTATAAAAGTACATTCTTTCTAAGAAGAATTTTAAAGCCCTGTTTGTTAAGATAGATCTTTCTACTCCAAGAAATTGACATAGAGATACGCGATAAGGAGTAGAGAATGTATTGGCTGACCATCTTTCCAAGCCTGTTTTATTGGATTCCATCGAGACGACACTTATCAATGACATGTTCCCTGATGAACAACTACTTAGAGTGTCATAATTACCTTGGTATGTTGACATTGGTAATTATCTTGCCACATGTATCATGCCCACTCACTGAATTGTGCAAGATAAGAAGACGTTTTTTTACTGAGGTACGCAATTTCTTATGGGATGATCCACATCTATTCAAATATTGTGTAAATCAAATCATTAGGAGATGTGTCCCTGATAATGAATATTACAGTGTCATCTCGTTTTATCATTCTCACGCATGTGGGGGCCACTTCTCTGCTTAAAAGACCACAACAAAAATTCTACAGTGTAGCTTTTACTGGCTTACTATGTTTAAGGATACAAATGAATTCTGTAAAGCGTGTGAGCGGTGTCAGAAATTGGGAGGATTGTCCCGTAGAAATATGATGCCACTGAACCCATCCTTACATTAAAGCATTTGATTACTGGGGCAATGGTTTTATGGAACCATTCTCCAATCCTTTAGAAATATCTATATTTTTCTCATTGCTGATTATGTCTCCAAGTGAGTTAAGGCAATTTCGTGCCAGAATAATGACCATTGCACGGTCATTAGGTTCTTAAAAGAGAATATTTTATCTCCATTCGGAACTCCTCGAGTCATCATAAGTGATGGAGGATTAACTTTTGTAATAGACCATTTCATGCTTTGATGAAGAAGTATGGTATTTCTCATAAAGTGAGTACCCTTTATTATCCTCAAATAAATGGCCAAGTTGAGATTTCAAATAGGAAAATAAAATAAATTCTTGATAAAAAAGTTACCCGGATTGTAAAGATTGGTTACTTTGTCTAACCGATGCATTACGGGCTTACTGTACTGCATACAAGATCCCTATTGGGATGTCTTCCTTTAAACTTGTCTATGGAAAGGCTTGCCACTTGCCGGTTGAGTTGGAGCATAAAGTATATTGGATGATAAATAATTTCAACTTCAATCTTGACAATGCTGGCTCGTTGTGCAAATTATGATTAAATGAATTAGAAGAAATTTAGAATGATGCTTACGAGAATTCTAGGATATACAAGGACAGGATGAAGGTGTTCCATGACAAGAACATTCTTTGAAAAATCTTTTGAGCCAAACCAGAAAGTCATTTTATATAATTTCAAACTTCATCTTTTTCCCAATAAGTTGAGATCTCGTTGGATCGGCTCCTTCAAAATCAAAGCTGTCTATCCTCAGGGGCTGTTGAGACAAAAAATCTGATGACTAGTAACATTTTCAAAGTAAATGGTCATTGTCTAAAACCATTCATTGAGAAATTGGATTAAGAGGATATGTCCATCCCTCTGATTGATCCTGTTTATCAGGACCAAGCTTCTAGTATGATAGAAGTCCACTTATTCATTTATTGTTTTCTTAGGATTATGATAGTTTGTTTTTATTTAGTGTTAATCCCTTTATATGATAAGGACTTCATATTACTTCAGTTATCTTCCTTAGGTATTATCTTTCTTACTCACTCCTCTTTCATTTTCATTATCTCATGTTGGTTTTATTGCATTGTTTTTATAGTGAGGACAATGTAGATTTTAGGCCGGAGGGTGAGATTAGATGAACTGATCAGTATTTGCTATGTTGAACAAAATTTTTAGTTTCAATACTTTTTTTAAAGATTGATATTCTGTATATTTGAGTATTATGATAAGATATATAATATTTTTTGAAAGTGAAACAGTCGAGCTAACAGTCCTTGGGGGGGGGGGGGAATAGGACTATGCCAAATAAAGATTTCAAGGTACTGAAATAATAAATAAATCTGAAAAAATCACTAATATCAATAGCAGTAGTATTGAGAAATTGATTCAAACTTTGTTACTAGGACAACCTTACACAAAAAACAGAGTTTTAAGTAGGACAACCTGATTTCATGAATGTAGTAAGGATCAAGATCACAAACTAAGTAAGAGACAAGAGAGAGCTATCTATTACGAGCATTCACCACATAAGCATAAATAAATTATAACTATTCACCACATATACAAAAATTTAAACCATTCACCACAAATACTAGAAGTTATATTGGTTCAGTGTGTATACCAACTATTCTTAAACAGCCACACCTACTCCACTCCCAATAATCACAACCCACATGATATTAGCGTTCACTAATAAACAAAGTTTTCACAGGTTCACCTTAAAACCTATACAATTGTGTTTTTAGGTGGGCTATCACAAATAAAACCCTACGCTGAGATTTTTTGGCTATCTCAGTCAAAACCAATACATGAGATTTTTTGGATATCTCGAAGAAACCAAAAACAAAAGTACATAATGATACTTATCTTCTTCTTTGAAGACGTTCTTGATGTATCCCGTAGAACCGCTTCATTTGATGTAGAATGTTTAATGTCCAGTAATACAATCAAGGGTTTTAGGTTCTAATTGATTTTAAATTAATTCAAACCTCAGGCTACTTGTTTGAATCCTTTAGATCTCAAAAGAAGAGTGATTACTCTCTTTCTTTAAAAAGTAAGATTCATAAATGAGAGATCAAAGAATCAAAATAAAAGTTATATAAACAGAAATATAAAATACCGTGCAATAGCTTAATGATAGTGGGGACTTCTCTCTTTTTAAATGAAGGCTTTTCTTAGCTTCGATTGGTAATTTTCGAATGAGAGAAGGCCTCTATTTATAGGTTGAAATGTTGTTGCTTTGACTCGTGTAAGGTCTCCTTCGACTCATCTAAGATCCAACCAAATTTTAAAATTTGGACGCGATCGGATAAAACTGTTCTTCGATTGGTTGAAGGCCCTGCTTGACTGGTTGAGGATGCTAAAATTTACTCACTAGACTTTGAGTCGGTGTCTCTTCCACTAGTCAAAGGTGTTCCTTTAACTAGTCGAGAAACCACTAGAAATATCCATTTTTTGAGTTTGAATCTTGGATTGGTTGAAGATATACTTAGACTAGTCGAGCCATAGCTTAGACTAGTCGAACCAAGGCTTAGACTAGCCAAACTAAAGCCTAACCAAAGTATATAAACCTGTACAAGTTTAACATTTGAAAGCACCTAACTATAAGGTCTTTCTAGGGTCATTTATACCTAAGAAAACTGGACATTGAAGTGTATAGCTTGAATCTTCTACTTGTAGGTGGAGCTTGATTTTCTACTAAAAAAGTAGTAGAACTTGAATGTTTTTTGGTTTGAATTATCCATGACTTGAACTTGTTCTTGCACTATTCAATCTTCAAGGTTTGTTTTTGAAGGTGAACTTTCCATCTTTCTTGAAAGTAACCTTTCCATTACTTAAGATATTTTGTCTCATTGAAATTTGACAAATAAAAGTGTGCACAACACTTACAATCAAACAAAAGTGTGCATAACACTTACAATCTCCCCCTTTGTCAAATTTGTGACAAAACACTTAGTACATCAATCACAAAATAATGTAGCTAAATGTAGCTGGAATTTCTTTCTCTGCTACTCTACTACCTGCTACTCTGCTACTCCCCCTCAATGATAACTTTTCTCTGCTTTATACCCTTCTATTTCACCTGTATTATAACATATACTCCCAATGTAATGCATAATTCCAACAAGTATCTTGCCATTCATTATTCTAATTAATAGATCAATCATTCATCATCAATAACAAAATACTATTTTCTCTACCTTTTTATTACAAAATGACAAAGGAAAGAGTATCAATGTGAACATATATATATATGATTGAATCATCAGAATAAGAACTAGATAAACATAACTGAACCACAAGATAGGCATTATAATTAAGTTCAGCAAGTTCAACACATAATAAAAGCATAAAAAGAGAGTATGTTCCATGAGTTTAATAAGTCATACAACCCAACAAGAGTTAAAAGCTATAGAGCCTAACACGAAAACAAAACCAAATCAACATAATTAGAACTAGAGGAGGAAGGAGGAGGTATAGATGGGTCAATCTGGTGAAGTCCTTTAGTAATGCGATGAAAGTATTTATGCATATACTTTATTGAAGATTTGTGACTTTCTGCAAGATTGTCCTGGGATACCTTCAATTCAACAACCTTCCCCTCTAAGGATTGAAGTCGATCATCAACCTGAGAAGGCTGAAAATCAGGGTCAGCTTCATCGTCTAATTCTATCTCAGCAAATATGTCATCCATAGTCGTTTCTGTAGGCAATGGTGTTTCCTCTTCTTTTACATCATCCTCATCTCGGTGATCGGGGAGGTACTCTAATTTCATCTTGTTAATGTTTGTGTTATCAAAAGGTGGAACTGCCTCAGGAGCCTCAGTCGAATGAATGACAACGTTACAATGGATAGCAATAGTTGTCATGAGATAGGCAAATGGGATGGAACCATGTGCTAAACGTATACGGAATTGAATGATTAAATAACATATTAAAGATGGGAGACAAATAGGTAAGCTAAATGCAACGACATGAAGAACACGTGCCATGAAGGGAGTAAGTTCAGGCTTATTCCCAAAGCGAGGATACACATTTGATGTAAAAATACGATGAAGTACTCTGAATCTAGGAATCATCTGGGTGGCACGAAGAGAATTACCAAAACTCCATTCGGCATCAAACCGACATAGTTTCCGGGTAATCTCCCAACGCTCAGACTCATACAATCTATCAGCAAGTGGAGGAATAGGTATGCCTTCATCATTTACATTCACATCAAATAATCTTGAGATCAGGTGTCTGTCAACTGAAAATGTCCCTTCTCTGAAGTTAATAGAGAATGTAAGATTTTCAAGCGACAATTCTCCTATAGAGGCATACATTCCTTGAGCTATGGAGTGGTATGCCGTTCTGTCCCAACCCTGAATGTTTTCCTAACTGACGGCAGACAGGATGTGCAAGAGTTTGAAAGGAGCAATGTGATCAAAATTTACAATCCTTTCTATGATTATATCTTTAGTGTGGAAATCCTGTACATGATCTGAATCTTCTTCAGGAGCTCTCAGGGTTCTCACCCTAAGTGGAGTCGTCCGGGAGGAGGAGCCACTAGGGCCCTTGCAAGAAGCCTTCCTTTAAACCGATGCTCCATGTAGAGTTTGTAAAAGAAGATGTAAATGTTGGCTTTGGCTTAAATCAAAATTTTGCCCAAAAACCCTCTATGGAAAGGATGTAAATATCAAATCAACTACAAAATAAAAATTAACTAGCATATAAGAACCCAAACCTAGAAGGAAATAAAAAATAAAGCACTTACAATGACTCTATGAAGATGGTTTGAGGAATGGAGCCACGACTAGTCGAGGAAGATGAAAGAAATGACATGAAAAAGGGATTTTTTCCTCTTTTAATGGGTCAGCTCGCGATCCACGACCAGTCGAGTGTTATCCTCGACTCGTCGAGGGTTGACTGGTCGAGGACGTACTCGACCTATTGAGTAAATGGGGAACGATCTTATTTTTATTATTTTTTTAAAATATTTTTCAATTTTTATTTATATGCAAAGAAAATAATAAATATGCAACATAATTTAATTAATTAGGAATACACATACCAATATCTTGTTTTAATTTGAAATATCTGTTCCTGTCAAGCAGTTTAGTCATAATGTCAGTAAGCTGATTTTCAATCTAGATATATTCCAATGAAATGCTTTTATCCTCAACCAATTCTCGAATATAATGATATCTAATGTCTATATGTTTCGTACAAGAATGTTGAATAGGATTCTTTGAAATATTGATTGTGCTAGAGTTATCACAATACAAGATCATTATATCTTGCGCAATTCCATAATTAGCTAACATTCTTTTCATCCAAACCAGCTAGGTACAAGCATTACCAACTGCGATGTATTCAGCTTCAGCTGTAGATAAAGATACAAAACTTCGTTTCTTACTGTGCAAGGAAGCTAAGCAATTTCCAACATAGAAACATCCACCGCTGGTAGATTTTTTATCATTAATGTTTTCTGCCCAGTTAGCATCGGTATATCCGGCAAGTTGTACATTTGTATCATGTGGATACCATAGTCTGAAATTAGCTATACTTGCTACATATTTAACTATTCATTTAACAACAATAAGAAGAGATTCTATTGAATCAGATTGAAATCTAGCACAAATTCCAATACTAAAAACAATATCTAGTCTACTAGCAGTTAAGTATAAGAAACTGCCAATCATGCTGCGATATACGCAAGAGTCTATACTTTTACCTGTTTATCCTTTGAAAGTTTGAGAGTTGTACTCATAGGAGTATCAAACTTTTTACTGTTCTCGAATCTAAATTTCTTTACCAAATTCAAAGCATATTTGGTTTGAGAAATGAAAATACCATCTTCCTGGTGTTTTACTTGTAAACCTAGAAAGTAATTCAATTCTCCAACCATACTCATTTCGAACTTGGATTTCATAAGCTCTGCAAACTCAATGGACAAGTTAGTGCTTATAGACCCATAGATAATATCATTAATGTAGATCTATATAATCAGTATGCTTTCATTATATTTTTTGACAAATAAAGTTTTATCGACACTTCCCATGATAAAGTTGTGACTGGGTAAGAACTTAGTCAATTTCTCATACCATACCCTAGGAGCTTGTTTTAGACTATAAAGTACCTTTTTAAGACGATAGACATGATTTGAGAGTTTAGGGTCTTCAAAACCCTTAGGTTGATCAACATAAACCTCCTCATGTAAATCACCGTTTAAAAATGCACTTTTAATATTCATTTGATATAACTTGAATTTTTTAAAGCATGCAATTAATATAAACAATCTAATGGATTCAAGGCAAGCTACTGGTGCAAAGGTTTCATCATAATTGATTCTTTCTATCTGAGTATATTCTTGTACAACAAGTCTAGCCTTTTTTCTAATTATATTTCCTATTTCATCAGATTTGTTTTTGAAAATTCATTTGGTTCCAATTATATGTTTATCAAATGGTCTTGGAACCAAATACCAAACATCATTTCTTAAAAATTGATTTAACTCTTCTTGCATGGCTACTATCCAGTTTTCATCGGTAAGTGCTTCTTTTACATTAGTCGGTTCAATTTGAGAAGTGAAACAAACGTAATTACAAATGTTCTCTAACTATTTTCTTGTTCACACACCAATAAGAAGATTACCTAATATCAGATCAGTAGGATGGTCTTTGAATGATCTTAGTTCAGCATTAACTGGATTAGATGAAGAGTCAGGTTTCACAATAAAGTTGACTTCATCATCATCTAGACTTGATGTGGGTGTGATCAGGTGATCATCAATTACAACATTAATAGATTCCTATATCACTCTTGTTCTTTTATTAAGAACACAATATGCTTGACTATTCATAGCATAACCCAAGAATATTCATTCATCACTCTTAGCTTCAAATTTCCCTAAATATTTTCGGTCACGTAATATGAAGCACTTACTTCCAAAAATTTGAAAGTATTGGATAGTTGGTTTCTTATCGAACCATAACTCATAGGCTGTTTTATCTTTTGATTTCTTACATACACACGATTTATAATGTAGCATGTGGTATTAATAGCTTCAACCCACAATTTTTTGGTAAATTCATGCTATTTAACATAACTTTGGTAATCTTTTGTAGCACTTTATTCTTCCTTTCAACAACCCTATTCCATTGAGGTGTTTTAAGAGCAGAGAACTCATGTGATATGCCATGATCTATATAGAAATTCTCAAAATTGCTATTTTTGGATTCAATACCATAATCACTTCTGATCTTGATTATATTTACTTCTTTTTCAGTCTAAATTCATTTCAGTATTCTTTTGACTTCATCGAGAGTCTCAGATTTCTCTCTCATGAAGGCTACCCAAGTAAATTTGGTAAAATCATCAATGATAACCAGAAAGTACTTTTTTCCGCCTCTACTCTCTATTCTTATTGGTCCAACTAAATCCATATGGAGAAGTTCAAGAGGTTTGGTTGTGGCTAAGGAGTTAACTTTCTTGTGACTACTCCTTGTTTATTTGCCAATTTGGCATGCGCCATATATTTTATCAACCTTTTTTTAATTTGGGTAGACCTCGAATAAGATCTATTTTGCTTAATCTATAAAGATTTCGGTAGTTGACATGTCCAAGATGTTTATGTCATAATTCTGTTTCGTCTGTTTGAACCATGTAACAAGAGAAGTTAGAAGAGCATAACACATTGATAATATAATAAATTTCATAAGTCTTACAACCATTTAATATCACATAACCTTTCTCATTTTTTATCTCATATCCGTGATTAGTAAATTTCACGCTATGTTTGTTATCGCAGATTTGAGATATACTTAGAAGATTGTGCTTAAGTCCTTCAACATATAAAAGATTTTCAAAAGGAGGAAGGTTAGAAAGTTGAACAATACCTTGGCCAATAATTCTGTAGTTACTTCCATAATCAAAAGTAACTGATTCATCATTCATTTCTCTGAAGTTGGTGAATATCTCTTTGTCAACTATCATATGTCTTGAACATCCAATGTTTGGGTACTATTTTGAATGGCTAGAAGCTTTGAAGGCAGTGTGGCTAACAAGACAAGTAACTTTTGGAACCCATTTCATTATAGTTCTAGGTTTAGGAGTTGCATTCGTTTTTCTCTATTTATGAGAGTTAGAATTTCTTTGTCTATTAAATCTGATTTCATTAGAGTTAGATTTAAGAAGCTCTTTGAGTAAGTCCACTATTTTTTTCAGCTAAAAGATTATATCTTTGATTTCTATAGCTAATGTTATTAATCTTAAAAGTTTGAAAAGGTTTTGGATTTTTGAATTTTTGTTTTGTTTTAATTTCTCAAATTCTTATCTCCTTTTATAAATATAGGACATGCATTTTTGTTTTTCATTCAACTATCTTTGATATATCCCAGACCTGAGTTATCGCCACATTTTCTGGACGCGGTTAATAATTTTTCCATCTTAGGGTCTCCATGAGAATATCTCCAAGTATCCTTAGAACTTAAAAGAGAAGAAACTTCGAGTTTTAAATTCTCATTTTCAATTTTGAGTTTTTCTAATTCAAAGGTTTTGAAATGTAAATCAAGTTTTGCTTTTTCAAAACAATCAGAAAGATGAGATTTTTCCAAAATATTATTTTTAAGTTCTTCTTTTAGTTTAAGATATTTTTCCTCTGAATTTTTTGTTTGACAGCTATTTTATAAGTTTCCCTGTATAGGGCATTGTAGGCGTTTTGAAGATTATCTTCATTTTCATTTTCAGGGTCACTCTTGAGATTCTCATAATCAGATAAATTACAGCTATCTGAGAAGGTGACTCTGGATATAGTCATCAGGGCTTTTACTTCATTTGAAATTCCTTGTTCTGAATCATCTGACTTAGAAGAACTTTCAAAGCCGGATGATTCATCCCAAGTAGCAATCATACCCTTTCCTTTTGACTTATCCTTTTTAGGCCATTTATTTGCTAAATGCTTGTATTTGGGGTAGTTGAAACATTAACTGTCTTTTATAGATTTCAAGTTTTAGATTTTCCTTTTCTTTGATCAGATGGTTTTTGAAAATAAGATCTTTTCTTAATTTTGAAAATCCTGTAAAATTTCTTAGCAAGTAAAGCCATGTCATCTTCTGTATCTTCAACATTAGAATTAACATAGTTATCTTTTGAAGTAGATTTGGATGACTTAAGAGCAATGGACTTACCTTACCTTTAAGAGCTTTAAAATTTAACTCATATGTTTGAAGAGAATCAACTAACTCCTCAACCTTCATTAAATCAGTGTCTCTCAGTTCCTGAATGGCAGTTACTTTGGAATTAAATCTCTTAGGAAGAGATCGCAGTATTTTAGCACAGACCTTGCTTTCTGGGATTCCATCTCCTAGACCCCATATGGAATTTACTATATTATTTAATTTTGTATAGAAGTCCATGAAAGTTTTATTTTCTTCCATACGAATTTCCTTAAATTTTGTAGTGAGGATTTGAACTTTAGATTTCTTGACTATAGGAGTTTCTTCATGTGTCATTTCAAGAATATCCCATGCTTGTTTAGCTGTATCACATGAAATGATTCTTTTGAACTCATCAGGTGATAGAGTACAAGTAATTGCATTTAAGGCCTTAGCATTTGCATTGCTTTTATTTTTCTGAGGTGTAGTCCATAAATAAAATGGAGTTTCTTTCATGGACTTGGTTCCATCACTGCGTAGAACTTCAGACACGGGTGGTTTCCATTTGGTTACCGTGGCTTGCCACATGCTTTCATCTAAGAATTTTAAGAAAATTCACATTCTGGCTTTCCAATATGCATAGTTAGAGCCATCAAAGGGTGGTGGCCTGGTAATAGACAATCTATCGAAATTTGACATAATGAAAGCTCTAGATCTTTAAACTCAAGAAACTTAATCCAAATAAAAGAGCAACTTAGCTCTGATACCACTTGAAACAGTCTTAAATGGGGGGGTGAATAAGACTATGCTAAATAAAAATTTAAAGGTATTGAAATAATAAATAAATCAGAATAAATCACTAATCTCAATAGCAGTAGTATTGAGAAATTGATTCAAACTTTGTTCATAGAACAACCTTACACCAAAAACAGAGTTTTAGGTAGGACAACTTGATTTCATGAACGTAGTAAGGATTAAGATCACAAACTAAGCAAGAGACAAGAGAGAGCTATATATTACAAGCATTCACCTTATAAGCATAAACAAATTACAACAATTCACCACATATAGAAAAATTTAAACCATTCACCACAAACACTAGAAGTTATAGTGGTTTGGTGAGTACACCAACTATTCTCAAACAACCACAACTACTCCACTCCTAATAATCATAACCCACGTGATATTGGCATTCACTAATAAACAAGGTTTTCATAGGTTCAACTTAAAACCTATACAGTTGTGTTTTTAGATAGGCTATCACAAATAAAACCCCACATTGAGATTTTTTGGCTATCAAAGTCAAAACCAATATATGAGATTTTCTGGATATCTCAAAGAAGCCAAAAATAAAAGTACATATTGATTCTTATCTTCTTCTTTGAAGACGTTCTTGATGTAGCCAGTAGAACCGCTTCGTTTAATGTAGATTGTTCAATGTCCAGTAATACAATCAAGGGTTCTAGGTTCTAATTGATTTTAAATTAATTCAAACCTCAGGCATCTCAAAAGAAGAGCGATTACTCTCTTTCTTTAAAAAGTAAGATTCATAAATGAGAGATTAAAGAATCAAAATAAAATCTATATAAACAGAATATAAAATACCGTGCAATAGCTTGATGATAGTGGGGACTTCTCTCTTTCTAAATGAAGGCTTTTCTTAGCTTCGATTGGTAATTTCCAAATGAGAGAAGGCATCTATTTATAAGTTGAAATGCTATTGCTTCGACTCATCTAAGGTCTCCTTCGACTCGTCTAAGATCCAACCAAATTTTAAATTTTAGGCGCGATCAGATAAAATCATTCTTCGATTGGTCGAATGCCCTGCTCGACTGGTCGAGGGCCCTGCTTAACTGGTCGAGCACAGCTTTTGACTGGTCAAGGGTGCTAAAGTTTAGTCGCTAGACTTCGAGTTGAGCACCCTTCGACTGGTCGAAGGTGTCTCTTTGATTGGTCCAGCAGCCTGCTCGACTGGTTGAGAAACCACCAGAAATATCTATTTTTTGAGTTTGAATCTTAAACTGGTCGAATATATACTTAGACTGGTCCAGCCATAGCTTAGACTAGTCGAACCAAGGCTTAGACTAGTTGAACTAAAGCCTAAACAAAGTATATAAACCCGTATAAGTTTAACATTTGAAAGCACCTAGGTCTAAGGTCTTTCTAGGGTCATTTACACCTGAGAAAACTAGACATTGAAGTGTAAAGCTTGAATCTTCTACTAGAAGGTGGAGCTTGATCTTCTACTAGAAAAGTAGTAGAACTTGAATACTCTTTGGCTTGAATTATCCATGACTTGAACTTGTTCTTGCACTATCCAATCTTCAAGGTTTGTTCTTGAAGGTGAACTTTCCATCTTTCTTGAAGGTGAACTTTCCATCACTTAAGATGTTTTGTCTCATCAAAATTTGACAAACAAAAGTGTGCACAACACTTATAATCAAACAAAAGTATGCACAACACTTACAGAAAGTCTAGAGTCTAATTAATTAGTAGATTCTTGAAAATATTCTTCTAATGAATTGATTAATAGAAAATTTAAAAATCAATTGATTCTAGTTCAAAATTCACATCTAACTTATGTTTTGCAAAGTTAACTTGAATTCCTAATTTTAGCTTGATGATTACTTAAAAGTATTAGGAGCTAAGTCTAGAGATTTTTATCTACCTTAAGTATAAAAAGAAGAAGAAAAAGACCAGTTAAAAAATAGTGAAATAAAAAATGGCTACATATGGTATGCATTTTAATGATAAATCAAAGAAAAATAAGGAAAATAATGAAAATAGTGTGAAAGCCATCGATATAAAATCAGAAAAGTTAGAAAATTAAGTAAAATTGAGATAGGTTCGGAATCAATAACTTGTGTTGATCTATTCACTTTGAAGTAATAATTATGGTTAATGTTATGGAAAGAAGGTTAACTCTTATGGATTATAAGTTGGAAATTACTAAGCACATTAGGAACTTGATGTTTGATACATTCTATAAATGGATTATTTAAGGAGAACTTAGTTCAATTGTTTACTAGTAATATTAGGTTCTAGATTATCGATGTTTTATTCTTATATCTTTTGAATTTTACTCATATGTATAGGATTGCACAAAATGTTGTTTTATAAGAAAGGTTTGAAAGTTGGATTTTTGGAAGATTAATTTCTGCATGTTTTGCTCAGTGACTAACAAAATGCTGGTTAGAGGGTGTGTTGAGAGTGAAATATTGTATATTTCCTCATTGTTATAATTTGGTTTTATGAACATAAATGCATTTAATTGATATAATTATACGCGTTTTCTCTTGCGAGGTGATTTTGAGATCTAATGAGAAGATAACACTTAAAGCGATGATTCAATGCTCAAAGGATAACCAAGTGGAAGATTTGATCTATAAGGGTCCGGATTGAAGAATTTAAGTACCAAAGATCCAAAGAAACTAAGTTAGGAAGGAAGAAAAATGAATACTCAAAGTGAAGAAATCGAAAAGTACATAAATCGACACTTCGATGCCATCGATGACACAGTCGATGTCATCGAAGCCACACTCGATCTCATCAAAAAAATCATGAAAATCTTGATTTCGTTGCTGGAGAAATTCATGCACCCTTCGATGCCATCGAAGCTATGTTCAATTCCATCAAAATTGAAAGTGCCCTGGTTTGTCAATTAGTGTGAGTGTTGAGTCAGATAGACTGCAGAGCCTCATAAGAAGATCAATTCAAGCGTCTGCCTCAACCGGGATGTGTGCAAGCTCGCCTTAGGTAAATCTAAGCCTCACATCCCAAGTCCTAAAACACCAGGTATATAAAACCCTTAAAACAAATTAGAACATTATAGGGTTTATAAGTGAGAAACTTTTTCAAAAAATAGAAAATCTTCAAGCTTTCTTGCTCTGTCGATTGTATCGATACACATCTCGATATGCTCGACCTGCGCTGTCGATGTCCTCGATGAACGAATTGATTCTATCGGAATGAGGATAAAATTGTCCAGCAACCACATACTTATCTGGATAGAATTATTGATGTATCGATATACATATCGATATCATCGATATTTGAATCTCGAGCCCATTGAAGGTGGCTCAATAATATCGACAGGCAGATATCCGGCGCCCCTATTTTTACTTAAGAAAATCACATGTGCATCGATATATTGAAGTCGTTCTTGATACCATCGAAGTTCAAATCTCGATGATATCAGAAGGCTCTCGATGTTATCGGTTATAGGTGCCTAAGTTCTCCAGCAATTATTTCAGGATTGATTATCTAAGATCGAGGGGCACTCGATAGAATCGATATTCAAATATCGATGATATCGGTAAGGTTTCGATGGCATCGAACAGGGATAGAAACTGTCCAGCAAGCTTAAACGAAAATCCTTTGGATTTATCGATGCCTCGACACTCTATCGATATCATTGACATTCAAATTTTGATGATCTTGAAGGTCCCTCGATCATTCTTGTAAAACCTGAAATATTTCATAGTAAGTCTCTCTTATTTTCAAGTGTTGATGAATCGAACCTCACATCGATGATATCGGAGTTCAAAATCCGATGACATCGATATGTGTTTCGATTCCCTCGACCAGCTGACAAAAGGTTTCAAAAGCGTATGACATTTGAGCTTGTGTCATCGAGCGGCCAATCGATGCAATCGAGAGTATATGCTCGATGATATCGACCCCGCTCGATGATATCGAACTCTGTCATAAATGTGACCGTTTTATATCCGTTGGAACCTTTTGCCTATATAAAGAGAGCTTGTCTATTGTTGCTGGTAGAGAAAGAAGAGAGTGCTTTTGAGTGTTTTACCTTAGATTATATACCCAAAGCCCTTTCTCTCAACGGAGTTCATCCTCTAATCCACCCTCATCATTGATATTCAATAGTGGATTGGGGAATGAACTTCCACATTCAAGGATCCTCCAGCTATTACCTTAATGGTAAATCATTAAGTTGGGATGCCTTGAATGCATAGATAATTGGAATCGCTCTATCTTCATAATAGGAAAACATTTAGAGAGTAGGATCCCATCATAACCTTGACCCAACTCGTCGCCATATATTGGTACATCATTTGAGTTACGGATCAAGGAAGCAGAAGACTCTTCATCAACAAAGGAGGAGATCTTCGTCAACGTGCTGAATGGGACTCATCCACTTATCTGTAAGTAACTAGAGTCTAGAGGACCCTTTGATCATTCCTCTGTAGGATTGGGTCTAACGTGTTTCTCACCCTTGTAAGCCCTCAAAGGAGGCCTCCGGCGGGAGTGTACGTGATGGGTGCGTTGTGTGGACCCTTGCTTTGTGGAGAGCATAAACATTTGGTTAGGGTTGAACCAGTTAAAACCTTGGGTTTGAGGTAAACCGTGTAAAACCTCTGATATGGTCTTATGGAAATCCTTGGCCATTGTGCCTAAAAGTGGGTGCGTCGTGTTGACCCTTGCTCGTAAGAGCATAAACAGTCAGCCTTAGTGTAGGTTGTAAAGGTTGAAGGTGAACCTGATTTAAAACCTTAGGTTTGAGCTGAACTGTTGTGAAACCTCCTTAGTGAAATCCGGTACACTTAAGGGTTGAGTGCGTTTACCAGGAGTGGAGTAGACAAGTAGTCGAACCACTATAAAAATGACTGTATTTGAGATTGCTATTCTTTTGTTTGTGTGATTTGTTTTAATATTTTTATATCTGAATATCTGGGATCATACCTCACATACTTACACAGTCATATCCATCATAAACTAGTTTGAATATTGTTTACTTCTTAAATAGTTTGTGATTGGATCCTCTACCGGGCTTGGAAGCCAGTAGAGTTACTTTTGAGTAATCTTAACATGTGTTTGTTGTTAGGATTAGTGTAATAGGATTTTAAATAAACTATAAAACCTTAAAAAGTCCTATTCACCCCCCTCTAGGACATATTAACATATTCCTACTTCGACTAAAGCGGTCTTCACCGCAATTTTAAAAACTAAGTTCGATCCCATCGAGAAAATACCAGAATTTGAGAGTTTGTTACTGGACAATTTTCTATTTTCACACGGTTCCTTCTATGGGAGTTCGATGCCATCGAAGATGCGAAAGTTGCATAAATTTAAGGTCAGTTTAAAGTCGGTGCAAATCAAAACTATATAAAGGGACATTTTATGCTTTCTTAGACACGAATTATGGTAGGAGTAGAGCAAAAAGTTGTGGAGCTTTAATGAGTCCTCCCTCCTCTTCAAACCTTCGGTTCTAATTAATTTTTATGTTTGAGTTTTAGTTCAATCATGTCTATGGTTGGTTAATCTCTTAGCTAAAGCTAAGAGGTGAAGCTTGTAGTTCTTCTTAATGTTTAATTTGCTTTGATTCTAGTTATTTGGTTTATATGTTGAACAATTAATTGATATTTGATTTGAATAAAGAAGTATTTTTAGTTTATTTTGATCCATTGTTGACTCCGGGCACTTTGGATCCTTAGAAAGATTGAATATTTTTTTACCTGTTTTGTAAGAGATTGATCCGTAAATTCCACTGATCTATCATTGACTCTGGGCATGATAGATGCTTTGAATATACTACAATCAAGTTGTTAATACTTTATGAGGGAACCAATTCAATGAAAGTTCAAATCTATTTTGATGCAGGAACTAAAGAAAGTAGAAACAGTGAAACTTGACGAGACCATTGAGATTGTTTGTGGTATTTGTGCTAGTAATATACACTCGATGTAGGAGTGTCCTACAATTACTGAGTTTCAAGAGTTGTTACACAAGTAAATTAATGTCGTGAACAATTATCAAAGGCCTTTTAACGCACCCATCTTAAATACGTTTAATTCTAGTTGGCTGAACCACCCAAACTTCAATTGGAGGAATGAGCAAACAGATAATATAGATAGAAATCCTCAAGGGACTTTTCATTCAAGTTTCAACCCATTGCCAAATCAAAAAAGAGTCCAAGAAGATCCGTTTAAAAAACATATGCAAAATCAAGAGCTATTCAATCAGAATACTTTACAAGCAATACAAGACCTTAAGGAAAAAAGGGACTTTTCTAGCTCAACCTCTATTGAACTTGAAACAACAATGTAAGATAAGTGACTCAAGCTCTTTGAATTAGTATGTCGAATAAGCTAAATCCATCACCACTCTTAGAAGTGGAAAAACAATTGACAAGAATATACTAGCGAGGGTTGAGAAGCCCAAGGCCTCGAAGGAATTTGAAAAGAATGATGGAGCTTGAATATGGAGCTTATTGAGACTTAGGTGGGCTATGCATGGAAGAAGACGATTTGGTGAAGCCCCATCGTTAAAACTTCACTTAGATTATTCCTATTTAGTGTAAGATGCATGTCACCTACTATTTGTAATTATGCCTTTTATGTAATTACAATCATCTTCCATCCGTAACTCTCAACTTTTCCATTAAAGAGTGATGAAATTTGGTAGATGTTCGTTATTTTTCATGCTTTTTCCAACGCCCAAATCTGCTCCCTAAGCTCTCAAGGATGGTCCATATGCTCTTTTAATGGCTAGCCACCCCCCGAAAGCCCCCTGGCTTTGTTGCAATGGATGGTAGAGAGTCCGTAGTACTTGAAGTACTGGAGTGATCCAGTAGCCAGGAAGGGGCCTAGAAGTGCTTACTATTACACCACACCACACTTGGCTTTACACATTTATAGAGCTAACCTCTATCAAGTCTTTGTGAATAGAGACGGCATTTGTACTCATCTAATTTAGAAGTTCCCTGGTGGTTTGAACACATAATCAAAGATCATTATACCGATTGGTTTATCCTAATATTTGGATGACCCGTTTGGCGGATTCAAATGCGATGGATGGTTAAATGACATTTTAAGAGTAAGGAAAATGGATGGTTAGTATTTTGGTCATGTATCTAGGTGATTGTATGGTCAGTTTCGTAAACTAATCAACGAAAATGATTCCTTTAACAGGAAAACATTCGTAATGGGTTTAAGAGAGGAAAAGAAAATTCTACGTAATAATCCAGACTATCCAGACCCTAGTATGGGGGATTCAGATTATTATATGTCAACCCCTTCCCATATAGTCGTCGGCTGTACAATGGGGGACCTATATTTGTTTTACTTTATCCAACCTCAACAATCGGAAGAAAACTTCATCGATTCAGCACACAATGCTAGGTAGGCTTGTTACAACTCTTCCTTCCCGGTCCCAGTAGTGTAAGGGAATCTTGCACCTAACTTACTATGCTCACCCCCACCCCACCTATGACAGAAGAGGACTCAATTGGTACTAGTCCAAAAGGGTTCTTTGGAGTATGGGCATCTCCAATTATGGGATCTATGCGCAGGGTGACAATGGTGCACCGTTTTCATTCTCCTCAATCTGTACTATCCAAGTTTGGCCATCCCAAGGCCTCATCATAAACCATTTCACCTGGCATGCTATCGTGTCACTGCCATACGAACCATTCCAAAAATATATGTATATCCATTCTCATGGATGAATGCTTATGTAGCCAAATTACAAAATTATTCTAGTATATTACCATTCATATATGGAGGAATGAAATGATGTTCGCAGGTCTAGTTTTACATTACTAGCCTTGTTAAGGAATAAAATCCAAAACACTGTCTGTGTCCAACCATGACACATTTTCAATCTTCTAGTGTCAAAATCCAAGATTCATAGGCCTACTTGGGCTTTCAACAAAGGTGGCCTATAAGGCTAATGATTTGGCTCGGTCACCTACCCATTGGGCTTGCATCTCACATCACTTTCCTTTTGCCCACTAGTGGGCTTACATAATGCCCAAGTCCATATGTGAGTGTACTCCATCAAGCACCAAATGGCCATGAATTTGATCCACGAAGCATGCCTCAATTTATCCAACTATTATACGATGTTACAATATTATGATTATCCTCAGCAACATACCAAACCTTCATCCATGAGGTCCACATGGTCGGTGTGGTCCAAAATCATGAGTTAAGCATTCATGTGCATTAAGGCTTGGGCTCGACTAAGTGTGGATATGTGGTCATCTAAAAGCACAAGTGACAGACCCTTAGACCATCAAAAGAACTAATACATTACAAATACATTGCCAAATGGGCCAAATAGAAACATAAAATTACATTACACACGTCATCATACAACTGCATCCACATATAAGATAAACAATCACAAAGCATACGTTGAGAAGAGCCCAAGTACTGGCAACACAATAATCAGATGGGTCTAAAGGAGGTTGGATGATTGGCATCCAATCACTGCCGTTTCCTTTGCCGTGGTCCACCTGCACCACTCCCCACAGTCCCAAATGAACCGTTACAAGTATCGACAATAGGGATAAAACAATTTTATCATGGTGGGACCCTCACAGCATGCACCACAGCGTGGACAAACATGCTATACATCAAGTTGTACAGCATGTTGATCCACCAAGAATTCTGGATACGATACATTTACAAACGAGCCACTAAGGCCTGTGACCCATTCTTGTGGCCAGATCGGTCGCAACACTTGGATGGGTCACATACATCATGGTGGGAGTCAATGCCTATGGCCCTTGGAGAGGTCCGGAATCAATGTGGTGTGCGGCCTACAGGGGCACACCTGTTAAGGCAGAACTGGGCCTGCCTGGTTTGCACCGGCCCACTGACTTTCCAATGGACCCTCTTGAGCACAG
Source organism: Magnolia sinica (assembly GCF_029962835.1). Taxonomy (NCBI): domain Eukaryota; kingdom Viridiplantae; phylum Streptophyta; class Magnoliopsida; order Magnoliales; family Magnoliaceae; genus Magnolia; species Magnolia sinica. The sequence goes on from NC_080577.1 coordinate 37,756,880, forward strand.
CACATATATCATAGTGGGACATATTAGTGGACACAAACTTTCATATTAAATGACAATTAAACATTATAGTGGGCCCAACATTCTAATAGTGCCTGTCCAGTCGCAACTTTCCTATGGTGCGTTCCACCTTAGATTTGGGTCTGTTCTGTCCTCATTAGTGATGGTCCACTAGTGGAACAGATGGATAGCGTGGACGTGAAATAGAGGCATGAATTGGAGTCCACAAGGTGGCCCCACACGTTCAGTGGTAAGACGTGCAAGGGCTGCACGCTGTTTGCATTCAGCGTGCAAAGGCGAGCTGTTTCCATTTTTTTTATATTATCAGATGGCTATTGTTTTTTCTGGCCCCTTATCTTTTCTTTTAGTGACCCTTTGAATAGTGGGTAATCAAATCACCACTGTTTCCATTTCGAGTGGCCCACCAGATTTTTGGGTCTGCCTGATTTTGGGAGCCATGGTCTAAAATGATGTGACCCAGCGGATGGGCGGTATGGGGATCAGGGCACACGCATCAGGAGTGGGGTTCACATGATGGGCCCCAAGTCACCCCCCATATATATATGCCCTTGGACGGTTCCACACGATCAGGGGGTCCACATGGTGGGTCCTACGTTGATCCTTTGGTCCACTTCAGACAGTGGACCTTGCCCGAGGTCTAGAAGGTCAAATATAAGGTGGTGGACGCACGGGGGTGGGCTAACTCAAGTTTAGTGATTTCCAATTTGCAGGTTGTGCAGAAATGGGACGGATCAATTTTTATCCCTGATCTGCGGCCACATGGGGACTGCATTCAGAGAGAGGACAACATCTCCTGATAACTCTATATGCGATCTTCAAAACGCCTATGGTAGGGCCTGTTGAATGTGTGCGTAGAAGTGCAAAGCCCAATATGGGTACTTGCAAAAACTGTGCACTTTTTTGTGTGCAGAAATGGCTTGGGCCCAATTTCAGATCTGTTTTTTTTTTTTTTTTTGTCGAGTGGGGCCCACATTTTTCTGCTGAATATGACCCCTTGATATTCCTGCGTACATAATTCAAAATATAAGGTGGGCCCCACTCAAAGCTGGTGTGGAATTAAAGGTGCATGGCCCAATATGAGTATTTACAAAATCTACACAGTTTTTCTGCACAACTAGTGCTGGTCCCATCTTGAACGTTGTGTGCCGATCATGTGGGGGCCTTTATAAGTGGTGTAAGTTTCCATTTCCCTTCTCCTATACGAAGGATACAAAATCCCTGTGGCAGTTCCCTTAGAGAATATTTGTTGGGCCAGCCATGATGGATCAAAATGGGGGTTTGACCTAAAATACAGAATTTCTGTGCTGATATTAAATTCTGGACCGCCATCAAGGGTCTAAAGGAGTCCCATTTCAAAACAAGGTGGCCAAACCTTTTACCACATTTTCTAGTACTTTTAATCCCAAAAATGGGACAAAAAGGCATCTCCAAGGGTGTCTTAAAATGGAGTCCAAAATTGGGCTAGAAAGAACAAAGTTGGAGACTATTCTCGGGACATGACTAGACACCCTGGGGCCCCTCCTTTGATCAGAAAGGTGGGCCCCACACATGAAATCTGAGCCCTTACATTGGGCTCCAAAACCAGTCAAAAGAAAAGAAAAGAAATAGAAAAAGAAAAGGAAGTAGGACGGGAAGGTACACCCATCTCAAGACTTCAAATTTCCTAGCTCCTCTCCTTGCTCCAGTCCTTCCACTCTCTCTTTTCTCTCAAATACTTACAATTTTTCTAGGAAAGTTCTAAACTCTTGATAGGATTTCTCCTTATATAGAGAATTTAGGTGAAATTCATAGTTGGCATTTTCGGGAAATTACATTGGATAGAGTTTGAGTGGATTGGTGACATGACTAAGGGGCTAACATGTATTGGCTCATTGTAGGATAGCTTGGTATGCATTGGTTCATTGAGATGTCTTGTGTGTGTGTGTGTGTGTGTGTGTGAGAGAGAGAGAGAGAGAGAGAGAGAGAGAGAGAGAGAGAGAGTTGTAAGTGGAATGTCTAGGTGGCAGTTTGGTGAGCTTTAATTGGAGAAAAGATGATGGTATGGATGGGTGATGTGGCCAATTCCTCCCCATGCATTGGCCTAGATGAGAGAGATATAATAAGAGTAAGATAGGCCATGATTTGTTGTAAGAAGAATGGGGTATGCAATGATTTGTTTTGGAAGATAATAAGGAGGGGAGAGATAATTAGTGGATGTTTGGTGTACGGCGGCCTAATCCAACCCTAAATGAATGCGGAATTTAAAAGGGACAAATTTATGCAAGTATTAATAATAAAAATTCAACATTATACATCATAAAACAAGAAGGAACTAAGGAAATTTAGCAATGATCACAACCATCCATCACAAACACGCTGTATTGAACCTTAATATATGAATTTAGTTGGATCCAACGACAGATAGGACTTTCATCTCACAATGGGTCCGTTCGACGATCCAAGTAGATTTTCTAATATAGGAAATATGAATTTTCTGGATCGAGAAATCTAAAAAATTCAGAAAAATGGATGGTTCTTTGATTATAGTTAAAATCTAGGCCTTTGGTGATGAGATTTGAAAAAGATTGAAATATATATATGTGAGGATCAAGATCTTACAAGATTTAATGATTTAGGGATCCGCTTCTACATATAAAGAATTTAGAAAAAATAAAGGAAGAAAAGAGATTTAAAGAAAAGAATAGCTTGATTAAAGAAAGAAGATGAGAGAAGGAGAATATGAGAAATCACTTCCTCAGGCCTCACGCCCTCTTCCATGGTAAGTCGAAGATAGAATCATCCGGCCTTGAAGAAGCAAAAGCTTTTTTTTTTTTTTTTTTTTACATAAACATAGCATAACATATATATATTTTTAGGTTTAGGGTAATACACCCTTCTAAATTTGGAATTACATTAAATAACCAAAATACCCTTACTAAAAAAGTTTTTTAAAAAAAGAAATTTGCACAAAAAATTATGTGCACACTATCTTAAAACTCAAATAAATAAAATGTGTATAAAATAAACTCAAGTCCAAGATGCCCAATGGGCCCTGATGATAGCGCAATGAAAGTGGGCTACGAAGATCCAACGGTCTGATCACACCATCATCACAATCCAATGGTCCAAATATCTCCTCTGAGCAACTTATGTACATCACGAATACATGTGTAAGGTCTCTAACCTCTAGAGACTTGACCCGTACTCGTCATTTAACCACATTAACATGGGTAACGCATGCCTCTTGCGTTGATATACTTTAAATGGTCTGATGTTCACATTAACTCCCCTCGGCTGAGAAGAGCTCAAGTCTAGCGAGATAAAATTCTTGTGCCTTTCTAACATATCTGAATCTAGCCTCTGCAACTCCACTTTCATCAACCATGTATAATTGGATGATGGTATGTTCTTCCACTTCACAAAGCACGTCTGAAATCCACCATCTTGAGTAGAAATAATTTGCTCATCCACAATTCCTTCAATTTCTTCTTTTTTCTCAGGTATAGTGGGCATAGGTAGTGTACGTTGGGAATAAATTTTATAAATTGGCCAATTGTTTGGAACAAAATTAAGATATATGGGATGACTTGAATAAGGTATTAGATCCTCCTTATTGAATGTTGATGTAATGACCATGCGAGGTGGAAGATCTATCAATACGGATTGGATCCAATCTATTTCATGGTCGAGCACTGCGTGCTTGTAACTTCTTAACAGTATCTCATGGGAACTGTTCTGGCCTCATCCTAATAATTACATACTTACCCTCATTAAATTCTTAAATTCTATAATGTAAGTCAATTGAAATTATGTATGGTTCATTACTAGCATTTATTCGTCTTCTAATCTCCACATGCAACTCATGAATGTGATGGAAAAATGCATCAGCTAACTCTAAGGGCCTCTAGGTGACTAACATAGGTAACAAATATATGGGCAATTTAAGTTTGTAACCACTAACAATCTTAAATGGATTCATACCCGTATTTCTATTAACTGAACTGTTATATGTAAACTCGGTGTTAGGTAAGACTAAGTCCCAAGTTTTAATGTGTTCATCGGCCAAACATCATAGTAGATTTTTAAGACTTTGATTCACAACCTCAGTTTGCCCATTAGTTTGAGGTTGTAGGCAGACGAGAACTGGAGTCTCATGCCCATCATGTGCCATAATGTCTTCCAAAAATAACTAGTAAACCAAATATCATTGTCAGATATCAAGATCTTAGGCAAACCATGTAATCGAATCACCCCTTCAAAGAAAATCTTAGCCATGTTGAACGCATCTGAGGTTTTTAAACACGAGAGAAAGTGGGTGATTTTGGAGAAACGGTCCACGACCACAAAAATAGAATCATGTTTTTTAATTGTCTTGAGAAGCCCAAGCATGAAATCCACATTGATCTCTTGTCATGGTGCATGTGGCACTGGAAATGGCATGTTCAATCCAGTATTATTCACTTTATGTTTTTCTAGTTGACATGTTTGACATTGCTCTAAAATTTTGGTTACGTCTCGCTTGAGACTTGACCAATAAAATCTATCTTCCACTAGGGCGATGGTCTTATTTCAACCAAAATAGCCAGATATATCTCCATCATGAAGCTCTCAAAGAAAGAAATCCCGGAGGGAAGTGTAAGGAATACAAAGTTGGTCTCCTTTAAAAGGGAAGTTATCTTTGAACATGAAATCACCTGAATTATGCTGGTCACCTAAGAGTGATACTTATGTTCCCCTAAAATCTAAACACATGGAATAGTCTTCTTTTAATTGCTCAAACCCGACAACTTCTACAGTCAAGGAGTTGAGCAACTCTTCTATTAAGGGCATTGACTTGTTTGTTCTCGATCATAAATTTATGTTTCAGGACAAATGAATATTCCTTAAGAAATTTTACCACTTGGCATGCCTTAGGTTGAGCTTCTTTTGAAAATTCAAATACCTCAAAGTATCGTGATAAGAAAATAAGACAAATTTTTGCGGTAGAAGATAATAACACCAATGGTGTAGCGACTGCACTACTGTATAAAATTATTTGTCATAACTGGAATACATTTGTTTTGCCTCATTTAGTTTCTCATTGAAATAGGCAACTGAATGACCCCTCTTAGCTTAGTACTCCTCCTATATCTATGCTTGAAGCATCATTCATATGCTACTTCAAAGACTTTAGAAAAATCTAAAAGACGTATGATGGGAGCCTCTATCATCTTGCCCTTACTATCTTTGAATGCCTTAGTTGTGGCCTTAGACCACATGAACTCCCCCTTTTTAATGCAATCAGTAATGGGAGCCATAATAGTGCTAAATCCTCGAATGAACTGACAATAAAATGTGGTTAAGCCATGAAAACTTCTCACATCATGTATGTTACGCAGTTCAGGCCAGTTAACTAAGGCTTTGACTTTTTTTTTTTAATATGCTCGCATCCCTATAGACGACACTATGAACTCTAAAGAAGACAACCCTATCAGACATGAACGAACATTTTTTAAGGTTCGCATATAACCTCTCTGCCCTAAGGACACTACAGACCTTCCTTAAGTGGTTGAGATGTAACTCTTTAGTGGTACTATATATGAGTATATCATCAAAATAAACCACTAAGAACTTCCTTATGAAGGGTCTCAAAACCTGGGTCGTCATACTTATAAAAGTACTGGGTATATTAGTCAAACCAAAGGGTAACCACTCATACAACACATCATTCGTCTTGAAGGTTGTCTTTCACTCATCTCCTAGGCATATGTGTAACTAGTGATACCCGCTCTTGAGGTTTATCTTGAAACAAATGGTGGACCTGGCCATCATGTCCAATATATCATCAAGCCTCGGTATCGAAAACTGATACTTGACTGTGATCTTATTAATGACCCTCTTGTCCACACACATCTGACATGTACCATCTTTCTTAGGCATTAAAAACATTGATACGGCACATGAAATCATGCTCTCCTAGATGAAACCCTTTTGCAAGAGCTCATCTAGACCCTGGGATGAGATCAATGGCATGTTGGATGTCCCGCATAAGTGGAATCTTATCCGGTAAATTCTGGGGGAACACATCACTATACTCCTATAGAACCGATGTCACCTTAGGGGGTGACTTCTCTAGCCATTAGGGCATATATTGTTGAATCCTCCTTAGTTTCTTTCTTAAACTCGTTTGTATTAATGATATGTAGAGACTTCAAATTGGATTTGCTCTCCTCTTTCCTTCACGCATTCATTTTCACATCCCTAGCATTGTCCATGGGGCTTTTGGGTGGCAACGGATTAATCTTGATTTTCTTACCCTCATACGTGGATGTACACATATTCGAGCAACCAAAAATTGTGACATCTCTATTGTATAACCACAACCTCCCTAGAATGATGTGGCTTACATCCATATGTAAAACATCACATAACAACATGTCTTTATATGAACCGATCTGGACATGGACTAAACACTGCTGGGACAAGAGCATAGAAGACGTGTCAACCCAAGAAACCTTGTAGGGATGAGGGTGTGGGATAGGCTTCAAATCTAAATGAGTGATAGATGAGATCACATTGGTTCAACTACCAGTATCTAAGATGACTTTACAATTTTTGTCACTGCTCTTGATAAACATGTAGAAAATTGTGCTTCTGTGCTAATCATCACTCTCCTTGGCTTGTGCTAAAGCACATCTAACTACAGCTAGTGGTGCTGCCTCTGGTTCTTCTTCTTCATATTTATTAACACCTATCTCTGGGTGATATTCTTCAACTTCATAATCACTCGCGCCATCTACATTTTCATTTAACTCGCCTATGACTAAGCTTTCTCGCAAATCTTTTTCGTGCACTAGTATGCGAAATGACCTGTACCTTCACACTCATAACATCTCAACTGACTACCACTTCCAAGATTGGCACCAAGTACACCTTTTCCCTTATCATCCTTAAGCTTAGGTGGTTTGCACTAACTTGTGCCCTAGGCTGACTTCCAACATTAGGTTTGGTTCCCTGGAAACCAGATCTAACATTAGAGTCTTAGGACTCAAAGTGTCTCGTGACAAGAGACTTTAACTAATGTTGTAACTCCTATACAACTTGGTATGCCTGATCCAAGTCACCCACTACACAGGTCATAAGCTCACACTACAGATCCATGAAAAGACCCACCTTGAAATGCACCAGTGTCACTAAGGGATTCTCCTGGATATCACACAGCATCATGTACTCCTTAAATTTTGCGATGTAATCTGCAACCAGCATAAATCCTTGGCGTAATGCTTGCCACTATTTTAGGAGCTTTTGACAGTAAGAGAGGAATATATTTTTCCTTTAATAGGTCATTCATTTTTACCCAATGCACGACTGTGACACCTCCGGATCTTTTGATGCTACGCTCCGTATTTATCCAAAACAATTTATCTTAACCCACAAGCTTCATCTTTGTAAACCGAACTTGTCGGTTCTCAAACATCTCATACCATTCGAAATAATGGTCTATGTCCGCTAACTAATTAAGAAATGCCTTAGGGTTAAGGCACACATCAAAATTAGGAGCCTTTACTTTAACACTATTTAAGATCCTCTCATCGACATCGTAATAGTCTTGATACTCGACTGCGAGTTGCAGATTTCGCCCCCTTACACAGCCTACCCCTTGGCCACATGCTCCACGACCTCTACCATGTTCTCCTACCCGTTCCTCGACTACTCCCCCTACTTGATACTGATAATCACCTCCAATGTTGGAGGTCTCTCTTACGACCATTTCTATCTAATCCATCCAAGTATTCGTTTTCCTAGATTTTGCCTCAATGGTAGACGAATATTGGTTGATAATGCTCATCATCTCAGTCAACTACTCCATATTTAAGATCGGGTGTAGAGCAAACCCTTTACCAGTTCGAGTGGGCATACACTATAAGACTCAACTTAGGTTTCCTAAAACACGACTATAGGAGACTGTTTTAACACAAGAAAATGGACACTGATGATCCTAACCTCTAGAATGATTTAAATGTGAAAATTTTCATATATAGACTTAGAATGATGAAAGTTTGAAAATTTTATGTTGAGGGTCAAATATTGCATATTAGACCCCAATTATTACTTGGTTTCATGTGCATGATAATGCTTAATGTTTTATTTTAATCATGTTTGTGTTGTAAGGTAAATTCAAGAGCTTGGATTGAAAAGGATACTAAAGGCATGGATTTGATGCTCAAAAATCACCACGGCAAGGGACAGATCTTAGGAGACCGAGATTGAAGAATTCACACACCAAAGATCCGAGGAAACCAAGTGATTGAAGATAAGGAAGCCTGAAAATCATCCTGAATGCAAGATCACAAGGTTTCCACCATCTGTTTGGCACGAAACCTTATATCCGGCCTGATTACCATAAAGTAATCATACACATAAAATTGTAGCCCTTGGATCTTTGTGGAAGTGTTCCAACGGAAAGATCAGCCATAAATCACTGATTTGGGGCCCACCTGATCTTTGGATATGCCTCAATTTTGGAATCAACTCCTTAAACCATATGGAAAATTAGATGGATGGAACAAATCCTTCCCATGATGAATGTGCACAACTTCATGTGCAACTGCAGTGCACCGGTAGTGTAAGCATGGTCAAATCGAGTTTGACCATGCTTTTCAAAAACAGAGAGAGCTCTCCCTCTTTCCTGTTGAAAGACGCTCGAACAGATAACGTCCATTTGGGTAATGTTGTGGGCCACCAAGATTGTTCGTCCGGATGATCTGGATCGTTTATTCGAAGCCCAAAGGCCGTCTAACCAAGACCTAGAGGAGGAAATTTCAAGGAAACAACAAGAATGTTTCCACACATTCAAACGCAGGACGGATGATAGGAAAAAAAAGATCTCATGGGTTGCATCAACGGACTGTAAAAAACATCCATCTCTGACTGAAATTCTGAGGTGAATCCAATGGACTAAGTGGATTTCCTCGCCAGCTCCAATCATGGGCCCACCAAGCATCATAATGCAAGATCGTGCACAGGTGGGTGCGAACACAATTCACGGACGCCGTTCGGCCATTGTGGGCTGTTGCGCGATCACGGTCACGGTCAGATCAATGATCCAGACCGTCCATAAGTTGGGGGTTTCGACCCTTCCTATGCAGTCTGATTGAGAGAATTGGATGACCTTTCTTCCCAAAATTGGATTAAATGCAACCCGTTTTTGCGGTTTCGCTGCTCAGGAGCACGGGTGTGAAAGTAGAGTCGGTTCTCCAATTCTAACCGACCTATGAACGACATGCTTATAAAGTGGAGAGAAAGAGGGCCGGCTAGTCATCTATCTAGCCGAGGACAGACGTGAAGAAGAAATAGACGAGAGAGAGAGAGAGAGAGAGAGAGGGGGGGGGGGACGACTGGCAAAGAGTTTTTTTCCTTAGTAGTTTCTTCCCTTGATTTTTATTCTAAGAGATATTAGTCCAATCATGTCTATGATTGGCTAAACCTCTTAGCTAGGGCTAAGAGAGCTTGTAGCGTGATGGGATCTTTCCTATTGCTTTGATTCATGTTTAAGTTGAACTATCTTTGATTCTAGTTTAATTATAAGGAATATTTGCACTTTTTAATGGTTTGTTGTGACTTGAATTACAATGAATCTGTGATAGCTTTGAGTATGTCCTTTTCATTATCGAGGTTGTGAATTTAAGAAACCCTGTTGTTCCCCATTGTCCCCCGGGCATGGTTGGATGATGGAATCCTTCCTAACTCTCACAATCCTCTCAGGTTGGTTGTGAATTGGTAAAATTCTATTGTTTGCTTTGTCTCATGGGCATGGTTTAGTGATGGAGTCACTTCTAGTTCTCACACCTCTCATCCATTGTGAACTAGATCAAAGGATGTTCAAAATTGATTTTTAACAAATTATCTTCCAATTGGATGAAGATGGGACCCTGATTCCAGTTGTGTTCGTGAATCTTACATAGATCTCCCTGATCTCTACAAGTGGATCCTTGGAAACCCTAGTTTCCCACCATTGAATTTACAAGTTTTAGTTAAATAATTTACAATTACTCACTTAAAATTTTCAAATTTAGATTTTCATCTTCTTCTAGTTCTAGTTGCTCTCAGAAGACACATAAGTTCAGTCCCTGTGGATTCCACCTTGGTCTTACCGAGATTATTACTACATTGCGAACCTACACTTGGGATTGTGAACAAGTTTTTGGCGTCGTTGCTGGGGACTAATGGTTGCATTTATCTAAGATTAGCTAGTTTTGGGATTAGTTTAAGAGTAGGTTTTTATATTTTTTAATTTTAAAATTAGGTTTTTTTGTTTAATTTTAGAAACTAACCTAAGTTTCTTGTTTTATAAGATCCTGATATAGACTTTCTAAATTGGTAATCTCTTTCTAATTTTTCTGTTTTTTGTTAGGGTTTGTTTTCTATTTTTGGAAACTTTCTAATTCTAGGATTTTTTTTTTTAATTTTTAGGAACTGGTTAATTTTGTTTTGTTTTGCAGGATTTTAATTAGGAACTTCTAATTTAGTAACTTCTTTCTAATTCCCTTTTTCTTTTTAGATTTCTATTTCCTTTCTCTCTTTTAGGTTTAGGGTTGAATATGAATTTGAGGGCTAAGAGTGTTCCATGCACAAGTGGGTCCGTGATAACACTCGACGTCTTTTGAGTGAAGGAGGATTGGTTGAGGGGTTATCTATCCATCGCAGGATTAGGCACCACTCAAGATCCTCAGAGTTAATTGAAGTGATGGTCGCAAATCAACCGGTAAATCAACAACCTCAACCTAGGGCTGAGGAAGTCTAGGATGAGAATGAGGTACATCAAGCACCCCCGCCTCGTACTTTACGAGTTTGTTCACAACCGGTGGGGGTGAGTACACCCTCATGCATGGTTTTTTTAAAAAATACGGGACACATGGATATCAAGCTAGGGGTGATCCAATTCCTTCCAAAATTTCATGGGCTTGAATATGAAAATCCGTATCTACACTTGGAAGAGTTTGATGAAATCATAGGCACTCTATATTTTCCTAATGTGTCTGATGACACAGTCAAGCTAAAACTCTTTCCTTTTTCTTTAAAAGAGAAAGCTAAGACGTGGTTGCATTCAGTACGCCCTCGATCTATTAGTAGATGGAATAACATGATAAGGGAGTTCATAAAGAAATTTTTTCCATACCATAAGACGAACACCCTTAGAAAGTCGATTATGAACTTCACCCAAAAGGAAGATGAAACATTCTTCCAATGATGAGAGCGATTTAAGGATCTTGTCAGTTCATGCCCACAACACGATTTTGAAACATGGTGCATTACAAACTTTTTCTATGATAGACTGACATCTCCCACGTGCCAATTAGTTGAGACAATGTGTAATGGGGAATTCATGAATAAAAGTTTCAACGATGTGTGGGACTACTTTGATAAGCTTACTGAAAACACGTAATCATGGGACATTTATCCAAAATCAAGCACCATGTCTAGGCCAATTCAATCCAAAGAGAGGGGTGGAATGTATCTCTTAAAAGAGGACGATGATATCAATACTAAAGTGGCTAATCTCACTCAAAAACTCGAGGCCATGGAATTAAAGAAGGATAAGCTTAAAGAAACTGTTTGCGGTATTTGTGCTTGCAACATTCACACAACTGAAAATTGTCTAACGATACCTGCCTTTCAAGAGGTGTTGAATGAGTAATCCAATGTCGTGAACAACTACTAAAGACCTTTCAATGGACCTACCTCTAATACATACCATCCTAGTTGGAGGAATCATCCAAACTTCAGTTGGAGGAATGGACAAATGGCTACCCCTCAAGGTTTTTTCAACCAAATTCCAAATCAAGAGAAACCTTAAGAGGTTCGGGTTCTAAAACATCTTCAAAAGCAAGAGCTTTTCAATCAGGGGATGTTATAAGCCTTTCAAGACCTTACAAAAGCCATACAAGGGCTTGACTCAAGGAATATGATTGGGAATAAGGGGAGTCTTCCAGCTCAACCTCTTCCCAATCCAAAACAACAATATGAAGTTAGCGATCCGAGCTCTTCAACCCAAATGGAGCAAGATAAATTTATCACTACTCTTAGGAATGGGAAGACCATTGACAAAACCATTCCGGTTAGTGTTGAAAAGCCCAAGGACCCGGAAGAGGACAACAGTGATAGACCTAACATCGTTCCATAAAAATTAGAATCGAAACTTTAAGGCAAGCCGGTTGCCCCATTTCCCCAATGGTTGGTTGCACAAAATCTCTCTCTAACTCTCAGGACATTTTAGAGATGTTGAAATAAGTGAAGGTCAATATTCCTCTACTGGATGCGGTTAAATAAATACCTTCATATGCCAAATTTCTAAAAGACTTATGTACGACCAAAAGACGGCAAAATATTCAAAAGAAAATCTTCTTAACTGAAAAAGTGAGTGCCATCCTAATGCAAGATGTGCCCACAGAAATTCAAAGATCCCGATAGCCCAACTATACATTGTGTAATTGGGAACTACCGAATTGAGCATGTACTTCTTGACTTAGGAGCAAACGTAAATCTGATTCCCTACTCGGTCTAAAAATAGTTAGGTTTGGGTGAATTGAAACCCACCTTAACCACATTACAACTTACTGATCGCTCAGTTCATGTACCGAGAGGGATAATTGAGGATGTGTTGGTCCAGGTTGACAGATTCCACTATCTGGTAGATTTTATCATCCTGGATACAGAACCCATCAGTAACATGAGCACTCAAATTCCTGTCATTCTTGGTCGCCCATTCCTTGACACTTCAAATGCAATCATTAATTGTAGGAATAGAGTTATGAGTATGTCTTTTGGGAATATGACATTGGAATTGAATACCTTTTTCAACACAGAAAAACAGTTAGAGGATGATGACAATTTTCAAGACATTAATATGATTGACTCTTTCGTGCAAGATAAAACTCTAATGACCTATTCCTTTGACCCTCTAAAGACGTGCTTGGCCCACTCCCATGATTTAGATGATGATATGATTAAGGAGACAGGTGCCATGCTTGATACTGTGCTAGTACTTGAAGTTAACCGATGGAGGCCATGATTTGAAGAATTACCCCAAACCAATGAAGGGCTTTTACCGTCTAACCTCAAGGCACCGAAGCTTGACCTAAAACCTTTGCCCTCTAATTTGAAATATGTTTATTTAGGTCAAGATGAGACATACCCAGTGGTGATTTCATCCCACCTTGAGCAAAAACATGAGAGTATGCTCATCTCTACTCTCATTGAGCATAAGGGAGCACTTGGATGGTTGATTGTGGACCTCAAGGGAATTGACCCTTCAATTTGTACTCACCGCATTTATCTTGAGGATAATGTAAAAACGTCTCATCAATCACAACGTAGACTAAATCCAAACATGAAGGAAGTGGTTAAGGTCGATGTTCTTAAACTATTGGATATGGGTATCGGATACCCAATATCTGATAGTCAATGGGTGAGTCCAACTCAGGTGGTTCCTAAGAAGTCTGGAATCACCATCGTAGCCAATGCTAACAATGAACTTGTGCCAAGTAGAGTTACTACTGGTTGAAGAATGTGCATTGACTACAGAAAATTGAATACCTTCACGATGAAAGACCACTTTCCCTTGCCCTTTATTAATCAAATTTTGGAAAGGCTAACTGGTCATTCTTATTAATGTTTCCTTGACGGATATTCGTGATACCATCAGATCGAGATAGCCCTTGAAGATCAAGAAAAGACCACGTTCACATGTCCTTTTGGTACCTTTGCTTACCAAAAGATGCCATTTGGACTGTGCAATGCTCCCGCCACCTTTCAATGATGTATGATGAGTATTTTTTCTAATATGGTGGGGCAATATCTAGAGGTCTTTATGGATGATTTCTCGATTTTTGGTCCATTCTTTAGAAAATGCTTGAAAAATTTGAAAAATGTGCTGAAGTGATGTGAGGAAAAGAATTTGGTACTCAATTGGGAGAAGTGTCATTTCATGGTTCGTAAGGGAATTGTCCTTGGACATATCATCTCGTCTAAGGGAATTAAGGTAGATAAGGCTAAAATTGATCATATCTCTAACCTACCTCTACCTAAGAACATACGAGACGTGTGATCCTTCTTAGGATACGCCAGTTTTTACAGGAGATTCATTACAAGACCCATATCTTAGAATGTACTATTCCATAGGCTTCCGCGATCCTCCCGGTTGAATTCAGGCAACCCTCGACCTGTATCTAACATTTGTGTGTGATCCTAAACTAAGCCCTGTGTACCATAGTTAGCTCGACCCAAAACTTGTACCTTAGTACCGCGTCGTCGCCGCGGTTCCAACACCACGTCTCATGCGCCAATGCGATACCCAGGTTAGGAAATATGGGCCTGCGTTCATTCTGAAGAAACACCGTGCATTGTGAATTTTGAGAGAATCTCTATGACCCGTAACTCAATCAAGTCAAGTATACCCTCCATACCCAATGCCACCTCACCTTATCCCAAGTACATGCATCCATTCCCTCGTTTCCTCAAGTCAACACTCTCTCTCCCCACCCATTCCACCTTTACACCAAATTCAAAACAACTCATACTTCCCATTCCCATTTCTTACAACACCCACTCCATCCATCCATCACTTCTCTCTCTCTCTCTCTCTCTCTCTCTCTCTCTCTCATTTCTAACTTCACTCTCTAATTCCCAAGAGGAAGCACCCAACGTCCAAGCTCCCCAAGCTCTCCCAAAAAAAAAAAACAAGTGTGGTCCACTTTCCCGCGCTCTCTTCTCTCACTCAACCCTTCATTCTTCATCAACCTCTATCAAAATTGAAGGCACGGAGCATATGAGTCCAAGGAGCTAAAGAATAAGGCCGATAAGTGGGTGATCCACCATTGATTTCGATTTCTAGGGGCCCAATCATTGTGGGACCCACTTGATGTATGCATTGTATTAGGGAGGGCCCAATAGTGGTGGGGTCCCTCCCCTTCTCATTTTTCTCTCTCTTATGGATGACGGTGTGTGTGTGTGGCCCACCATGAAGTATGTACTTTATCTATGCCGTCCATCGAGTGGCCCACATGGCAATCTGTTTGGACGGGCCCGAATGAAGGAAAACACAAGTATCAGTTTGATCCAGAGATGATGTAGGCCACACGTGTGGACCCCACCATGATGTATGTCTATATTATGAGGCAGCAGGGACGGGGCCCATCTCCACATGTGCTGCATGTGTGGAGATGGGCCCACATCAGTGCAGCCACCTCCCAACGGTCCTCTACCCGGCGTCTAGACCCTCTGGACGCTGGATGCCTTAAGATTATAATATAATATTATAATATTATAATAATATAACAAGTATTTATTATATTATATTATATTATATAATATATTATATTTAATATAAGGATCCTATGGTGGGCCACTCCCACGTGGACCCACCTTTAATATGGAATCAACACCGTCCAAATGGATCTAGATGGTGAGTATAGGCAGCATTCTACCATTATACAAGTATAATATATATAATATAATATTATATAATATATATTATATTAATGGTATTGTATTGGTGGGCCACTACGTGGACCGTACCATGATGTATGATCATATCTGCACCGTCTAGTTGCTGGACGGTGCAACAGATATGTTATTTAGACCGTCCATCCAATGGACACGGCCATGGACCCCCCATGATGCATGCGTTGAATCCTTGCAATCCAAGGGCCACCATGATGTATGGGTTTTGGCCACCCCGTCCAGTTTGTTGGACGGGCGGGGCCCACCTAATGGATGTATTTCATCCACACCGTTCATCCTTTTGGCAAGACCATTCCAAGGCTTGAGGCTAATAATAAGATAGATCCAGTTATTAAGTGGACCACACTATAGAAAATAGTGGATTGAACGCCCACCATTGACACCCCTTCTGGGATATGATATTTGTTTTTCCTCTAAATCTAGGTCTTTATGACCTTATGAACAGACTGGATGGAAAATAAATACTATGGTGGGGCCCACCGGAATTCAACGGTGGAAATCATTATCACCACTGCCATTTATGTTATGGTCCAGATGATCCTTGGGATATGATTCACTTTGTGATAAATGCTCTAAAATGATCTTTAACAATGGATGAATGGTGTATTGGAATCAGCCCATTTGATTCGGCCCATTCGTCTCGGCCCATTTGATTCGACCCATTTGAATCAGCCCATTTGAATCGGCCCATTTGAATCAGCCCATTTGATATGGCCCATTCAACTCGGCCCATTTGATTCGGCCCATTCGACTTGGCCCATTGGATTCGGTCAATTTGATTCGGCCCATTTAATTCGGCCTATTTGATTTGGCTTATTTGACTCGGCCCATTTGATTCGGCCCATTTGATTCGGCCCATTCGACTTGGCTCATTTGACTCGGCCCATTTGATTCGGCCCATTTGACTTGACTTATTTGACTTGGCCCATTTGATTTGGCCCATTTGATCTGGCCCATTCAACTTGGCCCATTTGAATCGGCCCATTGATTCGGTCCATTTGAATTGGCCCATTTGATATGGCGCATTTGATTCGACCCATTTGATTTGGCTCATTCGACTTGGCCCATTTGATTCAGCCTTTTGATTCGACCCATATGACTTGGCCCATTTGATTCGGCTCATTTGATACGGCCCATTCGACTTGGCCCATTTGATTTAGCCCATTGATTTGGCCCATTTGATTCGGTCCATTGATTCAACCTATTTGATTTAGTCCATTTGATTCGGCCCATTTGATATGGCCCGATGTGATATATATATATATATATATATATATATATATATATATATATTGGCTCATGAGTGAGCCACGAGCTCACCATATCTTTAGCTTTGTGTGGGCCACTCCTTGAGAGTGATGTTGGTTAAATGTCCACATCGATGGGCAATGATGGTTAAACGTCTATATTATGACCTTCCCTTAGGCCGATTATCGAGGCCGATTCCGATTGTCGAGTCCGAGGCTGATTCCGATTCCAATTGTCGAGGCTGATTGTTGAGGCCGATTTCGATTCCGATTGTTGGCTAATTCTAATTTCGATTGTTGAGGCTGATTTCGATTTCGATTATCGAGGCCAATTCCAATTGTCGAAGCCGATTATTGAGACTGATTCCGATTGTTGAGGCCGATTTTGATTCTAATTATCGAGGCCAGTTTCGATTGTCGAGGCCAATTTTGATTGTTGAGGCCGATTTCGATTCCGATTATCGAGGTCGATTCCGATTGTCGAGGTTAATTATCGAGGCCTATTCTGACTGTCAAGGCCGATTATCGAGACTGATTCCGATTGTTGAGGCCGATTCCAATTGTTGAGGCCGATTTATAGGCCGATTGTCGAGGTCAATTATTAAGGTTGATTCCGATTGTTGAGGCCAGATATCGAGGCTGATTGTGGTGGCCCAATGTGATGATATGCGGCCCGTATTTGAGGTCCATTGTGATGTGCATTTGGCGGTGTTTGAGGCCTAATGTGATGTATATGCGGCCCGTATTTGAGGCCCGTTGTGATATGTATTCAGCCCGTGTTTAAGGCCCAATGTGATGTATATGAGGCCTATATGATGAGGCCCATTATGATGCATTTGAGGGCTAGGTGATGGAGCCCATTGTGATGTATGTTAGGCTCATGTGAAAGGCCCATCGTGATGTGCATTAAGCTCTTGAGTGAGGCCCATTGTCACGCCCCAAACTCGGAAATTGGGCTCACAAAATTTTCGATCGCCTAATCCAGTACTGACAACCTCCGTAGTACCCCATTCTTGGCACCCGGTGTCCATACGCCAGATTTTCGATCCTGGTATCCTATAAGGAGGATTTTCCAATGTACATTTAACTCGTAATAAGCTTAACCACAAGTATACCCAAATCACAAAGGCAACATGATCATCACATATCCACTAATATAAACATTTGAAAACAATACTGAAAGGGAAATACATATATCGAAGTCAAAGCTCCAGAAGACTGCTGCATGCTCCATGCTCGACGCTGCTGCAACCTAACACTACCTGCACGCATCTATCGTGCATAAGCTTATAGAAAGCTTAGTGGGTGGTGAAAATGTGTGTGCAAGAGAAGTGCCGAGTATACAATACAATGCCATAAATCATACAATATCGAAATAGGTGGAAATAATGATAAGATCATGAATCATACGATATCAGAGTAAGCGAAAATATAATGATAAGTCCATGAGTGCCATCAGCCGTACCAAGACTATGCGATGCAAGGTATAAATGCTAACTGCCATATTAATGCAGAAACATGGCAACCCAAAATGCTAAATGCTACGGATGCAATGCAATATGCGGTGCGAATGAAATGAACAAACTGGAGTGAATTCGGGATGATAGTACGTAGTATCATAGGCTATAGGGTCCATCACAAGGGACTTCTATCCAAACCAGTCCCATACCTAAATTTAGATAGTTAGACTCAATGTGGTAAACTCCTAAACTCAAGTTAGTCACGCGCCCTAACCAAAATTCTGGCCGTTGCGAAGGTACACGTAACAAATAATTGCGCTCCACCAGTCCGAGTGAATAGTGAATGAATGAATGAGTATGCAACTCCTGCTCAATAAGTCCACATATCAGCACTGCACATCTTTGAGATCATCACCGGGGTCTAGTACACTCCAAGCTGGCTATAGCCCCAGCTAGCCGCGGAGCCCAGTGAGTGAAAAAGACCTTAGTACCCGCATGCCAGTAGTATACTAATGCCCACTTGGCTCATCGATAGCGGACCCATTTGGGAGTTGGTTAAACTCATCCTAGCTTATAACCCCCTCAATTAGGCGGATAGGGCAACATCCCCTCCCAACCGACCATGACACAGTGGGAGATGCGGCCTACTGGTATTCGACACTTGGGCGCTCATGTATCCACTCGGCCTAGACGTTGAGGGGTCTCCTAGCCTCGGAGGTTTATGGACTTTCATCCATGGACATCCAAAGTGCCTAGATGATCAAACTAAACATTTTCGGTGTCCCATCTGGCCATCCACGACATGCCTGTGGAGGCACAACCCAAATGTCGCTAGGGTGCACAGTAATCACAATCACACAATGCAAGATGCATGAGTCATGTAGTCCGATATGCATCAATCCTACGCATACTGTGCGCTCATGTGGGATAACTCCACCTTTCAGGGAGTCCCATAAACCATCTGTACTATTGCATATGCAATGGTCAATCACATCTCATAATAAATATGTAGGGCATGAAGCTATGCTGTCACATACTCATAATTGATATCAATAACTGGCATCAACAATCGGCCTTGACAATGTGGACATTTAACCAACATTGCCCCCAAGGAATGGCTTAGATAGAGCCTAACATATAGTGGACCCATGACGTCACACAAGGGCCTAATATACAACACCATGGGCCTCACTCGAGAGCTTAATACACACCATGATGGGCCTCTCACATGGGCCTAATATACATCATAATGGACTCCATCACGTGACCCTCAAATGCATCACAATGGGCCTCATCATATAGACCTTATATTTATCACATTAGGCCATAAACACGTGCTGCATATACATCACATAGGTGTCAAAAATTGGCCTTGGCAATTGAAATTGGCGTCGAAAATCATTGGAATCGTCCTTGATACTCAGCCTCGACAATCGAAATCGACCTATATAATCGACCTCGACAAATCGGACTCAGCCTCGATACTCGGCCTCGACAATCGGAATCACCCTATACAATCGGCCTCAACAATCGAAATCGGCCTCGATACTTGGCCTTGATAATCGGAATTGGCCTTTACAATTGGCCTCGACAAATTGGAATCGACCTCGATACTAGGCCTCGACAATCGGAATCGGCCTCGACAAATCGGAATCAGCCTCGACAATCGGAATCGGCCTCAATACTCGGCCTCGACAATCAAAATCGGCCTCGATACTCAGCCTCGACAATCGGAATCGGCCTATACAATTGGCCTTGACAAATCGGAATCGGCCTCGATACTCGACTTCGACAATTGGAATCGGCATCGGCCTAACCAAGGGCCTAAGGCAAGGTCACAATGAGGACTTTCAACCATCATTGCCCATCAATGTGGACATCTAACCAACATTGCTCCCTAGGAGTGGCCCACATAAGGGATTCATACACAACGTAACAGCCACACATACATCACATTGGGCCTCATTCATGGGCCTCTCATATATTGCATTGGGCTTCATACAAAGGCCTCAAACGTATTACAATGGGCCATGACCATGAGCCATGAATACATCACAATGGGCCTTATATAAGGGCCTAACAATACAAATGGGTGGGCCCCAACCATGGGCCAAAATACACCATGATGGGCCGCACCAATGGGTTTCATTGATATTAAATAGGCCGCACTGATAGGCCTCATGTATATCAAATCAGGCTGCGCCAATGGGCCTTATGTATATCAAATCAGGCCCACCCTTATGTACTTTTGAGGTCCAACCTATTCATGAGTTAACAACGAGATAAATGAAGTGAAAACAAATACACCAGCGATATAACTGGCATCAATACACCTGTACAACAGCGGGACTCACAGAGCCTGGTGGCGACAATACACCAACAATATAACTGGCATGAGGTACCCAACCAACCTGCCTTCCCACTACTGGTGGGTCCCACCGTCCCAATCTGATGGACGGTGGATACAGCACATGCATCATGTGTGGCCCATCCAAATGGACGGATGACGTGGATTGGTCCACGCAAGGGATGGGTCCCACAGACCCTACTGACGGCAATACAACAGCTATTTAGCTGCCTACTTCAAGCAGAGCAGGTGGGTCCCACAGGGCCCACCACCATATATATGAATATATAATATATATATTTATATAATATTAAATTTATACAATATTAACGTCTAGGACCTGAACGGCCTGGACAATCACATACGCCAATGAGTAGCCCCACGTGTGGGGTGGGTCCCACTGTCCACGGACGGTGCGGATGAAATACGTGAGGTGGGTCCCACGTGATGGGCCACCCTCTCATGAAATTATAATATCATTTATATATTATAATATCTATATATATATATATATATATATATATATATATATATATATATTGTAGCTAGGTAGTACACCCCACTGTCAGTTCACACTTCCCTGTTACACGTCTAGCGTTCATGGACACTGGACGGACGGTGTGGATATACATTTCATCAAGGTGGGCCCCACGTGTGGGTACACCACATCATCACGGTGGGTCCACGTGGTGGCCCACCACCATTTAGATCAAACTGACATTTATATTTTCTCCTTTGCCCAGGTCTGTCCAAGCAGACATGCAAGAGGCCTGCCACTGGACGTTGATAAGGTGGGCCCCACAAATGGGACAGTGTGGATAAGATTATGGTGGGCCACACATTAAGAGAGAGAGAGAGAGAGAGAGAGAGAGAGAGAGAGAGAGAGAGAGAGAGAGAGATGATGATGGGAGGAGCTCCGCCACTATGAGCTCCTCCATGATACAATGCATACATTAAGAAAGGTCCCACCACAAGTGGGCCCTCAAATCATCAAACCCAAGCAAAAACATATAAATCTAATCCTAGGAAAGCACCCACCTTAGATCTTTTCTCCCTTCTTCTGTCAATGCATCCTAGAGCTCCAAGGGGATAATTTCAATGGTTGAGATGGACTTTGGATGGTGGGATTGGGTGGTAGGAAGGTGGGCCACACTTGGGGTTCTCTCTCTTTTAGGGATTGCTTGGACGTTGGCTCTCTTGCTTGGGAATGGTTAGAGAATGAGAGAGAGAGAGAGAGAGAGAGAGAGAGAGAGAGATGTGATGTAGGGAGAGAGGGATTGGGTGTGATGGGTGAGTGATGGGTGTGTAGGGAGAGTATGGGTTTGGTTGACTTTAGGAATGGGAAATAGATGGCTGCTTGTTCTTAGAGATGGGATAAAGTGATGGGTTATACTTGACTTTGATTGATGGATTGATGTGATGTTTAGGGTAGAGATTCTCTCGCGATTCACAACATGCGATATTTTTTCAAAATATGAGCGGGCCCATAACTCCTAACCTGGGTATCGGATCAGAGCGCGAGACGCGACATCGGAATTGCGGCGACGGCGCGGTCGCAAGGGTACAAGTCTCGGGTCAAGCTGACTCTGGAATACGGGATACGACTTAGGGTTGGGCGAATTACTATCTACACATTGTGGGTCACTGAAATTTGACCGGGAGGACCGTGGAGCCTATGAAATGGTACGGGCTAGGATACAGGTCTTACAACTCTCCCCGCCTAATAAAATTTTCATCCTCAAAATTTACAGAACAAACAAGGGAAGAGGAAACATCATCAAGTATATATGACAGGGCACAATTAATGTACAAAAGGATGAAGATAGCACTCTCTAATTTTAACCTCGCCCTCCCAAGATGCATCATCAACACTACGATGTTCCAATTGAACCTCGAATCCTGGATCAGAAATGAATGAAACTGGAATACTATGCAGCCTCATAATATAACGGTAGGGAGCTATGTTAGAAAATCTCTAAGTTATTCGAACTCAGGGATCTAACCATTTTAAGTTCTCAACAATCATAGAGTGCAGAGTAGCTATCAGCAGATATGTGATGTTATCCTTAGGTATTCCCAAGTTATGCTCAGATAACAACTTTTGTCACACCCCAAACTCAGAAACCGGGCTCACAAAATTCTCGATCGCCGAATCCGGTGCCGACAACCTCCGTAGTACCCCATTCTCAGCACCCAGCGTCCATACGCCAGATTTCTGATCCTAGGATCCTACAAGGAGGATTTTTCAATGTACATTTAACTCATAATAAGCATAACCACAAGTATGCCCAAATCACAAAGGCAACATCATCATCACATATCTACTAATATAAACATTTGAATACAATGCTGAAAGGAAAATACATATATCGAAGTCAAAGCTCTAGAAGACCACTGCACGCTCCATGCTCGTCGCTGCTGCAACCTAACGCCACCTGCATGCATCTATTGTGCATAAGCTTATAGAAAGCTTAGTGGGTGGTGAAAGTGTGTGCGCAAGATAAGTGCCGAGTATGCAATACAATGCCATAATCATACAACATCAAAATAGGCAGAAATACTGACAAGATCATGAATCATACGATATCAGAGTAAGCAAAAATGTACTGATAAGTCCATGAGTGCCATTAGCCATACCAAGGCTATATGATGCAAGGCATGAATGCTAACGGCTATATCAATGTAGTAACATGACAACCCAAAATGCTAAATGCTGCGGATGTAATGCAATATGCGGTGTGAATGAAATGAACAAACTGGAGTGAATTCGGGATGATAGTACATAGTATCGTAGGCAATGGGGTCCATCACAAGGGACTTCTATCCAAACCAGTCCCATACCTAAATTTAGATAGTCAGACTCAATGTGGTAAACTCCTGATCTCAAGTTAGTCGTGTGCCCCAACTGAAATCTTGGCCGTTGCGAAGGTACACGTAACAAATAGTTGCGAACCACCAGCCCGCGTGAATAGTGAATGAATGAATGAGTATACAACTCCTACTTAATAATTCCATATATCAGTACTGTACATCTTTGGGATCATCACCGGGGTCTAGTACACTCCAAGTTGGCTACCGCCCCAGTCGACCGCGTAGCCTAGCGAGTGAAAAAGACCTCACTACCTGCCTGCTAGTAGTATACCAATGCCTACCCGGTTCATCGATAGCGGACCCATTTGGGAGCTAGTCAAACTCAACCTAGCTTATAGCCCCCTCACTTGGGCAGATAGGGCCACACTCCCTCCCAACTGACCATGACACAGTGGGAGATGCAGCCTACTAGTATTCGGCACTCAGGCGCTCATGTATCCACTCGGTTTAGACGTTGGGACGTCTCTTGGCCTCAGAGGTTTAAAGACTTTCACCCACGGATATTCAAAATGCCCAGATGCTTGAACCAAACATTTCTGGTGTCCCATTTGAGCATACACGACATGCATGTGGAGGTCACATCCCTGATGTAGCTAGGGCGCACAGTAATCACAATCACACAATGCAAGATGCACGAGTCATGTAGTCCAATTATGCATTAATTCTGCATATAACGTGCACTCATATGAGATAACTCCACCTATCAGGGAGTCCCATAAACCATCTGTAGTATTGCATATGCAATGGTTAATCTCTTCTTATAATAAACATGCAGGGCCTGATGCTATGATGTCACATACTCATAATCGATATCAATAACTGACATCAACAATCGGCCTCGACAATATGAACATTTACCAACATTGCCACCCAAGGAATGACCCCATATAGAGCCTAACATATAGTGGACCCATGGCCTCACATAAGGGCTTAATATACAACACCATGGGCCCCACTCGAGAGCTTAATACACATCACGATGGGCCTCTCACATGGGCCTAATATACATCACAATGGACTCCATTGCCTTACCCTCAAATGCATCATAATGGGCCTCATCGCATAGACCTCATATTCATCACATTAGGCCTTAAACATGGGCTGCGTATACATCACATAGGTCTCGATAATTGAAATCGGCCTCAACAATCGGAATTGACACTTGGAATCGGCCTCGATACTCAGCTTCGACAATCGGAATTCGCCTTGACAATCAGAATCGGCCTCGATACTCGGGCTCGACAATCGGAATCGGCCTCGATACTCAGGCTCAATAATCGAAATCGTCCTCGATACTCGAGCTCGACAATCAGAATCAACCTATATAATCGGCCTCGATAAATCAGAATCAGCCTAGATACTTGGCCTCGACAATCAAAATTGGCCTCTATATTTGGCCTCAACAATTGGAATTGGCCTCGATACTCGGCCTCGACAATTGGAATCGACCTATACAATCGTCCTCAACAAATCGGAATTGGCCTCGACAATCAGAATCGGCTTACACAATCAGCCTCAACAATCAGAATCGACCTCGATACCTAGCCTTGATAATCGGAATTGGCCTTGATACTTACCCTCGACAATCAGAATCGACCTATACAATCGGCCTCGACAAATCGGTTTCGGCCTAGATACTCGGCCTCGATAATCGGAATCGACCTATACAATCGGCCTCGACAAGTCAAAATTAGCCCCGACAATCAGAATCAGCCTATTTAATCAGCCTCAACAAATTGAAATCAGCCTCGATACTTAGCCTCGACAATCAGAATCAGCCTCGATAATTAGAATCGGTCTACACAATCGGCCTCAACAAATCGAAATCGACCTCGATAATTGGCCTCAACAATTGAAATCGTCCTCGATACTCGGTATCGATAATCAGAATTGGCCAATACAATCGGCCTCGATAAATCAAAATCGGCCTCAATACTCGGCCTCGACAATTGAAATCGGCAATCGGCCTAACTAAGGGCCTAAGAAAAGGTTACAATGAGGACTTTCAACCATCATTGCCCATCAATGTGGACATCTAACCAACATTACTTCTAAGGAGTGGCCCACATAAGGGATTCATGCACAACGTAACGGCCACATATACATCACATTGGGCCTCATTCATAGGCCTCTCATATATCGTGTTGGGCTTCATACAAGGGCCTTAAACGTACCACAATGGGCCATGCCCAGGGCCTCAAATACATCATAATGGGCCTTTATAAGGGCCTAATAATACAAATGGGTGGGCCCCATCCATGGGCCAAAATACACCATGATGGGTCGCACCAATGGGCTTCATGCATATTAAATAGGCCGCACCAATGGGCTTCATGTATATCAAATCAGGCCGTGCCAATGGGCCTCATGTATATCAAATCGGGATGCGCCAATGGGCCTCATGTATATCAAATCGGGCCTACCCTTATGCATTTTTGAGATCCAACCTATTCATGAGTTAACATAGAGATAGATGAAGTGAAAATAAATATCAGCTTAATTGAAAACTACAATGGCTCCTAAGAAGTTTGAATGGTGGATGTCGCTGTCCATTATTTCAATGTTGCGGTCCACTTGAACTTTAGATCTGACTCATCATTTCACTCATGCAGTAAAATGATATCTCAAAGTGTTTGGATAGTATGGATACAACGCATGCATCATGGTGGGCCCCACCTTCCAAACAGTGGATGGTGTAGATAAAACACATACATCATTGTGGGGCCTGTGAAACTTGCTGACGTTGTACAATAGTGGGACCTATAGAGCCTAGTGGCATCAATACACCAACGATATACCTGGCATGAGGTACCTAGCCAACTTACCTTCCCACTACTGGTGGGTCCTATCGTCCCAATCTAATGGACGGTGGATACAATGCATGCATCATGTGTGGCCCATCCAAATGGACGGATAACGTGGATGGGTCCACACAAGAGATGGGTCCCACAGACCCTATTGACGGCAATACAACAGCTATTTAGCTACCTACTTCAAGCAGACCAGGTGGGTCCCATGTAGGGCCCACCACCATATATATGAATATATAATATATATATATATATATTTATATAATATTAAATTTATACAATATTAACGTTTAGGCCCTAGACGGCTTGGACAATCGCATACGTCAATGAGTAGCCCCACACGTGGGGTGGGTCCTACCATCCAAGGACGGTGCGGATGAAATATGTGAGGTGGGTCCCACGTGATAGGCCACCCTCTCATGAAATAATAATTCATATATATATATATATATATATATATATATATTATAGCTGGGTAGTACACCCCACTTTCAGTTCACACTTACCTGTTACACGTCCAGCGTCCAGGGACACTGGAAGGACGGTGTGGATATATGTTTCATTAAGGTGGGCCCCATGTGTGGGTACACCATATCATCACGGTGGGTCCACGTGGTGGCCCACCACTGTTTGGATCAAACTGACATTTGTATTTTCTCCTTTGCCCAGGTCTATCCAAGCGGACAGGTTGGAGGCCTGCCGCTGGACATTGATAAGGTGGGCCCCACAAATGGGATAGTGTAGATAAGATTATGGTGGGCCACACATCAAAAGAGAGAGAAAGAGAGAGAGAGAGAGAGAGAGAGAGAGAGAGAGAGAGAGAGAGATGTGATGTAGGGAGAGTGGGATTAGGTATGATGGGTTAGTGATGGGTGTGTAAGGAGAGTATGAGTTTAGTTGACTTTGGGAATGGAAAATGGATGGTTGCTTGTACTTGGAGATGGGATAGAGTGATGGGTTGCACTTGACTTTGATTGATGGATTGATGTGATGTTTAGGGTAGAGATTCTCTTAGGATTCACAACACGTGGTATTTTTTCAAAATATGAGCGGGCCCACAACTCCTAACCTGGGTATTGGATCAGCGCGCGAGACGCGGCATAGGAACCGTGGCGATGGCTCAGTCACAAGGGTACAAGTCTCGGGTTAAGCCGACTGTGGAATACAGGATACAACTCAGGGTTACACGCAATTGCTATCTATGCGTCGTGGGTCATCGAAATTCGACCGGGAGAACTACGGAAGCCTATAGAACAGTACGGGCTAGGATAAGGGTCTTACACTCATGGTGTTATATATTTGGCCCTTATATGACGCCATGGGTCCACTATATATTAGGCTCTATGTGGGTCATTCCTTGGGGGCAATGTTGGTTAAATGTCCACATTGTCGATGCCGGTTATTGATACCGATTATGATTATGTGACAGCATAACATCATGATACATACTCATATGCATCATCTGCATGTTTGTTATGAGATGTAGTTGACCTTGCATATGTCATTGGGCAGGTTGTTATGAGACTCCCTGATAGAAGGAGGTTATCTCACATGAGTGCACGGTATGCATAGGATTGATGCATGACTGGATTGTATGACTCATGCATCTTGCATTGTGTGTTGTGATTACTATACGCCCTAGCGACATCAGGACCATAGCCTCCACAGGCATATTGTGGATGACTAGATGGGACACCAGAAATCTGTTATTAGCATCGAGCTGCCATAGATGGCCCTGGGTGAAAAGCTCTAAACCTCTGAAGTCAGGAGACACCCCAACGTCGAGACCAAGTGGATATATATGAGCGCATGAGGGCCGTATACCAGTAGCCGGCGTCTCCCACTGTGTCGTGGTCGGTTGGGAGGGGGTGTGGCCTTACCAGCCCGTGGGTAGTGGGCATAGCTAGGCTAAGTTTAACCAGCTCGTGATTTGGTCCGCTATCGACGTGCCGGGTAGATATTGGCTGACTACTGGCCAGGTGGATAGTGAGGTCTCTTCCACTTGCATGTTACATGTCCAGTGGGTGGCGATTGCATGCAGAGTGTACTAGACCCCGATGATGATCCTAGAGATGTACAGTACTGATTTGTGGAGTAGGAGTTTCATATTCATTCATTCATTCATTCACCATCCACTCGGGCTGGTGGTGTGCAACTATTTTTTATGTGTACCTTCGCAATAGCCAAGATTTTGGTTGGGGTGCGCAACTAACCTAAGATCAGGAGTTTACCACATTGAGTCTGACTATCTAAATTTAGATATGAGATTAGTTTGGATGGAAGTCCCTTATGGTGGACCCCATAGCTTGCGATACTACGTACCATCATCCCGACTTCACACTCCTGCATGGTCATTCGCATTGCATATTGCATTGCATTCTCGGTATCTGATACTTGACTCTTTATAACTACTTATTTGTATAGCTGATTTGTATTGTATACTCTGATATTGTATGACTCATGGACTTTTCAGTATTTCTGCTTACTCTGATATTCTATGATTCATGATCTCACCAGTATTTTTGACATTGTATGATTATGACGTTGTATTTGCATGCTTGGCACTTATCTTGCACACATACTTTCACCACCCTTTAAGCTTTCTATAAGCTTATGCACTATAGATGTGTGCAGGTGGCGTTGGTCGCACCGACGTTGAGCTTGGAGTGTGCAGCTGTCTTCTGGAGCTTTGATTTTATTTTGACACACACACACAAACACACACACACACATATATATATATATATATTTATATTTCCCTTTCAACATTGTATTCAAAGTTTATATTAGTGGATATGTGATGATGATGTTGCTTTTGTGATGTGGATAAACTTGTGGTTATGCTTCTTACAAGATAAATGTACGTTGAACAATCCTCCTTGTAAGACCCCAGGATTAAAACCTGGCATATGGGCGCTGGGAGCTGAGAATGGGGTACTACGGAGGCTGTCTGCACCGGATTCGGCGATGGAAAATTTTGTGAACCCGGTTTTCGAGCTTGGGGCGTGACATTCATAAAGGACTTTAGTCATCATTCTCGTCCTTTATGTAATCTAATTTAAAATGATGCACAATACGAGTAGATTGAGCAATGCCAGGAGGATTTTACTAAGCTCAAAGGCATGTTAACCATTGCGCCTATCATGTAGCCACCCGATTGGAGCTTCCTTTTGAACTTAGTGTGATACGTCTAACTATACTCTTGGGGCGATTTTAGGCCAGAGAAAAGAAAAGAAGCCCTACGTTATTCATTACGCAAGTAGAACTCTAAATCCTTCCCAAGTGAACTACTCGACTACGGAAAGGAACTCTTAGCCGTAGTGTTCGCTTTGGACAAATTTAGGTCATACTTGATCGGATCCAAGATCGTCATTTACAGAGATCATGTGATGCTCAAATATCTTCTTTCTAAGAATGATGCTAAGCCTCGTCTAATTTGATGGATCCTCCTACTCTAAGAATTTGATTTAGAAATAAAAGATAAAAGTGGAGTAGAGAACGTAGTGGCTGACCATCTTTTTTGCCTTGATCTCCCTAATTCACTTGAGACGACACATGTCAATGACATGTTCCCTGACGAACAACTATTTAAAATCTCCCACTCACCTTAGTTTGTTGATATTGCTAATTATCTTGCCACAGGTTTCACGCCGACACATTAGACTTCGCATGATAAGAAAAAATTCTTCACTGAGGTTCGTAAGTTCTTCTGAGACGATCTATACATGTTTAAATATTGCCCAGATCAAATCTTAAGGAGATGTGTGCCATACAATGAATATCAAAGTGTTATCTCCTTTTGTCGCTCTCAGGCCTGTGGTGGTCACTTTTCTACTAAAAAGACCACGGCCAAGATTCTGTAGTGTGGCTTTTACTGGCCCACTATGTTCAGGGACACTTATGAGTTTTGCAAAGCTTGTGAGCATTGTCAGAAATTAGGAGCATTGTCCCATCGATATATGATGCCCTTGAACCCCTTTCTTATCATAGAAGCATTTGATTGCTGGGGTATTGATTTCATGGGACCATTCCCCCAATCTTTTAGAAATTTATATATTTTTCTTGCCATAGACCATGTTACTAAATGGGTTGAAGCAATTCCATGCTAAAACAATGACCATCAAACGGTTATTAAATTCTTACAAGAAAACATCGTTTCCCAGTTTAGAGCGCCTCGAGCCATCATTAGTGATGGAGGCTCATATTTCTATAATAAGCCATTCGCTAACTTAATGAAGAAATATGACATCTCTCACAAAGTGAGCACTCCATACCACCCACAAACAAGTCGACAAGCTGAGATTTTCAATAGAAAAATCAAACACGTCTTAGAAAAGATGGTCAACCTTGACTGTAAGGATTGGTCAATCCGATTGACTAATGCCTTATGAGCTTACCGTACTGCATTTAAGACCTCTATTGGAATGTCTTGCTTTAGACTTGTCTATGTCAAAGCTTGTCACTTGTCTATGGAGTTGGAACATGGGGCCTACTGGGCGATCAAAAATTTAAATTTCAATCTGGACAACACTGGCTCACTATGCAAACATCAGTTAAATGAACTCGAAGAAATCCAGAATGATGTGTACGAGAACTCGAGAATTTACAAGGAGAGGATGAAGGCATTTCATGACCAACACATTCTTTGAAAATCATTTACACTAGGTTAGAAAGTCCTGTTGTATAATTCTCGATTACATCTCTTTACGGGTAAGCGACGATCTCGCTGGATCGCCCCTTTCACTGTTACCAATGTTTATCCTCATGGGGCTATTGAGATTCGGAATCCAAACAATGACAATAAATTCAAGGTGAATGGACATCGATTAAAGCCATTTATGGTGCAATTTGATTCAGAGGACATGTCCATACCTTTAAATGATCCTATTAATCAGGATTGATCTCCTAGTTTGACGGAGGTATAGTTAGGTTTTTTATTTTTCTGTTATAGGATAGTTTGCTTTCATGTTCTATTTAGGATAATCGTCTTTATCCTGTTAGGGATAGTTGCTTTCTGTTTGTTTTAGGATAGTTTGTTTTTAAACTCTTGTGTTGACCCACCTTCATGCTGAGATCCTTTAGAAAAAGCTTCAAAAACTCCTCCATTAGGTACTACCTTTCCATCACTTCTCCTTTACTTTCGTTATCTCATATTCATTGCATGCTTGTATCTTTTACAATGAGGACAATGTAGATTTTAGGTTGGGGATGGGAGATTAGGTTACCTAATCAGTGTTTTCTTAGTCTTGAGCAAAAATTGTGAAAATTGTGAAAAATTTTAAATTTTTCTGAAAAGTTTGTGAATTCGAGTGATTTTGAAGGTCATCCTTGATTTAGAAGTATAAAATACTTAATGTTGGTGATTTATGAGTCTTGGATTCAGTTACCTATTAGATTTCATAGTTAAGTTTGAATTATTAATCCATGATTAGAAGTTTTAAATATTGATTGAGTCCTGATTTCATACGTCACATCTAGCTTACACATTAAGGTGTCAGTTTGATATTGAATTCTTAACTTGGTAGTCACTAAGCATGGAAGGAACCAACCTGGGGAATTTGTCCATCAAGTTAATATAAAAAAAAGAAAAAAGAAAAAATAGAATACCCAACTAAAAAAACAGTTGTCATAAAAAACGGCTACCTATTAAAGTTCTTTAAAAAGATTGACATAGTGTGAAGCCGTTGATGGAAAAATAAAAAACTGGAAGAATAAAAAGGCTGAACTGTAAGGCAAGTTTCGGTTTATGTTCGGTTATCCGGAATGCTCTTTTTTATTATCAACGTTATCATGAAATTGAGAATTAGACTCTTAATTGTGATAAGTCGAGGTTGCACTATGCACCCATGGAACTCAATGTTTAGAATTGTTCTAATTGATGGATTAATACTTTGAACTTGACCATGAAGTTTACTGTGCGCTCGAGTTTAGGAGCAACTAAGACTCAACATTAATGTATCTTAGAATTCTATTTTATGGATTGCTTTTTTGAAAAAATCACTTTCCTTATAAAAATTGTCCTATAATTCTCAAAATATTTTTTGCATACTTTGCTCGGGAGTAGCAAAATGTTGGTTGGGGATTATCTTGAGGGTCAAATATTGCATATTAGACCCCAGTTATTACTTGGTTTCATGTATATGATAATGCTTAATGTTCTATTTTAATCATGTTTGTGTTGCAAGGTAAATTCAAGAGCTTGGATTGAAAAGGATGTTAAAGGCATAAATTTGATGCTCTAGAATCACCAAGGCAAGGGATAAATCTTAGGAAACTGAGATTGAAGAATTCACACACCAAAGATCCAAGGAAACCAAGTGATTGAAGATAAGGAAGCCTAAAAATCGTCTTAAATGCAAGATCACAAGGTTCCCACCATCCATTTGGCACGAAACCTTATATCCGGCCTAAGTACCATAAAGTAACCGTACACATAAAATTGCAGCCCTCGGATCTTTGTGGAAGTGGTCCAACGGAAAGATCAACCATAAATCACTGATTTGGGGCCCACCTGATCTCTGGATGTGCCTTAATTTTGGACTCAACTCCTTAAACCATATGGAAAAATAGATGGACGGAACAGATCCTTCCAAAGATATCTCTGTGGACCTCACCCGTGATGAATGTGCACAACCTCACGTGCAACTGTAGTGCATCGAAAGTGTAAGCACGGTCAAACCGAGTTTGACTGTGCTTTTCAAAAATAGAGAGAGCTCTCCCTGGTTCCCGCTGAGAGACGCTCGAACGGACAGTGTCTATTTGGGTAATGTTGTGGGCCACCAAGATCATCCGCCCGGATGATCTGGACCGTTCGTTCGAAGCACAAAGGCCATCCGACTAAGGCCTAGAGGAGGAAATTTCAACCAAACAGCAGAATGGTTTCCACACATTCAAATGTAGGACAGACAGTAGGAAAAAAAGATCCCTTGGGCCAAATCAACGGAAAGTAAAAAAGGTCCATCTCCGACCAAAATTTCGAGGTGAATCCAATGGACGAAGTGGATTTCCTCACCAGCTCTGATCATGGGCCCACCAAACATCACAGCGCAAGTTGTGGACAATTTACAGACGTCGCTCGACCACTGTGAGCTGTTGCGCGATCACGGTCAGGGTTGGATCAATGATCGAAACCGTCTAAAAGCCAGAGAAGGGGGTTTTGACCCTTCCTATGCAGTCAGATTGAGAGAATTGGACGACCTTTCCTCCCGAAATTAGATCAAATGTAACCCGTTTTCACAGTTTCGCTGCGCAGGAGCAGGGGTGCAAAAGTAGAGTCAGTTCTCTGAATCCAGTCGACCTATGGACGACATGCCTATAAAGAGGAGAGAAAGAGGGCCGGCTGGTCATCTATCTAGCCGAGGAGGGACGTGAGGAAGAAACAAACGAGAGAGAGAGAGAGAGAGAGAGGGAGAGAGAGAGAGAGAGAGAGAGAGCGGACGACTGGTAAAGAGTTTTTTTCCTTAGTAGTTTCTTCCCTTGATTTTTATTCTAAGAGATACTAGTCCAATCATGTCTATGATTGGCTAAACCTCTTAGCTAGGGCTAAGAGGTGAAGCTTGTAGCGTGATGAGATCTTTTCAATTGCTTTGATTCATGTTTAAGTTGAATGACCTTTGATTCTAGTTTGATTATAAGGAATATTTGTAGTTTTTAATGGTTTGTTGTGACTTGAATTACAATGAATTTGCAATATCTTTGAGTATGTCCTTTTCATTATCGAGGTTGTGAATTTAGGAAACCCTCTTGTTCCCCATTGTCCCCGGGCATGGTTGGATGATGGAATTCTTCCTAACTCTGACAATCCTCTCATTTTAAATTGGTAAAATTCCATTGTTTGCTTTGTCTCATGGGCATGGTTTAGTGATGGAGTCACTTCTAGTTCTCACACCTCTCATCCATTGAGAACTAGATCAAAAGACATTTAGAATTGATTTTTGACGAATTATCTTCCAATTGGATGAAGATGGGACCCTGATTCCAGTTGTGTTCGTGAATCAAGAATAGATCTTCTTGATCTCTACAAGTGGATCCTCGGAAACCCTAGCTTCCCACCTTTGAATTTACAAGTTTTAGTTAAATAATTTATAATTACTCTCTTAAAATTTTCAAATTTAGATTTTCATCTTCTTCTAGTTCTAGTTCTAGTTATTCTCAGAAGGCACACAAGTTCAGTCCCTGTGGATTCAACCTCAGTCTTACCGAGATTATTACTATATTCCGACCCTACACTTGGGGTTGTGAACATTTTATATCTAGACTATAATATGATGCAAATCTAAAATTTTTAGATTTAGATCTATATGCTATGTATGAGATCCTAGAAAAATGAAAATCTAGACCCTTAATAATTCAATCTAAGATGACCTAATGCTAGATCCTAGGTTCTGATACCAAAAATGAGTGTAGGATGGCCTAATCCAACCCTAAATGAATGTAGAATTTAAAAGGGACAAATTTATACAAGTATTAATAATAAAAATTCAGCATTATACATTATGAAACAAGAAGGGACTACGGAAATTTGGAAATGATCACGGCCATCCATCGCAAACATGCTGTATTGAACCTTAAAATCTGAATTTAGTTGAATTAGGCGAAAGATAGGACTTTTGTCTCTCAATGGGTTTGTCCGACGATCCAAGTGGATTTTCTAATTAAGGAAATACGAATTTTTTAGATTAAGAAATCTAGAATATTTAGAAAAAATGAATGGTTCTTTGATTATAGTTCAAATCTAAGGCCTTGGGTGATGAGATTTGAAGAAGATCAAAATATGTATATGTGGGGATCAAGATCTTCTAAGATTTAATGATTTGGATTGAAAAGAAAATGGATTGGCTTTTAAATCTAGAGAATTTAGAAAAGGAAAAGGAAGAAAATTAGTTTAAACAAGAAAATACCTTGAGAAAAGAAATAATGAGAGAGAATGAGAAAATGGGAAATTACTTCCCTGGGCCTCACGCCCTCTTCTAATCACTGGAAATCGAAGAATGAATTGTCCAGCCTTGAAGAAGCAAATGCTCTCTTTTTCATAAACATGATGTACCATTTTTTTAGGTTAAGGGTAAAACACTTTTTTAAATTCATAATTACATTAAATGACCAAAATACCCTTACTAAAAAAAGATAAGAAAAAAGAAATTCGCACGAAAAATTATGTGTGTTGTCTCAAAACTCCAATAAATAAATTGTGTATAAAATAAACTCAAATCCAAGATGTCCGATGGGCCCAGATGATAGCGCAATGAAGGTGGGTGGCGACGATCCAGTGGTTTGATTATACTATTCTCGCAATCCAACGGGTCAAATATATCCTCCAAGCAACTTACGCATGTCACAAACACATGTGTAAGGTCTTCAACTTTTAGAGACTTGACTCGTACTCACCATCTATCCACATCGACATGGGTAATGCAAGCCTCTTGTGTTGATATATTTTGAATGTATGATGTCAACATCAATGTTGTAGAACAATTGACTGATGTGGAAAGTGACTTGGTAATGTATAAAGGTGCATGTGACACGTAAATATGCATGGTGATGTGCAAAGGGGAAGTCAAAGTCATTTCCTTGATCTTTCATCAATGCTTGACCAAGGTACACTACATTGAATTGCATGGTGCTATGGTGCTCCTCCTTGGCTATCGACACATGGATACATATGTGAGGACTTATGGTTTGCATATGAGGGGTCTATATGAGCATGCACAATGTGGTAGATCATCGTTAAAATGCCACAATAATGCCTAGAACTCACGGGTCCCCCACAATCATAACTATCATTTACGAGAAGAGGGATTGGACCCTTCACATGTTTTTATAAAAACTAGCTCACTGGCAGGACCCATAGGCATCCCCAGTGGAGATAGCCAAGCGAGCTGGACCTATTTACAAAATCATATGCAATAAAAGTCCCACGGATTGTCACTCCCCAAGGTGAGGTGACTTTCAAAAATAAAAAATTGTAGTTTTCAAAATAAAGTGTTTGGCGTCCAATAAACTAAGGGTCTTTTATACCTCTGGGTGGGGGCCACTGCAAAATCAAAATAAGATCCGATGACTTGAGGTTTCCTCAGAGTTGTTGGATCTGTATGCACACACAGTACAATCGGTCTGAACCCTAATGTCAAGATGACAGTACTAGATGCTCAATGCAAGGATGAAAGATAAGGCCCTAAGCTTAGTCAGAGGAAGCCATTTGAAACAATGGGAAAGATGAATTGTAACTTAGTGTTAGAACGATCATGCTGGATGCTCAATGCAAGGATGAATGATAAGGCCCATGCTTAGTTAGAGGAAGCCATTTGAAATAGTGGAAATATGAATTGTAACTTAAGTGTTAAATTGTGAAGATTGTATGGAAAAAGGTCACCTGTACATACCTAGTATGGAATACTTACAAAACTTGATCGAATTTAAGTCGGCATAGTTTGTTCCCTGTAAGGCCACAGAAAGCACAGGGCAGCTAACCACTTTGATGATTATGCAAACAAAGTACTCCTGGGGTGATCAGGGAAGCAATAAACATTCCATATTCAGTTAGTAAGGGGATCCCCGTAAGGCCACATAAAGGACAGGGGCACTACTTTCTAAATTCTTTTGATGTTAGTACTGATCAGGAGAGAAAGGATTGCGATTGGTTACCCGTAATGTTGAAGAAAGTGTCGGGACAACCGCAATGTTTTCCTTAAAGCCTCGTGATATGTATAAGTTATCAATTTTTGGACAATCACCTAACACAAACATAATGCCAGGCAAAGAATCCTAACCACACCCATGACTGACTAATAAGGGTCGGGTGTCCACTTGCTTTCGCATTTGGTTGCACGAAACCTCTGCCAAAGAGGGGCATATGTAGACACCCCACTTACGGTCGATAAGTTTATCAAAGCACCCTGTCAAACCCAATAAAGCTAGTAAATCCAATTGAAAGTATGAGCTGCTATAGATGTCTTGGGAGGGGGGGGGGGGGGGAGGGTTGGAATATAATGTGGAATAATAATAAAAATACTCTCAATTGCTTAAGAGTATTGAAATCTTGGCTTTCATTATTTTAAGGTTTTCATAGGGTCACCTTAACAACCTTATACAGTTCTTGTGATTTTCACGGGCTATCGCAACAAAACCCACTTTGTAATTTTCACGGACACACCACAAGACAACCCACTGAGATTTCTAGACTATTAAAAAAATTCAAAATTAAATAAAAGAAAATACAATACCTATCTTCAATTGGTGAGTCGAAGACATAATTGTAGCTTGATTGCAGCGATCTTCTTTCTTGAGATATTGATGAAGCCATATATGTGTTCAACCTAAAAAGAATATAAGTATCTAATATATTTTTAATATTATAAACAAAACCCTAAATATTATAAATTTTATTCTCTGAACCTTAAGTAGAGTTTAGATAACTCTATTAAATGCAATTGAAAATAGCTTGAGAAAGAGAATAAAATAAGCTAAATGAGAATTAGAATTACCACACAATTAGCTTAAGGATGATCTGACTTTCTCTTTGACTTTGAGGCGGTTAATCACTGATTTTTGTGTCTTGAATGAACGAGAGAAGGCCTATATTTATATCCGGAAGATTTAGAAATTTGGTTGGCCAAATTCCAACGATTATGTTTCAATGGCTCTCGGATTTCGTGGGATAAGATCTTTAAAAAATTCAAGCAGCTAAACCTCTAGTTTAGCTGGCTGAATACAGGGTTCGATTAGCCAAATCGCTATAAGATCTGAAGATTTAAAGTCACTGGAAACTTGACCAAACACACTCGGGCTAGCCAAACTTGATGCGGAACATCTTTATCTTACTGTATTCTTGCCCGAAGTATGTTGGGTTAGCCGAAGGTAGTTAGGTTGGGCGAACCAGTAGTTGGGCTGTCCTAACTTCAATGTATTTTACTTAGAATAATGTTCATTATGATACCATATGAAATACACCTAACCTAAAGTCAATCTAAGGTTTTACCACCTTATGGTTGACACATACAGATGCTTCAAACTTTGAACCAATCTAGCATGAAGCTTGCGATGACGATTTTCCATGAGATGTCGATCTGGTCTTTACGTAATCTTCATGAGTCGTCAAAGAACATCTTCATGTGTTCTTGTGATCCATTCGAGACTATGAAATTTAATAATTTTTACTGTGCTTTAAGTATAAAGCATTAACACCAATCAGCTCAGTAAATCCAGATAACCTAGTCAAATCCTCAATTCATTCAACCCAATCAGCCTAAAACCAAGTCCAAACCCAGCAAAAGTTCAAGTCCAATTCAGGCCGAGCCCAAGCCCATGTCCATTAGCATTTATGACCACAAAAAAAAACTGAGTGAATTAGGGGGTAAATACCACCCCAGCAGTACCCTTGCAAAATTTGGAGCTGATCAATATTGTGGGTGGCTCCCACAATGTTGCCCGCCATGTGGATTTTTTTTCAAAATTTATAGGGAGGTTAGGTAGAGTGATGATGTCACCCCTATAAAAGATAAGGCTGATCTATGTGGAGGGCAGTACCCACCACATGGCAGCTCTCTTGCTTTGGTAGGAGAGAGTACAAAGCATCTGGGGTTACTCCAGGTTCAACCACAAGCATGTGGCAAGGGGAAAAGACTGTACAGTCCTACCCCTTGATCTAACCGCCCGGATTGCACCATGTAGTAGGTGAAAATTCCAGCCTAGAATTGTTTTCTACCTATGGACTTTTAAAATAATTAAAAAAAAAAAATAGTCTCATACCCTATAAATACCCCATTCCTTCTCATTTTCATCAATCCCATCTCCTATGGTAATCCTCCCCACCCATCTTCCACATTTCCCTTTCATCCCTATACCAAGGAGAAGAATATTAGCAGGAATGGAGTTCCAGCCCAGGTCCACTTTGCCAAGTCTAGCCTTTAGACATCTAATACACCAAAACACCAATCCGGCCACTCAAGCCTATCCTTATAATAAATCCGTCCACCCAATCACCTAATCTTGATAAGCTTCATTCAAATTTGCATTAGTATTGTACAACATCTACTCCCTTCTTAACTCCCCTGCTCATCCCATCCATTAGCACTACATTTCTCATATATATCATATTCACCCAGTCAACTTAAGTATATGCTTTGTGGCTTACTGAGTTATTGGATCATACCCATTAAAAGCTCAGGTTGACTGGTTATTTTTCCACTTCAACATGTAAGTGAGTCAGTATAGATTTATCTTACCCTAGATACTGCTTGACGATGGTGGTACATTATCACTTCATTACATACAATGCATCATTAGAAGCTCATCCATAACATTTTCACCCAGTAACCTCAAGTGCATGCTATGTGAGTTGCCAACTTATCGGATCTTATCCATCAAAAGCTCAGGTTGATTGATTGTTTAATCACCTCGACAAGTAGGTGAGTCAGGGTAATATCTTACTGGGGCTACCACTTGGCAGTGATGGTGCATTGACACAACATTACACACACCTTTGTATTACCTATGTGTAAGAGCTAATCCAATCCCTAATAGTTCTATTAGTCTTGTGAAGTAGAGACCATACATTTGTGTGGGCAAAGTGGGTGCCTAACACCTTCCTACTCTGTAACCACAGTCCCTTATCCCAAATCTTCGGTTGTGGATCAAATAGTCATTTTAGAACAGAGGATTTTTAGATTCTCTTTCCTAATGTTTATGCAGGGTCTAGCCGATTATGGAAGTAGAGTAACTGGCTAGTGACAACTCCAGCCAAACATATCACCCCCTATCAATCAACATGCCTTCCAAGAAAGGGCACACGTGAGCATAACCCACTTGTAGTCCAGCGTCCACATATATAAAATCACTGCTAGAAATATAAATTTCAGCAACCAAGAACATATACACTATAATCTGCACAAACAAAAGAGATATGTTGTCCAAAAATAGGTCATAATTGATAGAATTACAAACCATCACATATGTACATTCACAATAGATAATGGTATACCAATTGTGTTGAAATTATATTTAAAGGACTGCTATTCTAATGGCTAAATTCGAGAAAGTAAAAGCTAAGAAAAGGACAATAGATCATGAAAAGACGAAGAAATTGTAATATTGAAGATAATTATTGAATTACATTTTATTGAGAGAATTACATTACAATTTATAGAGTTATACAATATTAATTTACATAATCAAGAGGAGATGATTTTGCTAGAATTTTTACAATGCGTTATCTCTAGCTTTACATGTTTTTCAAATTTGGAGTTTCTTGTGTTGTGGGCTGGTATTTTCTTCTTTAAGAGATTGACCATGAGTTGTACGAGATATTAAATCTCTTGTAGAAGATTGTCTAATACCCTTCTGCAAACTGATGGGGCGATCACAGACCATTAGTTAATTTGGTTTGTAAATTTTGTAACCATGATGAACATAGTCATTTTTTGAAGATGTTTGCAATTTAATATTGAGAGAATATGTAATGAATATGCAAATCCTTTCATACGACTTTCTCCCTAATGAAATGGTAATTGACCTCTATGTGTTTTGTGTCGACGTGAAACACTGATTGGAGGCCAATGAGATCGAGATGATATTGTCATACCTGATAGTTGGTGGAGATGGAAGATAAACCAGATGATCTTAAATAATCCAAAAGTGCTCCGCAACTATATGGGCAGAGACTAGTACTCGAATTCTATGTTTGATTGTGGAAGAGTTTATTATTTTTTGGAGCTCTAAAAAATAATATGGGGCCCTAAATAAACATAGTAACCACTTGTGTATTTGTGGTCATTAGGGCTTCCAGCCCTGTCAGCATCTGAGTAAGCTTGTAGTTTACAGTACTGCATGAAATCTGAATACCATGACTAGAGGGTGCCTTTGATATATTAAAGAATGTGCTTTACCGCAATCATATGGTCTTTAGTTGGATGATGACTCTAAAGAATGCACTTTACTCGCAAAGTGGAATGAGTTTTTCTATGCATCATATATGATCAAAAGTCCATTTTATTTTCATTTGACTCTAAATAGTAAGTTTTAGTTCAATCATAACTTCTGATAATTTGAGTTGCAGGAGTCGCACCCAACATGAAAAGGGGTTAGAAAAATTAAGAGAATAACATGGTTAGGCTAAATTGGACACTTATTATTTTTGGTCAAAAACCATGAAGTCTAGTAGGAATGATGACCATTTATGAATAGTAAGTTTACTATTTATTGTAAGTCATGTTTTTAGAGAGTTTGAGTTTAAAACTTCACGCTAAGTTTGAGCTCATTATTTAAAGGATTGTAATATATATATATATATATATATATATATATATATATATATATATATATATATATATATATATATTTTTTTTTTATTTTCAGACTTATTAGAAATTATTTTTATTTTATCTCTTATGGATTTGAGGAAACTCAATGAAGAATCTAGAGAATTCCGTGGATTTGGAGTAGTTATCCCTAAAGAAGATGGTGATTAACCTCATCATGCCCTTCCATGCGTCACTGATGCTGCAAACGACGAGATTCTACTAGC
The DNA here is from genome assembly GCF_029962835.1 of Magnolia sinica. Lineage (NCBI taxonomy): Eukaryota > Viridiplantae > Streptophyta > Magnoliopsida > Magnoliales > Magnoliaceae > Magnolia > Magnolia sinica. The sequence continues at coordinate 37,798,633 of NC_080577.1, forward strand.
AATGTTGAAAAGAAGGGTCAAGATTGAGACATAGGGCCCATATATGTTGCAAATGATCATGTAGATTTGAAAAGAATTAGTGGCCAATGTGGTGTTGCCGATGATAGGAAATTTGGAGATGGGTTTTGATGGATGGATGGTGGATTTGGTAGTTGGGTTTTAATGGATGGTAATGGTGGATTTGGTAGTCGCCAGCGGGTTTCAGTGGTGGACGGTTTAGATAGGGAGAAACATAGAAAGATAGATAGTTGGATTAGTGCCAAATTATGGCTCTAAATCCATGTTTAAACATCCATTTCATTAAAGAGAGCTAGATTATATACAAGGTACCGTACATCCATGTAAAATATAGATATATGATAAGTGTGAAATCGAAAGAGATATCCTACCATATCTTCATTCATGTTATAGGTAAAAATGAACTGGCTAGATGAGCAAACTTAAAGACTATGGGTTGCTTGAGGGCCGAAAAATCACTCTGACTTTGACCTTGGGTACCAATATCGGCCTCGGGAACTGGGAGCTGACCTCAGCCTCGGATGTCGACCTACGCCTCAGGATAAAAATACACTTGTAATATATAAAGATAAGATTATCTTCCGAAATATTCACTATAAAGATATGAATATCCTCCGAGATATTCGCCGAGGGTATAAGGAAATCAATCACAACACGTTTGGAAGAAAATCTCTTCCGCAATACGCATCTACCATAGAGAGGCATTGCCATATAGGCCATCGCCCCAAAAGGCTATAAATAAGGACTCTGCATATGATGAAAAGTATACAGAATCTCTCACCCAAAATCCCTTGATACTACCAGACCCAGATTCCTAGCCTAACTTTGGCATCAGAGGGTCCCTCGCTTTATCCGGGTCTCCTTTGTCTTCTTCCTGTGCAAGTACTCGAAGGTCTAAAAAAAGGTGGACCAGATTTTTGCATCAACAATTCCTAACACAGAAAACGACATTAATGGCTAAGGGAAGAGTTTCGGATCATCCCCAATCGGACTTTGGCTCCCATACGATTACTCAACCATGGGCCACACTTATATGAAAGAGAATGGATCTTGTACAGGCAAGGTATCAATACCTGTGGCACCATGCAATCCTTACTGCCAGCATTCTAATTGCAAAGGACTTATCATGAATACGGTAGTTCCCTGTGAAGATCACTAAGGAGAAAAGTAAACTATTCACCTCATAAGGTGTGGTACAACATTGGAATCAATGGACAACCAACAGTCATACCAGTGTGGCCCAACCAGTAAGTGTATCACCCTAATTTCCTATTGTAAGGAGTACGAAGTTCATGGTGCTAATATCCTGCGCAAATGGCATGTTGGTGAAGGATGCTTATCTGTGATCAGATTTCCGAATGAAATTGGTAAATCGAGGGGTGGTAAATGGATAGTCCATTGGGCTTGGATTAAAATGTGGCCCGTTTAAGTAAATGGGCTGGGCTCGTGATGACCCAACCCGCCCATATAAGTTTATCAATAGGCTGGATTAGGTCAGACCAGATCCTGAAGCAAATTAATAGATGATATCTGTACGCCCGTATACGTATATTTGCAGGGCTGGGCATACCTTTAGCCTCATATTCTATTCTTAAACCTAGAGCATTGTCGGGCTGGTGGGGTGAGCCTGACCTGAGTACCATTAAATCTGTTTGGTTGAGCTGTGGCTTGACGAATTTTAAGTGGGCCAGGTCAGGCTACAGGATGGTCGTGGGTCAGGTATGGGCCAGAATTCTTGACTCAAACCAATTCTCTCAATATTGAATGGCTGTAATTGAATGGTTATCTAAGTGGGCTCATTCACATATAAGCCTTGATAACAAGCTACGCCGTAAAACTTTTAAAATCCCAATTGCCAGCTCCATCCATTAAGGGCACGGACCTAGGCTTGGTGAGTGTCAACTCGGCCGTCCAATTTTAGGAGGGCCCATGTTCAGCTCCAGCCGATAATGGGCTTTTACTAGAATGGTTGTGTCGGTCCCATACTTGATGTGTATGTGGAATCCAAACCGTGCACTGGTGCACCTTCTCATTTTCACCACATGTTCAAATAATAATCCTAATAAAAGATTCAGATGGGACACACCTAAAACCGTTGTATTCACATGGTGTAGATCACCTGAGCTTTGGATTGGCCTTGCGTTATTTTTATTTTTATTTTGTCCCTTCATCCTGAGGGAGTGCAGCTGATGAATGGATTGGATCGCATATAGGCAACACAAATGGCATTACCCTTCCCATGTCTTCTATGTTTCCTCTGATCAGGCTGGATTTTGGGACCTAAACGGAGCACATCTAGTCGACAATTTGGATGGAACTCACGAGAACTAATTTTCTGCCGATTAGTGTGATTTTGGGCTTATTTTCTCTCGTGATGGGACCCACAATATGGACGGCTCGACTAGTGCACATGTATGCCATTAGTGCCTTTGATGAGCTGGTGCAGTTTAGTGATCTTGGGGCCGAACGGGTCACCTGAGTCGTTTCCAAAAGATTTAATAAACAAGGAAAAGAAGAAGAAAAAAAAAAAACGGTAGTTCTCAAATGTTAGATGGTTAAGATTGTTCAAAAAGTGACGAATTTTGGCGTATCCTCCATCCACAATTGGGGCCACGAGTTGGACAGTCTGGATTGAAGAGTACGTGTGCCATGTGCCTGATGGCCGTAGACAATCACCCAGGTACTCCTTCCCAACGATACTCTACACGAGCACGGAGCATGCCCAAGGAATTACAGCATAACGAGCATGGCAATGGTGTGGCCTGACACGGTTGAGCTAGGTCATGGTTTTATGACTCAGTGGCTCAGTTTGACTCGATGGGTCCCGAGTTCAGTCATGATTTGTCTGACTTGTGACTCGGCCAAATGGCTCTCTGTTTTCCTGACTCGTTGTGTCAAACCAAAGCCAAATCAAAATGGCCCTGACTGAGTTCAGGTCGACTCAGAGAGTAATCGTCCGAGAGGCTCACCTGAATCTTGAAAAACCTTGAGCTGGGTGTTTGGTCAGCAAGTTGGAATGGAGCTGGGAACATTAGCTTAGCTAGAGGGCCGGGCTGGGCCTAGTAATAGGCGTTTAGCCCATGGGCTTACTATGGGCAAATCTAAGCCTGGCTCGTTTACACTTCACTAATCCGCATGCTAAGATCGTCCAAACTACATTCATTTATATGCCGTGGGCCATCCATCAAAGGGCCCGTCAGATTGATGGTCTAGATTTGCTGAATTCGCATACTAGTCTTTTTTTTACCATCTGTGTTACTCTCTTTCTTCAAAGACGCTGCCGCTTGGTAGGTAAATATGGGTCCGGCTTAGCCTTGGAATAGTTTCAAGGGTAGATATATGGTTGTCTGTTTGCGCCAGGATTTGTGTTTGGCCCACTTGGACATGATTAGGAATGTACGCTGGTTGGGCGTCTTCATGATGGCTCGAGTAACCATGTGGACCTGACAGCAACGGACCTTATTTGAGCTTTTCTCTCCTGCCCATGGTTGTGGGTGGCCTGCTTTTGGGAATTTTTGTTTTCTTTGACCTTTTCTTGCTTTATTCTTTTAGCCTCTCCTTTTTTATTTTTATTTTTTAAATAAATTTATTTTAAGGGTTTAGTGATACATTTGCTGTTCTTCTGAAAAAAGAGATCTTATTCACTAGATGCAAATTTTAATAGTGCTCCCCCGAGTTCGTGCTAATTTGAAAGGAGTCATTTTGTAAAGTGGTACATATTATGTGTATTTCAACAAATCTATCAATCTTTGAAAAACTAATGTATTGGTTTATTTTTATTTTTTTGTCTCTCTATTTTTCTTTAGTCCTATGTGGGATAGAATGGGAGAATAAAAAGGCTTTATATATCTTTACTTAACATAAACTCTTGCCAATTGTGTTGAAACATGTCCAAGCTTGTATGTGCACACAAGGGGAAGTGCATCCTGATGAAAAATTTGATTTGGAAACCTTTAATCTAGTGTGTGTACACATGCCTATAATCTAGGTTTTGCCCAATTTCATAAGATCTTTTTTTATCCGTTGCTTTTAACGTGACCGTTGGATGTAGCCCACTTGATGAGGCCGTTTCCATAGTGGGAAATGTCATGGCTGTTTATCTTTAACAGGTCTTTTTCGAAACGTGACTTTGAGGCTTTTAAAAAGGGATTAGGGTTCGGGTTTCTGAATTGCCAAAAATGAAAAACCTTCCTCCATTCTCCTAGATCTTCTTCTTGGTTTTCATCTTATAAGAAAAAAATGGCTTCTTTCCGAGTGAAAGAAGAAAATGTATAGTGTTGTGTGGTGTTCTACTGGTGTTGATTTTTTTACCTGCGAGTGCACGTTGTGTGGAAACATTGCTGGGGAGTTGTTTCTTGGGAGATAGCAGTGTTGACTACTTTTTGCACCGGTATTCAGTACCGAAGGGCGCAAACTATCTCAAAAATACCAACACGTATGCACCTCGAGCCACCGCTAATATGATTGTGCTAACTACAAAGATCTTATCAACAGTTGTGGAGTTTCTAAGAACAGATTCCTTTCTGATGAATATTTCAAGTTTAGTGTCCAATAGTTCTAATAGGATACATATCATTTGTTTCATTTAGGTGTAACATCCACCATTCATTAAATCCTGGTGACTATCCATCATACACATGGCCTACATTTACATTGATCCATGTTGTCCAAATAGTGGTCCCAATCATCGATAAGGCATATTTTGGAAATGGTGTTGATAAAAAAAAATTTAACCATCCATCTAATTCCTGGCCATCAAATGAGATGTGTTTCCTTTACTTCGAACACATGACTACACTTATACTAAATTGTTCAATTGTAGAAACCTCACCCCAGGTCGACAAGCTGATTAAGATAGGTCGACTCAACTACCCAAACCCTAACCCTAAACTTAAGCCTTAACCTTAGAATCCAGGCAAAACCCAGTCAACCCAACCTAACTCACCTAGTCGAACCTAATGAAAACCCAGCCAAACTCAACCCACTCAAGCCTAGTCAACTCACCGGATTGACTAGCTGTAACACCCCGAACTTTTCAATACTCGAACATTGAAAGTTTTCGAGCATTACCAAAATATTCAACGTAATATATACGTGTGTACGATACCAATTCAACTTTATTAGCCTTACATCCTCGCCCTGACGTAAACCTAACCGTTGGGAATGATTTCCATTCATAGATCAAGCAATCTGATTGTTAATTTCAAGATAAGACCCTCCATCGAGTGATTCAATGTTTGCACATTCCCTTAAGTGAATTAGCGAATAACCAATTATCCGTAATGTTTTAGATGAAAGTTCATTTGTAAGAATTGTTTAGAAAGATGCATAAAATCAAGTAAAACCATTAGATTTCACAGAACTCTCAGATCAACAATAATTACGAAAATGCCATTAACTTAGACCACTAAATTTTAGATCACATGGTTCCCATGATCTGTTCAATGTGAAATTTTACACCATGCCTATGTATCATGAATTAGCCATACACGTCGAATTTTAGCCCTTAGATCATTGTATAAGTGACCCGATCGACAGATCAGCCCCTTAACCGTTGATTTTGGCGCCCATCAAAGGTCAGAGATAGTTAGAGTAGGATAATTCCCTCCATCTATGTCTATATGATCTTATGAATAGGTTAGATGACAAATAAACATCACTATAAGGCGTAGAAAGGTTTCAATGGTGGAAACCGAAATACCCACCATTTCATGGAGTATGACCCACCTGATCTTTAGATATGCTTGAAATTTGGGCTCAACCCCTTAAAGTAAATGAAAAAAATGAATGGACTATGTAGATTCCCCAGAAACCTCATAGTGGACCCCACCCTACATTATGCAAGTGCATAGCAAGTGTTTACCTGCGTTGCACCGAACCGAGAAGCCTGGTCAAAACGGGTTGACCTGACTAAAACGCAAGAAAGTGAGTCTCTCTCCTTCGCTCTTCTTGCCAACAACGGATTTGAAATTGAGTCCACCGATTGAATCAAGATCGACGATCCAAATCGTCCATCAGGCCCAGATCTTACCTCCAAACAAAACATGGTTAACTCTCTCCCGAAATGAATCAAAGCCATCCCCTCCTCATCGGATGGATGAGACCTCACGTCAAGAAGACTGAAGGAAAAAAAAACTACTGTTTGTCACACGTCGCCAAACCAGGGACTGATCTGGACCATCAAATCTTAAGGAAGAGAATTTTCGACCACTCCCACGTTGCAGGAGAGGAAGGAAAGAGGAGGAGAAATCGGTGTCTGCCTCTTTCCATGAAGAAGGCTGCAACGCGTGGGAACTACTTTTGCGTAAGTAGAACTGCGCAAATATCCAAGACCACAGATCGGTGGGCCAAGAAGCTTTGGACGATGAATCCAAGCCATTTGGAGGATCTGATTGGGAATAACATGACTATGGCCATATCTTCCATTAAAATAGAAGCTATCCTACCATGTTTTAATGCCCGGAAGCCAGGGGGCTGCGTAACTATCTAAGTTACGCCGTTAAACTCCGATCCAAGATGGATCTGGACCATCGAATTTCCACTGTAAGGGAATCTGATCCTATTCAAGGAAGCCAAAAATTGTCTCGACTCCTTCCACATAGATAGAATGGAGGATAGAATGTCACACCTCGAACTCGGAAACCGGGCTCACAAAATTTCCGATCGCCGAATCCGGCGCTGACAGCCTCTGTAGAACCCCATTTTTCGGATCCCGGCACCCATTCACCAGGTTCCGATCCTGGGATACCACAAGGAGGATTTCAAATCACCAGTCTGATTCATAATGAGCATAACAAAAGCATAACCCACGAACAATAAACACAAGAACACCACCACAAAATCCACTATGATAAAAAACTTTTGAGTACAATGCGTCTGAAAAGGAAAATACAATGTAACAAAAGAAACAAAACTCCAGAAGCTCGGCTGCACGCTCCAACTATGGCGAGACTATGGCTGCGACTGCGTCCTGGCGTCACCTGCACGCATCAATTGTGCATAAGCTTATAGAAAGCTTAGAGGGTGGTGTAGGTATGTGCGCAATATAAGCGTGCTCAAAATGTAAGGTAAGAGTAACGCGGAATCACGGTGATGAGCACATGAATGCAAGCAGCCGTACCAAGGCTATGTGGTGTAAGATATGAATGCTATCGGCCATAACACAGCCATGCAATGTGAGATGCAACTCAAGCATGTCAATCCTCAACATGTATCAGTACGGTTCTCATTCTGGATAATCACCGGGGTTCAATACACTCCAAATGGCATTGTCGCTCTCCTAGCCGCACAGTCCAAGTGAGCGTAAGAAACCTCACTATCCGCCTGGCCAATAATCTGCCAATACCTATCCAGCACGTCGATAGCGGACCCATTCGCGAGCTGGTCAAACTTAGCCTAGTATTGCCCCCTACCCTCGGGCGAGTAAGGCCACACTCCTTTCCAACCGACCATGACACAGTGGGAGACACGGCCTCCTTGTATTCGGCCCTCATGCACTCATATATCCACTCGGTCTCGACGTTGGAGTCATCCTCTGGTACCATCGGGTTTAGGGATTTTCACCCAGGGACGTCTATGGCGCCCGTATGCTAGAACCAAATATTTTCGGTATCCAACCCAGCCATCCATGATGTGTCTATGGAGGCTATGGCCCTGATGTCGCTAGGGCATACCGTAACTACAAACACACAAATGCAAGTGCATGAGTCACACTATCAGTCATGCAACAGTCCTGTATATACTATGCACTTATATGAGGCAACTCCGCCTATCAGGGAGCCCATAAACAGTCTGTCCAAAGGCATATGCTATGATCGGTCACTCCTCACATCAGGCATACATATGGTGCGAATGATCATGAATCATGGATCTATACTAAACATGAATAAAGAGATGGGCTCTGGGTATAACGGAAATGGGCCTAGACGGCCCACTTACCACAAGTATGGACCTATCCGTGGGCCTTAGGGAGAGTTATAATGCGGACATTTAACCAACATTATCCATTCAATGTGGACGTCAAACCATCATTGCTCCCAAGGCGTAGCCCATTACAAAATTAATACATATACCATGGTGGAATTACACTACATTGGGCCTTATGTATGTCTTATTGGGCCTTGACCCGTGGGCCTCCAGTACATCAAATGGGCCTAATATAAATCAAGGTGGGCCTCAACAAAGACCACCAATACATGAAGATGGGCCTCCACAATGGGCCTTAAATTATCTCCAAAACAGTTGGACAGTTGGATGAAACACATACATCATGATGAAGCCCACACTAATAGAGGGCGTGGTTTACAATACATACATAGGTGAGTTCTAAGTAGGGCTCACCATAATGCTTATTCTCCACCCAGCCTAGGGCCCAATATAATGTTTATTTTCCACCCAACTTAGGGCCCAACATAATGTTTATTTTCCACCCAACTTATTGATAAGGTCACCCAGACCTGGGGCCCACAGTAATGTTTATTGCCATCCGACTGCTCATAAGGTCAAGTGGACCAGGGTAGGGCCCACTGGACTGGGGCCCACTGGAATGTTTATTTTCCACCCAAAGTACCGTGGGTTGGGCCACCATTTATTTACATCCAATCTGTAGGACGGTCAGGAGCCCACTGTGATGATTTTTTATTTTATTTTATTTTATTTTGTTTTATTTATTTATATATGTATAAATATATATTTATATATCACATGGACATGGGGCCCACCGTGATGTGGTCCACAAATCCAGCCCGCTCATTATGTGTGCCCCACTTGGCTAAGGGTACAGACCAAGTTTCAACTGCATCCAAATTTCAGGTAGGCCCCACCAAGTGTTTTTATATGTTTAGACATGTCTTTACATGATTTTAGATGGTGTGGTCCACCTGAGTTCCGTTTATGGCTGATTTTTGGAGTGGACGGCCGGTCCATGGGGACCCAGCAAATGCATGGTGCTGATGGTCGAACGCATCAAAGTGGGGCCCATAGCTGGGGCCTTGACCCCCAGCCCGCCCGTCCGTCCGTCAGCGGCAGCGCAGCCGCAGGCACTGCCTGCGTCTTCTGACAGCAGCAGCAGCGCTGCTGCTTCTGCTTCTGTTTGTTTTTTTTTTTGAAAAGTCATTTTTCTGCGGTTTTTCCCAGGCGGGGCCCGCTTCAGTAAGATCCACACCAGCCATCAGTCCCTGTGGCTCGATACAAACCCATAGAGTCCAATATTGGGCTGTTTCAAATATACAGGAGCATCAGGGAGTAAATCAAAGGTAGGAAACTTGTTTCCTATGGTATGGCCCACCAAGAAAAGGGATCGGTTTCATTTTTTGGCTCAACGCCTAAAATGACCAGGGGAACGAAATGGACGGCTTGGATTATGCATGTACATCAAGGTGGGGCCTGCATAAGAGGTCCACCACTTCTTTCTCTCTCTTTTTTTTAAAGTAGACGCCCATGCCAGTTAACACCTCTCTATTTGCAACGTCCAGCGTCCAGAGACGCTGGACGACTTACATATCCACATCATTGTGGTGGGTCCCACATGGACGTGGCCCACCAATATTTATACGTATACATATAATATATATCTTATATTATATATATACATATTATATTATATATTATATACATATATTATATAAAATATAACATATATATATATACATATAAAAAGATGCATTGGGCCCATCCAAACAGTGGATGATGTGGATCATCACCTGTAATAGAGTGGGCCACACCGTCTGATGTAGATGGACGGGGTATATGTAACACATATTGGTGGGATCCACACCATTACAAAGAAAGAGAGAGAGAGAGAGAGAGAGTGAGAGAGATATATGGTAAGATAGAGGAACCCTGCCACTATGGGTCCTCTTGATTAAATCACACACATCCAAATGGGTCCCACCAACAAGTGGGCCCTAAAATTTAAAATAATGGCAAATCACCCACATTATCTTCCTTCTTCTTGGTCCCTTAGACTCCAATGCTCCTTAGCTTCAACTTTGATGGAGGTTGATGGGGTTTAGATGGTTGAGATGGAAGATGAGAAGGTGGACCACACTTGAGAGGGAGAGAAGGGTTGGACGTGTGGGGGTTGAGTTGCTTGGAGAGATTTGAGAAATGAGAGAGAAAATGAGAGGATGGGAGTGATATGAGGTGATGGAGTGATGGGTGTAATTAATAAAGCATGGGTTTGTTTGAAAAGTGAGTAAAAGAGGGATGGGTGAAGAGAGAGAGAGAGTTGACTTTGTGGAGAAAGAGGGATGGGTTGTTGTACTTGAGGTATGGTTGCATTTATGGTTGATTGATGGGACTAATAGTGTAGAAATTCCCTCGAAATCCGCAACGCGCGGCGTTTCTTCGGAATAAACACAGATCGGCATCTTCTTGCCTGGGTATCGGTTCGGTGCACAAGTCACGGCTTTGGAACCGCGGCGATGACGCGATCGCCAAGACATAAGTTTCGGATCGAGCTGACGTCGGTGTGCGGGACCTGGCTTAAGATCGCGCGCAAACGTCAGATATGGTGCGAAGGTTGCCGAAATGTGACCGGAAGAACCGCGGAAGCCAACGGAACGGTACGGATTAGGACACGGGTCTTACATAGAACACCGGTTTTTCGTCCATTCCCGGTTATGTAAATCCCTATTGCGTAAGGAAGCCCTGCGGCTTCCTTGCTGCATAAGCATATCTATGCAAGAAACTCTCAGATTCAGATTAGTTATAAAAGGAAACCTGTTCACAACCCCAAGTATAGGGTCATGATGTAGTAATAATCTTGGTGAGACCGAGGTCGACTCCACAGGGACTAATCTCGTACGTTTCTGAAAGTAACTAGAACTAGAACTAGAAGAAGATGTAAGCCTAAATATGGAAATAAAGGGAGTAATTATGATGTATTGAATTAGAAACTTAAGAAATTAAAGGTGGGAACTAAGGTTTCCAAGGATCCACTTGTAGCAATTGGGAAACTGCCTTGCATGATTCAAGGACACAACTGGAATTAGAGTCCTATCCTATCCAATTGATAAGAAGAGATTTGTTAGATCTCTAAACTTCTCATGGATCTAATCATCAACGGATGAGAGTTGTGAGGATTTAGAAGTAAATCCATCACCTACCCATACCCAGGAGACAAGGCAAACAACAGGATTTACCAATCCCACAACTAATCATAAGAGAATTGTGAAGGTTAGGAAGGATTCCATCATCATACCTTCACAATCTCAATTCAAGAAAAGAAGATATCTGAAGCTATCACATATCTATTGTACTTTATCACAACAAACCATTAAAAACTAAAAATATTCCTTCATAATCAAACTAGAATCCAAGAGAGTTTAACAAAACATTAATCAAAACAAAGCAAACATCCCAATCACGCTATAAGCTTCACCTCTTGACCCTAACTAAGAGGTTTAGCCAACCAAAGACATGATTGAACTAAAAACTCTTAAACAAAACAAAAAGATCAATTAAGGAAGAAGAAGAAAACTCCTAGACGACGGTTCCACCCTTTTGCTTTCACTCCTCAAACCATAGAAGATGCCTAGGAATATCCTAGGAACTCCTATTTATAGTTTTGCAACTCCAACTTTCGCATCGAGTTAAAAAAATTTGAAAACTGCCTCAAATTTACGCAATTCGTGTGATCTCTGCGTAACCTTAGACTGGTCCAGGACAACCTTCGACTGGTCGAGGGTCTGCTTCGACTGGTCAAGGATGATGGGAATTTAAAGGATTTTGTCGCTAGAGTTCGAGTCGAGGAATCTTTGACTAGTCGAGCAGGAGCCTTTGATTGGTTAAAGGAGGGCTTAGACTAGTCGAAGGAGGCAGATGTTTAGAGTTTCTCTTTTCTTCACTTCAAGTCTTCAATGCTCTTCATTCCTCACTTGGTTTTCTTAGATCTTTGGCATTTAAATTCTTCATTCTTGGTCTCATAAGATCCGTCCTTAGCTTTGGTGATTCTTGAGCGTTAATCCATGCTTTTAGCATCCTTTTCAATTCAAGCTCTTAAATTCACATTGCAACATAAACATGATAAAAATAGAACATTAAGCATTGTCATCTTCATAAAACCAAATTCTGCATCCACGGGTCAGCAATCCGCTGATTCACCAAGATTAAGGATTTAATCCTTCGACACATACCTACCTTCAAGGAGGAAACAACAAATAGAGTGAGGGTTTTATCCTTTAAGCTTACATTAATTTAAGTTGTTATATTTATCTTACCTTTTACATGCCTTCATGTTACTATCAATCCTCCCTGCAATTATATGTTTTACCATTAATTATTTGCCCTTTGGGATTATAGTGTAATGTTGATTACGAATGATCTTTATGAATTTATGTAAAGCGATTGATATAAGTCTTGCCCTTGCCTTTATCAATTTATTGAGTTCACCCTTACCACTCTCCTCTTTATTGAATTGGTTATTACCACTCTCCTTGTATTTAAGTTGGCCATTACCACTCATCTATTTATTGAGTTAACCAATGCTACTCTTCTTTTATTGAGTTGACTATTGTCACTATCCTCTTTATTACGTTGGCCATTGTCACTTTTATGTTTACTGAGTTGGCCATTACCACTCTTCTCTTTATGTTATTGGCCTTGTGCTATCTATTTTTAAAGGGCTTGGGCATGTGTCTTGATATTCATGAACTTCCATGATTAAATGGATTTCTCTTTTTGGTGCAAGTATTATGTTAGGTATCTCTCTTCTAGCAATCGAATAAATATCGTGGACATAATGCATTTTCGGTAGTAGCCCTGGGGCGCTGACACATAATTCCATGTTTCATGGGTGATGGTGAAAAAATTAGTATATGAAAATCGTTATACGTGTTACATCAATTCTTTTCTTTTTGGGGGTTGGATGTTGTAATTAGTCGCTCCAATTTGATCTTTTCTTTTTAGGGGTTGGATGTTGCAATTAGTTGCTCCAATCCGGGTTGTGTGATTCACCCAATCATGTGTTGTATTCGTCTTGGGATAACCACATAAATCCATGTTAAACCTGAGACACGCCGACGAATCTCCGTAGTATGGGATGCAAGGTGAGTCTGATAACTTTAATCATATTCCACATTGTGGTGATCGCTAAGTGTGATGAACCGCATATATTTTGCTAGGCATGCATCTCATGTAGATTGCTTGTGCATATTGATATCTCTTGTAGTTGTGGAGTACTGGACGTATCAAAACCTTTACATTACTTTTATGAATCTCTTGAATTACTCTTAGTTTTAAAGGATAACCAACACTATGAGTAGGGCATTGACCCTCTCCCAACCGTACAGATGATTTAGGTGATGTACAAATTAAAGACCTAGAGGACCATCTCCCTATGGAAGATTATATTGAAAGAATAAGAAGATAGTTTTATGATTTAGTTTTATACTTCCTTTACAAACTCGATAAATGTAATAAGCTTCCATTGAGAAGGCATTTGATTATTTATTAAATTCTGTTACTTTGATAAAATGATTAATACAGTTGATTTTATTCTTGTGAATGTTACATTCATGAATGTACCTGGATGTGATCCAAATGAAAAAAATAAGGTATGATTTCTAAAGCATCTAAGTTTTATATTATTAACACCCAGTTTTTTCGGGCACGAGTATAAACTTTGGCTGTGAAAATTCGGGATGTTACACTAGCCAAGTCAACTCACCTTATCAAGTCAAGCTCAAAACCAACTCATAGCCTGACCCATACCTAAGCCCATTAATCTCTGGAGTTCAAGCAATCTAACACCAAATAAAGCAAAGGCATCACACATGTACATGTGTGGGTGCTCATCTCCCAAAGCAGGGAACTCCATGTGGCTTGGGTGGCACCCTAAGTGCCACCTACCATGTGGAAGCTCCCTCCCTTGGTAGGGAGAAGTGCAATGCATGTGGAGTCTCTCTTTTGTGAGGTGTGATCGTGTGGATAATTGAAAAGACCCCAGTGCCCATCCCTTGAAACAAAATTATGATTCGTGCCACCCAATCCAACCATGGAGATCTTGCCATATGACAATCTTAAATCCAAACCATCTAAACTCTTTTAAACCCAAGATTTGTCAATATTTACTAGAAAATCTGATTTAGGGCTATAAATAACCCCCTTCCCTTCTCATTTCAAGACACCTCAAACATTCACAACTCTTCTCAAGTTTTGTAAATCTCCTTATTAGCCTCTCATCTCCCATCCATCCACCAAGGAAAAGTAAGAGTAGGAAGAAAGTAATCTAGCCCAGGTCTACCCCAATTTAGCCAAGCTTTTAGCTACCTGTTCTATTAAGACCCGAATCCAACCCACTCAACCCGATCCTTGCATACAATCGTCCTACCTATCGTCCAACTCTCCCAATCAGCTTCATTTATCTTTGCATAAGCATCATGCAACACATATTCCCTTCTTAATCCCCTTGTTTACCTCATCCATAACATTGCATTCATAACATTATGCATCCAATCTATTCTAATATATGCTCTGAGGCTCGCCGAGTTAATTGGATCTTTCCCATAAAATATGTGGACTAACTAGCAATTACTTTGGTAAGTGGGAGAGTCAATGCATACTTATCTGGCTTGGGCTACATCTTGTCATAGGTTTTGCATCCAACACCGCATCGCACACACATAATATTGCATACATAACCTTGCATACTTAACATCGCATTCATAGCATCGTGCACCCAATTAGTTCAAATGTATGCTATGTAGCTTATCGAGATAGTTAGACCCTGCCCATCAGAAATTTTAACTTATTGGTTATTGCTTGGACAAGTGGGAGAGTTAAGGCGGATTTATCTAGCCTAAGCTATAACTTGTCATAGGTATTGCATGTAACACATCATCACAGACACAGTTGCATCACTAGTGCACGAGAACTAATTCAGATCATTAATAGTTCATCTGATCCTATGAAGTAGAGATTATATGTTTGTACGGGCAGAGCGGGTGCCAACCCCTTCCCTCTCTATAACCATGGTCCCTTATTCCTTCAGTCGAAAATCAAGAAATCATTTTAGGATAGGGCATCTTTGGATGCTTATCCTAACATTTCTGTAGGGTCTAGTTGATTGTGAGAACAGAGTAACCGGCTAGTGGCGACTCCAGTCAAATATAACATCCTTCTTACATTAATGAAAAGCCTCCCAAAAGAGACACATGTGAGCATGATCCATCGGCGATCCAGCATCCACACCAATATTAGTTATGTGTGTGTGAGTATGTGTTGGGCATACTATATTTGACTTAAATTAAACCAAACGCCTTATGACTTCAAGTACCAAAATAGCTAAATTAATACCAAATCTATGGAGATTGGCCTGACTACTTAACCACCGATTAATAAGGAGATCAGATGATTTATGAAGAGGGTTAGCCCTTTGGATGGATTTTTTTTTTCCTTGAGGAGAATGACGTTAACGGTGATATCTTAAGCGCATTCATCAACAAAAATAAATGTAAAGAAATTAAAATAGGAAATTAATGGGTGAATGTCGATATTACTATTCTGAATATAAGTGTAATACAATCAGCATATAAAAGTTTTTTTTTTTTAAATTTTTAAATTTTTAAGAATAAATTACCGATGACAGTTCGAGCAAACGAGACAATTGTGGACTAAACAATCTTCTGGACCTAGATAATCATGAGACGATCATGGTTTGGTCAACAGGATATGACGAATCACTAAGGACTTGGGACTTTAAGGGGTCAATGACCAGTTTATAAATATGTAACCAAACTAAACCTATTTGTTACAGTGATGCACTGGACAAATTTGGAGAGCTAAACTAGATTAAGCCATGCTAAAATAAGTGTACATATGGGATGAAAGTTATAGGCAAGTTGAGTTGAAAAATATTATTTGATTTGGATTGGTAAGGGTCTTGAATTCTTTGTTCCTTGATGCTTTTATAAACTTGAGGAGGTAGTAGTCTTTCATATAGTTCCTTAGATTTTGGGTATCGATATTTCGATCGTTTAGTGGTCTTGGCTTGATATGCTTCGATTTTGTTGAGAGAGGATCAACTAGACACTACGATGCCTTGTATGGTAGTATTTCTATTACCAAACAGGATTAACTAAACATCACGATGCCTTGTCTAGTTGTAGTTTTATTTCCAAACAACTTTCTCTTCTTAGTGATATGTTCATGAGTAGAGCTGGGCATCGGACCAAGTCGGATCGGATTGGGTCCAACTCGATTCGGTCTGAAATCTACATGGGCTGACCCGAACTCGATCTGATCTGGGATCGAGTCCGGGACATCTGACTCAAACCGATCCGATGCACGGTTGGCCTGACTTGAACCGAATCCGACTCGGTCAGGGAAATCGAGTCGGATCGGGTTGGGTACGGTTCAGTTCGGATTGGGTTGGGTCTGTGGGTCAAACTATGACGTATGTGTTATATCCAAACCATCCATCAATTTGGAGAGTTCGTCTTAAGGCTTGAGCTGCAAAATAAGACAGATCTAAAGATCATTTGGACCACACTTCAAAAAATAGTGGGGGATTGAACGTTTACCATTGAAACCCTTTTGGAGATCACGAAAGTTTCAGATTAATATGAAATTTGTCTTTCCTCTTCATCCATGTATTTTTAACCTTATTAATAGATTAGATGGAAAATAAACATTATGGTGGGCCTTATGAATTTTTTAACAGTGAAAATCATTATCCTCGCTGCTATTTTCGGTGTGGTCCAGTTGATCTTTAGATATGATTCATTTTTTTTTTCAAATGCTCTAAAACGATCACAAAAATGGATAAACGATATGGATATAATAAATACATCATTGTGGGGCCCATGTAATTTTGATCTCATTTGAGTCGTTCATACAACTCGGAGCTCGAGGCACATCTCCGCTCGTCTTTGCACGACATGTATCTATTCACCTGCTGTAACTTACAGGCTACAGTTTGTAAGCTGCTGGAAATCGGATTGCGTACTGAGTTACTCAATAGTACATACGCTCTCATCGTACTAAGTAAACTTAGTTGGGCCCACCTTGAATGTGTGTAGTCTATCCACGACGTCCATCTGTTTTTCCATTTAATTTAAGGGGTTGATCCTAAAATTGAAGCATATCCAATGATCAAGTGGATCATACCACTAGTAGCAGTGGAGATAATGATTTCCACCGTTGAAACCTTTCTAGGCCCACAGTGATCTTTATTTGTCATACAACCTGTTCATAATATCATAAATATATGGATGAAGGGAAAACACAAATATAAGCTTGATCCAAAACTTCTGTGATCCCCAAGAATTTTTCAACAGTAGATGTTCAATTCAACTATTTACTGTGGTGTGGTCCATTTGAATATTGGATATCTCTAATTTTTGGGCTCAAGCCTTGAAATTATTTGGTAAAATGAATGGATGGAGCAGATAAAATACATAAATCATGGTGGATCCCACAGACTTCACTCAATATGCTAAGCGTAGTGAGTTACTCATTATGCAATCTGCTTCCAAGCTGCTGACTGCTGTGTTAGACATGCACGTCATGAAATTTCTCAGTGGGCTCTTATCGTATTGAGTAAACTCTGTTGGGGCCTACCGTGAATGCATGTGGTTTATCCACACCATCCATTTGTTTTTCCAAATTATTTTAGTGGTTGAACCCAAAATTGATGCATATCCAAAGCTCGAGTGAACTATCCACAGGAAAAAGTATAAGTATTGATTTCCACTGTTGAAAAATTTATAAGGCCCCAGTGATATTTATTTGTTATCCAACCTGTTCATAAGATAAATATATGTGATAAATATTCATAAGAAGCACTCCAGATCGGATCGGATTGGATCCATTCGGTTCCGATCAGTCTAGATTGACCACGATCTGATGAACGGTCGGATCTGACTGATCCAACTCGAACCGCACCGATCCATGCCTTCGGATCGGTTCGGATCGGGTCAGAGTCACCAGAATGGGTTGGTTTGTGCCCAACTCTATTCATGAGTAGACAAAATATGGTCAATTAGATATGAACATGTGATCCTGTATGCCACCACCTCTATGCCATAATGCCTTAGGCGTGCTCTTTGAGTGTTTTCTTTTGTTTGCTTACCACTTGTCGCCGAGAGGTTGATTGCCAGTTGGATTTTGGTCTTACATGCATTTATGAATATCTTAGCTTTCCTAGCGTGGCATGCGTCTTCTGAAGAGAGATATTTAGGCCGTGTTTGTTAACGCTGAATTTTTGCACTTAACGCGGAATGGGAAAAAATTTCCATGTTTAGTGGTGTTTGTTAATGCGTTATTAACGCGGAAGACGGAAAGCGCTAAGTGGTTTTTCACTGAATTCTTTCCGTGATAGGAGTCTAGCTTAACGGTGAACGTGGAATGCACTCCATGATTTTTTATTAAACAACAATTTTTTGCTTCCAAAAGTACCCCTTTTTAAGTCCCTATGGTAATTTTTTATTTTCAATTGTTTGCGCGGTACAAAATTAACCTTTAACCTGTGAAACTTCTTTATGCCCCACCATGATTTATGTGTTTGATCCACACCATCTATCAACTTTTTCAGATAATTTAAGGTGTGATCCAATAAAAGAAGCAGGTCCAATAATTAATTGGACCATAAGGTGGGGATTGAACGTCCACCATTAAAAACTTCCTCAGAGTTGGAGAAGTTTCAGATCAAGTTGATATTTGTGTTTTCACTTCATCCACGTCTACATGACCTAATGAATAGGTTGGATGGTAAAAAGAAAAAACATCACAGTGGCCCTTAGAAAGGTTTCAACGGTGGATGTCATTAGTACAACGGACGCGGATTGTGTACTACCCCCGCTTGTCCCCGGCTCCAAATAGGCAGTTCTGTGGGCAGGCCCACCGTAATGTACCTGTATATCCAAACCCTCTATTCCTTTTTTCATATTATTTTAAGGCATCAAAACAAAAATGAGTCAGATCCAACAATCAAATGGACCACATCACGGACGACTATTGCATTTAATGCAACGGGTGCATTTTAATGCACCAAGATTATTATTTGGTGTGGTCCCATTGAGCGTTGGATCTGCCTCATTTTTATTCTGATTACTTAAAACAATCTGAGAAAAGGGATTGACGGTTTGGATGTACATATACATCACAGTGGGCCCACCCACAGAACTTCCAGTTCGGAGCCAGGGACGGGCGGGGGTAGTACGCAATCCGCATCCTCGTTAACATGGCGTGAATGGACTGGCTACT
Source organism: Magnolia sinica (assembly GCF_029962835.1). Lineage (NCBI taxonomy): Eukaryota > Viridiplantae > Streptophyta > Magnoliopsida > Magnoliales > Magnoliaceae > Magnolia > Magnolia sinica. Next base: position 37,817,857 of record NC_080577.1, read on the forward strand.
CCCACTGCCACCGGCCAGTGGCTGATGGTCGGTGCTCTGTGGGCCTTACCATGATGTATATGTTTCATCCATGCCATCCATCTATTCTTTCAGATCATTTCATGCTATGGGAAAAAATATTAGTTATATCAAAATCTCAAGCGGGCCACATTACAGGAAATAGTGTTGAATAGTGTTGACCATTAAAAACCTTTTGGGGACCATAAAAGTTTTGGATCAAGCTGATATTTGTTTCTTCCCTTCATCTGGGCCCGTATGACCTAATAAAAATATGGGATGTCAAATAAACAGTACAGTGGGCCTTAGGAGGATTTTAATGATGCATATCCAATTATTATTGTTTTCCTATGGTGTGGTCCACCTGAGATTTATATCCTTCTAATTTTTGGTTTGAAGCACTAGAATGATCTGTAAAAATGGATGAACGAAGTGGATGAAACACATACATCATGGAGGGGCTAACAGAGCATCGATCACGGTGGCTGGTGGAGTAGCCAATCCGTTTCCGTCTTGGACTGGACGCAGATCGGATGCTGACGGGTTGAGTGGCAAGACTCCCTACTGAAGTGATGTCACCAAGTTCTGTGGGCCCCACCATGATGTGTATATTGTATCCAAACCGTCCATACATTTTGAGAGATCACTTTAGGACATGATCCAAAGAATGAGGCAGATCCAAGGCTGGATTGGACCCCACCATATAAAAGAGTGGTGAGCGTGTGCCCACCGTTGAAACCTTCCACATGTCTACCATGATGTTTTTTGAGATCCAGTTCATGTGTTAAAGCAGACATGAAAGAAGGGAAAACACAAATATCAGGTCGATCGAAAACTTACGTGGCCCTTAGAATTTTTTAATGGTGGGCGTATTCTCTCCACTGTTTTCTATGGTGGGGTCCACTCGAGCTTTGGATCTGACACATTGTTTGGATTATGCCCTAATATGATCTGTCCAAATGGATGGACGGTGTGGATCCAAAACATACATCATGGTGGGCCCACATAACTTGGTGATGTCACTTCTACTCAACCTGTGAGTATCTAATCCACGTCCTTGTGCTAAAGCCTTTTGCGGAAAGTTCATGTGCTAGGAACGCATGTGGGGCCAAAGATGAACCGTATCTAATGCTTGTGAGAAATTCTTATCGTCCATTCATTTTGTGAGTTCATTTTAGGACATGAGGCCAAAGATGAACCATATCCAATGCTCAGGTAGCCTAAAAACATGATAACTAAATGTCTACGGTTGAAATATTCATGGGGCCACTGAAGATTTGAATCATGCTAATATTTGTGTTTTCAGTTCATTCTAGTAGGAATTTTTTAATGGTGGGCGTACTCTCTCCACTGTTCCTGCGGAGGAAACCTATATAGGCACACCTTGACTTTTGTGAAAATGACATTTTAATTTTTTATCAAGTATTTCATATTTTATTTGAATTAAAAAGAATAATTTTATTTTTATTTAATAAAAAATAATTTCTTTATAATGTAAAATATTTCCAAACAAGCGATAGGGGCAAATGTGTCAAAATAACATATTTCAAACATTTCATATGTTTGTTAACAAACAAATTATTTCAAATTCAGTACTAAATTTTCAGACTTCAACCATAGTTACCAAACAAGTTTTTTGACTTCAGATTTCAGATTCAGGCTTCAGATTTCAGGATCAGGATTTAGACTTCAGATTCAGGCTTTAGACTTCAGATTTAACAAACGGGGCCTTAGAATCCTCACGATTTCCATTCCGTATTTCGTGAGTAGCTTTTCTTTGCCTCAATGACCGTTCGGACACGTGATGACATTCTACTTATCTGATATGGTTGCAACAAATCGGGTGTAAACAAGATGCCGAAAGGAAACAACGGGTCATGTAAAACGGCCATGATCAGAAGATATGTGTGGTTACTCTCCATCCTGCATTTCAACAGTGCGTGATATTGCAGCCCTTGATATAGAAACCACAGCTGGCCCAGGGTTTTGGTCGAGTGCGTTAAAAAGGCCCTCAAGGTACCCTGCGTTTGCGCTGTGTGGTCCCACTGTGATATTTACGTGGAATCTGAACCGTGCATCTTCTGCATCCAAACATGTTAAGCCTAGAACAACCCAGCCTGATCCATTACTCAGATGGACCACGCCAAAGTGAAGGGTGGGGGGTGGTGGTGATACCATAGAAACTTCCACATGGAATATGGTGTCCTTTTGAATATAGCATCCAGACCCTTCATCAGGTGTGAACCACCTAGATGAAGGGACCGACCTACTGGTGGTCCATTGAAAACACTAGTGGCTACAGGACGCGAATGTATAGGTTTTAGGCGTGAGCTGCGTCCCGATTGAATTTTGTATCAGGATAATTCTTAGGATGTGAGATGACCATGAGGTGAAACACCATATTGTATCCAAACCGTCCATCCATAAGTCAGGTCAAGGGAATTTAGGTCTAAGTTCGGATGTAGTGAGAGAATGCTAGATGTTGCGTACCTATAGCAATGGAGTCTCGTTGTATTTATACCTACCTATCGGACGGTCTGAGTCCGTTAATCTCGGCACGATTCACTCAATTAGTAGGATACTGTGATCGTGGAGATATTGTCCATAATCTGAGGATTGTGTAGCGTATCATGCCCTAGAGGTGCGTATCTGTGGGCGAGATATTCAGGAGTATCCCCTCTAAGCCATTTCCTAATTTAGCACTCGGGACATTTGCATCCATCCTCGGTCTCGACTTTGGAGCTCGGACCAAGGAGGTCTCGACTCCGAGCTTTGGGTTTATGATGGAATCGGTACCTATTCGTCTGTCAAATACTTTCGAGGATTCCCATCTGAGCTTCGAGGTGGATAACAGACTGTAATGACCCGGGAAATTTTGTACTAATCTTTCCCTAAGTAGTTGTTTTTGGGGTAATTAGCGCTATACTCAATTGCTTGTGAAATCTGCATCAATCACTTTAAATTGTATCTGCATGACTCAAAACGTGTAGATTAGTTAGCGCTATGTTACTCTGAAATCTGGGATCTATCGCTAAATTCAGTTGTTCTTGGGAATTTTTGGAAGTTTTGGATCGGACCTGGACCGCACGTCGAAAGTCCGATAGCGATGATCTTAGGCTGTTGCGGTCACCATGTTAGGCTTGACCATCACCTTGAAAATCAAGTCCAGAAGATGTTCTGGGTCGATTTGTTTGAGTTCGGAGTGAAGAGTGTGAGAACGGTTGGAAATTTATTAAGCTTTTATGAAATCTGAGTCGTGTCGCTTGCGCGACGATTTTAAGCAAATTCTGACCCAATTTCACCCTCTAATCAGGGAAGGTGGCCCAGGCACATCCTTGTGCTTGTGGACCCGATCGAGATTCCGTGACCGTTGAATTGAGTGTGGTCCGCCACGGCTGATCTGAAGAGCTGGTCGGTACGAAAACTCAGCTTGACCTAGATCCATGGTCAGTGAGCTTAAGTCCGACCATTCGTGGTATTTAGCTCACCAGAAGTGCTTCGTTGGATCGAGAGAGGCTTGCTTTGGTTATAACCTAAGTATACCTTGTCCCTGGGGTTATTTTCATCAATTTGAGGCCTATTTATAGTCCTTAAATCCTAGCTCTCTTTTCCATACGAATTTTCTCTAACCCTAGCTTGGAGAGAGAGTGGAAAAGAGAGAGAAAGTGAGAGAGAAGTTGGTGAATCATCTTAGATTCTTTCCTGTTCTTCTTCATCCTTAAATTTTCACTTTGAATCGTTATTCTGACGATTCTGAGTTCATCTTTGGGTAAGTTAACCTAACCCTAATCTGTGTTAGAGCTTAGAATAGTCTTGGTGTTGTTGTATCTCATTTCTATTCTTGCTTTAGGGTATTCTATCGCCGTTGACGAAGACAACTCGTCTGAAATCAGTTCGGTGTTCTTTTCTGGCTTAAGGTGCGGACTTTAAGTGTATAGGTTATGGTTTTCAAGGCTTTCAATGCCAGTTAATGGTTTATTCTTGTTATGGATGAGATTTCATATGCCAAATGTTATGTTTATGTTGCGTTCCTGATATGCATGTGTTATATTGAGATTTGTGTATTCTATGTGTATGTATAAAGTACCGTATACGTATAAAATATGCACTTGTGTTTGCCATGATTATTTGTCATGTATGTATGCTAGATATATGTATGACAACTCCTTGGTAAAAGGAATTGTCCAAATGCTTGTATTTCAACATACGTCATGTGTGTTGTTTAATGTATTCTAAGTGTTTGTAGAAATGTCTGAATGATCTAAAGTGTGATGTTTCAACCTAGTATGGGCGTTGAGAAGTGATTCTCAACACTCCTATTGATGTGTATGATTTCCTTCATGTTAGTTACATTCCTTGTTATTTAAATTCAAGTCTTACTTATGCTTACATTTATGTTAAATTGATATTCTTCAAATGCTTGAGTACCATGTGATTGAAGTTGTTGTTCCATTACTGTTCTACATTTAATACGAATATCTATTGTAGGGTAATGTGTTTGGGACTATAAATAGTCCAGGAAATTGGTAATCTGCCTTAAGGTTGTGGCTGAGATCCCTTTCGCTACAAAGGACGTGATTAGACGAACCCGAGTCGTATTAGAGTTATCGGCAGTGGTTTGGCCACACGGAGTGTTTGCGCACTCTATGTCGCTCAACTCAACGTGTGCTCGTGCTAGTCGAGTTCGTCAAGTAACCCGATTGTCCGATGTATGTTCACCATGTATGGACGCTACTGCTTGAATCCAGGGTACCGAACTTACCAATGAAATCCTATTAACCATGGTACCTCGATCCGCTAAGACTCATGAGCCAGACATGGTGGTATGGGACACTGTGGTCGAGCTGTCGGCCTACGCTGGGGTAACGAGCCTCCCCGTAGTGACCAGTGAGCAACTAAACTCGTGAGCCGATTATGGTAGTATGGGACACTATATTCGTGCTGTCGGCTTACATTGATTGGTGACGAGCCCTTTGTAGTGACCTTGAGCATGCCTGGATACCGCATTGAGGTGACGAGCCTTGGTGTAGTAACGAAGGTATGATAGGCGTGCATTGATTGGTGACGAGCCCTTTGCTACGACCTGAAACTATATGATCGTATGAGATGTCTAGGATTGACGACCCTAGAATGGATCACTGTTTGGATGGTGATATGAGGAAGGTATCTTAGCTTCCCAATCCTGCTGTATAAAAGGACTAATAACAACTTGGTAATCATGTCCATGCACCGCATTTGCATGTACTTTATAGATGTGGCGCACTTTGAGGCGATGTCATGCGTAACGTAAGATAAAGACGCTGGGGGTGTATGCGTGAGGGCACACATCATTTTGCATACATCCTTGCATTAACAAGAGTACTTAGGACTTGTTTACTTATTCTGCTTTATCATTACTGCTTGATTGAACTGATAACATGTTAACCAGTGCCTTATTGTTCCACTGAGTTGATCACTCACTCTCACGTTCTGGGGCGGTGTTAAACACCCACCAGACTTTGTCTTAGCTGATGTTGTTGCAGATGTTGATGCGACTTCTGAGGCAGAGCGGGAGATGGATGATGATGAGGCTGCTTTCTCTTATATGTAGTTTTCAGACGGGTTCTAGCGAGCCTTGTTCTGATGCGCGGGATTTTGGGATTATTTTTGGAAATTAAATGATGTAACTTGATATTTGTAATTTTGATAGCAACACTTACATTACGACCTGGTATGTTTATGTACTTCAGGGATTTGCACTTATACACATATATTTCTATAAGTCTTCCGCTTGCTTTCTTCACTTATCCCTGAATTATATCTGTGCTTTGGCTTAATCTATTCCATGTTTTATGCACTAATACAGACAACATACATCCATCATTAAATATGTTGCATAAGTGATGTTTTGGAACTCGGGAGCTGAGTTATGCTCGACCCCCGAATTCCAGGGCGTTACACAGACTTAACCCATCGGGCTGAATTTTCCCGTTACAGGTGATATGAAGTTGTAAGAGGTTAAACAACCGTCTCTAGTCGGGTAGTAGTGGAGCGGTCCGAGATCTCGCAAGTAGCTTTTGGTATGATCTTCACATCGACTGCCTCGGTCTTAGATTACTCTGAACTAACAGCCTCAGTGCAGGAGCTCAACTGAGGCCGAGCAGAGCATCTTCCTTCATATCAGTCCTACAGTTTTACTCTTATGTATCTAGTCCGATTAGTGTGGCGTCGAACCTTGGAATTGAAGGGACTTAGATCTTCCCATAACAGAAGCCCCCTACTCTCCAAGTTCGGGCTTGGACTCGAAGAGTAAATACATGTGGAAGATCAACAGCTTCCTGTCGTGTCTTCCATGTGTGCAGCTGTAATCATGATTTACTCGTTTGAAGTGTCGCGTCCTGGGGGCTTTTTCATCTGTGAGTTAACCTCCAGTGGACGCGTGTCGACGGTTAAGAACTTGAATCATTGTTAAACCTATGGCTGACTGCCACGTATGCCCTGGGAGACGTTTGAGTGACGTTTCCTCTGCCTGAGCGTCGCTTCTGCTACCCAAAGTTCGTCGCCCAATGTCAAATGCACGCCGCCTAACAGGGCTTGACGATTTAGCTATGGCCATCATGCCTCGTCATTAATGCGAGGATCCTTCACATGCTATATAAACCTTAGCTCTCCAGAAACGTTCCTCGTTTCCGTGTTTCAAATTCGTGTGGTTGCTGGTTATCTGAGGAGGCGATTTCCGGCGAGGGCGATTCCGACATGACTTGAAGCTTCCATGGAGGTGATTCCGACTGTCCAAAGGTTTCTGACAAAGGAGATTCCTGGTGACCATTTGGTGAGTCCTCCCTTCTAGCGTTTTTCTAGCTCTTCTCTATGAGATGTCGTCCGATTTGGATATAGTTCGAGAAGATTATGACGATTCTGGGCCGGGAAGCTCGGATGACAGGAGAGGGGCATTTGAAGGCCCCTTGGAAGCAATGCCTCTCTTCCCTCTGCCCCAAAGAAATAAAGAAGTGGGGGCTCGGACCCGTCGGGCCTGCAAGAAGAAAGCCACTTGAGCCCCCCGAGACTCGGCGATAGGCATCGTTGAGATGCCTGCGAGCGGGCAGGCCTCGGAGACTGTCCCGGGATGCTCTGTTCTAGCTGAGTCCTAAATGGGATGGATCTGTTCAGAGTTTGAGATCCCAGACTTCGTGTAGATAAGGGCGTCAGAGCCCCTTGACACCGTCAGTACTCCTGCTGAAGGGGAAGTCACCATTTTTTTGTTCTCTGTAATGTGGGCTCTGACTTCCTCTGCATCCTTTCGTCCAAGCCCTAACGGCCTACTTGGGACTAGCTCCCGGCCAATTTACCCCCAATGCTTGGAGGGTTTTGATTTCTTCCTACATCATCTGGCGTCAAGTCAGGAACCTAGAACTAACTCTAGAAGAGTTAATAAGCTTGTACTTAGTCAAGCATGATAGCCAATAGCCGTGGTATTACTTCGTGACTTGCGACAGCAAGGGGTCGGGGCTGATCATGAATCTTCCATCCTCCAATAAGGAATGGAAGAACAAATGGTTCTAGGCTTCGGGCGAGTGGGAGGTGCCGGCGGCGGAGCTCAGGAACTTGAGGACTCGGGTCCACACTTGATTCACCACACCAGGTCGGACCTTGCACCTTTTTATATATTTTTTGCATCCCTTTTTTACCTATGACGATTTTGACCGAAGCTTTCCTTTCGCTTTTGTAGATTTCTCGAGAGGTTCGCCTCTCCTCTCCCCGAACCAAAAGAATAGGGTTGTAAAGGCCAGGGCGCGCTCAGGAGACCTTCACTCCTGGTCGGATTTGATCACAACCGCCAATCTTCATTAGTCTGGACCTTCCAAGTCCAAGCCTCTCCCCACTTCCTTCAGTAACTTTTTCCTGTGCTCCTTACCTTGAAAGGACTAAACCTCTTGACTTGGTTGTTAATTCATTACTTTACACACAAGCATGACCGAGGCAGCTAGGTCCCGGAGGAGGAAGGCCGCCTTGACTGTAGATGAGATGTTGAGGGCCGAACCCCGAACAAAGATGACTGTTCAGAGGAGGCAGGCAGCTCCTCGCGGTGAGGGCCCCTTGGCCCCAATTTCTATCGCTACAGCTTTAATTTTTGTTGATGCAGCTCCTGCTACAACGCTTGTTGCGGCTGAGGTTGCTGTCGACAATGCTCCGGCTCCCACTCTTTCCCCCACAGCCACCCCTCATGTTGCCGAAGCACCTCTCGTAGCCCCCGAGCCCTGCTTAGTCATCCCCTCTTCATCCGAATAGGAGGAGGCCATTCAGATGGCTGATGCCATTCTCTCCCCTCCTAATGTCGGGAATGATTTCAGATCTGAGGCTCAGGCCCCATCAGGCAGCAGGACTGGGGCCGGGGAGGTTGCTGGGTCAGCGTAGGTGGGAACGAGCAGAGAGAGGTTCCAGTCAGGCTATCATATGTCTTTCTTGGTCCACTGGGCTGCTAAGCATGCCCCAGAGGAGGAGATAACCAGCCTTCTCACCAAATCAGACGAGTCTTTTATCAACGACATCGCTTCCGTCTTCTACCGGGTACTTTTATTAACTTTTCTTACCTTCAGTTTTTACCGCATTCGAATGCTCATTCTTTTTTTTATTCAGTTCATTTCGAGGCTCCTTCTAACTCGGGAGAGATTAAGGGAGCTTACAAAGAAAGATGCTGAGGTGGAAGCCCTCAGGGGCGAGGCTGGGATCCTACGAGATGAGGTCTCCTTCCTTCGGATAGAGTAGGCGGAACTGTGTCGGTAGCTTGATGACGGGAGGGTTTGAGAGCTCCAGCTACAGGGGGTCATGAGTGATCTCGAAGCTCGATGTGGTGCTGCTACGGCCGAGCTATCCCGACCGGGGCCCATGCAGACTCGCTTACCAAGGAGAACGCCCGATTGGGCGAAGTGCTAGAGCGGACAGGAGCTGAGGCGACAGAAGAATAGAGCCCAGCCATCTCTCAGGTGAAGGAGGCTCAATGAGTTGAGGATGAGGCCTCCCTGGCCTTGGCGGTGACTGCTGCAATGGATGCCTTCAAGGCTTTAGAGGAGAGGGCCGTCGAAGCTATCAAGTTTTACAACTGTGGCTTCGACGCTTGCATTGATGCGGTCCATGATTTGTATTCGGACCTCAACCTTGAGCCTCTGCTGCCTAAAGATGCAGGAGAGAAGCCCTCTGGAGATGCTTGCTCAGATTAGGCTCCTAGCTCCCAAGCTCCTCCTCCTCCAGCTCCGATTGACTAGCTTTTAGCATCTCTATAACTTTTTAAACTTGCCTTTTGATAAATGTCCTTATGGATGATATTTTTTTGACCCTCTGAAGAGGGCACGCGGATGATGATTTTTGTTAAAAATCCGTAGTTGATTTTTGGATGGTGTTTGTTAATTGTTGATTACCGATCCGATTTATTGACTGGTTGGTTTGTTTCAGGGCATTACCGGGCTGACTCTTTAGTGGGTTTACTCATTTCAATGTTGTTCGTAGGGCTTTGTGGTGTTGTGATTGTTAGGACCGGGCCCTCAGGGGGTCGGTTCCTCCCGCGATTAGCGACCAACTCTTAATAAGTTCAGTCGGATGATGAGCCAACTCCTGTGCCTGGGAATCAGCCCATCCATGGGCTTTTCCCTCATACATGAAAGGATGCCCTGAAGAATTTTCATAAGATAACACACTAACCCCTTCTTTAAGGGATTAATTCGTTAAGTTCGCCCCTGCATGTGAGAGGCAACTTTTTATTAATAGTCAATTCGCTCATGTATATATGAAGAGATGTGAATTTTATTGAGAGCCTTAAAGGCTAGTCACTTGGAGGCGTACATTTATTGGGGGCCCATAATGGCCATTACGTCAAGGGTAATAGACATTCAGGTGCTTTGCATTCCAAGGGTGAGGGAGCTGACGGCCCTCGAGATCTTCTAAGTGGTAAGAGACAGGTTTGGTCGATCAGACCACATGGTACGACCCTTCCCAATTAGGTCCGAGTATCCCAGCCCCTAACTCCGCAGTGTTCTGGAAAACTTGGTGAAGGACTAGGTCCCCTGGATGAAATCGCCTGGTCTTGACTTTAAAATTGTAGAACCGTGCCACCTGTTGATGTCGAGCAGCTACCCGGAGCCTTGAGATGTCTCTGGCCTCTTCAAGTAGATCCAGGTTGGCTGCAATCTGCTCAACATTTTTGTTCTCCTGGTAATTTTTGACCCAAGATGTAGGAAGACTAATTTCAACTAGCACCATTGCTTCCGAACCGTAGAAAAGCAAGATCGGGGTCTCCCCAGTGGATGACTGAGCCGTAGTCCTGTAAGCCTAGAGGACGAATGGGAGCTCCTCAGCCTAGTTACCTTTCGCTTTCTCTAACTTTGTTTTGAGATGGTGCTTGATGACCTTGTTAAGTGCTTCCACCTGTCCATTGGATTGTAGGTGCCGAGGCGAAGAATATGCATTTGTGATGTCGAGCCCCTAGCACATGCCTCGGAACTTGTCATTATCAAACTGCTTGCCATTATCAGACACAATGGTGCATGGAATCCTGAATTGGCAGATGATGTTTTTCCAGAAAAAATCGATCACCTTCTGTTCTGTTATCTTTGTAACGCGTTCAGCCTCGGCCCACTTATTGAAGTAGTCAACTGCGACAATGGTGAACTTGACTTGTCCTTTCCCTGTGGGCAGAGGTTCGATGATGTCGATCCTCCACTGAGCGAACGGCTACGGACCACTCATGAGAGTCATTTCCTATGTAGGTTGCCTCAGCATGGCTGCATACCGTTGACATTTGTCACACCTTTGAATATAGTTCTTCGAGTCCTCCCTGATGGTCAGCTAAAAATATCCTTGGCGGAGTATTTTCAGAGCCAGGGCTCGGCCACTAGAGTGATTTCCGCAAATGCCTTCATGAATCTCCCAAATCACATAATCTGCCTCATTGGGTCAGAGATACCTGAGATAGGGCTGTGAATGCCCTTTCTTGTAAAGGATCGCATCCAGGATCACGTACCGTGCCACTCTAACTCTCAGGCGGCTGACTTCCAACCTATCCGAGGGGACCTCGCCAGATGTGAGGTAGTTATAGATCAGGTTCATCCAGCTCAGAGTAACATCCACTGGATTGATCGCTTTCTTCTTCGTCTGGTCAATGCTCAGATTTTCTATGAATTCCACAAGAATGATTCGTGGGATCTTCCCTTCTGTGGCCGAGGCTAGCTTCCTTGCTTTGTTTAGGTAAGCAAGGATCTGACAGATAGTGCAGCTCTAAAATCTTTCTATCAGCTTCCTTGCTTCGTTTAGGTAAGCAATCATCCTAGTCTCCTTGGCCTCATATTCGGTGGAGATATGATTCACTACTAGCTGAGAATCACATCGTACCTGGAGGGACTGGACCCCTAGACTAGTTGCTAACCTGAGTCCAACCAGCAGGGCCTCGTATTCTGCCTCATTATTAGAGGCCTTGAAACCGAGTCTAATCACGTACTGAATGGGTGTAGAATCAGGCGCAACCAGTACAATTCCCACTCCAGCACGCTTGGCATTGGATGACCTATCTACATAGAGAATCCATCCTAGTTCCGATACCGCCTCTTGATCACTTGGAGGAACAGGTGAAGGAGTTGTGTCGACTTCGGTACTGATCCCTTCTTCGTCTGGGGTGGTGAATTCTACAATGAAGTTGGCCACAACTTGGCCTTTAATGGCTGTTCTTGGTTGAAACTGGATGTCGAACTCCTTGAGTGTAATGGTCCACTTGGTTAGCCGACTCGACACTTCAAGCTTCTGGAGGACTTGTTTAAGGGGAGAGTCGGTCAAGATGATGATTGAATGAGCCTGAAAGTATGGATGTAACCTCTGATCCGAGACAATGAGGCAGAGTGCTAACTTCTCCAGAGCCGCATATCTTGTCTCGGTGGGTACCATGGCCTTGCTCACATAGTACACAGGAGGCTGCTTGCCTCCTACCTCTCTAATTAGGGCTGAGCTGACAACTGAGGCCGAGACTGCAAGATATAATAATAGGGGCTCACCTTCTTTGGGCTTAGACAATAGGGGTGGCAAACCTAAATACTATTTCAACTGCTGTAAGGCCTGTTTACATTTCGACATCCATTCTGCCTTCTTATGACCCTTCAATTGCTGGAAGAAGGGGAGGCATTTATCTGTGGCTCTGGATATGAACCGTCCGAGCGCTACTACTTGTCCAGTGAGGCATTGTATCTCCTTGACAGTCTAAGGCGAACTCATATCGAGGAGTGCTTTGATCTTGTCGGGGTTTGCTTTAATGCCCCTTTGGCTGACTTAAAACCCGATGAATTTACCGGAGCCAACTCTGTAGGCGCACTTCGTGGGATTCAACTTCATCTGGTATTCTCAGAGGATGGCGAAAGTTTCTCCAAGATCTGTCAAGTGATCGGACGCCTTGATACTTTTTACAAGCATATCGTCGACGTACACTTCCATAGTATGCCCGATCTGTTTGGAGAACATTTGGTTTACCAACCTTTGATATGTAGCCCCAGCATTCTTCAGGCTAAATGGCATGACCCGATAATAGTAGAGTCCCTTATCAGTGACGAAGGTAGTCTTCTACCAGACTGGGGGATGTATCGCAATCTGATTATACTCAGAATAAGTGTCTAAGAAGGAGAGTAGTTTGTGCCTCGTTGTGTTGTCCACCAGCTGATCGATCGGAGGCAACGGGAAGCTATCCTTCTGACAGGCCTTGTTCAGGTCTGAGTAATCCACACAAACCCGCCATTTCCCATTAGCCTTCTTGACGAGGACCATGTTTACGATCTAATCGGGGTAATACCTCCTCTACGAAGCCATCGTCGAGCAGAATGGAGACTTCGTCGGCTATGGCTTCATACTATACCATTTGGCATCGAATGATCTCCGCTTTTGTTTCACGGGTTTGTGATCCGGGTCCATATTAAGCCTGTAGACCATGACATCCGGAGAGATGCCGGGCATGTCCCCATGCAATCATGTAAAGACATCCCTATGTCGTCGTAGGAAAGTTAGCATTTCAGACCGCTGTTCAGAACTCAATGACGTCCCGAGTTGAATCATCTTGTTCAGGTCTGCTTCATCGAGCGGTACTTTCTCCAGGTCTTCTGCAGATGAATCCTCTGTAGGTCCTCTGGGATCTAGGACATTGATAGTGAGTGCTTGCTTCATAGACCCTTTCTTTACTGCTATAGCGTAACATCTCCGAGCTTCGCGCTGATCGCCTCGGAGGTAACTTATTCTGCCCTTGGCGGGAAACTTCATCATCAGATGATAGGTGGAGATGACTGCCCTCATTGCATTAAGAGAAGGTCTACCCAGAATGACATTATGCACTGATGACATATTGACAATGAGGAAGTCTACCATGAGGGTGGCTTGGTATTTTCCTTCTCCTACGGTCACGGGGAGGGAGATGGCTCCTTCGGAGATTACCCTTTCTCTGGCAAAGTCGTGCAAGGGGTCTTCATAGGTCTAAGGCATGACCTTGAAATCCCCATTCCTTCAAAAGCCTCAGTGTATATCACATTGGCTGAGCTTTCGGTGTCGACTAGGATGCGGTACACCTTGTGGTTGACTATGGTCATAGTAATAACTAGGGCATTGTCGTGCGGATGCTGGATTCCACGCCCATCGTCTTCTATGAAGGTCAGACTGCACTGGCTGACTTGGAGTTCCTTGCTGGGCCGCTCAGTTATGTGGATGTAGTGTTCTGGATCAGACTTCTGAGAGTGGGCTTTTCGAGCCCGGTTTGAGTCTCCTGCACCGGACGAGCCACCGAAGATGGTGCGGATTTCGACTGGCTCTTCTGGGGTGTTATTTGGCTACTCTCGCTCTTCTTTTTGAGCTGTTCTTTCTTCTTTGGTATACCGACGCAGATGACCTTTACGAATAAGGGTCTCAATCTCATCCTTGAGGTCCACGCAGTCGGCTGTGTTGTGGCCATGATCTCGGTGGAAACGACAATACTTGCGTTTATCTCGATGATCCGGGTCAGCCTTCATACAAATAGGCCAATTTAGAAGCTTTTGCCCTCGGATGTCTAGTAGAATCTACTCAGTGGATGTGTTGAGGGGGGTGTAGGAATGAAATTTACCCTCTGGTTTTCTGCTTAGATGACGATCGCGGGGGGCGGGATCATTTGGCCCTTTGCTAGGTATTTAAGGTTCTTTGTTCCTTGGCCTCTTCCCTTTGCCAGTCAGCTCTGTTACTTGAATATTTTTATGGGCGTTGGAGAATTCCTCAGTGTTAGCGTACTTTTGAGCTTTGTTGATGAGCTCGGCTAATATTTTCAGAGGATTCTTCCCAATGGAGAAGGCGAATTTCCCCTCTTTTAGACCACTGAACACCGCAGAGAGCGCCATCTTGTCGTCATAGTCCTCCACCTATAATGCTTCTTCATTGAAACGAGTGATGTAGTCTTTCAATGATTCCTCAAGCCATTGCTTGATGGCGAACAGATGAGTATTCGGTTTCCGATTCTTCTTACCACTTACGAATTGGGTAAGAAATGATCGGCTAAGCTCCGCGAAGGAACCAATAGAGTTGGGTTTGAGCTGGCAATACCAACTCTAAGCGGATCCCGTAAGCATGATCGAAAACCCTCTGCACATCATCGCATCCGTTGCTGTCTGGATCTGCATCCACTAGTGATAAGCCTCCATGTTGTCATGCGCCAAACTCAGAAACCGGGCTCACAAAATTCTCGATCGCCGAATCTAGTGCCGACAGCCTCTATAGTACCCCATTCTCGACTCCTAACGTCCATACGCCAGATTCCGATCCTGGGATCATACAAGGAGGATTGTAATGTACATTTAACTCGTAATAAGCATAACCACAAGTTTACCCAAATCACAAAGGCAACATCATCATCATATATCCACTAATATAATCATTTGAATACAATACTAAAAGGGAAATACATATATCAAAAATCAAAGCTTTGGAGGTCCACTCCATACTCTAAGCTCAACGTCATTGTAACCTAATGCCACCTGCACGCATCTACTGTGCATAAGCCTATAGAAAGCTTAGTAGGTGATGAAAGTGTGTGCACAAGATAAGTACCAAGTAAGTAATATCAGAGTAATCAAAGTAAACGAAAATACTGATAAGCCCATAAATCATAAAATATCAGATATACTGGCAGGATCATAAATCATATGATATCAAAGTAATGCAAAAACATGCTAATAGGCCCATAAATACCATTAGCCTTATCCAAGCTATGCGATGCAAAAATATAATAAAAATAATATCATATACTGATGAAGCAATGTAGATCAGTTATGCAATGCGGGGACAGTAAGCCAAATATTAGATGCTGATGATATAATGCAATATGCAGTGCGAATGAAATAACCAAGCTGGAGTGAAGTCGGGATGATAGTACGTAGTATCGCATGCTATGGCGTGCATTACAAGGGACTTTCATCTAAACCAGTCCCATACCTAAATTTGGATAGCTAGACTCAATGTACTAGACTACTGATCTCAGGTTAGTCACGCGCCCAACCGAAATCCTTGCCATTACGAAGGTATATAACAATTAGTTGTGCACCACGAAACCAAGTGGATAGTGAATGAATGAATAAATGAATATGCAACTCCTACTCGATAAATCCACATATCAGTAAGTTTCTATCTGGGATCATCACTAGGGTCTAGTATACTCTACATGCAAATCGTCGCCCACTGACGCGCGACCATGAAGTGGAAAAGACCTCACCATCCGCCTGGCTAGTAGTCAATTAATATCTACATGGCATGTTGATAGCGGACCCGTTCACGAGCTAGTCAAACTCAGCCTATCAATGCCCCCTACCCTCGGGCGGGTAAGGCCACACCTCCTCCCAACTGACCATGACACAGTGGGAGACGCGGTCTCCTGGTATTTGGCCCTCATGCGCTCATATATATCCACTCGGTCTCGACGTTGGGACGTCTCCTGGCCACGGAGGTTTAGGGATTTTCACCTAGGGACATCTATGGTGCCCATATGTTAGAATTAAACATTTTTAGTGTCCCATCTGGCCATCCACGATATGCCTGCGGATGATATGGCCCTGATATCGCTAGGGTATATAGTAGTCACAACACATAATGTAAGATGCATGAGTCATACAATCCAATCATGCATCAATCCTGCGCATACCGTGCGCTTATGTGAGATAACCTCCGCCTATGAGGGAGTCTCATAACAACTTGCCCAATGATATACGCAATGGTCAACTACATCTCATAACAAACATGTAGATGATGCATATGGGCATGTATTATGATGCTATGCTGTCACATACTCATAATCGATATCAATAACCAGCATCGACAATAGACCCCGACAATGTGGACATTTAACTAACATTGCCCCCAGGGAATGGCCCATATAGTGCCTAACATATAATGGACCCATGGCCTCACACAAGGACTAAAAATACAACACCATGGGTCTCACTCAAGAGCTTAATACACATCACGATGGGCCTTTCACATGGGCCTAACATATATCACAATGGGCTCCATAGCCTGGCCTTAAATGTACTACAATGGGCCTCATACAATCATAATGGGCCGAGTCACATGGGCCTAATACACATTACATGGGCCTATATACATTGGATGGGCCACGTCCCATGGGCCCCAAATACATCACAATGGGTCACAACTCATGGTCCCCAAACACATCACAATGGGCCTCTCACACGAGTCCATTATACAGCACATCAAGATGGGCCTCATTGGATTGCCATAAATATGTCACATTGGGCTTAATATACATCGCAAGGGGCCACATCTCAAGGGCCTTATATAAATTACATTAGGCCTCGACAATCGGAATCGACCTTAACAATCGGCCTTGACTAACGAAATTGGCCTTGTCAATCAGACTTGGCCTCGACAATTGGAATCGACCTCAACAATCGGAATCAACTAACGGAATCGGCCTCGACAATCACAATAGACTTCGACAATCGGCCTCGACTAATGGAATTGACATCGTCAATCGGACTCGGCTTCGACAATCGGAATCGATAATCAAAATTGGCCTCGACAATCGAAATCGACAATCGGAATCGGCTTCAACAATTGGCCACGACTAACGAAATCGGCCTCGTCAATCGGACTCGGCCTCAACAATCGAAATCGGCCTTGACTAACGGAATCAACCTCATCAATCAGACTCAGCCTCGACAATCGAAATCAACAACCGAAATTGGCCTCGACTAATGGAATTAGCCTCCCGCAAGGCAGGTCCACGGATGGATGATCGGTGATGAATCCAGTAATATCAATGGGGCCCAATCGTTTGGGTTAACCTACTAGAGAATGACGGGAATGGGCCTAATAAGGCTAAATGGAAGGTCACAATGTGGACGTTAAACCATCATTGCCCATCAATGTGGCCATTTAGCCAACATTGCTCCTAAGCAGTGGCCTATATAAAGCTAAACATATAGTGGGCCCATAGTCTCATGCAAGGGCCCGATACACATCACTATGGGCCTCACTCATAGACTTCATGTACATCACAATGGGCCACATCATGTGGGCCAAAAATACGTCTCAATGGGCCACACCCCATGGACCACACATGCATCGCATTAGGCCACGAACATGGACCATGAATACATCACTTTGGGCCTCATCAATGGGCCACAAATATACCACATTGGGCCTCACATATGGGCCTCAATATACATCAAGTGGGTTACATCAATGGGCCGCACTAATGGGCCTCATACACATCAAGGTGGGCCTAAAGCATCACAGGCGGACCTCATATAATAGGTGGGCCTCATATATATAAAGTGAGCCTAATAGGGCCGCCCAAGGTTTAACCCAAACAGATGGGCAGCATGATTGAAACACATTTATCATGGTGTGCCCCACAACACACACACACACAAGTGGGCCTCTTCCCAGAAAAATGGATGGACAGCGTGGAAAAAAGCATATGTGAGGTGGGTTCCCACCGTCCAACAAACTAGACAGTGGATATGCAATACATACATTGTGGTGGGGTCCACCGTGATATAAAGGGTATGGATGTAAATCATACATCATGGTTAGGGTCCACCTGGCCTGCTGACGTCTTTGGGCAGATGTAGCTGTCCGCTGCATGGGACCTACCGTCCAGATGGATGGTGAGGATCCAACACATGCCTCACGTGTGGGTCCCACGTACTAGCATCATATAGAAGCTATATTGCTGATTTGAGACACCCAGCCAATTCACTACCCACATCAGGTGGGTCCCACGTGGGGCCAATCACACAATATAATATTATATATTATTATAATATTTATTATTATTATTATTATTATTATGCCCAGTAAGTATCCAATGTTCAAACCTTAGTCACTGGACGGTGTGGGTATGAACACGTACATCATGCGTGTGGCCTATATGGAGGGATGGACGGTGTTGATACAGAATATATGCATCCAAGGTGGGCTATGTTGGACGGCCTGGATGTAACATACATACCAGGTGGGTCCCACGTGTGGGTGGGTGCATCCAGCACCGTCCTTTGCTGGACGGTGCGGGTGAATAGACACAACATGGTGGGCCTTAGGATTTCAAACGTCAAACCATCATCTTTTGCTGGTGTGGGGTCCACACGTGTGGGTGGGTGCATCCAGCACCGTCCTTTGCTGGATGGTGCGGATGAATAGATACAACATGGTGGGCCTCAGGATTTCTGACATCAAAACATCAGTTATTACTGGTGTGGGGTCCACACGTGTGGACGGTGTAGCTACCCTCCATCAAGGTGCATCCCACATGTGGATGACACGTACATCACGGTAATCCCCACTGTCCCAAGCGTCTGGACGGGGAGGATATTCAATGCATACATCATTGTGGGGCACGTCCCATATGAACGACCTCCACATCAGGGCCCACTGTCCCTACGTGGACGGTGTGGATGGTGCAGATGAAACACATACGTCAGAGGTGGGTCCACACGTGTGTCCCACCACAGCTTTTGGAATAAAGTTGATATTAATATTTCCCTTCATCCATTTCTGTCCGGGCGGACAGGCAGTGGCCTGTCCGCTGGACATCATCAAGATGGGCCCTACATGCAGACGGTATGGATATAACATATCCTTGTGGGCCACGCACCAGATCATCTTCATCATCATACTCAAGGAAAGGGGAGAGAGAGAGAGAGAGAGAGAGAGCATGTAGTGTAGGGACCCCGCCATTATGGGCTCCTTATATGATCACAACATATATATCAAGATGGGTCCCACATATGTGGGCCCTTAAATCATAAATCAAATAATAAAATCACCCACCTACAATGAAGATTCACCCACTGATTGGCCTTCTTCTTGGTTCGATGGAACGCCAAACCCCTTGGCTTCGATCTTGGTGGAGGATGATGGACATTGGACGGTTGGATGGTGGAGATGGGAGGTAGGAAGTGGGCCATACAAAGCTCTCTCATGGAGCTCTCTTGGACGTTGGGTTGCTTGCTTGAAAATGGAGAAATGAGAGAGAGAGAGAGAGAGAGAGAGAGAGAGAGAGAGAGAAAGGATGGGATGTAAAGAGAGAAAGAGGGATGGGTGATGTGTACTTTGACATGTGAGGGATGGGTTGCTTTGATTTTGGAGTTGCTTGGGGATGGGGTGTTGTACTTGATATGATGTGGTAATTGATGGGATTGATTTGATTAGAGATTCCCTTGGGTTAGCAAACGCACGACGTTTTCTCGAACTGATCGCGGGCCCACATCTCCTGGCTTTGGTATCGCCTTGGCGTGCGAGATGCGGCGACGGTGCGGTCGCACTAGTATAAGTCTCGGGTCGAGCCGACTCTAGAATATGGGATACGACTTAGGGTTGCACGCAACTGCTGATAAAATATAGCAGGTCGCTAGAATGTGACCGCGAGGACCATGAAAGCATACAAAACGGTACGGGCTAAGATATAGGTCTTACAGTTCTCCCCTCCTAATAAAAATTTTGTCCTCAAAATTTAAACCACAACACAACTAAAACAGGGCTCACTGAGGGAGAGAAATCCTACCACTATAGATACAATCATCAAACACATAAGAGATGGGGACAACGCCCTCGAATATCATCCTCTTACTCCCAAAATGCCTCACAATCTCAACGGTAGGAAGCTATATTATAAAATCTCTAAGTTATTCGAACTAGGGCATTTAACCATTCTAAGTTCTCAACAATTATAGAGTGCAGGGTAGCTATTAGTAGATATGTGATGTTATCTTCAGGTATTTCTAAGTTATGCTCTGATACCAACTTTTGTCACGCCCCAAACTTGAAGACCGGGCTCATAAAATTCTTGATCGCCAAATTCGATACCAACAGCCTCCGTAGTATCCCATTCTTGGCTCCTAGTGTCCATACGCTAGATTCCGATCCTGGGATCCTACATGGAGGATTTTTCAATGTACATTTAACTCGTAATAAGCATACCCACAAGTTTACCCAAATCACAATGACAACATCATCATCATATATCTACTAATATAATTATTTGAATACAATGCTGAAAGGGAAATACATATATCGAAAATCAAAGCTCCAGAGGTCCGCTGCATGCTCCAAGCTCAACTCTGCTACAACCAATGCCACCTGCACGCATCTATCGTGCATAAGCTTATAGAAAGCTTAATGGGTGGTGAAAGTGTATGCACAAGATAAGTGCTAAGTAAGTAATATCAGAGTAATCAGAGTAAAAGAAAATACTGATAAGCCCATAAATTATACAATATCAGAAATACTGGCAAGATCATAAATCATACGATATCAGAGTAATGCAAAAATATGCTGATAGGCCCATAAATACCATTAGCCTTATCCAAGCTATGCGATGTAAAAATATAATAAAAATAATATCATCTACTGATGAACTAATGTAGATCAGCTATGCAATACTGGGACAATAAGCTAAATATCAGATGATGATGATGTGATGCAATATACGGTGCGAATGAAATGACCAAGATGGAGTGAAGTCGAGATGATAGTATGTAGTATAGCAGGCTATGGGGTCCATCACAAGGGACTTCTATCCAAACCAGTCCCATACCTAAATTTGGATAGCTAGACTCAATGAAGTAGATTCCTGATCTCAGGTTAGTCGCGCACCCAACTGAAATCCTTGTTATTATGAAGGTACACAACAATTAGTTGCGCACCACCAACCCAAGTGGATAGTGAATGAATAAATGAATAAATATGCAACTCCTACTCGATAAGTCCACATATCAGTACGGTTTCTCTCTGGGATCATCACCAAGGTCTAGTACACTCTACATGCAAATCGCCACCCACTGACGCGTGACCATGCAAGTGGAAGAGAACTCACCATCTGCCTGGCCAGTAGTTAGCCGATATCTACCTGGCACGTCGATAGCGGACCCATTCACGAGATGGTCAAACTCAGCCAAGCAATGCCCCCTACCCTCGGGCAGGTAAGGCCACACCCCCTCCCAACTAACCATGACACAGTGGGAGACGCGGCCTCCTGGTATTCATCCCTCATGCACTCATATATATCCACTCAGTCTCGACATTGGGGTATCCCCTGGCCACAGAGGTTTAGGGATTTTCACCCAAGGACATCTATGGCGCCCGTATGCTAAAACCAAATATTTTCGGTGTCCCATCTGGCCATCTACGATATGCCTGTGGAGGCTATGGCCCTAATATCGCTAGGGCATACAGTAGTCACAACACACAATGCAAGATGCATGAGGCATACAATCCAGTCATACATCAATCTTGCGCATACCGTGCGCTCATGTGAGATAACCTCCACCTATCAGGGAGTCTCATAACAACTTGCCCAATGACATATGCAATGGTCAACCACATCTCATAACAAACATGCAGATGATGCATATAGGCATGTATTATGATGTTATGCTGTCACATACTCATAATCGGTATCAATAACCGGCATCGACAATCGACCCCGACAATCTGGACATGTAACCAACATTGCCCCCAAGGAATGGCCCACATAGTGCCTAACATATAGTGGACCCATGGCCTTACACAAGGGCTACAAATACAACACCATGGGCCTCACTCAAGAGCTTAATACACTTCACGATGGGCTTTTCACAGGGGCTTAACATACATCACAATGGGCTCCACAGCCTAGCCCTCAAATGTACTACAATGGGCCTCATACAATCATAATGGGCCGCGTCACATGGGCGTAATACATATTATATGGTCCTATATACATCGGATGGGCCACGTCCCATGGGCCTCAAATACCTCACAATGAGCTACAACTATGGGCCCCAAACACATCGCAATGGGCCTCTCACACGAGTCCATTATGCATCACATCAAGATGGGCCTCAATGGATAACAATAAATATGTCACATTGGGCCTCATATACATCAAGTGGGCTGCATCACATGGGCCACAAATACATCACAATGGGCCTCTAACACAGGCTTAATATACATCACAAGGGTCTTATATACATTACATTATGCCTCGACAATCGAAATTGACCTTAACAATCGGCCTCGACAATCGAAATCGACATTGTCAATCGGACTCGGCCTCAGCAATCAGAATCGACAATCAGAATCAGCCTTGACTAATGAAATCAGCCTCGATAATCAGACTTAGCCTCTACAATCGGAATCGACAATCGGAATCCGCCTCGTCAATTGGCCTTGACTAAGGAAATCGGCCTCGTCAATTAGACTCGGCCTCGATAATCGGAATTAACAATCAAAATTGGTCTCGACAGTCGGCCTCGACAATTGAAATCAACAATTGAAATCAACCCCGACAATCAGCCTTGACTAACAGAATCGGCCTTGTCAATAGGACTCGGCCTCGACAATCGGAATCGACAATCAAAATCGGCCTTGATAGTCGACCTCGACTGACGAAGTCAGCCTCGTCAATCAGACTCGGCCTCAACAATCAGAATTGATAACCGGAATTGACAATCGGAATCGGCCTCGACTAATGGAATCGCCTCCAGGCAAGGCGGGGTCCATGGATGGACGACCGATGATGAATCAAGCAATATCAATGGGGCCCAATCGTTTGAGTTAACCCACTAGAGAATGACAAGAATGGGCCTAACAAGGCCTAAGGGAAGGTCATAATGTGGATGTTAAACCATCATTGCCCATCAATGAGGCCATTTAACCAACATTGCTCCCAAGCAGTGCCCTATATAAAGCTAAACATATACTGGGCCCATAGCCTCATGCAAGGGCCCGATACACATCACTATGGGCCTCACTCATGGACTTCATGTACATCACAATGGGCCACAATACATGGGCCAAAAAATACACCACATTGGGTCTTACCAAATGGATCGAAAATACATCACAATAGGCCACGTCATATGGGCCAAAAATACATCTCAATGGGCCACACCCCATGGGCCACGCATGCATCACATTGGGCCTCGCACATGGACCATGAATACATCACTTTGGGCCTCATCAATGGGCCACGAATATACCACATTGGGCCTCACATATGGGCCTTAATATACATCTAGTGGGCTACATCAATGGGCCCCACTAATGGGCCTCATACACATCAAGGTGGGCCTTAAGCATCACAGAATGGGCCACAAAATACATCAAAGCGGGCCTCATATAACGGGTGGGCCTGATGGGGCAGCCCAAGGTTTAATCAAAACAGATGGACAACATGGTTGAAACACATTCATCATAGTGCGCCCCACAACACACACGCAGGTGGGCCTCATCCCAAAAAAATGGGTGGACAACATGGATAAAAGCATATGTGAAGTGGGTTCCCACTGTCTAACAAACTAGACGGTGGATATGCAATACATACATTGTGGTGGGGTCCACCGTGATATGAACGGTGTGGATGTAAACCATACATCATGGTTAGGGCCCACCTGGCCTGCTGATGTCTTTGGGCAGACGCAGCTGTCCACTGCATGGGACCCACCGTCCAGGTAGACGGTGAGGATCCAACACATGCCTCACGTGTGGGTCCCACGTACTGGCATCATACAACAACTATATTACTAATTTGAGATACCCAGCCAATCCGCTGCCCACATTAGGTGGGTCCCACGTGGGGCCCATCACATAATATAATATTATATATTATTATAATATTAATTATTATTATTATGCCCAGCAAGGATCCAATGTCTAGACCCTAGATGCTGGACGGTGTGGGTATGAACATGTACATCATGTGTGTGGTCTATATGGATGGATGGACGATGTTGATACAAAATATATGCATCCAAGGTGGGCCACGTTGGATGGCCTGGATGTAACAGAATACCAAGTGGGTCCCACGTGTGGGTGGGTGCATCCAGCACCATCCTTTGCTGGATGGTGCGGGTGAACATATACAATATGATGGGCCTCAGGATTTCTAACGTCAAAACATCAGCTATTGCTGGTGTGGGGTCCACACGTGTGGGTGGGTGCATCCAGCATCGTCCTTTGCTGGATGATGGGGGTGAATAGATACAACATGGTGGGCCTCAGGATTTCTGACGTCAAAACATCAGCTATTGCTGGTGTGGGGTCCACACGTGTGGAAGGTGTAGATACCCTCCATCAAGGTGCATCCCATTTGTGGATGGCACATACATCACGGTAATCCCCACTATCCCAAGCATCTGGATGGGGAGGATATTCAATGCATACGTCATTGTGGGGCACATCCCACGTGAACGACCACCACATCAGGGCCCATCATCCCTACGTGGATGGTGTGGATGGTGTAGATGAAACACATATGTTAGGGGTTGGTCCACACGTGTGGCCCACCACAGCTTTTGGAATAAAGTTGATATTCATATTTTACTTCATCCGTATCTGTCCGGGCGGACAAGCAGTGGCCTGTCTGTTGGACATCATCATGATGGGCCCTATGTGCCGACGACATGGATATAACATATCCTAGTGGACCACACACATACACATTAGGTGGGCCATGCACCTCATCATCTTCATCATCATACACAAGCAAAGGAAAGAGAGAGAGAGGGAGAGAGAGAGAGATCGAGATCGGGTGTAGTGAAGGGACCCCGCCACTATGGACCCCTCATATGATCATAACATATACATCAAGATGGGTCCCACATATATGGGCCCTTAAATCACAAATCAAATAATAAAATCACTCACCGATTGGCCTTCTTCTTGGTCCGATGGAACACCAAACCCCTTGGCTTCGATCTTGATGGAAGATGATGGACATTGGACGGTTGGATGGTGGAGATGGGAGGTAGGAAGTGGGCCACACAAAGCTCTCTCATGGAGCTCTCATGGATGTTGGGTTGGTTGCTTGAAAATGGAGAAATGAGAGAGAGAGAGAAAAGATGGGATGTAAAGAGAGAAAGAGGGATGGGTGATGTGTACTTTGACATATGAGGGATGGGTTGCTTTGACTTTGGGGTTACTTGGGGATGGGGTGTTGTAGTTGACATGATGTGGTGATTGATGGGATTGATGAGATTAATTTGATTAGAGATTCCTATGGGTTAGCAAACGCATGGCGTTTTCTTGAACTGATCGCGGGCCCACATCTCCTGGCATGGGTATCGCTTCGACGGGTGAGATGCGGCGTCGAAGTCACTGCGACGGTCCAGTCGCACTGGTACAAGTCTCGGGTCGAGCCAATTCTAGAATACAGGATATGACTCAGGGTCGCGTGCAGTTACCGATAAAAGATCGCAGGTCGCTGGAATTTGACCGGGAGGACCATGAAAGCTTACGGAACGGTACGGGCTAGGATACGGGTCTTACACATATGCTCGGATGGGTCACCAGACCCAGAGTATTAGATGATGGGAGGTATATGAAACCTCTGAGGCATCACCTCGCTCATGATTGCAGAGGTGAAGGGAGGCTCGGTCTCCTCCATCATCGCTTGAACAACGGTGAGAATTGACTACGGCTGTTGATTCTTTTCTAGCATTAAGATCTTATTGTTGAGTTCTGTGAACTGTGTTTCCCACACATCTTTTTCAGGAGTTCTCCTTCCTCTCCTGCTTTCTAACTCATGGCGGAGATCTATTGGTGCCAAGGTTGAGGTGACCGAGGCATTCGTTGGAACTTGAGTTGCTGTATTCCTGGCTGGAACTCGAATTTGGGTCAA
This sequence comes from Magnolia sinica, assembly GCF_029962835.1. Lineage (NCBI taxonomy): Eukaryota > Viridiplantae > Streptophyta > Magnoliopsida > Magnoliales > Magnoliaceae > Magnolia > Magnolia sinica. The sequence goes on from NC_080577.1 coordinate 37,843,988, forward strand.
GGGAGAGTTCTGAACCAAAGCTAGTGCCCGAGCAGATTGCCGCTGAGACCCCTCAGGTCTCATACTCCTCAGCGCGGAATGAGCTTCCACTACTGGACTAACCATTTCCTGGACAGGGTTTCCTTGAATAGGATGTGGCTGCACCTCTCATTGCAGCTTCATCTGGTTAATTTTGTCGTGTAGGGCTTGTATCTCATTTTGCATAGCTTGATACTTACTCGCCCGATTGTGAGAAACCTGGGAAGGCCCTGGGCCAATTCGACATGAAATAGAGAAGAGGAACGAGTCTGATCATTTTGCTCTGGTTCCACAGCTGCCACCTTCTTCTTCCCTCTTGCCATTGTATTTAAGATTAGGAACTTGACCTTTCGTATTAGTTTCTCACAGACAGTGCCAAAAATGTTGAAGAGTAAGTCTGGTGTCTCTCCACTCTGATACAAGGACTCCGAGTTGCTTCAATGTCTTGAACCTGCACACTCACAATAAGCAAAGGAGACCCTGGTCTACACAGGGGACCCTCCGATGCCTAAGTCAGGTCAAGGGAATCAGGGTCTAAGTTCGGGTGTAGTGAGAGAATGCTAGATGTTGCGTACCTATAGCAATGGAGTCTTGTTGTATTTATACCTACCTATCGGATGGTCAAAGTCCGTTAATCTTGGCACAATTCACTCAATTAGTATGATACTATGACCATGTAGATATTGTTCGAAATCCGAGGATTGTGTAGCGTATCATACCCTAGAGGTGCATATCTATGGGCGAGATATTTGGGAGTATTCGCTCCAAGCCATTTCCAAATTTAGCACTCGGGACATTCGCATCCATCCTCGGTCTCGACTTTGGAGCTCGGACCGAGGAGGTCCCGATTCCAAGCTTCGGGCTTATGATGGACTCGGTACTTATTCGTCTGTTAAATTGTAAGTGATATAGTTTATAGCCCTTTTTGTTGTCAAATTTGTGGTGCCAAAGACACTGTTATGAAGCTTGCATCTGTAAAGAACAATGCTCTACTCAAGATTAACTTTGTTTGACAAGCACTGTTCACAAGTCAAGAATCTCAAGAAGCTTTCAAGTTCAACCTCAAGATCTCAAGAAGCTTTCAAGTTTGAGCTCCATCAAGACTTCAAGCCTTGCTACTTACAAAGATCTCTTGCCTAGTATGTTCAATGTACTTACTTCACTATTGAGGTATGACTGACCTTAGGTTGACCTTTAGAGTAGGTCATTCTGAATACGTAATTCATATGTTTTATAGAAGTGAGTTTAGGCTGTTCTAAGACTAGTCCTGGACTTTGTTCGATTAGTCCTAGCACTGCTTCGACCTGTCTAAGAAATTCCTAGATCAGTTGTAAGTTTGTTGCAAAATTTAGATATTTTCTGTTTGACTTCGACTAGTTTTAGGGTTTGTTAGACTAGTCGTATAAAAAATGTCGATTGGTTCTTCGACCTATCATAGAGTTACGACTCAATGTACAGCGTTGAAGATTGGCTAACTTTGACTAGTCGTGTGAAACCTACGACCAGTCGAAGGGGACCTATGACCAGTCACAGATCACCTACGACCAGTCGTAAAACTGCCAGATCTTATCGCAGCCGAATTTTCAAATATCTGTTGGTTCTATGACCAGTTGAAGATGTGACTTGTTCACCTATAAATAGAGCGCAAATCTCAGAATTAAATATGAATTTCAAGATAATTTAATTCGGCCTTCTAAGAGATAAGTCTGTCCTTCATTTTAAGTTAAGTGTGCATATTTAATATTCTCTTTCTTTAGCTTTTCTTATTTGATTTTGTTTCTATATTCCAATCTTATTTGAAAAGAGGAATTGCTGTATTCCATCTTTTTGGAATCAAAATCAAATAGAGCTACGCCCAATTGGTTTAATTTAAAATCTGTTAGAACTTAGAAGCATTATAAAGTGAGTATTGGGCATTGAACTTTGACATTTAAATCTCTACTCCGACTTGGTTCTTCTGGGCTGCTACAACGAAGGAGAAAGTCAGGTATTTTACGTTTGTGTAATTTACTTTCATTTGGTTTTCTTTTGGGATTTGCCAGAAAAATCTCATTGTATTGGTTATCTAAGGAGAGCCAGGAAAACTCAGAAGAGGGGTTTTTTTAATTGTGTAAGCCCACAGAGCAAAACACAATTGTGAAGGTTTTTAGTGAACCTGGAAAACCTATCTTTGATAGTGAACGCTGATATCTCCTGTGTGAGGATATTAGGAGTGGAGTAGCACTGTGTGGCTGTTGTTGAACAGTTGGTGTACACACAAGCGAAGCACTATAACTCTTTGTCTTGTGGTTTGAATGCTTGCTTAAGTTTTTATCTCTTTTTCATTCAAATTTGTGGAATGTATGTGTGGATGTGAATGTTGTAAAATTTACATTTCAAGCACAGTGGGAATGTTGTAATAATTTAGTTTTAAATTCCTGCAATTTATATCAATTCCTTGCTATTTATTTATTCTTCTCTAGTTTGAGTTTTTGATACAAATGACGTTCTAGAAATAAGGTTGTCCTACCATAAACCCTTGGTTTTTATGGTGTAAGGTTGTCTTTATAACTGAATTCGTATCAACCTCTTAATACTTGTTTAGTGAGGTTGCTTTTATTTCAGCATTGTGATTTGATTTAGTTTATTTGGCTATCTATCTTTTTTTATTCCATTGTTAAAATTTTTTTTTGGCATTGTCCTATTCACCCCTCCTCTAGGACATATAGCTAGGCCATTTCAAGTGGTATCAAAGCCTAATAGCTCGCTCTTATTGCTTTTTATTTGGATTTAATTCCTGAGCTAGTGATCTAAGCTATATATAAGATGTCAAATTTTGATAGCCTATCAGTCACTAGGCCTCCACCCTTTGATGGCTCCAATTATGCCTATTGGAAAGCCAGGATGAGGATCTTCCTCAAATTAATGGATGAGAGTGTGTGGCAAGCCACAGTGACTGAATGGAACCCACCTACCACTGAAGTGAATGGTATTGATGGTTCAAAATCAATGAGAGTAACACCATATTTCTCATGGACCACCCTTCAGAAAAATAAGAGTAGTGCCAATGCAAAAGCATTAAATGCAATCACTTGCGCACTATCACCGGATGAGTTCAAAAGAATCATATCCTGTGATACTGCAAAGCAAGCCTGGGATATATTAGAAATGACACACGAGGGTACTATAATTGTTAAAAAATCTAAAGTCCAACTCCTCACAACCAAATTTGAAGAGATTCATATGGAGGAAAATGAAATGTTTATGGACTTTTTACACTAAATTAAATGACATTGTAAACTAAATGAGGGATCTTGGCGATAAAATCCCAGAAAGTAAAGTGTGTGCAAAGATATTACGCTCACTTCCTGAATGGTTCAACTTTAAGGTAACCGCGATCCAGGAACTTCGTGATACAGATAATATGAGGGTAGAAGAACTAGTTGGTTCTTTACAAAGTTATGAGTTAAAATTTGAAGCTCCTAAAAGTAAATCTATCGCTCTTAAATCTTCTAAAGCAAACTCTGATTCTGAAGATGATATGGCTCTTTTAGCGAAAAAGTTTTACAAGATTTTCAAGAGTAAAAAGAGAGTTGATTTTCAAAAATAAATGATAAGAAAAGATCAAAACCCAAATCTAAAACTTGGAAGTCTTTGAAAGATAGTCAATGTTACAACTGCCAAGAATATGGGCATTTAGTAAACAAGTGTCCTAAAAAGGACAAACCCAAAAAGAAGGGTATGTTGGCTACTTGGGATGAATCATTTGATTCTGAAGCTTCTTCTAAATTAGAAGATTCTGAAACCAAGTCAGGCAGTGAAGTTAAAGCCCTTATGACTCTGGCCAAATTCACTTTTTCAGATCATGATGATTCGACTAGTGAAGAAAATCTGAATAGTGATTATGAAAATGAAGATGATCTTCAAGATGCTTACAATGCCCTATACATGGAAAGTTGTAAAATTGCTGTCAAACTTAAACTTCAAAAAGAAAAGTTCTTTAAACTCAAAGAATGTTTTGAATCTCTTGTTTTAGAAAAATCCCAAATTTCAGATTGTTTTGAAAAATCAAAATGTGATTTAGAATTCAAAACCTCCCTGATTGAAAATCTGAAATCTGAAAATGAGAGACTTAAAAAATGAAGTGCCTTCTCTTCTGAGTTTAAAGGATACATGGAGATATGCCCAAGGAGATCCAAAGTTAGAAAAACTTTTATTCGGATCTAGAAAAGTGGCGACAGATTCGAGTTGGGCTATGATAAAAATGTTCCTCCTAAACAAAAGTATACTTCTCCTAAATTTGTGAAAGGAGAGTCCTCTAACTCAAAAGGGAAAAATACTAGTCAAGGTTTTTCTAAAAATATAAAAGCTTTTCAAAAACCTAGAGGCAGCTATGTCAACTCCAAAAATCAGAACAGAAACCCACTAGCTGAAAAGATAGTGGATTTACTCAAGGAGCTCTTAAACTCTAACTCAGTAGGTCATTCTTATAACAACAGTCAGAAGAAGACCAACTATACTCCTAAACCCAAAACAGTTCTGAAATGGGTTCCTAAACTTGCCTGCTTGGTTGCCCACACCGCTTTCAAAGCAACAAGCCATTCAAAGTGGTACCTAGATAGTGGATGCTCCAGGCATATGACAGGGGACAAGGCTTTATTCACCGATCTTAAAGATATGACTGATGGGTCAGTTACTTTTGGTGATGGAAGCAATTGCAAGATTATGGGCTAAGGCACGGTTTAACTCTATAACCTTCCTTTGTTTAAAAATGTTTTGTATGTTGAAGGACTGAAACATAATCTTCTAAGCATATCTCAAATTTGTGATAATAACCATAGTGTATGGTTTTCTGATCAAAGCTGTGAGATTCTAAACAACATGGGTTCAGTACTACTAACTAGATGTAGAATGTCTGAAAACTGCTATATTATTAGTGAATCCAGCTCATCTAATCAATCATCTTACATGGTCCATATAGACGAGAATGATTTGTGGCACAAACGTCTTGGACATGTACACTAACGAAATCTATATAGATTGAGCAAACGAGAACTTATAAGAGGTCTACCCAAACTACAAAAGTTAGATAAAATATGTGGTGAATGCCAGATTAGCAAACAAATGAGGAACTCACACAAAAAGGTGAATTCCAATACCACATCAAGACCACTCGAGCTTCTCCATATGGATCTTATAAGACCTACCAGGATGAAAAGTCGAGGTGGCAAAAGATATATCTTGATAATAGTAGATGACTTTACTAGATATATATAAGTTGTCTTCTTAAGGGACAAATCAGAAACCTTTGGAGAAGTGAAAAAGGTTCTTAAAAGGATTCAAACTGAAAAAGGTTCTCAAGTCAGTAAGATTCGTAGTGATCATGGATCTGAATTTGAGAGTAGCGGTTTTGAGAAGTTCTGTAGTGACCAAGGAATATTACATGAATTCTCAGCGCCCAAAACTCCACAAAAAAATGAAATAGTTAAAAGGAAAAATAGAGTACTTTAAGAAATGGCTAATGTCATGTTGAACAGTATGAAGCTCTCTAAGAATCTTTGGGCTGAAGCAGTCAATACAGCTTGCTATATCATTAACCGGGTTTACACTAGTAAAGGTAATAATAAAACGGCTTACGAATTATGGTTCGATAAAAAGCCTACTGTCAAATACTTTCGAGTTTTTGGCAGCAAGTACTATATTTTACAAGATCGTGAATATCTGGAAAAGTTTGATACGAAAAGTGATGAAGGGATCTTTTTAGGATACTCTTTAAACAGTCGAGCTTATAGGGTTTTGAACAAAAGGAATAGTGTGATTCAAGAGTCTATCAATGTAGTCATTGATGATCACTTAAACACACCAGTCTCAAGCTCAGATAATGATGAAGTACTGGTAATTGATAAATTCGATACTTCATCTAATCAGACTGATTCTGAACTGAGGACTGTTAAAGATCATCCAACCACACAGATTCTTGGAAACCCTCTCACTGGTGTTCGTACTCGTAAACAACTTGAGGATATATGTAATTACGTATGTTTTACATCCCAGATAGAACCATCTAATGTAAAAGAAACTCTTGCTGATGAAAACTGGATTGTTGCAATGCAAGAAGAACTTAACTAATTTGTGAGAAATGATGTTTGGTATCTCATACCTAGACCTAAAGATAAACACATCATTGGAACCAAATGGATTTTCAAGAATAAGTCTAATGAGCTTGGCAATATAATTAGAAACAAGGCTAGGCTAGTGGTACAAGGTTACACTCAAATTGAAGGCATTGATTTTAATGAAACCTTCGCACCAATAGCACGTCTTGAATCAATTAGACTCTTTATATCCATTGCATGTTTTAGAAAGTTTAAGATTTACCAAATGGATGTGAAAAGTACATTTTTAAATGGCGATCTACATGAGGAAGTTTATGTTGAACAATCGAAGGATTTTGAGGACCCCAAAAATGCTGACCATGTGTATCGCCTTAAAAAGGCACTTTACAGTTTTAAACAAGCTCCTAGGGCATGGTACGAGAAACTGACAAAGTTTCTATTAAGCCATAATTTTCAAATGGGATGTGTTGATAAGACTCTATTTATTAAAAAACATAATGATCATATTTTAATAGTACAGATTTATGTTGATGATATCATTTATGGATCTACTTGTACTGACATGACTATTGAGTTTGCAAATTTGATGAAATCTTAGTTTGAAATGAGCATGGTTGGGGAATTGAATTATTTCCTTGGGTTGCAAGTTAAGTAAAAACCTGATAGAATGTTCATTTCTCAATCTAAATAAGCTTTAAATTTGATTATGAGATTTGGATTTGAGGTGGTAAGAACTTTGATACTCCCATGAGTATAACTTTGAAACTCTCAAAAGATTCTAAAGGTAAAAATGTGGATCCGAAATTATATCGGAGTATGATTGGTAGTTTACTGTATCTAACTGTTAGTAGACCCAATATTGCTCTAAGTGTTAGTATTTGTGCTAGATATCAGTCTGATCCTAAAGAGTCGCACTTGACTGTTGTCAAGCGGATTATACGATATGTCGCAAGTATTGTTAATCTCGGTCTCTGGTATCCTTATGAGACTAGTGTTCAATTAGTTGGGTGCTCAGATGCTGATTGGGCTGGTAATCTTGATGATAAAAAATCAACTAGTGGTGGTTACTTCTATATTGGAAACTATTTAGTTTCTTGGTTTAGCAAGAAACAAAGTTCTATATCACTTTCAACAGCTGAAGCTGAATATATCGTAGCTGGTAATGCGTGTACACAGCTTTTTTGGATGAAACGTATGCCAAGTGACTATGGAATTAAACATGATTCTATGTTATTATATTGTGATAATTTCAGTACCATAAATATTTTAAAAAATCTAATTCAGCATTCTCATACTAAGCATATTGACAGTAGATTTCATTACATTCGAGAATTAGTAGAAGAAAAGGTTATATCTTTGGAATATGTCCCTACTGAAAATCAATGTGCTGACATTTTCACTAAACCGCTCGACAAAAGCAGGTTTAACAAAATGAAATTTGATCTTGGCATGTGCATTTTAAAGTGATTATTTATGCCTTTTTGTATCATAGTGTATATAATTGCTTGATTTGTTTTCAAATTTTTGAATATAATGCTGGAAATCAGTTTTTTTGGCCGGTACTTGACCAGTCGTGAATCTACATGACTAGTCGTGCTACGACCGGTCATGTACATCCACGACCAGTCGTGAATCGCGTGAATCTCTTATAATTTGGGGAAAATGCTTCTTCTTCTTCATTTTTTCTTCACTCTCCAATGGGCCGATGCACGACTAGTCAAACCCATCCTTCAAAATCTTCAAGGTTAGTGCTCTTTTTGCATTTTTCTTGTAGATTTGAGTCTAGATTTCTTCTATTTGACTCTTGAAGTTTTTTATTTTCAAATTTCGTTGAGCTTTGGGGTTTTTCTTAGGTAAAATCTGATTTGAGAAAACCCACTTCTCAACCCTTTGTAACTCTCTTTTCTCTTGAAATCCTTGTTGTAAATGACATCTAGAGGTAGAAAAACAACATCTCGTGGTCCTTCTTCCTCTAGATCAGCCCCTATTACTAAGCGTCATCTTCGGCTCCTGAGGACGATCCATCTTATGTTTGGGACATCAGATTACGTAATATTATTGTTGAACATCCTGTTGACATTAATCATGTTGCTCCATTTGAGATCCTTCCTATGCTCCAAGTTGTAGGTTGGGATAACTTATTACATTGAGGTGGGCCAGCATACCGGTCCATTGCCCAGTCCATGTTTGCATGCATATGTGATTTTTTATTGAAAATTTTTTCTTTTAAGATAGCCACTAGAGAAGGACCATTTGACGTTGATTGTCATTTGATTTCAGCTCTTATGGAAATTTCTGTGAATGATGAGGGCATTCTTATCCATAACTTATCTGAAAAACCCTCTGTATCTGAAAAGCGTATGCTCACTAAAGATTTATGCAACTTGGATGTTTAATGGACTCATAAAGGAAATACGCTTCCTTCAAAATATCTATTACCCAAATATAAAGTTCTTTACAAAATCTTTGTGTCTAACTTGTATCCTTGTTCGGGTAATAAATCTAAATTGACTTCCTTCATGGTTCGTGTTCTTCATGCTGTTGCTAGCGGTGCTCATGTTTATCTACCATCCTTGATTTGTCACTCCATTATTCATTTCGACTCCATCTAGGTCACAATGACATTCCTTTTAGTTATTTGATGACTGTGTCGGCTACGCATATGCTAGTCAATATGCCAGTTGGAGAGGCCCCTATCCATCATCTGATATTTAACAATTCTAATATCAATAAGATGAAGCTTAATTTCCTTCCTGGTCAAGGTGGTGGTGGTGGCAATACTGAAGCTGAACGTGAGGAAGAAGCTAGTGATCTTCCTCCTGATAATATCAACATGGATGATATATTTGAAGAACTTGAATCTGATTCTGGAAATGATCCAGATTATGAGCCTTCTGAGTTTGATGTACGTCTGTGTGCATTGGAAGATAAAGTTGAGTATATGAACATTAAGATGGAAAACATGTCTATTGCCCATGATTTACAATTCAAGTATATGCCCAAATATCTTAGGCGCTTGAACAAGGGCTTACATCAACTTGATCCTTCCATCCCTGCTCCTTCATCTGGTTTAGATTAGTTATTTAAAGTTAGTTGGTTTGTTATAACTTTATTACTCTTGTGTTAGCTTAACTGGCTTTGAGACTGTAGCTATCTTTGACTTGGCTCTGTTTTTGAATTATGTGGGCTGTTTATGTTGGTTAGTCATATCTTGTCTTGTTTCCACTCGTATATCTCTTTCCTTATTTCTCCTCAGCCATTTGTTTTATGCTTCCTTTGTCCTATTATGACAAAAAGGGAGAGAATGGATATGGATGTGATGTGTGTCTAATGAATGATTATGTTATGAGGAGGGAGTAGTGTATGTTACTCAGGGGGAGTATGTGCAGAAGTGGACTGCATGATATGCTGATTATTGATTTACAGGTTTGCAGGATCATGTTAGTATATGCCAGTTGATAACAACTGGTGTATGATATAATAACTGGTGCATGATTCTTTAACCAGATATTCTGTGTTATGTAACTTGGAAGTGTGTTTTGTCACTAATTTGACAAAGGGAGAGATTGTAAGTGCTATAGTTTATAGCCCTTTTTCTTGTCAAATTTGTGGTGCCAAAGACATTGTTATGAAGCTTGCATCTGTGAAGAGCAATGCTCTACTTAAGATCAACTTTGTTTAACAAGCATTGTTCACAAGTTAAGAATCTTAAGAAGCTTTCAAGTTCAACCTCAAGATCTCAAGAAGCTTTCAAGTTTGAGCTCCATCAAGACTTTAAGCCTTACTACTTTCAAAGGTCTCTTGTCTCCTATGTTTAATGTCCTTACTTCACTATTGAGGTATGACTGACCTTAGGTTGACCTTTAGAGTAGGTCATTCTGGATACATAATTCATATGTTTTATATAAGTGAGTTTAGGCTATTTTAAGACTAGTCATGGACTTTGTTCGATTAGTCCTAGCACTGCTTCGACCTGTCTAAGAAATTCCTAGATTAGTCGTAAGTTTGTAGTAAAATTTGGATATTTTCTGTTTAGGTTCGACTAGTCTTAGGGTTTGTTCGACTAGTCGTATGAACAGTGTCGACTGGTTCTTCGACCTGTCGTAGCGCTACGACTCAATGTACAACATTGAAGATTAGCTAGCTTCAACTAGTCGTGTGAAACCTACGACCAGTCGAAGGGGACCTACGACCAGTCGTAGATCACCTACGACCAGTCGTAAAACTGCCAAATCTTATCTCGCTCGAATTTTCAAATATCTGTTAGTTCTACGACCAGTCATAGAGGTCTTTAGACCAATCGAAGATGTGATTTGTTCACCTATAAATAGAGCATGAATCTCAGAATCAAATATGAATTTCAAGCTAATTTAATTCGGCCTTCTGAGAGATAAGTCTGTGCTCCATTTTAAGCTAAGTGTGCATATTTAATATTCTCTTTCTTTAGCTTTTCTTATTTGATTTTGTTTCTATATTCCAATCTTATTTGAAAAGAGGAATTGCTGTATTCCGTCTTCTTGGAATCAAAATCAAATAGAGCTACGCCCAATTGGTTTAATTTAAAATCTATTAGAACTTAGAACCATTATAAAGTGAGTATTGGACATTGAACTTTGACATTCAAATCTCTACACTGACTTGGTTCTTCTGGGCTGCTACAACGAAGGAGAAAGTCAGGTATTTTACATTTGTGTAATTTACTTTCATTTGGTTTTCTTTTGGGATTTGCCAGAAAAATCTCATTGTATTGGTTATCTGAGGAGAGCCAGGAAAACTCAAAAGAGAGGTTTTTTTAATTGTGTAAGCCCACAGAGAAAGGCACAATTGTGAAGGTAACCTGGAAAACATATCTTTGATAGTGAACGCTGATATCCCCTGTGTGAGAATATTAGGAGTGGAGTAGCGCTGTGTGGCTGTTGTTGAACAGTTGGTGTACACACAGGCGAACCACTATAACTCTTTGTCTTGTGGTTTGAATGCTTGCTTAAGTTTTTATCTCTTTTCATTCAAATTTGTGGAATGTATGTGTGGATGTGAATGTTGTAAAATTTACATTTCAAGCACAGTGGGAATGTTGTAATAATTTAGTTTTAAATTCCTGCAATTTATATCAATTCCTTGCTATTTATTTATTCCTCTCCGGTTTGAGTTTTTGATACAAAGGACGTTCTAGAAATAAGGTTGTCCTGCCATAAACCCTTGGTTTTTATGGTGTAAGGTTGTCCTTAGAACTGAATTCGTATTAACCTCTCAATACTTATTTAGTGTGGTTGCTTTTATTTTAGCATTGTTATTCGATTTAGTTTATTTGGCTATCTATCTTTCTTTATTCCGCTGTTAAAGTTTTATTTTGGCATTGTCCTATTCACCCCCCTCTAGGAAATATAGCTAGGCCATTTCATAAATACTTTCGAGGATTCCCATTCAAGCTCCGAGGCGGATAATAGAATTAACCTGCCGAGCTAGATTTTCCTGTTACAGGTGATATGAAGTTGTAAGAGGTTGAACAACCGTCTTTGGTCAGGTAGTAGTGGAGCGGTCCGAGATCTCACAAGTAGGTTTTGGTATGATCTTCACATCGACTGCCTCAGTCTTAGATTACTTCGAACTAACAGCCTTAGTGCAGGAGCTCAACTGAGGCTGAGCAGAGTGTCTTCCTTCTGATCAATCCTACAGTTTTACTCTTATGTATCCGATTCGATTAGTGTGGTGTCGGACCTCAGAATTAAAGGGACTTAGATCTTCCCATAACATATATATCTATTTATCCAAGCCATCCATCTATTTTTCCTTATCATTATAGAAAATGAGCCCAAAAAGGGTGATCTAAATCTCAAGTGGACCAAACCACAAGAAAACAGTGGTGTTTGAAAGCTTATAATTAAAAACTTCTTATAAGCCACAAAAATTTTATGGCTTATAAGAAGTTTTTAATGGTGAGGATTCAATCCGTATTCTTTCCTGTAGTGTGGTGCACATGAGATTTGGATCTATCTTATTTTGAGCTCACACCGCAAAATAGTAAAAAAAAAAAAGAATTGTGTGGATAGGACATATATATCAAGGTAGGGCACAAATAATAGTCCGATAACCACCTTGGATCTCTCACTGTCATTAGGCAATCCTCATCCTTGGGCAGGAGGCACGAGCCTCTTAATTACGGACACCGATTAGGTAGTGACGACTTCAGCAGCCATATTCCCCACTTCCTTAATGAAGTTATATTCCTTGCTGAAGTGACATCAATAAATTCTCGGAGCCTTAGCATGAGTTGTCTATTATATCCACATGGTCCATTCATCCAGAGATATCATTTTGGGCTTGAGCCAAAGAAAAATGAAGCAGATCCAAAGTTCAAGTCCATTCATTTGTCCATCCTTATTTTTGGCATTCCTATGAATTGGCATGATGTGTTTGAAGATCCACATAAATATATAGATAGGATTGTATTGACAGTACAATTTGAATGCATCATATGAGGTCATAATGTTGTAGCGGCCAATAAAAAAAAGATATTGTAGAAGTAATTATAAGACAGGTAACAAGAGTAGAAGTAAACTAGACCATGGAATATTGACTCATTATAGCAACAGTTAAGAAATGTCTCCTACCAATCCAATCAAACCCAAATATTATCTTTCAATTATCAATCATTTTTTACATTTAGTACTGTAAATAGCTTTACTTCTTCCACCAAGTCAATTACGTTTCTTAGTGTAATCCTTTACTTTATCCCTGTTATCTACATTTTGTAGTGTAATCCATAGCGACAATCAAGTAGTTGATAATCTTAGTTGTAATTTGAGTCTAAGCTCATGCCATGGATTTTGTTCTTCATTAAGAGAGGTGTTTTGTAGCTATCCATTATGACTGACTGTAATGACCCCTTTTCTCATTTTTATTTTATTTGTATCGAAAAGTCCTTTCGTACGGAGGGCAAATGTGTAATCCATCATCAAAGGATGAGCTCTACCCTCTGAATATCGGCTAATCCTATTTACACATTGAGCAAGTGGCTGAATAGGCGACCAATCTCATCTTATCTTGATCATATACTGCGTATCTTCCTGTCTCTGCACTTGGGGTCATAGTTGTTCAGTTTAAATTGAGCCGCAAATTCAACTCTGGCACACCCGCATTTTAACTACTGAAAATCAACACCAACAAGTTGTTGGCATGCCCAATGGGACCATGCCTCTAATTTACTAACGTAACATTGCCAATCGGGATTATGAATAGAATAAGAATCAAATCATTGGGGTTGAGCCCTCCACCCAAACCACACCACCTTCATTCGAGGACGTGCCGGTTCAAGTGACCCTTGAAGCATTAAATTTGAATAATAGTCTAACACTCAGTATTGAAAATCAAGAAGGAGCATCAAACTCTCGGACCGTTCCCCTAGATGAGATACTGGTCGTGCTTCAAAATGTACAACTAAGTATCTAGCATGTTCAGGAATATGAAAGCACCCAAGTTGAGCAATTCTGTATTCAAATTAAGAATATTAACAGATATATGGCCAGCCAGACTGAGGTCATGCATTGATGATGGCTATGATGGTCGAGCGAATGCCTCAGCCATACAACATAATGCTGAAGGAAGTTCTATCAGCCATGCGGCTCAGCTTCCACATATGCCTCCTCCATAGAGGAATCCACCACCAATCCCAATTCAGGAGATGTGAAATACTCTTCCTCCAGTTGACCTTAGTCTACTAGAGTAGGAGGCTAGAAATTTCATACCCAAAAATTGGAATTAGGGCTTATCATGAGTAACCCTCAACAATTCCCTAGGAATCTGTTATTCCAAGAGGGACTAAATTGATTGGGTCTCAATCCACCACCGGTCATCGAACCTCAACAAGTGGTCGTGACCAAATCATGCAAATTGTCAAGGAGGTTGCAAGCCAGGTACTCAGCTGCAATACTATCCTGATTTACCAGAAGCCCTATCTCGAATGGATAGATCGACAATATCCGTTGTCACAAAATTATCAACTGGATTTTTTCTTGTTTTCATGTGATCTTGTTCAATCGATTATAGAACATGCCAGACGATTCACTATGCAGTGAAAAGAGTTAGTGAATGATGACTATCATAAGTTATAATTATTCAGTCATTCGCTAACAACAATGACTTTTACATGGTATTCTAACCTATTGCCAAATTTGATTCATACTTGGTAAGAAATGGAAGAAAATTTTTATGCTCATTTTCTTTAAGAATAGAGAAATAACTATGGTTGATCTCACCCGCTTTCACCAACTAGTAGGAGAGACCTATGAGAATTATATTACTCGGTTTAAAATGGCAAAAAGCCGATGCAAAGATGTTATGACCGAAGCTGAATTTATGTAGCGCGCATAAGATGGACTCGAGTATAAACTTCGTAAGAAGTTCATCAGGATATAATTCATGGACTTGTATGACCCGACTATGAAGGTCTCTAGGTACGAGGAACTTCTGCAAGAAGATGCTAGACAAAAGAACTCGTCAATGGGGACATACTACTATGACCTAAATTACGAGGTCCCAATTGTCGAAGTAGTAGCTAAGAAACCACTCATATATGCTCAGCATTGGTCAAAATAGAATCGACCTCATCAACTACACAAAAATTTCAAAAGATTTATACTTTTGACATCACAATAGCTGATGAGATATTTAAAAGTTTGTTAGTGGGAAAGATCAATATTCCTATGAATCAAAAGATGCCTTAAGCCACCAAGTTACAAAAGATTGAATATTATAAATGGCAAAAAACTTGGTCCCATTCGACTAATAAGTGTGTTGTATTTAGGAACATGGTCCAGTATAATATCGACCATGGGTTGTTGAAGTTTCCTGAAAAAGGCGAGGAAGTCGTGTTGATCAACACGGATCCATTCTCGTCCGATCTTGAAGTCAATATAGTTACAACAAACCTGAGAAAGGATAATCGACCACGGCCGAAGGTCGATCTTGGCCCGACTAAGAAAGAAAGCTTACCGCAACAACTATTGTAAGGAAGACATCGGTCCCCTCACTTGAATGTCACTCGGCCGAAGTCGATTCGGCAAGATGAATGGGGCTCATAGCTATGCGACCAATGTTCTAAAAGGACTATTCCAAGATGGGAAGGTCCTCCTAAATCAAGGTTGTAAGGCCGTTACATGGCTCCAAGACAAATGGAAGGAAAAAGCCAATATTAAACACAATGAACGACCCTTAGTCGCTGCCCTCGAGGTGGAATACTTAATCAAAGAATGGTTAAACTTCTGATGACTTGGGAATGAGTGTGGAAGCGAGTTACACATTTGAAATGTTCGGTAGCACCATATGCATTAAATCAAACTTAAGAATGCCGGTGGCAGAGACATCAAGCTACTATGAGGAGAGAATTAGAAATGGTCATAGGCCTTCCTTAAGCAGAAGTAGCACGACCGTGACCATTATGGAGAATTCCAATGTCTGAAGAACCAATAGTTGTAAACACAGTTGCATTAGTCCTATCTCCTACGTTATGCGATCAGGATTCCAATATTTTTTACTGACCCTATGTGTTGATCAGTCCAGAAGATAAAGATGATTGTGACAATTTATTAGATTGTCTCAGTGATGAATGCTTCCTAGGGGACGAATGGCTGGTAAATGAATTAGTAGCAATTGTTGAAGCATTGCAAGTTATCTCACTAGCAAACATATCGTTCATCCTTGTGGCCGATGAAAGAGTTGACCATATTAAAAACCCTAATATGCAAGTGGCCGATCGGATGATTGATAGAGTTGTTGGGCATAGAATCATGTCCATCATGGATGGTTATTTTGGGTATAATCAAATTTATATCGCAATGGACAATGTACCAAAGATGACATTTACATGTCTAGGCCCGTAGTGACTTATTTCTAGGTGGTGATGCCTTTCATGATAAAAAAAATGCCAGAGACACATATTAAAGGTCAATGAGTGACATATTTCATGATATCATCAACTGATTTATGTAAGTTGAAATTGCGCTTTTTGTGTAGTTAATGCATTAAGTGTGGAAGTATGGCGAAGCTAGAGAGTGAAGGCTATATCCCTACGGTGGGTGATTAGGACCGATTTAAACTTATGCCAATTAGAAAAAGAAATTGCCTAACTTAAACTAATATGCATTTAAACTAAGTAAGGCAATATATAAAGGTCAAACCTGTTACACAACAAATAAACCCTATAGAAGAGAATGAATTGTTTTGGTGGGATTTGATCTTTCTCCTTCTTTTTGTTAGTATTTGACAAAGGGCTACTTCAATGAAAAATATATCAATAAAAATCACATATGAACCAAATCTATAAGTCAAAGATTTCTAATTGTAAAGCTTAAACTAACAAGGGTGAGGGATTTATATTAATATGAAAAACATCCGGATTAAAGGTCATTCAAAAAATTTACTAATGAAAACATGAATGACCAAAGATAACCTAAGCTATAAACATGAAATATTCAATTTAGGAAATTTAAAGCTTAAATTATCAAATTAAATGAGGCTAAATCCTCAGATTTTACAATAAAGCACAAAATGAGGCTAGAATCCTCTAATATACTTATCAGTTCATGTATGAGGCTGAAATTCTCAAATTCAATGATAGAGCACTAAATAAGAGGCTTGATCCTCTGATTTACCATTTTAGTTCAAATATACCAATAAGGTCGCCTCCTTGTGGGGTTATGATCTCCCAAATTTCTTAGGAGGGATGTGTGATGTGAGCCGACAAAACGCACATGTGGCTCATATCTTCCACATTAGAGGAGTCATCTTGAGTGGATTCAGACTCCTTCGTATCATCCCATGTTGTCATCGTTGCCTCGCCTTTAGATTTTTTTTTACAAGGGCAACCAAGGACAAAATGCTTATAATTTTCACAATTGTAACATTGGATCCTTTTAGATGGTTTGGTGGATTTTTCTTTATGTTTATCTATATTCTTGTCCTTCTTGTCACAACTCTTCCCTCTAGTGAATTTGAGGAATTTCTTAAGTGTATTAACTAATTCATCTTCATCCACATCAACCTATCACTTTCAGATCTTACTTTTATATGTTTGTTTGAATGCGTATATGATGTTTTGAGAATATCTAATTTCTTACCTTTAGAGGGGGCCTTAAAGTGTAGTTTAAATATTTGTAGAGAACCTATAAGTTCTTCTACAAACATTTTGGGAGTGAACATATTCGGCAAGGATCTAAGAATTTTCCTACATATACGTCCTTCCGGAATCATCTCTCCTAAACCCCATATGGAATTGCAAATGTCATTCAGTTTAGAGTAGAATTTCATGAAAGTTTTAGACTCTTTAATCCTAATATTTTTAAATTTAGTAGCTAAGAGTTGAAGCTTTGATCTTTTTATTATGCTAGTTCCTTCGTGAGTAATTTCTAAGATGTTCCACACTTCATTCCCCATAATAAAAGTGCATATGCATTTAAATTCGTTTGGAAAAATCACACAGTAAAAAGCATTGAGAGCTTTGGCATTATGGGTATATGTAACTTTCTCAACGACACTCCATTTGGATTTTGTTTTGGGAGTGTTAATGGTGCTACCATCAATCACGACTCGTTCCATGGGAATTATCCATCCCTCTTCGACAACTTTCCAAATTGAATGGTATAAGGACATTAGGAATATCTTTATCCTAACCTTCAAATAGGCGTAGTAAGACCCATTATAGTATGGTGGTCATGTGATGGTACCACCCCCTTAGTTATACAACATTCTTAAGCTCCTTGGATCAACTTAAGGCCGTTACGCCCTTCATGAGCTAGATGCTCTGATACCAATTAAAATTACAGTTTTTGTGCCATAATGCATTAAGTGCAGAAGTATGGCGGAGCTAGAGAGTGAAGGCTATATCCTAGAGGGGGGTGATTAAGACCAATTTAAACTTATGCCAATTAAAAACAAAAATCACCTAACTTAAACTAAGTCAATATAACTCTAAGGCTTCTAAGCCAAAATAGGGTCCAATCACATAAACTACAAAAGATATGCAAATAAGCAACTAGTCTATAAATTGATAGTGAACATGTGTGTGTGGGTTGTGCTACCTATCAATATTAAGAATTTATCTAATCATGCATGTAAAATGTAAACATTTAAACTCATAAGAATAATTAAACAATTGCGCAAATGACACTCAAACATAAGCATGTATAGTGGTTTGTTACTTGCCTACTCCACTCCCGTCGGATGCACTCAACCCATGAGTGTATTGGATTTCACTATAGAGGTTTTAAATTAGGTTCACCTATAACGTTTATAGCCCTACACAAGAGCAAGGGTCCTACTCCTGAACCCGATAATTTAGACCCTGCATAAGAGCTAAGGTCCTTTACAAGAACTTGGTGGTTTAGGTCCTACACAAGATCCAAGGTCCTATTCTCGAACTTAAGATTTATGCCCTACACAAGAGCAATGGTCCTACTCTCGAACCTAAGATTTATGCCCTACATAAGAGCAAGGGTACTACCCTCGAACCCAACACGTATTCTCTCGTTGGAGGCCTACAAAAGGACGTTGGTTGGTTTCTCCTTAGGAAAAATAACAACATTGGTCCTACACAAGAACCACGACATTTAGGTCATGTGAAAGATCCAAGATCCTACGAAAGAACCTAGGCAAGTTTGAACACAAACTCTTACACTCGAACCTACACAAGGAAGGAGTACAAACATGGACTCCTACTAATGATACTTACTTATCGGATTAAGTCCCATTTGTAGCTCCATCTTGGGTTGCTTGATCTCTGCTCTCACATGCTTCAATTAGCTCCCCAATGATCCCCCGATCATGCTATTGCTGATTAGCCAAGGCTTCAAGTCTACGATCAATCTTATTACATTTGATGCTTCTTCAAGATGACCAAGGTGATGGGAGTAGGTTAAATCTCCTACAACTAATGGGAAGTTGTTTTTCCTTGGGGATTCAACTAGATGAGTCTCCCAAAAAATCTAGACAATGATATACCAAGATGCTTAAGTCCAATCTATAAGAAGTGGAGGACTTCGAGCACATCCCCAATGGTGAGGTTAGAATCCTCATTAGAGTTGAAATCTCAAGGGAGATTGCTTGAAACTCATAGGAATGGAGGCAAGGAATGGAAGATATGCATATGAGATCACCTTACCTCTGGTTGTTCCAAAAACCCATCCCATGCCCAAGAACCCAATGCCCTTTATAAAAAGTTCAAACTCCAACTGTAACACCCTGAACTTTTCAATACCCGAGTATTGAAAGTTCTCGAGTGTTACCATAAAATTTAACTTAGTATATACATATGTGTGATACCGATTTAGCCAATCCTAACCTTACATCTATTCTCCAACATGAATATGGCCATTGAGAATGATTTTCCTCCATAGATCAAGTTATCCGACTGTTGATTTTAAGACAAGATCATCATATATCCAAGTATTCACACTTGTCCATTATAACCAACCGTTCAAGCAACTATTCACTGATAGGTAAATATATTTAACCATCCACTTTGAGTTTGGACCACTCGATCATAATAAACTAGCTACTTGATATCTACATCTCCTTGTACACATATCAAATTGAAATTCTGATCCGTTCATCATGTTCACCACCTATGAATATGTTTAACCCACAATCAAAACTACAATATGAGAAACTGACACATATGAACAAGTCACTTGAATCTAACAGTATACATGTTCTACCTCTTGATCACTCTAGAAACCCACTTATGATCATCCATTTACAAAACTCAGGTACATCCACTCACATACATGATCAGAGTACTAACCATCAAGTTTTTTATTTTAACATGTCATTTGACCATCCATTATGTTGGTTGATATATGTACGTTCCCTTAGTTAATTTAGTGAATAATTCTTTATTCATAATGATTTAGATATAAGTTTTTTGTAAGAATTACTTAGAAATGTGTTTATAACCATGTAGAACCATTAGATATCCCAAAACTCTCATATCAGCAATAATTATGAAAATGTCATTAACCTAGACCCTTGAATTTTAGATCATATAGTTCCCACAATCAATTTGATGTGAAATTTATACTATGCATTATATCATAAATTAACCATACATGTCAAATTTCAACCCTTAGATCATTGTAAAAGTGACCCAATTGACAAATCAACCCGTTAATCATTGATTTTGGTGTCCACCGAGTGAAAAAATCTCGTGGGTGGTCGTAATAGGATATTTTCCTTCATATGAATGACTTGGATTGCTCATAATATGAACCAAGTGTGAAATATGAAGACCCCACTTTAGTAGGCTTTTCCTTAGGAGCGAAGTTATCCTTTGGATGTCTACCAACTCCTTATAAATCTGGGTCCTTACTCTTACTCGGGTGATAGACTTTTAGGAGTTTCAACACTTGGTCAAGGGTTCAAGAACCCATAGGTGGTGAAATCTCACTATAACGTGAGTGTGTGGGGGTGTGTGTGAAAAAAAACTCCTTATAAATATGGATCTTCTGATTTAACCACTTTTTACCGTCCATCATAACTTAAATTTGGACCACACTTTGGTCTCATATGAATACAAGGTTATAAAAAATTTATACCCCGATCTATGATCCTACACCATTGAATGTTGAAGCCCGTTCCTTCCTTTTGTTGCAAAAGGTGAAATTTTAGATTTAGGCATTTTCCACAATTGATCAACTACCAAATTTTATCTAACCGTTTGCCTATCTTGACTACACATTTCTCCTAAAATTGGGCCTTGATCATCAAGTGTGGACCATTAATTAAGATCAAGTTCGTTATGACACCCATTAGGAGAATTTTCAAGATAGGCCAATCTAAATTTCAGATCACCAAGAAAATCATAACCCCGCCTCTATTTGACGACCCCAATACACTGGACGATTTAGATTTAAAGAAAGATCGTCAGAAAAGGTCAAATTCGAGAAATTCAATCCAAGTGGGATGTGAAACATGCCCCTCTCACACGCAAGCTCTTTATAAAAAAGGGGTGTGCACAAGAGAGAGAGAGAGAGAGAGAGAGAGAGAGTCACGCCCCAAACTCGGAAAGCGGGCTCACAAAATTCCTGATTGCCGAATCTGGTGCCGACAGCCTCCATAGTACCCTATTCTCAGCTTCCAGCGCCCATATGGCAAATTTCGATCCTGGGATGCTACAAGGAAGATTGTTAACATGAATTTCTTTGTAGATAAGCAAAACCACGAGTTAACCCAAATCAGAAAGGCAACATCATCATCACATATCCATTAAAAAAATAAAAAATTGAGTACAATACATGAAGGGGAAATACAAGATAAATGTCAAAACTTTCGGAAGCTTTGTCGTATGCTCCTGCCGTAGCTCTATCATATGCTCCTGCCTTAGCTTGACTGCGTCCTATCGTCACTTATGCACATCTATCGTGCATAAGCTTATAGAAAGCTTAGAGGGTGGTGTATGTGTGCGTGCAAGATAAATGCCAAGTATACAAATATCAGCATAAGCGAAATACTGGCAAGGCTATAAGTTATTCAATATCAGAGTATGCAATGCAGATCGGCTATGTAATGCGGAGTTATAAATGAGTCAAATATCAGATACCGAGAATGCAATACAATATGCGGTGCAAAGAAATGACCAAACTGGCGTGTAAAGGCGGGATGATAGTACGTAGTATTGCAAGTTGTGGGGTCCATCACAAGGGTCTTCTATCCAAACCAGTCCCATACCTAAATTTGGATAGCCAGACTTTATGTGGTAAACTCCTAATCTCAGGTTGGTCGTGAGCCCCAACCGAAATCCTGACCATTGCGAAGGTACACATAATGATTTGGTTACCCAGCCCGAGTGGATAGTGAATGAATGAATGAATCAAATACTGAGTACACAACTGTTGCTCAATAAGTCCACATATCAGTATCGTACATCTCTGGGATCATCACAGGGGTCAAGTACACTCCAAACTGGCTATTGCCCCTGCTGGCTGCGTAGCTCAATGAGTTGAAAAGACCTCACTACCCAACTGCTAATATTAGTTCGGCTCATCGATAGGGACCCATTTGTGAGCTAGTCAAACTCAGCCTAGCTTACAGCCCCCTCACTAGGGCGGATAAGGCCGCACCCCTCCCAACCAACCACGACACACTTGTAAGTGCGACTTCCTGGTATTCGACACTTGACACTCATGTCTTCCACTCGGTTTAGACGTTGGAGCATCCCATGGCCACGGGAGTTTAGAGATTTTCATCCATGAACATTCAAAGTGTTTATATGCTCAAACCAAACATTTTCGACGTCCTATCTAGCCATCCACGATATGCTTGTGGAGGCTGCAGCCTTGATGTCGCTAGGGCACCAAATGATCATGTCACAAAATGCAAGATGTATGAGCCATACCATCCAGTCATGCATCAAACCTGCGTGTACCGCGCGCACATGTAGGGCAACTCCATCTCTCGAGGAGTCCCATAAACAATCAGCCCAATGACACATGCTATGTTCAATCACTCCTCATAACAAACATGCGAATGATGCGCATGGGCATGTATCATGAAGTATACTAAGCATGATTATAATCACATACATCATGGTGGGCCTGTATAAGGTGGCCCATGGCCCGTAATAATGAACGAGTGGCGTGCACACAATCACATACACATTGTGGGTCTCACACATCACAATTGGGTCTTGCACATATAAGGGGCTTCACATAATCACAATGGGCCTCATATAATCACAATGGGCCACATACAATCACACAATGGGCCTCATACAATCACACAATGGGCCTCATACAATCGTGATGGGCCTCATATAGTTACAATGGGCCTCATACAATCACAATGTTATGCTAACACATACTCAGTGCGTATACCAATCATAGTCGTAATAGATAATCGGCCTATATATATGGTGGGTTTCATAGAAGGACAATAGATATAATCCATAACATGAGGATTGGTGCTCAACAGTGGATATACCAAACCTAATACCACCGATCTTTCCATCTACAGTGACGATGTACTCTCCTTATATCAAGGATGGGCTTAGATGGCCTACTCATATTAAGAATGGGCCTAAGAACAAGGAGTAGGCTTCCTTGCCCGTTCCATCACGTAGCAAATATGGGCTTCCTAAGGGCCCAATAAGCACAAGGTGGGCACATTCCCTATGGAAGGTTTGGTACGAACACAAGATGGGCTTCAAGGCTTGGGTGGTCCTACAGGGTATGGTGGAAAGCATCATTATCAAATGGGGGCCAAATGGATTGGGATAGCCTAATCAAGGGAAAGATGGGTAATATAATCTCAATGGCGGCCCAACAGTTTGGGTTAGCTCATTAAGGAGAGATGAGAATGGGCCTAACAATGGGTCCTAGGGAGAGTTACAATGTGGACATGTAACCATCATTGCTCATACAATGTGGACATTAAACCATCATTGCTAGCAAAGCATGACCCGTTTAATATCAACCAGGAACATGGGCCGCATCACATGTGCCTAATACACATCACAATGGGCCGCATCACATGGGCCTAATATACATCACAATGGGCCATATCACATGTGCCTCACTCATCACAATGGTCCACATCACATGGGCCTAACATACATCACAATGCGCCGCATCACACAGGCCACATATACATCATAATGGGCCACATCCCATGGGCCTCATATACATCAATGGGCCGCATCGCACAGGCCTCATATACAATCTCAATGGGCCTCATCACATGGGCCTTACACATCGTAATGTGCCTAATATACGTCACAATGGGCCTCACTCATGGGCCACATATACATCACATCGAGCCTCATCATATGGGCCATATATACATCATATTGGGCCTTACAAATCAATGGGGCCCATGACCCTTATTCTATCTGGAAATGGATGGGCGTTGTGTGTACATAACACATACTTTATGGTGGGCCTCATACATCATCAAACGGGCCCCGCCACGAATGGCCAGCGTGAATATAAAACATACATCAAGTGGGCTTGCTGTTGGATGGTCAGTCCAGCAGTGCCCCTGACTTGTTTTGGGCACCAAATAGATGGGCGGCGTGAATAAAATACATACACAGAGTGGGCCTTACGCAACACTCATGGGCCCCACAAGGAGATGACTAGTGAGGGCCTAAACACATACATCAAATGGATCCTTGCTGGTCGTCCAGCCCACCCAACATTTAGGGTCAAGTGGGCATCCAACAGATTGATGGTCTGGATGAAACATTATCATGGTGGGTCCTATTAGTGGGCCGGTCCAGCTGGTGCATGGATCGAGCCCCGATGGGCCACACGATGGCTGGACGAAGTGGATAAACATATACTTCAAGGCTGGCTGCACACAACACTGTCCAATAATGGATGGTGCAGATATAAAATGCATACATCAAGGTGGGCCCCATCCCCCATTAGAACAGATGGACGGCGTGGTGAAACACATACATAAGGGGGGTCCCACGTCCAGTTGGACGGTGGAGATCCCACAAGTGCAGAGTGGGTCCCACCATCCAGCAATGGACGGATGGTGTAGATAAAACATATATATCATATGGGACCCACATCCCTGGATGATGAGGATGAAACCCAACATCCGGGCGCCACGACGTTTGGACGGTGATGATTAAATACAAGCATCAAGGTGGGGCCCCTTGTCCAAGATTTAGACGGACAGATGGACAGTGTGGATGAAACATAACATCATGTGGGCCCCCACCATCCAGCATGCTTTGATGGTGCAGATAGAACAAATTCATTAAGGTGGGTCCCACAGTCCAGCCAACAGATGGATGGCATAGCACAAAACACATACATCATAGGTAGGCTCCACCGTCAGATGGACGGTGTGAATATACACATTAGCAAGGTGGGCTCCACCCCCACACGTGTAACACATGTGGGGTGGGTCCCACATCCCAGAAAAAGGGACGGACAATGTTGAGAAAATACATATATCACGGTGGGTTCCCACTGTCCAGCAGCTGGACGATGGGGATGAAACCCATGCAACATGAAAAGCCCCACACATGTGGTCCCCACATAGATGGACGGATGGATGTAATACAACTCGTGATTAGCCACAACACTTGTTGACGTCAATATAGTGGCTATATAACTGGCGTAAGGTACTCCAGCCAATCCGCTTATACCATGTGGGTCCCAACGTCCAGGAAGATGGATGGTGTGAACGACACATGTACCACAGCACGCCCCACCATCCCAAATGTCTGGATGGTGCAGGATGAAACACATATCATGGTGGACCCATGAATGGATGGTGCAGATGAAATGCATGCACCAAATGAGTCAGCACCGTGTGGACAGTCTAGATTGTTGAATGTCTAGACAGTCCAGATAAAATACATAAATCAAAGTGGATCCCATGTCCTTCCACTAGACAGTGTGGATAAAACATCATGGTGGGTCCTGCAGTCCCATCTTCTGGATGGTATGGACACCACACGCACATTAGATGGGTCCCACAGCTGCTGGACATCAGTCCACCAGCATCCATAGATGGACAGTGGGAAAATAAATACAAAGATCAAAGAGGAGTCCACAAGGGTGGCCCACCAAAAGTCTGGATCAAGCTGATATTTGGGTCTTCCTCCCCATTCAAACCAACCCAAAACCATGTAGTGGGGTGGCCCTGGATGTCCAACAAGGCTGTCCCACTAGTTGATAGCGTGGATATCACATATATCTATCAACGGTGGGCCATCAAATCTAGGAAAGAGAGAGTGAGAGAGAGGGAGAGAACGATGAGGCGGGGGAGCTCCACCACTATGAGCTCCCCTAGGTGGACCATATACAACACATACAACAAAATGGGTCCCAAATCATGTGGGCCATAAATAAAAAATGATGATCTATTGTTTTGAACACCTACCGATGGTCTTCTTCTTTATCTCCTTGGATTTCTAAGCTCCTTGGCTTCGATTTTGATGGAGAATGATGAAAATTGAAGGGCTAAGATGAGAGATGAGGGGGGTAGGAAAGTGGGCCTTGGATCTTGGGTTCTCTTTTCTCTCCTTGGGATTTTCTCTCATGGAGGTTTGGAAAAATGGTGGAGAATGAGATGGGATGGAGTGATGGATGGGAGTGGTGTAAGAGAGAGATGAGTGTGTGTGTGTGTAAGAAAGGGATGGGTTGTGTAAGAAAGGGATGGGTGGAGAGAGAGAGAGAGAGAGAATTGACTTTGGCGATGGCTTGTGTAATAGAGGGATGGGTTGTGTAGTTGACTTGTGATTGATTGATGTGATAGATGGTAGAGATTCTCTTGGAATTCACAACGTGTGACGTTTTCTTCGAAATAAACCTGGGCCCACAACTTCTGGCCTGGGTATCGCATCGGTGCACAAGACGCAGCATTAGAACCGTGGCAACAGCGCGGTTACTAGGGTACAAGTTTTGAGTCGAGCTGACTCATAACTATGGGATGCGACTTAGGATTGCACGCAAATGTTGTTTACAGGTCGCGGGTTACCAAAAATCGTCGGGGAGGATCGCAGAAGTCTAAGGATTGGTATGGTCTAGGATATGAGCTTTACAGAGAGAGAGAGAGAGAGAGAGAGAGAGAGAGAGAGAGAGAGAGAGAGTCTAGACGCCATCATCTCCTTCCTTCTCCACACAGATGGTGTCTCCCTCTTGCTCAAGGCTCAAACTCTCACCTTAGCCTTAGATCTAAACCCTATGTAGGTCTCGATGTAGGAAAGCTTTTATATGAACCGTTAGGATCTTGCCTTTATAAATACACAAGTGTTGTTCTAGTTAAAATGAGCTAGAATCCAAGAGAGTTTTAGCCTGTTATTCCAAGATCTATCTACCCTCATACTCACTCTCTCCTTCCCATTAGAGTTCATCATTCAATCCCTTGCTTGAGCATTAACTCATATCATTTATGCTTGGATTGAATTATGAACTCCAACATTCATAAAGTTTCCAACTAATCATAATATCTTTGGAACTTCTGAATGCCTAGCTCATGGGAACCTTCTCTATTGATTTAAAATCCATCATTTAAATAGAAAAGATAAAAACCCCTAAACCTCATAACCTCAAAGACTTCACGAAAGCATCATTGTAGGTTACGGTTCAAGGGAGCAAAAGATTCTTCATCATCATCAAAGATCTTCACTGTGCAAAAATGGGACTCATCAACTTACTTTGTAAGTACTTAGAGTCTAAAAGAGTCTAAAGCTCTCTCGTTGCGTAAGATTGAGATTCAGAGTTTAAGTGTCAAACTCACCAAGTCCTAGTTGTAGGCCTCTAATGGGGGAATACGTTTGTGTCCTTATGTAGGAAGGTTCGCCTTATGTAGGTTGAGTCTGGTGTAGGCTCGTGTCACCTTGTGTAGGCTTGGGTTGGCTTGTGTAGGCTAAATCTTGTGTAGGCTCATGTCACCTTGTGTAGGCTCCCTGTGTTGTGTCCTTAGGTAGGACATGTTGCCTTGAGTAGGCATTTAGAAACTTTGTGTTGGTGTCCTAGTTTAACCTTGTGTAGGTTGTGAAGGTTCATGGTTAACTTGATTTAAAACCATTGGATAGTGAAATCTAGTACACTCTAGGAGAGAGTGCGTCCGCCGGGAGTGGAGTAGGTAAGTAGTCGAACCACTATATATGATAGTGTTTGGGATTGTTTTGAGTACATTTATCTAATTATACTTATATTCATCATATGTTCACAATGATGCATGATTTAGTTAATGTATAAGAATTGATAGAAATCACATCCAACACACAATATACACTATCCTTATAGGCTTTACTGTTTACATATGTATCTTCTGTAATCCTATGTGAATTGACCCTCTATTGGCTTGGAAGCCATAAAGTTACTTTGCCTTACTTCTTTTGTTTTAAAAGTTAGGCATAGATTGTTATTAAAAGCTAACAAATTTCAAAAAAGTCATATTCACCCCCCTCTAGGACACTTAGTCATATTTCTTACTTCAGTACCAGCCGTTATACCACAATTTCAATTGGTATCAGAGGGGGTTCCTCTTGAAGGGTTTAACAACCTAGAGGGAGATCCTTAATCCGAAGTTAGAATTATGACTAATGGAGAGGGAGAAGTGTTAATAAACACTGAGGAGATGAGTGAGTATGAAACACTCATCTCGGAAGTAGAAGATGAAGAAAATATACATGATGCCTATGATCAACTCTATTCCCATAGCACCAATGTTCTTAAAAGGCTTGGCATTGCTTAAAAAAAAAAAAAAGACAATTGCAAAAAGATCTTGATAAAGCACTAGATATTAATACTCATCTGATCAATGATCGTCAACAATATCATGCCGACAATGACAAGCTTGAAAGAACAACAACAAGTCAGATTTCTGAAATTAAAGAACTAAATAAACATATAAATGAATTGGAATATGAAAATAACAAACTGAAATCAGATAACTCATCTAAATACTGAAAATCATAAACTGAAAATAGATGTGGAGAAGTCCAAATATTCAGTTGAACTAAGTCACAAGTTTTCCCATAGTAATGAAAACTAGAGAGACTTCTAGGAATGGGAAGAAATATTAAAGATAAGGGAGGTCTTGGATATGACTCATACAAATCAAGCCTGTCTCTAGCATCACCCGTGACTAAATGTGTTGCATCAAGTAGCAACACAAGAAACACTTTCCGGTGGAAGATACAGAAAAATTCAAAACAACCAGAAATGTGAAAAAGAGAACTTCAAAGAATATATCTAATGAAGAAAGAAAGCATCTTACTCCACCCAACATGATTGAAAGGATGGAGGAGTTACTAAAAGAGGTAGCTCAAATGAATCAGAAAACTGAAGAATTATGAATCAAGTAAATCTGATTTAACATAAATAATTCAAAGAATTCCTTGTCTATCAACCTCGAGGAGAAAAACAAAAGAAAACATTCCCTCCAAAGAAGATGATAAACAAATGGGTAATATAAAAAATAAGAACAATTGCCTTGTAATTCATATCGCACTAAAAGCAGGCAATAGTTCAAAATGGTATCTCGATAGCGGTTGCTCCAGACATATGACTAGTAATCAGAACCAATTATGTGATTATTTGGAATTTGATGGTGGTGAGTCACATTTGGAGATGGGAGTTCTGCTAAAATAATTGGATGGGGTACAATAGATGGGATAGGGTTGCCTAAAATTGAGAATGTTCTTTGTGTAGAAGGATTAAAGCACGGCCTTCTTAGTATTTTCCAAATCTGTGACAAAGAACACTCTGTCTCATTCTCTAAAGATATGTGCAAGATCTCAAATCTCAAAGGAACGCTGATCATGAAAGGTCTTTGCACTAATGATAATTGTTATGTGATAGATAACAAAAGAGATAGTACCCCATCCATGAGATGTCACATGGCCTTAGATATTGAGTCCTAGCTATGACATCGAAGACTTGGACATGTACACTACAGGAATTTGGTGAAGCTATACTAAAAAAACTTAGTGAGAGGACCACCTATGATTAAAAAGAAAGAGAAGAATATATGTTGTAATTGTCTTAAGGGCAAACAAATTAAAGTTGGACATAAAAAGACAACCACTATAGCAACTTCAAAAGCACTTGACTTGCTACATATGGATCTAGTGGGTCCCACCAAGGTTAAGAGTCATGGAGAAAAGAGATACTTCTTGGTAGTGGTAGATGATTACTCCAGATTTACTTGGTTCGCTTTTCTTCGAGAGAAATCTGATGCCTTTGATGAATTCCTGAAAATGACTAAATGTCTCCAGAATGAAAAGGGATATTGTATCAAAAGAATAAGGAGTGATCATGGTGGGGAATTTGAGAATGAGCGATTCTAAAAATTTTATGATCAAAATGGAATCCAACATGAATTCTAAACCCCTAAAACACCACAATAAAATGGAGTAGTGGAAAGAAAGAACCGGGTGTTGCAAGAGATGGGCTCAGTAATGCTTAATAACAAAAACATGGCTAAAAAATTTTGGACCGAAGCTGTCAACACCGCCTGTTACATAGTAAATCGAGTATATCTTAAAGCGGAATTAAACCAAATTCTGTATCAGTTATGGTCTGGAAAACCACCTAGTGTCTAGTATTTTCATGTCTTCGGTAGTAAATGTTACATACTTAAAGATAGAATACTAGGCAAATTTGACTTTAAAAGTGACGACAATATTTTTCTTAGATACTCATTGAACAGTCATGCTTATAGAGTATACAATTTAAGGACACTCACCATTCAAGAAATTGTTAATGTGGTTGTTGATGGCCAAACTCATGACGAAAATGGTCCTTCAATTGATATAAAGAATGATATGGAATCTTGTATAACAAACACATCTAATGAAAAATCCATCTCCTCTCCTGATCCCCAGTCGTCCAATAATATACATTTCAATAAGGATCATCCTCCAAATCAAATCATTGGAGATCTTAATGAAGGTGTAAAAACTCAAAGACAACTTGAGGGTATTTACAGTCATCTCTGCTTCACCTCAAAGATCGAACTGAAGAATGTTGTAGAAGCACTACAAGATGAATTTTGGATTGTAGCCATACAAGAAGAACTACAACAATTTACAAGAAATGAGGTGTGACAACTAGTTCATAGACCAAAAGATACAAACATTATTGGAACTAAATGGATCTTTAAAAATAAATCCAATGAATCTGTGAATATAGTAAGGAATAAGGCAAGACTTGTAGCACAAGGATATTCTCAAATTGAGGGCATTGATTTTGATGAAACATTTACCCGTAGCACATCTCGAGTCCATTCAAATTCTCATGTCCATTGTATGTGCCTTGAAGTTTAAACTATTTCAAATGGATGTGAAGAGTGCTTTTCTCAACGGTATTCTTGAGGAGGAAGTATATGTAGAACAACCAAAAGGATTTCTGGATCCTAAATCCCATCAACATGTATACCAATTGAGCAAAGCTCTCTAGGGTCTCAAACAGGCACCCCGAGCTTGGTATGAGCACTTAACTCAATTTTTACTCAATCACCAGTTTTGTAGAGAGAGTGTTGATAAAATGTTATTCACAAAGAAGACCAGGAATGCCTTACTTATTGCCTAAATTTATGTAGATGATATTGTATCTGGTTCCACATGTGAAACTAGTGCTCATGATTTTGCTGAACTAATGAAATCAGAATTCGAAATGAGCATGGTGGGTGAGCTAAATTTCTTTCTCAGTTTACAAGTTAAACAAATGGCTAATGGGATCTTTATATGTCAGTCTAAGTATGCAAAGGAATTAATAAAATGACTTGGACTTGAATCTGGTCATACTCATCATACACCCATGAGCACCACACTGAAACTTTCCAAAGATATTCATGGCAAGAGTGTGGATCAACATTTGTACCAAAGCATGATAGGAAGCTTGCTATATTTAATTGTAAGTCAACCTGATATTGCATTTAGCGTAGGAGAATGCACTAGATTTCAAGCTAACCCTATGGAATCTCATCTAATTGTAGTTAAACAAATTATCAGGTTTATGTCAGGAACTACTGAATTTGGCTTATGTGTAACATTCCTAATTTTCACGGCCAGAGTTTATACTGTGCCCGAGAAAATTGAGTGTTAATAATGTATAAACTTGAATACTTTTAGAAAATCGCACCATATATTTTTTTTCATTTGAATCACATCTAGATACATTCATGAAGGTAACATTCACGAGAATGAAATCGACTGTATTGATCATTTCATCAGAGTAAAAGAATTCAGTAAATAATCAATTACCTTCTCAAGGGAAGCTTATTACATTTATCAAGTTTGCAACGGAAGTATAAAACTAATACATAAAACTATCTTCTTAATTCTTTCAGCATAATCTTCCATAGGGAGATGGTCCTCTAAGTCTTGAATCTGTATGTCACCTACATTATCTGTACAGTTGGAACGGGTCAACACCCTACTCATAGTGATGGTTATCCTTTAAGATTAACAATAATTTAAGAAATTCATAAAAGAATGTAAGGGTTCTGATGTCTTGTAGTCCACTAATACGAGGATATTAGAATGTGCAAACAGCTAACATAAGATGCATGCCTTGCAAAGTATGTGGGGCTCATCATACGTAGTGATCATCGTAATATGGAATACGATTTATAGAAAATCCGACTCAACCCACGTCCCATAACTACAAATATTCTCTAGCATGGCCAACGCTACCCTGGATTTACGTGAACACCTCAAAGCGCACAACACATGAGTAGGGTGAATTACGTGACACGATTTAATCATGAAGCGACTATTTGTGACACCCAATCCCAGAAGTGATGTGACCCATGGAATTATGTGACGACCTAGAGGGTCTCTACCCAGAGCGCATTACCTCCATGCACGAATATTTGAATCACCAGTTGTGATACATCTTACACATCACTTGTACTTATAAAGAGATAGATTGAATTATGGGAGTTCTAGAATATCAAGACACATGCCCAAGCCTTAAAGATAAATAGCACGGAGCCAATAACATAAAGAGAAGAGTGATAATGGTCAACTCAATATAGAGAAATCGTGGCAATGGCCAACTTAATAAAGAGGAGAGTGACAATGGTCAACTCAATAAAAGAAAAGTAGAAATAGCTAACTCAAACAAATAGACGAGTGGCAATGGACAACTTAATAAAGAGGAGAGTTGCAAGGGCCAACTCAATAAATTGATAAAGGCAAGGGCAAGGCTTATATCCATTGCCTCACATAAATTCGTAAAGATCACTTGTAAGCAACATTATACTATAATCTCAAAGGGTAAATAATTGATGGTAAAACATATAAGTGTAGGAAGAATTCAAAGTAACTCGAAGGCATGTTAAAGGCAAGATAGAAATAACACAGGCATGTAAAGGCAAGATGAAACAATGGGGTGGCATGTGAGGGCAAGGTAAATATAATAAATTAAATTAATGTAAGCGTAAAGGATAAAACCCTCACATCAAATGTTGTTTCTTACTCGAATGTAAGTATATGTTGAGGAATTGAATCCTAGATTTAAGCTGTTGGAAAAGAGAATGTGAGAGGGAGGAATACTCGGCATGCTCTTTCTCTCTCTTTCTTTCTTTCTTTCTTTCCTTCTTTCTCTCTTTCTTTCTTCCTTTCCTTTCCTTTCTTTTCCCTTGATGTTACGTCCAGCAGGGAGCTGGACATTGCTCTCTCACGTTTCTTCCTGTTTCTTTTTTCTTTTTTTTCTTACCTTTCTCTCCCAGGTGTTTTTCTAAACATGGCTAGATGTTTCTTTTCTTACTTTGCATGCTAGGCCTTTATAGGCATTTGGACGTCGTCTAGTGAGATGGAGAGTCCCTACCTAATGTAAACAGCGCCTTGCACTGATTTAATTTCACATAAGAGTTCCATGGCTTGTGGGAGACGTCAATTTAGATAAAGTTCTCATTGTTTTATCCTACTTAGTGTGTCAAAGGAGATCTAGGATTGGTGGATGGGTGTGGCCAACCATTCTTTGATCTGGCTTTTGTTGACGGTTCGACTTTATTTTCTATTGTTTCTTAGTCCACAATATTAATGGTTCTTGGTTTCCCTTTTTTTTGGTGGGTTATCTGTTCTTCACATGCCACCATAACCGGATCCGTAAGAAGACGATGATCTCAGTGTGTGCAATATTTCCCAGTCCAGTTGGACTTCTAGGCTCGGATCGGAATACTCCATAGGAGGTTTCGGACAGTTAGGATAGGGTAGAGGGGGTTGTGTAAGAGATCCTAGGTGCAAGGAAGTCTTGTGGTCGATCCTTCTTCGGACAGTGTTATAGCGATAAGAGAGAGATGTCGACCTTGGTTGGAATGGTTGGAGTTGGTGGGGCCCACTTGTGGCAGTTCCTTAATAGACCCACATCGTTCATATGCTTCATAAGGTCATGTTAGGCCAGGGGCCAAAATATGGGGCAGATCCGTTGATCAGGTGGGTGAAAACCGAACGCTGTACCCGTTTCATTGTCTATAGTTTACAGTGTGCAGACGAATGCTTCCTCATGTTGCTGTTCAAAATAGGTGGGGTCCATTTGTGTTGATATCTTAGAAATCCACTCCCTTCATAACCTTTGTCATAATGTGTTGGCCCATGGGTCAAAGTATGAAGTAGATCTGAGTCCCAGGTGAGCCACACCTTCAAGAAGTATGTGGATTATTCACAATGTTAGAACCTCACAATATTAGAACCTCTTGCATGTCTCAGTGACAATTTGTAATTCCACGTAAATGGATTTTCTTTTGTGTGGAGCCCATTTCACTAATTCTAGTTGTACGATTTGGTTTGTTCATTGCGTTGAACACGCCCTATTTGGATAAGGGTCCGAAAATGGGAGAGATCTATTGATCAGGTGGGTCATACTGTCAGATCGAGCATCAACGGTGACATGTAGTGGCATTGAGTATTTATGATCTTGCCATCCATTTCTCAACTAGTTTTTGACATCCATTACATCAAAATGCGCCGTCCGAATGTCTTGAAATTTGGCGAGCATTCATCATTTTTTGTGCCCTTTCCATCGGTCCATTTTGGGTCCTGATATCCCAAGGATGTCCAAGATGCTCTTTTAAATGGCTAACACACTCCATGCTTCAGGGCCGAGGATGCACACATCTAGTTGAAACATTACCCAGTGGTTTGGACATATAACCTGAGATCTTCATAATGACTGAATTATTTCAATATTTTTGTCATGCCCCAAACCCGGGGACGGACAGCTTCCGTGATGCCCCGAATTCGGCACTCGACTTCCATACACCAAGTCTCAAGTTCGGCGCACCACAAGGAAGATTTTTGACTGATTTTTTTTTTATATTTATATACATAGTAATACTTGAGCATGAAGATCCATGATCACACTACCAAGCAACACTCTCCATCATAAGATTTGGTGACGCTGTTGCTGCCAGCATCTTTGCTGACGCTGGAAGGAGGTGGGCCCCACCATAGGCCCCACCTTGATGTATGTCGAACATCAGCACCCTGCATTTGATGGGTCCCATTTAAAAATGGGTCACCCCCAAATTTTAGCCGTACACAGAACTCAGGCGGCCCACACCTTTAAATATATATATATATATATATTAATAATAAATAATAATTACAAAAAAAAAAAGATTTGGATCAATCTGATCATGAGGTATGTGTTATATCCAAACCGTCCATCCATTTGGCAAGTTTGTCTTAAGGCTTGAGAAGAAAAAAATAAGATAGATCTAACTATCAAGTGGGCCACACTACAAAAGTGGCAGGGATTGAACGTAAACCATTGGAACCCTTTTTGGGTCAGAAATTTTGGAGCAGTATGAAATTTGTTTTTCCCCTTAATTCAGGTCTTTATGACCTTATGAACAGATTGAATGGAAAATAAACAGTATAGTGGGCCCTGTAAATTGTTTAACGGTGAAATCATCATCTCCACTACTGTTTGTGGTGAGGTCCAGATAATCTTCGGATATGATTCATTTTTGGATGGTGCTATAAAATGATCTCAAAAAAAAAAGAAGAAATAAAAATAATAAAAAATAAAAATAGATGAACTGTGTATATGCAATAAATACACTCTCTGCACCCATGTAACTTTGATCTCCTTAACTGTCTGTACAACTCGAAGCTCGAGCATGTAAAATCAGTCAAAAATCTTCCTTGTGGTGCGCCGAACTCAGGACTTGGTGTATGGAAGTCGAGTGCTGAATTCGAGGCATCACGGAAGCTGTCCGTCCTCGGGTTTGGGGCGTGACAATTTTGATGGCCTGTTTGGGGGATCCAAACATGATGGATGGTTAGATGACATGCTAAAAGTATGAAGACCCGATGGTTAGTACTCTAACAGTGTGTATAGGTATATGTATGATCATTTTTATAAACCAAAGAGCACAGGGTGTGTTTCTGAGTGATTAGGGGTAGGGCATCTATATTGTTAGATTTAAGTGACTTGTTCATGTGTGTAAGTTCCTCAGATTGTAATTTTAATGGTGGGTTAAGCATATTCATATCGGGTGAACAAGATGAACCGATCAAAATCTTAATTTGATAAGTGTACGGACGGATATAGAGGTCAAGTAGCTAGTTTATTATGATCTAAGTGCTTAAATTCGATGTGTATGGTTAATTTATGATAATTAGGCCTGGTATAAAATTTCTCGTAAAACGGATCATGAGAACCATGTGACCTGGAATTTAACGGTCTAGGTTAGTGGCATTTTCATAATTATTGCTGATATAAGAGTTTTATGAAATCTAATTTTTCTACATGGTTGTAGGCATGTTTATAAGTAATTCTTATAAAGGACTTATGTCTAAATCATTATGGATGAAGGTTTATTAGTTGATTTAGTTAGGGGAATGTATATTCATCCAACCACGTGATCAACAAGCTAATAAAATAAAATAAAAACCACATGATCAACGGTCGGATGACTTGATTTATGGATGGAGACTGTTCTCAAGGGTTATATTCTTATCAGGGAATAGATGTATAACTTTGATAGTTATACTGGTATCATACACATGTATGCATTATGTTAAAATTCATGGTAACACTTGAGAACTTTCAATACTTGGGTATCAAAAAGTTCGAGGTGTTACATTATGGTACCCCTTTAACACATCTACTACTATTACTGGGTACTCAATACCAATTGGGCTGGAAATATTGATGACCACAAATCAACTAGTGGTGGTTACTTTTATATCAAAAACTGTCTTGTATCCTGGAATAGTAAGAAACAGAACTCTATATCTTTATCTACTGTCGAGGCTGAATACATTGCAACCGGTAGTTATTGTGCACAACTTCTATGGATGAAGCAAATGTTGTTGGATTATGATATTACTCAATCTACAATAACATTATTCTGTGATAATACTAGTGCCATTAACATTTCTGAAAATCTAGTTCAACATTCTCGAACCAAGCACATTGACATTCGACATCACTTCATATGTGAACTTGTCGAAGAAAATGTTATCATATTAGAACATGTGCCCACTGAGCAACAACTTGCCGATATATTAACAAAACCACTAGATACCAACAAATTTGGAAATCTTCAAAAATCCATTGGAATAGGCACGGTCTAATCTTTATCACATCGAGCCCACATGTGATTATTGTTATATCTGAGGATCTACTGCCTCATCCTTGTATATGTACATCTTATACATAATTTTTCTTTCTTTATTTTTTTTTTGTCTGTTGTTTATCCTGTTAGTTACTCTTATTTTTGTTTAATCTTTTCTTCTAACAAATGATTCCAGCACAAATGGTTAAAGACAAAGGCAAGGCACTTGCTAGAGGAGAAACTTCCACATGAAGAATTGTCAATCGACTATCATTCAACTCTCATCCACCAAACATGGGTCTGGAAAAAGATATCGTGTTTGAATGTTTAGTCAAATATTATTTAATTGAACCTTATCATGTGGACTTATTTCTAGGTTCTATTGGGTGGCACAATCTGATCTATTTTGGGGGAGAGGTCCAATATGACCTTGTTCATCAATTCCTAAGATCCTGTCATGCTACTCATGATGACCCCCACTCGATCAACATTAATTTCATGCATACAACCAAGGACATAACTCCTGAAATGCTGAGTCAGTTACTGACACTTAGAGTTACCCATACTCTCCCATTTGAATGCTCACTAAATCATCTTGGAGTTTGGGGTGAAGTAACCAAAGCCATATGTGAGGGCTCGACAATTCCAAGAAACAAACAAAACTTCCTATCCTCCACACATTTGGACTCCACCTTCAAAGTTCTACACAATATTTTGAGTATAAATGTGTATCCATGTGAAGTTACTAGAGATATGCTCTCTTCGTTTGTTCTTACTATCTTATATGATATCCATCAAGGAGTTGAGATTTGCCTACCCACTCTCCTCTTGACAATTAATGCTTGTCGTCCAAGGAAAACGTCGTTCGAGTCTCCCATTTACAAGTCTTATTTGTAAACTCTCCAAACTTTTAGGATTACCGCCTACTCAGGATGTCGTGTATCCTACTGTTTGTTTCACTCAAGACACTCTAATTAGTTTAAAAGTGTTTACAAATAATTACCAAGCCAACCACACTGACAGGATTGATGATGATGCTCAGAACACTCTTCTAGCAACTGCTCAAGACTCATGCCGCACGCCGACACCCACTCCAAGTCCAGTCTCAATGAACACTTATCAATTCCTTTACCAACATGATCTTATCTGACATCTTCTTGATGGTCAATCAAATGTCGAAGCTCGCATCCGGCAATGTGAAAATCACCTCTCCAGGATAGAACTGCGTCTCAATGCTCTTCAACATACCAGAGAACATATCATGGAATTGCTTCTTACTCAAACCGGCCACAATCCTCCCTATGAGAGTAGTCCTTCAAGATGATGTCCACATGATCTCCATTTCTGTTGGATGATACATTCTGTTTCTTTTTGGATATTTTATGCCCTTAAGGGCTTGCTTTTTCGATGATAATTATACTACCCAAGCTTGGGGTAGTTATTTTAGTTACTTTTTGGTGAATGAATGATAATATTTAATTAACTTCTTTTTGCTAATACTCATGCCATTTCTGTCCTATCTTAGAATATTTCTTAAAGGCATGTTTAACTCACATATAGTTCTTATATTTCATTCCTACATTTTATGAACTTATGTGATTTCTTAGTCTCTCCCTCTAGCCTTGAATATTAACATACTTCATTTGTATTGGTTTATTACTAACTCTTTGCCAGTCACTAACAAAAAGGGGGAGAAACATATTATGCTCCAAGTTTTTCTGTTGTTTTGAATTTCTTAAAACTTCATGCAGGAACTTAGGGGGAGCATAAAGGAGAGCATGAACAATGGGGGAGCTACGTTCAACTCAAGAATAGAACTAGTTAAAGTTCTCTATGTATTATGTTGATTATAATAATCTAGGATTTGTTAGTTTGTTTTTGTCACGTAATTGACAAAGGGGGAGATTGAAAGTGCCCTGGTTTGTCAATATATGTGAGTGTTGAGTCGGTCAGTTCAAGTGAACTCTTAAAAAAAGACATCAAGACCAAGCCTCAATAAAAGATGAAGGCCATGTTCAAGATCAAACCTATCGGCCATAGCCTCATCATCCAATAAACAAACCTTAGCAAGTATATGACCCCATATAATCCCAAATTACCCCTAAAATGATTTGAAACATCTTTTGGTAGAGTTGGTATATATAGCACCGATAGTATAAAGGGAAGAAAGAAACAAAACCTGAAAATTCACAAGTCCTAGTCGAGTGCATCGAACTGCAATCGAAGAAGTCTTTGATCCATCAAACATTGTTTGATATTATGGAAGATTCACTCATTCTATCTAGCAAAAAATTGAAAGAAATGTTGGAATTATCGATTGCAATGAGTACAATTCAATATCATCAAACTTCACACTTTGATGACATCGAACAGACCTTGATTACTTGGACCTTGAAAATCTTCCAAAGAAATAAAAAGTACTCTAAGTACTCCTCGATGAAATCGAGAGTAAGTTATCAACAGTATTGAAGTCTATTTGATCGTATCGGAACTTACTCAGTTTTGTCCAGTAAGTTTTTCAAAGAAAAACTATTTTCTTCGAGTATATCGAAGATGATTCAATATCATCGAAATTCAAACCCTCTATGAATTGAAGGGGTCCTCGAGTGATTAGAACATGAGAAAAAACTATCCAACAACCTTGTGTATTTTATCAAAGAAGATCTTGATGGATCGAGAGTCCCTCAATGAATCGAAGTGTATGTTGATATCATCGAAGGTTGCTCAATGAAAGACAATCAGAATTTTTCCTACACCTAAATATAAATCTTGTGTAAGAAGTCGATGCAATCGAAGATGTTTCGATAATATCAAATTTCAAATTTTAATAACATCGAACACCCTTCGATGGCATCGACAAGTTCAAAATTTTTCCCGTTTTTTGACCGTTGGGATCTTGCCTCTATAAATACATAAGTGTTGTTCTGGTTAAAATGAGCTAGAATCCAAGAGAGTTTAAGCCTATTATTCCAAGATCTATCTACCCTCATACTCACTCGCTTATTCCCATTAGAGTTCATCATTCAATCCCTTGCTTGAGCATCAACTCATTTCATTCATGCTTGGATTGAATTACGAACTCTAGCATTCATGAAGTTTCCAACTAATCATACTATCTTTGGAACTTCTGAATACCTAGCTCATGGGAATCTTCTCTATTGATATAAACTCTATCATTTAAATAGAGAATATAAAAATCCCAAACCTCATAACTTTAGAGACTTCCCGAAATCATCATCATTAGGTTGCGGTTCAAGGGAGCAGAACATTCTTCATCATCATCAAAGATCTTCACTGTGTGAGAATGGGACTCACCAACTTACTTTGTAAGTACTTTGAGTATACAAGTGTTTGAAGCTCTCTCCTTATGTAGGATTGAGATTCTAAGTTTGAGTGTCAAACACGCCAAGTCCTAGTTGTAGGCCTCCAACG
This sequence comes from Magnolia sinica, assembly GCF_029962835.1. Lineage (NCBI taxonomy): Eukaryota > Viridiplantae > Streptophyta > Magnoliopsida > Magnoliales > Magnoliaceae > Magnolia > Magnolia sinica. The sequence goes on from NC_080577.1 coordinate 37,884,568, forward strand.
GGAGAATGCATTTGTGTCCTTGTGTAAGACGGTTAGCCTTGTGTAGGTTGAGTCTTGTGTAGGCTCATGTCGCCTTGTGTAGGCTTGGGTTGCCTTGTTTATGCTTCATGGGTTGTGTCCTTAGATAGGACATGTTGCCTTGTGTAGGTGTCTTAGTTTAACCTTGTGTAGGTTGTGAAGGTTCATGGTTAACCTGATTTAAAACCATTGGATAGTGAAATCCGGTACACTCTAGGAGAGAGTGCGTTTGCCGGGAGTGGAGTAGGCAAGTAGCCAAACCACTATACATGATTGTGTTTGGGATTGTTCTGAGTACATTTATCTGATTATGCTTATATTCATCATATGTTCACAATGTTGCATGATTTAGTTAATGTATAAGTATTGATAGAAATCACATCCCACACACAAGATACACTATCCTTATAGGCTTTACTGTTTACATATGTATCTTTTGTAATCCTATGTGAATTGGACCCTCTATTAGCTTGGAAGCCATAGAGTTATTTTGCCTTATTTCTTTTGTTTTAAAAGTTAGGCATAGGTTGTTATTAAAAGAGAACAAAATTTGAAAAAGTCCTTTTCAACCCCCTCTAGGACACTTAGTCATACTTCATACTTCAGTACCAGTGGTTATACCACAATTTCAATTTTTGTCTTCACTTTTCAAAGGCTCGACTGACTATATGACACAACGACTCATGTGATTAACAAATCAGGGTGCAAAACTGAGTGCACTAGTAGATGTTTATGTTGATGAAGTTGTGGTCAAGTCCACTGTTGAGGGTCAAATATTACATATTATACCCCATTTATTACTTGATTTTATGAACATGATAATATTTAATGTTCTATTTTAATCATGTTTGTGTTGCAAGGTGAATTTAAGAGCTTGGATTGAAAAGGATGCTAAAAGTATGGATTTAGTGCTTAAGAATCACCAAGGTAAAGGAGAGACCCTAGGGACAAAAAACGGAGAATTCTCATGGCCAAGATCCAAGGAAACTAGGTATAGAGAATGGAGAAAAGATTGGCAAGAGCACAAGTAAAACAACAGAAAAATAGCCAATTTTGGTGCTACCTAAGCCAACTTCGGTAGCTACCTAAAGTGCATAAAATAGTCCAACAAGAAAACAGCTTAATTCAGTGCTACCTAAGCTTAATTCGGTACCACCGAAGCCAATTTCGGTAGCTACGTAAGCACTCTGCACATAAAATTTTAGGTGCGATAAATTTCATATACAACTTTGGTGCTATCGAAATCGCACAGAGTTGTTGCGTAGGGTAGACGAGGATTGCGTAAATTGAGGTCTTTCACAAGCAGTTTCCAGAAATTTCAAGTCGGTGCGTAAGAGGGGGATGCATAACTATAAATAGGAGTCCTTAGGACGTTTCTAGGCATCTTCTACAGTTTAAGCAATGGAGCAAAAGGGTGGAGCCACTGTCTGGGAGTTTTTCTTCTTCTGCATTAGTTGATGTTTTGTTTAAGAGTCTTTAGTCCAATCATATCTATGGTTGGGTAAGCGTCTTAGCTAGGGCGGATGTTTTCTTTGTTTTGATTCATATTTTGTTGAACTCTCTTGGATTTTAGTTTGATTATAAGGAATATTTTTAGTTTTTAATGGTTTGTTGTGACAAATTACAATAGATCTGCAATAACTTTGAATATCTTCTTTTCCTGATTTGAGATTGTGAAATTAGCAAGTCCCATTGTACACCATCGTCCCTTGGGCATGGTAGAATGATGGAATCCTTCATAACCTTCATAATTTTCTTATGAATGGTTGTAGGATTGGCAAATCCTGTTGTTTGCCTTGTCTCCTTGGCATGGTTAGGTGATGGAATCACTTCCAAATCCTCACAACTCTCATCCATTGATGATTAGATCCATAAGAAGTTCAGAGATCTGACAAATCTCTTCTTACCAATTGGATAAGATAGGACTCTAATTCTAGTTGTGTCCTTAAATCAAGCAAGGTAGCATCCTGAGAACCTACAAGTGGATCCTTTAAATTTATAAGTTTCAATTATAGTTACCACCTTTAAATTTATAAGTTTCAATTAACTTATTCAAAATCACTTTCTCAAATATTTCAGATTTAGGTTTACCTCTTCTTCTAGTTCTAGTTCTAGCTACTTTTAGAATACACACGAGATTAGTCCCTGTGGATTCGACCTCAGTCTCACCGAGTTATTAATATATCGTGACCCTACACTTGGGGTTGTGAACAAGTTTTTGGCATAGTTGCCAGGGACTAAGGGTTGCATTTTTCTAAGATTGACTAGTTTTAGAATTAGGTTAAGATTAGGATTTGTTTACTTTCTATTTTTTATGGTAGGGTTTTTCTGAATTACTTTTAGAAACTTACTTTCTAATTATAGGTTTAGAACTTTTCTAATTTGTTTTTAGAAAGTATCCTTTTTCATTTTTAGAAACTAGGTTGCTATTTTTAGAAACTAATTCACTTTCCTTTTTTCTTTTGCAAGATCATAACATAGAAACTTCTAATTTGGTAACTTCTTTCTAATTCTCTCCCTTTCTTTTTTAGATTTCTTATTTGTCTTAGGTTTCTTTCTTTTTAGGATTAGGTTAGATTTTTCTTATTTACTAAAATTTTCTAATCCATGGGTTCTAAAACTTTCTAATTTTAGAATTTTGTTCTTAGGATTTTTCCTGTATTTTTTTTTAGGGAACTAGCATTATTTTCTGTTTTGTAGGATCCTATCATAGAACTCTCCAATCCAATAACTTCCTTCTAACTTTTTCTCTACTTACTCTCCATATCGCTACAGGAATTTTCTTTTATTCTCTTTTAGGATTAGATTCAGAGTCAGGGTTTCACCATGCAAGAGTGGGAACATTAGTATGCTGAGATAACAAACAGATATTGGGAAGGGATGTATGATGATTATGATAGGAAACAACCTATGTCTCAAAATTTTTCTGAAAATATCATCGAGAACCAACCAGAATATGATGTTTCATCAGTTAAGAAGTCGTTCGATGATTATAAGGGGGAGAATAATTGTACTCCAAGGATTAAGAAAACAGTACACGATTATTGGGGTCATCGTGATTATTGGAAAGAGGATAATTATCAACCATCCAGTAAGAAGAAAACTATGCGTGAATGTATTGTGACTGATAATATGTATCAATAACCACCAGACTCTCTCACCTATGACCCGCATGATTATGATCAGTGGAAACATCAACATTGGAGAGATGAACCAACAAGAGATTATAATGATTATTCCTTTGGATCCCCTACCTTTGAAATCCAACCAGAAACAATCTAAGAGGATTCACTTCAGAAACTCATTAATGCACAAGAGCAATTCAATCAATATCTCATGAATCATTCGTATCCATTGAAAAATCTATCAAATTAAAGGGGAAGAGGCTAGTTTATCACAGCTTCAATGAGGGGGAAGAGGCTAATTTATCCCAGCCTCAACCCAATCCAGAAACACAATGCGAGGAAAGTGATCCTAACTCACTTGCAGAGTACTCTAGAATTTGGAATGAGGAGTTGGATTCCGTTAATGAGCACACAGTTCAATTTTTCGAAGAGTCGATCTCAATGACTGTCTAAAGGAATGATCAAGAGGCACTGTTAGTTTTCTAATATAATGATACTGACACACCTGATTTCAATGATGAGGAAGAGGTTAGTTTATTTGAACCTCAACCCAATCTAGGAATAGAATGTGAGGAAAACGATCCCATTCCACGTGTGTACTGCACTGAATTTGAAGATGATGAGTATTGGGATGACAATCATGAATGTACAGCTTAAATCCCCCTGGATTAAATCTCAAGTTTGGCCCATATCAATAATCAAGAGGTTTAGGAAATTGTCGACCATAGTGATCTACTCCACCCATCTGACTTGACTGTAAGTGTATGTTGTATGTCAAGCACCCTGTATTGTCAAATTTCATAGTGACAAAACACTTTAGAATGACGGACTTGTTCATAGATGGAAAGTTCACCTTCCTTCGAAGATGTGTTACAAGTCATACAAGTTCTACTTCAAGATAAAATACTAATGCAAGTTCAATTCCAAGTTCAAGTGCTCTTCATAATCAAGTTCAAGTACAAGTTTTGTTTCAAAACAAAGAACTACATCAAGATCAAGTAGACCAAGTTCAAGTGCTACTCCAAATGCAAGATCAAATCCAAATGCATTACAAGGTCAAGTTTAAGTTGAAGCTTCAATTGTATAAGATCATTCTTCGAGAACATCAAGTACAAGATCAATTGGAAGCAACTGAACCTATAAGTTCAATGTCCAATATTTCAAGTATAAATGACCCTAGAAAGACCTTAGGTTCAGGTCATTCACATTCCATATTTTATATGGGTTATTTTACTTATTATAGGCTTTGGTTCGACTAGTCCTAGCCTATGTTCGACTAGTCCAGGCTCTGGCTCGATCAATCCAAGGTTTTTTTCGACCAGTTCAGGAATTATTTCAAAATTTTGAATTTTTCTGGTAGGGTCACGACCAGTTGAGCACCCTGCTCAACCAGTCGTGGGAACAAGCTCGACCAGTAGAGCAGGGCTCGACTCAAACTCTAGCAACCTTTTTGAGCCTCACTCGACCAGTCGAAGGTCGGTTTTATCTGATCGCGCCAGAGTTTTTGAAATTTGGTTGCTCCCAGGATCAGTTGAGGCTGACCTTAGACCAGTCAAAGGAACTGTTTTTTAGCTTATAAATAGAGGACTTATCTCAGCTTTTTTCATTCATTCAAAGATAAATCTAGACACTACTTTCAGAGAAAGTTCCCCATGATTATCAAGCTATTGTTCGGTAATTTTATTTTCGTTTATAACTTATTTGATTGTGTAATTTCTTGATCTCTTTACTTTCAATCTAACTTTGTAAAAGGGAGTTCTATTCTACCTTTTTGAGATCCAAAGAATTCAATCAAGTAGCCCAGGTCTGAGTTTAATTAAAATTCATTTTGAATCTAAAACCCTTCTATATGCGTGTTGGACATTGAACATCTACATCTACAAGTGAAGTGGTTCTACCGGGCTACATCAAGCAGAATCTACAAATAAGTATATTATTTATTACTTTTTGGTTTGTGAGATAAGCCAAAAAATCTTTATTATGGTTTGTGAGATAAGCCAGAAAATCTCTTGTGGTTTTGACTGAGATAAGCCAGAAAATCTTAGCGCGGGGTTTTTATTTGTGATATCCCATTGAAAACGCAATTGTAAAGGTTTTAAGGTGAACCTTGGAAAACCTTCTTTCATAGTGAAAGCCAATATCACATGGGTTGAGATTATTGGGAGTGGAGTAGGTATGGCTACTTGAGAACAGTTGGTGTACACACCGAACCACTATAATTCTTGGAGTTTGGTGGATGATAATGTATGTGATGTATGAGTGGTGAATGCTTATATCTATTTCATATACATGTGGTGAATGTTGTAATAGTTAGATTTATTTCTATCGCTTCTTGTTTTAGTTTGAGTTTTTGATCCTTACCAATTTCAACAAATCAGGTTGTCCTACCATAAACTTTGGTTTTTGGTATAAGGTTGTCCTTTGAACAACGTTTACATCAACATCTTAATACTATCGCAATTGAGATTGTAATTTGATTAAGCTATTTGCAATTTATTTTTATTTGGCATAGTCCTATTCACCCCCGCCCCCCCTCTAGGACTGAGAGCTCGCCCTTTTCAATGACCAATTTAAATTTGGAGGATGAACCACTTTCAATTAAATAGAAAAAGGAAAGTGAATTAGTATCTAAAAAAAAAAAACTAAGAAAGCAACCTAGTTTCTAAAAACAGAAAAAGGAAAATTTCTAAAAATAGAAAGTAAGTTAGTTTCTAAAAGCAGAAAAAGGAAAGAAATTAGTTTCTAAAAACAAAAAAGGAAAGTTTCTAAACCTAGAAATAGAAAGCTAAGTTAGTTTCTAAAATAATTTTGAAAAAATCCCTAACCTAAAAATTGAAGGTAGAAAAACCCTAATCTTAACCTAATTCCAAAACTAGTCAACCTCAGAAAAATGCAACCGTTAATCCCCGACAATGGTGCAAAAACTTGTTCACAACCCCAAGTGTAGGGTCGTGATGTAGTAATAACTCGGTGAGACCGATGTCAAATCCACAGGGACGAATCTCGTGTGCATTCTGAAAGTAACTAGAACTAGAACTAGAAGAAGATGTAAACTTAAATCTGAAATATTTGAGAAAGTGATTTTGAATAAGGTAATTGAAACTTATAAATTTAAAGGTCGTAACTAGGGTGCCAAGGATCCCCTTGTAGGTTCTTAGGATGCTACCTTGCTTGATTCAAGGACACAACTGGAATCAGAGTCCTATCTTATCCAATTGGTAAGAAGAGATTTACTAGATTTCAAAACTTCTTATGGATCTAATCATCAATGGATGAGAGTTGTGAGGATTTGGAAGTGATTCCATCACCAAACCATGCCCAAGAGACAAGAAAAACAACAAGATTTACCAATCCCACAGCCATTCATAAGAGAATTGTGAAGGTTAGGAAGGATTTCCTCATCTTACCATGCCCAAGGGACGATGGTGAACAACGGGACTTGCTAATTTCACAATCTCAAATCAAGAAAAGAAGATATTCAAAGTTATCACAGATCTATTGTAATTTGTCACAACAAACCATTAAAAACTAAAAATATTCCTTATAATCAAACTAGAATGCAAGAGAGTTCAACAAAACATGAATCAAAACAAAGAAAACATCCCAATAACGCTACAAGCTTCACCTCTTAGCCCTAACTAAGAGGTTTGGCCAACCATAGACATGATTGAAGTAAAATCTCTTAAACAAAACAAAAAGACCAACTAAGGAAGAAGAAGAAAAACTCCCGAGCGGTGGCTCCACCTCCACTGATATAGAAGACCTTATTGCTCAATTGCGCAAATCATTTGAATGAATGAGACTCCATAAGCTAAAAATGAACTCCCTAAAGTGTGGTTCAGGGTTTTGGATAATAATTTCCTAGGGTTCTTGGTGCACCAACGACGGATTGAGCTCGATCAGAATAAAGCTCGAGAGATCATAAATGCTCACTCGCTAAGGAATAAGTTATAGTTGTAACGGTTCCTAGGGCAAGATAATTTCATGCAAAGATTCGCATATAATTGTGCAGGGAAAACCAACATATTATCGCCATTGATAAAGTTGAAGCATGGGTCCAAGTTCATATGAGAGATAAAGCATCAGGTAGATTTCAATAAAATTAAGGAATATCTGATGAAGCCACCAGTGTCGATGCTACCAGTCAAAAGTGGACTGCTCAAGTTATACATTACGACATCAACAAAGTTGGTCCGAGCTTTGTTTGCCCAAGACAACGATGCTTGGAAAGAGTGTGCAATTCATTATTTGAGTCTAACGCTACTCAACACTGAGAGATGCTATTCAACCATAGAGAAGTTACACTTATCATTGTATTTAACGGCCACTAAATTAAAACATTATTAGTTTGTCGAGAGAGAAATGTAATAGTAGTGAATGATCTAGCAAAATATATGTTAAATCGGCTAATTTTGAATGGCCAAATTGGTAAATGAGTATTGGCATTATTCGAGTTTGACCTTTCTTATATTCCCTAGAAAGTAGTAAAGGTTCAGGCCATAGCGAATTTCTTGGCCGACCATCCATTTGAGTTGGAAGGTCAAATTTCTTTAGAGGTTTTACATCTATATTTCATATAGTTGACACCGTGGAAATTGATTTTCGATGGATCAAAGACTTAATTACATTAAATGGAAATAGACAAGAGTTTGCGTTCCATTGGAATTCGACTGTACAAATAATCAGGATGAGCATGAAGTTATGATAATCAGCCTATAATTATTAATGGAATTAAGTGCAAGAAATGTGATGATAATGGGAGACTTACAATTAGTGATCAACCAAATAGCAAGACTTTCAAATGTACTAGTACAACCCTTCTACCATATTATGCCTTAGCAATTCAGATGTTGGATAAGTTTGAAGAAGTAGAGCTAATGCATATTATCAAGGATCAAAACATGGATGCCAATGAAATGACACAGTTAGCTGTGGGGCTCAACATCTTAAGAGGATCGGTCAAAAGGATGATTACCGTCCAGAGAAGATCCCTACCATCAATTTTCAAGAGAGAAAATATTATGAAAATATGATGGGTAGAGTTAGAAGAAGAGGATTGGAGAGCTCCTCTCATGGGCTATCGTTAGAGCCTGCGCACTAAGGTCAATAGGAATGTGAGGAGATCGGCCACCAATTATGCCATGATTGATAGTGAACTCAATCGTAAAGGGTGAAAAGGCCTAGCTATATGTCCTAGAGGGGGGGGGGGGGGGGGGTGTGAATAGGACTATGCCAAATTTAAAATAATAACAGCGGAATAAAATAATAGGATAGCCAAGAACAGGAAAGATAATAATTCACAATATAGAATGTAAAGCAATCACAAAATCTAGTTGTTCTAAGGACAACCTTTCACCATAAAAACCAAGGGTTTATGGTAGGACAACCTTACTAGAACAATTAGAGAATTAAAAGCTAAAACTATAAAGGAACAGAAAGGAAATAGCAAGAATTGAAATCTAAACTATTACAACATTCCCCACAGTGCTTGAAATGTAAATATTACAACATTCACATCCACACATACATCCTACAATTTTGAATGATAAATGATATAGAAATTAAGCAAACATTCAAACCACAATACATAAAGAATTATAGTGGTTTGCCTGTGTGTTCACTAACTATTAAACAACAGCCACACAGATGTTACTCCACTCCTAATATCCTCACACAGGGGAAATTAGCGTTCACTATGAAAATAAGTTTCACAGGTTCACCTAAAACCTTCACAATTGTGTCTTTCAATGGGCTTACACAATTTAAAAACCCCACTTCTAAGTTTTCCTAGTTCTCCTTAGATAACTAATAGATTGAGATTTTTCTTGCTTAATCTCAAACAAAAACCAAAATGAAGGAAATTTACAATATATTAAAATACCTAGATTCTCCTTTTGTAGCAGCCCGGAAGAACCAATCGGAGTAAAAGTTTGAATGTGGAAGTTCAATGTCCAATACTCACTTTGAAATGGTTCCAAGTTCTAATTGATTTTAAATTAAATCCAATTAGGGCTAGCTCTATTTGATTTTGATTCCAAGAAGTGGAATATCCCAATTCCTCTTTCAAATTAGATTGGAATGCAGAAACAAAATCAAATAAGAAAAAGCTAACAAAAGAGAATATTAAATATGCACAATTAGCTTAAGAATGAACACAGACTTATCTCAGAGTGATGTCTTGATTTTACTTGAATTGCATTGTAAAACTCTGAAATTCGTCGTCTATTTATAGTTACAGAAATCGCATCTACGACTGGTCTTGTGGACACTATGACTAGTCGTAAACTGAACAGATTTTTGAAATTTTAAGTGGGATCGGATAAAACCATTTCACGACTGGTCGTAGGGTGTCCGCGACGGGTTGTGAGCCCTCCACGACTGGTCATGAGCATCTTACGACTGGTCGTGAGGTACCTGATTTGATCGTTGTAGTTTGAGTCAAAGGTGCACGACTGGTCCTAGAACGAGTCAACACTGTTCCTACAACCGGTCGAGCAATCTTCAGGACTGGTCGTAGCTCAACCAAAAAATTCTAAAAAATTACAACAACTTAGGATTGATCTAGGAATTTCTTGGACTGGTCGAGCCAGAGCTAGGACTAGTCGAACAGAGTTCAGGACTAGTCTTAGAACAGACCAAACATCTATAAAATGATTTAATTTGAATTATGTATACAAAATGACCTACCCTAAAGTCAATCTAAGGTCAATCATACCTTGAAAGTGAGGTATGAACATTGAGACTTCATTTCTTCAGATGATAGTTGACCTTTGAAGATTGTGAAGCTTAAGATCTCTCTACTTGATGTAACATTGAGCTTGAGATCTGTAGAGTTTGAATTACACTTCATCTTGTGTTGTACACTAACTTGAGTCTTTGAACAAGATCACTTCTTTCGTTGTAGCTTGTACTTGCTTTTCTTGAAATGGTTTGAAGTAGTTCTTCGTTCTTGACTTGAAGAAAAGTGTTTAGAGAGGTGATGCAATGTCTTGATCATATATACCAATGAGCTACACAAGGCATAAATTGATGTTTTAGCACCACAAAATTTGACAACCAAAGGAGCATAAAACCATAGCACTTACAAAGGGGCCAATGGATTCTTGCTCCAATGTATGTCTAAAAAAGAAGCTTTATTGGCAATAGGTGAAATCCATGAAAGTATATGTGGAGGTCACGAAACAGAAAGGAAAATTAGGCCCACACTTTGGCGTTATGGGTATTTTTGGCCAATGATGATGACCGATTGCATCCGATATGCCAAAGGTTGTGAGGCTTATAAAAGAATAGGCCGATTCAACACGTGCCTGCCACTAAAATACATTCAATCATAAAGCCCTGGCCTTTTCGAGATTGGTTGATTGATTTTCCAGGCTAGATTTATCCACCATCATCGGGAATGGATTCATTTATCTTTGTGGCGACCGATTATTTCAAAAAATGAGTGGAAGCAAAGCCCATGAAAGGGGTCAATCACTGAGAAATCATAGAATTTATCAAAAATAGTATTATCCATTAGTTCGGAATTCCAGAGTCCATCACGATGAATCGAGGTGCAGTATTTTTAGCAAAAGAGCTGGGGGCTATGATGGACAAGTATGGAATAAAAAATTTACATTCGATGCCATATTATGCACATGCTAATGGTCATGCTGAGGCCAACAACAAAGTAATAAAGAACATCTTGAGAAAGATGATCGGGGAAAATTATTGAGAGTGGCATACAAAATTATTAGAGGCATTGTGTAACACCCTGTACTTTTTCATACTCGGGTGTTACCATTATAATCTAAATTAGCATATTGTAAGAAGATACACACCTAACCTATGTTATTCACTATCATTGGATAAGTGAAAATTTGTTCATTTCAACTATAAACTCTGATAAGAGACCATTACATTATTAGGTAAATCTATTTTTAGGATTTTAATAATTTTAATAGAAAAATCAAACCGCTCATCGTGTTTTTAATTTCCCATAGGGCAACGCACAACTAAATTTCAATAATCATAACATCAAATTTTCAAACCCAATTGTTAATTTGAAATAAATCAATAACCATACATTATGACCCACATAAATAGTTTAAGGAAGAATAAAAATAAATAATTTGTTCACAACCCCAAGTGCAGGGTTGCGTTGTAATAATAACTCGGTGAGACCGAGGTCGAATCCACCCGGAATAAACTCGTACGTATTATGAAAATAACTAGAACTAGAACTAGAAAACGATATAAACCTAAATCTAGAATAAAAGAGAGTATTGTGAATAATGTTGATTTAAACTATCAATTGAAAGGTGGGAACCAGGGTGCCAAGGATCCACTTGTAGCTATCAGGATATTTCCTTGATTCAAGAAACACAATTGGAATTAGAGTCCCATCCTATCCAAATGGAAAAATTAAATCTCTAAATTTTTCATGGACTTAGTCCACACATGAAGGAGAATTGTGATGATTAAAAAGGAATCCATACATCCACCATGCCCAGGAGAAGATGGTGAATCATGAGTTTTACCAATCTCAAAAACTCAAAATAGGAAAAGAAGATATTCAAAGCTATCACAGCATCTATTGTAATTTGAGTCACAATAAATCATAGAAAACTAAAAATATTTCTTCAATTCAAACTAGAAATTGATGAGGTTCAAGAAAAACAAGAATCAAAGTAAGAAAATTCTCCTAACATGCTACAAGCTTCACCTCTTAGCCCTAGCTAAGAGGTTTAGCCAACCATAGACATGATCGGAACTAAATCTCCTAAAGAAAACATTAAAAATAAATAAGGAAGAAAAAGTCTTGGGAGGTTGCTCCACCCTTTGGCTATGCTTCTGAAAACCTAATTCGTGTTTAGAATTCTTCAAAGAACTCATATTTATAGCATTTGTCCGACCGTCTTTAAAAATGCCTTAATTTTGTGCACTCTGCGTAATGCCTTCAAAGTCATCGAATAGCCATCAATGTCATCGAACGTAACTTGAATCCAGAAGTCACTCCATTTTGCACTGCATCACACTTTTTGCGTTGCGTAACTTTTCATGTCATCGAACCTTCCTTCGATGTTATCGAACCGTCCTTCGATGTCATCGAAAGGTGTTCGAGTAATAGAGAATGTGTCCTGAGAATTCCAGCGAGTTGCTCCAAAAATCCACAAAAATCTCAATGTCATCGAACCATATTCCAGCAATCGAACATGGCTTCGATGTCATCAAGACATACATCCAATTTATCTAGCAACAGAACTCAATTTTCATGTAATTCTTCGATGTCATCGATCGATGGTCGATGACATAAACAGTGAAGTTCAGATTCTATGAATTTCTGCACTTCGCACTTTCAACTTCCTTCCTACTCCACTTGGTTTCTTTGAATCTCGGTGTCTTGAAATCTTCAATCTTGGTCTCCAAAGATCCATCCATTGCCTTAGTGATTCTTGAGCATCAAATGCACGCTTTTAACATTCTATTCAATCCAAGCTCTCAAATTCACCTTACAATACAAACATGTATAAAATACACCCATTAAGCATTATTATGTTCATAAAAGCAATACATAAACTAGGGGAAATACGCAATATTTGACACTAAACATAATTTATATGGAAAAGCCCATAAAAAATCTTCTAAAGGAAGAACTACCAAACATAAACATTTAATGATTAAAAAATAATAATAATAAACTTAATAATAATAATAATAATAATAATGTTATTAAAAATATTATGATAATATTCAATATCACAAATGCATATTAGTTTATCCGATCATTAATCAACCCACTAACTTCCATCTAAGTGCGCCTTAGAACCTTTTTTACCATTGACGTTCGAATTCAAAATGATTTAACCGTCGGATCGACGTGATGACACCTAAAGATCACAATTCAGTTGGTATGGCTTACCTCAGCAATGGATTTACCTCATCTTTGGACCGGTGTCTTGCCCAGGAAAGTAAAAATGCATTGATGGATAGGATTTCACGGAGCCTCATTGTGGACCCCACAATCACCTCAGGTGTGCATCAAGGGCGGTACTCGTGTGGAGGATCAAAACCAGATCCCAGATAGACCCGAGTCCAAAGCAGAAAAACTCCTTTCGCGTCTTGCCGCCAGCGATGGACAACCATTCGTTGTTTTAATTGATGAGCCATCATTATTGCCCATTTGGATGATCCAAACCATCCATTGTGTTGGGAAGCTGAATTTGACCAAAACCTGACCCACATTGCATGATGGGATGCACACGTGTGCACACGAACTTCCCTACAAATAGGTGAGCTCATGGCATATTTCTCAAAACAGAAACCTTCTATCACTGTCAGTGTAACACCCCGAACTTTTAGTACCCAAATTGTAAGGACCTAGCAAGGTGGAAACACACCTTCCATCAACCGAAACACCTTCCCGTCCTTATAGAGTCTCACCACTCGATTAATCCTCACTCATAGAATAAAAAGATACGAATGGATGACATGACCACCATAAAATGAATTATTAAACAATGAGAACGTTGACAATCCAATCCAGAGAAATTTGACTAACAGATTAGGGAGAATTTGGGATTAGAAACTAGATGCCTTAAAGCATGGCCCACCAAAACTTTAGACCAGACTCACTCTTGGAACCTAGAAGTCATACACGCATCGAGAAACCAGATGGATGGAGCGGATTAAATAAGATCACCTTAACAGGTACCGTACGGGGTTACACATGCACAAAGGAGTGTACAACCGCATGACACCAAAAGCCGTAGCCAGTCAAACATTGTTTGACCTGACAAATCACGAGGAGAATTTCTCTTCTTCCTTCCTAACCGCCCTCACCATTTCAAACAAGGAGACTCTAATCAAATCTAGTATGGGCCACTATCATGAAGGGATGGGAGATCAAGACCATCGATTGGCCACCATATCAAAGTCCATCCGAGAGGGGCCATGCATGCGAGGAAAGATTAAGGCCCACACACTGATTCAGGTGATATCTAGGTCATGCGGATGCTGCAATAGCGACATCCATTCCTTGCATATCTGTCATGCCCCAAACTCGAAAACCGGACTCACAAAATTTTCGATCACTGAATCAGGTACCGACAGCCTTCGTAGTACCCCAATTTTAGCTCCCATCGCCCATATGCCAGATTTCAATCCTGGGATCCTACAAGGAGGATTTTTTAATGTACATTTATCCCATAAGAAGCATAACACAAATATACCCAAATTACAAAAACAACATAATCATTACATATCTACTAATATAATCATTTAAGTACAATGTTGAAAGGGAAATACATGCATATAATAAAATCTTCACAAAACTCGACTGCACACTCCTGCTCTGGCTCGGCTGCAACCTATCGTCACCTGCACGCATCTATCATGTATAAGCTTATTGAAAGTTTAGAGGGTGGTGAAAGTGTTGAGCAGTATATGCATCCTCAGAATGTGTTATCTGAGTAAACGAAAATACTAGTAAGTCCACGAACAATACAATATCAGAGTAAGTAGAAATACTGATAAGTCCATAAAATATCATCAACCTCATCCAGGATATGCGATGAAAAGACGTAGCAAGCCAATGTCATATACTGAGAAAGTAATGTAAATCGGCTATGTAATGCGAAAACATAATGAACCAGATATCAGATATCGAGGATACAATATAATATACAATTCATAAGGGTTACGAATACCATCAGTCTCATGTAGGTCATATAAATGCAGAAATATAGCAACCCAAAATGCCATATGCAGAGGATGTAATACAATATGCAATATGTGGTGCGAATGAAATGACCAAGCTGCAGTGTGGAGTCGAGATGATAGTACGTGGTATCGCAAGTTATGGGACATATCACAAAGGACTTCTATCCAAACTAGTCTCATACCTAAAATTGGATAGATAGACTCAATGTGGTAAGCAGCTGATCTTGGGTTAGTCGCACACCCCAACTGAAATCCTGGCCATTACGAAAGTACACATAATAATTAGTTACATGCCACCAACCCGAGTGAATAATGAATGAATGAATGAATGAATGAATATAATGCAAAATATGTAACTCTTACTCCACAAATCAGTATTGTACATCTTTTGAATCGTCACCGAGGTCTATTACACACAACTGGGTGAGTGGAAGAGACCTCATTATCTGCCTACCAATATCGGGTCCGGCTCGTCGATAGTGGACTCATTCCTCAAGCTGGTCAGACTCAGCTTGGCATTGCCTACTCCCTCAGGTGGGTAAGGCCACACCCCCTCCCGACTGACTATGACTGTAAGACTCGTATCCTAGCCCGTACCATTCCTTAGGCCTTTGCGGCTCTCCCGGTCAAATTTCAGTGACCCACGATCTGTTATCGGTGTTTGCTTGTGATCCTGAGTCGTATTCCATGTTCTAGAGTTGGCTCGACCAAAGACTTGTACCCTTACGACTGTGCCGTCACTGCGGTTTGGACGTCGTATCTTGCCCGCCGAGGCGATACCTAGACCAGGAGATGTGGGCCCACATTTAGTTCGAGGAAAAATACCGCACAAGAGAATCTCTACCAAATGTCAAATCAATCCCATCAATCAAATAAAGTACAACACATCACTCCACATCCCCAAGTACACAAGCTATTCCTTAAGTCAACTCTCTCTTACACAACCCATACCTCCCATCACCTATCATCCATCACCCATCTCTCTCCCTTACATCACTCCTCTTTCTCTCTCTTCACTCCATTTTCTCAAGCAACCCCATGAGAGCAATCGTCCAAGCTCCATGGATAGAGTTTGTGTGGCCCACTTTCTATCTCCTATCTCCACCATCCAAGTTTCATCTCAACCGTTGAAGTTGTTCATTTGGAACTCTAGCATGCATTGGCGGAAGAAGGAAGAAGAGATTAAAGGTGGGTGTTCTTCTAAGGTTTGATTTGTGTGATTTTGATGATTTGAGGGCCCACTTGTGTTGGGACCCATCTTGATGTATGTATTGTATAGGGAGGGCCCATAGTGGTGGGGTCCCTCCCCTTCTCACGTCTCTCTATCTCTCTCCCTTCTTTTTTATTATTTTCCTTGTGTGATGGTCCACCTTGGTGGATGGTATTGTGGACCCCATCTATGATGCATGTATTCTGAATCCACACCGTCCCTCTGTTGATCTGTTGGAAGGAAGGAAAACACAAATAGCACCTTGATCTAAAGCAGGTGGGTCACACTGACGTGGACCCCACCTAGACGCTAGAGTGCACAAATACTAGCTTAATTTAAAATTCTGCACGTGTACCCACACCTTCCATCCCTTCTTCAAATCAATGAGGTAGATTCAAATCTCAGGTGGAGAACACCGTCCATCGTCAGATATGTAAGTGTTTTCATCCCCACCTTCCAGATAATCTGGACATGGGACCATCTTGATGTACCATCTATTAGTGGGGCCATGATGTCTGTAGATTCTGCGGGTCCCACCGTGAGGATGTGTTCATATAGGCTATCCATTCATGTGGGGCCTGCAATATTAGGTGGGCCCCTTTCATCCTGGCCGTCCAGCGTCCCAGGACGTTGGACGCTACCACTACACGGCCACACGCACACATGTATATATGTGTATATATAATACATATAATATATATACTATATAATATTATACATTTATATTATATAAATGTTGTGGTGGGCCACTGATACGTGGGACCCACCTTTATCTTAACGTCCACACCGTCCAGATGCATATGGACAACCTCCTACCACCGTATACATATATATAACATATGATATTATATTATATAATATATAATATAAATTGATAACATTATGGGTGGGCCACTCCTATGTGGGACCCACCTTTAACTCATATGGATCTGCACCGTCCAGATGGATCTGGGCAGCTACTCCCCCTTAGATATATATATAAAATATGTTATATTATATTTAAGTATATAATATAATATATTATATAATATGATATATTATGGTGGGCTCCACGTGGGACCCATCAGATGTATATTTAATATACATATATATGTATGTTGCAGTGGGGCCACATCCACATGGGAGCCCACCTTGCTGCAAATATTCAAACCGTCCATCCCTTTTACGTGATGGGCCATGTATATGGACCCCACACTGATGTATGTGTTACATCTGATCCATCCATCCATTTGGCAAGCTCCTTTCAAGGCTTGAGACTAAAAAAAAGATAGATCCAGTTATCAGGTGGACCACACTATAGAAAATAGTAGGTTTGAACGTCTACCAGTGATACCCCTTTTTGGGATTACAGAAGTCATGAATCAATATGATATTTGTTTTTCCTCTAAGATCAGGTCTTTACGACCTTATGAATAGACTAGATGGGAAATAAATGTTATGGTGGGCCCGTTGAAAATTTAATTCTGAAAATTATTATCACCACTTCCAATTGTGGTTTGGTCCAGATAATCTCTGGATATGATTCAACCTTTTTGAATAATACTCTAAAATGATTTCTAACATTAGATGAATGGTTTAGTGGTATGGCCCAATTGACTCGGCCCATTTGATTCGACCCATTTATACTGGCCCATTTGACTCAGCCCATTTGATCGGCCCAATTGAGTTGGCCCATTTATACCGGCTCATTTGATTCTTCCCATTTGATCGACTGAATTGATTCAGCCCATTTGTACTAGCCCATTTAAACCGACCCATTTGACTCAGCCCATTTGATCGGCCCAAGTGATTTGGCCCATTTGACTCGGCCCATTTGGTCGGCCCAAGTGATTTGGCCATTTATACTGGCCCATTTGACTCAGCCCATTTGATCAGCCCAATTGATTCGGCCCATTTGTACTGGCCCATTTGACTCGACCCATTTGATCGGCCTAATTGATTCAACCTATTTGTACTGGCCCATTTGTGCCAGCCATTTGATTTGGCCCATTTGATCGGCCCAAGTGATTCGGCCCATTTGTCGCGGCCCATTTGATTCGGCCTATTTGTACCAGCCCATTTGACTCGGCCCATTTGATCGGCCCAATTGATTTACCCCATTGGTACTGGCCCATTTGATTCAGCCCATTTGATTGGCTCATTTGATTTGGCCCATTTGATTGACCCATTTGATTGGCTCATTTGATTCGTCCCATTTGATTCGACCCATTTGATCGACCCACTTAAGGTATATAAGGCCCAATGAGATGTATGTGAGGTCTTTGTGTGGGCTGAATGTGATGTATATTAGGTCTGTTGCGATGTGAGATTCCACCATGATGTATGTAATGATGTTTTTGGCGGCCGTACCTTGGGAGCAATTATGGTTTGACGTCCACTTTGGTGAGCGATGATGGTTAAATGTCCACATTGTGATCTTTCCTTAGGCCTTGTTATGCCCATTCTCACCGATTGTCGAGGCCGATTGTTGAGGCCGATTTAATTTATCGAGGCCGATGCTGATTGTTGAGGCTGATTCTGATTGTTGAGGCCGATTCCGATTGTCGAGGCCGATTTTGATTATCGAGGCTGATTCTGATTATCGAGACTGATTCCAATTCCGATTATAGAGGACTATTCTGTTTATCGAGGCCGATTCTGATTGTCGAGGCCGATTATCGAGGTTGATTCCGATTGTTGACTCCGATTCTGATTATCGAGGTAAATTTCAATTGTTGATGCCAATTCTGATTATCAAGGCCGATTCTGATTGCCGAATCCAATTCTGATTGTCGAAGCCAATTCTGATTGCCGAGGTCGATTATCGAGGCCGATTCCGATTGTCGAGGCCGATTATCGATGCCGATTATGAGTATGTGACAGTATAACATCATGATACCTATACTTTAGAGCCCACCTTGTATATATATTGGGCCCCATAGGGAAGTTCAATTTTTTACGCGATAGAGGGGGTAAGGAAGTCCACTTATTGTACTTAGACTCGGCTCTACCCTGGTGGGGGATATTGTGACGCTCCATCACTGTGATCACATGTGGGTGGGTGCACGTGGGCGGACACTGAGTGGGTGAGGCATGAGGACTTGAGCGATCTACCAGTGATTGGTAGGTTACTGTGCTGGCAAGCTACTGCGCACACAATGAAGACAGAACTTTGTCTCACATCGGGAGAATCGTCCGATGTTGTGGTGGCTATAAGTTGGATTCTTTTCTTAATTATCGTGATGGGTTTTAAATCAATGAGCTTATCATGATATTTGGACTAGATCCGCCATCCTTCTGTGGACCCCCATCATTCATATACATGTTGTGATAGATGATTGATTAAAGTAGATGCTATTGGGCTAAGATGAATATGGGACTTCTTGTGAGATAGAGTTATCCCCACATGATCGCGCGATACGCACAAGTTTGATGTATGGCCTAGATGAGGTTGATGGTATTCGTGGCTCTTCAGGATTTACATAATCATTACATCATCGGCATCTGATATTTGGTTCTCTATGATTTTGCATTTGCATAGCTGATTTGCATTGCATATTCTGATATTATATGATACATTATCTTATCAGTATTTTCGCTTACTCTGATATCGTATGATTCATGATCTTATCTGTATTTTCGATAGTGTATGATTATGACATTATATTGAATACTTGGAAATTATCTTGTGCACACACTTTCATCACACACTAAGCTTTTTATAATCTTATGCATGATAGATGCATGCAGGTGGCGTTAGGTTGCAGCAGTGTTGAGCTTGGAGCGTGCAGCTGTCTTCTAAAGCTTTGATTTTTATTTAACATATGTATTTCCCTTTCAGCATTATATTCATAGTTTATATTAGTAGATATGTGATGATGATGTTGCCTTTGTGATTTGAGTAAATTTGTGGTTATGCTTCTTATGAGACAAATGTACATTGAAAAATTCTCCATGTCGGATCCCAGGATCGAAATCTGGCGTATCCATACTGCGAGTTGAGAATGGGATACTATGGAGAGGCACCGGATTCGACGATCGGGAATTTTGTGAGCCCAATTTTTGGATTTGGGGTATGATAGAAGTTATATTAGAGCATAACTTGAGAATACCTGAAGATAATATCACATACCTACTGATAGTTACCATACACACTATGATGGTTGAGAACTTAGAATGATTTAGTCCCCGAGTTCGAATAACTTAGAGATTTTCTGATATAACTCCAAACTGTTGAGATTGTGAGGCTGCTTAGTGTTCCAGTTTTGATCATTTCTAAACGGGATCCGAGATTCAGTAGGATCACCATAGTGTTGATGATGCGTCTTGGGAGGGCGAGGTTGAGAATTGAGAGCACTATCTCCATCCTTCTGTAGATTGATAGAGTCTTGACATATATACTTAATGATGTTTCTACTTCCCTTGTCTATTCTATAAATTTCGAGGATAAAATTTTTATTAGATGGGTTGAGCTGTAAGATGCGTATCCTAGCCCGTACCATTCCATAGGCCTCCGCGGTTCTCCCAGTCAAATTTTGGCAACCCACGATCTGTTATCGGCATTTACTTCCGATCTTGAGTTGTATCCCATGTTCTAGAGTCGGCTCGACCTGAGACTTGTACCCTTACAACTGCATCGTCGCTTTGGTCCTGACGTGGCGTCTCACGCGCCGAGGCGATACCCAGACCAAGAGATGTGGGCCCGCGTTCAGTTCGAGGAAAAACACTGTGTAAGAGAATCTCTACCAAATGTCAAATTAATCCCATCAATCAATCAAAGTTCAACCAATCACTCCATCACATTCCCAAGTACACAAGCTATTCCCCAAGTCAACTCTCTCTTACACAACCCATAACACCCATCACCCATCATCCATCACCCATCTCTCTCGATTACATCACTCCTCTTTCTCTCTCTCTTCACTCCATTTTCTTAAGCAACCCCATGAGAGCAATCGTCTAAGCTCCATGGATAGAGTTTGTGTGACCCACTTTCTATCTCCTATCTCCACCATCCAAGTTTCATCTCAACCGTTGAAGTTGTTCCTTTGGAGCTCTAGTATGCATTGGCGGAAGAAGGAAGAAGAGATCAAAGGTGGGTGTTCTTCTAAGTTTTGATTCGTGTGATTTTGATGATTTGAGGGCCCACTTGTGGTGGGACCCATCTTGATGTATGTATTGTATAGGGAGGGCCCATAGTGGCGGGGTCCCTCCCCTTCTCACATCTCTCTATCTCTCTCTCTCTCTTCTTTTTTATTATTTTCCTTATGTGATGGTCCACCTTGGTGGATGGTAATGTGGACCCCATCTATAATGTATGTATTCTAAATCCACACCGTCCCTCTGCTGATCTATTGGATGGAAGGAAAACACAAATAACACCTTGATCTAAAGCAAGTGGGTCACACTGACATGGACCCCACCTGGACGCTGGAGTGCACAAATACTAGCTTGATTTAAAAATTATGCACTTGTACCCACACCTTCCATCCGTTCTTCCAATCAATGAGGTAGATTCAAATCTCAAGTGGAGAACACCGTCCACCGTCCAGATATGTAAGGGTTTTCATCCCCACCGTCCAGATAATCTGGACGTGATACCACCTTGATGTACTGTCCATCAGTGGGGCCATGACGTCTGCAGATTCTGTGGGTCCCACCGTGAGGTTGTGTTCATCCAGGCCGTCCATTCATGTGGGGCCTACTATATTAGGTGGGCCCCTTTCATCCTACCACTACACGGCCACACACACACGTGTATATATGTGTATATATAATACATATAATATATATACTATATAATGTAATATATTATATATTATATAAATGTTGTGGTGGGCCACTGATATGTGGGACAAACCTTTATCTTAACGTCCACACCGTCTAGATGGATTTGGATAGTGGATATGGACAGCCTCCTGCCACCGTATACATATATATATATATATATATATATAAAATATGATATTATATTATATAATATATAATATATATTGATAACATTATGGGTGAGCCACTCCTACGTGGGACCCACCTTTAACCCATGTGGATCTGCACCGTCCAGATGGATCTGGGCAGCCACTCCCCCTTAGATATATATATATATATATATATATATATATATATATATATATATCTATATATATATATATATATATATATATATATATATATATATAATATGTTATATTATATTTAAGTATATAATATATTATATTATATAATATGATGTATTATGGTGGGCTTCACGTGGGACCCACCAGATGTATATTTAATATACATATGTGTATGTTGTGGTGGAGCACATCCACGTGGGAGTGCACCTTGCTGTAAATATTCAAACCATCCATCCGTTTTACATGTTGGGCCATGTATATGGACCCCACACTAATGTATGTGTTACATTTGATCTTTCCATCCATTTAGCAAGCTCGTTTCAAGGCTTGAGACTAAAAAATAAGACAGATCCAGTTATCAAGTGGACCACACTACAGAAAACAGTGGGTTTGAACGTCTACTATTGAAACCCCATTTTGGGATTATAGAAGTCATGAATCAATATGATATTTGTTTTTCCTCTAAGATCAGGTCTTTGTGACCTTATGAATAGACTGGATGGGAAATAAATGATATAGTGGGCCCACTGAAAATTTAATTTTGGAAATTATTATCACCACTGCTAATTGTGGTATAGTCCAGATGATCTCCAGATATGATTCAATCTTTTTTAATAATACTCTAAAATGATTTCTATCAATAGATGAATGGTTTAGTGGTACGGCCCAATTGACTCGGCCCATTTGATTTAGCCTAATTGATTCGGCCCATTTGACTAGGCCCAATTACGTTGGCTCATTTGTACCGACCCATTTGATTGGCCCATTTATGCCTATTTGTATCGGCCCATTTGATTTAGCCCATTTGTACCGTCCTATTTGACTCACCCATTTAATCGGCCCAATTGATTCGGCCCATTTGTATCGGCCCATTTGACTCAACCCATTTGATTGGCGCAATTGATTCGGCCCATTGGTACTAGCCCATTTGATTGGCCCATTTAATTCAGCCTAATTGATTTGGCCCATTTGTACTGGCCCATTTGACTCGACCCATTTGACTTAGGTCATTTATATGGGCCCAATTGACTCAGCCCATTTGATCAGCCCAATCGATTCAGCCCATTTGTATTGGTGCATTTGACTTGGCCAATTTGATCAGCCCAAGTGATTCCACCCATTTGCACCAGCCCATTTGATTCGGCCCAATTGATTCGGCCCATTTGATTCGGCCCAATTGATTCAGCCCATTGGTATCGGCTCATTTGATTCAGCCCATTTGATTGGCTCATTTGATTTGGCCCACTTGATCGGCGCATTTGATCGACCCACTTAAGGTATATGAGGCCAAATGAGATGTATGTGAGGCCTTTGTGTGGGCCGAATTTGATGTATATGAGGCCCGTTGCGATGTGAGATTCCACCATGATGTATGTAATGATGTTTTTGGCAGTCGTGCCCTGGGAGCAATGATGGTTTAACGTCCACATTAGTGAGTGATGATGGTTAAATGTCCATATTGTGACCTTCCCTTAGGCCTTGTTAGGCCCATTCCCACCGATTGTCGAGGCCGATGTCCTGAAGAGTTTATAACGATTAAATAATCCATTATTTAATCAAGCGATTCCATGCGGTCCATTCCCAGATGAGTCATTCAGTATCGTCCGATTCACCCATTCGAGGCTCACCATCAGGCATCCTCATTGCAGCCATTATCAGGATATCCGATTGTCGTCTTCACCTTATTAGCAGTACCCATTGTCGGCATTAGATTATGTCCATATTGATTGTGGGACCATTATATCCCGATTCACATCAGTTACGAACAATTGATTGTGTGATTATGGGTTGATTCCATTGTCGAGAAGGAGATTATCGAGTCATCATTATGAGGTTGATTCTATTATATGCAATGTTTGAGGGCCCATTAGGTCGATATCTTGATGTATTATTGATGGAGGGCCATATGTGGGGTCCGATTTCGAGGCCGATCTTTCTATCGTGTATAAATACATATATCCATCTTATGAGCCCACCTTATGTATATATGGGCCCCATAGGGAAGTCATTTATTGCGCCGTAAGGGTTAAGGAAATCCACTTATGTATTAGAAACTATTGCCCTTGGTGAGGAATTGTGACACCATCACCATGTCACACAGACGGCGCACGTGGGCAAAACCGAGTGGGGAAAAGGATGCGCGAGTACCACACTTGAGCGTTCTCAGCAATAGTAGGTAAAATTTGTTGACAGACGTCCCGATTTGGATGGCTATAAGTTGAATCCCTCCTTAACTACCCGTTCCTAACGTCATTCTTAATATTTGGATACTCCTGGTCATCGTACCTCCATCATTCATATATATGTTGTGAGGATGATTGATTAAAGCATATGCCATTGGGAGTGTATGGGACTCTTGTGAGACGAGTTATCCCACACTGTCACGCAATAGGTCAATGGTGACTGCCACGAGGTTATACGGTATTAGAGCTTTAGGATGTTTTATTCATCAACACGCGTGGATTTGGTTCCTAAGATCTACACATTGCAACTAATTATCCATATTGCGATATATTCAAAGTAGTACTATTCCTCTTACTCAAATCCACTTATGATTCACTACCTCTCTTTTTCTCATTTCACTATGGCATTGTATTAACACTCACTTATCTTAACACACACCTTCACCACCTTCTAATTTCTATAAGTTACCCAGCGATCACCCATCGTGCGGTGGCCTCTTCAGCTGAGTTTCAATGCATGAGAATTTACACTCTTTTTACTTCAACATATGTATTTTCCTTTCATCATTGTATTCAAAGTTTCTATTAGTGGACTATATGGACCCCACACGATGTATGTTTTACATCGATCCGTCCATCCATTTAGCAAGCTCGTTTTAAGGCTTGAGATTAAAAATAAGATAGATCCGATTATCGGGGGACCACTCTGCAAAAAGCTACAGGGGAATGAGCGTCTACCATTGAAACCCCATTTTGGGATTACAAGTCATGAATCAATATGATATTTGTTTTTCCTCTAACATCAGTCTTCGTGACTTTATAAGTAGACTAGATGGGAAATAAACGATATGGTGGGCGTTAAAAATTTAATTGTGGAAATTTTTATCCCCATTGCCAATTGTTGTATGGTCCAGATGATCTTTGGATATGATTCAATCTTTTTGAATAATACTCTAAAATGATTTCTATCAATAGATGAATGGTTTAGTAGTACGGCCCAATTGACTTTGCCCATTTGATTCGGCTCAATTGATTTGGCCCACTTGTACCGGCCCATTTGACTCGGCCCAATTGAGTTGGCCCAATTGATAAGCCCATTTGATCGGCCCAATTGATTTGGCCCATTTGTACTGGCCCATTTGACTCGGCCCATTTGTACCGGCCCTTTCACTCGGCCCAAGTGATTCGGCCCATTTCACTCGATCCATTTGATCAGCCTAATTGATTCGGACCATTTGTACCGGCCCATTTGATCGGCCCAATTGATTCACCCCATTGGTACCGACCCATGTCATTGGCCCATTTGATTCGCCCCAATTGATTCGCCCCATTTGTACCGGCCCATTGGATTGGCCCAATTGAATCAGCCCATTTGTACCTGCCCATTTGACTCGACCCATTTGATTGGCCCAATTGATTCAGCCCATTTGTACCTGCCCATTTGACTTGGCCCATTTGATCGGCCCAAGTGATTCGACTCATTTGTACTGTCCCATTTGATTGGCCCAATTGATTCGGCCTATTTGTACCAGCTCATTTGACTCGGCTCATTTGATCTGCCCAATTGATTCGGCCCATTGGTACCAGCCCATTTGATTCGGCTCATTTGATTCAACCCATTTGATTCGGCCCATTTGATTGGCTCATTTGATTCGACCCATTTGATTGGCCCACTTAAGGTATATGAGGCCCAATGAGACGTATGTGAGGCCTTTGTGTGGGTCGAATGTGATGTATATGAGGCCCGATGCAATGTGAGATTCCACCATGATGTATGTAATGATGTTTTTGGCATTCGCGCCTTGGGAGCTATGATGGTTTGATATCCACATTGGTGAGCGATGATGGTTAAATGTCCTCATTATGACCTTCCCTTAGGCATTGTTAGGCCCATTCTCACTAATTATCGAGGCCGATTGTTGGGGCCGATTCTGATTGTTGAGGCTAATTCCGTTTATCGAGGTCGATTCCAATTGTCGAGGCATATTTTGATTGTCGAGGCCGATTCTGATTATCGAGGCTTATTCCGATTATCGAGGCTGATAATCGAGGCTAATTCAAATTTTTGAGACCGATTATCGAGGCTAATTCTGATTGTCAAGGCCGATTCTGATTGTCGAGGCTAATTCTAATTGTCGAGGCCGATTTCGATTGTCGAGGCCGGTTCCGATTGCCGAGGTCGATTATCGAGGCTGATTCTGATTACTGAGGCTGATTCAGATTATTGAGACCGATTTTGACTATCGAGGCCGATTATCGATGCTAATTATGAAAATGTGACAGCATAGCGTCATGATACCTATACTTTGGAGCTCACCTTTTGTATATATTGGGCCCCATAGAGAAGTCTGGTTTATTGCGCGATAGATGCGGTAAGGAAATCCACTTATTGTACGTAGACTCGGCTTTGCCCTCGGTGGGGGATATTGTGACACTCCATCACTGTGATCACTTGTGGGTGGGCGCACATGGGCATACACTAAGTGGACGGGGCATGAGGACCTGAACGAGGTATCAATGATTGGTAGGCTACTGCGCACATAGTGAAGGCAGAACTTTATCTTAGAACGGGAGTATCGTCCGATGTTGTGGTGGCTATAAGTTGCATTCTTTCCTTAACTATCGTGATGCGTTTTAATTCAGTAAGTTAATCTTGATATTTGGACCAAATCTGCCGCCCTTCTGTGGACCCCCATCATTCGTATGCATGTTGTGATGTATGATTGATTAAAGCAGATGCCATTGGGATGAGATGATTATGGGACTCCTTGTGAGATGGAGCTATTCCCACATGATCGCGCGATACACACAGGTTTGATGTATGGCTTAGATGAGGTTGACGGTATTCGTGGCTCTTCAAGATTTGCATATTTCATTGCATCATCGACATCTGATATTTGGTTCTCTATGATTCTGCATTTGCAAGCTGATCCGCATTGCATATTCTGATATTGTATGATCCATGATCTACTCAGTATTTTTGCTTACTCTAATATCGGATGATTCATGATCTTTCTAGTATTTTCGATAGTGTATGATTATGGCATTGTATTAAATACTTGGCACTTATATTGTGCACACACTTTCATCACCCACTAAGCTTTCTATAAGCTTATGAACGATAGATGTGTGCAAGTGGCGTTAGGCTGCAACAGCGTTAAGCTTGGAGCGTGCAACTGTCTTCTACAATTTTAATTTTATTTAATATAAATATATTTCCCTTTCAGCATTGTATTCAAAGTTTCTATTAGTGGATATGTGATGATGATGTTGCCTTTGTGATTTAGGTAAATTTGTGATTATGCTTCTTATGAGGCAAATGTATGTTGGAAAATCCTCCTTATAGGATCCGAGGATCGGAATGTGGCGTATGCGCGCTGGGAGTCGAGAATGGGGTACTAAGGAGGCTGTCGGCACAGGATTCAATGATGAAGAATTTTTTGAGCCCGATTTTTCGTGTTTGGGGAATGACAAACGTTGGTATTAGAGCATAACTTGGGAATACTTGAAGATAACATCACATACCTGCTAATAGTTACCCTACACTCCATGATTGTTGAGAACTTAAAATAATTAGGTCCTCGAGTTCGAATAACATAGAGATTTTCTTATATAACTCCATACCGCTGAGATTGTGAGGCTGATTAGTGTTCCAGTCTCAATTGTTTCTGATTGGGATCCGAGATTCAATAGGATCACCATAGTGTTGATGATGCGTCTTAGGAGGGCGAGGTTGAGATTAGAGAGCGCTATCTTCATCCTTTTGTAGATTGATTGAGCCTTGACATATATACTTGATGATGTTTCCTCTTCCCTTGTTTATTCTGTAAATTTTGAGGATGAAATTTTTATTAGATGGTGAGAGCTATAAGACTCGTATCCAAGCACGTACCCTTTCGTAGGCTTTTGCGGTACTCTCATTCGAATTACGGTGACCCATGATCTGTTATCGGCATTTGCTTACGATCCGGAGTCGTATCCCGTGTTCTAGAGTCGGCTCGATCAGAGACTTGTACCCTTGTGATCGTGCCGTCGTCGTGGTGCCGACGCGGCGTCTCGCGCGCCGAGGTGATACCTAGACCAGGAGATGTGAGCCCACGTTCAGTTCGAGAAAAGATGCCACGCAAGAGAATCTCTATCAAATGTTAAATCAATCCCATCAATCAATCAAAGTACAACCCATCACTCCATCACATCCCCAAGTACAGAAGTCATTCCCTAAGTCAACTCTCTCTTACATAACCCATACCACCCATCACCCATCATCCATCACTCCATTCATCACCCATCTCTCTCCCTTACATCACTCCTCTTTCTCTCTCTCTCTTCACTCCATTTTCTTAAGCAACCCCATGAGAGCAATCGTCTAAGCTCCATGGATAGTGTTTGTGTGGACCACTTTCTATCTCCTATCTCCACCATCCAAGTTTCATCTCAACCATTGAAGTTGTTCCTTTGGAGCTCTAGCATGCATTAGCGGAAGAAGGAAGAAGAGATCAAAGGTGGGTGTTCTTCTAAGTTTTGATTTATGTGATTTTGATGATTTGAGGGCCCACTTATGGTGAGACCTATCTTGATGTATGTATTGTATAGGGAGGGCCCATAGTGGTGGGGTCCCTCCCCTTGTCATGTCACTCTATCTCTCTCTCTCTCTCTCTCTCTCTTCTTTTTTATTATTTTCCTTGTGTGATGGTCCACCTTGGTGGACGGTACTGCGGACCCCATCTATGATGTATGTATTCTGAATCCACACCGTCCCTCTGCTGATCTGTTGGATGGAAGGAAAACACAAATAACACCTTGATCTAAAGCAAGTGGGTCACACTGACATGGACCCCAACTGGACGCTAGGGTGCACAAATACCAGCTTGATTTAAAAATTCTGCACGTGTGTACCCACACCTTCCATCCATTCTTCTAATCAATGCAGTAGATTCAAATCTCAAGTGGAGAACACTGTCCACTGTCCAGATATGTAAGTGTTTACATCCCCACCATCTAGATAATCTGGACGTGGGACCATCTTGATGTACCGTCCATCAGTGGGGCCATGACGTCTACAGATTCTGTGGGTCCCACCATGAGGATGTGTTCATCTAGGCTATCCATTCTTGTGGGGCCTGCAATATTAGGTGGGCCCCTTTCATCCTGGCCGTCCAGTGTCCCTGGATGCTGGACGCTGCCACTACTCGGCCACACACACACACGTGTATATATGTGTATATATAATACATATAATATATATACTATATAATATAATATATTATGTCATATAAATGTTGTGGTAGGCCACTGATACGTGGGACCCACCTTTATCTTAACGTCCACACTGTCCAGATGGATCTAGATGGTGGATATGGATAGCCTCCTACCACCGTATATATATATATATATATATATATATATATATATATATATAATATGATATTATATTATATAATATATAATATATATTGATAACATTATGGGTGGGCCACTCCTACATGGGACCCACCAGTGGGACCCACCTTTAACCCATGTGGATCTGCACCGTCTAGATGGATCTGGACGGTGGATCTGGGCAGCCACTCCCCCTTAGATATACACACACACACACATGTTATATTATATTTAAGTATATAATATATTATATTATATAATATGATATATTATGGTGGGCTCCACGTGGGACCCACCAGATGTATATTTAATATACATATATATGTATGTTGCGGTGGGGCCACATCCACGTGGGAGCCCACCTTGTTGCAAATATTCAACCATCCATCCCTTTTACGTGCTGGGCCATGTATATAGACCCCACACTGATGTATGTGTTACATCTGATCCGTCCATCCATTTGGCAAGCTCATTTCAAGGCTTGAGAAAAAAAAAGACAGATCCAGTTATCAGGTGGACCACACTACAGAAAATAGTGGGCTTAAACGTCTACCGTTGAAACCCCTTTTTGGGATTACAGAAGTCATGAATCAATATGATAATTGTTTTTCCTCTAAGATCAGGTCTTTATGACCTTATGAATAGACCGGATGGGAAATAAATGATATGGTGGGCCCGATGAAAATTTAATTGTGGAAATTATTATCACCACTGCCAATTGTGGTATGGTCCAGATGATCTTAGATATGATTCAATCTTTTTGAATAATACTCTAAAATGATTTCTATCAATAGATGAATAGTTTAGTGGTACGACCCAATTGACTCGGCCCATTTGATTCGGCCCAATTGATTCGGCCCATTTGTATCGACCCATTTGACTCGGCCCATTTGATTGGCCCAATTGATTCGGCCCATTTGTACCGGCCCATTTGACTCGACCCATTTGATCGACCCAAGAGATTCAACCCATTTGTACCATCCCATTTAACTCACCCATTTGATCGGCCCAATTAATTCGGCCTATTTGACTCGGCCCATTTGATCGACCCAATTGAGTTGGCCCATTTGTACTAGCTTATTTGACTCGGCCCATTTGATCGACCAAATTGATTCGGCCCATTTGATCGGCCCAAGTGATTCGGCCCATTGTACCGACCTATTTAACTCGGCCCATTTGACTCGTCTCACTTATACCGGCCCATTTGACTCGGCCCATTTAATCGGCCCAAGTGATTTGGCCCATTTGTACCGACCCATTTGACTCGGCCCATTTGATCAGCCCAATTGATTCGGCCCATTTGTACCGGCCCATTTGACTCGGCCTGTTTGATCGACCCAATTGATTCACCCCATTAATATTGGCCCATTTGATTCGGCCCAATTGATTTGGCCCATTTGTACCCGCCCATTTAACTCGGCCCAATTGACTCGGCCCATTTGTACCAGCCCTTTTGATTTGACCCATTTGATCGGCCCAATTGATTCGGCCCATTTGTACCTGCCCATTTGACTCAGCCCAAGTGATTCGGCCCATTTGTACTGGTCCATTTGACTCGGCCCAATTGATTAGGCCCATTTGTACCAGCCCATTTGACTTGACCCATTTGATCTGCCTAATTGATTCGGCCCATTGGTACTGGCCCATTTGATTTGGCCCATTTGATTGGCTCATTTGATTCGGCCCATTTGATTGGCCCATTTGATTGGCTCATTTGATTCGACCCATTTGATTCGACCTATTTGATAGACCCACTTAAGGTATATGAGGCCCAATGAGATGTATGTGAGGCCTTTGTGTGTGACGAATGTGATGTATATGAGGCCTGTTGTAATGTGAGATTCCACCATGATGTATGTAATTATGTTTTTGGCGACCACTCGTTGGGAGCAATGATGGTTTGATGTCCACATTTGTGAGCGATGATGGTTAAATGTCCACATAGTGACCTTCCCTTAGCCTTGTTAGGCCCATTCTCACTGATTGTCGAGGCCGATTCTGATTATTGAGGCTGATTTTGATTATCGAGGCCTATTCTAATTATCGAGGTTGATTATCGAGGCCTATTCCGATTATCGAGGCCAATTATCGTTCCTGATTTTGATTGTTAAGGTCGATCCTGATTGTCGAGGCTGATTCCAATTGTCGAGTCGATTTTGATTATTGAGGCCGATTCTGATTACTGAGGTCAATTCTGTTTATTGAGGCCGATTCCGATTATCGAGGCTGATTCCTATTGTCGAGGCCGATTCCGATTGTCGAGGCCAATTATCGATGCCGATTATTAATATGTGACAGCATAACATTATGATACCTATACTTTGCAGCCCACCTTGTATATATATTGGGCCCCATAGGGAAGTCCAGTTTATTACGCGATATAAGGGGGTAAGGAAGTCCACTTATTGTACTTAGACTTGGCTTTGCCCTCGGTGGGGGATATTATAATGCTCTATCATTGTGATCACATGTGGGCAGACACACATAAGCGGACACTGAGTGGGCGGGGCATGAGGACCTGAACGAGATACCAGTGATTGACAAGCTACTGTGCTGGCAGGCTACTACGCACACAGTGAAGGCAGAGCTTTGTCTCACATCAGGAGTATCGTCTGATGTTGTGGTGGCTATAAGTTGGATTCTTTCCTTAACCATCGTGATGCATTTTAAATCAGTGAGCTTATCTTGATATTTGGACTAGATCCGCCATCCTTCTATGGACCCCCATCATTTGTATGCATGTTGTGATGGATGATTGATTAAAGTAGATGCCATTGGGCGGAGATGATTATGGGACTCCTTGTGAGATGGAGTTATCCCCACATGATCGCGCGATACGCACAAGTTTGATGTATGGCATAGATGAGGTTGACAATATTCGTGGCTCTTCAGGGTTTGCATATTGCATTGCATCATCAGCATCTGATATTTGGTTCTTTATGATTCTACATTTACAAGCTGATCCGCATTGCATATTCTGATATTATGATCCACGATCTTGTCAGTATTTCTGCTTACTCTAATATCGTATGATTCATGATCTTGCTAGTATTTTTGATAGTGTATGATTATGGCATTGTATTGAATACTTGGCACGTATCTTGTGCACACACGTTCACCACCCACTAAGCTTTGTATAAGCTTATGCACAATAGATGCATGTAAGTGGCATTAGGTTGTAGTAACGTTGAGCTTGGAGTGTGCAGCTGTCTTTTAGAGCTTTGATTTTATTCAACGCATGTATTTCCCTTTTAGCATTGTATTCAAAGTTTCTATTAGTGGATATGTGATGATGATGTTGCCTTTATGATTTGGGTAAATATGTGGTTATGCTTCTTATGAGACAAATGTACGTTAGAAAATCCTCCTTGTAGGATCACAAGATCGGAATCTAGCGTATGCACATTAGGAGCCGAGAATGGGGTACTACGGAGGCTGTCGACACCGGATTCAGCGATCGAGAATTTTATGAGCCCGATTTCCTGGTTTGGGGTGTGACAATGACATAGCAGGAGACGCGGCCTGCCGGTATTTGACCCTCATGCGCTCATATATATCCACTCGGTCTCGATGTTGGGGCGTCCTCTAGTACCAAGAGGGTTTAAAGATTTTCACCTAGGGGCATCTTTGGCCGACCGATGCTAATAACAGATTTTCGGTGTCCCATATGACCATCCGCGACATGCCTGTGGAGGCTATGACCCTTATGTCGATAGGGCGTATAGTAATCACATTACACAATGCAAGATGCATAATTCATACAATCCAATCATGCATCAATCATGCGCATATCATGCGCTCATGTGGAATAACTCCACCTATCAGGGAGTCCTATAAACCATCTATACTATGGCATATGCAATGGTCAATCACATCTCATAACAAACATGCAGATGATGCATATGGGCATGTATCATGATGTTATGTTGTCAAATACTCATAATTGGTATCAATAATCGGCACCGACAATCGACCTCGATAATTGGCATGGACAATCAGCCTCGACAATGTGGACATTTAACCAACATTGCCCCCAAAGAGTGGCCCACATAGAGCCTAACTTATAGAGGACCATGGCCTCACACAAGGGCCTAATATACACACCATGGGCCTCACTCAAGAGCTTAATACACATCATGATGGGCCTCTCACATGGGCCTAATTTACATCACAATGGGCTCCATCGCCAGGCCCTCAAATGCATCACAATGGGTCTCCTCACATAGACCTCATATTCATTACATTAGGCCTTAAACATGGGCTAAATACATATCACAATGGGCCTCGAATACGGGCCGCATATACATCACATTGGGCCTCAAACACGGGCTGATATACATCACATTGGGCCTCAAACACAGGCTGAATACACATCACAATGGGCCTCAACTATGGACCGCATATACATCATAAGGGTTTCAACAATCGGCCTCGACAATCGGAATTGACCTCGAGAATCAGAATATGCCTCGATAATTGGCCTCGACAATTGAAATCAGCCTCAATAATTAGAATCAGCCTCGACAATTGGAATCAGCCTCGACAATCAGAATCGGCTCGATAATCGGAATCGGCCTCGATAATCAGAATCAGCCTTGACAATCGGAATCGGCCTCAACAATCAGAATTAGCCTCAACAACCGGCCTTGACAATCGGAATCGGCCTCAACAATCGGAATTGGCCTCAACAATCGGAATCGACCTTAACAATCGGAATCGGCTTCGACAATCGGCCTCGACAATCGGAATCGACATTGATGATCGGCCTTAACAATCGGAATCGGCCTCGACAATCAGAATTGGCCTCAATAATCGGAATCGACTTCGATAATCATAATTGGCCTCTATAATCATAATTGACCTCAATAATCGAAATCAGACTCGACAATCGAAATCGGCCTCAACAATCGAAATCAGCCTCGACGATTAGAATTGGCCTCGATAATCATAATTGGCTTCGATAATCATAATCAGCTTCGATGATTAGCCTCAACAATCGGAATCGACCTTGATAATTAGCCTCAACAATCGGTATCGGCTTTGACAATCAGAATCGGTATCGACAATCAGAATCGGCCTCGACAATCAGAATCGGCCTCGATAATCATAATCAGCCTCGATGATCGTCCTTAACAATCAGAATCGGCCTTAATAATCGGCCTCGACAATTAGAATCGACCTCGACAATCAAAATCGGCCTCGATAATCATAATCGGCCTCGATGATCGGCCTCAACAATCGGAATCGGTAATCGGCCTCTATGCAAGGCGGGATCCATGGATGGACAGCCGATGATGGACCAAGTAATATCAATGGGGCCCAATCGTTTGGGGTAACCCACTAGAGAATGATGAGAATGGGCCCAACCAGGCCTAAGGGAAGGTCACAATGTGGATGTTTAACCATCATTGCCCATCAATGTGGACATTTAACCAACATTGCTCCTAAGAAGTGCTCCACATGGAGCCAAACATATAGTGGGCCCATGACCTCACATAAAGGCCTAATATACATCGCAATGGGCCTCATACAAGGGCTACATACACATCACTATGGGCTATATCACATGGTCCTAATACACGTCACGGTGGGCCACATCACATGTTCCTAATACACGTCACGGTGGGCCACATCACATGGGCCACACCAGTGGGCCTCATATACATCTAGTGGACTGCATTGATGGGCCTCATATACATAACAGGTGGGCCTTGTACATGGGCCTCAGATACATCACACAGGCCAACCCATGGACCTAATGCACATCATAAATGACCTCATTAAATGGGCTACAAAAACATCATAATGGTCACGCCATATGGGCCAGGAATACATCTCATTGGGCCTTACCAATGGGTCAGAAATACATCACAATGGGCCACAACATATGGGCCAAAAATACATTTCAATGGGTCACGACGTATGGGCTGGAAATACATCTCATTGGGCCTTACCAATGGCCTGAAAATACATCACAATAGGCCACGACATATGGGTCGAAAATACATCTTAATGGGCCATGACATATGGACCTCATATACATTGAGTGGGCCGCATCAATGGGCTGAACCAATGGGCCTCAAACATTCTCAAAAAAATGAATCATATTAAAGGATCATCTGGACCATACCATGAATAGCAATGGAGAAAATGATTTTTCACCGTTAAAATCTCACAGGGCCCACAGAAAATCGTGGGAGCAGCCACACCCACTGTTCAATTATTTATAGGATCCACCGCTACATAGTTTCGAGATTCAACCTATTCATCAGTTAACACAGATATAGATGAAGTGAAACAAAATATCAACTTGATTGGGAACTACTGTGGCCCTTAGAGGTTTTTTAACAGTGGATGTCACTGTCCCCACTGTTTTTGGCAGTGTGGTCCACTTGATATGCAGTGCTGATGAAGCACGTGCATCACAGTGCATCCCACCATCCAGCAATCTATACGGTGAAGATAAAACACACATTATGGTGTGGTCCACGGTTTAAATGGACAGACAACGTGGATGTGAAACAAATACATCACGGTGGGGCGACGAGCTCACCAAAGGAATGGACTGTTTGGAAGTAATACATACATCATAGGATGGGGTCCATGTCCTAGCTGGATAGTGGGGACTCCACACGTGTGGCTAGATCCCACCGTCTAGCAAGTAGACGAACGGTGTGAACAAGACCCGTACCTCACGGTGGTGATGCCCCACGTCCAGACCATCCAACGATCTGGATGGACGTAGTGGATATACAATACATACCCCTTGGTGGGTCCCACATGGCGGGCCACCCACTCCAACCCTCTTCAAATATATATATATATATATATATATATATATCATATTTATTTATTTTATTTATTATTTATTTTTTTTCAAAATGGGAGTCCAAATCCAGTGTCCAGACACTGGACGTCTGGACGTATGGATTTCAACCCATACATCATAAGCTATAAAACATCACCTAATCCAGGTGGGTCCACACGCGTGGCCCACCCCAACTTTGAATCAAAATGATATTTGTGTTTTTCCTTCATCCAAGTCTGTCCAGACGGACGGGCGGCAATCCCGTCTGCCTGACAGTCTAGCAAGGTGAGTTCGACGCATGGATGGCATGGATATGATACATACATCATGGTGGGCTACACACACACACCGACATCCATAAGAGAGAGAGAGAGAAGAAGGGGAGGTACCTCGCCTATTGAGCCCTCCCTTATACAATGCATACATCATGTGGGTCCCACATCAAGTAGGCCCTAAGATTTCAAATAAACAGTGGATCACCCACGTTTGGCTCCTTCTTTAGCTTTTTGGACTCATGTGCTCCTTACCTTCAATTTTGATGGAAGTTGATGAAGAATGAATGCTTGAGATGGGAGATGAGAGGGTGGGAAAGTGGGCCACACTTGTTGTTTTGGGAAGGCTTGGAGATCTTGGACATTTTGAGTGTTTCTCATGGGGTTGGAGAGTGAAAATAGAAATGAGAGAGAGAGAGGGAGAGAGAAATGATGGATGAAAAGGGATGGATGGAATGGTTGTTGTAAGGGATGAGAATGGGAAAGCATAGGTTGGATTGAAATTTGTACAAAGGAGGTATGGGTGGGGAGAGAGAGAGTTGACTTGTGAAGGGGGTGAGGTGGCATCGGTTATGTGTGATTGAAAAGGCCAAGCTATATGTCCTGGGGGGGGGGGGGGGGGGGGGTTGAAAAGGACTATGCCAAATTAAATCTTTAACAACAGAATTTTAAATGATTAAAGAAAAGATAGCACTTTAAACAAATCATAGTACGAAAATGTAAAGCAAACTCAAAATTCAAGTCTTGAGAGGTTGATGCAAATGTTGTTCTAAGGACAACCTTGCACCATAAAAACCAAGGGTTTATGGCAAGACAACCTTACTAGAACGGTTTAAGTATCATTATCTTAAACTTAAGAGGAATAAAGAGTAAATAGCAAGAACGAAAGTCTAAACTATTACAACATTCCCCACAATGCTTGAAATGTAAATATTACAACATTCGCATCCACACATACATCTCACAACTTTGAATGATAAAAGATATAACAAATAAACAAACATTCAAATCACAAGACATAAAGAATTATAGTGGTTCGCCTGTTGTTCACCAATTGTGAAACAACAGCTGCACAGCTTGCTACTCCACTCCTAATATCCTCACACAGGGGATATTAGCGTTCACTATGAAAATAGGTTTTTCTTCGGTTCACTTAAAACCCTCATAATTGTGTCTTTCTAATGGGCTTACACAATTCAAAACCCCACACTCTAAATTTTCTAGCTCTCCTCAGATAACCAATACATAGAGATTTTTCTGGCTTAATCTCAAAGAAACCAAAAGCATAGAAGATTTACATAAATGTAAAATACCTGGATGTCTCCTTTTGTAGCAGCCTGGAAGAATCAAATTGGAGTAGAAGTTCGAATGTAGAAGTTCAATTTCCAATACTCACTTTGAAATGGTTATAAGTTCTAATTGATTTTAAATTAGATCAAGTTGGGCTAGCTCTATTTGATTTTGTTCCAAGAAGTGGAATATCACAATTCCTCTTCCAAATCGGATTGGAATGCAGAAACAAAATCAAATATAAAAAGCTAACAAAAGAGAATATTAAATATACACAATGTAGCTTAAAAAGAACATAAACTTATCTCTCAGAGTGATGCTTTGATTTTACTTTAATTAGATATAAAACTCTAAAATTCATGCTCTATTTATAGCTAAAGAAATCGCATATACGACTAGTCCTGTGGACACAACAACTGGTCTTAGTTCCAACAACATTTTGAAAATTTGAGCACAATCGGATAAAACGTTCGACGATTGATCGTAGGTACTTGACGACTGGTCGTGAGTCCTCCACGACTGGACATGACCTTCCCATGACTGGTCGTGAGGAACCAGAATTCATTGGTGGAGTTTGAGTCGTAGCTGCAGGACTGGTCATGAACGAGTAGGCACTGTTCACACGACTGGTCGAGCAGACTCCATGACTGGTCGTAGCTCAACCAAAAAATTCTGAAAATTTAGAACAACTTAGGACTGGTCTTGAAATTTCTTGGACTGGTTGAGCCAGTTCTAGGACTAGTCGAACGGAGTCCAGGACTAGTCTAAGAATAGACCAAAACAA
The DNA here is from genome assembly GCF_029962835.1 of Magnolia sinica. Classification (NCBI taxonomy): domain Eukaryota; kingdom Viridiplantae; phylum Streptophyta; class Magnoliopsida; order Magnoliales; family Magnoliaceae; genus Magnolia; species Magnolia sinica. Next base: position 37,923,432 of record NC_080577.1, read on the forward strand.
ATATAAAATAAGCAATTGACTTATGTATTTGAAATAACCTACCTTAAGGTCAATCTAAGGTCATTCAAACCTGAGACATGAAATATGAACATTGAACATTCTTTTCTTCAGATGATGGATGATCTTTGAAGATCGTGAAGCTTTAGATCTCGACGTTTGATGAAGCTTAAAAGCTTGAACTTGTAGTTCTTGAGTTGTACTTCAGAGATCTTTGGAAGCTTGAACTTGTAGTTCTTGCGTTGTACTTCACCTTGAGTCTTGAACAAGATCTCGTAGCTTAAAAACTTTGAAGTTTTAGTGAAGAGAATAATATACTTCATCTTGCATTTCTTGAAGTAGATCATTGTACTTGACTTGAAGCATTGTCCTTGAGCATGAGATGCATTGCCTTGAACATATATATCAACGTTCTAAATAAGACATAGATTGTGGTTTTGGCACAATAAAATTTGACAATCAAAGGAGCAAATAACCATAGCACTTACAATCTCCCCCTTTGTCAAATTTGTGACAAAACATACTGAAGCATCTCAATAAAGAATCATGCACCTGTTATAAAAGGAAACCATTTACAGCCTGGTTAAAGAATCATGCACTAATTATCATCAACTAGCACACATCATCATGAAGTAGACAAAACACTTCCTTACTTACTCCCCCTGAATAGCACATACAAAAAATTATGCAAATTATTCTATGCTACTACCCCACATCCATATCCATTCCATATCCATAAAGAATCAATCTAAAAATATTTCTCCCCCTTTTTGTCACAATATGAGAAAGGATGCAAAGAAGAAATGGAAGAGAAAGACTTAACAAAAGCGTAATAAAGGAGTTAACTAGACAAGATATGAAAGATATATAAGCAAATTCAAAGATCACATATCATTAACCAAAGTCAACCAAAATCAGTCTCACAAATTGAAAGAAACCAAAGTTGTATAAGAGTTATTACAAACCATGGGATAAAAATACTTAATCAGATCCTGAAGAAGGAGCAGGTATGATAGGATCAAGTTGATGAAGGCCCTTATTTAAGCGCCTAAGATACTTGCGCATATATTTAAATTGTAAATCATGGGCAACATTTATGTTCTCTACCTTCTCCTCAAGTGCACGAAGACAAGCATCAAAATCAGATGGTTCATAGTTAGGATCATTAGCAGAGTCTGAATCAATTTCATCAAAAATGTCATCCATATTTTTATTATCAGGAGGAAGATCGCCATCTTCTTCTACATTCCCTGCTTCAGCTCCACCACCACCCACATCCATTTATCCAGGTGTCAATTCCAATTTCATCTTGTTTATATTTGAATTGTTGAAAATAAGATGATGAATAGGAGCCTCTCCAACAAACATAGTAACTAGCATGTGAGTAGCTAACATAGTCATAAGATAAGCAAATGGAATATCATTGTGTTCAGGATGGAGATGAAATTGAATGATAAAATGACAGATCAAAGATGGAATACAAACTTAAGTGCCAGAGACGATAAAATGCAAAACCCGAACCATAAAGGAAGTCAGTTTTATTTTGTTACCAGAACGTGGATACAGATTTGAAATGAATATTCGATGAAGAACCCTATATTTGGATAACAAGTACTTGGAAGCAAGCACATTCCCTTTATGAGTCCATTGCACATCCATATTGCATAATGCTCTAGTGAGCATGTGTTTTTTCGATTCCGAAGGTTTCTCAACTAGAGTGTGAATAGGAATACTCTCGTCATTAACAGGTATATCCATTAGAGCCGAAATCAGATGACGGTCAATTTCAAATGGACCTTCTCTAGTTGCTATTGTAAGCGTTAAATTCTCAGTCGAAAAATTAGAAATGCAAGCAAACATAGCCTGTGCAATAGATTGGTATGCTGGCCCATCCTAATGTAGGATGTTAGCCTAACCTACAGATTAGAGAAGTGGATGGAGACGAAAAGGTTCAAGATCAACAGATCGTTCAACAATAACATTATGCATTCTTAAATCTCACATATGTGCGGGATCATCTTCGGGTGACCGAAAATGGCTCCTTGTTAAAGGAGTCGATCTAGATGAGGAAGCACTATGGGAAGTTTTCTTTTTCCCTCTAGGATCCATTTGCAACAAAAAAAGCAAACAAGCAAGGAGTTGCAAACGATGTGAAATGGGTTTTCTCATAAATAGATTTGGGTGAAGAAACCCTAAAATTTTCAAGGAAACTTGAAATCAAGCACTCCAAAGATGAAAGTGAAGAGATTAGAACTTGAATCTACAAGAATAACTGAAATAATGCACTAACCTTGATGAATCAAACAGTTGGGTACGACTAGTCGTGTTACGGCCCGTTGGAGAAGAAAGAGGAAATGAGGAAGATGATGATTTTCTCCAAATTAAAAAGGTCCAGCGTGCTACACGACTGGTTATGAGTCTTCCTCGACCGGGCGTGCCACGACTGGTCGAGTACATCCTCGACTGGTCGTGTAAAGACAAAAACATGCATTTTTCACATAATTCTGAAATTTAAAATTATAATTTAATAAATATATAAACTATAATACAGAAATGCATGAATAATCAATTTAAATTACACATACTAAGATCAAATTTCAATTTATTAAACCTACTTTTGTTGAGTGGTTTAGTAAAAATGCCAGCAAGTTGAGTCTTGGTTAGAATGTAATCCAAAGAAATTATTTTTTCTTTCACTAATTCATGAATGTAATGATATCTAATGTCAATGTGCTTGGTTCGTGAATGCTGGATTGAATTTTTAGAAATAAATATTCAAACCATCCATCCCTTTAAGTGTTAGGCCATATATATGGACCCCACACTGATGTATTTGTTACATCTGATCCGTCCATCCATTTAGCAAGCTCGTTTTAAGGCTTGAGATTAAAAAATAAGATAGATCCAGTTATCAGGAGGACAACACTACAAAAAATAGTGGGTATGAACGTCTACCATTGAAACCCCATTTTGGGATTACAGAAGTCATGAATCAATATGATATTTGTTTTTCCTCTAACATCAGGTCTTCGTGACTTTATAAGTAGACTAGATGGGAAATAAACGATATGGTGGGCCCGTTAAAAATTTAATTGTGGAAATTTTTATCCCCATTGCCAATTGTTGTATGGTCCAGATGATCTTTGGATATGATTCAATCTTTTTGAATAATACTCTAAAATGATTTCTATCAATAGATGAATGGTTTAGTAGTACGGCCCAATTGACTTTGCCCATTTGATTCGGCTCAATTGATTTGGCCCACTTGTACCGGCCCATTTGACTCGGCCCAATTGAGTTGGCCCAATTGATAAGCCCATTTGATCGGCCCAATTGATTTGGCCCATTTGTACTGGCCCATTTGACTCGGCCCATTTGTACCGGCCCTTTCACTCGGCCCAAGTGATTCGGCCCATTTCACTCGATCCATTTGATCAGCCTAATTGATTCGGACCATTTGTACCGGCCCATTTGATCGGCCCAATTGATTCACCCCATTGGTACCGACCCATGTCATTGGCCCATTTGATTCGCCCCAATTGATTCGCCCCATTTGTACCGGCCCATTGGATTGGCCCAATTGAATCAGCCCATTTGTACCTGCCCATTTGACTCGACCCATTTGATTGGCCCAATTGATTCAGCCCATTTGTACCGGGCCATTTGTATTGGCCCAATTGTACAGGCCTATTTGTATCGGCCCATTTGATTGGCCCAATTGATTCGGCCTATTTGTACCGACCCATTTGACTCGGCCCAATGATTCGGCCCATTGGTACCGGCTCATTTGATTGGCTCATTTGATTCAGCCCATTTGATTCAGCCATTTGATTCGGCCCATTGGATCGACCCATTTGATCGGCCCACTTAAGGCACATGAGGCCCAATGAGACGTATGTGAGGCCTTTGTGTGGGTGGAATGTGATGTATATGAGGCCTGTTGCGATGTGAGATTCCATCATGATGTATGTAATGATGTTTTTGGTGGTCGTGCCTTGGGAGCGATGATGGTTTGACGTCCACATTGGTGAGCGATGATGGCTAAATGTCCACATTGTGACCTTCCCTTAGGCCTTGTTAGGCCCATTCTCACCAATTGTCAAGGCTGATTTCATTTATCGAGGCTGATTCTGATTGTCGAGGCCGATTCCGTTTATCGAGGCCCATTAGGATTGTCGAGGCCGATTCCGATTGTCGAGGCCGATTCTGATTATCGAGGCCAATTCCGATTATCGAGGCTGATAATCGAGGCTAATTCAAATTTTTGAGACCGATTGTCAAGGCCAATTCCGTTTATCAAGGCCGATTCTGATTGTCGAAGCCGATTCCGTTTATCGAGGCCGATTTCGATTGTCGAGGCCGATTCCGATTGTCGAGGTCGATTATCGAGGCTGATTCTGATTACTGAGGCTGATTCAGATTATTGAGACCGATTTTGACTATCGAGGCCGATTATCGATGCTAATTATGAAAATGTGACAGCATAACATCATGATACCTATACTTTGGAGCCCACCTTATGTATATATTGGGCCCCATAGGGAAGTCCAGTTTATTGCGCGATAGAGGAGTTAAGGAAATCCACTTATTGTACTTAGAATTGGCTTTGCCCTTGGTGAGGGATATTGTGACACACCATCACCATGATCACATATGGGCAGGCGCACGTGGGCAAACACTGAGTGGGCGGGGCATGAGGACCTGAGCGAGCTACTAGTGATTGGCAGGCTACTGCGCACATAGTGAAGGTAAAACTTTGTTTCACAACGGGAGTATCGTCTGATGTTGTGGTGGCTATAAGTTGGATTCTTTCATTAACTATCGTGATGCATTTTAAATCAGTGAGCTTATCTTAATATTTGGACTAGATCCGCCGTCCTTCTGTGTACCCCCATCATTCATATATATGTTGTGATGGATGATTGATTAAAGCATATGCCATTGGGCTGAGATGATTATGGGACTCCTTGTGAGACAGAGTTATCCCCACATGATCACGCAATACGCGCAAGTTTGATGTATGGCCTAGATGAGGTTAACGGTATTTGTGGCTCTTTAGGATTTGTATATTGCATTGCATCATCGACAACTGATATTTGGTTCTCTATGATTCTGCATTTGCAAGCTGATCTACATTGCATATTCTGATATTATATGATCAATGATGTAGTTAGTATTTTCGCTTACTCTAATATCTTATGATTCATGATCTTGCCAATATTTTCGATAGTGTATGATTATGGCATTGTATTAAATACTCGACACTTATCTTATGCACACACTTTCACCACCCACTAAGCTTTCTATAAGCTTATGAACGATAGATGCGTGCAGGTGGCGTTAGGTTGCAGCAGCGTTGAGCTTGGAGTGTGCAGCTATCTTTTAAAGCTTTGATTTTATTTAACATATGTATTTTCCTTTCATCATTGTATTCAAAGTTTCTATTAGTGGATATGTGATGATGATGTTGCCTTTGTGATTTAGGTAAATTTGTGATTATGCTTCTTATGAGGCAAATGTATGTTGGAAAATCCTCCTTATAGGATCCGAGGATCGGAATGTGGCGTATGCGCGCTGGGAGTCGAGAATGGGGTACTAAGGAGGCTGTCGGCACAGGATTCAATGATGAAGAATTTTTTGAGACCAATTTCTAGGTTTGGGGAGTGACAGAAGTTGGTATCAGAGCATAACTAGGGAATACCTAAAGATAACATCACATACCTACTGATAGTTACCCTACACTCTATGATTGTTAAGAACTTAGAATGATTAGGTCCCCAAGTTCGAATAACATAGAGATTTTCTAATATAACTCTATACCGTTGAGATTGTGAGGCTGCTTAGTGTTCTCGTCTCGATTGTTTCTAACTAGGATCTGAGATTCAGTAGGATCACCATAGTGTTGATGATGCGTCTTCGAAGGGCAAGGTTGAGATTAGAGAGTGCTATCTTCATCCTTTTGTAGATTGATTGAGCCTTGACATATATACTTGATGATGTTTCCTCTTCCCTTATCTATTCTGTAAATGTCAAGGATGAAATTTTTATTAGGTGGGGAGAGTTGTAAGACCCGCATCCTAGCCTGGACCGTTCGATAGGCCTTCGCGGTTCTCCCGGTTAAATTCCGTCGACTCGTGATCTGTTATCGGCTTTTGCTTGTGATCCGGAGTCGTATCCCGTGTTCTAATGTCGGCTCGACCCGAGACTGGTACCCTTGTGACCGCGCCGTCGCCGTGGTTCCGACGCGGCATCTTGCACGCTGAGGCGATACCCAGACCAGGAGATGTGGGCCCGCGTTTAGTTTGAGAAAAAACGCCGCACAAGAGAATCTCTATCAAATGTCAAATCAATCCCATCAATCAATCAAAGTACAACCCATCACTCCATCACATCCCCAAGTACAAAAGCCATTCCTCAAGTCAACTCTCTCTTACACAACCCATACCACTCATCACCCATCATCCATCAGTCCATTCATCACCCATCTCTCTCCCTTACATCACTCCTCTCTCTCTCTCTCTTCACTCCATTTTCTCAAGTAACCCCATGAGAGCAATCATCTAAGCTCCATAGATAGAGTTTGTGTGGCCCACTTTCTATCTCTTATCTCCACTATCCAAGTTTCATCTCAACCGTTGAAGTTGTTCCTTTGGAGCTCTAGCATGCATTGCCAGAAGAAGGAAGAAGAGTTAAAGGTGGGTGTTCTTCTAAGTTTTGATTTGTGTGATTTTGATGATTTGAGGGTTGTGGTGGGATCCATCTTGATGTATGTATTGTATTAGGAGGGCCCATAGTGGCGAGGTCCCTCCCCTTCTCACGTCTCTCTATCTCTCTCTCTCTCTCTCTCTCTCTTCTTTTTTATTATTTTCCTTGTGTGATGGTCCACCTTGGTGGATGGTACCGTGAACCCCATCTATGATGTATGTATTCTGAATCCACACCGTCCCTCTGCTGATCTGTTGGATGGAAGGAAAAAACAAATAGCACCTTGATCTAAAGTAGGTGGGTCACACTGACGTCGACCCCAACTGGACGCTAGGGTGCACAAATACCAGCTTGATTTAAAAATTCTGCACGTGTGTACCCACACCTTCCATCCATTCTTCTAATCAATGCAGTAGATTCAAATCTCAAGTGGAGAACACTGTCCACTGTCCAGATATGTAAGTGTTTACATCCCCACCATCTAGATAATCTGGACGTGGGACCATCTTGATGTACCGTCCATCAGTGGGGCCATGACGTCTACAGATTCTGTGGGTCCCACCGTGAGGATGTGTTCATCTAGGCTATCCATTCTTGTGGGGCCTGCAATATTAGGTGGGCCCCATTCATCCTGGCCATCCAGTGTCCCTGGATGCTGGACGCTGCCACTACACGGCCACACACACACGTGTATATATGTGTATATATAATACATATAATATATATACTATATAATATTATATATTATATCATATAAATGTTGTGGTGGGCCACTGATACGTGAGACCCACCTTTATCTTAACGTCCACACTGTCCAGATGGATCTCGACGGTGGATATGGATAGCCTCCTGCCACCGTATACATATATATAATATATGATATTATATTATATAATATATAATATATATTAATAACATTATGGGTGGGCCACTCCTACATGGGACCCACCAGTGGGACCCACCTTTAACCCATGTGGATCTGCACCGTCTAGATGGATCTGGACGGTGGATCTGGGCAACCACTCCCCCTTAGATATATATATATATAAAATATGTTATATTATATTTAAGTATATAATATATTATATTATATAATATGATATATTATGGTGGGCTCCACATGGGACCCACCAGATGTATATTTAATATACATATATATGTATGTTGCGGTGGGGCCACATCCACGTGGGAGCCCACCCTGCTGCAAATATTCAAATTGTCCATCCCTTTTACTTGCTCGGCCATGTATATGGACCCCACACTGATGTATGTGTTACATCTAATCCGTACATCCATTTGGCAAGCTCGTTTCAAGGGTTGAGACTAAAAAATAAGACAGATCCAATTATCAGGTGGACCACACTACAGAAAACAGTGGGTTTGAACGTTTACTATTGAAACCCCATTTTGGGTTTACAGAAGTGATGAATCAATATGATATTTGTTTTTCCTCTAAGATCAGGTCTTTATGACCTTATGAATAGACTGGATGGGAAATAAATGATATGGTGGGCCCGATGAAAATTTAATTGTGAAAATTATTATCACCACTGCCAATTGTGGTATGGTCCAGATGATCTTAAATATGATTCAATCTTTTTGAATAATACTGTAAAATGATTTCTATCAATAGATGAATAGTTTAGTGGTATGGCCCAATTGACTCGGCCCATTTGATTCGGCCCAATTGATTCGGCCCATTTGTATCGGCCCATTTGATCAGCCCAATTGAGTCGGCCCATTTGTACCGGCCCATTTGACTCGACCCATTTGATCGACCCAAGTGATTCAGCCCATTTGTACCGTCCCATTTGACTCGCCCATTTGATCGGCCCAATTAATTCGGCCTATTTGACTTGGCCCATTTGATCGACCCAATTAAGTTGGCCCATTTGTACCAGCCTATTTGACTCGGCCCATTTGATCGACCAAATTGATTCGGCCCATTTGATTGGCCTAAGTGATTCGGCCCATTTATACCGACCTATTTGACTCGGACCATTTGATTCGTCTCACTTATACCGGCCCATTTGACTCGGCCCATTTAATCGGCCCAAGTGATTTGGCCCATTTGTACCGACCCATTTGACTCGGCCCATTTGATTAGCCCAATTGATTTGGCCCATTTGTACCAGCCCATTTGACTCGGCCTATTGGATCGGCCCAATTGATTCACCCCATTAGTATCGGCCCATTTGATTCGACCCAATTGATTTGGCCCATTTGTACCCGCTTATTTGACTCGGCCCATTTGATCAGCTCAATTGAGTCAGCCCATTTGTACCAGCCCTTTTGATTCGACCCATTTGATCGGCCCAATTGATTCGGCCCATTTGTACCTGCCCATTTGACTCAACCCAAGTGATTCGGCCCATTTGTACTGGTCCATTTGACTCGGCCCAATTGATTAGGCCCATTTGTACCAGCCCATTTGACTTGGCCCATTTGATCTGCCCAATTGATTCGGCCCATTGGTACTGGCCCATTTGATTTGGCCCATATGATTGGTTCATTTGATTCGGCCCATTTGATTGGCCCATTTGATTGGCTCATTTGATTTGACCCATTTGATCGACCCACTTAAGGTATATGAGGCCTAATGAGATGTATGTGAGGCCTTTGTATGTGACGAATGTGATGTATATGAGGCCTGTTGCAATGTGAGATTCCACCATGATGTATGTAATTATGTTTTTGGCGACCACGCGTTGGGAGCAATGATGATTTGATGTCCACATTTGTGAGCGATGATGGTTAAATGTCCACATTGTAACCTTCCCTTAGGCCTTGTTAGGCCCATTCTCACTGATTGTCGAGGCCGATTCTGATTATTGAGGCCGATTCTAATTATCGAGGCCTATTCTGATTATCGAGGCTGATGATCGAGGCCGATTCTGATTGTCGAGGCTAATTATCATTCCTGATTTTGATTGTCAAGGTCGATCCTGATTGTCGAGGCTGACTCCAATTGTCGAGTCGATTTTCATTATCGAGGCCGATTCTGATTACTGAGGTCAATTCTGTTTATTGAGGCCGATTCCGATTATCGAGGCTGATTCCTATTGTCGAAGCCGATTCCGATTGTCGAGGTCAATTATCGATGCCGATTATTAATATGTAATAGCATAACATTATGATACCTATACTTTGGAGCCCACCTTGTGTATATATTGGGCCCCATAGGGAAGTCCAGTTTATTACGCGATAGAAGGGGGTAAGGAAGTCCACTTATTGTACTTAGACTTGGCTTTGCCCTCGGTGAGGGATATTGTGATGCTCCATCATTGTGATCACATGTGGGCAGGCACACATAGGCGGACACTGAGTGGGCGGGGCATAAGGACCTGAACGAGATACCAGTGATTGGCAAGCTACTGTGCTGGCAGGCTACTACGCACACAGTGAAGGCAGAGCTTTGTCTCACATCAGGAGTATCGTCTGATGTTGTGGTGGCTATAAGTTGGATTCTTTCCTTAACCATCGTGATGCGTTTTAAATCAGTGAGCTTATCTTGATATTTGGACTAGATCCGTCGTCCTTCTATGGACCCCCATCATTTGTATGCATGTTGTGATGGATGATTGATTAAAGTAGATGCTATTGGGCTGAGATGATTATGGGACTCCTTGTGAGACGAAGTTATCCCCACATGATCACGTGATACTCACAGGTTTGATGTATGACGTAGATGAGGTTGACAATATTCGTGGCTCTTCAGGGTTTGCGTATTGCATTGCATCATCAGCATTTGATATTTGGTTCTTTATGATTCTACATTTGCAAGCTAATCCGCATTGCATATTCTGATATTTTGATCCATGATCTTGTCAGTATTTCTGCTTACTCTAATATCGTATGATTCTTGATCTTGCTCGTATTTTTGATAGTGTATGATTTTGGCATTGTATTGAATACTTACCACGTATCTTGTGCACACACTTTCACCACCCACTAAGCTTTGTATAAGCTTATGCACAATAGATGCATGCAGGTAGCGTTAGGTTGTAGTAGCGTTGAGCTTGGAGTGTGCAGCTGTCTTTTAGAGCTTTGATTTTATTTAACGCATGTATTTCCCTTTCAGCATTATATTCAAAGTTTCTATTAATGAATATGTGATGATGATGTTGCCTTTGTGATTTGGGTAAATATGTGGTTATGCTTCTTATGAGACAAATGTACGTTAGAAAATCCTCCTTGTAGGATCACAAGATCAGAATCTAGCTTATGCACACTAGGAGCCGAGAATGGAGTACTACGGAGGCTGTCGACACCGGATTCAGCGATCGGAAATTTTATGAGCCCGATTTCCTGGTTTGGGGCGTGACAACGACATAGTGGGAGACGCGGCCTACTGGTATATGACCCTCATGCGCTCATATATATCCATTCGGTCTCGACGTTCGGGCGTCCTCTAGTACCAAGAGGGTTTAAGGATTTTCATCCAGGGGCATCTTTGGCGGACCGATGCTAATAACAGATTTTCGGTATCCCATATGGCCATCCGCGACATGCCTGTGGAGGCTATGACCCTTATGTCGATAGGGCGTACAATAATCACATTACACAATGCAAGATGCATAATTCATACAATCCAATCATGCATCAATCATGCGCATATCGTGCACTCATGTGGAATAACTCCACCTATCAGGGAGTCCTATAAACCATCTATACTATGGCATATGCAATGGTCAATCACATCTCATAACAAACATGCAGATGATGCATATGGGCACGTATCATGATGTTATGTTGTCAAATACTCATAATTGGTATCAATAATCGGCACCAACAATCGACCTCGATAATCGGCATGGACAATCAGCGTCGACAATGTGGACATTTAACCAACATTGCCCCCAAAGAGTGGCCCACATAGAGCCTAACTTATAGCGGACCCATGGCCTCACACAAGGGCCTAATATACACACCATGGGCCTCACTCAAGAGCTTAATACACATCATGATGGGCCTCTCACATGGGCCTAATATACATCACAATGGGCTCCATCGCCTGGCCCTCAAATGCATCATAATGGGTCTCCTCACATAGACCTCATATTCATTACATTAGGCCTTAAACATGGGCTAAATACACATCACAATGGGCCTCAAATACGGGCCGCATATACATCACATTGGGCCTCAAACACGGGCTGATATACATCACATTGGGCCTCAAACACAGGCAGAATACACATCACAATGGGCCTCAACTACGGACCACATATACATCATAAGGGTTTTAACAATCGGCCTCGACAATCAGAATCGACCTCGAGAATCAGAATATGCCTCGATAATTGGCCTCGACAATTGAAATCAGCCTCAACAATTAGAATAAGCCTCGACAATTGGAATCAGCCTCGACAATCAGAATCGGCTCGACAATCGGAATCGGCCTCGACAATCGGAATCAGCCTTGACAATCGGAATCAGCCTCAACAATCAGAATTGGCCTCAACAACTGGCCTTGACAATCGGAATCGGCCTCAACAATCGGAATTGGCCTCAACAATCGGAATCGGCCTTAACAATCGGAATCGACTTCTGCAACCAGCCTCGACAATCGGAATCGACATTGATGATCGGCCTCAACAATCAGAATCGGCCTCAACAATCAGAATTGGCCTCAACAATCGGAATCGACTTCGATAATCATAATTGGCCTTGATAATCATAATCAGCCTCGACAATTGGAATCAGCCTCGACAATCGAAATCGGCCTCAACAATCGAAATCAGCCTCGACGATTAGAATTGGCCTCGATAATCATAATCAGCCTCGATGATCAGCCTCAACAATCGGAATCGACCTTGATAATTAGCCTCAATAATCGGTATCGACTTCGAAAATCAGAATCGGTCTCAACAATCAGAATCGGCCTCGACAATCATAATCAGCCTCGATGATCGGCCTCAACAATCAAAATCGGCCTCAATAATCGGCCTCGACAATTAAAATCGGCCTCAAAAATCGAAATCGGCCTCGACAATCAAAATTGGCCTCAATAATCGTAATCGGCCTCAATGATCGGCCTCAACAATCGGAATCGGTAATCAGCCTCTATGCAAGGTGGGATCCATGGATGGACAGCCGATGATGGACCAAGTAATATCTATGGGGCCCAATTGTTTGGGGTAACCCACTAGAGAATGATGAGAATGGGCCCAACCAGGCCTAAGGGAAGGTCACAATGTGGATGTTTAACCATCATTGCCCATCAATGTGGACATTTAACCAACATTGCTCCTAAGAAGTGCTCCACATAGAGCTAAAAATATAGTGGGCCCATGACCTCACACAAAGGCCTAATATACATCGCAATGAGCCTCATACAAGGGCTACATACACATCACTATGGGCTGCATCACATGGTCTTAATGCACGTCATGGTGGGCCACATCACATGGGCCACACCAGTGGGCCTCATATACATCTAGTGGACTGCATTGATGGGCCTCATATACACAATAGGTGGGCCTTGTACATGGGCCTCAGATACATCACACGGGCCAACCCATGGACCTAATGCACATCATAAATGGCCTCATTAAATGGGCTACAAAAACTTCACAATGGTCACGCCATATGGGCCAGGAATACATCTCATTGGGCCTTACTAATGGGTCAGAAATACATCACAATGGGCCACGACATATGGGCCAAAAATACATCTCAATGGGTCACGACGTATGCGCTGGAAATACATCTCATTGGGCCTTACCAATGGCCTGAAAATACATCACAATAGGCCACGACATATGGGTCGAAAATACATCGTAATGGGCCACGACATATGGACCTCATATACATCGAGTGGGCCGCATCAATGGGTTGAACCAATGGGCCTCAAACATTCTCAAAAAAATGAATCATATTAAAGGATCATCTGGACCATACCATGAATAGCAATGGAGAAAATGATTTTTCACCATTAAAATCTCACAGGGCCCACAGAAAACCGTGGGAGCAGCCACACCCACTATTCAATTATTTATAGGATCCATCGCTACATAGTTTCGAGATCCAGCCTATTCATCAGTTAACACAGATATAGATGAAGTGAAACAAAATATCATCTTGATTGGGAACTACTGTGGCCCTTAGAGGTTTTTTAACGGTGGATGTCACTGTCCCCACTGTTTTTGGCAATCTGGTCCACTTGATATGCAGTGCTGATGAAGCACGTGCATCACAGTGCATCCCACCATCCAGCAATCTATACGGTGAAGATAAAACACATATATTACGGTGTGGTCCACGGTCCAAATGGACGGACAATGTGGACATGGAACAAATACATCACGGTGGGGTGACGAGCTCACCAAATGAGTGGACGGTTTGGATGTAATACATACATCATAGGATGGGGTCCACGTCCTAGTTGGATGGTGGGGACCCCACACGTGTGGCTAGATCCCACCGTCTAGCAAGTAGACGAACGGTGTGAATAAGACCCGTACCTCACGGTGGTGATGCCCCACGTCCAGACCATCCAATGATCTGGATGGACGTAGTGGATATACAATACATACCCCTTGGTGGGTCCCACGTGGCGGGCCACCCACTCCAACCCTCTTCAAATATATATATATATATATATCATATTTATTTATTTTATTTATTATTTATTTTATTTCAAAATGGGAGTCCAAATCCAGTGTCCAGATACTGGACATCTGGACGTATGGATTTCAACCCATACATTATAAGTTATAAATCATCACCTAATCCAGGTGGGTCCACACGCGTGGCCCACCCCAACTTTGAATCAAAATGATATTTCTGTTTTTCCTTCATCCAGGTCTGTCCAGACGGACGGGCAGCAATCCCGTCTGCCTGACAGTCTAGCAAGGTGAGTTCGACGCATGGATGGCATGGATATGATACATACATCATGGTGGGCTACACACACACCAACATCCATACGAGAGAGAGAGAGAGAGAAGAAGGGGAGGTACCCCGCCTATTGAGCCCTCCCTTATACAATGCATACATCATGTGGGTCCCACATCAAGTAGGCCCTAAGATTTCAAATAAATAGTGGATCATCCACGTTTGGTTCCTTCTTTAGCTCTTTGGACTCATGTGCTCCTTGCCTTCAATTTTGATGGAAGTTGATGAAGAATGAATGGTTCAGATGGGAGATGAGAGGGTGGGAAAGTGGGCCACACTTGTTGTTTTGGGAAGGCTTGGAGATCTTGGACGTTTTGGGTGTTTCTCATGGAGTTGGAGAGTGAAAATAGAAATGAGAGAGAGAGAGGGAAAGAGAAATGATGAATGAAAAGGGATGGATGGAATGGTTGTTGTAAGGGATGAGAATGGGAAAGCATAGGTTGGATTGAAATTTGTGTAAAGGAGGTATGGGTGGGGAGAGAGAGAGTTGACTTGTGAAGGGGGTGAGGTGGCATCGGTTATGGGTGATTGAAAAGGCCAAGCTATATGTCCAAGGGGGGGGGGGGGGGGGGTGAATAGGACTATGCCAAATTAAATCTTTAACAACAGAATTTTAAATGATTAAAGAAAAGATAGCACTTTAAACAAATCATAGTACGAAAATATAAAGCAAACTCAAAATTCAAGTCTTGAGAGGTTGATACAAATGTTGTTCTAAGGACAACCTTGCACCATAAAAACCAAGGGTTTATGGCAAGACAACCTTACTAGAACGGTTTAAGTATCATTATCTCAAACTTAAGAGGAATAAAAGGTAAATAACAAGAATGGAAGTCTAAACTATTACAACATTCCCCACAATGCTTGAAATGTAAATATTACAACATTCGCATCCACACATACATCTCACAACTTTGAATGATAAAAGATATAACAAATAAACAAACATTCAAATCACAAGACATAAAGAATTATAGTGGTTCGCCTGTTGTTCACCAATTGTGAAACAACAGCTGCACAACTTGCTGCTCCACTCCTAATATCCTCACACAGGGGATATTAGCGTTCACTATGAAAATAGGTTTTTCTTAGGTTCACTTAAAACCCTCATAATTGTGTCTTTCTAATGGGCTTACACAATTCAAAACCCCACACTCTAAGTTTTCTAGCTCTCCTCAGATAACCAATACTTAGAGATTTTTCTGGCTTAATCTCAAAGAAACCAAAAGCATAGAAGATTTACACAAATGTAAAATACCTGGATGTCTCCTTTTATAGCAGCCTGGAAGAACCAAATTGGAGTAGAAGTTCGAATGTAGAAGTTTAATTTCCAATACTCACTTTGAAATGGTTCTAAGTTCTAATTGATTTTAAATTAAATCACGTTGGGCTAGCTTTATTTGATTTTGATCCAAGAAGTGGAATATCACAATTCCTCATCCAAATCGGATTGGAATGCAGAAACAAAATCAAATATAAAAAGCTAACAAAAGAGAATATTAAATATACACAATGTAGCTTAAAAAGAACATAAACTTATCTCTCAGAGTGATGCCTTGATTTTACTTTAATTAGACATAAAACTCTAAAATTCATGCTCTATTTATAGCTGAAGAAATCGCATATATGATTGGTCCTGTGGACACTACAACTGGTCTTAGTACCAACAGCATTTTAAAATTTTGAGTGCAATCGGATAAAATCGTTCGACGACTGATCGTAGGTACTTGACGACTAGTCGTGAGTCCTTCACGACTGGACATGACCTTCCCATGACTGGTCATGAGGAACCAGAATTCATTGCTAGAGTTTGAGTCGTAGCTGCAGGACTGGTCGTGAACGAGTCAGCACTATTCACACGACTGGTCGAGCAGACTCCATGAATGGTCGTAGCTCAACCAAAAAATTCTGAAAATTTACAACAACTTAGGACTAGTCTTGGAATATCTTGGACTGGTTGAGCCAGTTCTAGGACTAGTCAAACAGAGTCCAGGACTAGTCTAAGAATAGACCAAAACAAATATAAAATAAGCAATTGACTTATGTATCTGAAATAACCTACCCTAAGGTCAATCTAAGGTCATTCAAACCTGAGACATGAAATATGAACATTGAGCATTCTTTTCTTCAGATGATGGATGATCTTTGAAGATCATGAAGCTTTAGATCTCGACATTTGATGAAGCTTAAAAGCTTGAACTTGTAGTTCTTGAGTTGTACTTCAGAGATCTTTGGAAGCTTGAACTTATAGTTCTTGCATTGTACTTCACCTTGAGTCTTGAACAAGATCTCATAGCTTAAAAACTTTGAAGTTTTAGTGAAGAGAATAATATATTTCATCTTGCATTTCTTGAAGTAGATCATTATACTTGACTTGAAGCATTGTCCTTGAGCATGAGATGCATTGCCTTGAACATATATATCAACGTTCTACATAAGACATAGATTGTGGTTTTGGCACAATAAAATTTGACAATCAAAGGAGCAAATAACCATAGCACTTACAATCTCCCCCTTTGTCAAATTTGTGACAAAACAAACTCAATAAAAATAAGAGAAGCATCTCAATAAAGAATCATACACCTGTTATAAAAGGAAACCAGTTACAGCCTGGTTAAAGAATCATGCACTAATTATCATCAACTAGCACACATCATCATGAAGTAGACAAAACACTTCCTTACTTACTCCCCCTGAATAGCACATACAAAAAATTATGTAAATTATTCTATGCTACTACCCCACATCCATATCTATTCCATATCCATAAAGAATCAATCTAAAAATATTTCTCCCCCTTTTTGTCACAATATGACAAAGGATGCAAAGAAGAAATGGAAGAGGAAGACTTAACAAAAGAGTAATAAAGGAGTTAATTAGGCAAGATATGAATGATATATAAGCAAATTCAAAGATCACATATCATTAACCAAAGTCAACCAAAATTAGTCTCACAAATTGAAAGAAACCAAAGTTGTATAATAGTTATTACAAACCATAGGATAAAAATACTTAATCAGATCCTGAAGAAGGAGCAGGTATGATAGGATCAACTTGATGAAGGCCCTTATTTAAGCGCTAAGATACTTGCGCATATATTTAAATTGTAAATCATGGGTAACATTTATGTTCTCTACCTTCTCCTCAAGTGCACGAAGACAAACATCAAAATCAGATGGTTCATAGTTAGGATCATTAGCAGAGTCTGAATCAATTTCATCAAAAATGTCATCCATATTTTTATCATCAGGAGGAAGATCGCCATCTTCTTCTACATTCCCTGCTTCAGCTCCACCACCACCCACATCCATTTGTCCAGGTGTCAATTCCAATTTCATCTTGTTTATATTTGAATTGTTGAAAATAAGATGATGAATAGGAGCCTCTCCAACAGGCATAGTAACTAGCATGTGAGTAGCTAATATAGTCATAAGATAAGCAAATGGAATATCACTGTGTTTAGGATGGAGATGAAATTAAATGATAAAATGATAGATCAAAGATGGAATACAAACTTGAGTACCAGAGACGATAAAATGCAAAACCTGAACCATAAAGGAAGTCAGTTTTGTTTTGTTACCAGAACATGGATACAGATTTGAAATGAATATTCGATGAAGAACCCTGTATTTGGGTAACAAGTACTTAGAAGCAAGCACATTCCCTTTATGAGTCCATTGCACATCCATATTGCATAATGCTCTAGTGAGCATGTGTTTTTTCGATTCTGAAGGTTTCTCAACTAGAGTGTGAATAGGAATACTCTCGTCATTAACAGGTATATCCATTAGAGCCGAAATTAGATGACGGTCAATTTTAAATGGACCTTCTCTAGTTGCTATTGTAAACGTTAAATTCTCAATCGAAAAATTAGAAATGCAAGCAAACATAGTCTATGCAATAGATTGGTATGCTGGCCCACCCTAATGTAGGATGTTAGCCTAACCTACAGATTAGAGAAGTGGAAGGAGACCAAAAGGAGCAATGTGTTCAAGATCAACAGATCACTCGTATACTCCTCCTAAGTTTGTGAAAGGGGAATCTTCAAACTCAAAAGGGAATAGTTTAAATCAAAATGTTTCTAAAAGTGCTAAAACTTTTCAATCTTTAAAACCCAAATGCAACCATATCAACTATAAAAATCAGAACCAAAACCCTTTAGCTGAGAAAATAGTTGATTTACTTAAGGAGCTCTTAAAATCTAACTCAGTAGGTAATTCTAACAACAACTACAAATACAAGAAGACCAACTATACTCCTAAACCCAAAACAGTTATGAAATGGGTTCCTAAGGTTACTTGCTTGATTGCCCACACGGCTGTCAAAGCTTCAAGTCATTCAAAGTGATACGTAGACAGTGGATGCTCCAGACACATGACTGGTGACAAAAGTTTGTTCACCAATCTTAAAGACATGACTAATGGTCCAGTCACATTTAGTGATGGTAGCAACTGCAGGATTATTGGCTAAGGTACGGTTCAACTTTCTAACCTCCCTTTATTTGAGAATGTTTTATATGTTAAAGGGTTAAAACACAACTTGTTAAGCATTTCTCAAATATATGATAAAAATCATAACGTAAAATTTTCTAACCTAGGGTGTGAAATTTTAAATAAAGATGGTTCAGTCGTAGTAATTGCAGGATTATTGGCTAAGGTACGGTTCAACTTTCTAATCTCCCTTTATTTGAGAATGTTTTATATGTTAAAGGGTTAAAACATAACTTGTTAAGTATTTCTCAAATATATGATAAAAATCATAGCGTAAAATTTTCTAACCTAGGGTGTGAAATTTTAAATAAAGATGGTTCAGTCGTATTAACTAGTTGTAGAACTTCTGAAAACTGCTACATTATAAGTGAGTCAAGCTCATATAATCTATCATGCTACATGGTCCATACCGATGAGTCAAAGTTATAGCATAAATGCCTTGGACATGTACACTACAACAATTTGTATAGATTGAGCAAAAGAGAATTGATAAGAGGTCTACCTAAATTATAGAAAGTAGACAAAATATGTGGTGAATGCCAAATTGGCAAGTAAACTAGTAGCTCTCACAAAAAAGTGGACTCTAATGCCACATCCAAACCGCTCAAACTTCTCCACATGGATCTTATAGGACCAACCAGGATGAAGAGTCGAGGTGGCAAAAAATGCGTACTTATAATCATGGATGATTATACTAGATTCACTTGGGTAGCCTTCTTAAGAGATAAATCAGAAACCGTTGATGAAGTAAAAAGAGTTTTCAAATGGATCCAAATGGAAAGAGGTTCTCAAGTCTGTAAGATCCGTAGTGATCATGGATCAGAATTTGAGAATAGCAGTTTTGAGAAATTTTATAGCGATTAGGGAATACTACATGAATTCTCTATACCCAAAACACCATAACAAAATGGAATTGTTGAAAGAAAAAATAGAGTGCTTCAAGAAATGGCAAATGTAATGTTGAATAGTATGAAGCTCCCTAAAAATCTATGGGCCGAAGCCGTAAATACTGCCTACTATATAATCAACTGGGTTTAACAAGTAAGTCAAACAATAAAATGGCTTATGAAATGTGGTTTGATAAGAAGCCTACTGTCAAATACTTTCAAGTTTTTGGTAGCAAGTGCTATATTTTATATGACCGTGAAAATCTGGGTAAGTTTGACACCAAAAGTGATGAAGGGATCCTTTTAGGATATGCTTTGAATAGTCGAGTGTATCAAGTACTGAATAAGAGGACCGGTGTAATTCAAGAATCCATCAATGTGGTCATTGACGATCACTTGAATACACCTGCCTTAAGTTCAGATAATGATTAAGTTCTTCTAATTGATAAACCAGATACTTCATCAAGTCAAAATAACTCTGAACAGAGAACTGTCAAAGATCATCCAACCACTCAGATTCTTGGAAACCCTCTCACTGGTGTGCGCACTCGTAGACAACTAGAAGATATATGTAATTACGTGTGCTTTACATCTAAGATCGAACAGACAAATGCAAAAGAAGCTCTTACTGAAGAAAACTGGATAGTTGCGATGCAAGATGAGCTTAATCAATTTATTAGAAATGATGTATGGTATCTTGTTCCTAGACCTAAAGATAAATATATTATTGGAACTAAGTGAATTTTTAAAAATAAGTTTGATGGACTTGGTAATATAATTCAAAACAATGTTAGACTGGTTATACAAGGGTACACTCAAATTGAAGGCATCAACTATGATGAAACCTTTGCCCCAATATCTCGTCTTGAATAAATCAGACTATTTATATCCATTGCATGCTTTAGAAAGATGAAAATATATCAAATGGATGTAAAGAGTGCTTTCTTAAATGATGATCTGTATGAAGAAGTGTATGTTGAACAACCAACGAGTTTTGAAGACCCTAAGAATACTAATCATGTCTATCGCCTAAAAAAGGCTCTCTACAGTTTGAAACAAGCTCCCAGGCATGGTACAAAAAATTGACTAAGTTTCTACTAAGTCATAATTTTCTAATGGGAAGTGCTAATAAGACTCTTTTTGCTAAGAAACATAATGATCATATCTTAATGGTGCAGATCTATGTTGATGATATTATTTATGGATCTACCTATACTAACATGACTATTAAGTTTGTAGATCTTATGAAATCTAAATTTAAAATGAGCATGGTTGGGGAATTGAATTGTTTTCTAGGGTTGCAAGTAAAACAACAACCTGATGGTATCTTTATTTCTCAAACCAAATATGCTCTGAACTTAATTAAAAAGTTTGGATTTGATAATGGGAAAAATTTTGATACTCCTATGAGTACAACATTAAGACTCTCAAAAGACTCTACAGGTAAAAGTGTGGATCCTAAATTATATCGTAGTATGATTGACAGTTTACTTTATTTAACTGCAAGTAGACTTGATATTGTTTTTAGTGTTAGAATTTATGCTAGATATCAATCTGACCCTAAAGAGTCTCATTTAACTGCTGTTAAGCAGATTATGCAATATGTCGCAAGTTCAGCTAATCTAAGTCTCTGGTATCCACATGATACTAGTGTTCAATTGGCTGGTTATACAAATGCTGATTGGGCTGGTAATATTGATGGTAGAAAATCAACCAGTGGTGATTGTTTCTATGTTGAAAACTATTTAGTATCTTGGTTTAGCAAGAAACAAAGTTCCATATCACTCTCAACTGCTGAGGCTGAATACATCGCAACTGGAAATGCATGTACTCAGCTTGTATGGATGAATAGAATGTTAAGAGATTACGAAATTGCACAGGATTCAATGGTTTTATATTGTGATAATTCCAGTGCAATTAATATTTCTAAAAATCCAATCCAGCATTCACAAACCAAGCACATTAACATTAGATATCACTACATTCGTGAATTAGTGGAAGAAAAGACAATTTCATTGGAATACATTCCGACTGAGACTCAACTTGCTGACATTTTCACTAAACCGCTCGATAAAAGCAGGTTTAATAAATTGAAATTTGATCTTTGAATGTTTAATTTAAATTGATTATTCATGCATTTCTGTATTATAGTTTATATATTTGTTAATTTGTTTTTTTTTTTGAATTTATGAGAAAAATGCATGTTTTTGTCTGTGCACGACCAGTCAAGGACGTACTCGACCAGTCGTGGCACGAATCAGATTCTGAGGCTGACCTTGACTATCAGCCTTCTGGTTTTGATGAGAGGTTGCATTCTCTTGAGGAACAGTTGGCTCAGATTCATGTAACCCAAGATTCTTAATTTGCTTATATGCGTAAATATATGATGCGCATTAATAAGGGTTTACACTAAATTGATCCATCTATTCCTGCTTCCTCTTCTAAATCTGATTAAGTATTTTCTCATATGTCTGTAATAACTCTTATGATACTTTTCTTTCTTAGAGTTTATGGAACTAACTTTGGGTGAACTATATTCTTGTTGGTTTCTTATATATGCACAATATTTGCTTATAACTTGACTAGCTTGCTCCCTTATTCCTCTTTCGTTTATTTTTTCCTATTCCATATCTTGATTCCTTCCTTTGTCATATTGTGACAAAAAGGGGGGAGAAGTTTGGCATGCCTAATATATGGAGAATGTGGTGATTTATGGTATATATGTTTGGCATGTGGAATATGTGGATTATATATGGATTACGTGGAGGAGTTAAATAAGGGGGAGTAGTGTTGATGCAAGTTGATGATAACTGGTGCACGATTCTTTAACCAAGCTGTAACTGGTTTCTTTTGATAACTGGTGCATGATTCTTTATGTATATTGGTTATGTTTATTGTGTAGTTGTTTTGTCACAAATTTGACAAAGGGGGAGTGTAACGACCTTGGAATTTTTGTGCTAATCTTTCCTTAAGTAGTTGTTTTGGGGTAATTAGCGCTTTACTCGATTGCTTGTGAAATCCGCATCAATCACTTTAAATTGTATCTGCATGGCTCTAAACGTGTAGATTAGTGAGCGCTACGTTACTCTGAAATCTGGGATCCATCACTAAACCCAGTTGTTCTGGGGAATTTTTGGAAGATCTGGATCGGACCTGGACCGCGCGTCGAAAGTCCGATGGCGTTGATCTTAGGTTGTTGCGGTCACCGAGTTGGGCTTGATCTTCACCTCGAAAATCAAGTTGATCTGATGTTCTGGGTCGATTTGCTTGAGCTCGGAGTGAAGAGTGTGAGAACGGTTGGAATTTAATAAGCTTTTTATGAAATCTGAGTTGTGTCGCTTACGCGACGATTTTAAGCATTCTGACCATTGGATTCTGACCCAATTTCACCCTCTGATCAGGATAGTTGGCCCAAGCATATCCTAGTGCTTGTGGACCTGATCGAGTTTCCGTGACCGTTGAATTGAGTGTGGTCCGCCACGGCTGATCTGAAGAGCCGGTCGGTATGAAAACTCTGCTTGACCTAGATCCATGGTCAAGGAGCTTAAGTCCGACCTTTCGTGGTTATAGGCCACCAGAAGTGCTTCGTTGGATCGAGAAAGGCGTGCTTTGGTTATAACCTAAGTATACCTTGACCCTGGGGTTATTTCCATCATTTTAAGGCCTATATATAGTCCTTAAACCCTAGCTCTCATTTCCATACGAATTTTCTCTAACCCTAGCTTGGAAAGAGAGTGGAAAAGAGAGAGAAAGTGAGAGAGTTAAGTTGGTGAATCATCTTGATTTCTTCCTTGTTCTTCTTCATCTTTGAACCTTCACTTTGAATCGTTCTTCTGACGGTTCTGAGTTCCTTTGGGGTAAGTTAACCTAACCCTAACCTGAGTTCCAAGGTGGAGCAACCGCAGCGAGTGTACGCGCCTGATGATGGATTTCCTATATCAGGTGGGGCAGGATGCGAAGTTGTGTGTGCCGACGTACGTCCTGCGCCAGATTATTCTCATCGCTCGTTTGAGTAGAAGGACCGAGTCTCTTCCCTTTGGCCACCTCATTTGCAAGATTGCACATGAGTTTGGCTATAGGCTTGGAGTTGAGAAGCCGGTCCCTGTTCGCCATATCAATTTGAGGACTCTCAAGCTGATGGAGGTTGGTTCTGGTCGTCTTGCCTCAGAGGGTGAGGCCGAGTCTGAGAGTGGTGATGATGAGAGTTATGCTGAAGGCGGTGCGGAGTCTGAGGAAGAAGCAGAGCAAGACGAGGAAGAGATTGAGGCACAGGATTCGAGTGATAGCTCTCCTCCTGTGGTGCCAGAGCAGGGCGCAGAGCAGATTGCCAGAGATGCCCGTCTTACACGGCTTGAAGAAGGGCAAACTGCTTTACGCCAGGAGATGGTTGATCTTCGAGGCTTTGTTAAGCATAAGTTTAAGAAGATGTCCCGGACTTTGAAGTCTATCCTGTGTTGCTTGCAGGATAAGGGTGCTCCGCCTCCATCTCCTGATTCCGACGAGTAGCATCGTCGTGGCCGTATTTGCTTTGTTGTGTTTTTCTTTCTGTGTGTAGCCGTTGTTGGCTTGTAGTTGGAGTTGTTGTAGTTGTTGTAGCTGTTAGTGGTTGTAGTTGTTGTGGTTGTTTGAAGTGTTAGATGTTGTTGTTTCCATGCTTTCCTAGTCGTGATTCATGTATTGCTGCACTACTTGTATTGCGACGATTTTGAATAATGGAATGCATATTGTTGTCTTTGGAGTTGTGCTGTGCTGTGTTGTTGTGTGGATGGATTATGTGACTTAGAATCTGATAAGTTGCATCCTTTGATTTAATGTAGGGATGCCTCCTAAGGGTTCGAAGCCTTCGGCCCGTCTCTCTCTGATTGAGTCGCTTGCTGGGGTTCCTCCCTTAAGCGATTGCCAGTCAGATCCGCAGGCGGGTCCATCTCGGGCAGGTGTTGGGTCGACACCTATGGCTCCTCCAGTCACACCCTCGGTTCCTGAGCCGAGCCATGCACCTTCTTCTGCTTCGCATGTTGATAGGTTTGAGTAGATGATCTTTGTTGATTGATGGGCGATTTAGCAAGAGAGCGACGGCGGCAGGAGTTCCTCTCCTCCATGGCTGGCATCTTTGCTCAGTCAGTAGGGGCGACTCCACCTGTTTCACCTATGCCTCCATCTGGGAGTGCCAATGCCAGTGTCAGTGCCAGCGGCACATTCGAGCCATTCCAGCGCTTGCGACCTCCTACTTTTGCGGGTTCTCATAGACCCTAGGAGGCCGAGTATTGGATTGACCGCATCTCTAAGATGCTGAGACCGTTGCACTGCTCTGAGGTCGAGCAGGTTGAGCTTGCCACCTTCATGTTTGAGAAGGAGGCCAGTTTATGGTGGGACAGTGTGCTTCGTATTGTCGAGGAGGACTTCGTGTGGTTGTGGCAGGCGTTTGAGGCGCGCTTCCATGAGAAGTATTTCCCGGTGACGTACCGACATGAGAAGGAGAGTGAGTTCCTTCACCTCCGCCAGGGAGGGTTGTCGGTTACGGAGTATGAGAACTGGTTTACTGAGTTGGGGCGGTATGTTCCTTTGATCCTGGGTGATCAGCCGATGAGGATACGGCGTTTCTCTGAGGGACTGAGACCCGAGATCCGATCGAAGATTTGCTGTGCTAGCATTTCTTCATATGCGGAGCTGGTGAGTATGTCCTTGCGAGCAGAGCAGGACGGAGATAGAGCGTCCCGCATGCGAGCACCGATGGTTCCTAGGCCGCGACCGGACTTTCAGGGTGCACCTTTCCTTGGCAAGAGGCCGCGAGTTGATTCTCCTCCTAGGCGTTCAGCGCCGCCCGCTCAGCAGATGAGAGCTAATCTGAGATGTTCTTATTGTGGGAAGGTTGGGCACTTGGACCGTTTCTGCTTTTCCCGTATGCGAGCAGGTGGTTTTACTCCACCGCAGAGGGTTAGTCGTCCGATGCCTCTGGTTATTTCTCCTCCTCCTCTTCGATCAGCGCCAGCTCATCCATCCTTCAGACCTGCAGTTCCTGGTTTCAGGCCACCTCAGCGGCTGATGGTTCCTCTGCCGAATCGTCAGCAACAGGCTCGTGTTCATGCGCTTTCAGCTGAAGCGCCTATGTCTGACTTGGTGCCGAGGTCCTTTGAGGTGACGGCGCATATTGAAGGTATTCCCGTTTCTGTGCTAGTGGATACAGGGTCCACTACTTCTCTTATTTCTTATGCGGCAGTTAGGCGTTTGGGTTTGAGATCTGTTCCTATGCAAGGAGTGACACTTACTACCGCTACGGGGATGTCCTCTGCTTTGGGCAAGCGTTGTATGGATTGTTTGGTCGATCTGGGAAGTGGATCGATCTGTGTTGATTTGCTAGTCGCACCGCTTTATCACTACGATGTTATTATGGGTATGGATTGGCTCACGAGGATGCGAGCTGAGATTGATTGTGAAGCGAGATCAGTGACGATCCATGGACCTGAGGGCGAGACTGTTACTTTCCCAGTTCAGGTTAGTTACCCTCTTCGTATTGATTTTTATTCTTCTCTATTGGAGAGTTCGGCCGAATCGGCGTTGGTTAGTACGCCGGTAGTTCAGGAGTTTGAAGATGTGTTTGAGTCGATTCCTGGATTACCTTCTCAGCGTGAGATTGATTTTGCTATCGATCTTATGCCTGGTGCGGCGCCCATTTCTTTACCCACCTATCGTATGCCTCCGAGTGAAATGGAGGAGTTGAGGAAGCAGATAGATGGTTTGTTAGAATTGGGTTTTATTCGGCCCAGTGTGTCTCCTTGGGGAGCACCTGTTCTGTTTGTGAAGAAGAAGGATGGTTCCTTGCGATTGTGTATTGATTATCGCAGGTTGAATCTGGTAACTGTGAAGAATAAGTACCCTTTGCCCAGGATTGATGATCTGTTTGATCAGTTGAAGGGGGCACGGTACTTCTCGAAGGTTGATCTGTAGTCAGGGTATCATCAGCTGCGCGTCAAGGATGGGGACGTGCGGAAGACCGTCAGGACTAGATTCGGCCATTATGAGTTCCTTGTGATGTCGTCGGTCTGACGAACGCACCGGCCGTGTTCATGGATCCGATGAACAGGGTGTTTCGGCCTTTTTGCTTCGATTCGTCATTGTCTTCATCGATGACATTTTGATTTATTCGGCGAGCCGGCAGAGCACGAGGAGCACTTAAGAGCGGTTTTGGATACTCTTAGGAAGCATCGGCTCTTCGCACAGTTAAGAAGTGTGATTTCCGGAAAGAGGAAGTCAAGTTCCTGGGACATGTGGTGTCCAAGGAAGGATAGCCGTCGACCTTGCCAAGGTAACTGCAGTGCAGGACTGGAAGCACCCTGGTTCATCTGAGGTAAGGAGTTTTCTGGTCTTGCAGTGCTATTATCGACGCTTTATTCGGGACTTCTCGAAGATTGCCACACCGTGTCGCAACTGACACGGAAGGATTTGAAGTTTGCTTGGAGTGAGCGGGCGGAGTTAGCTTTTCAGGAATCGAAGGACAAGTTGACGTCCGCCCCTGTGCTAGTATTGCGAGCAAGGGGTTAAGTATATTATATATACCGACGCCTCTCGCATTGGTCTAGGTTGTGTCTTATGCAGAAGGACAGGTGATTGCTTATGCTTCGCGTCGTTAAGGAAACACGAAGAGAATTACCCTACACACGACTGGGAAGTGGATGTCATCTTCACATTAAAGCTTTGGAGACATTACCTCTATGGTGAGGAGTTCGAGCTCTTTTGCGACCACAAGAGCCTTAAGTATATTTTCACGCAGCGTGATTTGAATATGAGGCAGCGCAGGTGGAAGGAAACATTGAAGGACTTCAAGTTCGATGTTTCTTACCATCCTGGTAAGGCGAACCTTGTGGCAGATGCGTTGAGTCGCAAGAAGGCTATTGAGTTTGCGGCTCCGCCGATGATAGCAGAGTGGGATATGTTGGAGTTCGTGCGCGATTTTGAGCAGAAGCTTACGGTGGTTGAGCCGTATGAGGTTATCGCACACATTCGTGTACAGCCCGTTATCGACGAGAGGATCGTTGCAGCTCAGGCAGATGATGAGCTTTTGGTGAAGATGAGGCAGCGGGTTGGTATGAGAACTCCGACTGGAGTGTTAGTTCTGATGGGGGCTTACGTTTTTGTGGCTGGTTATGTGTTCCTGACATCCCTGACTTGAGACGGGAGGTTCTCGAGTTAGCCCATAGTTCTAAACTTGCGATGCATCCAGGTAGCACGAAAATGTATCAGGATATGAAGAGGTCTTATTGGTGGGACAATATGAAGGTCCAGATTGCTGAATTTGTTTCTCGTTGTCTCACTTGCCAGCAGGTCAAGGCAGAGCATCGTCGACCTCCTGGGTTGTTGCAGCCCATGCCCATAGCTAAATGGAAGTGGGATTTCATCTCTATGGATTTTATTTCTGGGTTGCCGAGGACGAGAAAGGGATTTGACTATATTTGGGTGATCGTCGATCGATTAACGGAGTCAGCGCATTTCTTACCGATCAGAGTCACTTACTCTGCAGACGAGTTGGCTAGGTTGTATATCAAGGAGATAGTGCGTCTGCATGGAGTTCCCCTGGAGATTGTGTCTGATAGAGACGCGTTTTACATCTATCTTCTGGACTCGTATCCAAGAAGCAATGGGTGTGAAACTGAAGTTCAGCACCGTGTTTCATCCGCAACAGATGGGCAGACGGAGCGCGTGAATCAAGTCCTGGAAGATATGTTGCGAGCTTGTATTTTGGATTTCAAAGACAGTTGGGATGATTGTCTTCAGTATGCAGAGTTCACGTATAATAATAGTTTCCAGGCGAGTATCGGTATGGCTCCTTATGAGGCGTTGTATGGTCGCCCGTGCAGAGCACCACATTGTTGGGCTGAAATTGGTGAGCATAGTTTGCTTGGCCCAGAGTTGGTGCAGGTGACTTCTGAGAAGGTTGACATCATTCGACGTCGACTTTTGACAGCGCAGAGCAGGCAGAAGAGTTATGCTGATACGAGGCGTCGACCGCTTGAGTTTGTAGTGGGAGACCATGTTTTTCTGAAGGTCTCTCCTATGAAGGGAGTTTTGCGGTTCGGTAAGAAGGGGAAGCTGACGCCGAGATTTATTAGTCCATTTCAAGTTCTGGATCGAGTGGGAGCGGTAGCTTACCGCCTTGCTTTGCCCACACCTCTTGCGGGCGTGCATAACGTATTTTATGTTTCTATGCTGAAGAAGTACGTTCCTGATCCTTCGCATATTATCAGTTAGGAGCAAGTGCAGTTGAGTGAGGATGCCACTTATGTACTGCGACCGACGCGTATTCTGGATAGGAAGGAGCAGGTATTGCGTAGCAAGGTTATCCCTCTTGTGAAGGTGCTATGGACGCATCATTGTGTGGAAGAGGCTACTTGGGAATCTGAAGCTGAGGTCAGGAAGACCTACCCTCTGATCCTCGAGGATTATATGAAGGTATGAATTTCGAGGACGAAATTTTCTTTAAAGGGGGTAGATTGTAACGACCTTGGAATTTTTGTGCTAATCTTTCCTTAAGTAGTTGTTTTGGGGTAATTAGTGCTTTACTCGATTGCTTGTGAAATCCGCATCAATCACTTTAAATTGTATCTGCATGGCTCTAAACGTGTAGATTAGTGAGCGCTACGTTACTCTGAAATCTGGGATCCATCGCTAAATCTAGTTGTTCTGGGAAATTTTTGGAAGATCTGGATCGGACCTGGACCGCGCGTTGAAAGTCCGATGGCGATGATCTTAGGTTGTTGCGGTCACCGAGTTGGGCTTGATCTTCACCTTGAAAATCAAGTTGATCTGATGTTCTGGGTCGATTTGCTTGAGCTCGGAGTGAAGAGTGTGAGAACGGTTGGAATTTAATAAGCTTTTTATGAAATCTGAGTTGTGTCGCTTGCGCGACGATTTTAAGCATTCTGACCGTTGGATTCTGACCCAATTTCACCCTCTGATCAGGATAGTTGGCCCAAGCATATCCTAGTGCTTGTGGACCTGATCGAGTTTCCGTGACCGTTGAATTGAGTGTGGTCCGCCACGGCTGATCTGAAGAGCCGGTCGGTATGAAAACTCTGCTTGACCTAGATCCATGGTCAAGGAGCTTAAGTCCGACCTTTCGTGGTTATAGGCCACCAGAAGTGCTTCGTTGGATCGAGAAAGGCGTGCTTTGGTTATAACCTAAGTATACCTTGACCCTGGGGTTATTTCCATCATTTTAAGGCCTATATATAGTCCTTAAACCCTAGCTCTCATTTCCATACGAATTTTCTCTAACCCTAGCTTGGAAAGAGAGTGGAAAAGAGAGAGAAAGTGAGAGAGTTAAGTTGGTGAATCATCTTGATTTCTTCCTTGTTCTTCTTCATCTTTGAACCTTCACTTTGAATCGTTCTTCTGACGGTTCTGAGTTCCTTTGGGGTAAGTTAACCTAACCCTAACTTGTGTTAGAGCTTAGACTAGACTTGGTGTTGTTATATCTCATTTCTATCCTTATTTTAGGGTATTCTAGCGCCGTTGACGAAGACAACTCGTCTAAATCAGCTCGGCGGTTCTTTCTTTGCTTAAGGTGCGGACTTTAAGTGTATAGGTTATGGTTTTCAAGGCTTTCAATCTCAGTTAGTGATTTATTCTTGCTATGGATGAGATTTCACATGTCAAATGTCATGTTTACATTGCTTTTCTGATATGCATGTGCTATATTGAGATTTGTGTATTCTATGTATATTTATAAAGTACCGTATACGTATAAAATATGCACTTATGTTTGCCATGATTAATTGTCATGTATGTATACTAGATGCATGTATGACAACTCCTTGATAAAGGGAATTGTCTAAGTGCATGTATTTCAACATGCGTCATGTATGTTGTTCCATGTATGCTATGTGTTTGTAGAAGTGCATGAATGATCTAAGTGTGACTTATTACACTTATTACGGACATTGAGAAGTGATTCTCAATACTCCTATTGATGCGCATGATTTCCTTTATGCAAGTTACATTTCAAGTTCTTTAAATTCAAGCATCTCCTATGCTTACATTTATGTTAAGTTGATATCCTTCAGATGAGTATGTACCATGATTTGAGTGGTTGTTCCATTACTGTTTTACATTCCATATGAGTATCTGTAGTAGCGTAATGTGTTTGGGACTATGCCTTAGTAGAGGAAGTCGGTAATTGACCCTATATTCGTGGTTGAGATTGCTTTCGCCACGTAGGACTTATTAGACGAACCCGAGCCGTATTAGAGTTGGCGGCAGTGGTTTGGCCACGCAGAGTGTTTGCGCACTCTATGTCATTCAATTCAACATGCGCTCGTGCTAGTCGAGTTCGTCAAGTAACCCGATTGTCCGTTGTATGTTAACCATGTATGGACGCTACTGTTTGAATCTAGGATACCGAACTTACCAGTGAAATCCTAATTAACTATGGTACTTGATCCACTAAGATTCATGAGCCGGACATGGTGGTATGGGACACCGTGGTCGAGTTGTTGGCCTACGCTGGGGTGACGAGCCTCCCCGTAGTGACTAGTAAGTAACTTAACTTGTGAGCCGATTATGGTGGTATGGGACACTATATTCGTGCTGTCGGCCTACATTGATTGGTGACGAGCCCTTTGTAGTGACCTCGAGCATACCTGGATACCGTAAGGAGGTGACGAGCCGATCTGTGGTAGTAAGGGCATGAAAGGCGTGCATTGATTGGTGACGAGCCCTTTGCTACGACCTCAACTATATGATCGTATGAGATGTCTAGGATTGACGACCCTAGAATGGATCACTGTTTGGATGGTGACATGAGGAAGGTATCTTAGCTTTCCAATCCTGCTGTATGAATTGGACTAATAACAACTTGGTAATCATATCCATGCACTGCATTTGCATGTGCTTTGTAGATGTGGCGCACTTTGAGGCGATGTCATGTGTAACGTAAGATGAAGACGCTGAGGGTGTATGCGTGAGGGCACGCATCATATTGCATTCATCCTTGCATTAACAAGAGTACTTAGGATTTATTTAATTGTCCTGCTTTATCATTACTGTTTGATTGAACTGATAACATGTTAACCAGTGCCTTATTGTTCCACTGAGTTGATCACTCACTCCCACGTTTCTGGGGCGGTGTTACACACCCACCAGACTCTGTCTTAGGCTCTGATGTTGCAGATGTGGATGCGACGTCTGAGGCAGAGCGGGAGCTGGATGACGACGAGTCTGCCTTCTCCTATATGCAGTTTTCAGACGGGTTCTAGCGAGCCTCGGTCTGTTGCGCGGGATCTCTGAGATTATTTTTTGGGAACTGAAATGATGTAATTGATACTTATAATTTTGTCAAATAACACTTTCAAATGATCTGGCTTGTATATGTAATTCAGGGATTTACACTTGTACACATATTTTATTATAAGTCTTCCGCTTGCTTTATTCACTTATCCCTGAATCATATCTGTGTTTTGGCTTAATCTATTCCATGTTTTATGCACTAATACAGTCAACATACATCCATCATTAAATATGTTGCATAAGTGATGTTTTGGAACTCGGGAGCTGAGTTATGCTCGACCCCCGAATTTCAGGGCGTTACAGGGAGATTGTAAGTGCTATGGTCTCATGCTCCTTTGATTGTCAAATTTTGTAGTGCCAAAATCACAATCTGTGTCTTGTGTAGCACATTGATTTATATGTTCAAGGCAATGCATCACATGTACAAGGACAATGCTTCAAGACAAGAACAAAATTTACTTCAAAGAAATGCAAGATCAAGTACATTGTTCACTTCTTTAAGCTTCAAAGCTCAATGTCTTAAAGCGACATCGAAAGACAAGTGAACTGTTCATACTTAAGACTGAAGATGAAGTACAACTCAAGTACTACAAAATCAAGCTTCAAAAGATCACAAGTTCAAGCTTCATTATGTGTTACGATATTAAGCTTCATGAACTTTAAAGATCGTTTATTAATGAAGAAAAGAAGGTTCAATGTTCATACGTCATGTTCAAGGTATGAAAGACCTTATATTGACCTTAAGGTAGGTCATTTCGGATACATAACTCAAATTGAATCATTTATAAGTGTTTAGTCTGTTCTTAGACTAGTTCTGGACACTGTTCGACTAGTCCTAGCATTGGCTCGACCAGTCCAAGAAATTCCAAGACCAGTCATAAGTTTGTTGCAAAATTTCAAAATTTTTTGTTTAGCCACGACCAGTCCTAGAGACTGCTCGATCGGTCATGTGAACAGTGCACAACTCATCCTTGACCAGCCCTACAGCTATGACTCAAACTCCAGTGACTATTTCAACATAGCACGATCAGTCGTGGACAGGTCACGACTAGTCTTGGAGGTCCCTCGAGCTGTCGTGGATGGCCTACAACTAGTCGTAGAACGGTTTTATCTGATCATGCTCAAAATTTTAAAAATCAGTTCATTCTAGACCAGTCGTAGTGTCCACAGGATCAGTCATAAATGTGATTTCTACAAATATAAATAGAGCACAATTTTCAGAGTTTGATATCCAATTCAAGTAAAATCAAGGCATCACTCTAAGAGATAAGTTTGTAATCTTCTTAAGATAGATTGTGCATATTTAATATTATCTTTTTACTAGCTTTTTATATTTAATTTTGTTTCTGCATTCCAATTTGATTTGAAAGAGGAATTGTGATATTCCACTTCTTGGAATCAAAATCAAATAGAGCTAGCCCCAACTTGATTTAATTTAAAATCAATTAGAACCTAGAACCATTTCAAAGTGAGTGTGGACATTAAACTTCTATATTCGAATTTCTACTCTGTCTTGGTTCTTTTGGGCTGTAACAAAAGGAGAAATCCAGGTATTTTACATTATTGTAATTTCCATTGTGTTGGTTTCTTTTGAGATTAAGCCAGAAAAATCTCATTCTTTTTAGTTATCTGAGGAGAGCCAGAAAACTCAGAGAGTGTGGTTTTTGAATTATGTAAGCCCACTTGAAAGACACAATTGTGAGGGTTTTAGGTGAACCTGAGAAAAACCTATTTTCATAGTGAACATTGATATCCACTATGTGAAGATATTTAGGAGTGGAGTAGCTGTGTGGCTGTTGTTTAACAGTTGGTGTACACACAGGCGAACCACTATAATTCTTTGTGTTTGGATGTATGGTTTATTTTCTATATCTTTTATCATTCAAGATTGTGGGATGTATTTTTGGATGTGAATGTTGTAATCTTTACATTTCAGCATTGTGGGGAATGTTGTAATAGCTTAGATTTCCTTTCAAGCTATTTCCTTTTTATTCCTCTTCAGTTTGAGTTTTTGATACACAAACTATTCTAGTAAGGTTGTCTTGCCATAAACCCTTGGTTTTTATGGTGTAAGGTTGTCCTTAGAACAACATTGTTATCAACCTCTCAATACTAGAATTTTGAGGTTGCTTTACGTTTCCGTATTATGATGGTTTAAAGCGCTATCTTTCCTTTATTTAATTAAATTTTGCTGTTATAATTTTAATTTGGCATAGTCCTATTCACCCACCCCCCCCCCCCCCCCCCCCCATCTAGGATATATAGCTTGGCCTTTTCACATTGTGTTTGATTCAAGCTGAGAGCGAAGTTTTGACATCGAGTCAAGTTAAATTGATTTAGATAAGGTAAGTTAATCTTGAAGATTTTAGATTTTTAGCTTAAATTCCAACATAGCAATCATTTAACTATGCTATTCTTATATTGAATTCGAATCACCTTCTATAAGTAATAAATTCATACTCAAATCATACACTATCTAATCTTTAGGGTTGATCTTAAGGAATGGTGTTGCGATCTAACTAAACAAACGGTTTAAAGTATGATTGGAATTTGATTCATGGACATGTGCAAACAATTCCAACTACATAGGAAGCCAATTCGACTCTTGAAAGGTGATGATCACGCTTCAAGCTTTCCAAAATCTTGATAATTAGCTTTGTTTATTCATCTTTGTTCATTTGTCTCCTTGATTGCTTAATATGGTCGATTTCTCTTATTGAATTTGGTTATTTATAAATGATTGATGAATTGGATTTAAAGTCAAATATTCGAACATGCAATGAAATTGAAATACGTCTATCCTGGTTTAAAATGGATACTTTAGATGTGCATGTGCTATCGATATCATACGTAGTTTAATTTGTCATATGTAATTACTTGACGAAATGCTTAGAGGTCCTCGAACTAGTGGCCACTTTTGTCTAATAGATTAAATAGAACATTTGATGTGGATTTACCATCTTGTGGATCATTTGGGCCTATGTGGCTCTTAATGAATAATCCCTTCTTATCGCATCATTGAATAAAATATTTGGCCCTTGCAACTTTGGTGGAATAATAACCCTATGTGCCTTTGATGGACTATTTATGTATAACCTTGCGATCGTATATTCCATTTATCGAACCATGATTGGCCACTAGTTGAAGAGATCACCTTTAAACCATCATATTTGTTGGATTCCCCTGAGTTGAAAATAGTGATATGGAATATTATGCTGAGTTGTTGGCCTCTTCTATGTGACGAACCCTTATAATGGCTTTTAAGTTTTCATAAATTGAGTGGTTGCAATTGAAATAATAATGACTGGGCTAATCATATATTTCATGGCACATGGACTTTACCGGGTGGTCGATATAAGATGAGGGATTTTTCTTGTGTCACTATGGGTCATACCGTAGAGTACTTTAGTGAGAGATCGTAAGT
The DNA here is from genome assembly GCF_029962835.1 of Magnolia sinica. Lineage (NCBI taxonomy): Eukaryota > Viridiplantae > Streptophyta > Magnoliopsida > Magnoliales > Magnoliaceae > Magnolia > Magnolia sinica. Next base: position 37,959,113 of record NC_080577.1, read on the forward strand.
TATCGTCGCATGCATTCGACTACCATGAATTGTTCTTTTCGCATGGACTTTTCTGGGTGTCTAGTTTTCCTTGGGTGTATCATAAAGTACTCTTCCAATAAGCTAGGTCACCTTGTGTGTCCTCGTTACATGGTCTTTTCTGAGTAAGTAGTACCCATTGGACATACCTAGAGTATTGTTGGGTGGCTAGTTCTCCTTGGGTGACCTTTTGTCAGTCGGATGATCATCCCTAGGTTTGTAAGCATGTGCACACATCTATGCAATATCTTTGTGAAATTTATATAATGTTTACGCATCTGATGAACTTTATTTCATTATTATGATGGTTATTGAGAAATATTCATTATAAATTGTTCTTGATAAACTATGTTTAATTATCTTAATGTTTTGATAAATCTTGGGGGTTATACCTCACTGAGATAGTCATTAACGCTATCAAAGCATATTCAATGTGCAGGAGACGTAGATGAAGTACATGTTGGTGTTCATGTGGAATATGAGGAGTCAGATGACCTTGTGGACTTAGATTGTAGATTTCATTTATGTTGAATTTGTATTTTCATTTACTGTAAAGACTTAGGACATTAGTTTGTATAAGCCTTCAAGCAAACACTTGAATATTTAGATATGTATAATTGGACTTCCCTTTATTCTTGATTTGTTTATCTTCCACTTAACTGCTCACTCTAAAAAGAAAATAAAAAAAATATACATGTAAAATTTGGGCTATCTTTTAAGGTTAACACTTGGGTTTTCGGAATATAAGTCGTATAATCGGGTTTCGGGAACAGGGGTGTTACACATTGTGGGCATATAGAAACTTGCCCCATACAAGAACTAGGATGAGTCCATTCGCATTAACTTGTGGACATGATGTAGTGATGCCTCTGGAGGTCACTATGCTGTCCTTAAGGACCATTTATCAGGCCGAGATAACCCCTCCCGAGTTTATAAAGGCAATGCTGGTCGAGTTCGAAAGACTGGATAAAGTCTGAATGAAAGCCTTGGATTCCATCATTACCAATAAATTAATTGTTGCTCGAACATGTAACAAAATGGTAAAAGAAAAATCCTTCGGAGAATGAGATATGGTCTAGAAAGTTGTGTTGATGATTAGATATACAGATCGTGCTCTGGGTAAGAAATGGTCTTTTACATGGGATGGACCGTACATCATCATCCAAGTCTTTAAAGGTGGAGCTTATATCTTGAAGGATATAAATGGTAAGGTCACCAAGGCTCCAATTAACGGCCACTTCCTAAAACCTCATTATCCCTCATTATGGGAAGTGGTCTAGGAATAGGATAAATGGATTTAAAAGGGAGGAATTACAGTATCCTATTGCCAGCAAGAGAATGAATGCAAGAAAGTTCGTATTGCAAGAAAGGAGGCATTAAAATTAAGGACCGTTCGATTACAAAAAAAAATATGCTCGGCCAATCCACTATATTACAGGTAGGTTGCTCTCAGTTCTTCAAATTTCTTAACGCCTGACTCCTTCGCCTCCTTATCCTGTGCGTGCTTGCTCCTACACAACGAATGCTTGGCTGTAAACTAGTGACGATGGCTGATGAACGCGTCAAGGCATCGATCGACTCGTGCTCGACCTTTAACTTCTCAAACTTGTTAGATTCTTCATGAGTCTGATAGATTTCTATTTTGGACTCAATGAATGTTAAGAGCTCCTAAGAGTCTGGTCAATCCTGCCCTGGGTAGAGGCATGTAGCTTCACAGAGGTAAGCGAAGAGGTTGGTGCGCTGAGCCATTAGCAATCGTAACATCTTTTTTGTCAAAATGATGTTGACAGGTCCAGTGCAACTGATCTTTCCATGCAACATTTTATCATGTCAAGTGGACCTTGGGCTCAATACAGAGGGATGATCGTTCCTCTAGAAGAGCAGTACATCACTGTAATTCCAAATTGGCCTTAAAGTAGATGTCTCTGAGGTGCTATAAATAAGAAAGACCCTCCAGGATCTCTCGTAAATGTTTATCTATCTTTGCTACTTCAGAGACATCTCTAGTGAAAGAATAAATGTCATGAAGAAAGGAAGAATGGGAGAAATACTCAATTCCTTCTTCAAGGATCTCCTTCAAGATGGTCAAGGATTGCGAGAAGAACAAAGAAGAGGCCATGAATGCAAGGCTTGCTGTCGAAGTATCAGTTGGATGTGTTTTGAATATGAATGAGAGGTTGTTTTATAAGCATCGTAAGGAGTAATAAATGCCTACATCGGATATGATTTGACGGTTGAGATACTCAAGTTAGGTGGTTAGAGTGCTGCTTCAATTCCTAAAAGGTTGGAGTGTGCAACAAAATAAATGTGTTTCCTCAAACAGTGGCACACATTCACTGCAGTCTAGTTAGCACATGGTTACGTATGTAAAAAAAAAAAAAGGTTAAGTGTTGAGTGGCCGAGTTACGGTGGAAAAAGTTCAGCCGAGATAGGGATGTTAACGAGACAGACAACATTATAGCTTTAATCAGCCAAGGGTAGTCATCTGAAGAATCTCATATTATAATGATAAACAGTTTGAGTTAATCAGTCACTTTGAATATCTTGAGCTATGAATGATTGTGAAGAAAAGGGTTTGATATCCTATAGGGACATTCTAATGAAGAAAAATGTCTTTCTATGATATACTAGAAAAATCGATTTTAACACATGTGAAAATTTAATAAGGAGTAATTATTCAAAGACACACTAGTCGTCAACCTCATTACAAACAAAAAAGTAGAAAGAGAATAAAGGAAACAAGGTGGCCAAATGATTTAGGAAACTTTAGCCTTCATTTCTTTGAATGCTTTAAGGAGGGTTTGCTTCTTAGCTTCGTTTTGCTCCTGTTTGGACATCCAGTTAGCCCCTTTTCTTATGAGGATTGAAAGAAGATCAAGAAGTTGGTAAATGTGGATGCTATGAGTAAAGACTTTGTTCTTGGCCTCTCTTTTCCTAGCTAGGTTCACTTTCGACCAAGCCTGTTAGATGACGATTTGTGAGTCCAGGAAGGAGAGATCCTCGAGAGAAGACAAATCTTTAGCAAAGAAAAAATGTTCCCTCTCCTTAAGTTCTTCCAGCAGTCCAGTACGTTGCTTCTGTAGCATGCTTAGCATAATTTAGTTGAATTGATGGGTTTAAGCCCATTGTAATCGTTCATTCTAAGCCAGCTCATGAACTTCATCGACCTCTAGCCTCCTTAATTGTAGCCTGTTGTCGAAGGTATCTAGCAAGCTTCTCATATTCAAAAATAATCTCAAACTAGCGATTCCCAATGAAGTACAGATGCCTCAACATTTGAAGGTCTTCCAGTGCACCCTCTTGTTCGATTGCTGCCGAAGCCTCCCTGATGAAGTAGTTAATGTAGAAAAACAATGAAGATTGACATAAGTCAGTTAGACCCCAGTCAAAGATTTCATGCATGTAGCTTTTGGCACCGATAAAGAACGAAGAAGAGTTGGAGGCCATGGAAGCAAGAAGGGAGGATTAGACAATTTATGGCAATATCAATGTAAATTTGGATACGATCCAAAATAGTTTAAATAGACTATTCAAAAGCCCAAGATTGGAGCAATTATGGTAGGAAAGAAACTTCATGTCCCAAGAAATTAGGGATGTGTAGCCGTTTAGGCTTTTAATTTGGAGGATAATGCACAACTCCTCGTATTCTAAGGGCTAGGTCAGCAGTTAGTTACAAAACAAGGGAAAAACACGCTAAGGTATTTGACAATAAAAAGGAAGCTTGATGGCCTATTGTATTGATAAACATTTTTGGATACGAAAAAGTTATAATTCAAAAGAAGAAAAGCGTTGGATTGATTCTTTAACATCTTCCAATTGAATCTTCGTTACGCCTAAAGCAACCTCGTTTTAACAACAACTCGACAAAGGCGACCGATGTTTGTCATCTGGACTCTAGTAGATATCGTCAAATCCTCGACCGTTTTCTTTAGTCGGTCGCATTCAACATTTTTCTCCTCATAGCTCTGCTTCAGGGTCATTAGTTTTGCCTTCAAAACTATGATTTTGATTTTCATCTCCTCTAACTAGGCCCTAGATGTTTTCAATTCGGAATTGTTGATTGAAAGTTTTCTTACGATGTCTTTGACAGAGGCAATTTGGGAATATGTTGTTGTGTGCTCTATCTCAAAGCGGTCGATGATGGTGCGTAGCTTGTGCTCTTCTTCGAGGAATCCTAAGAATTCCTGGAGAGCTGATAATTTGGCCATGAGGTTTGAATCTGAACATGAGAAAGCATTGTATGGTTTTATTAGTTGGTCAAGCCTATCGATCATCTCAACTGATTTGGTTGCAGATAACTTTGCTTACATAAGGATCCAGAGTTCTTCTTTGAGATTTTACAAACCAATCAAGAGAGAAGGAGACTCAACCATGTTGATTTCATTGACAAGAGCTTTTTTGAGAGGAGAGGATTTCGTTGATTGGAAGCATGTCTTCAACAAAAGTAGGAAGGGCCAAGGTGTAAGACCCGTATCATAGACCGTACTGTTCCTTAGACTTTTGTGAACCTTCCCGACAAATTTCGACAACCCGCAACCTGTAACTGATGTTTGCGCGCAATCTTAAACTGAGTCTTGTATATCAAAGTCGACTTGACTCAAAACTTGTACCAGTATGACTGCCCCGTCGCCGCGGTTCCAATAGCAGGTCTCACGCATCGATGCGATACCTAGGTCAGGAGATGTGGGCTCGCGTTCATTCCAAAGAAATGTCGCGCGTTGTGAATTCCAAGAGAATCTCTACAACCTATCCCATCAATCAATCAATCAAGTACACACCCTATCTTAAGTACAAGCACCATCCCCTCTTTCCCTAAGTCAACTCTCTCTCTCTCTCTCTCTCTCTCTCTCTCTCTCTCTCTCTCTCTCTCTCTCCCCATCCATCCCTCTTTTACCCAAAATTCAAACAAACCCATACCTCTCCATCCCTTCCTTACAACACCCATTCCACCCATCCCTTATCATCCCATCACTCCTCTCTCTCTCTCTCTCATTCTCTAACAATCTCCTAGGATCCCAAAGAGAGAGCACCAAACATCCAAGCTCCCCAAGCCTCCCAAGCCAAGTGTGGCTCACTTTCTTGCCCTCTCATCTTCCATCTTAACCCTCCAATCTTCATCAACCTCCATCAAGATCGAAGCCAAGGAGTCCAAGGAGCTAAAGAAGGAGGTTAAATGTTGGTGATCCACCGTTGATTTCTAATTTTAGGGCTCACTTGTTGTGGGACCCACTTGACATATACATTGTATAAGGGATGCCCAATAATGGCAGGGTCCCTCTCCTTTACCGTCTCTCTCTCCTTCCCTCTCTTTGTGATGATGTGTGTGGCCCACCTGTGATATGATATGATGGTCCAGACCGTCCGATTGCAGGACCCACCTTGAGAAATGAATGGCATTTCAGCTATTCATCCGTGTGAGAGGTGAAGCGGGTTAACTGGGTACCTCACACCAGTTATATAGCTGGTGTATTAACACCACCAAGCTCTGTGGGACCCACTGCTGTGACATCAGCAAGGTCTGTGGGGCCCAGCTGATGTATGTGTTTTATATATACATCGTCCATCCAATGCACCAAATTCAAATCTTAGGTGAGCAGCACCTAACTGCTATTGTGCAGACGTCAGCAAGTTTGATGGGTCTGGATCATGAGGTGTGTTTCACATCCACATGTGGTGTGGGACCGATCATGAGATATGTTTTATATCCACACCATTTATTACGTGTGGGCCCCAAGCATGGTGTATGGATTTTTAATCCTCACTGTCCATTCTGGGCATCCAGACACCCTGGACGTTGGACCCATATATATACTCTAGATGGGTCCAGGGAGTCTGGACGCTCAGAACGGATGGTGAGGATTTAAAATCCATACACCGTGGCTAGGGCCCACACGTGATAAATGGTGTGGATATAAAACATATCTTATGATCGGTTCCACACCACGTGTGGATGTGAAACACACCTCATGATCCAGACCCACCGAACTTGCTGACGTCTGCACAACTGCAATTAGGTGCTGCTCATCAGATGGGTGGTTTCCACATGAGATTTAAATCTGCTGTATTGGATGGACGGTGTATATATAAAACACATACATCAGCTGGGCCCCACAGACCTTGCTGACATCACAGCGATGGATCCCACAGAGCTTAGTGGTGTCAATACACTAGCTATATAACTGGTGTGAGGTACCCAGTCAACCCATTTCACTTCTCACGCAGATGGACGGCTGAAATGCCATTCATTTCTCAAGGTGGGTCCCGCAATCGGACGGTCTAGACCATCATATTATATCATAGGTGGGCCACACACATCATCACAAAGAGAGGGAAGGAGAGAGAGACGATAAAGAGGAGGGACCTTGCCACTATTGGGCCATCCCTTATATAATGCATACATCAAGTGGGTCCCATAACAAGTGGGCCCTAAAATTAGAAATCAACAGTGGATCACCAACATTTGGCCTCCTTCTTTAGCTCCTTGGACTCTTAGGCTCCTTGGCTTCAATCTTTATGGAGGTTGATGAAGATTGGAGGGTTAAGATGGAAGATGAGAGGGTAGGAAAGTGGGCCACACTTGGCTTAGGAGGCGTAGGGAGCTTGGACGTTGGGTGCTCTCTCTTTGGGAGCTCAGGAGATTGTTAGAGAATGAGAGAGAGAGAGAGAGAGGAGTGATGGGGATAGGTGGAATGGGTGTTGTAAGGAAGGGATGGAGAGGTATGGGTTTTTTTGAATTTTGGGTAAAAGAGGGATGGGTGGGGGGAGAGAGAGAGAGAGAGAGAGAGAGAGAGTTGACTTAAGGAAAGAGGGGATGGGTGCTTGTACTTGAGATAGTGTGTGTACTTGATTGATTAATTGATGGGATAGGTTGTAGAGATTCTCTTGAAATTCACAACGCGCGGCATTTGTTTGGAATGAACACTGGCCCACATCTCCTAGCATTGGTGTCGCATCGGTGCGTGAGACACGTCGCTGGAACCACGGCGATAGTGCAGTCATACTGGTACAAGTTTCGAGTCGAGCCAACTCCAATATACAGGACTCGGCTTAGGATTGCACTCAAACGCCGGTTATAGGTCACGGGTTGTCGAAATTCGATGGGAAGGTTCGCGGAAGTCTACGAAACAATACAGTCTAGGATACGGGTCTTACACGAGGCATCATCTGCGATTGATGGTGCTAATGCTGGTATTAGTGGTGAGATAGACAAAGAAGCATCAGTCGCAAGAGTCTCCTCTATGTTTTGTTCTTGCACGGTCACTTCATGCGATGAAGATTCTTTGACAGGTAGAGGGGGTTACTTGACAGATGAGGAAACGAGTCAAGGAGGTGAACTTTTTACCAGGACCGTGAGGAGTGGCAATCAAGGGTTGTTCTTCTTCTTCCTATTCTTGGTCGACAACATCAGGTGGTGTTTAGAAAAGGTTGACCATGTATTCGGAATCAGTAATAAGAGTTGCGGTTTCAGGAGAGTTATGGAAAGGAAGAGATTCAACACTGACTATGTCCTCAAAATCGATGGCTTATACATTAGGGACTTCAGGAGCATCGATCAGTGGCTGACGTTGTTTTAGTGGCTACATTGTAATAAATTATTTTTATGCGGTTGATAACTCTCTAGTAACTACAAATTAAAGAATAATATAGTTAACCGACATGAGAGGCAAATAAGATTCAGAAAAATTATACAAGTAACTTCCACCTAAATTGAAACGGACGGTGTAGGTGATGAATCGTCTATCCATAGTTTAAGAGTTTTTTATAATCATCGCCATTGCTCATATTGAAGTGGAGAATAGTGGCAGAATGAGATGATAGGGGGTAAGATATTTTTCATCAAATGGGAGATCGAGATTATTTAATCTTTCCCTATCCTGCCACCATTTGTTCCATCATTTATTATAATTAGCTTTTTGGGGACATTTCAAACCTTCCGCAATTTCTTTAATCTTTAGTGAAGAGTCCTAACTAGTATTTAGTTTTAAAGTATTTTTCAAATGAAGACACTGGTTCAGCCGAGGAAGTACCTGATTGCCGACATCCCTTCGATGAGATCGGTAACGGTCGATTTGCAATGATCAGCTAGGAAGGTGGGTCGGAGCACTTGAAAACTAGAGTAGGAGGTTAAGGAGGTGGACCAAGAGGAGCTCCTAGGTTAAGAATCATCTTCGAAGTTGATGGAAGTTGGCGAGATGGTGGAGATGTAGGAGCAACAGGTACTTTCACCATAGCTTTTTGGCGCTTTGGTTAAGTAGTTGTTATCTTGGTTAGTGAAGTTTCTGGAGAAGATGCAACAACTGATTTGGTCTTCGACTTATTTATTCCTTAGATAGGAGTTGTAGCTAATTAAGGTGTTGTTCTTTTCTTTCCTCAAAGCTCAATGGTATAAGAAAGCCGAGCTATAATGTCTTGCGGAGATTTATTGATCAATTTTTTGTAATGGTTATCCCACCAAGCAGTAAAGATGTCCATTACCTAAGGCTGATTGGGATAAGAGGAGAGTTCGTGAGTCAAGCTAGCTGACTAAAAGGTGGAATCGAGAGAGTGATAGTGAACGATGCAATCGACAACAGCCAGACTGAAAGGAGGTTGATTGCAAGTTGTTTAAGTAAATGGGCAAGGAATGCACCAGACCAACTAAATTGTCAAGCAAGTAAGTTCGAGCAGTATTGTTCGATCTTGACCTTAGCATTTTTTCCAGTATCGATCATACCACAGTAAGGAAGATCCCTATAAATGTGGTAACTTTCCGAAGCAAGATGCATCTGAGATACCTCTTAATTATCCTCTTAATCATATCGGCCAGTGAACTAGGAAGGTCCGTTGTAACACCCCATACTTTTCAGTACTCGAGTGCTACCATGGAGATTTAAATTAGTTTACATGTGTGTACGAATACACGTCACTTACCTTACACGTCACCATCCAACTACTCTCATGCAATCCATCTCAACCGTCCAGTACAACTTTCATTCATCTAACAAGCCATCCATCCGATTAATTTTTGAAATGATCCATCATGATTTCAAAAACATCGATTTCAAGACCTAATCCTAAAGATCCATCATCCATCAAGTATGTAACATCTCATTCAACGGTCCAACACTAAATCATGTGAATTCAACTATTAGATGGTGATGATGACTATTCGGAAGTACCTAAACTAGTTTAGGACCCTTAGGACCGTTGTAAGTGATCCCCAACTATAGATCAAGTGATCCAACCATTATTATTCAAGATGGACCATCACATTGTTAGAGAGACCATGGATCCATCACTGCTCATATGATCCACGATGCTTTTGTTGATCGTTCCAACAATCAATTCCCATAACTTGACCACTGGGATTATAAAATTAACCATAAACTACCCAAGTAGTAGCTATGCCAGACATTTGGACTCATGGCTTAACAAGAAGTGATTCAAACTGTTGATGACTCCAATCAAAGGAAGATCCTAAGTAAAATACTACTATTAATAAAATAAATAAATAAATAAGTAAATATCTATGTGTACACATATAATTATAATGTGTAAAGGTAAAATAAGTAATAATAGTATAATAATGCAAATAATATTATTCAAGACTTTAATAGTAGTAAAGGTATTATCAATAATGAGATAGATAGTCCTAATAACCTACAGAGCAAGACCCACAACATGATTATAAATGCACACATGTGTGAAAGTAATAATAATAATAATAAAGTGAGGTAAACAATGATGGTGATAGCAATAAAATTAATATTAATATTAGTATGTGGTTAGTAATATGTTATGAAAGTCTCACAAACGATCCATTATGACCTTTTGACAGTTGATGCTTGGATTGAAATTGATCCGATCGTCAAATCAATGTAGTCGACACATAAAGAATGTAAATCAAGTAATATGGCCCACCTGGGTCTGGGATCTGCCCTATCTTTGGTCAAGGGCACTAATTGGACCCCCAGGACCTAATGGACGGAGTGGATTTCTCACAAACATCACAATGGACCCACATTTGTGTGCGTGTGCAGCAAGGGCAGTTCACCTGTGGTGCACTAGACGGTCAACGTGGTTAGAACGGGCACTGACCCGACATTTCCTAAGAAGGAAATCCTCTCCTTCTCTTTCAGTTTCTCGCCAACATCGAACATAGGACGTTCGTTTTAAATGTGGCCCACCATCTCGTCCTAGATGGAAGATCCAAACTGTCCATATGGTGCGGCATCAAGTTTCCATCGAAACCTGAGTTGTCTCGCATGAAGGGAGGTATGCATGCGGGCACATCGAAAAACTCTATTTTGTTGTAGCCAGCTTGGCGATCCACGTGCTCCCTCCCTTTTGCATCACAGCCATTCGTCTGAAGCAAATCTTAGCCCTTTGATTTGGGGTTTTCTCAACAAATAAATAAGAAAGAGGATGCTTTTCTGTTGAGATATTTTCCACCTTGTAATGCATCAAAGCCCTTCATTCGAGTCCCAAGCGATCCAGACCACCCAAACCCCTCCAACTAACCTTAGAAAAGCCATAGACTCCATGCCCAAAGGGAGCAAATCCCATTCATTATGGGCCAAGAGAAAACCGACCGTTTCTTTCTCCCTTCGAACCCACCAAGAAAACTTCCATGAAGCGTCGAAATACCATCCCTCCAAGCTCTCAAAGATCTGTCTACACCATATGGGTGCCTCATTTTGGAGAAAAACTCGCCCAATGACGATCTGCCATTAGCAGCAGCCCATCTTCCTCACTATTTCAACACCGTAACAAACTAAGTTAAACTCGGTTCGAGCCAAGACGAGCCTTGTTGCTCAGATGCTATTGCTAGATTTCCAGTAGATGGGAAGCAAGTTAAGGGAGATGGAGAATGAGAAGGAGGGAGAATGCGTTCAGGAGAGAAATTAATACCTGTTGTCATGCCGCACTAGCTCAGTTCAAACCAAGTCACTTACTCTAACTAAAGTGGAGGCTGAGTTGGGTGGACTCGATAGGGACGTTGCTTGAGTTGGGGGCCCAGTCGGACCGGGTCTGGTGAGTTTGGGGTGCGTCTAGGTCGAGTCTAGGTGCATCTGGACTGTCATGAATTAAAGAAGAAGAAGAAAGAAGGGAATCATTGTGAGAGTTTGTAAGTGCTATGTTGATAAACCCTAAGTATTGTCAAATTTTGGTGTGACAAACCAATTCAAGTTTGTATCTTGATTTGTATCAAGCATGTGCATTTATTCACATTGAATCTTCAACATTCATTCTATTCATGCTGAATCTATCCTTTTGATATCTACGATGAACTTTTATATATTGAGTGAAGACAGAGTTTTCAAAAACATTGCGGTTCAAAATCTGGAACCAAAAAAGTCTAAGAACTCAAGACTTAGTTGAATATTATGTTTGGTATGTCGAATTCAGGCTTTAAAGATCGCAAGAATTAAAGCTATTGAAGTGATTGATAGATTAAGTGTTCATATATTTTATCTCACAGGTAAAGTATGATTGACCTAGATTGACCTTAGATCATGATTAGATCATTTCATACTTTTGGTCGGTCATTTTGGTCATTTTATAAGTGTAAAATTTTGTTCTTTCGACTAGCCCTAGAACTGGCTCGACTAGTCTTAGTATTTCCTCGACCAGTTCAGGATTTGTTATGAATTTTTAGAATTTTTCCAGTGGTCTACAACCAGTCCTGGAAACTGCTTGACAAGTCGTGTGAATAGTGCTCGACTCGGTTTCTAACGAGTAATCTGGACTCACATGACCAGTCGTGTGGTGTCCACGACTGGTTGAGCAGGCCACTCCACCAATAGTGGGACCCACAAGGCTAGTCGTGCAACTAAATCTTATCACGCCAGAATTTTTTAAAATCTATTTGGATAAGGCCAGTTGTAGCTAACCAAGGGCTAGTCGTGCGAACCAATTTTTCACCCATAAATAGTGCTCAAATTTCAAAGTTTTCTATTCAATTCTTATCATTCTTAAGCAATTACTTTAAGATTATTTTGAGTACATTTTAAGCTATTTTGTGCATATTTAAGATTCTTTATAGTAGCTCTTGTAATTTGATTTTGAGTCTCTATTCCATTCTCATTTTGAAAAGAGACATTTGATTTACCATTCAGTGAGATCAAAATCAATCAAGTTGGTTCTACCGAGCTGCTTTAGAATCGTCATATAGATAAGTTTTTACTTTTTCTATAATTCAATTCATTTCTAGTTTATGAGATTGTTTCAGAAAATCTCTATTTTGATTTTGTCTGTAGTGATCCGAAAAATCTCAAAGCGAGGGTTTTTTTTTTTTAAATTGTGTTAAGCCCATCTAAAGACACAATTGTGAAGGTTTTAGGTGAACCTTAAAAAACCTATTTTGATTAGTGAATGCCAATATCCCAAGGGAGAGGATATTAGGAGTAGAGTAGTTGTGTGACTATTGTTTAACAGTTGGTGTACACACAAACGAACTACTATAATTCTTTATGTTGGTGAAAGTGTGGTTTATTTCTTTATCTTTTATGGTTTAAGATTGTGGGATGTATTTGTGGGTGTCAATGTTGTAATCTTTATATTTAAGCATTGTGTAGTGAATGTTATAATAGATTAGTTTCTATTTCTTTTATATCTTTTTAAGTTTGAGTTTTTAATACTCACCACGTTCTAGTAAGGTTGTCCTGCCATAAACCATTGGTTTTTGGTGTTAGGTTGTTCTTGGAACCAAGTTTGTATCAACCTCTCAATACTTGATTTTTGAGGTTGCTATTTCCTTTTGTTATTTGTATCAAAGCCTAATAGCTTATTTATTTAGATTTAATTCCCGAGCTAACCGATCTGAGCTTTTAAGATGTCAAATTTTGATAGCCTTTTTATGACTAGGCCTTTGATGGCTCTAATTATGCTTATTGGAAAGCCAAAACGAGATTATTCTTGAGGTCTCTTAATGAGAATGTATGGCAAGCCACAGTAACTAAATGGACTCCACCTACTGTTAAAGTTCTAAGCCTTGATGGAACTAAATCTCTAAAAGTTGCTTCTTATAGCACTTGGACCACTCTTCAGAGAATTGAGAATAGTGCCAATGCTAAGGCTTTAAATGCAATTACTTGCGCACTATCACCAGATGAATTCAAAAGAATTATATCTTGTGATATTGCGAAACAAGCCTGGGATATCTTAGAAATGACACACGAGGGTATGACTACTGTGAAGAAATCTAAACTACAAATCCTCACCACTAGGTTTGAGGAAATATGTATGGAAGAAAGTGAAACATTTGATGGACTTTTATACTAAGTTGAATGACATAGTTAACTCTATGTGGGGTCTTGGAGATAGCATCTCAGAAAGCAAAGTCTGTGCAAGGATACTATGTTCACTACCTAAAAGGTTCAATTCGAAAGTCACGGCCATTCAGGAACTTCGTGATACAAACCATATGTAGGTTGAAGAACTAGTTGGTTCTTTACAAACCTACGAGTTAAACTTTAAAGCTCCAAAGGGTAAATCTATTACCCTTAAATCTTCTAAAAGTATTTTTCATGAAAATAATAATTCTGATTTAGAAACTTCTAAAGATGATACGACCCTTTTAGCTAAAATTTTTTACAAGATCTTCAAAAGTAAAAAAAGAGGGTTGACGTTCAAAAACCTACTGAAAAGAAAAGAACAAGATCTAAAAATTGGAAATCTTTAAAAGGCAGCCAATGCTACAACTACCATGAATATGGGCATCTAGTGAACAAATGTCCTAAAAAGGACAAACCTAAAAAGAAAGGTATGTTGGCTGCATGGGATAAATCTTCCTGCTCTGAAGCCTCTTTTGAGTCAGAAGATTCTGAAACTGAGTCAGGTAATGATGTTAAAGCTGTCACACCCCAAACTCGGAAATCGGGCTCACAAAATTCTCGATCACCGAATCCGATGTTGACAGCCTCCGTAGTACCCTATTCTCGATTCCCAGCACGCATGCGCCAAATTCTGATCCTGGGATCCTACAAGGAGGATTTTCAGTATGATTTTTTATTTTTTATTTTTGTATGGAGCATAACCACAAGTTTACCCAAATGACAAAGGCAACATCATCATCACATATCCACTAATATAAATATTTGAATACAATGCTGAAAGGGAAGTACATATGTCGAAAATCAAAACTCCAGAAGACTGTTGTATGCTCCAAGCTCAACACTGCTGCAACCTAACGCCACCTGCACACATCTATCGTGCATAAGCTAATAGAAAGCTTAGAGGGTGGTGAAAGTGTGTGTAAGGTAAGTGCCAAGTATATAATAAAGCCCATAAATCATACACTATCGGAATAAGCGGAAATACTAACAAGATCATGAATCATACAATATCAGAGTAATGCAGAAATATTCGGTAAGTCCATGAATACTATCAGCTGTACCAAAGCTACATGATGCAAGGCATGAATGCTATTGGCCATACCAAGGCCATGCGATGCGAAACATAAAAAGACAATAACAGATGCTGAGGATGCAATGCAATATGCAAATCCTGACGAGCCATGAATACCATTAACCTCATCTATAAGTGTAAAAAACATGGTAACCAAAAATGCTAAGTACTACAGATGCAATGTAATATGTGGTGCAAATGAAATGACCATGCTGGAATGTGAAGACGGGATGATAGTACGTAGTATCGCCAGCTACGGGGTCCACGACAAGAGACTACTATCCAAACCAGTCCCATACCTAAATTTGGATAGTCCGACTCAATGTGGTGAACTCCTGATCTCAGGTTAGTTGCGCACCCAACCGAAATCTTGGCCATGTGAAGGTATACGTGTCAAATAGTTACGTACCACCAGCCCGAGTGGATAGTGAATGAATGAATGAATGAATATGCAATTCCTACTCAATAAGTCCACATAACAGTGCAGTTGCTCTCTGGGGAAATCACCAGGGTCTATTACACTCCACTCTAACTGCCTCCTCCCTAACTGCACAGCCCAGTGAGTGGAAGAGACCTCACTATCTGTCACGCCCCAAACTCGGAAACCGGGCTCACAAAATTCCCGATCGTCGAATCCGGCGCCGACAGCCTCCGTAGAACCCCATTCTCGGCTCCCAGCTCCCATTCGCCAGGTTCCGATCCTGGGATGCTACAAGGAGGATTTTCAACATCAGTTTGATTCGTAATAAGCATAACCAAAGGCATAACCCACAAATAACAACCAAAAACTCCATCACATTTCCACTATAATCAAAAACTTTACAAGTACAATGAGCATAAGGGAAATACAATGATGATAGACCAAAAACTCCAAAAAGATCAGCCACGCGTCCAAGCCTCAGCGCTGCTGCGATCCAACGTCACCTGCACGCAACGGTCGTGCATAAGCTTATAGAAAGCTTAGAGGGTGGTGGAAGTGTATGCTCAAGGTGGTAATGTAGTTATGCAGTATCAGAGTGATGCGGAACATGCTGATGAATGCCAAGAATCCCAATAGCCGTACCAAGGCCATGCGGTGCAAAGAATGATGTCGGCCATACCAAGGCCATGCAATGTGAAATGCAAGTCAAGCATACAAATCCTCATCTAAGTCCACATATCAATACAGCTCAAAAGTCTGGGATATCACCGGGGTCTAGTACACTCCAAGCCAGATTGCCGCCCCATCGCGCACAATAAGGTGAGTGGAAAAGACCTCACTATCCGCCTGCCAAAATCGGGCTCGGCTCGTCAATAGCGGACCCATTCCTCGAGCTGGTCAGACTCAGCCTAGCATTGCCCCCTACTCTCCGGCGGGTAAGGCCGCACCCCCTTCCAACCGACCACGACACAGTGGAAAGCGCAACCGTCTGGTAATCGGCACTCAGCGCTCATGCATCCACTCGATCTAGACGTTGGAGCAACCTCCTGGTACCATAAGGGTTTAGGGACTTTCACCCAGGGATATCTATCGCACCCCATGTAGAATAGTATTTCCGGTATCCAATCCTGCCAACCACGATACATCTGTGGAGGCTAAGGCCCTGATGTCGCTAGGGCGTACAGTAACCATATCACACAATGCGAATGCATGAATCACACTATCCAGTCATACAGTAATCATGCGCGTATCATGCGCTTATGTAGTGCAACACCCCCTGAACGGGAGCCCCTAAACAATTGCTCAAAGGCATATGCTATGATCAGTCATTTCTCATATCAAGCATACATATGATACATATGGTCATGAATCATGGAATTAAACATGTTATATGGGATGGATGATGTGCATAACGAAGGTGGGCCTAGACGGCCTACACATTACTCATATGGGCCTAACAATGGGCCCTCGGGAAAGGTATAATGCGGACATTGAACCAACACTATACTTACAATGTGGACGTCAAACCAACATTGCTCCCACACACACGCACGCACACACACACGCATACACCTACCCACACATGCACGCACTCCCACACAGTGGGCTCCACATATCACAGTGGGCTCCACGACCACTGTCCAGACGGTGAAACACATACATCATTGTGGACTCCATGTGGGGCCCACCATAATGTTTATATTCCATCCAAACCATTGATAAGGTCAAGCAGACCTAGATGAAGGGTGACAACAAATTTCACCTTAATCCAAGACTTCTGTGGACCCAAAAAGGGTTTCAAAGGTAAATGTTCAATCCCACTGTTTCATACGGTGTGGGCCGTCTGAGCTTTAGATCATGTTGATTTTTGGGGTGGGCCCACTTCAGAGAGTGGCCCACCCGATGAACGGGTTAGATGACATATAAACATCAAGGTGGGGCCCACGGCACAGCCGTGGGTGGCTGCCTGTCCGCCCGTCCGCTGGGCGCTGGCGCGCAGGCAGCGCCTGCTGCACTTTCTGACACAGCAGCAACGCTACTGTGTTGTGATTTTATATATATTTTTTTAAAATTGATTTCTTGTGGTTTTTCACAGGTGGGGCCCACGTCCGATAATCCACTCCGTCTAATGGCCCTCCATGCTTCCAGACAAGCAAAACAAGCCCAATATTGGGCATATTTCAATGTCTAGAAGCAATAGGGGATGTTTCAATGGTGAGCGCACTGTTTGCCATGTTATGGCCCGCCTGGAAGTCTGATTGGTCCCATCTTCTGGCTCAACGCCTAAAATAATCTTGAAAAAGGAATGGACGGCATGGATTTAATACATACATCAAGGTGGGGCCTACACAAACGGACCACCCCCATAGCCTTGGAAACAAACTGATATTAGTGTCTTTCCAGCAACGTACAGCGTCCCTGGACGCTGGACTTTGTATATTGGTTGGAGGTGGGCCCTGCTTAGGTGGGCCACCAAGTGATGGATGGCATGGTACTACATATATAAGGTGGGTCCCCACTTATAAATAATTTGGGTAAAATACTTACTTCATGGTGGGGTCCATTCAAGTGGGCCACACAACTTCATTATCATCACCACAAATAAAAATAAAAATAAAAATAAAATAAAAAGGGAGAGGGATAGAGAGTGAGACCGTGTGATGGAGGGACCTCGGCACTATGGGCCCTCCCTTGCACTAAATCATACATCAAGTTAGTCCCATTACATGTGGGGTCCATGGAATTGAAATCCAACGGTGGAGATCCTTTCTCCACTAAAATAGATGGTCTAGATGACCCTAAGCATACAAGAAAATAAACATCATGATGGGGTCCATGGAGAATGGCCCCATCATGGAACGATCATGATGATCCAAGTGGGCCATTGGCCACACCTTAGGGTCCAAAGTGAGATCCAAACCATTGATTGGTTGGCCTCACTTGGCCCATCTTAAAAACATCAAAATCTACCCTATAAAAACACCCACCGCTTGATCTTCTTGCTCCCTTGGCTTCCTTAGCTCCTTGTGCTCCTCTTTGATGGAGGAAGATGAAAAATGGATGGTTGAGATGAGAGATGAAGGGGTGGGAAAGGTGGGCCTCACAAATGCAATTTTCTCACCATGGGAGGACCACACGTATGAATTTTGCTATGGGAGAGTTTGAATGAGAGAGAGAATGAGAGAGAGACTTGTAAGGGAGAGAGAGAGAGAGAGAATGATGGGTGATGGAGTGATGGATGGGAGAGAGGGATGGGGGTGTAAGAACTTTATGACTTTTTTGGCAAAATGTGTAAGAAAAGCATGGGTTGTAAGAAATTTTTTTGACTTTGGGGCTTGCTTGAGAAAGGGTGAAAGTTGATGTGTACTTGACATGATGGGATTGATGGGATTGATTGATTGATGTGACACCTTGTAGAGATTCCCTCGGAATTCGCAGGCGCGGCGTTTCCTCGCACCGAACGCTGGCCCACAACTCCCGACCAGAGCATCGCATCAGCGCGCGAGTCGCGGCATCGGAACCGCGGCGATGATGCGGTCGCTATGGTATAAGCCCTGGGTTGAGTCGACTCGGGTTGACGGCACGAGAATCCGGGTCGCGCGCAAATACCGGTTAAGGGTCGAAGGTTGCCGGAATTCGACTGGAAAGACCGTGGAAGCTTATGGAACGGTACGGTCTAGGATACGGGGCTTACAGTTCTCCCCTCCTAATAGAAATTTCGTCCTCGAAATTTACACAATCATCGCAACTAGGCAGAACTTAAGAGGGAGAAGAAACATAACATCACTATATAGAATCAGAGATAACATACAACATACAACACATAATCAATCAACAAAAAGATGGGGATAACGCTCTCGAATCTCAGCCTCGCGCTCCCAAGAAGCCTCCTCAACAGAATGGTGACCCCACTGAACCTTCACCAACGGGATGACCTTGGTCCGGAGGACCTGCTCCTTCCGATCAAGGATACGGACTGGCTGCTCAATATAGGAAGCGTCCTCACGAACCTTTAACGGCTGCCAATCGATAACAGGAACAATGTCTGACCCACACTTCCTCAACATGGAGACATGAAAAACGTTGTGGACGCCAGACAACTAAGATGGCAAGGCAAGCCGATAGGCCACGGCGCCAACGCTCCCAGTGATCTCAAAAGGTCCTATGAATCTCGGGGCAAGCTTGCCCTTCGCTCCAAATCGAACTACGCCCTTCATGGGCGAGACCTTGAGATACACATGGTCCCCTACATCAAACTCCAAGGGACGACGCCGACGATCAGCAAAACTCTTCTGCCGGCTCTGAGCTGTGCGCATCCTCTGCCTGATGATATCAATAGCCTCTGACGTCTCCTGCACAAGCTCGGGACCTAAGAGACGACGCTCTCCAACCTCAGTCCAACAACTCGGTGATCTGCATGGTCTGCCATATAGTGCCTCAAAAGGAGCCATACTAATGGTTGCCTGATAGCTGTTGTGGTACATGAACTCAACCAATTGCAGGTGCTCATCCTAGCTACCCGAGAAATCAATCGCGCAGCCTCGAAGCATATCCTCAAGGATCTGGTTGACCCTCTCGGTTTGGCCATCGGTCTGCGGATGGTACGTGGTGCTGAGATACAAATCAATCCCCATCACTCTCTGAAAGCTCCCCCAAAATTGAGACGTAAACCTCAGGTCTCAGTCTGAAATGATCGAAACAGGAACACCGTGCAGTCTCACAATCTCATTGATAAACAACTTGGCGAGCCGGTCCAAAGGCCAAGTCGCACGTATCGCAATAAAATGTGCCGACTTCGTCGGACGATCCACGACAACCCGGATGGCGTCATGACCGCTTGAGTCCTCGGCAAGCCCATAATAAAATCAGCCGACACGTGCTCCCACTTCCACATCGGGACACTCAACGGCCGCAATAGACCAGGGTCTCCGATGATCGGCCTTGACACGCCGGCATGTGTCACACTCGGCCACAAAGCGGGATCTGGCACTTCATCCCCGCCCAAAATACTGCGCCTCATGTCATGGTACATCTTTGTCGAGCCAGGATGGATAGAAAACCGCGATCGATGTGCCTCGGTCATAATATCTCGGCGTAGCTCAGGAATATCCGGGACACATAATCGGCCTCTGAAGAGAAGTCCACCATCTGTACCAATCTGCCAATCTGTCTGACTATCATATGCTTCATCTGCCTACTGAGCCTCGATCACCCTTGCGACAAGAGAGGGTTGAATCGACAGGCTCGATAACTGCACAATAGAAGACTGCAAGCCAAACTCAAAGTCATACTCTGCTATATTCTCGAGCATCCGCCACTCCTGAATCATCATATGCGCCACCAGGCCTCGTGGCTGACGGCTGAGGGCATCCGCCACTACGTTCGCCTTACCCGGGTGGTACTGGAGATCGAAATCATAGTCCTTCAGGAGTTCCATCCAACGCCTCTGCCTCATATTCAACTCAGACTGCGAGAAGAGGTACTTCAAGCTCTTGTGGTCAGAAAAGAGCTCGAACCTAACCCCA
Source organism: Magnolia sinica (assembly GCF_029962835.1). Classification (NCBI taxonomy): domain Eukaryota; kingdom Viridiplantae; phylum Streptophyta; class Magnoliopsida; order Magnoliales; family Magnoliaceae; genus Magnolia; species Magnolia sinica. The sequence goes on from NC_080577.1 coordinate 37,979,465, forward strand.
TAGAGATAGTGTCTCCACACTTTCAGTGCGAAGACAACTGCAGCAAACTCTAAATCATGCGTGGGGTAGTTCAGCTTATGGACCTTGAGCTGGCGAGACGCGAAGGCTACAGGCCTGCCGTGCTGCATCAGGACAGCACCCAAACCAATATGCAAGGCATCGGTAAATACAATAAATCCGTCACTCCCAAAGGGAAGAGTGAGGACAGGAGCGGACGTCAGACGGTCCTTTAACTCCATAAATGCTCGCTCGCAGGCGTCACTCCAAATAAACTCCGCGCCCTTCCGGGTCAACCTGGTCAACGGGGCTGCAATACGAGAGAAGCCCTCAATGAAATGCCGGTAGTAGCCCGCTAAACCAAGAAAACTGCGGATCTCGGACGCAGTCGTGGGCTGGCCCCACTGACGTACTGCCTCAACCTTCGAGGGGTCCACTACGACACCCTCCCTCGTCACCACGTGACCGAGGAACTTCACCTCCTCCTGCCAAAACTCGCACTTCTCCAGCTTTGCATACAGCTGGTGTGCGCGGAGGGTCTGCAACGTAACCTCTAAATGCTGCTCATGCTCCTCACGAGTCCTCGAATAAATCAGAATGTCGTCGATGAAGACTACAACAAACTGATCGAGATACAGACGGAAGACCTCATTCATCAACTGCATGAAGACCGCGGGTGCATTGGTACCCAAAGGACATGACCTGAAATCGAAATGACCATAACGCGTCCGAAAGTTCGGAATGTCCTCCTCTCGGACCCGAATCTGATGATAACCGGAACGCAAGTCAATCTTCGAAAAGAACTGTGCACCCTGCAGCTGATCAAACAAATCATCAATCCTCGGGAGCGGATACTTGTTCTTGATTGTGACCTTGTTGAGCTCGCGGTAATCTACGCAGAGCCTCAACGAGCCATCCTTCTTCTTCACGAAGAGTACCGGCGCTCCCCACGGTGAACTGCTCGGATGGATAAAGCCTAACTCGCGCAACTCGTCCAATTGCTTCTGCAGTTCCCGCAACTCCAATGGTGCCATACGATATGGGGCCTTTGAAATAGGCGCAGTACCGGGCACGAGATCAATCTGAAACTCGGTGAGTCGACGAGGCGGTAATCCCGGAATCTCCTGAAACACATCTGGAAAATCGCAAACCACAGGCAACTGGTCGACACTCACCCCTAAGGGCTCCTCTATAGCACAAGACATCAAACAAGACAACGGCTCTCCTCTGGGCTCAGCAATGAACTGGAACTGCGGCAAGCCAGGTATACAAAATGTGACTGTCCTCGCGGAACAGTCTAATATGGCGTGGTACTCGGCAAGCCAATCCATGCCCAGGATGACGTCGAATTCGGACATCGGTAAAGCAAACAGAACGGGGCAAGACGAGCAAAATCGGCCCAACACTGCAGTCTTCCCTAAGGGAGTTGATACTATCAACCCCTCACGAGCAGACTCCAACGGTAAACCAGTCGATCGGCAAAAACTCTCGGCCACAAAAGAATGAGATGCACCAGAATCAAACAACACACGTGCAATGCATGCAAATACTGGAAGTATACCCTCAACGACTCCTCCGGATGATTGAGGATCCTGCTGGGCCGCATAGAATCTAGCCTGACCGAGCTGGGGAGGTGCCTGTCCCCTCTGAGCATGCTACTGCTGCTGATGTCACTAAGGTGGTCGAAACTGCTGCCTCTGCTGTTGCGGTCTCGGAGGCTGGTACTGATGCTCTTACTGAGGTGGCCTCGGTGGTGGGGGCTGCTATCGTTGCTGCTGTGGGGGCCTCTACTATTGCTGCGGTGGAGGCTGCTGTGGACTTCTCTGCTGCTGCTGTTGGGGGCGAGGACACTCCCATATACGGTACCTCGTCGCACCACACTTAAAACAAGTGCCGGTGAACTGTCTCGGAGGTGGTGCTGGAGGTGCTGCTGGCGCTCGGAAGGCTGGGCGACCTGTGCGCCTCTGCTGAGGTCGACCCTGCTGCGTATCACTGGAAGAAGCCTGCCTCTTCCGGTCTCTCCTCTGACCGCGATCAGACTGAGAACCGTCCCACTCAGCCTCAAAAATCTGGGCCTTCCGCACCACTTCCTCGAAGGTAGGGAGCTCATGCCCGATAACACGGCCTCGAAGACCGTAACGCAAGCCGCCCTCAAATCGGCGGGCCCTCCGCTCCTCATCATCCACTAAGTATGGTGCAAATCTGGACAATGCTACAAAACGAGCGGCATACTGAGCCACTGTCATATCGCCCTGCACCAAGGCCTCAAACTCCAACGCTCGCTGACGTCGGATGTAATCAGGAAAATACTGTCGGTCAAACCGATCCACAAAATCCTCCCAAGTCCATATAAAGTCAGCGCCCGCTGCTTGGGAGACTGACATCCACCAGTGCTCAGCCTCACCATGAAGGAGAAATACGGCTAATCGAACTTGCCACTCAGTTGCGCATCCCATCGTTTCAAATATCTTCTCTACGTTGGCGCGCCATCTCTCAGCCACGGTCGGGTCTGGCTCACCCTGGAAATGCGGGGGATCGAGCCGTCGAAACTCACGAAGGAGGGCACTCGAGCGCTCCTGCTCTACCTGTGCTGGTGAAACGACTGGGGGCCTGCCCTGCCCCTGAAGTGCGGCCGTCACAGCCTGCAGCATCTGCTGTAACTGGGAAGCACTCACAGATACGGTCGGCTCCGCACCTGTCTCTGGTGGAGGAGCTACACCCATAGGCTGGGTAGCATGAATCCCTGGTAAAGGAGCGGCATCCTCAGGCTGGGCAGAAGGAATCTCGGGTGGTGGAGCAGGAATCGTAGGTGGTAGCGCGGGAGCCGCAGGTGGTGGAGTCGGAGTCTCAGGTGGTGGTGCGGGAGTCGATCGGGTCACTCTCCTGCGCGCTATGTCCTACAGGAAAGAGCGAAGGTGCCTAATCAACCTTGAAAACTCTCGGAGGCACACTCGATAAGGGTCGGTAATAAAAGATCGTTAGGCTATCCGAACTTAGGACTTAGATCATTCATAGCAGACATGTAATGTTGTTCTTAGTTATTCCCGAGTTATGCTCTGATACCAACTTCTGTCACGCCCCAAACTCGGAAACCGGTCTCACAAAATTCCCGATCACCGAATCCGGCGCCGACAGCCTCCGTAGAACCCCATTCTCGGCTCCCAGCGCCCATTCGCCAGGTTCCGATCCTGGGATGCTATAAGGAGGATTTTCAACATCAGTTTGATTCATAATAAGCAAAACTAAAGGCATAACCCACAAACAACAACCAAAAACTCCATCACATTTCCACTATAATCAAAAACTTTACAAGTACAATGAGCATAAGGAAAATACAATGATGATAGACCAAAAGCTCCAAAAATATCAGCCACGCGTCCAAGCCTCAGCGCTGCTGCGATCCAACGTCACCTGCACGCAACGGTCGTGCATAAGCTTATAGAAAGCTTAGAGGGTGGTGGAAGTGTATGCTCAAGGTGGTAATGTAGTTATGCAGTATCAGAGTGATGCGGAACATGCTGATGAATGTCAAGAATCCCAATAGCCGTACCAAGGCCATGCGGTGCAAAGAATGATGTCGGCCATACCAAGGCCATGCAATGCGAAATGCAAGTCAAGCATACAAATCCTCATCTAAGTCCACATATCAATACAGCTCAAAAGTCTGGGATATCACCGGGGTCTAGTACACTCCAAGCCAGATTGCCGCCCCATCGCGCGCAATAAGGTGAGTGGAAAAGACCTCACTATCTGCCTGCCAAAATCGGGCTCGGCTCGTCAATAGCGGACCCATTCCTCGAGCTGGTCAGACTCAGCCTAGCATTGCCCCCTACTCTCCGGCGGGTAAGGCCGCACCCCCTTCCAACCGACCACGACACAGTGGAAAGCGCAACCGTCTGGTAATCGACACTCAGCGCTCATGCATCCACTCGATCTAGACGTTGGAGCAACCTCCTGGTACCATAAGGGTTTAGGGACTTTCACCCAGGGATATCTATCGCACCCCATGTAGAATAGTATTTTCGGTATCCAATCCTGCCAACCACGATACGTCTGTGGAGGCTAAGGCCCTGATGTCGCTAGGGCATACAGTAACCATATCACACAATGCGAATGCATGAATCACACTATCCAGTCATACAGCAATCATGCGCGTATCATGCGCTTATGTAGTGCAACACCCCCTGAACGGGAGCCCCTAAACAATCTGCTCAAAGGCATATGCTATGATCAGTCATTTCTCATATCAAGCATACGTATGATACATATGATCATGAATCATGGAATTAAACATGTTATATGGGATGGATGATGTGCATAACGAAGGTGGGCCTAGACGGCCTACACATTACTCATATGGGCCTAACAATGGGCCCTCGGGAAAGGTATAATGCGGACATTGAACCAACACTATACTTACAATGTGGACGTCAAACCAACATTGCTCCCAAGGCATAGCCCTGACGTAATCATTATTACATAAATCATGTTGGAATCACACATTGCAATGGACCTTAGGTACATCCCATTGGGCCGTAAATATATCAAATGGGCCAAATCACATGGGCCTTATATTCATTAAATGGGCCACATCAATGGGCCGCACTAATGGGCCTTATGTACATCGCAATGGGCTATAATCCGAGGGCCTTAGAATGCATCAAATGGGCCTAACATTATGGGCCGTATGCGTATCAAATGGGCCTCGCCAATTGAGCCCCATATGTACATCAAATGGGCTTAAGCCCATAGGCCCCAAAACATTTTTAATGGGCCATAACCCATGGGCCCCTAATACATCTATGGGTCTCGACCCATGGGCCTTACATTTATATCAAGGTGGGCCTCAATCACAGGCCACAAACAACTGAGGTGGGCCTCCCACCAATATTATATTAAACATGATATAATATATAACATGCATATATATAATACATATGATATTATATATAATATAATATTTTATTTTATATATATATATATATACATAAATATACACACACGCACGCACACACACATGCATACACCTACCCACACATGCACGCACTCCCACACAGTGGGCTCCACATATCACAGTGGGCTCCACGTCCACTGTCCAGACGGTGAAACACATACATCATTGTGGACTCCATGTGGGGCCCACCATAATGTTTATATTCCATCCAAACCATTGATAAGGTCAAGCAGACCTAGATGAAGGGTGACAACAAATTTCACCTTGATCCAAGACTTCTGTGGACCCAAAAAGGGTTTCAAAGGTAAATGTTCAATCCCACTGTTTCATACGGTGTGGGCCGTCTGAGCTTTAGATCATGTTGATTTTTGGGGTGGGCCCACTTCAGAGAGTGGCCCACCCGATGAACGGGTTAGATGACATACAAACATCAAGGTGGGGCCCACGGCACAGCCGTGGGTGGCTGCCTGTCCGCCCGTCCGCTGGGCGCTGGCGCGCAGGCAGCGCCTGCTGCACTTTCTGACACAGCAGCAACGCTGCTGTGTTGTGATTTTATATATATTTTTTTAAAATTGATTTCTTGTGGTTTTTCACAGGTGGGGCCCACGTCCGATAATCCACTCCGTCTAATGGCCCTCCATGCTTCCAGACAAGTAAAACAAGCCCAATATTGGGCATATTTCAATGTCTAGAAGCAATAGGGGATGTTTCAATGGTGAGCGCACTGTTTGCCATGTTATGGCCCGCCTGGAAGTCTGATTGGTCCCATCTTCTGGCTCAACGCCTAAAATAATCTTGAAAAAGGAATGGACGGCATGGATTTAATACATACATCAAGGTGGGGCCTACACAAACGGACCACCCCCATAGCCTTGGAAACAAACTGATATTAGTGTCTTTCCAGCAACGTCCAGCGTCCCTAGACGCTGGATTTTGTATATTGGTTGGAGGTGGGCCCTGCTTAGGTGGGCCACCAAGTGATGGATGGCATGGTACTACATATATAAGGTGGGTCCCCACTTATAAATAATTTGGGTAAAATACTTACTTCATGGTGGGGTCCATTCAAGTGGGCCACACAACTTCATTATCATCACCACAAATAAAAATAAAAATAAAAATAAAATAAAAAGGGAGAGGGATAGAGAGTGAGACCGTGTGATGGAGGGACCCCGGCACTATGGGCCCTCCCTTGCACTAAATCATACATCAAGTTAGTCCCATTACATGTGGGGTCCATGGAATTGAAATCCAACGGTGGAGATCCTTTCTCCACTAAAATAGATGGTCTAGATGACCCTAAGCAAACAAGGAAATAAACATCATGATGGGGTCCATGGAGAATGGCCCCATCATGGAACGATCATGATGATCCAAGTGGGCCATTGGCCACACCTTAGGGTCCAAAGTGAGATCCAAACCATTGATCGGTTGGCCTCACTTGGCCCATCTTAAAAACATCAAAATCTACCCTATAAAAACACCCACCGCTTGATCTTCTTGCTCCCTTGGCTTCCTTAGATCCTTGTGCTCCTCTTTGATGGAGGAAGATGAAAAATGGATGGTTGAGATGAGAGATGAAGGGGTGGGAAAGGTGGGCCTCACAAATGCAATTTTCTCACCATGGGAGGACCACACGTATGAATTTTGCTATGGGAGAGTTTGAATGAGAGAGAGAATGAGAGAGAGACTTGTAAGGGAGAGAGAGAGAGAGAGAATGATGGGTGATGGAGTGATGGATGGGAGAGAGGGATGGGGGTGTAAGAACTTTATGACTTTTTTGGCAAAATGTGTAAGAAAAGCATGGGTTGTAAGAAATTTTTTTGACTTTGGGGCTTGCTTGGGAAAGGGTGAAAGTTAATGTGTACTTGACATGATGGGATTGATGGGATTGATTGATTGATGTGACACCTTGTAGAGATTCCCTCGGAATTCGCACGCGCGGCGTTTCCTCGCACCGAACGCTGGCCCACAACTCCCGACCAGAGCATCGCATCAGCGCGCGAGTCGCGGCATCGGAACCGCGGCGATGATGCGGTCGCTATGGTATAAGCCCTGGGTTGAGTTGACTCAGGTTGACGGCACGAGAATCCGGGTCGCGGGCAAATACCGGTTAAGGGTCGAAGGTTGCCGGAATTCGACTGGAAAGACTGTGGAAGCTTATGGAACGGTACGGTCTAGGATACAGGACTTACACTATCCGCTTGCCAATATCAGGCCCGGCTCGTCGATAGCATACCCATTTACGAGCTGGTCATACTCAGCCTAGCTTATAGCCCCCTCACTCGGGCGAATAAAGCCACACCCCCTTCCAACCGACCACGACATAGTGGGAGACACGACCTCATGGTATAGACACCGGTGCTCATAATCCACTCTGTCTAGACGTTGGAGCATCTCCTGGTACCAAGGAGGTTTTGGGATTTTCACCCAAGGACATCCTACGTGCCTGCAGTGCTAGAACCAAGCATTTCTGGTGTCCTATCTGGCCATCTACGATGTGTCTGTGGAGGCCACGACCCTGATGTCACTAGGGTGTACAATGATCAAGTCACATATATGTGAGATGTATGAGTCACACTATCTAGTCATGCAGCAATCCTGCGCATACGGCTCGATAATGTGGGTACTCCATCTCATAAGGAGTCCCATAAATAGTCTGCCCAATGGCGTATACTATAATCAAACATTCCTCATATCAGACATACATATGATGCGTATGGGCATGACATTTAACCAACATTATTCTTACAATGTGGACGTCAAACCAACATTGCTCTCAAGGCATGGCCCGCCATAAATGTCATTACATAACCCATGGTGGAATTACACAATGCAATAGACCTTGTATACATCCCATTGGGCCTCAACCCATGGGCCTCAAATACATCAAATGGGCCTCAACCCACGGGCCTTAATACATCACAATGGGCCTTAACCCATGGGCCCTAATACATCACAATGGGCCACATCATATGGGCCTCATATACATTAAGAGGGCCTCAACAACGGGCCATAAACATATCAAAGGTGGGCCTCACAATGGGCCCTAAACATATCAAAGGTAGGCCTCACAGATGAGTCTCATACATATCAAAGGTGGGCCCCAATGGATGGGCCATAACTACATCAAGATGGGCCTTAGAATACGTCAAAATGGGCCTAATCACATGGGCCATATGCATATCATATGAGCCTCAATGGACGGCCACAAATAAATCAAGATGGGCCTCATACACATACCAAGGTGGGCCTCAATGGACGGCCATAAATAAATCAAAATGGGCCCCATACATATACCAAGGTGGGGTCCACTTGAACTATAGATTTGACTCATTCTTTAGCTCATATCATCAAATGAACTTTCAAAGGGGCCAGATGGCTTAGATGCATCACATGCATCATGGTGGGGGTCCACATGAAGGCCCATCATCAAGTATATATTATATATAACATAATATAATCTACGTATAATATATATAATATATACAATATTATATTTAGTATAATATATATATACACACACATTGCACACACACACACCATCCCACACGTAGGGGTGGGTCCCACCGTCCGGTGTGGATGGTGCGGATAGAACACATAAATCATAGTGGGCTCCACCATCCGCTGAATGGTGTGTCCGATGTGGGGCCCACCATAATGCTTATTTGCAATCCAACCCATTGGTAAGGTCACACGGACCTGTATGAAAAGGAAAAATAAATTTCATCTTGATCCAAAACTTCTGTGGCCCAAAAAAGGTTTCAAGGGCAGACGTTTAATCCCACTGTTTCCTCTGATGTGGGCCACCTAAGCGTTAAATGTGGCTGATTTTTGGAGGGGGCTCACTTCAAGCAGGGGCCCACCTAATGAACGGTTTAGATGACATACACACACCATGGTGGGGCCCATGGCTGGGACCGTGGGTCCTTGCTCGTTCGCCCGCCCGCCAACAGGCGCTGCCTGTGCCTCTGACAACAACAGCAGCAATGCTGCTGCCTGTATATTAAAAAAAAATAGTTTTTCTGAGGTTTTTCTCAGGTGAGGCCCACACCGGTAAAATCCACCCCGTCCACTGGCTTCCATGTTTCAAAACAAGCCGAATAAGCTCAATATCTGATATTTTTCAATGTATAGAAACGGCAGGGTGGTTTTCAATTGTAAAAACCACTGTTTTATATGATATGGCCCGCCAGAAGATCAGATTAGCCCCATTTTTCGGCTCGACGCCTAAAATGGTCTGAGGAAAAGGATGGACGGCGTGGATTGAATACATATATCAAGGTGGGGCCTATACAAGTGACCCTTCCCAAGAGCTTGAAACAAGCTCATATTTGTGTCTTCATTTCACGTCCAGGGACGTCCCTGGACGTGGCAGAACACATGTAGCAAGGTGGGCCTTGCTCAGGTGGGCCACCAAATGATGGATGGTGTGGATACAATACATCTAAAGTGGGCCCCCATTTATGGATCACTTGGATAAAATGCATGCCTCATCGTGGGGTCCATCCGGGTGGGCCATACGGCCACATCATCACATGAAAAGAAATGAAAAAGAGAGGGAGAGAGAGAAAGAGAGAGAGAGAGAGAGAGAGAGAGAGACGGGATACATGTGATGGAGGGCTCCGCCACTATGAGCCCTCCCTTGCAAGCAATCATACATCAAGTGGGTCCCATTACACGTGGGCCCATCAAACCGAAAATCAATGGTGGAGATCCTTTCTCCACCAAATGTAAGGTCTAGATGACCTTATCTATACAAGGAAAATAAACATCATGATGGGGTCCATGGAGAATGGCCCCATCATGGAATGATCATGAGGATCAAGGTGGTCCATCGGCCACATCAAGGGTCCAAAGTGAGATCCATACCATCAATCGGTAGGCCTCACTTGGCCCATCATCAAAACATGAAAAATCTATCCTAATAAGCACCCACCATTTGATCTTCTTGGTCCGTTGGAAAGCCGATCTCCTTGTGCTCCACTTTGATGGTGGATGATGAGGAATTAAGGGATAAGATGAAGGATTTGAAATACGAAATTGGGCCACACAACACTCTTTTCTCTCATGAAAGACCATGGACGTCCACATTTTTTTTGCTCTCTTTGGTTGATTGGAAATTGTGTAGAGAAAAGAGAGAGAGATGGGATGTAAGGAGAGAGAGTAATGGGTGAGGTGATGTTGTACTTGACATGTATGGGTGTGTAAGAGAGAGGGTGAGAGAGAGTTGACTTGGTGGTTACTTGACTTGTGGAGAAAGAAAGCATAGGTTAATTGATTGATTGATTTGAGTGATTGATTGATGGGACATGATGTAAAGATTGTAACCGCACGGCGTTTCTTCGAAATAAACGCCAACCCACATCTCTCAGCCAAGGTATCGGATCAATGGGTGAGTCGCGGCATTGGAACCGCGGCAACGGTACGATCACAATGGTACAAGTCTTGGATTAAGCCGACTCGAATCTATAGGATACGACATAGGGTCATGCACAAACATTGATTATCGGTCGCAGTTTGCTGGAATTCGACGGAAAGGATCACGGGATTCAACGGAACAGTACGGGCTAGGATATGGGTCTTATAAAAGCCCTAATGACTCTAGCCAAGTTCACTTTCTCAGATAATGATATAAGAAGTGAAGAAAATCTAGGAAGTGATCATGAGAATGAAGAAGATCTTCATGATTCTTATGATGCCCCATACAGGAAAAGTTGTAAAATAGCTGTTAAATTAAAACTACAGAAAGAAATTTTTTTTAAATTGAAAGAGAATTTTGATAATCTGGCTTTGGAAAAATCACACCTTTGAGATTGCTTTGAAAAAACTAAGTGTGACTTAAATTTCCAAACGTCCCAAGTTGAAAACTTAAAATCTAAAAATAAAAACCTAAAACTAGAAGTCTCTTCACTTTTGAGTTTGAAGGACACATGGAGGTATGCCCAAGGTGACCCTAAATTAGAAAAACTCCTATTCGGATCTAGAAAATGTGGTGATCGATCTAGATTGAGCTACGATAAAAATATTTCTCCCAAATAAAAGAATACTCCACCTAAATTTGTTTAAGGAGAGTCTTCTAACTGAAAAGGAAAAAGTCTGAATCAAAATATTTCTAAAATGACTAAAACTTTTCAGTCCTTAAATTCTAAAAAGAACCATAACAACTATAAAATCAAAGCCGTAATCCTTTAGCTGAGAAATTTGTAGACTTACTTAAGGAGCTCTTAAAATCTAACTTAGTGGGTAGGACGTATAACAATTATAATTAAAAGAAGACCAGCTATGCTCCTAAACCCAAAACTATAATAAAATGGGTCCCTAAGGTTGCTTGTTTGGTTGCCCACACTGCATTCAAAGCCACGAGCCATTCAAAGTGGTACCTAGATAATGGTTCCTCCAGACATATGATAGGTGACAAAAGTCTGTTCACCAGTCTTAAAGACATGACTAATGGTTCAGTCTCATTCAATAATGGTAGCAACTACAAAATTGTTGGCTAAGGTATGGTTTAACTCCCTAACCTCCCTCTATTAGAGAATTTTTTATATGTAGAAGATTTAAAACATAATTTATTAAGCATTTCTCAAATTTGCAATAATAATCACAATGTAAATTTTTCAAACAAAAAGTGTGAAATCTTAAATAAGAATGGTTCTATAATATTAACTGGTCACGGAACTTCTAAGAACTGCCATATAGTTAGTGACTCAAGCTCGTCTAAGCTATCATGTTACATAGTCCATACCGATGAGACCGAACTTTGGCATAAGCTCCTAGGACATGTACACTACCGCAACTTGTATAGCTTAAGCAAAAGTGAATTGGTAAGAGGTTCACCCAAAATAAAGAAAGTTGATAAGATATGTGGTGAATGCCAGATCGGTAAACAAACCAGGAGTGTTCACAAAAAGATAAACTCCACTGCCACATCTAAACCACTCGAACTTCTTCACATGGATCTCATTGGACCAACTAGAATGGAGAGTAGAGGTGGCAAGAAGTATATTCTGGTCATTGTAGATGAATTTACCAGGTATACTTGGGTAGTCTTCTTAAGAGAGAAATTTAAAACTCTCGACGAAGTAAAAAAGGGTACTTAAACGTATCTAAAATGAAAAAGAGTTATAAGTCACTAAGATCCGCAGTGATCATGGTTCTGAATTTGAAAATAGCAGTTTTAAGAAATTTTATAGTGACCAAGGAATATCCCATGAATATTCTTCTCCCAAACATCACAATAAAATGGGGTAGTGGAAAGGAAAAATAAGGTGCTTCAAGAAATGGCAAATGTAATGTTAAATAGTATGAAGCTTCCTAAAAATCTTTGGGCTGAAGCCGTAAATACTGCTTGTTATATAATTAATCATGTTTATATTAGAAAATTAAATAATAAAATAGCTTATGGGATGTGGTTTGATAAGAAGCCTTCTGTCAAATACTTTTGAGTTTTCAGCAGTAAATGCAATTTCTTGCGTGACCGAAAACATCTGGGTAAATTTGACACCAAAAGTGATGAAGGGATATTTTTAGGGTAAGCTTTGAAAAGTCGAGCATATCGGGTACTTAACAAAGAGGACCGGTGTAATACAAGAATCTATTAATGTAGTCATTGATGATCATTTGAATACACCTGTCTTAAGTTCAGAAGATGATGAGGTTCTTCTAATTGATAAACCAGACTCTTCATCTAATCAAAATAACACTGAACTATGAACAAATAAAGATCATCCTACTAATTAAATCCTTGGAAATCCCCTCACTAGTGTACGCACTTGTAAACAATTAGAAGATATGTGTAACTATGTGTGCTTTACATCTCAGATGGAACCGGCTAATATAAAAGAAGCCCTTACTGATGAAAACTGGATTGTAGCTATGCAAGAAGAGCTCAATCAGTTTGTGAGAAATGATGTTTGGTATTTAGTTCTAAGACCAACTGATAAACATATTATCGGAACAAAATGGATTTTCAAGAATAAGTCTGATGAACTTGGTAACATAATTAGAAACAAGGCTAGGCTGGTTATACAAGGATACACCCAAATTGAAGGTATTGATTATGATGAAACCTTTACCTCAGTAGCTCATCTTGAATCATTCAGACTGTTTATATCCATTGCATACTTTAAAAAATTCAAAATATATCAAATGGATGTTGAGAGTGCATTTTTAAACAGTGATTTGCATGAAGAAGTATACGTTGAACAACTAAAGGGTTTTGAAGACCCTAAGCATGTTAATCATGTTTATCACCTAAAAAAGGCACTCTATGGTTTGAAACAGGATCTCAGGGCATGGTACGAGAAATTAACTAAATTCTTGTTAAGTCATGAATTTGTTATGGGGAGTGTAGATAAAACATTATTTGTTAAGAAACATAATGATTATATTTTAATAGTGCAAATTTATGTTGATGACATTATCTATGGATCTACCTGTGCTAACATGACTGTTGAGTTTGCAGATCTTATGAAGTCCAAATTCGAAATGAGCATGGTTGGAGAACTAAATTATTTTCTAGTGTTGCAAGTCAAACAGCTTCCTGATGGATTCTTCATCTCTCAAACCAAATATGCTTTGAACTAAGTTAAAAGGTTTGGATATGAGAGTAGAAAAAATTTTATTACTCTAATGAGCACCACTCTGAAACTCTCTAAGGATTCAATAGGTAAGAGTGTGGATCCTAAGTTGTATCGTAGTATGATAAGAAGTTTACTTTATTTAACTGCGAGTCAACCTGATATTACTTTTAGTGTTGAAATTTATGCCAAATATCAATCGGACCCTAAAGAGTCCCACTTGATTGTTGTTAAGCGAATTTTGTAATATGTCGCTAGTTCAGCTAATCTTGGTCTCTGGTATCCACATGATACTAGTGTGCAATTAGCTGGTTACACGGATGGTAATTAGGGTGGTAACATTATTGATTGTAAATCAACCAGCGGTGGTTGTTTCTATGTCGGGAACTGTCTAGCTTCCTAGCTAAGTAAGAAAAAAAGTTTCGTCTCACTCTCCACTGCTAAGGCTGAATATATTGATGCAGGTAATGAATGCACTCAGCTAGTATGGATAAAGAGAATGCTAAGCGATTACGGAATTATGCAAGCATCTATGATGTTATATTGTGATAACACAAGCACAATTAATATTTTCAAAAATCCTATTCAGCATTCATGAACCGAGCACATTGACATTAGGTATCATTATATTCATGAATTATTGGAAGAAAAGATAATTTCATTAGAATATATTCAGACCAAGAATCAACTAGCTGACATATTCACAAAACCGTTCGACAAAAATTGATTTGCAAAATTAAAATTTGATCTTAGTATGTGCAATATGAACTGATAATTTGTGCTTATTTGTATCATAATATATGTATATATTATTTTACATTTTTTAATTTAAATATATGCAAAATTGTATATTTTGTGTTACACGACCAGTCGAGTACACATTCGACTAGCCGTGGCACGACCGATCGAGTATGTACACGACCGGTCGAGTATGTACACGACTAGTCGTGAAACTCGTGAATTGAGTTTTTATTTGGGAAAAAAATCATTTTCTTCATTTTTTTCTTCTTCTCCATCAAGCCCTACTACGAACGGTCGAACCCATCTCCGATTACTCTCCGGTTAGTGCTTCATTTTTTATTTCCTTGTGAATTTAAGTTCTTTGATCATCATTAATCTTGATTTTGCTTCTTGTTTTAAAATTTATGGTGGTTTGAAAGGATTTTTTTTCCTTAAAATCTGATTTGCTTGAAATCCTTTCATTTCTTTTTGCAATCCTTCATTTCTTTATTTTCTTGTTGCAATAGAAGGAAGAAATAGGAAGAGAACCACTAGTGGTCCCTCTTCATCCCGTTCCGCACCCATTACCATCCGTCACCTTCGACCTCCTGAAGAGGATCCCGAGTATATGCGGGATTTTCATCTTAAAAATGTTATTGTTGAATGTGTTGTCATTATTGATCATCTTCAACGCTTCAACATTGTCCCTTTCCTTTAAACTGTAGGTTGGGAAAACATAATATCTTAGGGCAATCCTGCATACCGATCCATTGTGCAAATCATATACGCCTGCATTACTGAGTTCTCTCTAGAAGATTTGACATTTACTGTGTCAACTAGAGAAGGTCCAATTGAGATAGATCGTCATTTAATTTCAGCAATGATGAATATACCTATTGTTGATGACGGTATATTCATATCCACTTTATAATCTAGACCTTCTGAAAATGTTAAACAATTGATTACGAGAGTTCTTTGTAACATGAATGCAGAATGGAACGGTGGTACTGCGCTTAGTTCTAAATATATGTTGCCCAGATATAAGGTCTTGCATCGTATTTTTATTTCGAATGTCTATCATCGCTCAGGTAACAAGATTGAGCTGACCTCTTTTATGGCCCATATTATGCATTCAGTTGTATCTGGCATCCATATCTGTCTTTCTTCTCTTATTTGTCCTCATATTATTCAGTTTCGTCTCCATTCTGGTCATAGCGATATTCCATTCACTTATCTTATGACCGCCTTAGCAAATCATGCTTTAATAACTATGCCTATTGGAGAAAGTTTTATTAATCTCCGTCTATTTAACAATTCTAATATCAACAAGATGAACCTAGACTTGGCACCTGGTCAAGTTGATGGGAATGCTTGAGGAGATGAAGAAGCTGAAGAAGCTGATGCTTTACCTAAAGAAGACGTTAATATAGATGATTTATTTGATAAACTTGAATAAGATTCTGAGGCTGACCCTGATTATCAATCTTCTGATTTCGATGAGAGGTTGCGTAATCTTGAGGAACAAGTATTTTAGATTCATGTAACCTAGGATTCTCAATTTGCTTATATGCACAAACATATGAGGCACATTAATAAGGGTTTACATCAAAATGATCCATCTATTCCTGCTCCCTATTCAGGATCTGATTAGTTTCGTTTTAATTTGATGGTATCCGTAACAACTTTTTTCGAACTCTTTTCCCTATGACTGCTTGGATAATTTTGTTTAAACTCTTATCTATTTAGTTCAGATACTCTGTTTATTTGATTTGGATGAGTAGTTATTACTTTTACATGCTCTCTTATTCTCTTCATTTATCATTATTCGCTTCCTTTGTCATGTTGTGACAAAAAGGGAGAGATATTGTAATATTGAATGATATATGAATGTGGATATGATATGATGAAGATATGATGAAATGTGGCTAATATCTTTTTGCAGATAGTAGTGGATTAAGGGGGAGAGTTGATTATTGTGCATGATATCTATTATGGATCATATCATACATGTGTATGCATGTTAGTGCAACATGTTTGTGCAATGTGTTGTTTGAATATCTATTGCATATTGTAATTTTGGTTTTGTCACAAATTTGACAAAGGGGGAGATTGAAAATGCTATGTTGATAAACCCTAAGTAGTGTCAAATTTTGGTGTGACAAACCAATTCAAGTTTGTATCTTGATTTGTATCAAGCTTGTGCATCTGTTCACATTGAATCTTCGACGTTCGTTCTGTTCGTGCTGAATCTATCTTGCCAATATCTACGATGAACTTACCGAGATATTCAAGCTGGAAGAAAGTGAAGACTTTCATATATTGAATGAAGACAGAGTTTTTAAGAACATTGCAGTTCAAGATCTGGAACTAGAAAAGTCCAAGAACTCAAGACCTAGTTGAATATTATGTTTGGTATGTCGAGTTTAAGCTTTGAAGATCATAAGAATTAAAGCTACTAAAGTGATCGATAGATTAAGTGTTCATATGTTCTATCCCACAGGTAACGTATGATTGACTTAGATTGACATTAGATCATGATTAGCTCATTTCATACTTTCGGTCGGTCATTTTAGTCATTTTATAAGTGTAAAAGTTTGTTCTTTCGACTAGCCCTAGCACTGGCTCGACTAATCCTAGTATTTGCTACCAGTCTGAAAATTTTTTGTTGGTCTACAACCAGTCCTGGAAATTGCTCGACAAGTCGTGTGAATAGTGCTCGACTAGTTTTTCAACGAGTAATTTGGACTCACACGACCAGTCATGTGGTATCCATGACCAGTCGAGCAGGCTACTCGACCAGTTGTGGGACCCACAAGGCCAATCGTGCAGTTGAAAAATATTATCGCACCAAAATTTTTTAAAATCTGTTTCGATAAGGCCAGTCGTAGCTAACCAAAGGCTAGTTATGTGAACCGATTTTTCACCTATAAATAGTGCTCAAATTTCTAAGTTTTTTATTTAATTCTTATCATTCTTAAGCAATCACTTTGAGATTATTTTTTGTACATTTTAAGATATTTTGTGCATATTTAAGATTCTTTGTAGTAGCTCTTGTAATTTGGTTTTAAGTCTCTATTCCATTCTCATTTTGAAAAAGGGATATTTGAGTTACCCTTCTTTGAGATCAAAATCAATACAAAGCCCTTGCTGATTTAATTAAAAATCATCTAGACTTAGAACCCTATACACTTGTGAGACTGAATGTTGAACATTAATGTCGTCACCAAGTTAGTTCTACTGGGCTGCTTCAGAGCCATCATACAGATAAGTTTTTGCTTTTTCTGTAATTCATTTCATTTCTAGTTTGTGAGATTGTTCCAAAAAACCTCTATTTTGGTTTTGTCTGAGGTGACCCCGAAAATCTCAGAGCAAGGGATTTTTTGAATTGTGTAAGCCCATCTAAAGATACAATATTGAAGGTTTTAGGCAAACCTTGAAAAACCTATTTTGATTAGTGAATGCTAATATCATGAGGGAGAGGATATTAGGAGTAGAGTAGTTGTGTGGTTGTTGTTTAACAGTTGGTGTACACACAAGCGAACCACTATAATTCTCTGTGTTTGGTGGATGTGTGGTTTATTTCTTTATCTTTTATGGTTTAAGATTGTGGGATGTATTTGTGGATGTAAATGTTATAATCTTTATCTTTCAGCATTGTGTAGTGAATGTTGTAATAGATTAGTTTCTATTTCTTTCATATCTTCTTGAGTTTGAGTTTTTAATACTCACCCACGTTCTAGTAAGGTTGTCCTGACATAAACCATTGGTTCTTGGTGTTAGGTTGTCCTTAAAACCAAGTTTGTAGCAACCTCTCAATACTTGATTTTTGAGGTTGCTATTTCTTTTTGTTATTTGCATTTCATTTGGCTATCTATTGTTTATATTCCACTTATTAATTTTTATTTGGCATAGTCCTATTCATCCCCCCCCCAGGACATGTAACTCGGCCTTTTCAAAGTTGCTAGTCAATCCACACTTACCGAGTCCAGATGAGATTCTGACTCACTGGCAAGTCATGAACTCAAAGTGGGTTGAGTTCGATCCGAGTTGGGCATGGGTCCAGGCCTTGTAGAAGACTAGGGAGAGGGAATTAGAGGAAGAGAGAGAGAGAGAGGTCGATGGTTGCTCGGTTAATACCAAGTTGACTCATTGTGTTTTGAGTGAGGCGGGTTGGGTTCATTACTGGAGTCCCAAGTCCATGGTGTGGCTAGACGTGCAACATGCAAACAATAGTGGGAGACAGGAAAATGTGAAGTAGAAAGGAAGGAGAAGAATAAAGAAAGCAAGGAGAAGGAAGGTAGGGAAGCGATGGGATCTTGACTCACTGAGTCAACTCAGTTGAGTTAAATTCGAGTTTGGAACAAGCCCAAACCCTGTTGGATCATGAGAATAAAGAGAGTGAGTGGGAGAAAGAAAAGAGAAAGAAAGAAGGGAAGAAGATGATTGAGTCACGGAGCGGGTCGACGTTTTGAAGGAGGTCGAGTTGAACTACCAAGTCAGATAAGGTGAGCCCACATTCTCCTCCCAGATTGAAATTATTTCGATTACAATTATCATTGTTACCACTATTATCACTAATTAGGATTATTAATAGCCATTAGTAAATTACCTATACTAATATTGGTTATTAAATACAGATTTCAATGATTAAATAAAAGTGTTTTATTATTCATTCTTAAAGATTATCATTTATAATAGAGCATATTATTTGTTTCCATTGCAATGATTATTAGTGTCACATTAATTAATATTAATTATATCATTATTATAAAAATTTTAATATTATTAGTATTATAATCAATTGTACAGTGATTAACATTTAAATCCTAGAATCTAAGTCTAGGACTAAACTCTAGGATAAAACTTAAGTTCTACATCAAAACCCTAAAAATAAGTAATCTAAACCTTAGGCTATATTAATCATGACCATAAATACTTTGTAGAAACCTGATCTCACGTACAACTTCACAATCCATGGTAAGATTCAATTCTAAACTTCACAATCCATGGTAAGATTCAATTCTAAGGGTGCACGCGTTTCTTAGCAACATCAGTTAGCGATTCAAAATATAAGGTGATAATTTCTTCCCCTTAAGCTTTCCATTTCCAAATTAGTTAAGTAATAGTCTTCATCAGAATCACACATGTTATCTTATAGGATGTGATCTCTTACATTAGTCATAGATTCTTAAGACATGACTTATTTTTTATTTATGACTGGATGCAATAGTTATTTACATGATAGTTTCCACTTAAATTTCAATCCATGACC
The DNA here is from genome assembly GCF_029962835.1 of Magnolia sinica. NCBI lineage: Eukaryota > Viridiplantae > Streptophyta > Magnoliopsida > Magnoliales > Magnoliaceae > Magnolia > Magnolia sinica. The sequence goes on from NC_080577.1 coordinate 37,998,990, forward strand.
TTTGCGATTATTATGTATCAAATGCTTCACATACGTTTGGCTTACAATATCTATATGCTTTCACATGAATTGTTGTAAGTCACTTATGAATCTCTATTCACTACACTTATTAGTGGGTAACTCCTTCTCTTGTACGTGAACTCATACTTAGGATGTAACAAGATGAGTTGTGGTAAGAAATGAGCCCTCGATTTAGAGGTTATATGAGACATGGAACCTTAATGTGATATTTACCATCCATAGGACATACGGCTTGAGCGGCTTAGAAATGATCTCTTTTAACCGCATTGATTTAGCCTTGCCCGACCCTTTTTGTCGTTTTGATTTGATGTCCATGTATCGTTTTACCGTTGTGATTTGACATTTGTCCCATGTTTTTGAGGTTTACCTAACGTGGCTTCGATAGCCTATACTATGCGATGGTAATCCCTACTTATTGAATTTAATTGGCCATGGGTCGACGGGCATCCATTAAACATCCTAAGATGGGAAAATCTCATGAGCCGGGGGATGGTGGGAATGAGACATTATACCCGAATTGTCGGCCTACGCTGGGTAACGAGCCCCTCGTAGTGACTATTGAGTTACTTAAATCGACTGATTTTAATTGAAATAATAATGGTTTGGCTAATCATGCATACATGGTATATTGGCGAAGACGGGTGGATATTTCTGGATGTTGTAGCACGTGCCCTTAGGTTTATTGGGGTATTGTTTAGCTAGCTACCAGACCACCGACTATCGATCTACGTATGTGATGTACAATGGTTTGGTTATTATGTTGTATGTGATGTACACGCATAATGTGTTATGCTGACGACCAGCCTTTTGCATGGGTGACGAGCCCAACTGCCAGCTGGATGAGCATCGCCAGGTCGATGATGCATTTATGCATCCATGCATGTAATAAGACTACATCTTGTTATGTTTCATATGTCATGTTGCTTTTCATGCTATACTTGTCTAAGGTGACAGTATGTAATTTTGAGGAGAATTCACAATGAGTTGGTCACTCATCCATCAAATATATAACCGTATAGGTAGTACAGGTGGCTTAAAAGAGACTCATGTCTAGAGTAATAAAGAGCATGGTACAATTATCAGGGATGTACGGTTGTATCTGTCAGGAGAAGCTACGCAATATTGAGGCTCAAGTTTATATGCATTTTATTATTTCTCTTGTGTAAATTATGTAATTTTCATATTTGCTATTATAAGGGACATTGGTTTGTATAAGTCATTATGGGCAGTAGCTCGTATATTTTGAATGTAATGCAAATTTTTCTTTATGTTTGATTTGTCCATCTTTCGCTAAACTGTCAACTTTAAAAGGAAAAGAAAGAAAAAAAAATACCTGAATTCGTTTATCTTTAAAAGTTAACACTCAGGTTTTTGGAGAACAAGTTATATACTCAGGTTCCAAAAACTTGAGGCGTTACATCTGTATTCTTCGCCATGGAACGGAATGAATGACTGACTCTGTTTGCATTTATCCAAAGAAAAAAAAACTCATATATGTAGAAAATAATTGAACTTTCTTGAGGGGAATTGATGGTGCATTCGCTATAGAAAAAGTAAACGGCTTCAAAATAGAAGGAATTATGTACAAGTAAAGGGTGGAAGTATTCGTAGATCCACATCTGAAGAAGCCACAATAGTCCTCCTCTAAGATATAGACCTTTGGTGGTGATTTCATAAATGCCTCTATATAGGTTGCCAAATACAAAAGGTGCCAGAGCAATTTTTTTACCTTAAGCAAGTGCCTTGCCCAGGTGGACATACCCATTCATAACTTACCGATCATTCACACAGAGTAAATGTCAACATATCCATAGCAATAGGAAATTCGTATGCTTTTCATAATCAACTGGTCCACTGTACTTGCAATATATTTGCATAAAGTGAGAATAAGCCTTGACGGCTTTATTTGTGAAGTGTTTGGGTTCCTTCTGAGTGAAACTGGGGAAGATGACCTCACCGAAGGGAAGAAGTTGGGTTAGAGCCGTGACGTCCAAGATAGTCGGACTCATAGGGACACAGCCAAAGAAAAATATGTTGGTAAAAGAGCTCTATAATATTGAAGTTGCTGTCAAAAGAGCGAGATTTGATGGATAATTGTGGATGGATAGTTTGATGTATTCATAAATGCCTGAATGTTTTCATGTTGCTTCATATTGAGATGAGAGACGAGTGAATCAAACATCCCATTCTGGTAGTGGTCTTAGCCATGATCGGGGATTCTTGAGAGCATTAATAGGTTTTGGGATTGATTTAGACTGGATTAGCAGAGTTTCGCCCGAGCATATGGGAAACAAGAAATCCATCATGCTAACCTTATCAACATTTGTTGCAGGAGATAATGCCATACCCATACAGTAATAATCTCCAATAGGAGATTTGAAGACTATATTGCTGGAATATTTCTCAGAAAGAGTGTCCACTACGGTAACAAGATCATCTTGGTGGAATGATGGAGAATAAGACAATGAGGTAGTCATTGCTTGAGGATGAGACTAAGGTGAGAATCTGAATGTTCAGAAAGGAAAAGGAAAGCATGGGAGAAAGAATATCAAAGCAGCGCTTATATCGGCTAAGGTGATGGAGCATTTATTAGGGCATCATTATAATTATGTTGGAAACGATGTAGTAACACATGTCGTAATAGGGTTCAACTCGTCTCAAAAAAGAGTAGTTACTGCTGATGTGTTGGGATGAATTGGCCGATGATGGTTATCGGGATGTTGCCACATGTAGGTAATTACTATCACATTAATGAGGGGCAACACGTTGCTTTCACCTTTTTCCAAGGGAGAAGCGATGTGGGGGGGCAACATTCATCCCCATTGTCGTTATTTCTTGTGGGAGCCAATTAGATCAAGTTGTGTGATCTAGATCAATCTGCATTGTGTGTTTGAAGATCTGTAGAAATATACAGATAGGATTGTGTTGATGATACAACTGGAATGCATCAAATGAGGTTATAACATTGTAAGCGGTTAATAAAGGAGCAATCGTGTAGAAGCGGTTATAAGACAGGTGGCAAGATTACAAGCTGAGTAGGCCACGAATTACTTGACGATTACAGCAATCGTTAGAATGTGGGAAGAATCTAGATGGCTAGGGTAAAAAATATAAATAACAGAGAAATTCAACAGAAGAAAAGGTTTCATACGAATCCAATCAAACCCAAACATTTATCTTTCTATTATCCTTTCAATTACCAGACCTTTTTACATTATGTAGTGTAAATCGCCTTCTTCTGCCAAGTCAATTACATTTCTTAATGTAAATATTTTATTTTCCACCTGTTGTCTACATTCCGTAGTGTAATCTATAACAACAATCAAGTAGTTGATAATCTTATCTATAATTTCAGTCCAAGTTCACACATTGGATTCAGTTCTTCATCAGAAGGGGTGTTTTGCAGTTGTCTATCACGACTGACTGTAAGGACCCCTTTTCTCATTTCTATTTTATCTATATTAAAAAGTCCATTTGTACGGAAGACAAATTTGTAACCCATCATTAAAGGACAAACCCTATTATCTAAATATCGTTTGATCCTGTTTACACATTAAGTGAGTGGCTAAGTAGGTAGCCGATCCCATCTGTATTTACCTATATCAGCACTTGGGGTAGTAGTTGTTTAGTTTGAATTGAGCCGCATATTTAATTCTAGCACACCCGCATTCCTACCGCCAAAAACCAGCACTAACACCATTATAAAAAATAGTGGGAGAGTAGCATCCACCGATGAAACCTTCCTGGGACTTACGTGATGTTTATTTGATATCCAATCTATTCGTGAGCTCATAGAGAAGTTGACAAAGGGAAAACACAAATATCCGCTTGATCGAAAACTTTTGGGATTCCCACAAAGTATTTATGGGTAAACACTCAATCAACATTGTTTTCTTGTGGCGTGGCTCACTTGAGATTTGGATCTATCTAATTTTTTGGTCAGGTCCTAAAATGGGGTTAAAATAAATAAATGGATCATGTGATTGAACGCATTATATCATGGTGGGTCCACCGAGCACCATCACTAGTCACCACGCTACTGGCCGCGTTAGTGTGCAATCTACATCCCTTAATTGCATGCAACGGCCATGCAGGCTGTGCAGATTAGGTACTACTCCCTCCTGTTCCCACCTCCATACAGGCGGAGGCTTAGAGGGCCACTGAGCATCTCCCATTGTGCATGGAGTTTACCCATCCGTTCATTCTTTTTTCCATATCATTTTACAATACTATCGTAAATGAAAAAATAATAATAATCATAATAAATAAATAAATCCAAGGCTCAAGTGGACCGTAGTACAGGAAGCACAACCCACCATTGAAACCTTTTTAAGGGCCTGTTTGGTTTTCTGGCTAAAGTGTAATTACATCGTAAATGAGTAATCATTATTTACCAAGGTTATTACCTTAGTCGACCTTCATCTTTCCCGATGCTGACTTGACCGTTTACTTTTTAAGCACTCAAATTGAGGAATTTGTAAAATAACTATGGGGCCCATCATAATGTGTGTGGCTTATCCACACCGCCCTTTCATTATGCCAAATCAATTTAAGGCATGAGTCCAAAAATTAGGCAAATCCAAAGGTCAAGTGGACCTCACCACACGAAATTATGAGAAGTAAATGCTTATCATTAAAAACTTATTGAGGCCCTTAGAAATTTTAGATCAGGCTTATATTTATATTTTTCACTTATCCATGTCCATGTGACCCTATGAACGGATGAGATGGTGAATAAACCTCAAAGTGGGCCCAGTAAAAGAATCAACTTTCAACGGTGGATAAATTAAGTCCATTATTTCCTTTCATGTGGGCCAATTGAACATTAGATCTTCCTAATTTTTTTGGACAAAGCCTTAAAATATTCTAATAAAACGGATGGACGACACGAATATATTATATACATTATGGAGGGGCCCACAAATTTAAGTCAACATTTTTGGACCGGTTTCTTAGGTAAAATTACTCACTCGTTTCCAAACAGGTGAAAGAATGTAATAATTACTTTTTTCACGGTGATTTACCTATATTATAGAAAACCAAACAGGCCCTAAGGCTCACCGTGTTGTTTATTTGCCGTCCAACATGTTGATGTGATCTCATGAACGTGTATACAGTGAAAAAACAAATATCAACTTGATCCAGAACTTCGGTGGTCCCTAAAAAATTTTCGAGGATGGTAATTTAATCCCCATTATATGGTCTACTTGAGCTTTGGATCTGCCTTCTTGCCAGGCTCGGAAATCCATACGGGGCCTTTCGGAGCCCGGCTTTCCGGAGCTGCGAACTGGCGGGGGTAGTAACTAATCCACGCTGCACGAAAGCAGCATCAAGTGACGTGGCAGCACATGTCTCAGTTATTGACGCTGGGCCTACGACACGTGGGGGAATGGGTTTGCTCTGGCCCAGGAATCTTTGTTGTCCTTTGGACGGCAGACCACCCAAAACAGTCTACCCTCGCACATCACCTGTCCCGTTGTTACCAAATCCCAGAGGTTCTCACTTTTAGAGTCCTTTGTTTTGATAGATACACCTTGTTTCTCTTCACTTTCTCTATCAATATAGTACACATTATTGTTATATTACCAAAAGTGGAAAAGAAGGGTGTATTTGTCGAATGGCAATCGGATTGCGTGAGGCGCAAAGCGCCACCGACCTCCCTGGCGTGTTGACGTTACGAAATTCCATGAGCTTCACCATTATCTGTGTTATATCTGAACCGTCTGTCTACTCGGCATCGTTGGGGAGATTTGAGGGGGTTTCAAATCCCCGCTTGTTTGGCGACATAAAGTAACCAGGGTTTATAAATCCCATCAAAGAGGGGATTTGAAATCCACGGTGTGAGCTGAGCATGGATTACACCTAAAATCATTTTGCATGCGTAGCATGTGTCATTATACTATTATTCTATTAGGCACATGGGCCACTAATAATATCCAAAAATAATTAGATTATCAATGACATCACCATTAATTACTTTAATATGATGATCAGCACCAGCCAAACATTATCTATGTAAATCAACGGTTAAAATTGCCGGTTAGTCACATGGACATGATCTTGTGCTTGTGGCCCATCCGAGACTTACAATTTCATCATTTTTGAGGAAAACATATATTTCAGCAGGCATATTACAACCATTGTGTCAAACCCTATAATATGTCACTAATTGGAGATATTAAAATTGATTTAGTAATTAAATTCAAACCCTGGTAAATATACCATGCATAATTACTTTTGGATTAAAGTTGATTCCCAATCCGTGCCATGCACAGTATGAGGATTCCAAATCCAGGGGGTTTCAAATCCAGGGAGTTCTGAATCGGAGGGTTCCAAATCCACACTCCCAAACAGGCCGTTACAAAGCATGATTTGTGGCCCCACCGTGATATTTTCATGATTTCTTATCTGTCCAAAATTAAGCTTATCTAAGATCACCTTCGGAACGGATTGGATGGCATCTGAAAGACACGGTAAGCCCTACACACGATTTGGAAGGTTTTCGGTGGTGAGGCTCTCCATCCTAACTGTTGCATGTGGTTCACCTCAGCTTTGTATCGTCCTAATTTTTTAACTCAAAAGCACGATCATGGGAAATAATATATATGATACACAGATTGGATTACATAAAAACATTATGGTGGGCCAGCGTTGTAGGTTAAGCTTGATACGACTTCAACGACAATATCTTTTCCCCCGATTTTTAAAATTCAACAGTATTAAAAATTAGATTTTTGTTAATCCCAGTATCTGTTTTCTTCCCACGCTTGCGCCACAAGGATTGGGTCGTTGAAAAATGGCAATCGAATCAGATATTAGTTTATTTGAAGCCAACGTGAGCTCTCTTCACGTGAGAGATCCACTCCGCTCATCAGGTCAGCCCCACAGTGTATCTTCCCTGGCCTATCAGTGGTGGGACTCGAGGTGTATGAAAATATGTAACTTTAAAGTGGGTGATTTGTTGAGATATAGAGTTTGAAAAACTATTTAGACAAAATAAATTTAAATAAGGAAAAAGAGAAAACTTATCAATTTGAAGAAGTCGATGCGTGATTTGAATCACTCAACTTGAAATCGAATTTGCTCCCATTGGATAATGTTCAAGTGCAAGAGATTTCCAGAGCAATCAATCTCCAGAATACAATGACTATGACTCGATCCTAGCGGTGCACTTACTGTACGCAGGCTCAAACCACTTACAGTCTTAACCCGAACTCGAAAATACTTAAATTATAATTTAAACATAAAATCAAACTTTTTCTTACTCTTAAAATAGATGAGAGAAGGTTTATTTATAAACCCAATAGCTCTGAGAAAAATAATTTTTCAAAACAAACGAGAAAGGGTGTAACCCTTCGGATTTGTGTGGAAAGACGCATCCGTAGGGCACACACATATACGGCCATGGCCATAGCTCATCCCGACGGAAAGTTTGAAACACTAATTTATTTTAAAACTATTTAAAATACAACAATTCTCCACATTTTCAACATTTATTACATTTCAGGTTAAGATGGAAGAGTTTACTTAACTTCTTTTGATGTAAATCGCAAGTATATGTCACTCACATAACTTTTTCGCTACAAGTGATTCTGCAATTCGATGCGTTTTGGCCATCTATCATTATCTGTGTTTCATGAGTGCTTCAGAGAATTCACCTAGATTCTTATATGAAACAACTATGGGTATACACCGAGTCGAACCGAGTCGAGCTGACCTTAGCTCGACTCGGCTCGGCCACTAGTTGACCCTAGCTCGAACTTGGCTTAGCTCAGTCCTTGAGGCTGACTAGCTAGCTTGGCTCAGTTCGATCAGTAGCTCAGGCCAGTTCGAGCGAGTTCGAGCCAAAATTGAGCCTCTACGACATTTTCACAAACACATGCAGTGCACTTTCAATTTTTCATTGTATGTAAAACAACAACAACTATTTACAAGTATTTCATCAAACACCTTATAGGCAACATCAAAATCAAGGAAAAATGGTATTTGTTTCATATACATACCTTCCTTACCACTAGTCGACACTTCGTTGAGTCATTTCATCAAACACTTGGTGAGCAACATCAATTTCAAAGTAACCGAGTCACCGAACTAGTTCGAACTGAGTTTGATTCGAGTTGGGGTTCGATCCGAGTTGAGTCGAGCTCGGGCAAGCTCGAACTTGATTCAAAATTTTTTCGAGCTCAAAAACTCAACTCGACTCAACTCGAACTTAGCTTCGAACCGAGTTGAATCAAGCTTTTTCGAGTCTAGTCGAGCGAGCTAATCGAGTTAACTCGGTTCGTGTACACCTCTAGAAACAGCCTCCACCTCCACATCCATATAGGTGAATTCTATCAAGTGTATGCAGTAATTGGATACACCATTAAATATGTGGTTATGAATTCATTAAGAGTTCAAAAACCTGTCATTCTTCATTACTGCTCACACTGCTACACCACAAAAGGAGCTCATTTATATTAGTACAATCATCTATCTCGTATCTTATTTTTTACCCATTAAACATATCTCATGGAATCTCCACTTGTATAACTTAGGTTGCTAACACTGATAACTCATATATTAAGCTCAACTCCATTCCCTTTGATGTATAATTGGATAATTGTTGAGTTTGAAATATTGCATATTTTCCCTATTGATACCTTGGTTTTATAAACATGATAGTACTTAATCGATTTAATTATGCATGTTTTCATGTGTGAGGTGATTTCGAGAGCTTAAAGGCGAAATTGATGCCAAAAGGAAGATTTATGTTCAAAAGATTACTAAATAAAAATTTAGGGATTTGGAAGTCATTAATGAAGAATTTACATGCCAAATATCCAAGAAAACCAAGTGAAGAATAAAGAGAATCAAAGATTTGAAGTGAAGAAAATGAACTCTGAAATTGTCCTGAAAACAAACATATTCCTGGAATTGCACTGAAAAAGCATATTCCAAAACTCTGAGTATATTTTTAGAAACTACGCAGAGTGCTAAATTTGAGGCAGTTTAAACTCTGAGCATATCTTAGGAAACTGCGCAGAGTACATAAATTTGAGGCAGTTTCTAGAATTTTTCAACTTGGTGCGAAAGTTGAAGTTCCACAACTATAAATAAGGCTCCTTAGGATGCTCGAAAGCATCTTATAGGGTTTAGAAAGGTCTTAATGAGCATACACAAGGGTGGAGAAGCTGCCAAAGAGTTTTTATTCTTCCCTAGTTTATTTTTCATGCTTTATTTCAGATAATTGGTTTCAATCATGTCTATGGTTGGCTAAACTGCTTAGATATGGTTAAGAGGTGAAGCGTGTAACGTGTTTGGATATTTATTTTGCTTTAATTCTTCTTGTTATTGAACTTCATTAACTTCTAGTTTGAAATTAAGAAATATTTTCAGTTTTCTATGATTTGTTGTGACTCAAATTACAATAGATGTTGTGATGGCTTTGAGTATCTTCTTTTCCATTCTGAGATTGTGAGATTGGTAATCCTGTTGTTCACCATTGTCTCTTGGGCATGGTAGGGTGATGGAATCTCTTCCTCTCACCACAATTCTCTTCCATCGAGAATTAGGTCAATAAAAGTTCAAATTTGATTTAATTACTTTATTTTCTTATTGGATAGGATAATACTCCAATTCCAATTGTGTTCTTTGAATCAAGCAAGGTAGCATCTTAATAGCTACAAGCAGATCCTTACCACCCTAGTTCCCACCTTTAAATTCACAAGTTTAATCAACTTTATTCACAATTACTCTCCTTTATTTTAGATTTCAAATTTAAATCTTCTTCTAGTTCTAGTTCTAGTTATTTTTGGATACAGACAAGTTTAGCCCCTGTGGATTCGACCTCGGTCTTACCGAGTTATTACTACATCGTGACCTTATACTTGGGGTTGTGAACAAGTTTTTGGCGCCATTGCCGAGGACTACGACTATGTTTTTCTGGAATTAATTGGTATTAGAATTAGATTAGGATTAGGGTTAACTTTTTGTTTTTTTTTTTATTTTTATTTTTTAGGTTATGAATTTTTCTGAAATTGTTTTTAGAAACTAAAATTGTTTTTTGTTTTGTAGGATCTTAACATAGCAAATCTAATCCGATGACCTCTTTCCAATTCTCTATTTCTTTTCTAGATTTCTTATTTGCTTTAGTTTTTTTGCTTATTCTAGGTTTTAGTTGTTTGGTGCTTGAGGATTGTGCATGTTTCATGCCCAAGTGGGTTCATGAAAACACTTAACGTCTCTTGAGTGAATGAGGATTAGTCGAAGGGTTGCCTACCCATCAAAGGACACCACTTAAGATCCTCTCAGTTAATTGATGTAATGACTGCAAATCAACCTCAACCACTAGTTGAGGAAGTTCAAGATGAAAACATGGTGCATAATGCACCCCTCACCTCATACTCTACGAAATTATTTACAACCGGCGGGGGTGAGTACACCTTCTTGCATGACATTTCCATTAAATGTAGGAACTGTGTATATTAAACCAGGGGTAATTCAACTCCTCCCTAAGTTTCATGGACTAGAATCTGAAAGTCCATATTTGCATATGAAAGAGTTCGATGAAATCATATCTACATTACACTTCCTAAACGTGTCTGAGGATACAGTTAGACTAAAATTATTTCCTTTCTCTTTGAAAGAAAAATCTAAGTCGTGGTTACATTCCTTAAGACCAAGGTCCATTGGCACATGGGATGAGATGACAAACGAGTTTCTTAAAAATTTCTTCCCCTATCATAAAATAAATACCTTAAGGAAAGCAATCATAAATTTTGCGCAAAAAGAGGATAAGATATTCTTCAAATGTTGGAAGCAATTTAAGGATCTCATAAATTCATGTCCACAATATGGCTACGAAACATGGTGTATAACAAGCTTTTTCTATAAGGGATTGACCTCACCCATGCACCAATTTGTGGAGATGATGTGTAATGAGGAATTCATGGATAAAAAAGTCTATGATGCGTGGGATTATTTTGATAAACTTGCTAAAAACACGTAATCATGGGATACCTCTTCAAGAATTACTACTTCTAAGCCTACTCGATCAAAGGAAAGGGGAGGAATTTATGTTCTAAAATAGGAAGATGATATAAATACAAGAGTGGCTGAACTCATAAGAAAAGTCGAGGCCATGTAACTTAAGAAGGTAGAACCTGAAAAAAGACTACGGAAGTTGTTTATGGTATTTGTGCTTGTAACATACAACTGAGAATTGCCCAACAATTCTTGTTTTTCAAGAGATATTGAATGAGCAATCAAATGCTATAAACAAATACCAAAAACCTTTCAATGGACCCACCTCAAATATATGTAACTCAAATTGGAGGAACCATCCAAACTTCAGTTGGAGGAACGGACAAACGACTAGTCCTCAAGGGATCCTTAACTAATTTCTAAATCAAAGGAAACCTCAAGAGGATTCGATGTTAAAACATATACAAAACCAAGGGCTTTTTAATCAGGGTATGTTGCAAGCCTTTGAAGACCTTACAAATGTCATACAAGGGCTTGAAGTAAAAAATCCAATTAGGGACAAAGGGATCCTTCTGGCTCAGCCTCTCCCCAACCCTAAACAGCAATATGAAATCAGTGACCCAAGCACTTCAAAATAGATGGAGCAGGCTAAGTCTATCACCATTATTAAGAGTGGGAAGACGATTGACAAATCTATTCTAGTGAGGGCCAAAAAGCCTTGGGACCCAGAAATAGATAAGAATGATAGACCTATCAATGCTCCACATGGGTTAAAACTGAAACTTCAAAATAAGCCGATTGCATCATTCCCTCAACGGTTGATTGCACTAAAACCTCTCTCTAACTCTGAGGATATTCTAGAGGTGCTTAAGCAAGTGAAGGTCAACATTCCTCTACTAGATGTCGTTAAACAAATCCCTTTATTTGCCAAATTTCTAAAAGATTTATGTGTGACCAAAAGACGACCAAACATATAAAAGAAAATCTTTTTGACAGAAAAAGTGAGTGTCATCCTCAAGTAAGATGTGCCACAAAAATACAAAGATCCCATTAGCCCAACCATCACTTGTGTAATTGGGAACCACCGGATTGAGCACACACTTCTTGTCTTGGGGGTGAGCGTAAATCTGATCCCTTACTCAGTTTACGAACATCTGAGTCTATGTGAATTAAAACTCACCTAGACATCATTACAACTTGTCCATAGCTAAGTTCGTGAACCAATGGGATGATTGAGGATGTATTGGTCCAAGTTGATAAATTTTACTATCTAGTAGATTTTATTGTCCTGTATACTCAACTCATCATAGATGTGAGCACTTAAATACTTATCATTCTTAGTTGCTCATTCCTTACTACATCAAATGCTATCATTAATTGTAGGAATGAAATTATGAATTTATTTTTCAAAAATATGACTTGGAGCTCAACATTTTTTTCAATATGAACAAATAGTCAGAAGATGATGATGATACCCACGACATTAACATGATTCATTTTTTCATGGAAGATAGACCACTTTTGACTCTATACTCTTACACTCTAGAGACATGCTTGGCCCACTCTCTTAATTTAGATGATGACATGATTAGGGAGATGAATGTCTTACTTGATGTTACGCCAGTACCTGAAGGTAACTGGTGGAGGCCACAATTTGAGAAATTGCCCCAAACCGACATAGTGCCTCTACTGTTTAGCATCAAAGCGCCGAAACTTGACCTAAAACTTTGACCCACTGATCTTAAATATATTTACTTAGGTCAAGATAAGACATACCCGGTGGTGATTTTATCCCACATTGGGAAAGAACAAGAGAGTACACTTATTTCTACTCTCATTAAGCATAAAAGAGCTCTTGGATGGTCAATGCGGACCTCAAGGGAATTGACCATTTGATTTGTACTCACCGTATCTATCTTGAGGATAATGCGAAAACCTCCTGACAACTACAACGTCGACTCAATCCAAATATGAAAGAAATGGTTAAGGCTGAGGTAATTAAGTTGTTAGATGTGGGTATTATATACCCTATATCCGACAATCAATGGGTGAGTCCAACTCGGGTAGTTCCTAAGAAGTCCAGAATCACCATCGTAGCCAATGCTGACAATAAACTCGTGCTAACTAGAGTTACTACTAGTTGGAGAATGTGCATTAAATAAAGGAAGTTGAATACCGTCACAAGGAAGGACCACTTTCCTATGCGCTTCATTGATTAAATTTTAGAAAGGCTAGCTAGTCAATCTTACTATTGCTTCCTTGACAGATATTCGGGCTACTATCAGATAGAGATAGTCCTTGAAGAACAAGAGATGACAACATTCACATGTTCCTTTTACATCTTTGCTTACCGAAAGATATCATTCAGACTATATAATGCCCTCGCCACTTTTCACTGATGCATGTTGAGTATTTTTTCTGACATGGTGGGACAATATTTAGAGGTCTTCATAGAAGACTTCTCTGTCTTTGTTCCATCCTTTAACAAGTGTTTGAAAAATCTTAAATGTGTGTTAAAAGTAATGTGAGGAAAATAATTTAGTTATGAATTGGGAGAAATGCCATTTCATGGTTCCCAAGGGAATTGTACTTGGACACATAATTTTGTCTAAGGGAATTGAGATAGACAAGGTAAAAATTGATCTTATCTCTAACTTACCTCCACCTAAGAGCATACATGATGTGCGATCATTCCTAGGATACGCCGGATTCTATAGATGATTCATAAAGAACTTTAGTCATCCCTCTCGTCCTTTATGCAATCTACTTCAAAAGGATGTACTGTACGAGTTGACTGAACAATGCCAAGAAGCTTTCAGTAAGATCAAGGGCATGTTAACTACCGCACCTATCACACGGCCACCCGATTAGAGTATCCCTTTTGAGATTATGTGCGATGCATCTGACTATGCTATTGGGGCAGTGTTAGGCAAGAGAAAAGAAAAGAAGACCTACGTTATTCACTTTGCAAGTAGAACTCTAAATTCTACTCAAGTGAACTACTCTACTACGGAGAATGAACTCTTAGCTGTAATGTTCGCTTTGGACAAATTTAGGGCCTACCTGATCGAATCTAAGATCATCATCTATACAGACCATGCGGCGCTAATGTATCTTCTTTCTAAGACGGCTTGATAAGATAGATCCTTTTACTCCTAGAATTTAATATTGAAATACGAGACAAAAAAGGAGTAGAAAATGTAGTGGTCGACTACCTTTCTCAACTTGACCTCCCTGATTCGCTTGAGCGGACATTAATAAACGATATGTTCCTTGATGAATAATTATTTAAACTCTCCCAACTACCATGGTTTGCTGACATTGTAAATTATCTTACTATAGGTTTCATATCAACATATTGGACTGCGCAAGATAAGAAAAAACTTTTCGCTGAGGTGTGTAAGTTTTTCTGGGATGATCCTTATTTATTTAAATATTACCCAGACTAAATTCTAAGGAGATGTGTGTCAGACAATGAATATCAGAGTGTCATCTCCTTTTGTTATTCTCAGGCATGTGGTGGTCACTTTTCTCCTAAAAAGACTACGGTCAAAATTCTACAGTGCGGCTTTTACTAGCCCACGATGTTCAGATATACTTATGAGTTTTACAAAGCTTGTGAGCATCGTCAGAAATTGGGAGAGTTATCCTATCGAAATATGATACCTCTGAACCCCATTCTTATTATTGAAGTATTTGATTGCTGGGGCATCGATTTCATGGGACCATTCCCCCAATCCTATGAGAAAATTTATATTTTGTTAGCAGTAGACTATGTTACTAAGTGGGTCAAAGTGATCTTATGCAGGAATAATGATCATAAAGCGGTCATTCGATTCTTAAAAGAAAATATCCTTTCCTGGTTTGGAACGCCTCGGGTCATCATTAGTGATAGAGGTTCACACTTTTGTAATATGCCATTTGAGAACTTAATGAAGAAATATGTCATCTCTCATAAAGTGAGCACTCTATACTACCCGCAGACAAGTGGGCAAGTCGAGATTTCCAACAGAGAAATTAAACAAATTCTAGAAAAATGGTTAGCCCTGACCATAAGGATTGGTCAATCCATTTGACTGATGCTTTATGGGCTTACCGTATAGCTTTTAAGACCCTTACTAGAATGTCTCCCTTTAAACTCGTTTATGGGAAAGCCTGCCACTTGCCTGTGGAGCTGGAGCATAGAGCCTACTGGGCTATCAAAATTTTGAACTTTAACTTGGACAACACTGACTTGCTACACAAGCTCCAACTAAATAAACTTGAGGAAATCGGGAACGATGATTATCAGAACTCAAGAATTTACAAGAACATAATGAAGGTATTCCATGATAGGAACATCCTTTAGAAATCATTCAAAATTGGTCAAAAAGTCCTTCTGTCCAATTCTCGGTTACATCCTTTTTCAAACAAACTTCGATCTCGTTGGACCGGTCCCTTCATTGTTACTAATGTCTATCCTCATGGGACCGTCGAGATAAAGAATTCGATGAATGACAATGTTTTCAAGGTGAATGGACATCGTCTCAAGCCATTAGTTAAGAAGTTTGATTCAGAGGACATGTCCATGCCTCTGACTGTTCCTGTGTACCAGGATTGACCTCCTAGTCTGACGGAGGTATAGTTAAGTTTATTGTTTTCATAGAATTTAGGATTAGGATAGTTTGATTTTAGTTTTTTAGTCTTTGTGCTAACCCATTTACATGTTAAGAACTTTAGAAAAGCTTCAATTCTCCTTCATCAGGTATTATCTTCCCATCACTTCCCATTTCTTTTCATTGTCTCATGTGCATTGCGTACTCATATCTTTTACATTAAAGACAATGTAAGTTATAGGTTGGAGGGTGGATTAGGTAAACTAATCAGTGTTCTCTTAGTTTTGAGCAAAAATTGTGAATTTTTTAATTTTTCAAGCTAAAAGCATGTTTGGGAAATGATAATTTATGGAATTAAGAATGCTTTGAGTATGATGATAAGATGGAGATTGAAGTTTGAATTGTTAGAGTTTGATCAATTGAGTAGACTATCGTCTAAATTCTTGCATTTAATTGATTAAGAGGAGGTTTGAATATCATGTTAATCTAAGTCACAAGACACGTTCAATTTTCTTTCTATGAATAGTACTGGAATTTCTGATTGTTAGTATTTATATCATTAAAAGATATTGAGAATTAAGTTTGGAGAATTTTATCCACCTTAAAAAGATTAAAAGAACCAATTAAAAAATAGAGAGATCGACAAAAAGGTCACGTATGATGAAAAGACTAAAAAAGAATGAAAAGTCTTTAAAAGAATGAATACATAAAAGGGACTGTCGATATACAATCAAAAACTGGAAAAAGAAGAAAAAGGTGATAAGTTTGGAATCAGTACTTGATTATTTAATAAAACTTGAGGTGATGAGCATGGCTAACATTATGTAATACTAGTATGTTATGGAAAGTAAATAGAATTCACTAAGCATATTGAAAATTTTTAATATATGAACTTATCCTCTTAAATGATTGATAAAGAAACTTTTTGATTGATTGCTCATATGATTTGGCTCTAGGTTTTCAAAATTGCACTCTCGCTTCTTTAAATTATACTCATTCATACTTGATTGTACAAAAGATTATTTTTTGAAAGTGATTTAAACATTGAAGAATGAAGATCACTTCACGCATGTATTGCTCGGGACTAACCAAATGCTGGTAGGAGGTGTTGAGTGTGAAATATTACATATTTTCACTATTTATACCTTAGTTTTATAAACATGATAGTGCTTAATCGATTTAATTATGCATGTTTTCATGCGCGAGGTGATTTCGAGAGCTTAAAGTTGAAATTGATGTCAAAAGGAAGATTTATGTTCAAAAGATTACTAAATGAAGATTTGAGGATTTGAAAGTCATTAATGAAGAATTCACATGCCAAAGATCCAAGAAACCAAGTGAGAAATGAAGAAAATCAAAGATTTAAAGTGAAGAAAATGAATCTTGAAATTGTCCTAAAAACAAACATATTCCTGTAATTGCCCTGAAAAAGTATATTCTGAAACTCTGAGTATATTTTTGGAAACTGCGTAAAGTGCTAAATTTGAGATGGTTTAAACTTCAAGCATATTTTGGAAAACTGCGTAGAGTGCGTAAATTTGAGGCGGTTTCTAGATTTTCTAACTTGGTGCGAAAGTTGGAGTTCCACAACTATAAATAGGACTCCCTATGATGCTCCAAAGTATCTGTTAGGGTTTGGAAAGGTCTTAATGAGCATACACAAGGGTGGAGAAGCTGCCAAAGAGTTTTTCTTCTTCCCTACTTTATTTTTCATGCTTTATTTAAGAGATTTGGTTTCAATTATGTTTATGGTTGGCCAAACCTCTTAGCTAGGGCTAAGAGGTGAAGCTTGTTGCATGTTTGGATATTTATTTTGCTTTGATTCTTGTTTTTATTGAACTTCATTGACTTCTAGTTTGAATTTAAGAAATATTTTCAATTTTCTATAGTTTGTTGTGACTTAAAATACAATAGATGTTGTGATAGCTTTAGGTATCTTCTTTTCCATTCTAAGATTGTGAGATTGGTAAATTCTGTTGTTCATCATTGTCTCCTGGGCATGGTAGGGTGATGGAATCTCCTCTACTCACCACAATTCTCTTCCATTGAGAATTAAGTTAATGAAAGTTCAAATTTGATTTAATTACTTTATTTTCCTTTTGGATAGAATAGGACTCCAATTCCAATTGTGTTCTTTGAATCAAGCAAGGTAGCATCTTAATTGCTACAAGTGGATCCTTGCCACCCTAGCCCCACCTTTAAATTTACAAGTTTTAATCAAATTTATTCATAATTACTCTCCATTATTCCAGGTTTTATATTTAGATCTTCTTATAGTTCTAGTTCTCGTTATTTTAGAATATGTACAAGTTTAGTCCATGTGGATTCGACCTCGGTCTTACTGAGTTATTACTACATCGCGACTCTACACTTGGGGTTGTGAACAATAATTTTTTAAATAGTCATTTGGTTCAAGGATTTAAAAGTTTACAACCAATATGCCTTCTACCTCCATATTACATTGCATCATTAGGCTTTCACCCAGAAAAAAAAAATCACCACTGTTACCTCCCACAAGAATTTGGCCATGTCTTAGTCTCAATGTGACTAATCATCCGTTTAGACCAGCTATGGATCATTGCCTTGGTAAGTTATTGCCTCACCAATCTACTACTCAGAAACAAGCATCTACTTAGATGGATTTCTCATTTTGCTCCTCAGTCAAGTCTTTGGCAGTCATTTGCAACCTCTTTGACTATTCATATCTCAAGACAACACATAATAAACTCTTTTCTAACCTACAAAGTCAACAAGTACGACTCCATCATGCAACAGATATTAACCATAAATTTTATTAAGATACTTGTCGTATCACCAGCTTTAAAAACAACCAACTTTCCTACCCCTGAATGTACTCTTACCATTCAACCAACTTCACTAACCCACCATTTAACCAACTGGTGATAAAGTCAATCGAGGTTATTGTATTTGCAGTACAAAAAGGCTAGAGTAATCTAACATGCATACATATATGATAACTAAAATATAGTACGACCTTCATGTAAGCATACTGTAACATTATCATGTTATTACGTGTTCCCTCTTAATCAATGACCAAGCATATTGACCAATGATTTTTTCATTAAACATGGCCCCCCACAAGTGTGGAAGTCTATTAATCATAAAACTGCATTTGTTGATAATAAAAATGTTATAGTTCATTAAGTAAACTTATGCACACATGAACACTGATCCTGACCTCCAATGAGAATAGAGTTCAACATGAAAATTCCATTAATCAAATAATCATCTGTTGAATTTAGACAATTTTCTTTATAACCATTCATTTGATAGATACCAATTAGATCATTAAAACATGCAATCGGTTTAATTCCAGACACCTTGTCTCTAAGACCTACACATCAATGTAAAACATGTTCATATTGATCCATAACATTCATCATATAGTTTCTTTAGTACAAGCATTCAATTTTTATGTCAACCCATTTATCAAATACATATTGATTGAACTTGGACTTTATGGGTTAAGTGGTTTATCAAAGTGCATTCAAGCG
This sequence comes from Magnolia sinica, assembly GCF_029962835.1. NCBI lineage: Eukaryota > Viridiplantae > Streptophyta > Magnoliopsida > Magnoliales > Magnoliaceae > Magnolia > Magnolia sinica. The sequence continues at coordinate 38,018,086 of NC_080577.1, forward strand.
CACCCCCACATTTCATATTTAACCTCGATAGATATATTTATGGCCCATCAGATAAACCTATTAACCAAACTTTGAGTTAAGGAAAACCTTTTGTAGGAATTATCATATTAATTGACTGGATCTAACACATGTTTCCTAGGTCGGCACATGATTAGATGGGAATAACATTTCCTTTGCCCTTCCAAGCAAAGAATATTGTTTAGAAAACATATTGAACTATGTCAATGGTGAATGTGACTTGTCTCATAAATTAGGCATGTGCACTCATCACCCTACCCACAATTTTACACATACAAGCAATAATATGAACCGTTTATAGAAAAGCAGTGATAAGTGCGTTAGATAGTTAAGTGATATGTGTCAACGGTCCATCTGTCATTGGACACAACATTCTATAATAGCACTTTCTACATAATAAAAATGTAAGTCAGAATTAACATTGAATTAAGGCACATTCACTATGAGTTCACTTAAGAAACTCAAACTACTCTTTGCTCCATGGCAAGAAAAACTCGAGAGAGAAGCATTCATATAATGTTAGTTATCAAGTACTTAATATTCAGAAAAGCATAATACATGCAAGATCTAAACCTTTCATCTATTAGGCCTGTAAAAGGTAATATTCCAAAAACAAAAAAAAAAACACCTGCCCAGTCATCCCAACTACCAATTGGGGAACACTTCAATAAATTAATAAGGAGCAACTACAAGATGAATTATGAACCATCCAATATATGGCATGGAGTGAAGCTATCCATGTATCAAAATAATGGTCCCTGTTTTCTATCGAGCAAGTACCAAAAGTCACATTAAGTAGACATTTATATGATCAAAACTGGATTTAGTGAGATCAACCAATAAATTTTAACAGTCCATTGAATGGTCACCAATGAACTAACATGTGAAATAGGGTTTAAGCAATGGCTGCATTTCTTTTTAGCATTAACCCATCCCCAGAAGTGGACCTTACACCCAAACTGTAAAAGTGGGCACTAAAGAGATCTAAACCATTGATCCATTAGTGATAAACAAAACCTTAGATGTTAGAACTAAATTGTAACGCCCTGAAATTCGGGTGTCGAGCATAACTCAGCTCCCGAGTTCCAAAACATCACTTATGCAACATAATTAATGAGAGATGTATGTTGACTGTATTAGTGCATAAAACATGGAATAGATTAAGTCCAAACACAGATATGATTCAGGGACAAGTGAATAAAGCAAGCGGAAGACTTATAGCAAAATATGTGTACAAGTGTAAATTCCTGAATTACATATACAAGCCAGATCGTTTGAAAGTGTTATGTAACAAAATTCGAGTATAAATTACATCATTTCAGTTCCAAAAATATAATCCAGAGATCCCGCGCAACAGACTGAGGCTCGCTAGAACCCGTCTGAAAACTGCATATAGGAGAAGGCAGCCTCGTCGTCATCCAACTCCCTCTCTGCCTCAGACGTCGCATCCACATCTGCAACATCAGGGCCTAAGACAGAGTCTGGTGGGTGTGTAACACCGCCCCAGAAACGTGGGAGTGAGTGATCAACTCAGTGGAACAATAAGGCACTGGTTAACATGTTATCAGTTCAATCAAATAGTAATGATAAAGTAGGACAATTAAATAAATCCTAAGTACTCTTGTTAATGCAAGTATGAATGCGGTATGATGCGTGCCCTCACGCGTACACCCTCAGCGTCTTCATCTTACGTTACGCATGACATCGCCTCAAAGTGCGCCACATCTACAAAGCACATGCAAATGCGGTGCATGGATATGATTACCAAGTTGTTATTAGTCCATTTCACACAGCAGGATTGGGAAGCTAAGATACCTTCCCCATATCACCATCCAAACAGTGATCCATAATAGGGTCGTCAATCCTAGATATCTCATACGATCATACGTTTCAGGTCGTAGCAAAGGGCTCGTCACCAATCAATGCACGCCTTTCTGCCTTTCCTACCACAATTTGGCTCGTCACCTCCTTGCGGTATCCAGGTATTCTCGAGGTCACTACAAAGGGCTCGTCACCAATCAATGTAGGCCGACAGTACGAATATAGTGTCCCATACCACCATAATCGGCTCACGAGTTTAGTTGCTCATTGGTCACTACGGGGAGGCTCGTCACCCCAGCGTAGGCCGACAGCTCGACCACGGTGTCCCATACCACCATGTTCGGCTCATGAGTCTTAGTGGATCAAGTACCATAGTTAACAGGATTTCACTGGTAAGTTCGGTATCCTAGATTCAAACAGTAGCGTCCATACATGGTTAACATACAACGGACAATCGGGTTACTTGACGAACTCGACTAGCACGAGCGCACGTTGAATTGAACGACATAGAGTGCGCAAACACTCCGCGTGGCCAAACCACTGCCGCCAACTCTAATACGGCTCGGGTTCGTCTCATACGTCCTACGTGGCGAAAACAATCTCAACCACGAATATAGGGTCAATTACCGATTTCCTGGACTAAGACATAGTCCCAAACACCTTACCCTACAACAGATGCTCATATGGATTGTAAGACAGTAATGAAACAACCAACTCAAATCATGGTACACCAGCACTTGAAGAATATCAACTTAACATAAATGTAAGCATAGGTAATGCTTGAATTAAAAGAACTTGGAATGTAACTGCATAAGGGAAATCATGCGCATCAATAGGAGTATTGAGAATCACTTCTCAACGCCCACAATTAGTGTAATCAGTTACACTTAGATCATTCATGCATTTCTACCAACACTTAGCATACATGGAACGACATACATGACGTATGTTGGAATACATGCTCTTAGACAATTCCTTTTACCAAGGAGTTGTCATACATGCATCTAGCATACATACATGACAAATAATCATGGCAACCATAAGTGCGTATTTTATACATATACAGTACTTTATAAATACACATAGAATACACAAATCTCAATATAGCACATGCATATCAGGAAAGCAATGTAAACATAACATTTAATATGTGAAATCTCATCTATAACAAGAATAAATCACTAACTGGGATTGAAAGCCTTGAAAACCATAACCTATACACTTAAAGTCCTCACCTTAAGCAAAGAATGAACACCGAACTGATTTAGACGAGTTGTCTTCGTCAACGGCGATAGAATACCCTAAAATAAGGATAGAAATGAGATACAACAACACCAAGACTAATCTAAGCTCTAACACAGGTTAGGGTTAGGTTAACTTACCCCAAAAGGAACTCAGAATCGTCAGAAGAACGATTCAAAGTGAAGGTTCGAAGATGAAGAAGAACAAAGAAGAATCCAAGATGATTCACCAACTTATCTCTCTCACTTTCTCTCTCTTTTCCACTCTCTTTCCAAGCTAGGGTTAGAGAAAATCGTATGGAAAAGAGAGCTAGGGTTTAAGGACTATAAATAGGCCTATTCTTGACGAAAATAACCCCAGGGTCAAGGTATACTTAGGTTATAACCAAAGTAAGCCTTTCTCGATCCAACGAAGCACTTCTGGTGGGCCTATAACCACGAAAGGTCGGACTTAAGCTCCTTGACCATAGATCTAGGTCAAGCTGAGTTTTCATACCGACCGGCTCTTCAGATCAGCCATGGCGGACCACACTCAAATCAACGGTCACGGAATCTCGATCAGGTCCACAAGCACTTAGGATATGCCTGGGCCAACTATCCTGACCAGAGGGTGAAATTGGGTCAGAATCCAACAGTCAGAATGCTTAAAATCGTCGCGCAAGCGACATGACTCAGATTTCAATAAAACCTTAATAAATTCCAACCGTTCTCACACTCTTCACTCCGAGCTCAAGCAAATCGACCCAGAACATCGGATCGACTTGATTTTCGAGGTGAAGATCAAGCCCAACTCGGTGACCGCAACAGCCTAAGATCATCGCCATCGGACTTTCGACACGCGGTCCAGGTCCGATCCAGATCTTCCAAAAATTCCCCAAAACAACTGGATTTAGCGATGGATCCCAGATTTCAGAGTAACGTAGCGCTCACTAATCTACACGTTTAGAGCCATGCAGATATAATTTAAAGTGATTGATGCGGATTTCACAAGCAATCGAGTAAAGCGCTAATTACCCCAAAACAACTACTTAAGGAAAGATTAGCACAAAAATTCCAAGGTCGTTACATAAACTGATGGTTAAATCTATCCATCCATTTATTTTATCTGTTGATGCTTAGCCCCAAAGAGATCTAATTAAAAACACACATTTCATATTAGCATGTGTGCCTACACATGGTTTATGCGTGCATGTGTGATTAGCAAGGGCTTGGATGCATCGAACTACAATGAGATAGTTAGATATATAAGACCATTGTGCTACGGTTTAATGATGCAACCATTTACATATACCTGATCATGAACGTCTGGGCACCTCCTATCCTACAATTGTTAGATGAACATGCATGTACCCTCTCTATAATTGACATGCTCGTACCTCAATCTAAACCATGATCTAAGTAGTGAGCGACACTGTAAATTGGGCTTATTTAGATTCGTTGAAGAATCATAACTTCCAATTCAAAGGCACGGTCTATTGAATATTGCCATCTCACCCCAACATTCATAGAAGTGAGGCAGTTAGGATGAATAAATTCATCTATGGCCCAGTGAACCTATGAGTTGAATGGGTTGGATTTAGGTCCCTTTATGCCATATGCACTTTTTTGTGAAAATGAGTACAAGTTTGAAAGTGCTATGTTGGTAAACCTTAAGTATTGTCAAATTTTCGTGTGACAAACCAATTCAAGTTTGTATCTTGATTTATATCAAGCTTGTGCATCTGTTCACATTGAATCTTTGACATTCGTTCTGTTCGTGATGAATTTATCTTGCCGATATGTACGAAGAACTTATCGAGATCTTCAAAGTAGAAGAAAGTGAAGACTTTCATATATTGAGTGAAGACAGAGTTTTCAAGAACATTGGGGTTCAAGATCTGGAACCAAAAAAGTCTAAGAACTCAAGACCTAGTTGAATATTATGTTTGGTATGTCTAGTTCAAGGTTTGAAGATCGCAAGAATTAAAGCTACTGAAGTGATCGATAGATTAATTGTTCATATGTTCTATCTCACAAGTAAGGTATGATTGATCTAGATTGACCTTATATCATGATTAGATCATTTCATACTTTCAGTTAGTCATTTTGGTAATTTTATAAGTGTAAAATTCTATTCTTTTGGCTAGCCTTAGCACTGACTCGACCAGTCCTAGTATTTCCTCGACCAGTCTAGGATTTGTTATGAATTTTAAAATTTTTTCTGTTGGTCTATGACCAGTCGTAGAAACTACTCGACCAATCATGTGAATAGTGCTTGACCAGTCGTGCAGTGCTCGACTCATTTTTCAGCAAGTAATCTTGACTCACACAACTAGTCATGTGGTGTCCATGACCATTCGAGCAGGCCACTCGACCAGTCGTGGGATTCACAAGGCCAGTCGTGCAGCTGAAAAATCTTATCGCCCTAGAATTTTTGAAAATCTGTTTGGATAAGGCCAGTCATAGCTAACCAAAGGTCAGTTGTGCGAACCGATTTTTCACCTATAAATAGTGCTCGAATTTCAGAGTTTTCTATTTAATTCTTATCATTCTTAAGCAATCACTCTGAGATAATTTTGAGTACATTCTAAGCTATTTTGTGCATATTTAAGATTCTTTAAAGTAGCTCTTGTAATTTGATTATAAATCTCTATTCCATTCTTTTTTTGAAAAGGGATATTTGATTTACCCTTCCTTAAGATCAAAATCAATACAAAACCCTTACTGATTTAATTAAAAATCATCTAGACTTAGAACCCTATGCACTTGTGAGACTGAACGTTGAACATTTATGTCATCATCAAGTTAGTTCTACCTGACTGCTTCAGAATCGTCATACAGATAAGTTTTTGCTTTTTCTATAATTCAATTCATTTTTGGTTTGTGAGATTGTTCTAGAAAATCTCTATTTTGGTTCTCTCTAAGGTGATCCAGAAAATCTCAAAGCGTGAGGTTTTTTGAATTGTGTAAGCCCATCTAAAGACACAATTGTAAAGGTTTTAGGTGAACCTTGAAAGACCTATTTTGATAAGTGAACACTAATATCCCGAGGGAGTGGATATTAGGAGTGGAGTAATTGTGTGGCTATTTATTAACAGTTAGTGTACACACAAGAAAACCACTAAATTCTTTGTGTTTAGTGGATGTGTGGTTTATTTCTTTATCTTTTATAGTTTAAGATTCTGGGATGTATTTGTATATGTGAAGTTATAATCTTTATATTTCAGCATTGTGTGGTGAATGTTATAATAGATTAGTTTATATTTCTTTCATATCCTCTTGAGTTTGAGTTTTTGATACTCACCCACGTTCTAATAAGATTGTCCTGCTATAAACTACTGGTTTTTGGTGTTAAGTTGTCCTTAGAACCAAGTTTTTATCAACCTCTCAATACATGATTTTTGAGGTGGCTATTTCCTTTTGTTATTTGCATTTCATTTGGCTATCTGTTGTTTATATTCCACTTATTAATTTTTAATTGGCATAGTCCTATTCACCCCCTTACCCCCCTTTAGGACATATAGCTCGGCCTTTTCAAAGTTATAATACTCTCTTGTAACATGTAAAACTTTAGCACATGATATATGAGAGAGACATCAAGTTGGATAACATGGAGGTTTCTTATGACCTAGTGTCATTTCCTCGGTCCACCAAATGTTACCGAGTACATATAAACTCGACAAGCCACAGTTGGAATTTTTTCAACAATAAAATCTTAGATCATAAACCATCGCCATCTCTGTCTCTCTCTACCCATTATTTTTTCTTTTGAAAACCCATTAAGCACAGGAAATGCCGTTATATGAAATCTCCAGTATTGGATGCTAAAATCCAAATTTGCATTCATTTGGCTATGGCTAGAATCATATGTAAGATTGATGCCCCAGGAATTAGATATGACATGCGTGGCCCACATACATTGGAGAGCATGATGTAGAAAATGAAACTGTTGGTCTAATGTGGTTGTCTTGGATGCATTTTGCCTCAAAGATCCTCTATATGAAAATTTTTAGCCTATTTAAAGCAAAAATCAATAGAACAATGATCCAGATAAGGAAACAAAGGCTTTATCCATCACAAATGAAAGTCTAAAAGTGTTGTTAACAAATGTCTTAAATTTGAAAAGTTCGACTAGCCCAAAGAAAGTTCGACTCAAAGTCCAATAACAATATATATTGGAATTTTTAAGATCTTCAACCAGTCAAAGGACTGGCTCAACTAGTCAAAGGGTCCCTTTGACTAGCCCAAACTCGGCTCAACTAGTCGAAGGTTACGCAGACTGCGCGCGAACTACGTAAATTTAAGGTGGTTTCTGAACTATACCAAGATGGTGCGAAAGTAGAGTTTCCTAAACTATAAATAGGAGTCCCTAGGGCCTTTCTAAAGGTATTCTAAGGCTTTCTAAAGTATTTCAAAGGGTTTGTAGAAGGGATATAGGGTTTGTAAAGGGTGTAGGAAGGGTGAGATTCGAGCTTGTTTGAATCGGGTAAGCCTGTTCTCTTTGTCATTTCCGCTTTCATAGTGAAGATCTGTCGCTTTGTGCCGTGGTTTTTTCTTAAAATGGTTTTCCATGTTAAATCTTTGTGTTCTCTTGTGTTCGCTTGGTGCTATTGGATTTCTGTCATATATCCATCTTTGTGTGATTCCTCAAAACAATCCCCAACAAGTGGCATCAGAACAATCATTGGGGCACAGATCTGGATCTACAGGATTAACATCAATGAGAAATGCCAAGTTTGATATTAAGAAGTACTCAGGAAAAAATAATTTTGAGTTATAGAAGATTAAAATGATCAATTTATTAACTAAGCAAGGTGAAGTTAAGGCTCTTGAGGAGCAAAAATCAACTATGAATGACGAAGACTAGAATACTCTTGACATGAATGCTTTGACTTCCATCCGTTTATGTTTCACAGTTGAGGTTCTCTTTAATGTTTTGAGGGAGAAAATTGCTACTAGTTTATGGGTGAATTTAGAAGATATCTATGTAAAAAAAAAATCCTCTGAAAATTGCCTACACTTGGAGCTACAGTGGTATACCTTCAAGATGGAAGAGGGTAGAGATCTGGAGGCCTACATCAACAACTTTAATATATTGGTTTGCAAACTGCTGAATATGGAGGAAGTGATCAAAGATGAGGAACAAGCATATATTTTGTTGAATTCTCTTCCGACATCATATGAGTCATTCATGGACACAATATGCACCGCAAATAAAACCTTAAATAAAACCTTAAGTGTCAACACCATTATCTCAACCCTTCAAGGGAAGGATATGAGAAAGCTAAACGGTGGCTTGGGGACATCTTCCATTGCACTGCTTATTAGGGGCAAGAATACTGATCGAGGTACAAGATCCTCAAGACTTAGATCTAAATCCAAGAGCAAGGGCAAAGGAAAACTAAAGTGCTAGAACTGTAGAATGAATGTACACATGAAGAAGGATTGTACGAATCATAAAGCGAATAAAGAAAACTCTGAGGCTTCTTCCACGGAGGCTAATGTTGTCACATCTGATGAAGAAACAACTATTGGTACAGTGAGCATCAAGATGTTTGATAGGACGGAGCATACCTTGACTAATGTCAGGCACGTTCCTAATATGAAGAAAAGTCTGATTTCTCTCAGTGCACTCAAGGCTATAGGGCGCAAGTTCATCAGTCTTAATGGTGTCCTTAAAGTTTCAAAATGGGCACTTGTGGTTATGAGAGTGCAAAGGCACAAAAACCTTTACACGTTAATTGAAAGCACTTTAAAAGGTGGAGCAGTAACAACTGTTGCAGATTCCACTTCTGTAAATATGTGACATGCTTGTCTGGGCCACATGAGCGAGCGGGGCATGAAGGTACTATCTGGTCGTTGTTTGATTCCAACATTAAAGAATTCTAATTTAGATATATGCGAGCATTATATATATGGTAAACAATCTTGATTACCCTTTAAATCTGAAAAATATGTATGTAAGGGAGTGCTTGATTATGTGCACTCTGATATATGGGGTCATTACCAGAGGTTTCCATTGGGGGTCACCATGGTTTGTTCCATTCATTGATGACTACTCCCGGAAAGTTTGGGTTTACTTCATGAAACATAAATTCGATGTTTTCACTATATTCAAACAATGGAAGGTAATGGTGAAAAAACAGTCAGGATAAAAAATAAAGGTTTTAAGGACTGGAAATAATGGAGAATTTACTTCTACTATATTTAATGAATATTGCAAAGATGAAAGGATCATTAGCCATAACACAGTGCACCACACCTCGAACAAAACAATGTGGATGAGCGGATGAATCAGACTCTCTTGGAGAGGGCCCAATGCATGTTAAGTAATGCTACGTTAGGCAAGGACTTATAGACTAAGGCTGTTAACACAACTTGCTACTTGGTTAACCGATACCCATCTACGACAATTGAATGTAAAATCTAAAAGGAAGTATGGAGTGGTCATATGCTGGACTACTCAGATTTGTGCATATTTGGTTATGAGGCTTACTCTCATGTATCATTAGTTAAGAGAGATAAGTTAGACCATCGAGTAAAAAAGTACGTCTTTGAAAGGTTACAGGTTATTCGACAAAGTCACATGTAAGGTCATCACTAACCGTGACGTCAGATTCGATGAAAGGTCCCTATTCCACAAGAATGATCAAGATGAGCAAGAGAAACCAGAAAGGTTGATCGTAGACGTCCAGATTGACACATATGATACTCAGGCAGAAACAGATGCATAGACAGAGGTACAAGAGTAGGTGGAGTAGCCACCTGTGAGAACGAACCCATCGCGTGATCGCAGGTTATCGGTAAGATACAAGAATAACTCTAATATTGCATATGCCCTCATTATAAATGAGAGGGACCTGTTTACTACTCAGGAAGCTCTTAATGAGCCTGATGCAGAAAACTGGAAGGCGGCTATGGACGATGAGATGAACTCGTTGCACAAAAACTAGGGGTGTACATCAAGTCAAATCGAGTCGAGTTGGCCTCAGCTTGACTCGGCTCGGCCACTAGCTGACCTCAGATCGAACTCAACTTGGTTCTGTCCTCGAGCTTGACTAGCCAACTCAACTTGGTTCGGTCAATAGCTCAGGCCAGTTCGAGCCGAGTTCGCCTATGCAGGATTTTCACAAACACCTAGACTGCACCTTTAAAATCCCACTATATGTAAAATAGTTGCAATGATTTTTAAAGGTATTTTATCAAACACCTTCTTAGCCACATAAGAATCAAGAAAAAAGGGTATTTGTTTCATTACATACCTTCCTTGCCACCGGCTACACTTTGTTAAGTCATTTCATCAAACACTTGGTGAGCAACATCAATATCGAAGTAACTGAGTCATCAACTGGTTCGATCCAAGGTCAATTCGAGCTAGGTTTGATCTGAGTTGAGTCAAGCTGGGGCCAGCTCGTACTCATTTTCAAGCTAAAAAAATCAGCTTGACACAGCTCAAACTCAGCTTCAAACCGAGTCGAATCAAGCTTTTTTAAGTTGAGTCAACGAGCTATTCGAGCTAGCTCGATTCATGTACACCCCTAACAAAAATCACACATGGGAGCTAGTGGAGCTTCTAGTGGGCCAAAAAATGATCATATGTAAGTGGTTCTTCAAAAGGAAACATGACAGATACAAAGCGAGGCTGATAGTGAAGGGGTATGCTCAGAGAGAATGAATCGACTTCACAAAGATATTCGCACCAATGGTTAAGCAAGTATCCATCAGATTCGTGTTAGTACTGGTTGTCCAATACGATCTCGAGTTGAAATAGATGGATGTCAAGACTGCATTTCTACACAGGGAGTTGGAAGAGCAGATCTACATGAAGCAACCAGAAGGCTACAAAATTAAAGGAGCAAAGAAAATTTTTTACAGATTAACAAGGTCATTGTATAGCTTGAAACAGTCACCTAGGCAGTGGTATAAAATATTTAATTCTTTCATGTTGAGTTAGAAATTTACTCAGAGTGAATACGATCACTACGTCTATTACAAGACATTAAGTGATGGCAAATTCATCATCCTAGTATTGTATGTTGATGATATGTTGAACGCCTGTCATGATATGTTTGAAATCAATGTACTGAAGACTCAGTCATCAGGGACATTCGAGATGAAAGATCTAGGGGCTGCAAAGAAGGTTCTCGGCATAGATATTCATAGAGATAAGAAGAGGAGCAGGCTTTGGTTATCACAGACAGAATACCTTGAAAAGGTGCTGATCAAGTATGCAATGGATCAGGCAAAGTCGGTGAGCGTTCCTCACACGGCTCACTTCAAGCTTTCCTCAGAACAATGTCCTAAATTAATTGAGGAAAAGAAGGTTATGTCTCATGTGTCTTATTCGAATGCAATTGTTAGTTTAATGTATGTCATGTTCCGTACGAGACTAGATATTTCATAGGCAGTCGGTGTTGTGAGTAGATACATGTCAATCCCCGACAAGCAACATTGAGAAGTGGTGAAATGACTACTTCGATACATTCAAGATATGAAAGACTACATATTAACTTTTGAGAAGACAGGGACAAATTTGGTAGGGTATGTGGATTCAAACTATGCAGGCAGCGTGGATTCCAGAAAGTCAACTTCTGGTTAATCGTTTGTACTACCGGGTAGGAAGTAGAATATATGGTAGTGATGAAAGCATTTAAGAAAAGTGTTTGGTTAAGAGGCATGATAAATCAGTTGGGACTTTGACAGGAGGCTGTGTCGGTTAATTGTGATAGTGAGAGCGCTATCAATTTGGCTAAAAATTTTGTTTATCACTCATGTACTAAACACATTTATATTCGTTACCATTTTATCCGATAGGTGCTTAAGGAAGGAAGTGTAACACGGGAGAAGATTCATACCAGCATGAATCCGGCAGACATGCTCACCAGAGTCGTTCCTACAGAGAAGTTCAAGTTTTGTACAACTTCTCTAAGCTTGGCGATAACATAAAAGGAGGATGAAGTATGTATGAGAAGCATTGATTGAAGTTATGATACGACGCAGAGATAAGAGAAGAGGGCAAGAAGTTACACGTTTGAAAATTAAAGACATGGTGGAGATTGTTGTTAACAAATGTCTTAAATTTGAAAAGTTAGACTAGCCCAGAGAAAGTTTAGCTCAAAGTCTAGCAACAATGTATTTTGAAATTTTCGAGATCTTCGACTGTAACGCCCTGAATTTCGAGGGTCGAGCAAAGCTCTACTCCCGAGATTCCGAACATCACTTATGTCTTATGGATGATGATATTCAGGTTTCTTTCATTTTTATGAATTAAGCATGCATGAGATTATACTAAACAACACATCATACTCTGAATTTAATGAAATTAAGTCAGTGCGGAATTCTAAAACATTTCTATGTAAGTATGCAGATGTTTCACAAAATTTCTTCTAGAGTATGAGTACATAACTGGGTTCAATATATACATGTATAGTTTCAAAATGTACAAAAAGTGGTAGTTTAAATGTGTTCAACTAAGCCCTGATGCCCAGTGTCCCCTACACGATGGTCCATGGTCTACATCGACCTTCTCGAGAGTTGGAAGTAGGAGAATTCTTCCTCCTCATCTAAGAAGTCTTGCTCCAGAGCATAGACGTTATCTGTACCTGCATCTAAATCAACGTCTGGTTGGTGTTTTAAAACATCGTCCCAGAGTGGGAGTGATTAATCAACTCAGTGGTTCTATAAGGCAAAAGTGACACATGTCATCAAGTCAATCAAGCAGCAATAATCAAACAATCATAAACAATCACTTCCTAACTATTCTCTTTAATGTAGAAATGGAGTGCAAGTAATGATGCATGCCCTCACTCATCAATGCTCCCTCACACGCGACTCCGACAGCCTATTTCGCATATGACAACACTTCCTCAAACGGTGCAACTCCAACGCCGGCATAACCTAACTAATATAATGTGATACATTGTCATGTTAGCTAAGTGATTAATTATGCTCATTCACACAGCAAGTTTGGGAAGCTAGGATACCTCCCCTTTTACATTGACCTAAATCAAACATTAGGCATCGGACTACCCCAATGATCCCACTCCTATGTTCTAGATCCATCTAGGTTCATCACTCCTAATTAAACACATACGAAACGCAAGTTGCAAGAAGTTGTGCTCGCGGTCACTACGGGGATGCTCGTCACCCCAGCGTAGGCCGACAGCACGAACACGGTTTCCCATACCACCATGCTCCGCTCATGAGTCTTAGTTGCTCATTGGTCACTACGGGGATGCTCGTCACCCCAGTATAGGCCGACAACTAGGACACAGTGTCCCATACCACCATGCCTGACTCATGAGTCTTAGTGGATCATGGTACCATGGTTAAAGTGGATCTTTACATTGGTGAGGGGTACCTTAGATTCAAACAGTTACGTCCATACATAGTAAACACACAATAGGTCAATCAGTTCATTAGGCAAGCTCAATTGGTACTGGCGCACGCTGACTTAATCGATATGAAGCGCATAAGTGCCCCTCGTGTCCTAGCCACTGTCGACAATCGTTGTGCGACTCGTATTCATCGAGTTTACCCAAGGTGGTAAAACTAAATTGGCCACCCAAACAAGGACTTTTACAAATTGCTTGGGCTACCTATGTAGCCCCAATCCTACTCAAATGTGGCTAACAATCACGTGCAATATTTATCCCAGCATTCAATAAATAATCCTTGTGGATTTCTCATGTGGGAATTTCATCAAACACATAGACCATGCTAATACAACATGCATTTTATCAATTGATTTCACAGAGGAAAATATACATACGCATAAAACAATGAAGAATCCTACCTTAATACTCGTAGTAAATACGATTCATCAACAATTTCTCATTTACACAATTTATCAAACACATAGACTACGTTAGTTACAACCTATGTTTTATCAACTCTTTATATAGAGAGATCTACATGCATATGACAATGATGAATCCTAGATTAGTAATCATGGCAAGCACTAATCATTTTCTATTGCTCATTTAAACATTCAACAAACACATAGGGTGCATCATTTATTTATCACAGTTCATAGGTGTATCTCATACAGAAATCAATGTATTTAAGACAATACAGCAGCAATCAAAGCAGATATAAATTATTAGCTGTCACGCCCCAAACTAGGAAATTGGATTCATAGGAATCCCGATCGCCAAATCCGGTGCCGACAGCCTCCGTAATACCCCATTCTCGGCTCCCACCACCCATATGCCAGGTTCTGATCCTAGGATCCTATAAGGAGAACTTTTCAACATACATTTATCTTGTAAGAAGCATAACCACAAGTTTACCCAAATCATAATGGCAAGATCATTATCACATATCCACTAATATAAACATTTGAATACAATGCTGAAAGGGAAATACATATGTCAAAAATTAAAGCTCCAAAAGATGCTGCGTACTCCAAGCTCCACGCTACTGCAACCTAACGCCACCTACACGTATCTATCGTGCATAAGCTTATAGAAAGCTTAGTGGGTGGTGAAAGTGTGTGCGTAAGATAAGTGTCGATTATGCAATGCAATGCCATAAATCATACAATATCGAAATAAGCAGAAATACTGACAAGATCATGAAACATACGATATTAGAGTAAATGAAAATATACTGATAAGATCATGAATCATATGATATCAAAGTAAACGGAAATATACTGATAAGATCATGAATCATACGATATCAGAGTAAGCGAAAATATATTGATAAGTCGATGAGTGCCATCAGCCGTAACAAGGCTATGCGATGCAAGACATGAATGCGAACAACCATATCAATGCATAAACATAGCAACCCAAAATGCTAAATGCTGTGAATGCAATGCAATATGCAGTGCGAATGAAATGAACAAGCTGGAGTGAATTCAGGATGATAGTACGTAGTATCGTAGGTTATGAGGTCCATCACAAGGGACTTCTATCCAAACCAGTCCCATACCTAAATTTGGATAGTCAGACTCAATGTGGTAAACTCCTGATCTTAGGTTAGTCACGTGCCTCAACCGAAATCCTGGCCATTGCGAAGGCACAGTAACAAATAGTTGCGCACCACCAGCCCGAGTGGATAGTGAATGAATGAATGAATGAGTATGCATCACCTGCACAATAAGTCCACATATCAGTACTGTTCATCTCTGGGATCATCACCGGAGTCTAGTACACTCTACACCAGCTTGCAGCCCCATTAAGCACACAACTGGGTAAGTAGAAGAAACCTCACTATCCGCCTAGCCAGTAGTCAGCCAATATCTACCCGACACGTCGATAGTAGATCCATTCATGTGTTAGTCAAACTTAGCCTAGCTATGCCTACTCCCTCAGGCGAGTAAGGCCACACCCCCTCCTAACCAACAACGACATAGTGGGAGACACGGCCTACTGGTATACGGCCCTTATGCGCTCATATATATCCACTCAGTCTTGACATCGGGGCGTCCTCTGGTACCAAGAGGGTTTAGGGATTTTCACCCAGGGTTATCTATGGCAGCCTGATGCTAATAATAGATTTCTGGTGTCTCATTTGGCCATCCACGATGTGCCTGCGGAGGCTACAGCCCTAATGTCACTAGAGTGTATAGTAATCACAACACACAATGCAAGGTGCATGAGTCATACAATCCGGTCATGCATCATTCTTGCGCATACCGTGCGCTCATGTGAGATAACCTCCGCCTATCTGGGAGTCTCATAACAACCTGCCCAATGACATATGCAATGGTCAACCACATCTCATAACAAACATGCAGATGATGCATATGGACATATATCATGATGCTACGCTATCACATTCTCATAATCAGTATCAATAACCGGCATCTACAATCGACCTCGACAATATGGACATTTAACCAACATTGCCCCCAAGGAATGACCCACATAGAGCCTAACATATAATGGACCCATTGCCTCACACAAGGGCTAAAAATACAACACTATGGGCCTCACTCAAGAGCTTAATACACATCAT
The DNA here is from genome assembly GCF_029962835.1 of Magnolia sinica. Lineage (NCBI taxonomy): Eukaryota > Viridiplantae > Streptophyta > Magnoliopsida > Magnoliales > Magnoliaceae > Magnolia > Magnolia sinica. The sequence continues at coordinate 38,034,111 of NC_080577.1, forward strand.
GATGGGCCTTTAACATGGTCCTAACATACATCACAATAGGCTCCATAGCCTGTCCCTCAAATGCACAACAATGGGCCTCACATAATCATAATGGGCCACATCACATGGGCTTCATCACATGGGCCTAAATACATCAGATGGGCCATGTCCCACAGGCCCTAAAAACATCATAATTGGCCATAACCCATGAGCCCCAAACACATTGCAATGGGCCTCTCACACGAGTCCATTATGCATCACATCAAGGTGGGCCTCAATGGATGGCCATAAATACGTTACATTGGGCCTCATATACATCAAGTGGGCAGCATCACATGGGCCACATATACATCACAATGGGCCTCTAACCTGGGCCTAATATACATCACAATGGGCTCCATCCCATGGGCCTAATATAATTACATTAGGCCTCGACAATCAGAATCAACCTCAACAATTGGAATCGGCCTCGACAAACAGAATCGGCCTCGACCAACGGAATCAGCCTCAACTAAACAGAATTGACCTTGACAAACAGAATCGGCCTCGACCAAACAGAGTTGGCCTTAATAATTGGAATCAACCTCGATAAATGGAATCAGCCTCGATAATCAAAATCGGTGAGAATGGGCCTAACAAGGCCTAAGGGAAGGTCACAATGTGGACATTCAAACATCATTGCCCATCAATGTGGACATTTAACCAACATTGCTCCCAAGTAGTGGCCCACATAGGGCCAAACATATAGTGGGCCTATGGCCACACATAAGGGCATAACATATATCACAATGAGCCGCCCACACGAGCTTAATATACATCACAAAGGGCAACATCTCATGGGCCTGAAATATATCACAGTAAGCCTCTTGTAAGCGCCTAATGTACATTATGATGGGCCTCACCAAACGGGCCACATATACATCGTATTGGGCCTCACCCATGGGCCTCAAATACATCATAATGGGCCACAACCCATGGGCCCTAAATACATCATAGTGGGCCACATCCCATGGGTTTTAAATACATCATAATGGGCTGCATCACCTAGGCCCCATGTACATCAAGTGGGCCGCATCGCATGAGCCACATATACATCGCAACGGACCGCGTCACGTGGGCCGCACCAGTGAGCCTCATATACATCAAGTGGGCCACATCACATGGGCCGGCACAAATGGGCCAAATCAATTAGGCTGAGTCAATAGGCCGAATCAAATGGGCCAAGTCAATTGGGTCAATCAAATGGGCCGAATCAAATGGGCCGCTATAAATGGGCCGAACCAATTGGGCCGATCAAATGGGCCGAATCAAATGGGCCGGATACACATCACTATGAGCCTCTACCCATGGGCTCCAAATACATCACAATGGGCCTCAACCCATGAGCCCCGAATATGTCATATTAGGCCTCTCAAATACAACAAGTGGGCCGCACTACTTGGGCCACACCAATCATCCATCTATAGAGATCATTTTAGAGCATTATCCAAACAATGAATCAAATCAAAAGATCATCTGGACCATACCACAAATGGCAGTGGTGATAATGATTTCCATAGTTGAATTACTGGTGGGCCCACCATAGTATTTATTTCCCATCCAGACTGCTTTAATAGTCACAAAGACCTGAACAGGGGGAGAAACAAATATTATATTAGTCCAAAGCTTCTGTAACCCAAAATGGGGTTTTAATGGTAGACGTTCAACACCACTATTTTCTACAGTGTGGTCTATCTAATACCAGGATCTGTCTTATTTCCGATCTCAAGCTAGAGACGAACTAACCAAATGAATGGACAACTAGATATAACACATACATCATGTAGTGGATCCCACCCGTCCAGCGTGCTGGACAGGCGTGGCAAAACCCATATGTCATGGTGGCCCACATAATAGATGGATGGTAGGAATACAACTCACGCATCATGGAGGGGATCCAAGATCGTGTCCATTGGATGGACGGTATGGATTACATACCTGCTACACCGTCCAGTAATTAGACAATGCAGACAAAATCATACATCATGGTGCAATCCACATAGTGGCCCACCTTTTATTAATATATATATATATATATATATATATTATATATCAATGGCTGAGATTGCCCAGACCCACCGTCCAGACCCATCTGGACGGTGATGGTCTATTCATTAACGGTGGGTCCCACGCGGGAGTGGCCCACCATCACATCTATTTTAAAATATAATATAATATATTACATAATATTATATATTATATATAAATGCATTTAAAAATAATGGCAGAGGGCTGCCCAGAACCCACCATCCAGATGAATCTGGACAGTGCAGATTAACCTATTAAAGATGGGTTCCACGTGGGAGTGGCCCACCAACATATGATAATATAATATATTATATTATATTATATATCAATATTATATATATATATATATGTATGTATGTATGTATACGTGTGTGTGTGTGAGAGGGTAAGAGTGTCAGCGCCCAGCATCCAGAGACGCTGGACGGACAGCCTGATGGTAGGCCCCGCTTATATGGACAGTTTTGATGTAACACATACATCATATGGCGGGGCCCATAACTCTTACTCACGTCAATACAGTAGTTGATTAGCTGACATGAGGTACACCATCCAATCCTCTCCCACAATCCAGGGATTGGACGATGCGGGTACAACACATAAGATCAAGGTGGGGTCCATTCAGGTGGGCCACGTAGCTTCATCATCACCCCAAGAAAATGAAAGAGAGAGTGTGAGAGACGAGATGGAGGGACCCTACCACTATGGGTCCCACAAGATGACAACACACACACCAAAATGGGTCCCATCATAAGTGGGCCCTATGAACCAAAATCAATGGTGGATCACATACCTATTGCACTCCTCCTTTAACTCCTTGGACCTGTATGCTCATTGCCTTCACTTTTGATGGAGGTTGATGGTGATTGGAAGGTTGAGATGGGAGATGACACTTAGTATTTGGGAGAGAGCTTGGATGTTGGAATTTTGTTGCTTGGGAAATGAGTTTTGAAAAATGAGAGAAAGAGAGAAATAATGGATTAAAGGGATGGATGGAGTGGTTGTTGTAAGGAAAGAAGATGGAGAGGTATGGGTGTGTTTGAAATTTTAAAAAAGAGGGATGGGTAGGGGAGAGAGAGAGAGTTGACTTAGGGAAAAAGGAGGGATGGGTGTTGGTATTTGTGGTATGGAGTGTACTTGACTTGATTGATTGATTGATTAATAGGAGATGTTATAAAGATTCTCTCGAAATTCCCAACACGCGGCATTTCTTCGAAATGAATGCGGGCCCACATCTCCTACCCCAGGTATCACTTCAGTGCGCGAGTCACGACATTGGAACCACGGCGACGGCGCGGTCGCTAAGATACAAGTTTTAGGTCAAGCCGACTTCGGTATGCAGGACTCAGTTTAGGATAGCATGCAAACGTCAGATACAGGTCGAGGGTTGTCGAAATTCGACTGGGAGGACCGCGGAAGCCTATGAAATGGTACAGGCTAGGATACGGGTCTTACATTAGTTGTCATGAAAGCATTGATAAATTGTAACCTAAGCATTTATAGTCCGCACCTTTCGTTAGTATGCTCGACTCGGACTCGGTCTAAATTTTTCGTTTTCAAAGATGGAACGTCAGGCACCTAAATAATGAAACTGGTTAACTAGGTCGACAAAAAACTATCCTGGAGCTCTACCTCGATATTAAGGTTGGTATTTCTTGCCCGAAATCATAGTCGGGAGAGGTTTGGTAGGGAAAGGAGGTGGTGATTAGGCACATGGATGAGTAGGAGAAGATTTTTCATAGTTGCAGCGATCTCCCCAAGTTTCCTCTTCCTCTTTTCTCTCTTTTCTCTTCTCTCCCCTAAGGTTTGCAAAATTCGTATATGAGAGAGAGAGGGTGAAATAGGGCTATTTATAACCCCATATGTGATGTAAATGGCCCCATGGGCACTTTATACTATATTTATACCTTATGGGCGGTCGTTTCTGACGAACAGGGCTCTTAGGGAGGCCCACTACTCATCTACGTCTGGAGTACACTCCCGAATAATGGATCCATGCCAAGACATGATTTTGGTGCGATCAGATGAGCTGATCGACTGTAGAGAACCCGTGTCAGATCAACGGTCATACGTGTTCAATCGGGGCCACAGTTATATGGTGTGTGCAGGGAAATTTTCTTTCTCCATGTGTGAAGTTTGGTCATAAACCAACAGTTAGAAATCCTCAACTTTGTGTAAGAGCGAACGACCCAATTCAGTTAAGTTTCAGTTCATTTTTTAAGGATATTCATGTTTCCCATGCACTTAACTCATGGCTCAAGTTGGGCATTTCTGGACACCGTCTGGGGTTGGTTCCTATGATTGTTGTCAAGCCCAGCAGGATGAACATCTTCCTATAATTTCATGGTCATCGGACCCTCAACATGCGGTGTAGGTCTGTTACCGAGTTTCAATGTACTCCCGAGAGTGACAGGCCCTTGGGATTTCTCCTAGGTCTTAAGATGACATTGAGTTAGTGGTACTCACGGTTTTAGGCCTTCCCATTTGTGAAAATGGTGGGCCAAGCCTAATCCACCAATTTTTTAGTACTTAACTAAATCTCGTCTAAATTATACGACAGGATGCGGTCCTTGGGTTGTTCTGCCTAAGGTCGTACTTGGGCCTTTGTACTGATTTTTTCGAGATGTTACATCAACTAGTCAAACAACCAGCTCGACTAGTCGAAGGGCCCCTTCAACTAGCCCAAGCTCTGGCTTGACTAGTCAAAGGTTACGCAGACTACGCGCGGACTGCGTAAATTTGAGGCAGTTTCCGGACTATTCCAAGATGGTGCGAAAGTAGAGTTTCCTAAATTATAAATAGGAGTCCGTAGGGCCTTTCTAAAGGTATTCTAAGGCTTTTTAAAGTATTCCAAAGGGTTTCTTGAAGGGTTCTAGGGTTTGCAATGGGTGTAGCAAGGGTGAGATTAAAGCTTGTTTGAATCGGGTAAGTCTTCTCTTTGTAATTTTTGCTTTCATAGTAAAGATTTGTTACTTCGTACCGTAGTTTTTTCCCGAAAGGGTTTTTCACGTTAAATCTTTGTGTTTTGTTGTGTTTACTTGGTACTCTTGGATTGTTATCCTAGATCCATCTCTATGTGATTCCGCAGAACAATCTCCAACAAAAAGTACCAAGAAAGGATGACTACCACATATCATACCCTTCCTCTTCTAAATTGGATTTACCGGTAACCGACTTTCATGTGGTTGAAGTGGTTTGAAGGGGAAAATGATCTACTTTTGATGTGTTCATGACCCCCACTATGCCAAAATCACGAATTTGCAATGGATTTTGTGATGGACGCGCTCGGTTTAACAATGGATTTAATCTATCACTAACAGAAAATGTCCGTCGCCAATCCCGTTTTTCTCAAAAATTTGTAGTTCAAAAGACCCGCGACCCTCGGATAATTTTTGCCGTGATCCTTAAGTCTGGTCATGAAGACCCAACTTAGATCAAGCCAAAACCTTGCCATCTTGTCTGCTTCGTCGTTGCGGTTCCGAAGCCACGTCTTGCACGTCCATCCGACGTGTAGATTATAAGTTGTGTGCATTTCATTTTCTAGCCCTTGATCATGGTCATGTGGCCCACCTAGGGATAGTGTGCATGAATTTCTAGGTAGGTCCCATCTCTTGACACTATTTCCAACACACATCACACACATATACACACATAAAACCTAGGCCCTATTCCTACACCACCTATCTCTAAAACACCACCCACAAACCTAGAAAGCCTACTAACCTTACAAAATTGTTTCTAACTTCCTATTGCAATCATCACTCTTCTCTAACCAAGGCAAGAGAGAAATGATTGCTAAGCTTAAAACCTCTCTCTCTCTCTCTCCCTCTCTCTCTCTCTCTCTCTCTCTCTCTCTTCTTGTAGCAACACCTCCACATGTCCCCACCTAGCCATCCCATTCTAGCCCCTTTCACCTCAAATTCCTCTCAATCTAACCATCCATACCCCATCTCACCTATTTATACATCATCTTTGGAGTACTAGAAGCTAGGGGATATGAGTTTGGAAGAGATCTAAGGTGGGTGTACTCCTAGGATGTAGGATTTTCATTTCTATGTTCTTATATCTCTTTTTCTTTCATATGGGAAGTATAGGACCAACCAATCAATGGTGGAGATCTTACACCATCCCTTAGATGTGGCCAAATGGCCTATTTGATGCATGAATGCCCATGCATGGGGTTTTCCCCTTATGGGCCCGATCATGGAGGATTTCTTTGATTTCATTGCATGATGGGTCATTTAAACCCTAGAATCGTGGTTGAGATGACATCTCAACCATTGATCATAATTCTAGGACATGCATGTAGTTGATCTATGTTGTAACATGTGGATCAATGAAATGTGTGGTGTGATTGATGAAGGGAGGGCCTCGATGTGGGGGAGCCCTTCCTCTTATGGCCGATCCTTTACTTTTCTTTGATATTAGCATTATGATCATGTGTGTGTGACCTACCTTGTGGGCCAACAAAATCTAGACCATCGACGGAGCTTAGACGCCCATAACAGTCCATCCTTGGACATGTGGCCCCAAGGGCCACCTAAATGGGGCACATGCAAGGGATTTTTTTTATGATGGAGAAGGTTTCGATATTTGTGGGGCCCACTGTGGTGGTCCACAACATGATTTTTGAGGGTTAAATCCCATTCTAAATAATGTCTACAATTAATTCTTTTCAATTACATGTTGCTGTCCAAATTTGTCTGGACAGACTTTTGGGCCAACTTGAGGCCAGAAATTGGGGCTTTTAGTGGGGAGTTTTGTACCAAGTGATACATGATTTTTGAAGGTACATGTCCCACCTATAAGCATGCTAAATTTCAACCACAACCGGCCTCATTTGTGTCCCCAAAAGAGTATGCCAATATGGGTACCTTGCTAGATTTTCTACTGTAATTCTAACAACATTGCAGTATGGAAACTTAAAAATATAGAATAATTTTTTATCAAGTGGGCCACTTCGGTGGACCCTACCTTGTACTATTTATATGTAGGAATGTTGAAATCAGTTTTTCCTAATTTTTGGTGACCCTGGGCCCACCCCATTGGGTGCTCAATCAGGGTCTATCCAGAATTTTACACTTAACAGATTTTCTGGACAGCTTGTATTCCTAAATTTAATTGAAATATTTCTGATTATCCAAAAATCCTAAAATTTGATAGAGGTGTGGCTGGTAGGACCTACCTGTAGATTTTTTAGGGTCAACGGACCTTCGTACCTACCGTGGTGCAGCCTAGACTGGCCCACCAGGCTGGGTCGTTCAGCTATGGTTGGTCGTTCAAGGCACCTTGTGGGCCCACGTCGATGTATTTTGTTGTCCTGTCATCCATCTAAGTGGGGTCCATGTGGGACATGATCATCCCCCTGAGTTGCACCCATTTTTAGGACCGATTTGGATGTGTTTTTGGGCCAATTGCCCAGACCCATATCATCTTTCACTCTTGGGACGTCCAGGCCCATTGGACCACTACTGGACTTTCAGTCCAGCAGCATGGTCCACCTATTTTATGAGTTTAATTCAGCCCTCCTATCTGGTGGGACCCACAGGGATATATGTGGGTCACCAGGGGACTTATACCTAGTCTCTCATTAATTATTGTTGGGCGCTAACAGGCCCAAAATATAGGCGAGCTGAAAATTCAGCAATAGGCCCAAACTGGTTGCCCCTAGTGGCCTATTATGGGGCAGCATGGTCCACCAGATTAAGGGTGGATTATGCATATAAGATTGCCATTTTTTGAGGTGTCATTGGGCTTCATTTATGTATGCTTAGAGGCCCACCTTCATTGGATTTCATTTTAGATCTATGTTCATAGTTTTGATTGGCCTTTGTAGGCCCATTCATCTTGGACCTTCTAAGTTAGGTCCCTTGAACATTTAAGCCTATATATCACCACCTATTGTGATGGGTTGGGGGCTATAAGTGCAAGTAGTTGGGCCCTTGGTTGCCCACCAATATGACCTTGTATATGGGCCAAATTGTGAGGCCCAATTCACTCGGATAAAATTAGGATATTACCCATATGGTTGGATTACCGGGCTTCCCATTAGGCCCATCATAATATGTGAGTTTATGACCTTCATGATTAGGCCCAAACCTTACTTAAGAGCCCACCATATTGCCCATGTGTTAGGCCTTGTTTCATATTCGAGTAATGGCAGGCTACCTTTTGGGACCCGGTTGAGGTTGGATGTCCTCCTTGGTCGCCCTAAGGTAGGCCCATAGGGTGGTTATAAGTGGTTGAAGGCCCACCTAGACCCCTGTTAGGACTACTCCTCTTGGGCTTATATGGCCCATCTTAGCTTATGGGCTACCCTAAAGTGTTAGGCCCCCACTAGAGGATAATCCCATAGTAAATTATCTAAGTACCTAGACTTGTTTCACCTCCTTAGGAAGGAGTATATATGTTAAGTCTTCATCGCCATATGATGCACTCTCATGACCCATATGCATCATGGAGTGTTTGGATTGCATTTTTATGTGGTCATTGAGTTAATATGATAGAGGGATGGAGTTCTCCTCTTGTGCACATTGAGTGCTTGGAGCTAGTGCATAATTAGTATGCGTGACTCATGCATCTGACATCACATCTCATAGGTATGATCGCCCTTACTTCACCAGGGCCTTGCCTCCACAGATACATCATGGATGGCCATGATTGGACACCGGAAATGTTACCTTGAACATATAGGGTGCATAGGATGCCCATGGGTGAAATTTTTAAAACTTCCATAGTACCAAGGATCTCCCCCAGCGCCGTGACTAAGTGAAAATTATGAGCGCACAAGGGCTTTACACCATTAGGCCGCGACTTCCACTGTCGTATAGTCGGTTAGGTGGGGTGTGGCCTTACCCGCCTGTGAGGGAGGAGTATTGCTAGGTTGAGTTTGACTAGCTTGTGAATGGGTCCACTACTGTCAAGCCTTGCTAATGATTGGCTGTCTGCAGGCAGGTAGTGAGGTCTCCTATGCTCATTTGACTGAGCGGATCTGTAGAGCGGTAGTCATCCTTCAATGTACTAGACCTTGGTAAATTCCTTATGAAGGATCTGTACTGATATGTGGATTGGATATGAGGACTGGCATCACTTTGCATTGCATTCGCATCGGCTATATAAGCCTTATATTGCATAGCCTTGGTATGGCGCCCAATACTCATCACATTGTATAACCTTAGTATGGCTTCCTGCATTTATGAGTTAGCCTTGGTAAGGCTAGTGATATTGGCATTGATCATATTTTCCTTCCTGTATCTCCTATTATTCTTCTATGCACCATTGTTACACACTTTCACCACCCTCTAAGCTTTCTATAAGCTTATGCATGATTAATGCGTGTAGGAGATCCTATATTGTCGTCGTAGTGGCAGACCTTAGATAAGAGTTGAGCCGAGGACCCAGTGTTATAGATCTTCTTCCATCTTCTTTTGTCATCAGATGTATTTCCTTCCAGCCTTGTATATAAAGTTCAAATTTATAGTGGATTTTGTAATATACCCCTTGTTATTTTTGAGATTTACTTCTTGTGATCTTAGGTATGCTCGTATTGGAATGAATATACGGTTATGGAAATCCTCATTGTAGGATCTTAGGACCAGAACCTTCCTCAGGAGCGGAGAATGGGGCATTACGGAGGTTGTTGCTGTTAGAATCGGCTATCGAGTTTCTTGTGAGTCCAATTATCGAGTCTGGGGAGTGACACCCACTTAGGCCATTTCCTCTTTTTACTGAATCGAGTCGTTAGCAATTTTATGAATAAGATTCTTATTAAACAATCGTGTGAATTATTTTTTGAATGACTATCAGGTGTAAATATTAAAAATAAAAATATTTTATCATATATTTTAGCGATGGACCAAATCTGTTGCTAATTTTTGAACAAGTTGAAAATCCACGACAGATTTGAGGTCCGTCGCTCTCTTCATATTAGTGACAGACCTTATCTATCACAAATATTTTTAATAACGAATAATTCAGGTGGGTTTTTTTCAAATTTTAGCGATGAAAAAATGTGACGGACCTTATCCGTCGTAGAATAACGATGGATTTTATCCGTCACAAAAAATTTACCACCTAAAAAACAATGACGGAAAAAAGCGACGGATGAAATCTATGGTTTATTGGGTTTTGCGACGGATTTGGTCTGTCACAAATTCGCAATTTTGGCGTAGTGGGCTCACTAGATAAGAAAGGTAGGTCTCATTTCTGAGTGCATGCATATGAAACTCCATACCTAGAGTTTCTAATAACTCACGCTTAATAATGTTGGCCATCCTTTTATTTTATTTTATTTTTAAATATGGGGTGGAAAACGATCTCCCTAGCACGTGGATGTCCATATCTCATGCCATCTAATTGCCAAATACTCCAAAAACTAATAAAAATAAACCAAGAGATGAACCATCCCAAAAGAAGCAACCGTTGGTAGTTTTTGTAATACTACCATTCTACCATTTCCACACTGGTCATGAGTCTATATGCACACATGCTGTCAATAATGATAGAGAACCCATGGCAATGACTGATTGCAGGGAATGGATGCACATGAAAATCAAATTGCAAGAAGGCTAAGATGATGATGACTACGATGGTAAGGATGATGAATGAAATATAGGAAGCATCCCGTTCCAATAATCATTAAATAAGTATTCACTAAATCGATCATAAATAGTTTTCCACCCCCGTATTAAAAAGGGAGCAAATTTGATATGGATTTTGGAAAACTATTTAGATAAATTAAATTTAAATTGAGAAAAAGAGAAAACTTATTGATTTGAAAGATTCAATGCATTATTTGGAATCACTCGGCTTGAAATTGAATTTGCTCCCCTTGCATAGCGTCTCTAGTGCAATAGGTTTTCAGAGCAATCGCTTTACGATACAACGAGTATGACCTGTTCACAGTAGTGCACTCACTGTCCGTGAGCTCGAACCACTTACAATCTTAACCCGAACATGAAAATACTTAAACCATACTTTAAACATAAAATCACACTTTTTCTTACTCTTACAAATAGACGAGAGTCTATTTATAGACTTTTTGAAGACATCCTTAAAGGTGTATTGTCACACGAGAGAGTCTGTTTACATATTGTGACTATTGGGTTTAAACCTAAGAAGATACAACTTTTCAAGACAAGAAAGAAAGGGTATAGTCCTTCCATTTGCCTGAAAAGACATATAGTAGGGCATGCGCATCTATGGCTACGGCCAAGTTCATGGCCCATCTGGACGGAAATTTTGAAACTCTAATTTGTTTTAAAACAATTTAAAATACAACATGATTTAAGAAGTTTGTTGGTTTTGTCACGTGGACACATCAGCATGTGTCACAGGCTGAGATGATCCGATGATCGGGACCGTCCATCTTCTGGATGCTGCTCGATACAGGTCATGGGAAAAGAAAACATAGATAAAGCGGATAGGTCGCCACGTCTAGATTAAGGTAGACCGTTGAAATGAGCATTTTCAATGGCCATTCAGCTCCGAAGATCAGAGTTCAGGAATCAGGATCATTATTTGAAACGTGATTATCGCGCCATAGAATTCATTGTAGCATGGAGAAGATTGAGGGTTCCAATCTTCGGACCAGCTCATCACGTGGGCTCCAATGGGCGGCATATGGGCCCACCTGATGATCGAACTGGCCTGGCTTTTACATCGGGCCCACCTGATGATCGAACTGGCCTGGCTTTTACATCGGGCCCATACATGGTGGGCCCAGCTTGTGATCGCACAAATAGCCCACACTTGCCTCGGTGTCCTTTGTGACAGTAAGTGGCTTTAGTGTTTCTCTACCAACACCAATTTAGATTTCCTATGAGGCTTAAATTCTACATTGCAATTCATTGCACCAACTATCCTAACAGTGCCATTGGCTCCGTTAATGGGCCGTCACTAAGAAACTTGAAACACACACACACACACACACATATATATATATATGGAAACGGCACTAACGAGGTCAATAGCATGGGAGGTTCCCATGAGTTCAAGTTCTGTGGACCCTATCATAACTCGTATTGAAATTCACAGCATCAATCAATTACACCCCTCCGAAGTAGGCCATGAGCCTAAAAATTAGGACAATGCAGGGCTTAAGCGGGCCACACCACATATAACATTTGAGAGTATATACCTACCCATTCAAACCTTCATGATTATTTATAGGGCCCATTAAGATGTGGTTGTGACATTTAGTTCATCTGGTGTGTGCCCCACTAGGACGAGGGGTCACATTAAACTTCAGCGTATTAAAAACTCAAGAGAGATAGAGTGGGTAAACTCAATGATGTTGAAGGGTTTTTTGTCGGTAAAATCCCAACCGTAGATTAAAATCTATAATATTGATGGGATTTTTGTGAATAAAATCTCAATAATAGATGGCTAAACAGCCACACACCTTCAACTTACTAAAATGCCTTTCTCTTTTTCTTCTTCTTTTTTTTAAAAAAATAACTTTCTGCATAATTGCACAGGTTAAATTGTACTTGGTTGCTTGCATTATATATAATATAAATGGGTTGGGACATGGTTGAAAAACAGCTATCCTCAACCACCAATGTAGTTTATTAATGGATAGGGCATTCAACCAAAACCCAAAAGTACAAATCAATATACAGTAGATAAGTGTGTACGTCCACGTGTATGCACGTTGGTATGTAATCATTAACAGCAAGGGAAGCATGCGTTTTGTCCCATATTTCATTTTAAAACCTGAATTTCTATAGAGTCAGTTGGGTGACTGGGTAAGGTATCACCAGTGGCGTTGGGGCTTGGATTCCTGGTCTGTTCGGTAAGCGGGTCTATCCATGACTGAACCCGTGCCATTGCCACTTTGCCACTCTAACCTGATATATTTCTTTCTGTAATAAACTTTTTTTTTTTTCTTTTCTGAATAGAAAAATGAAAAGAAAAAGAAAGAAAGCGCGGACTCGGATGGATTGCTTTTCAAAAAGTAGCGTTTCCAAACAGGTCCGACATCCTTCCATATCACTGGTAGTTGGAACAATGGCGGTCACATAAATGAGGGAGGGTCTAAAAAGCCAAAAATGCAATTGATTGGTGGGCTCTTTGTGCCTCTAGTAAAACACGTCATGATTCTGTAACGTGACCAGAGTGTTATGTCTTTTTGTCTGCCTCTCCTTTTCTCTCTCACTATCTTGTGTTTGAGGCATCTTTCACCGCTGATTAGACCACTTCCCTCTCACACGCGGCAAACATATCACACGTGTGCCTAATCCATTCTCCTAGTCAGTTGGGTCGCGCAGTGGTGAGATCATTGTCTAAAAGAATCATGCCACAAGGGGGCCACCTGTATCTCGAATTTGTGACATGGATGCCCGTCCATCTTGGGCCTCTCACACGTACATTCCACACTGCAACGTGTAAGAGGCAAGTATCCAAAAAAATGCATCTTCATTGAACATGTAGGTAGTTGATGGCATTAAGATGATCATAATTATAGTGTTAGTTCGATGGAGATGTTATGGTCATCAGCTTGCACGTATCAATCTACGTGGCCCACCACACGTGGCTGTATCTATCCACCTCAGAACGGTCTGTAAGGGCCAGTTCTTTGGGCCTCACTGCTCTCCTCTGGTGTAATTCTTTGTAAACAAAATCATGCCTATTGCCTGCGACCGCATGGGTCAGTGGTAAACTCACATGAATTTTAATAGAGGTCACTGGGTTCGAGCACCAGTTGTGACGTGAATGTGCCTGTGTGTGTGGCGGTGTGTGAGTGTGTGCGCAAAAAAAAAAAAAAAAACAAAAAATGCCTATTTAACCATAAAATAGTGTATACGTGCCACTTTGGAACAACGGTTAAGTTTAGCTATTGAATTCATTTGACTCCTGATCAGAACATGTAAATGGTTGAAAATATGCCCCTTAAAGAACTGACGGGCCAGATCAGGTTGTAAACAAAAGTTAACTTAAAAAAACAAACAAAAAATAAAAAAATTAAAAATTAAAAAAATAAAATAAAATTGGTAACTTGGACTACGCTGTGGCCCGGGTTTGATCAAAGCCGGCTACCCTTTGGCCGGTTACAGGTTTCATTGCACTAGACCAATCACAGTCTCATCACCCTTCAATTGTGCTACAGTTTGATCAAAACCTTCAAACAGAGGCACAGCCAAAAACGAACGTACTAAAATGCCCTTTATGTGTCCCTCTGCAAATGCCGATTCAAGGAGGCTCCACTCTCAGAAGGAGAGGAGAGGAAGAAAGAAAAAAGAAAGAGAGGGGATCAAATTTAAAGGAAGTTTGAGACGGAGTGAAAGAAAGTTTGAGACAGAAAGAGAGGAAGGGCCAAAGCCAAGGCCAGAGGCAGAGTGACCTTCACTCCCTAGAAGCAAGGAAGCTCTGCCTCTCCCTTCCTTCTCAGCCTTCCAAGCGAAAATTCTCACCAGAGATTTCTCTGTTCTCTGATCTTTCTATCTATTCCATTTCATTTCAAAGCCCTAGTTCGGATCTATTTCTTTTTTTCATTCTGCACATTCTTTAAAATTATTTTTCTCTTTTTTCTTCTTTATTTTATTTACCTTTAATTTTACAACATTGCTATTAGTGGGTTCTACTCTGACATCATGTGGATGCTCTACAGTTGCCACTTTAGAGGACATATTGTATCAGAAATCATAATTTAGGGAGAGAGCTAAAAATTTAGTGTAACATTTATTCAGATCATCATCTAGCAGATAACGCCTAAATATTACATATTTATCCTCTCAATTGCATTAACTTTCCTACATTTAAGTGTTAATTTGATTTAATTATATATGTTTTTATCATGCGAGGAGATTTTGGACCTAAAGATGAATACGTGATGAATTAAAGTTCAAAAGTAAATAATAAAGAATTGGAGATTTGAAAGTTATTAATAAAGATTCTAAGTGCCAAATATCCGCGAAAACTAAGGACAAAAGATGAAGAAAAGATAGAATAGTCCATAAGGGCCAATTATTTATGCCTCACCACTCTCCCCTGGTGCAATTCCTTGTGAAGAAAATCATGCCTATTGCCTGTGATCGTATGGCTCAGTGGTAGACACACATTAGTTTCAACATGTGGTCATGGGTTCGAGGACCCATTATGGTGTGAGTGTGCCGACGTGTGTGGGGTGTGTGTTTGCAAAAAAATGCCTACTCAATCATAAGGTGGTGTAGACATCCCACTTTTGAACAAAGGTTAAGTTTGGCTATTGACTTCATTTGACCCCTGATCAAAACACGTATATGGTTGAAAACATGCCCAGTAAAGAACCAATGGGCCAAATCAACTTATGAACAGGAGCCAACTAAAAAAAAGGTCACTAATTAAGAACGACTACATTGTGGCTGGGTTTGATCAAGAACGACTACCCTTGGGCCAGTTTACGCTGGACCAATCACAGCCTCATCACCTTTCAATTGTGCTCGATTTTTCTAAGCCTTACTTCATGACAAGTCAACAACCTTCAAATAGAGGTTTGACAAAACCGAACCTACCAAAATGCCCTTACGTGTCCCTCTGAAAATGCCTATTTAAGGAGGCTCTACTCTCTTAAGGAGAGAAGAGCGGAAGAAAGAAAAAAGAAAGAGAGGATGAGATTAAACTTAAAGGAAGTTTGAGACAGAGAGAGAAAGTTTGAGATAGAGAGAAATAAATAGAGATAGAAAGAGAGTAAGGGTCGGGGAAAGGCTAGAGGTAGAGCCTTCTGCTCCTGACCTTCACTCCCTAGAAGTAAGGAAGCTCTACATTTCCCTTCCTTCTTCACCTTCCAAGCCAAAATCCTCACCGGAGATTTCTCTCTTCTCTGATCTTTTTATTTATTCTATTTTATTTCAAAGCCCAAACCCATAGTTCAGATCTATTCCTTTTCCATTCCGCACATTCCCTAAAACCTCTTTTCTCTTTTATCTTCTTTACTTTATTTAGATTTAGTTTTAGAACATTGTTATCAGTAGTTTCTATTCTGACATCACGTAAAGTGTGCTCTATAGTTTCCTCTTCAGAGGATCTGTTGTATTAGAAAATGTGATTTAGTGGGAGTGCAAAAAATTCAATGTCACGTCTTTTCATATCGTCATCTAGCTTTTTTTTAATTATCTTACGTTGATTTCTTTTCCTGCTTATTTAGGATCTAGTGTTACTTTCTTTTACTTTTTAGCATTTCTATTAGTAGGCTTTGCTTTACTTTGACATCGCATAAAGTATGCTCTATAGTTACCTCTCTTGAGGATCTTTTGTATCAGAAGACGTGATTTAAAGGAGCAACCAAGAGTTCATCATTTTTTTTTCTTTCAACACTTTCGTTAAGAACTTTAATTTCTTCCATGTCCATTTCAATTTTAGTTTATTTAAGGTTAGTAGGCTATTGTATATATGTAAATTTTATTATTTTACTAAAATTTTCTTAATTCCCTTTGAAAATGTACAACCTAGTAAAGTAGAGACTGTATTCTACATGGGCGGAAAAGGGTGCCTAACCCCTTTCATTTTTGTAACTGAGGCCCTTATCTAGAATCCCAAGCATAGATCAAACCATGAGTCACTCAAGTTGGGAGTTCTATGGTTTTCCTAATCTCTAGGCAATTCCATGGATTCTACCTAATCATGGATTTTAATGCCTTTTTAGCTAGTCGCGATAGCATAAAGTGCTCAGATGAGCCATTCTATAAACCTTGTAAAAGATATTTCAAACCAAGGAAACCAAACCAAGACAATCAAATCAATCACACCCTCCTCTGGGGCTTAGTGTTTGAGGATACAAATTAGTTGCATGAGGTGTTACGGACGACATTCATGACATCATTATTTCTCTCCTAAACCCTCTTGTGGAGCTTTCATGGAGGCCTTAACTATGGGACTTGCTAAAATTCAGGATCCTGTCCTAATTGAATCGTCTGTGGCATCCTAACACTCATTTATATGCATTCTAGAGTTGCGAAGGATGTATGCTCTGTGACTTTCCAGGAATATGGATCTCATCACATGAGAAATCCGAGTAATTCTAGTCATATATCTATTATTCTACCATACACACTCATTGTTCGATTCAATGCAACCATTAGACGATCTAAAAATAATTGGATGCCTCATTAGCATCCTTGAGATGGAATATCACCCTTGAGCGTTCACAGGGATTTTATGTGTGTCTTGAATTTGGACCATCAATTAATTTCTCTACACATCTCGATTTTTATTTTTATTTTTTTAAATTTTTTTTTTTACATTGAGTTTTGTCCATTTTGGTATTTGACATATCATAGCTAGATCCAATAGGTAGGATACCAAGTGTTGGAACATTCGTGCAGAGATGTAGGAAATATACCCGTAGAGCTTGAAAGGGAGATCATTAAGATCCCGAACACCTCTCCCCTAAAGACGAATGTTCTAACGAGAGGGCTAGTTATGAATGATGGATCGTAGGGATCATGCTCATGGGCGTTTTCAGGCTTTCACTCGTGCAATTATGTGCTTTGACTCGGGTTGTAAGATATTTGACTTAGAGTTGCCACTAGCCAATAAATTCAAATTTCTGCAATTCATTAGACCTTACAAAATCTTTTAAAATTAGAGAATACACAGATTCCCTATTTTATAATGATTCTGGATTTGAGTAAGGGACCTCGGTGACAAAGAATGAAGATATTCAACACATTTTTTGCCCGTATACGAGTCCCGTCTCTACTTTATAGAACTTAGTGAATTTCAAGGGATTTGATTAGCTTAGCATTAATGCAATGATTGGATGATATACAGTGCAATAGTGCAATGTCCAACTCAAAAGTGGGAGTGAGGAATCAAAATACAGGCAATATGTCAAGACTCTTTTACTTGAGAGAGACGATAAAGAAATAGAAAATGATCCTGATCAGTTTGAGTTTTTGTTATAATTAGGTTCAAGGAACTGGTAAGTCATAGAGTATACACTTGAATCAACTAGAGAAATATGGAGGTGGAGGAGAGATATGCCGATGAAGATGCTACAATGCAAAGATGATGATGATGATGATGAAAGGGTGCAATGTCCAACTCAATAGTGGGAGTGATGGATCAAAATACAAGTGATTCACAAGGACCTGTTTATTTAGGATGTATGGTAAAGAAAATGAAAACACTATGATTAGTTTGAGTTTTTGATGTGGTAAAGTCCAAAATTCCAGCAAGCCCCAGAGCATACACTTAGATATACTAGATAAGTAGGGTGGTTGAAGAAATATATGATGATGCAAATGTTGAATACAAGGATGAATGCAACTGATCTATGATCCAGATGATCTGGAGGAAGGATGATGGATGGACGGATTGTTTCGAGGATCAACTTGAAGGAGGTGGATCGGCTTTCTGATGGCTAAGTGGTTGAGGCTTAGGCATGGCTAGCCTAGTCTAAGGCTTGGATGAACTCTCTCTTTCCACTCTCTTTATCTCCTTAGTGGATGAATGGGATAGGCTATAACTCTTCCTTTCTCTCCTCTCCCCTTCTTAAGGATACCTGGTGTGTGTAAATGGGTGAGGGGAAGGGTATTTATCATCAAGGTATGTGGCTTTTGAGTAATTTAGGTGACCTTTTGGGGTAAAGGGTTGGCTGAGAAAGTGAGAGCGCAATGTAACATCCCTTAATTGGTTAAGAGGGTTGGTATGAAGTGTAAAAAGCGGAAAGTCCAAGGGTATTTTCATCTTTTGAGCCTAAGCACAACACTTAAGGTAGGGGGTAGAACTCTCTCCCCTCCACCTTAGCAAACTGGTATGATCCACGTGGCAGGTGGCTCATCATGAGCCGCCTACAACTCATCCACCTACCTTGTGGTTTGTGCCTAATTTCTACTAGGAGTTCTGATACACTTTAAGTACCTCCTGCTTTTGGGCTGTTTGGGGCTTAATTATGTCTAGGCTTGTGTTTGGGCCTTGAATTAATCTTTGATCTAGGCTTTGATTTAGGTTTGGATTTTTTGGGGTTTTGGATGGATTTGGAGGTGCATCGATCAACTACATTAACCCAAGTGGGGTGTACACTAGTATGTTTAGAGATGTACACAAGACTAAAAAAGCTGAGGCAGTCACTCTCCCAATGACACATGAAAAAGGTGTAAGAGAAGTGTACGCATCGTATTTTTGAAGACATGATTGACACCACAATGATACCCAAGGACATGTGGTAAGATGCAATTAACCACACATATCTAAAGATTATGAAGCAAGGTATTAGCACAAGGAAATCGTTAGTCATCATAGATACACTCGAAAACGAGCGTATATGCATAACTGGCCACACCTTTTAAAAAATAAATGTATTTAGACAAGGCCGCTAACTTTTCAAATGTTAATTCTGAAAGTCTAACGATTGTACATAAGTTTGTCACCTCCCCAAGTTTATAAACGAAACACAAAATGAAGAGTTCCATACCCTTACCAATCCAAATCAATCAAAATGAAGAGTTACGTCAGGCTATGCACACAAAGACATTGAGCGATAAAATCTATAATATTGAAGTGTCTTTTACAGGTAAAATCACAACCATACATTAAAATATATGATGTTGTGGGGCTTCTCATTGGTAAATTCTCTGCCATAGATTGCTAAACAGTCATACACCTTGTTGGTGGTCAGTCTTTGATAATTGAAATTGTGGCTTAATTTAACCGAAAAACTATGACCCCAAGTGCCAAGATAGGCAAACACGTGGTGTATGACTAGGACATGATGAGATCAATCGCGTATCTAGCCACTCACTCAATATGTAAACATGATCAGCGATATTTAGAGGATAGGGTTCATCCTCTAATGATGGGTTACACCTTTGCCTTCTATAGGAAAGGACTTTTCAGTACAAATAAGTGAAAATGAGGAAGTGATTCTTACAGTCGGTCATGAAGAACAGCTAAAAAATACCTTTCTGAGTGAAGAAATGAATTCAACATGTGAACATAGACTCAAATTATAGCTAAGATTATCAGCTACTTGATTAATTCTACGGAATGTAAACAACAAGCTGAAAGTAAAGGATTACACTAAGAAATGTAATTTACTTGGCAAGGAAAGTAGAGTGATTACATTAAGAAATGTAATTAACTGGTAATTGAAAGATAATGTTCAGCTTTGATTGGGTTGGTATGAGATGAAATCTTCCGCTTGCATTCTTGTTCTATTTATAGCTTTAATTCGGCTATCTAGATTCTTTCAACGTTCTGGCAATTTCTATAACTGTTCATTACTACACGACCTTCCGGAGACTTGCCACCTTGTCCTAGTGACCGCTCCTTCACGATCGCTCTTCTATCGATCCCTTAAACAATGATGTTGTGAGGCCCGTATCCTAGCCCGTACCGTTCTGTAGGCTTCTGTGGTCCTTTCGGTCGAATTCTGGCGACCCGCGACGCGTAGATAGCAGTTGTGTGTGACCTTGAGTCGTATCCCATTTTCCTGAGTCAGCTCGACCCGAGACCTGTACCCTTGCGACCGCGCCATCGCCGCAGTTCTGATGCTGCATCTTGCACACTGAGGCGATACCCAGGCCAAGAGATGTGAGCCCGCGTTCAGTTCGAGAAAACGCTGTGCGTTTGTAATCCCAAGAGAATCTCTGCAACATGTCTCATCAATCAAGTGCACATCAATCACCTCATGTCAAGTACAAGAGCAACCCCAAAGTCAACTCTCTCTCTTACATAACCATACATGTCAAGTATATACCCATCACCCATCACTCACTCCCCATGACTCCATCACTGACACCCATCCCTCTCTCTCCTTACATCACCTCTCTCTCTCTCATCTCTCTCTCATTTTCTCCCAAGCAAGCACCATCCATGGTTTTTCTAAGGAGAGGAAGAAGTTAGTGTGGCCCACCTTCCTACCACCCAATCCCACCATCCAAAGTCCATCTTAACTGTTGAAGTTCATCCATTGAAGCTCTAGCATGCATTGGTGGAAGAAGGAAGATGAGATCGAAGGTAGTTGTTCATAGCATATTAAATTGTTAATTTGATGATTTGAGGGCCCACATATGGTGGGACCCATCTTGATGTATGCATTGTATTGAGGGGCCCATAGTGGCGGGGCCCCTCCTCCGTCCGTCTCTCTCTTTCTTTCTCTCTCCCTCTCTTGATGTGTGTGGCCCACCAATGATGCATGCATTTCATCCATGCTGTGGGGCCAATCGTGATGTTTATACCTTGCATCCGCACCGTCCAACGATCTGGACGGTGGAAACCCATCTAGAGGTATGTGTTGTATCTGTGCACTGTCCAGATCGTGTGGACCCACCTTGGATGGATGTATTTTGCACCCACACCGTCCATCCAGATGGTGGCTCTTATCAGCCATAGCTGTTGATTGACGTTAGCAAGATCTGCGGCCCCCACCTCTGATGTATGCATTGTATATCTAAACTGTCCATCCATTTTGATGATCGTAGGGTCACCTTGATGAGTATCCATCTGGATCGTCCAGATCATGTCGACCCACCTGGATATATTTATTTTATCCTCACCATCCATTTGTGGATGGTGGGATGGAAGTAAATTGGATGGAGTACCCCACGTAGCAAGGTGCTGCTATTGACGCTTGCAAGTTCTGTGGATTCCACCATGATGTATGTGATTATCTACACCGTCCCTTTTGTGTGGGGCCTTACACGTGTTGTATCCACGCCGTCCATGTTGGGACGGTGAGACCCACCTCTGATATGTGTTAGATATCCAGACAGTCCATCAATGGATGTCCAGAGCTAGACGCCTGTTGTTTATGTTATATATATGTATGTATGTATGTATGGATATATATGTGGTGGCCCCATGTGGGACCCACCATGTTGTATGCCTTCATCTACACCGTCCAGATATCTAGACAGTGGAAACCCACCTGAATGCGTGGATTTTATCCAACATTGTCCGTCCGTTTAGGACGTGGACCCCATGACCACGATGTATGTGTCTTATGCACACCTTCCAGGTGTGGGCCCACCCCACACGTGTGACACGTGTGGGTAGGTGGGACCCACCTTGATCTATTTGTTGTATACCCACAGTCCAGTAGCAACGGACTGTGGGGCCTGCTTTGATGATGTGTGTCGCATCCGCACCGTCGATCAGATGGACGGTTGGAATCCCATGATGTATGCATTATATCCACACCGTCCACCCTGTTTTCAGATCATTTCAAGGCCCACCATGATATATATGTTTTATCCATCCATCCATTTATGCAGCCCGCCATGATGTATGTATTGTATATCTATCTCGTTCATTTGATGAGGCCCATTGAGATGTATTTGGGACCCATGGGTTGAGACCCATTGTGATGCATTTAGGGCCCATGGGTAGAGGCCCATTGTGATATATTTGAGGCCCATGTCAGAGGCCCATTGCGATGTATATTAGGCCCATGTTAGAGGCCCATTGCAATGTATATTAAGCCAGTTGGTGCAGCCCATTGATGCGGTGCCCACTTGACGTTTATGAGGCCCATTAGTACGACCGTTGGTGCCTCCCAGTTGATGTAAACGAGACCCATTGGTGCGGCCCATTGATGCCGCCCACTTGACGTTTATGAGGACCATTGGTGCGACCCGTTGGTGCGGCCCAGTTGATATATATGAGGCCCATATAGTGCGGCCCATTTGATGTATATGAGATCCCTATATTGTGGCCCATTGTGATGTATGTGAGACCCATGTGACGAGGCCTGATGTGATGTAATCATGGCCCATGTGCCGAGGCCCATTGTGATGAGTATTTGGCCCATGAGTGAGACCCATAGTGATGTGTATTAGGTCCTTGTATGAGGCCATGGGCCTACGATACGTTTGGCTCTATGTGGGCCACTCCTTGGGAGCAATGGTGGTTAAATGTCCACATTGATGGGCGATGATGGTTGAATGTCCACATTGTGACCTTCCCTTGGGCCTTGTTAGGCCCATTCTAACCGATTCCGATTATTGAGGCTGATTATCAGTGCCGGTTATCAATATTGATTATTGATACCGATTATGAGTATATGACAGCATAGGATCATGATACATGCCCATACGCATCATCTACATGCTTGTTATGAGGTGTGGTTGACCATTGCATATGTCATAGGGTAAGTTGTTTATGAGACTACCTGATAGGCGGAGTTGCCCCACATGAGCGCGCGTTACGCGCAAGTTTGATGCATAACTGGATGGTATGACTCATGCATATCGCATTTTATTATATGACCACCATACGCCCTAGCGACATCAGGGCTGTAGCCTCCACGGGCATATCGTAGATGGTCAGATGGGACACCGAAAATATGTTCTACATGAGGTGCTATAGATATCCCTGTGTGAAAGTCCCAGAACCCTCTTAGTTTCAAAGGTTGTTCCAACGTATAGACCGAGTGCGCACGATGGTCGCATACCGCTAGGCCGCATCTCTCACTATGTCGTGGTCGGTTGGAAGGGAGTACGAACTTACCTTCTTAAGAAGAGGGGGCAATGCTAGGCTAAGTCTGACCAGCTCAAGGAATGGGTCCGCTATCGACGAGCCAGGCCCGATATTGGCAGGCGGATAGTGAGGTCTCTTCCACTTACCCAATTGTATTGTGCGCTTGATGGGGGGCGACAAGTTGGCGTAGAGTATACTAGACCCCAGTGATGATCTCAGAGATGTATGGTATTATTATGTGGACTTGTTGAGTAGGAGTTGCATACTCATTCATTCATTCAATCACTATCCACTCGGGCTGGTGGCGTGCAACTATTTGTTTCATGTACCTTCGCAATGGCCACGATTTCGGTTGGGGCGCGCGACTAACCTGAGATCAGGAGTTTACCACATTGAGTCTAACTATCCAAATTAGGTATGGAGCTATTTAGATAAAAGTCCCTTGTGATGGATCCCATAGCCTGCAATACTATGTACTATCATCCTGACTTCACACTCCAGCTTGGTCATTTCATTCGCATCACATATTGCATTACATCCGTAGGCATATGACATTTTGGGTTACTATGTTTCTGCACTTATATGGCCTAGATGGACTTAGCAGGATTTACATATTACATTATATCCTCGACATCTGATATTTGGCTCTCTATGACTCCTCATTTGCATAGCTGATCTGTATTGCGTACTCTAACATTGTATGATTTACAGACTTGCAATATTTCTGCTTACTCTGATATCGTATGATTCATGATCTTGCCAGTAATTTTGATATTGTATGATTAAGGCATTGTATTGAATACTTGACACTTATCTTGTACACACACTTACACCACCCTCTAAGCTTTTTATAAGCTTATAAATGATAGATGCATGCAGGTGGCATTAGGTTGCAGCAGCGTCGAGCTTGGAGTGTGCAACCGACTTCTAGAGCTTTGATTTTTGATATATGTATTTCCCTTTCAGCATTATATTCAAATGATTATATTAGTGGATATTTGATGATGATGTTGCCTTTGTGATTTGGGTAAACTTGTGGTTATGCTTCTTACAAGATAAATGTACGTTGGAAAATCCTCCTTGTAGGATCCCAGGATCGGAATTTGGTGTTTAGGTATTGGGAGCCGAGAATGGAGTACTACGGAGGCTGTTGGCACCAGATTTGGCGATCAGGATTCCTATGAGTCCGATCTCCGGGTTTGGGGCATGACAGATGTGGTATCATTTGATATGCTCCGTCTATATTACCCAGAAATTCTCTTTATACATGTCTGCAGATCTTTAAAAACATAATGCGAATCCATACAGATCACACGTAACTCTCTCTAATTGGTTCTCATGAGGAATGGTGACCATAGGGATGAACATTACCCCCGTGTTGCTTCACCTTTGAAAAAAGGTGAAAGCGACGTGCGACCCCTCATTATTACAACATTTATTATTCACACATGGTAGTAAGAAAATAATCGCCCTTAGTCGATTCATTGTAACACGTCATCAATAACCACCCCTTCTTTTAAACCAACGCTAAACCAGTGACGACACGTGACCATTGCATCATTTTTTTAAAAAAAAATCAATGATGTCCTAGTTAATGTTCCCTTGCCTCAGCCGATATAATTGTCATTATCGTCATTCCCTTGCTTTATGCTTCCTCTTCTTCTCCAAATCCTTTGATTTTCTGCTTCCTTCTCACCTTCGATCAATAGCTACTTCCTCATATTCTCTTCCATCATTCCAAAAAGACAATCTCATCATAGTGATGGATGCTCCCTCTGAAAAATGTATCAACAAAACAGTCTTCAAATCACCTACTGGAGATTACAACTTTATGGGTCCAACATTTTGTCTAACAATGGGCGTTGATGAAGTTAGTATGATGGATGCCTTGTTTCCCATCTGTCCTGGTGAAACTTTGTTGATTTAATGTAAAAACATCCTTGATCCATCTAATGCTCTAAAGAACCCTTGATCATTGTCAAGATCTCTTCCAGAATGGGATACTTGGTTTGCTCGTGTCTCTTCTCAATATGAGGCGACATGAAGAGAATCATGCATCTATGAGTGCATTAAGCTTTCCATCTATGACTATCCTTCATATCCTATTATTCGTGTTGTAGCTTCAACATTCTACAGCTCCTCCACCAACACATTATTCTATGGTTGTGGTGTTAAGGGTCAAATATTGCGTATTAGACCCCAGTTATTACCTGGTTTTATGAACATGATAATGTTTAACACTTTATTTTAATCATGTTTGTGTTGATAGCTGAATTTAGGAGCTTGGACTGAAAAGGGTGCTAAAAGCATAGATTTGATGCTAAAAAAATCACCAAGGCAAGGGATGGATCTTAGGAGACCGAGATTGAAGAATTCACACGGCAAAGATCCGAAAAAATCAAGTGATTGAAGATGAAGAAGCCTGAAAATCATCTTGAATGCAGGATCACAGGGTTCCCACCATCCGTTTGGCACAAAACTTTATATTCAGTTTGAGGATCATAAAGTAACTGTACATGTAAAATTGTAGCCCCTGGATCTATGTGGAAGTGGTCCAATGGAAAGATTGACCATAAATCACTGATTTGGGGCCCACTTGATCTTTGGATATACCTAAATTTTGGACTCAACTCTTTAATTTATATGGAAAATGAATGGACGGTGTGGATTCACTTGAAGACATCTTTGTGGACCCCACCCATGATGCTTGTGCACAACCTGCACGTACAATGTAGTGCACAAGATGGAAACGCCTGGTCAAAGCTGGTTTGACCTGATAAATCCAAATCCAAGAGAGAATATTTCTCTTTGCTTTCGTAGTGTGGGGACTTCCTTCCGCTGGGATGAGTGGTGGCCCACCTCCATCATCCAGATGGATTATCCAAGTTGTCCAACGTGACCAGGAGGGGAAATCGATGAAAACCTCGTCAATCAAATGCACCCATGCAAGCACACGTAAGCAGTAACTCGAACGAACAACATCTGAGGGCGATCGTTGTGAGCCACTCTGATTGTCTGAAAGGATGATCTAAGTCATCCACTAGGATTGTAGGGCAAACCAACCGGGCCCTATTCTTCTTCTTATACTTCCAAGCTATCGTTCGAGCGCAGGATGGATCGCGAACAAGAAGTGCGAACCACAACGCACGCGGTGACCTCCAATGGGACGAGTTGTGGGCCTCTGTCTTGAAGGTGATAGAAAATCCACACCATCCATCCAGCAGGGAAGGAAAATTCGATCAAGATCTTCTTGGCTGCGTAACAAAACTTATGCAGAGGAGTTCCTGGCTACGTAACAAAACTTACGCAGAGGAGTTCTTGGCTGCGTAAACAGGACTTATGCACACAGTCGACCTTCACCACTCCTATAAAGGAAAGAGAGAAGAGAGAGAGAGAGGAGGAGTGCGGACAGATGTGATCCAAGGACGATTGGAGGAAGCCTTGGGAAGAAAGAAAGAGAGAGAGAGAGAGAGAGAGAGAGAGAGAGAGAGAGAGAGAGAGAGAGAGAGAGTGGTCGGCCTTAGAGTTCTTCCTTCTCTTTCCTTCTTTGTTTTCCTTAATGTTTTTCTGAGATTTTAGTTGAATCATGTCTGTGATTGGATAAACCTCTTAGATAGGGCTAAGAGGTGAACCTTGTAGCATGATGGGATCTCTTCTATGACTTTGTTTCATGTTAAGTTGAACTGCCTTTGAATTTTCTTTGATTATAAGAAATACTTTTAGATTTTAATGGTTTGTTGTGACTTAAATTACAATAGATCTGCGATAGCTTAGAGTATGTTCTTTTCATTATAGGGATTGTGAACTTGGGAACCCTATTGTTCACCATCATCTCATGAACATGGTTGGATGATGGGATCCTTCCTAACATTCATAATTCTCCTAGATTGGTTGTGGATTGGTACATTCTGTTGTTTGCTTTGTCTCATGGGCATGGTTTTGTGATGGAATCAATTCTAGTTCTAATGCCTATCATCTCTTGAGAACTAGATCAAAGGAAGTTCATAGTTGAATTTTAATGAGATATCTTCCAATTGGATGAAGATGGGACTCTAATTCCAGTTGTGTTTTGAATCAAGCATAGATCTCCCTGATGTCTACAAGTGGATCCTTAGAAACCCTAGTTTCCTACCTTTGAATTTTACAAGTTTTAGTTTAATAATTCATTATTATTCTTTTACATACTCCTGATTTAGATTAAATCTTCTTTTAGTTCTAGTTCTGGTTACTTTCAGAATACGTACAAGGTTCAGTCCCTGTGGATTCAACCTCGGTCTTACCGAGATTATTACTACATTGCGACCTTACACTTGGAGTTGTGAATAAGTTTTTGGCACCGTTGCCGAGGATTGACGGTTGTGTTTTTCTGAGATTGACTAGTTTTATAATTAAGTTAAGATTAGGGTTTTCTAATTTTAAGTTTAGGTTTTTCTATTTGATTTTTAGAAACTAACCTAATTTTCCTATTTTGTGGGATGTTGATAGAGACTTTCTAAATTGGTAATCTCTTTCTAACATTTTTATTTTTCTATTTTTAGGATTAAGGTTTATTTTCTATTTTTAGAAACTTTCTAATTTTAGAATTTCTATTTTTAGAAACTGACTTGTTTTATTTTGTTTGCAGGATTTTAATCAGGAACGTCTAATTTGGTAACTTCTCTCCAACTCTTTCTTTCTTTCTGTTTTTAGATTTCTATTTCCTTTCTCTCTTTTAGGTTTAGGTAGAATCTGAAACTGAGGGCTGAGAGTGATTCATGCCCAAGTGGGTTCGTGACAACACTCGACGTCTTTTGAGTGAAGGAGGATTGGTTGAGGGGTTATCTAGCCATCACAAGATTAGACACCACTCGAGATCCTCAGAGTTAATTGAAGTGATGGCTACAAATCAACCAGTTAATCAACTGGTAAAACAATCTCAACCTAGGGTTGAGGAAGTCCAGGATGAGAATGAGGTGCATAAAGCACCCTCTCCTTGTACTTTGTGAGATTATTTACAACCAGCGGGGATGAGTACACCCACATGCATGGTTTTTTCAGAAAATATGGGACATATGGACATTATCCAGGGGTGATCTAATTCCTTCCAAAATTCCATGGAGTTGAATCTGAAAGTCCATATTTGCACTTGAAAGAGTTTGATGAGATCATAGCCACTTTATACTTTCCAAATGTATTTGAGGACACGGTCAGACTGAATCTCTTTCCCTTTTCTTTGAAAGAGAAAGCTAAGACGTGGTTGCATTCACTAAGTCTCAGATCTATTGGCACATGGAATGACATGATAAGAGAGTTCATAAAGAAATTTTTTCCACATCATAAAACGTACACCCTTAGAAAGTCAATCATGAACTTCGCCCAAAATGAGGATGAAACATTCTTCCAATGTTAGGAAAGGTTCAAGGATCTTGTCAGTTCATGCCCACAACATGGTTTTGAAACGTAGCGTATTACACACTTTTTCTATGATGGTCTGACATCTTCCATACACCAATTGGTTGAGACAATGTGCAATGGGAAATTCATGAATAAAAATGTCAATGATGTGTGAGACTACTTGAATAGAATGCTAAAAATGCATAATCATGGGACACTTACCCAAAATCAAGCACCACTTCTAGGCCCACTCAATCAAAGGAGAGGGGCGGATTATACCTTCTAAAAGAGGATGATGATATCAATGCTAAAGTGTCTACTCTTATAAGAAAATTCGAGGCCATGAAACTAAAGAAGGATAAGGTAAAGGAAACTGTTTACGGTATTTGTGCTTACAACGTTCACTCAATTGAAAATTGTCCAACAATAACTGCTTTTCAAGAGGTGTTGAATGAGCAATCCAATGCCGTGAACAATTAATAAAGACCTTTCAATGGACCTACCTCCAATACATATAATCCTAGTTGGAGAAATCATCCAAACTTCAGTTGGAGGAATGGACAAATTGCTACTCCTCAAGGTTTCTTTAATCAAATTCCAAATCAAGTGAAACCTCAAGAGGAACTGGTTCAAAATTTCACACAAACTCAAGAGCTTACTCAAATAATATGAGAACTTACGAAATATATATAAAAGATAGATTCACATATTATAATTATAGAAAGGGGGATGCTTCCTGCTCAACCTCTCCCCAATCCTAAACCACAATACGAGATAAGTGATCCAAGCTCTTTAGATTAGATGGATCAAGCTAAATCTATCTCCACTCTTAGAAGTGGGAAGACCATTGACAAAACTATTCCAGTTAGGGCTGAAAAGCCTAAGGACTCGGAAGAGGATAACAATGATAAACCTAGTATTGCTCTATAAGAATTAGAACAGAAACTTTAAGACAAGCCGATTGCCCCATTCCCCCAACGGTTGTTTGCACCAAAACCTCTCTTTAACTCTTAAGACATTCTAGAGGTGTCGAAACAAGTGAAGGTCAATATTCCTCTACTGGATGCGGTTAAACAAATACCTTCATATGTCAAATTTCTGAAATACTTATGTACGACCAAAAGATGATAAAATATTTAAAAGAAAATCTTCTTAACTGAGAAAGTGAGTGCCATCCTAAAGCAAGATGTGCCAAAGAAATTCAAAGATACCGATAGCCCAACTATACCTTGTGTAATCAGGAACTACCGAATTGAGAACACACTACTTGACTAGGAGCGAGTGTAAATCTAATTCCCTACTCGGTGTACAAACAATTAGGTTTGTGTGAATTAAAACCCACCCTAACCACATTACAACTTGCTGATTGCTCAGTTCGTGTACCGGGAGGGATAATTGAGGATGTGTTGGTCCAAGTTGACAGATTCTACTACCTTATAAATTTTATCGTCCTAGATACTGAACCCATCAATCACATGAGCACTTAGATTCCCGTCATTCTTGGTTGCCCATTCCTTGCCACTTCAAATGTAATCATTAATTGAAGGAATGGAGCTAGGAGTATGTCTTTTGGGAATATGACATTGGAGTTAAATATCTTTTTCAATACAGGCAGACGGTTAGAGGATGATGACAATTTCCACGACATGAACATGATTGACTCTTTTGTGGAAGATATAACACATTTGACCTTATCCTCTGATCCTCTGGAGACGTTCTTGACTCACTCTTATATTTTGATGATGACATGATTAGGGAGATGGGGGCCATGCCTACTACTATGCTGGTACTTGAAGTTAACCAGTAGATGCCATAATTTGAAGAGTTGCCCCAAAATAAAGAAGTGCCTCTACTGTCTAACCTCAAGGCACAGAAGCTTGACTAAAAACCTTTGCCTTCTGATTTGAAATATATCTATTTAGGTTAAGATGAGACATACCCGATGGTGATTTCTTCCCACCTTGAGCAAGAATAGGAGAGTATGCTGATATCTACTCTCATTGAGCATAACAGAGTCCTTGGATGGATGATTGCGGACCTCAAGGGAATTGACCCTTCGATTTATACTCACTGCATTTATCTCAAGGAGAGAGAAGAGAGAGAACTCGAGAATTTAGCCCTGTCTTGAGGAGAGCCTACTGGGCGATCAAAAATATAAATTTCAATTTGGACAATGTTGGCTTGCTACGTAAACTTCAGTTGAATGAACTTGAAGAAATCCGGAATGATGCATACAAGAACTCGAGAATTTACAAGGACAGGGTGAAGGTGTTTCATGACCAACACATTCTTGACCGCATAACAAAACTTACACAGAGGAGTTCTTGGCTGCATAACGAAACTTACACAGAGGAGTTCTTGGCTGCGTAAACAAGACTTACGCATGCAGCCGACCTTCACCACTCCTATAAAGGAAAGAGAGAAGAGAGAGAGGAGGTGTGCGAAAGGACGTGATCTGAGGATGTGTGGAGGCAGCCATGGGAAGAAAGAGAGAGAGTGTGTGGTCGGCCCTAAAGTTCTTCCTTCTCTTTCCTTCTTTGTTTTCCTTGATGTTTTTCTGAGATTTTAGTTCAATCATGTCTGTGATTGGCTAAACCTCTTAGCTAGGGTTAAGAGGTGAAGCTTGTAGCGTGATGAGATATCTTTTATGGCTTTGATTCATGTTAAGTTGAACTACCTTTAAATTTAGTTTGATTTTAAGAAATACTTTTAGATTTTAATGGTTTTTTGTGACTTAAATTACAATAGATCTGCGATAACTTAGAGTATGTTCTTTTCATTATAGGGGATGTGAACTTGGGAACCATATTGTTCATCATTGTCTCATAGACATGGTTGGATGATGGAATCCTTCCTAACGTTCATAATTCTCCCAGATTGGTTGTGGATTGGTACATTCTGTTGTTTGCTTTGTCTCATGGGCATGGTTTTGTGATGGAATTAATTCTAGTTTTAATACCTCTAATCTCTTGAGAACTAGATCAAAGGAAGTTCATAGTTGAGTTTTAATGAGATATCTTCCAATTGGATGAAGATGGGACTCTAATTCCAGTTGTGTTTTGAATCAAGCATAGATCTCCCTGACGTCTACAAGTGGATCCTTGGAAACCCTAGTTTCCTACCTTTGAATTTTACAAGCTTTAGTTTAATAATTCACTATTATTCTTTTACATTCTCCTGATTTAGATTACATCTTCTAGTTCTAGTTCTGGTTACTTTTAGAATACGTACAAGGTTCAGTCCCCGTGGATTCAACCTCAATCTTACTGAGATTATTACTACATCGTGACCCTACACTTGGGGTTGTGGACATGCGGCCCTATGAGCCTAACCATTTTTGATATTATAGCTTTAACTCAATTTCTTCCCTGTGGTGAAGCCGTTTACCCTGGTTTCAAATAGAAAGAAACCAATAATTTTTTAAATAAAGCCAGTAAAGCCTATTCTCATTTCATGTAAGCTTAATGTAAACATAGGGGATCGGCTGATTGCGAGGAACACACGGCCTTCCTTCTTCTCTGGATTTGTCATCATCTACTTTGTATGAATTCCTTATAAGTCACTAATGAGTACGTTTATCTGGCTGAGGCACTTGTTTAAGGTCCATATGTTCTTTGGCACCTTTTATAGATGGTCGCATGTACAGGGGTATTTACAAAGTCACCACTAAAGGTCTATTTCTTGAAGAATGATGGTTGTGGCTTATCTAGATGTGGATCTTTGAGTATTTTCGTCCTTCTCTCGTACGCGACCCCATCCACTCCGAAGCCGTTTATTCTTCCCACGACAAACGCATCATCATCTCCCCTCAATCAATCTAATCATGTTTCTTTTTTTGATATATGACCAATTTATTCTTTTCTTTAAATAAAAGCAAGTGGAGTCTATCGTTCACTCCAATTCATGGAGAATACGACCTTGGTTAGTTCACTGGCCGATTTGAACATGAGAATGACCAAGTGCTATCTCAAACACACCTGGCTTGGGAAAGCAATCTCACATGTAGGGACCTTACCTACAGAGGTACGATTGACACCAGAAAAAATGTTAAGGCTGGGATTGAGCAGTAATACCCAAACTTGCTTGTTCGACAGTTTGACTTAGTCCAATGCATCCCTCATCCATTCACCCAAACAACTTGCAATCAACTCCCTTTCAATTGGCCGGTCGCCAACAACACTAAACTCTACCAGTTTGTCCATTCTTCTTTTCAAGAAGCTAGCTAAGCTCTTGATCTTCCTTGCTATCCAAACCAACCATAGGCAACGGATACTTTTGCTTCTTGGTGGGAGGGCCATTATAAAAAAATTAATAAATAAGTCTCAGGAAGAGATTATAGATCAACTTTCTTCCAAGATTGAGCTTTAACAAAAGAAAAGAACAACACCTTCATCGGCTAGTACACCGGGCTGAAGAAAGAATAAGCCAAAGAACAAATCGGCCACAACATCTTCCACTCATACTTCACCAACCGAGGCAGCAACCGCTCCACCAAAGCACTAGAAAATTGTGGTAAAAGTTCTTGCTGTTCTTTCACCTCCACCAATTTACTGACTTCCATTAGCGCTGAGGGGAATCCTTGGCTCAGGAACTCCTCTCGGTCCACCTCCTCAACCTCTCCTCAACCTCCTATCCTGATTCTCAAATGCATCGAGCCACCTCTCCAACTGACAATCGCAGATCGACCGTTGCCTACTTTGTCGAAACCACAACAATCATCCGGTACGTCCTTAGCCGAGGCCATATCTTCTTTTCAAAATACTTCAAAACCAAGTATTGGCCAGGTCTCTCCATCGCCGATTATTCAAAAGAAATCGAGGAAGGCTTGAAACGTAACCAAGAAGCTCATTATAATAAATGCTAGAATAAATGTTGTCACAATAGGGAAAGATTAAATAATCCTGATCTTCCTTTTTGATGAAAAATATCATATTCCCTATCATCCCAATCTACCACCATTCCCCACTTCATTGCAAGAGATGGCAATGATTATTAAAAAAATCCTCAAACTGTGGATAAATGATTCATCACCTACGTCGTCCATTTTAATTTAGGTGGAAATCATTTACCTGTATAATTATTCTGAATCTTCTTACCTCTCATGTCGAATAACTGTACCTTTCTCTTGTAGTTACCCAATGTAGAAAAATAAGTCATTGTTGCACAGTCGCTACTACAACGTTAGACAGCGACTGATGCTCTTTAGATCGTTGATATCTAGACCATCGATAGACCATCGATTATAAGAATATGGTCAGTGTTGAGGCCCTTCCTTCCTGCAATTATCCCAAAATCATGACTCTCACCTCGGAGTCTGAATACGATCGATCTGCCCTTGACACCTCTTATTGCAGGTGACCAAGAACAAGAAGAAGAAGAACCACTCATCTCTCATAAATCTGACAAAAGATCATCTCCCCAATCAATTTCTTCATCCAACGATCAACTTCCTCCAACGGTTGAAGAGTCTTCAGCTTGTAAGAGAACTGTTCCTATGATAGAAGAGAATGCAACAATTGATGCCCTTGAGCTTGATTCATGTCCATTATCCACTTTTGTATTAGTAATAGCAGGCAAAGATCCGATTCTCTCTACTTCTGATGAAGATGTGCTTTTATTCGACGACATCCTCTCTTCTCTCGAATAAGCTCTGGCCAAGTCACCTTCTCTCTCAACCAATTCTCGAGAATTCCCCTCGATCATCTTTTTGTAAATGTTTTTAATTAACTTATTTTTTGACTCGGCTTGGCCATTGACCTATGTATAATATGGCATTGAGTGTAAGATTTTTATACTATATTTGTCAGTCATCGCCTGCACCTCTTTTTTTTTTTTGTTTGAAAATGTTACACCTTGATCCATTATTATGATTCTTAAATTCTAAACGAATAGATAATGTTATTCTCAATGAATTCTATAATTTCTCAGTGATTGACTACTTTCATATGTTTTGCCTCTACCCATTTGGTGAAGTAATCAGTCCACACAATGATGAATGAATCCATTCAT
Source organism: Magnolia sinica (assembly GCF_029962835.1). Classification (NCBI taxonomy): domain Eukaryota; kingdom Viridiplantae; phylum Streptophyta; class Magnoliopsida; order Magnoliales; family Magnoliaceae; genus Magnolia; species Magnolia sinica. The sequence goes on from NC_080577.1 coordinate 38,068,935, forward strand.
AATGAGGGTGGATGAATCTATCCTATCAAATTGATCGCACATCCCTAGAAAGGCTAAGGCTTTATGATAGAATGTATTTCAATAAGGGGCACATGCAGAATTGGCCCATTTCTCTAGCAAGCTTCACAATCCTTGGCATATTGTATATAATTAGCCTTCATTATTGGCCAAAAATACACAAAACATCTGAGTGTGAATCTCATTTTTCTCCCTACCTGGTAAGACCTACATATTCCCCTTGTGGACTTCACCCATTGCTAACAAAGCCTCTTTTTTAGACAGGCATCGAAGTAAAACTCCATTGGCCCCCTTTTGGTAGAGTTCACTGTCGATCATGATATAATTTGTGGTTGATCTCCTCACATTCCTGTTGACCTTAGTATGAGCACTCTGAAGATAACCAATGAGAGGAGCCGTCCAATCTTCATCCTCTAAATCTAATTGGCATATTTTCATAATATCTCCTCTTTCGAAAATATATGGTAGGAATCTTCTTTGAAATGCAATTGTTCTCTCGAACGATCCTCTTAGGGCATTGAGCCCTGCAACTAAGTGTGCCATTTCATTAAAATCCATGTTGTGATCCCTAGTCACATGCATCGGCTCTACTTCCTTAAAACGATCTAACATCTTGGTTGCTAAGGCACAATATGGCAACAAGGCTATAATAGTAACTTGAATAGCCCTACCATTTGATTGATCACTAACTGCGAATCCCCTATTACCATCACATTCATCGCACCTAACTCCATCAATAATTTTAGGCTGATTATCATAGCTTCATACCTTGACTAGTTATTGGTGTAGTCAAACTCCAATTGGAACACAAAATCATGTTTGTTTCCATTTATGGCAATTAAAATTATACCAGCTCTTGATACTTTACGCGTCTTTGAACCATCAAAGATCAATTTCCACGGTGTTAGCTATATGCAATACAAATTCATAATCTCTAAAGAAATTTGTTCTTCTAGATCATAGGGATGGTTGGCCATTTTTTTTAATGATCTGACCCTTCACTGCTTTTGTGGAATATAATAAAGATCAAATTCTAATAAATCGAACACCCATTTGCCAATTCGTCCATTCAAAATCGGACAATTCAACATAAATTTTACTTAAATGGTCACCGCTATTCCATTTACTCTCTCGGCCCACAAATAAGGTCTTAATTTAGTGGACACAAAATATAATGACAAGCATAACTTCTCTATAGTGGAGTAACGAGTTTCGATATCGAGTAACGTCCAGCTTAAATAATAAACCGCATGCTCTTTTCTCATATCATTGTCTTGGGCTAGGAGAGCTCCAACCGATTTTGTAGAGGCTGCAACATATAGCTTGAGCGGTTAACCTTCTACTGGTGGCATTAGAACTGATGACTTCATTGAATATTCCTTGATTTTATCGAAGGTTAGATGGTGCTCCACCTCCTATGGGAACTCGAACCCATGCTTTAGCTTTATCAATGGTGAGAAGATGTTAGTTTTTCCTATGCAATTAGATTTGAACCTTCGCATGAAATTGACTTGCCCTATGAATCATTGTATTTCGGCTTTATTCTTCGATGGGTGCGCATTAATGATCGCTTGAGCCTTATTCCGGTCGACTTAATTCCTCATTGATACACTAGGAATTCTAGGAAATTGCAGGTCGAGACTCCGAAAGCACACTTTAGGAGGTTCATTTTTAGTTTATGAAGTCTCATTTGTTGAAAAGATTTGCATAATTGAATGACACGGTCTTCTATATTTGCTGACTTGACCACTACATTGTCCACTTAAACTTCCATAAATGGCCAATCATATCATGAAATATGGCATTCATTGCACTCTAATATGTGGCTCACGCATTCTTAAGTCTAAAAGGCATTACCACCTAGCAATAAGTTCTTAATGGACCTGAACATCTGAATGTTCTCTTTCGCACATCATCCAATGTGATATAGATTTGATTATAACTAGAATGGCCATCCATAAAAGGCATGATCCCATGTCCATTAATCAATTGATTGATCACCGACATTGGGTATTCATCCTTTGGTGTGGCTATATTTAAAATTTAGAAATTAATGCAAACCCATGATTTGTCGTTCTTTTTTTATAACTGGGACCACATTCAAAATCCACTCGGTGTATTTGATGGGACTAATGAAACCAGCCTTTAAAAGTCATTCTATTTCTTCTTTTATCATATAATTTACTTCCATTGTCATTCGTCTAGGCAGTTACTGATGTAGCCGAGACCCTTCTTTTATAGGTAACCTGTGCTCGACTAAACTACGATCAAGTCCTGATAGTTCGTGGTAATCCCATGAGAATCAATTAGCAAGCTTGTTGAGCAAGTTTATCAATTGTATTTTCTCTTATGGATTTAGCAGATCGCTGATGAATGTGGGCTTTGGATAATATTGCATATTGGACCTCATTTATTACTTGGTTTTATGAACATGATAATGCTTAATGTCCTATTTTAATTATGTTTGTGTTGCAAGGTGAATTTAAGAGCTTGGATTGGAAAATGTACTAAAAATATGGATTTGATGCTCAAAGATCACCAAGGCAAGGGATGGATCTTAAGAGACCAAGGTTGAAGAATTCATATGCCAAAGATCCAAGGAAACCAAGTGATGAAGGAAGAGAATCGAAGACTTGAAGTGATTAAAAGGAATCTTGAAAATTGTCCTGAAAGCTGATTCTGAGATCAGAAAAGTCTAATTCTAGAAAGCTACGAAAATTGCCTTCGATCATATCGAAAGACCTTCGATGCATCGAAGATCATATTGAAGGTACTTATATGTATCGAAGGTTGAATCGAAAATTACAGGATTTTAAGCCAAACTTGCTAGACAGTTCTGGACTAGTTTCGATGCTATCAAAAGACCTTCGATGCATCGAAGCTTATATCGAGCATCATATCGAAAGACCTTCGATGCATCGAACTATTACGTAGGTTTTATGCAAACTGTGTAAATTTGAGGCGGCTTATAGATTCTTCTAAGTTGGTCTGAAAGGAGGCGCTGCAAAACTAAAAATAGGAGTTCCTAGGGCATCCCTGGGCATGATCTAGGGTTTGGAGGAGCAAAGCACAAGGGTGGAGAGCCGCCTCTAAGCATTTTTCTTCCTTTCTTCCTTACTTTTTCATGCTTTCTTCTAGGGTTTTAATTCCAATCATGTCTATGGTTGGATAAACCTCTTAGCTAGGGTTAAGAGATAAAGCTTCTAGCGTGATGAGATGTTTTTATTACTTTGATTCATGTTTATGTTGAACTTACTTTGATTCTAGTTTGATATTTAAGGAATACTTTCAATTTTTAATGATTTATTGTGACTTAAATTACAGTAGATTTGCAATAGCTTTGAGTATCTTCTTTTCCTGTTTTGAGATTATGGGATTGGTAGATCCTATTATTTACAATTGTCTCATGGGCATGGTTTGGTGATGGAATCCCTACCAATTATCATAATTCTCTTCTTTTAAAAATTAAGTCGAAGGAAGTTCAAATTTGATCTTAATTACTATATTTTCCAATTGGATATGATAGGACTCCAATTCCAATTGTGTTGCTTGAATCAAGTAAGGAATCACCCTGATTGCTATAAGTGGATCCTTGGAAACCCTAATTCCCACCTTTGAATTTACAAGTTTTAGTTAAACAATTCACAATTACTCTCTCTAGAATTTCAGATTTAGCTTCACATCTTCTTTAAGTTCTACTTCTAGTTACTTTCAGAATACACACAAGATTAGTCCCTGTGGATTCGACCTCGGTCTTACCGAGATTATTAATACATCGCGACCTTACACTTTGGGTTGTGAACAAGTTTTTCACACCGTTGACGGGGATTAACGGTTGCATTTTTTTGAGATTGACTAGTTTTGGAATTAGGTTAAGATTACAGTTTTTCTATTTTTAGGATGAAGGTTTTTCTGAATTATTACCGGTTGCGATTCGTCACTGGGGAGCGTCCTATGCCAAACTGATATCATAGAGAGAGAGAGAGAGGTTCAGCAGCTATGGGTCGTCATCGATGATACCAAAGAGCAGCTAAAGAGGCAGAGGGAGGAGAAGCAGAGGCATAGGAAGGAGGAGGACCAGAGGCAGAGAGAGAAGGAGAGGCGACGGGAGGAGCAGGAGACGAGGATCGAGGAGATGCGAGTGGAACATGAGCGACGGATGCAGGAGATGTATCAGGCTCACTGCATGCTTTGCCACCAATGCCCCACTACCTCCGCCTTTATCTTCGTGATTTTTTTAATTTTTTTATGATTTATTTTATATATGAATGTTAAACTTTTATGTATTTGTGCATGGATGAATGTAGGTTGTATGTGTATGTGGATAGGATTTTTTTATTTTATTTATGATTTATTTTATATACGAATGTTAAACTTATATGTATTTGTGCATGGATGAATGTGGGTTGTATGTGGATGTGGATAGGATTGTTTGTGTATAGATGGATGTGGTTTGTGTTTGGATGGATGTAGTTTATGTTTGGATGGATGTGGATGTGAATATGATGAAAATGTATTGTAACAGGTGTATTTACAGGTGTAATCAGGATTTTTTTCCTGAATTTTGAGAATAAATAAAACCAGGAAGAAACAGACTATTAACGATGAAATATTTCATTGGTAATAGTAGGTTGAAAACTTATACTAATGAAATATTTCGTAAGTACAAATTAATACAAAAATTTATACCAATGATCTATATATGAGATATGCCGATGAATTATTTCGTCGGTAATAGCAGGCTTATGCCAATAAACGTACCTGTCGGTATTATTGTTTTACTGACGAATGTGCTCGTCAGTAATGTTGTTTATCTGGATTTATGCCGACGAACATACTTGTCGGTATTACTGTTTTACCGATGAACGTACTCGTTGGTAATGTCATCTATCCACAGTTTTACCGACGAAGATATTTGTCGGTATAAGCTGTATTTACCAATGAAATATATTGTTTCTTCCTACCAAGATTAACATGTTTGGCCGACAATTTTAGTCATCGATATTTTTTTAACATTGCCAACGAAGTCATATTTCGTCTGGAAAAGCCTTCAGTCACGGTCTTATTACGATGATCTTAGTGATGACATATTTCGTCAATAATAATCATTACCGATGAAAAAAGATAAAATTACAATGAATTATGTCATCAGTAAAAGAGCAATTTCTTGTATAGATTTTAGAAACTAATTTAGCTTTCTAATTCTAGGTTTAAAAACTTTCCTTTTCTATTTTTAGAAACTTGCCTTTTTTCTACTTTCTAATTATAGAATAGAAACTTTCCTAATTTATTTTTAGAAACTAACTTAACTTTCCTGTTTTGTAGGATCCTAATATAAAAACTTTTAATTTGGTAATCTCTTTCTAATTTTTATTTCTTTCTATTTCTAGATTAGGGTTTGTTTTCTGTTTTTAGAAACTTTCTAATTCTAGGATTTCTTTTTTAGGAACTAACTTATCTTTCTATTACTGTTTTTAAAAACTTTCTAATTTTAGAATTTCTGTTTTTAGAAACCGATTTCTTTTGTTTTGTTTTGTTTTTTAGAATCTTAAACTAGGAACTTCCAATTTGGTAACTACTTTCTAATTCTCTCTCTCTTTCTAATTCTAGATTTTTATTTCCCTTCTTTCTTTTAGGTTTAAGTTACAATCTGAAGTTGAAAATTAGTTGAGGGGTTATCTATCCATTATAAGATTAGACACCACTCAAGATCTTCAAAGTTAATTGAGGTAATGGTTGCAAATCAACCGCAACCTCGAGTTGCGGAAGGCCATGATGAGAATGAGGTGCACCATGCACCCCTACCTCATACTTTACGAGATTACTTACAACCAGTGGGGGTGAGCACGTCCACATGTATAGTTTTTCCAGAAAATACGAAAAACATGGATATCAAGCCTAGAGTGATCCAACTCCTTTTAAAGTTCCTTGGACTTGAATATGAAAGTCCATACCTGCACTTGCAAGAATTCGTCAAAATTATAACCACTTTATACTTTCCTAATGTGTCTGAGGACATGGTCAAGCTGAAACTCTTTCCTTTCTCCTTGAAAGAAAAAGCTAATACGTGGTTGCACTCACTACGTCCACGATCTATTGACATATAGAATGACATGATGGAGTTCATAAAAAAATTCTTTCCATACTATAAGACGAACATCATCAGGAAGTCGATCATGAACATCGCCTAAAAGGAAGATGAAACATTCTTCCAATGTTAGGAACGGTTCAAGGATCTCGTCAGTTCATACCCACAACACGGTTTTGAAACGTGGCGCACAACTACTTTCTTCCACAATGGACTGACATCTTCCATTCACCAATTCATCGAGACGATGTGCAATGGGGAGTTCATGAACAAAAATGTCGGTGAGGTGTGGGATTATTTTGACAAACTCGCTGAAACCGCACAATCATGGGACATCTACCCAAAACTGAACACCATATCTAAGCCTACTCAAGCAAGGGAGAGAGGTGGGATATACTTGTTGAAAGAGGATGATGATATAAATGCTAAAGTGGCCAATCTCGTAAGGAAGGTCGAGGCCATGAAACTTAAGAAGGATAAAGCTAAGGAAGTTGTTTGCAGTATCTGTGCTTGCAACATACATACAACTGAAAATAGCCCAATGATACTCACTTTTCAAGAGGCACTGAATGATCAATCGAATGCCATGAACAACTACCAAAGACCTTTCAATGGACCCATCTCTAACACATATAATCCTAGTTGGAGAAATCATCTGAACTTTAGTTGGAGGAATGGACAAATTGCTACTCCTCAATGAATCCCTAACCAATTCTTGAATCAAGGGAAACCTCAAGAGGATCCTGTCTGGAAACATATTCAAAACCAAGAGCTTATCACTCAGAGTATATTGCAAACCCTTCAATACCTTTCAAAGGCCATACAAGGGCGTGAGACAAAAATTTAATTGGGGAAAAAGGGATTCTTCTAGCCCAACCTTTCCCCAATCCTAAACCGTAATACGAAATAAGTGATCTAAGCTCTTCAAATCAAATGAAACAAGCTAATTCTATCACCACTCTTAGAAGTGGGAAGATAATTGACAAATCTATTTCGGTAAGGGCTGAAAAGTTTAAGGACCCGGAAGTAGATGAAAGTGATAAACCTAGCAACACTTCACAAGAGTTAGAACTAGAACTCCAAAGCAAGCCAATCGCATCATTCCCCTAACGGTTGATTGTACCAAAATCTCTCTCTAACTCTCAGGACATTCTAGAGGTGTTAAAACAAATAAATGTCAATATTCCTTTACTAGATGCAGTTAAACAAATACCTTCATATGTTAAATTTCTGAAAGACTTATGTATGACCAAAAGACGGTAAAATATTCAAATGAAAATCTTTTTAATTGAAAAAGTGAGTGCCATCCTAAAGCAAGATGTGCCAAAGAAATACAAAGATCCCGGTAGCCCAACCATTGCTTGTGTAATTGGGAATTACTGCATTAAGCATGCACTTCTTGATTTAGGAGTGAGCGTAAATCTGATTCCTTACTCAGTCTACAAACAATTAGGGTTGGGTGAATTGAAAACCTACCCGAACCACATTACGACTAGCTAATCTCTCAGTTCGTGTACCAAGAGGGATAATTTAGGATGTGTTGTCCAGGTTGACAAATTCTACAACCCGGTAGATTTTATCGTCTTAGATACTCAACCCATCATGGACATAAGCACTCAAATTCTAGTCATTCTTGGTCACCCATTCCTTGCCACATCAAACAAAATCATTAATTGCAAGAATGGAGTCATGAGTTTGTCTTTTAGAAATATGACATTGGAGTTGAATATCTTTTTCAATATGGGCAAACAGTTAGAGGATGATGACGATGCCCATGATGTTAAATTGATTGATTCTTTTGTAGAAGATAGAAAACTTCTGACTTTATCTTCTGACCCTCTAGAGACGTGCCTGGCCCACTCCTATGATTTTGATGATGATATGATTAGGGAGATGTGAATTTAAGAGCTTGGATTGGGAAAGGTGTTAAAAACATGGATTTGATGCTCAAAGATCACCAAGGCAAGGGATGGATCTTAGGAGACTAAGATTGAAGAATTCACATGCTAAAGATTCAAGGAAACCAATTGATGAAGGAAGAGAATCGAAGACTTGAAGTGAAGAAAAAGTATCCTGGAAATTGTCACGAAAATAGATTCTGAGACTAGAAAACTCTAATTCTAGAAAACTGCCAAAATTGCCTTCGATCATATTGAAAGACCTTCAATGCATCGAAGATCATATCAAAGGTACTTACATTAATTGTGAAAGCACCCTTGTTTTTCAATTAGTGTGAGTATTGAGTCAACAAGACAAATGAGCCCCATAGGAAGATTGTTCAAAGTGTCTGCCTCAACTGGATATGTGCCCGAATGTGCCAAAGGTAAACCTTAGGCTCACATCTCATGTCCCAAAACACTAAGTATATAATACCCTTAAAAATGGATAGAACATCTTAGGGGTTTAAGGTGAGAAAACTATCTTGCAAAATCAGGAAAATCTCTAAGTTTTCTACCTTTGTCGATTTATTGATACGTGGTTCGATGAAATCGAACCCTGTTATCGATGTCCTAGAAACTCACTCGATATTATCGAATTGAGGACTTTAGATGTCTAACAACTACAAAGAATTCTAGACTGAATTATCGATGAATCGATGGAATGTTTGATATCATCGAATTTTGAAGCTTGAGTTGATCAAGACAGCTCAATAAAATTGACATCTGGTCAGATCTGTCTAAGATGTTGTTAAGGCAAATTATGTGATTTTCGATATATCGAAGAGAGCCTCGATATCCTCACAATTCAAACCTCGATGATATCGACAGACCTTCGATAATATCAGATTGGGACACAAAACTATCCAGCGAGCTTTCAGGTAAAATCTTTCAAGTAACGAGGATCACTCGATAAAATCAATTTTCAAATATCGATCATATCGGGACCAGGTTGATGTCATCAAAATTGGACACAAACTATCCAGCAAGCTTATAGGAAAATTTCTTGAAAATATTGATGAATCGACACCGTCATCGATATCATCGATATTCAAATTCTAATGATATCGAGGGATGCTTGATTATATCAAATACCTATTAAGTTTCAAAGGCAACTGCTCTCATATTTTTAAATGTGGAGGAATCAAACCTTCTTTCAATGAAATCGGAGTTCAAAATCCGATGACATCGATGAGTGTTCGATTTCCACGACTAGTTGGCAAAAAGATTCAAAAGCATTTGACAGATTGTGTTCATGTCATCAAGTGGTCATTTAATACTATCGAGAGTATATGCTCGATGATATCGAACCCTGCTCGATTATATCGAACTCTATAAAAAATATGACTGTTTTATTTTCGTTGAAACTTTTTGCCTATTTAATGAGAGCTTGCCTTTGGTTATCATTAGAGAAAATAGATAGAGCCTTTGAGTGTTTAAATCATGATCATATACCCTAAGACTTTTTCTCTTATGGGAGTTCATCTTCCAATCCACCTTCGTCATTGGTATTCAATAGAGTGGATTGGGGAATGAACTTTAGTATTTAAGGATCCTACAGCTACCATCTTAATGGCAAATCATTGAGCTGGGATACCTTGAATGCATAGATAGTTGGAATCACTCTGTTTCTAATATAGGAAAATATTTAATAGAGTAGGATTCCAACATAACCTTGACCCAACTCGTTGCCTTACATTGGAACATCATCTGTGTTGCGGTTTAAGGGAGTTGAAGATTCTTCATCATTGAAGGAGGAGATCTTCATCAACGTACTAAATGGGGCTCATTTACTTATCTATAAGTCATTAGAGTCTAGAGAACCTTTTGATCATTCCTTTTGTAGGATTGGGTCAAAGGTGCTTGTCACCCCTTTTAAGTCCTCATAAGAGGCCTCCGACGGGAGTGTACGTGGGGGTGCTATGTGTTGACCCTTGCTCTGTGGAGAGCATAAAATTAGGTCCTTGTGTGGGTCCTTGACCTATGTGGTCTAAAACTCAGGTGCTGTGTGTTGACCCTTGCTCATGGGAGCATAAACTGTCAGGTTCCTTATGTGAATCCTTGGCCTGTGTGGCCTAAAATCTGGGTGTTGTGTTTTGACCCTTGCTCTTATGTGTGGCATAAACTTGTGTTGTGGAGACACGTTAAAGTTAGCCTAGTATAGGTTGTACTGGTTTGAGGTGAACCTTATTTGAAACCTCCGTTAGTGAGATCTGGTACACTCAAGGGTTGACTGCGTCCATTGGAAGTGGAGTAGACACGTAGTTGAACCACTATACAAATAACTGTGTTTGAGATTGCCATTTACTTCTACTGCTTATGTGATTTCTCTAAATGTTCTCATATTACATGTGTACATAAATATCTGGAACTAAGTAGAATCACACCTCACACACAGTCACATCCATCATGAACTATGTTTCTTATCTTATTTATGTTTTGAATAGTTTTGTGATTAGATCCTCTATTTGGCTTGGAAACCATTAGAGCTACATTGAAGAAATCCTGATACTTGCATATTTATTCAGGATAGGGTTGATAGGTTTTAAATTATCATAAAATATTAAAAAGTCATATTTAACCCCCTCTAGGACATATTGGCATATTCCTACTTCAACTAAAGCAGTCATTACCACAATTTTAATTGGTATCAAAGCAGGTCTCTCTTACGGGCTTCACCGCCTAGAGAGTGATCTTGACTGAAGTTGGTAATATGGCCAAAGAAGAGGGCTCATCTATAACTAGACCTCCAGTATTTGATGGATCAAATTATGCGTACTGGAAGGCTACGATGTATTACTTTCTGAGATCTTTGAATCATGATATTTGAGATATTGTTGAAAAAGGATATGTGCCACCAACTGAACAAATAGTATTTGAAAATGACACAACTATCACCAAACTGAAATCTAAAGAAATGTGGACAACATTCGATAAAGAAAAACAAATGTATGAAGATAAAGCAATGAATGCAATCTACTATGTTGTGTCCCAAGAAGTCTTCAATTAAATTAGTATGTGTGGAACTGTTAAAGAAGCATGTGACTTATTGGAAACAACTCATGAGGGAACCAGCATGATTAAAACATCCAAGCTACAACTCCTAACATCACAGTTTGAAAGTCTCAGAATGGAAGAGTATGAGACCTTCATGGAGTTTTTCACAAAACTGAACATCATTTGTAACTTTATGGGTGGATTAGGAGAAAAATTTTTGGTTCCAAAAATTTGTAGGAAAATTCTGCAATCCTTACCAGAAGGATTCAATTCGAAAGCTACAACCATTGAAGAATGTAGAAACATGGATGAAATGAAAGTAAAAGAACTTGTAGGATGCCTACAAACATTTGAACTACACTTCAAGCAAACTCCTAAACCCAAAAATACTGTCCTCAAAACTTCAAAGAATATTATAAATGAGGAAGATGAAAGTAAAAGGGAGAATGAAGATGAGGAAGTGGCTCTGTTGGCTCAACGGTTTCAAAAATTCTTCTATAAAAATCGTGGCCGACCATTTAAAGGAAGACAGTTAGACAACAAACATTCTATAGGTAAATCTGGTAAAAAGTCTAAAGAACCACAATGCTACACTTGCTGAAAGTTTGGACATCTGTCCACTAAATGCCCAAATAGGAAAACTAAAGGAAAGGCAATGGTAGCCACATGGGATGATACTGAAGAGTCAAATTCAGAATGTAGTGAATCAAAGAGTGATGAAGACTAAAAATTTTAAAAAATTCTTATGGTCTCTACAGCCTCCAACATTCACATAGAAATTGAGAAAATCAAAGAACCTCAAGCCACTGAATCATTTCCATCTGATGATGAGGAAACAAAGACAGAAGATGAAAAGGATAAACTGCAGGATGCCTATAATCAACTGTATATCCATAACATCAATATCCTTAAAAGACTTGGGATAAATGAAAATAAAAATAAATTGCTGAAAATAGATCTAGACAAAACATTGGAAATCAATACACACTTGATTAATGATCTACAGGAATACCACTCAGAAAATGATAGGCTCGAAAGAATCAGTACTTTTCTCAAATCTGAGTCTGAAAAACTGAACAAATAGATTGAACTATTGAAAGATAAAAACATGAATCTTCAGAATGAAAATCACACACTCATGTTTGATGTAGAGAAATCTAGAAAATCTGTTGAACTGAATTATAAATTTTCCTAGAGTAGCGAAAAATTAGAAAAACTCTTAGGGATGGGAAGACCTGGGAAAGATAAGAGTGGTTTAGGATATGACAAATTCAAAACAAAATCCAAAAATGCAGTACTAATGTTTGAAAAATCAGCTGCATCAGGAAGTAAAACAAAAAACTACTCTTGTTTGCCATTCATGTAGAGATTCTGGCCATTATAAATTTGAATGTATGTCTCCTAGGAGGACTCAACTCAATTCTAGTCAAAATCATACTGGTAAATACAGACCAACCAGAAAAATAATACAAAATGTCAAGAATCCACCTAGGAATATGACTAGAGGCAATACACATCCATCTCCACCCAGAATGACCAAGAGAATGAAGGAGCAATTGAATTAAGTGGTTGAAATAAATCAAAAAGCAAATGAATTTATGAAATAAGGAAACATGATTCAGTTACCCAACTTGATTAATGAAGCAAAAACTACCATAGTAAGAAATCCTGTCAAAAAATGGGTACTAAAAGAGAAGAAAAATTGCCTTGTTACTCACTCAAATCATATAATAAGCAATAATTCTAAGTGGTACCTGGATAGCGGATGCTCTAGACATGTCACTGATGAAAATCCCTTCTCTCAAATTATTTAGACCTTAATGATAGGATAGTCACTTATGGTGATGAAAGCACCATTAAGGTAGCAGGATGTGGAATCATAGAAGGAATGGAAATGCTCAAAAAGGAGAATGCTTTTTGCATAAAAGGATTGACTCATAATCTTTTAAGCATCTCTCAAATATCTGACAACAAAAGTGCAAGATTCTGGATCTATCAGGAAAATCAATTATGGAGGGTCTTCGAACTAGTGACCACTGTTATGTCATCAATGACAATGGAAAGGTTGATCCATATGCTTAGTAATAATTGAGCATGGAAAACATGTCCAGGTCATGCATCTAGATTTGGATGGTTGTTGAAATGATGCAATTTTGATGATTTTTATGATATATCTGAGGTCTTTACACCTCAATTTTTTTAAAATTTTTTTTAATGTATAAACATTCTGAAGTTTATAATTTTGGATGGTACAAATTTTGTACAAATTTTGAACTGATATGAAAATATACTGATTTATACATATATGGAAGATTATCGAAAACTGGAGATAACTTGTCCCATCCTTCTCCTCAAAAAGTGAATCGTTGAATCAAACTAGTCATCAATCTCATCGGAACAGAATCGATCCCATCGATGACCTCTTGTGAATCTGAAACGTCAGGTCAATTGGTCTGCCCTCAAACTCATCATCGATAACATCGATTAGGGTATATCGATATCATCGAAATAAAGTTCGATGATATCGAAGGTTACCGTCTAATAAAAGGTGGATGAGTGGGAAAATTCCATTTCTTTACTTGGAGCCTGTTCTTCTCTCTGCTACTTGTCCTCCTTGGCCGTTTTACACATTTTTCCATCAGTGAGGCGTTCCAAGATCACCCAAATCTAGTAATTCCTTATCTATTCCCTTAATTTCTCAAGATTGCATCTTGTGTCTTTGGGTATTCCTAGATTATGGAGAGAAGTTCTATCTAGAAGATCATCATTTCATTTTCAAACTCCTTCAATATTCTATCAGATCCCACTCTCCGTCATCCCATTCTAAGTGGTAACCATTCAATGGGGAAGGACAAAGGAAAAACTTCTGTTTCTGGGGAATCCTCAAGATCCTCCAAACATAAAGTCCTTGCACCTAAAGAAAGGGCCAAGGCATCTGATCAAGGGACCCCAACACGCCAGCGAAGTACCAGACAAACATCGCATGGTGGGTCTCAACATGCTGCACCTATCCCTCCTCCTGCTGGGGTAGATCCTATTTTGGCAAAATATACTGGAAGGAAGTTGGTCCATGAATGAAAAATCGACAGGGATTGCCAAAAACTCTACAATCTGGAACCTCTGTTGGCTACAATAGATTGGCTGCCTCTTCTCGATTTTGGTGGCTTATGTCATTATGAAAGAACCTATAGCTTCTTTGCTTCCAACCATTCTCTTGTCTTAGAACCCCCTTCCATCACTGTCTCTGTTGGGGATACCGACGTAGAAATTACCCCTGAATCTATTGCAAGCATCTTTGGTCTCACTCTGTCTCTAGCAGGTCTCTCTGATCTGGATCTTGAAGATTCAATGACTCGATCTAAGATCATGACATTCCTTTGCCATGGTAGGGATATTCCTTGGCACTAGGGTAATGTGTTAAAGGAAAAATTTATGGAACCTAAGTATCGAGTTCTACATGGCATCTTCGCCACAAATGTGTACCCTAGGGGTACAAACCGAGCTGACCTTATAGGATTTATGGTCATGATAGTGTATTGTGTGGCAACTGGGATCAAGATATGTCTTCACACTCTGATAGTTCACCAGTTGGTGTACGCAATTTACACTTTTAGCAACGTCCATCTACCATGCCCTTAGATTATTCACATGTTATGTGATAAGATCGGTCTTCCATTGACAAACGATCGAGAACTACCTCTCCAACATTTCAAAAAAATCAACATTAGAAAGATGGATTTGAAGTTTCATCGATATCCAAAAGATCAATCCGAGGAGGGGATTCATGGAGAAGGAGAAATTGGTGAAGGAACCGCACAAGCCGAAGGAGCAGCACAGGCCGAAGGAGACCCACTCGAATCACAGCAAGCTCCTCCTCCATCTAACCTTGTACAAGTCAAAAGATTTAAACTACATCAAGATCGGATAGGGACGACATTATAAGAGGTCACTCAGATGAAGGAAACAATGAATGAACGGTTCACTGTCTTGGAAAGATTGGTGGCTGGGGTGCAGCTGTCAGTGCAGTAATTGGTCGATCTGATAACTTGCCGATGAGATAAAACAGCACCGTCTTCATCAACCCCTCACCATAGTATCGATAATCTTTGTGCTATCACATGCACCAGATACGCATCTCAGCATATGGGCATGAATATCTTTTTAAATACCCTGCAATCTTATGAGTGTATATGATGGCTACCTAACATGAAAGGTCTAATAGTTTTTTTTTTTTTTTTTTTGGGAATGATTTATAGATATCCTCTGCATGAGGAACATACTTGTAAGCCCATGGTTGGGCTAGATATTTTATTGGAATGGTTTGGGATGGATGATGAAATACTGCCATGCTTGGGCAGTTTTTATTTTGGATATTTTTGTTAATGGCTAATTTATAATTCATATATCTTTGCTGTCATATCTCTCTGTTCTCAATTATGCATGAAATTATGAGAAATGCTAGTATAAATTGGGATTGTTTTCTCCTGCATATTCCTTAACAATTGAGAATTGGTTTATGATTTATGATCTTTATCTCTATGCTACTATTGTCTATTAACCTCAACTCTCCTTTTGACTTGGTATGCATAAATGGTTTCCATGCAAATAGAGATGTCATTATCTGTTATATTTGTCTCTTACTGATTATGTATTATAGAGATATATCTGGTATGTATGGTAATATCTGGGTCTCTATTGGTTCTTCCATATGTTACGCTTCAACTTCGGTCAACTAGTATTACTATATTGCCCTTTGCCAATGACTGACACAAAGGGGGAGAACAAATCCCACCACGAAGGAAAATTATGTTTATCTTGTGTGTATCTATTTGTTAATGGTGGTACATGTGTTAGGGGGAGCAGCTGTAAGAAGACGGGGGGAGCAACTACTACTGAATGATACAGTCATGTGTGTGAACTCAAATAGCATTGTAAAATTGTGTAAAGTTCATGTACACACAATTTAGGGTGTTGGTCTAGATGTTGTTCTAGGTCTTTAGGTGTTTTGTCACGTAATTGACAAAAGGGAGATTGAAAGTGCTCTAGTTTGTCAATTAGCGTGAGTATTGAGTCAGCAAGACAAAGGAGCCTCATAGGAAGATTGTTCAAAGCATCTACCTCAACTGGATGTGTGCCCAAATGTGTCAAAGGTAAACCTTAGGCTCACATCCCATGTCCCAAAACACCAAGTATATAAAACCCTTAAAAATGGATAAAACATCTTAGGGTTTAAGGCAAGAAAACTATTTTGTAAAATCCAAAAAATCTCTACGTTTTCTGCCTTTATCGATTTATCGATACGTGGGTTGATGAAATCAAACCCTGTTATCGATATCCTCAAAACTCACTCGATATTATCGAATTGAGGACTTCAGATGTCTAACAACTACAAAGAATTCTGGACTGAATTATCGATGAATCGATGGAATGTTCGATATCATTGAATTTTGAATCTCGAGTTCATCAAGACAGCTCGATAAAATCGACCTCTGTCAGATGTGTCCAATATGCTGTTAAGGCAAATCATGTGATTTTTGGTATATCGAAGAGAGCCTCGATACCCTCGAAATTGAAACCTTAATGATATCGACAGACCTTCGATAATATCGGATTGGGACACAAATCTATCTAGTGAGCTTTCAGGTAAAATCATTCAAGTATCGAGGATCACTCAATAAAATTGATATTCAAATATCGATCATATTGAGACTAGGTCGATGTCATCAAAATAGGACACAAACTATCCAGCAAGCTTATAGGAAAATTCCTTGAAAATATCAATAAATCGACACTGTCATCGATATTCAAATTCTGATGATATCGAAGGATGCTCGATCATATCAAATACCTGTTAAGTTACAAAGGCAACTGCTCTCATATTTTCAAATGTCGAGGAATCGAACCTTGTTTTGATGAAATTGGAATTCGAAACTGATGACATCGAAGAGTGTTTGATTTCCTCGACCAGTTGGTAAAAAGATTCAAAAGCGTTTGAGAGATTGAGTTCGTGTCATCGAGCGACCATTCGATGCTATCGAGAGTATACGCTCGATGATATCGAACCCTACTCGATGATATCAAACTCGGTAAAAAAAAATGATTGTATTTTTTCTGTTGGAACTTTTTGCCTATTTAATGAGAGCTTGCCTTTGGTTGTCGTTAGAAAAAATAGATAGAGCATTTGAGTGTTTAAATCTAGATCATATACCCTAAGACTTTTTCTCTCATGGGAGTTCATCCTCCAATCCACTCTCATCATTGATATTCAATAAAGTGGATTGGGGAATGAACTTCCTCATTCAAGGATCCTACAGCTACCATCTTAATGACAAATCATTAAGCTATGATACCTTGAATGCATAGATGAAGTGAATCACTTTGTTTCTAATGTAGGAAAACATTTAATAGAGTAGGATTCCAGCATAACCTTGACCCGACCCGTTGCCTTACATTGGAACATCATCTGTGTTGCAGTTCAAAGGAGCTGAAGATTCTTCATTATTAAAGGAGGAGATCTTCATCAACATGCTAAATGGGGCTCATCTACATATCTGTAAGTTATTAGAGTCCATAAAACCTTTTGATCATTCCTTTTGTAGGATTGGGTCAAAGGTGCTTCTCACCCCTTTCAAGTCCTCATAGGAGGCCTCCGACGGGAGTGTACATGGGGTTGCTGTGTGTTGACCCTTTCTCTATGGAGAGCATAAAATAGGTCCTTGTGTAGGTCCTTAACATGTGTGGTCTAGAACTCAGGTGTTGTGTGTTGACCCTTGCTCATGTGAGCATAAACTGTCAGGTTCCTTGGCCTGTATGGCCTAAAATCTAGGTGTTGTGTGTTGACCCTTGCTCCTGTGTGGGGCATAAACTTGTGTCATGGAGACACATTAGAGTCAGCCTAGTGTAGGTTGTATTGGTTTAAGGTGAACCTAATTTGAAACCTCCGTTAGTGAGATCCGGTACACTCAAGGGTTGAGTGCGTCCATCGGAAGTGGAGTAGACACGTAGTCGAACCACTAAAAAAATAATTGTGTTTGAGATTGCCATTTACTTCTACTGCTTGTGTGATTTCTCTAAATTTTCTCATTTTACATGTGTATGTGATTATCTGAAACTAAGTAGAATCACACCTCACACACAGTCACATGCATCATGAACTATGTTTCTTATCTTATTTATGTTTTGAATAGTTTTGTGATTGGATCCTCTATTTGGCTTAGAAGCCATTAGAGTTACATTGAAGAAATCCTGATACTTGCATATTTATTCAGGATAGGGTTGATAAGTTTTAAATTATCATAAAATATTAAAAAGTCGTATTCACCCCCCTCTAGAACATATTGGTATATTCCTACTGCAACTAAAGCGGTCATTACCACAATTTCATATCAAAGGTGGAATCGAAAATTAGAGGATTTTTAAACCAAACTCGCTAGGCATTTCTGGTCCAATTTTGATTCTATAAACCAAACTCAATATTTTGATATGAATCTTATATCGAAGATCATATCAAAAGACCTTCGATGCATCGAACTGTTACATAGAATTTACGCGGACTGGGTAAATTTGATGCGGTTTCTAGATTCTTCCAAGTCGGTGCGAAAGGTGGTGCTGTAAAACTATAAATAGGAGTTCCCACGGCATCCATGGGCATCATTTAGGGTTTGGAAGAGAAAAGCACAAGGGTGGAGATCCGTCGCCAAGCATTTTTCCTTTCTTTCTTGGCTTTTCATGCTTTCTTCTAGGGTTTTAGTTCCAATCATGTCTATGGTTGGCTAAACCTCTTAGCTAGGGCTAAGAAGTGAAGCTTGTAGCATGATGAGATGTTTTTATTGCTTTGATTCATGTTTATGTTGAACTTACTTTGATTCTAGTTTGATATTTAAGGAATACTTTCAATTTTTAATGATTTATTGTGACTTAAATTACAGTAGATCTGCAATAGCTTTGAGTATCTTCTTTTCCTGTTTTGAGATTATGGGATTGGTAAATTCTATTGTTTGCCATTGTCTCATGGGCATGGTTTGGTGATGGAATCCCTACCAATTATCATAATTCTCCTCTTTTGAGAATTAGGTCAAAGGAAGTTCAGATTGGATCTTAATTGCTATATTTTCCAATTGGATAGGATAAGACTAATTCCAACTGTGTTACTTAAATCAAGTAAGAAATCACCCTGATTGCTACAAGTGGATCCTTGGAAACCCTAGTTCCCACCTTTGAATTTACAAGTTTTAGTTAAACAATTCACAATTACTCTCTCTACAATTTCGGATTTAGCTTCACATCTTCTTCTAGTTGCTTTCAGAATACATAGAAAATTACTCCCTATGGATTCGACCTCAGTCTTACCGATATTATTACTACGTTGCAACTCTACACTTGGGGTTGTGAATGCTTGCTCAGTCCCTAAGTTGACTTCCACTGAAGGATCTTGAACTTGGGGCCGTGATACCGCTAACTATTCAGGAGACTCCTTAAGCTTAATGCTCTCTTCTTCAACCGAGACATCTATATCGACCATGTTCATAAGAGAACTGTCATCTGTATCTTTCAGGCTTTCTTTAAGCATTCTTATTCTGACCGTGAAATCAGTCTGATGTTGCTTATCTCTTGATGTACCGATCATAGAATTTCTTATATGGTACAACGTAAAACTAGTTGATAAGGGACAATGTCTGGCAAGGTATCACTCGGTCAGATTACTTCTATAATTGCCTGGACAACACTATCTGGATTCTTTTGTACGGATATTCCAGTTTGTTGGCCAAACTTGTTTCTCGCAATGAACTGAATTGGTTCTACTTCTTCCCATAATAATAAGCTTCATTCCCGTTCGAAGTGCCCAAGAAGGGTTTATTATCGGCCAAGACCAGTTCAACTTTATTCTGATTCTAGAAGATCATGAACTGATGTAGGGATTTTAAGTTTGAAATATTACATACTTTTCCCATGTTATGCATTGGTTTTGTAAACATGGTTGCGATTAATCGATCTAATTACACATGTTTTCTCTTACAAATTGATTTTGGGAGCTAATGAGAAAATGACGGTTAAAGGCAATGGTTTGATGCTCAAAGGATTGCCAAGATAAGGATTGGATCTATAGAGGTCAAGATTGATGAATTCAAGAGTCCAAGATCCAAGAAAATCAAGTGAAGAAGAAAGAAATCTAACATTGAAAAGTGCATAAAATCGAAAGTGTTGAACTC
Source organism: Magnolia sinica (assembly GCF_029962835.1). Taxonomy (NCBI): domain Eukaryota; kingdom Viridiplantae; phylum Streptophyta; class Magnoliopsida; order Magnoliales; family Magnoliaceae; genus Magnolia; species Magnolia sinica. The sequence continues at coordinate 38,089,184 of NC_080577.1, forward strand.
GACAGTTTGATGCCATTGAAGTAAGTGTTCAAGGCCATTGAAGGTGGTTCGATCTCAATGCAAAAATAAAGAAAAATCCAATTTTCTTGCTGAACATATTTAAGCACCCTTCGATGCCATCAAAGCGAGTTCGATCTCATAGTCAAAATCACGAATTTATGTATTTCATCCTGGACACTTTAGAGCATATTCTTCAATGCCATCGAGGAGATGTTCAATACCATCGAAGCCAAGTTTGATGCCATCGAAGGACGTGCAATGACATCGATGAATTACATAGATTCAAAAGACGGTGCTGGACAGTTTCTCAATTCGACTCGAGCTCTTTGATGACACATCAGTCGCACAATTATGAACCCTGCTTGTCTTACTGAATTGTGTTTGGTCGATCATTATTCCAATGGGAAGACCAATGTCGCCCTCGCATTGGTCATTGTGGCACGTTTTCTTGGTTGGTCGTACCAAGATAGACTTTCAATCGTGGCCGATTAGGCTTTCTTAGATTCGTGTAACTATATTGACTTCAATGTTGGGCGGGAATAGATCTATATCGATCAACATAGCTTCCTTACCTTTTTTCGTGAACTTCAGTAGCCTATGGACGATGTTATCTTGGACGACATTCCTGAATACAACATATCTATTAGTCAAATGAGACCGATTTTCATGCCACTTGTAATATTTGATCCTTTGTAATTCATCGGCCGAGGGTATCTTATGATTCATAAGAATCCTAATAAACTTTCCAACCAAAAAAATTTTAAAATTTCATCGGCTCTTATGATGTTAAAAGTGTAAACCTTTTGAGATTTGTGTGCGATTGATGCAGTCGACTCCGCTTTGACCACTGCCAAGCATACGAGTGGTTTCTTGGCTACCACCTTGGCAATTGCAATTTTGTAATTTGGGTCATGGTAATATGTCCCTAATGTTGAGTTCTTTTATCTGGAACCCTCTGAAATTGCGGTTTATACTGCTGATATTGAACAATGAATATGAGGAAATGTCCTAGAGAAGGGCGTGTGAATAGGACTTTTCAAATATTTTTGCCTATTTAAAGTCTTGATTGCCTAACTTAAATAATCATTTAGTTTAAAGCAAATAAGGCAATATAACTCTAACAACTTCCAAGCCAGTTAAAGGATCCAATCATAAAGGCTATTGAAGATATGTAGATACAAGAACTAGCCCAGTGTTGTGAGCTTGTGTGTGGAATGTGCTTCCTATCAATTTATTACATTCATTCAATCATATATGCGAAGTTAAAACATTCAAGCATATATAAGCACGATTAAACAGATGCGAAAATGAGAATTCTGAACACAAGCATGTATAGTGGTTCGGCTACGTGCCTACTCCACTCCCGACATCCACACTCAATCCTAGAGTGCACCGGATTTCACTATAAATGATTTTAAAACAGGTTCACCAATAACCTTTACAGTCCTATACTAAGGACAGAAATTTATGCTCTCCTCAAGAGCAAAGGTTTTACACTAAGAACCCACGTTTAGGCTCACCGGCCAAGGTCCCACACTAGGCACTTCCGTTTAGGCTCATCGGCCAAGGTCCCACATAAGAAACCTACGTTTAGGCCCACCGACTAAGGTCCCACATAAGACACCTACGTTTAGGCCCACCGGCCAAGATCCCACACAAGGAACCTAATCGAGTTTGTTGATAGCAAACTCTTAGGCTCAATCCTACACGATAAAAGAGACTAAATTTTGAACTCTTAAATATGATACTTAACGGATTGAGTTCTCTTTTATAGCTCATCTTGGGTTGCTTGATCTTCATGCTCTCGTGCTTGAATTACCTTCCCGGTGCTCCCCCGATCGCGTAGCTTGGATTTTCCTGTTAGTTTGGGTTCATGATCAAGAACCTTGTATAAGATGTACCTATAAAGGTGACCAAGGTAATGGGACTTGGTTGAATCTCCCATGTAGGATAATGAGTGGATTTCCTACGGGATTCAAGCTATGGATGCTATAGAGTATTAAAAGACAAAGGGTTTCCCTATTGGTTTGGCCTTTGTACTCTAGAGAAGGCACGGGTTTATGTTCTTCATTAATAGGAGCTTTAAATGCTCATAGAAGTGAAAGATCATAATGAAGAGAGTATGAACCGTGTATGGATAGAGTCTATATGGGCTAGGATAAACTTGGGATACACTAGAGACTCTATGATACCTATTTCCACTAATTTTGCAAGTTTCTACAAGCCACTTTTATAGATAAAAAGTTCCAACAGATAGAAAATGGCTAATTTACAGTGCTACCGAAGCCAACTTCGGTATCACCAAACTTGCTTCAGTGGTAACGAAATATCTTTCAGTAGTACCGAATTAATTCTACAAGTTGCTGAATGAAAAAGGACCCTTTCGGTGGCATCGAAGTTTGTTCATCGGTGGCAATCGGTGTCACCGAAATATCCATTCAGTGACATGGAATTATTGTTGCAATCTTTTTAGACTATTTTGAGCCCCTTCGGTAACACCAAAAGTATATTTGGTGATACCAAAGGTGCTATTTGGTGGCACCTTTATCCTATCAAAAGTGGACAGATTTTCCTGTTTGTCCATTTAATCATTCATCAAATTGGGACTTGCTAAAGCCTAGACTAAAGGATAGAAAATATGAACTCGGAATTGGCTTTGAATAGATGACTTAAGTAGGTTTTCTTATTTGGGTTGGGATCATCTATTTGCAAGGTCAAGATCGTATAAGCACTTCTTTATCTTCAATGTGGCTTTAATGCTTCTGATCCAGTTGCATCGCTGGTCTTCATTTGCGAAGAACTCATCCATCTTTAAGACACAACTAGTCATGTGCTTGATAAACAAGTGTGAATAGTTGAGTGCACTTACAATCTCCCCTTTTGTCAATTACGTGACAAAAAACAACCTAACCTATGACCGTGTCATGGTCCATACCAATGGCATACCAAAACAATAAAAATTACATATCAAACATAAAAATTTACCACTCAAGACTTGACATGTAATACAAAATCATGCTGCTCTCCCTTAGTGTCTACCAAGAATAACTTGCAACAAGGGAAAAAACAATTTCTACAGAAAACAAACATTGTTTTGGTGAGTATGTTTCTTCTCCCCCTTTTTGTCAATTATTGGAAAAAGATTTACCAAAAAATAAACCAATAACATAGAGATGATAATCCAAAGTGTAAAAAAAAAGGATAGATCATATAATGATATAAGCGTAAAGACTATCATCCAAACAATGAAATATATCATCATAAGTAGTTAAATCATATGTTGGATAGAAAAGATAATCATAAAAGGAATATCTAACATGAGCAGAATAGATATCACGATAAATTCATCAAAATTACTACCCCAAGCTTGGGTAGATTCATCCATCATCCAAACTTTTAAAGGTTAAGCCCTTATGGTCATACTAAAACCAACATATCAAAATAAATTATCTAGATTTAATTAACAACAAGACAACAACAAACTTCATCTAAAAGATCCACCTCCACGTGGAGGGATGAAAGTGCATCAAGACAAGAGCAACTTCGTAATATGCTCCCCAGTATGTTGAAGAGTGTCAAGACGCAGTTCAATTCTAGAGAGCATATTTTTGCATTGCCGGAGATGGCCTTCAATATTCGACTGTCCATCGAGGAGAAGGCAAATTGGATCGTTTTGGCAAAAATGGCACCCCGTGCTGACTGACAATGGACTTGGTGCAGGCACCTAGGTATGACATAAATCCCATCCAGTGGCCATGGGAGTATCTTGAGCTTCGTCGCCGCTCTTGTATTCCTGATTTTCCTTAAGTGTAGTTACAAGCATATTCAGTTGAATTAAAGTTTCTTTGGTGAAGCACATGACAAGATATACCGTCTCATGAGTAGGTGACAACCTAAGGAATTTTGAGAGTTTGCAAATGATACTAGTGAAAGGAAGGCTAGTACAATGATTGCCCTTGACTACTTGGATCAATTATTTCAACATAAGTGTGGGTAGACAGATCTCAATCCCATGAAGGATGTCATAAAGGATATTCAGAACAAAAGGAGATATCATATCTCTAGAAACTTCGCATGGGTATGCATTTGTACTCAGAATCTTGTGTATCACTTCATAGTTGAGTCCAAATGTGATGAATAGAGGAAGTTCCGTTTGTTCCTGGGGATTGTGGAGCTGTCATACAATGCTCGGGTTACTTCTCTCTAGACTCCCAAATGATTCAAAGAACGATCAGTCGGGGGAGTGTGTGTGACTCTAAGATGTAATAGTTGGCTCAGCACTGAAGGAGTGATCTCCTTGACTTTGTTCATGAAGTTAATGCTAATGAATGAAGGATCATCCTCCGTGTCCTGACAAAGTTTAAAAACTGATGAATGAGTTCATATTGGATTTCTCCTCCAAAATACAACAGGTTATCCCACCCAATTGATCCTAAGTAGAGATCAATCCCATGTGGTTCAATAAGAAGGGATTTAATCAATCTGTCATGGACAACTTTGTTCAACATAGCCATTTCTATAGGATTTGAATATTGAGAGTGATTATTTCTTTTGGAGGAATTTTCTCCTCTCGCGGGAGCCTTGCCCTTGTCTCTAACCATTGTTGTGTTGTAGTCATATTTCAGAAATATTAAGCAGAAATAACAATATTTAGTTAAGTTAATGAGGATGCATATATTGGAGCCACAACATGAAATTCCAGATCTTCGGGTATAACATTAAATGCAAGTGGACTATTTCAGCAGCAGATTAAATTATGCATATGCAAATTTAGGTAAACTTATCTCCAAAATTAGATTCCGATAACAAATTTATCGATATAACAAAAAAGAAACTAGAGTCTTCCAATTTCCTAGGAAAGTCAATTATCAAGAAAAAGGATGAATGATGCATCAACATACCAAGAAGAATAGGTTTCCAATTGTAAACTACAATATTCAAAAATCCATGAAAAGAAAGATTATATATATATATATATATATATATTGATATTAACACATAGTTAATTTAGGAAAATCCATCAACAATATCTTCTTGTGGGCATGATAGATGTGCCGCAATTTGTTCCACTGACTATTGGAGTGAGTGAAGCTTTTCTTCCATTGTCTTCATCATCTCACCAAGTCTTGATTGTTCCTCCAAAATTTTCATGAGAGGATTCTTCTGAGGGGTAGAAGCTGTAGGAGCTGAGGTTGGTGAATGGGAATCTAGGCCTCCTTTAACCATTTCATCTTCCTTCCCTGGAAGCTCTTCTTTTACAGATGTTGGATTATCGGTTTCATTCACAGAAGAGAGATTCATTTTCTTGATACTATTCATATTGATTTCTGGGACTGATATAGATTCACCTTCAACTACCCTGAATCCACATTGATGGGCCAACTTACATATCAAATGTTTAATAGGTATTGTTGTGGAGTTAGACACAAATCCTAAAATGATTTCATCGTATATCATGGTAGGCAGGCATAATGGGTCCCCTTTACCAATGTGAGATAGGGTCTCCACCATGAAAGGTGTAAGCTCAATATGATTACCATATCCAGGATAGATGTTGGAAGTATAAATCAGATGGAGTATACAATAATCATGGGACATATTTGTGGCCCATAATGCATTCCCATGATCCCAAGGTACGTTGTTCCGATTGAACAAAAATTTGGTCCAAACAGCCCTTTTTGCTTTAGTTGGTAGGTTTAATTTAGAGGGTTGTTTGGAGCTCAATGGTATTCCTACAAGAGTTGAAATGCGATATGGGGTGATTTTAACTATTCGACCATTGCAGTTAGCTTCAAAACCCCTAGATAATGTGTAATGAGACAAAAATGATCGGACCAAGGTTTCTTTAACTAGCCCTCCAAATAACAGAACTTGTAGCTATCCTTGTCATGAAAGAATTTTCTTCACTTAAAAATTTTCAAGACAATTCACGTCTACTTTTCTTTCACATACAATCCTTCTTTTAAAAAATCTAGAAGCAATGGGACTGGTAGAGATAGGATCTGAAGAGGACGAGGGTCTACTTGATTGGTTAAAAGATCGTTCACACTTTGAAGCACAGAGTTTTTGCCTAGTTCTTGTTGAGTCTTATCTATCATGCTTCTTCTTGGATCTGTTTTCTCTAGTCGCTGATAACTCCATTTAGGAAAATGAAGTGGAATTATAAAGACCTATCAAGAGGCGACGAACCTAAGGCAAGTGATCCTAATTTTTGAGATGTAAGGGGAAAACACTAAGGAATACCTTAGATTTTGTTGATTTTGGTTGCACAACTTTTCTGCTGAACTAGGGTAGAAACGAGAGAAGTGACAGCCTAAAAAAAAATGAGCAGTGAGGAATTGTAAGTAGTTTGACGTGGATCGATTTTCGTAGCACCGAAGGTAAGTTCGGTGTTACCGAAGTATCCCTGTAATTCAGAGGTTGTTGTAACAGATTTTCCTAATACGCATATGTGTTCATGATATGATTTTAACATGGAATTATCAAAATGTTTAGAGGCAAGGAATCCTCATATTTAACAATTAAACCAGTCATAAGGCTTAATCCTTTGGTTTGACTCTAATACTTATATAGGACGCATGATCCTCAGATATATGATTTAGATCACATGGACCACTGGGGTCGCTTTTCAATATTCTTGAGGGGATGATGTCATGTGAGCCAATAGATTACACATTTGGCTCTCATCCTTCATATTTAAAAGTTTTCCTTCTATTTGGTTTTTTAGGTTGGGAATGATTGTAGTTGTAGATGCCATAAATATTTTTAGTGACTTTTGGTCATCTTCACTTTCGAATTCACTGTTTTCAGAATTAGATTCATCTAAGTCATCCCATGCTGCTGCCATAGATTTTACCTTTGATTTCTTAGATGGACACTCAGTGGATATATGTCCTTACTTCTAGCAATTATAGTGTAAGCCCCGTGTCCTAATCCGTATTGTTCCGTTAGCTTCCGTGGTCCTTCCGGTCAAATTCCGGCAACCTTCACACCGTATTCGGTGTTTGCGCACAATCCTAAGCAAGGTTCCGCGCACCGACGTCGGCTTGGTCCGAAAGTTATATCATAGCGACCGCGTCGTCGCCGCGGTTCCAACGCCGTGACTTGCGCACCGAACCGATACCCAGGCTAGAAGATGCCGATCAGCGTTTATTCCGAATAAACACCGCGCGTTGCGGATTTCGAGAGAATCTCTACAATTAGTCCCATCAATCAACCATTAAAGCATCCCATACCTCAAGTATAAAAACCCATCTCCACCTTTTACAAAAGTCTACCCTCTTTCCACCTCACCACTCCTCTTTTTCCCATTTTCAACATCAACCATACCCCTTTTACAATTTTCAACCCAAACCATCCCCCATCACTCCATCACCCATCTCTTTCTCTCTCTCTCTCTCTCCCTTACAAGTCTCTCTCTCATTCAAACTCTCCCATAGCAAGTCCCATACGTATGAGTCCCCCATGGTGAGAAAATTTCATTTGTGAGGCCCACTTTTCCCACCCCTTCATCTCTCATCTCAACCATCCATTTCTCATCTTCCTCCATCAAAGAGTAGCACAAGGAGCTAAGGAAGCCAAAGGAGCAAGAAGATCAAGTGGTGGGTGTCTTGATAGGGTAGATTTCGATATTTTTAAGATGGGCCAAGTGAGGCCAACCGATCAATGGTTTGGATCTCACTTTGGACCCTAAGATGTGGCCGATGGTCCACTTGGATCATCATGATCATTCCATGATGGGGCCATTCTCCATGGACCCCATCATGATGTTTATTTCCTTACATGCTTAGGGTCATCTAGACCGTTTATTTTAAGTGGAGAAGGGATCTCCACCGTTGGATTTCGATTTCATGGACCCACATGTAATGAGACCCACTTGATGTATGATTTAGTGCAAGGGAGGGCCCATAGTGCCGGGGTCCCTCCATCACACGGTCCCACTCTCTATCTCTCTCCCTTTTTATTTTATTTCTTTTTATTTACTTTATTTTATTTTATTTTGTTGTTATGATGATGAGGTTGTGTGGCCCACTTGAATGGACCCCACCATGAGGTAGGTACCTTATCCAAACCATTTAAAAGTGGGGCCCACTTTATATGTGTAGTACCCTGCCATCCATCCCTTGGTGGCCCACCTAAGCAGGCCCACCTCCTAGCTATATGGCAAGTCCAGCGTCCAGGGACGCTGGACGTTGCTGGAAAGAAAACACAAAAAAATCAGCTTTTTCCCAAGCCTTGGGGTGGTCCACTCATATAGGCCCCACCTTGATGCATGTTTTCAATCCATACCATCCATTCCCTTCCCAACCACCTTTTAGGCGTTGAGCCGAAATATGGGACCAATCAGGCCTTCGGGCGGGCCATACCGTAGCAAAGGGTGGTCTTTACCATTAAAACCTTCCCTATTGTTTTTATGCGCCGAAACAGGTCCAATATTGGGCTCGTTTAGCTTGTCTAGGGCCATGGAAGGCCATTGGATGGAGTGGATGGCTTGGATATGGACCCCACCAGTAAAATCCTCGAGAAAATAGAAATTAAAAAAAAAATTATACTGAACACAGCAGCTGCTGCTGCTGTGTCAGAGCCGCAGCAGGCGCTGCCTGCGCTCAGCGGGCGGGCGGACTGGCCGCCGTACAGCCCAGCACGGCTGTAGCCGTGGGCCCCTACCTGACGTGGGCCCACCCCAAAAATCAGCTCGATCCAAGACTCAGGTGGCCCACACCGTAGGAAACAGTGGGATTAGACTTCTACCTTTGAAATCCTTTTGGGGTCCACAGAAGTTTTGGATCAGGGTGAGATTTGTTTTCACCCTTCAACTGGGCCCATGTGACCTTATCAGCGGGTTGGATGGCATCTAAACATTATGGTGGGCCCCACATGGAGCCCACAGTGATGCATGTGTTTTGGCCACCGTCCAGGCAGACGGTGGGGCCAGCTATGATGTTTGTGTTTTCCCCACCGTCCAGGGACGGTGGGCCCGTGGGTGCGTGCGTGTGTGGTGCGTGCGTGTGGTGTGTGCGTGTGTATATTTATATATTTTATATATATATATATATACATATATATAATATTATATGATATATAATATTATATGTACTGTATGTATATTATATATATTTTTATTGGCGTGGGAGGACCATTTCATTACTTGTGGCCTATGGTTGAGGCCCACTTTGATTTATATATAAGGCCCATGGGTCGAGGCCCATTGAGATGTAATGTAGCTAATGGGTTGAGACCCATTTGATGCATGTATGGGGCCCAACTGGCGAGGCCCATTTGATACATATAAGGCCCATTTGATGCACTCTAAGGCCCACGGGTTATAGCCATTACAATGTACATAAGGCCCATTGGTACGGTCCATTGATATGGCCCACTTAATGAATATAAGGCCCATGTGATTTGGCCCATTTGACGTATTTAAGGCCCAATGGGATGTACCTAAGGTCCATTGCAATGTGCGATCCCAACATGATTTATGTAATGATGTTTACGACGGGTAGTACCTTGGGAGCAATGGCGGTTTGACGTCCCCATTGCAAGTATAGTGTTGGTTAAAAGTCCGCATTATGACTTTCCCTTGGGCCCATACGTGTAATGTGTAGGCCGTTTAGGCCCATCTTCATTATAAATATCATCTATCCTATATAACATGTTTAATTCCATGATTCATGATCATATGCATCATACGTATGCTTGATATGAGAAATGACTGATCATAGCATATGCCTTTGGGCAGATTGTTTAGGGGCTCCCATACAGGGGGTGTTGCCCTACATAAGCGCACGATACGCGCAGGATTGCTGTATGACTGGATAGTGTGATTCATGCATTTGCATTGTGTGATATTGTTACTGTACGCCCTAGCGACATCAGGGCCATAGCCTCCACAGACGCATCGTGGTTGGCAGGATTGGATACCGGAAATACTGTTCTACATGGGGTGCGATAGATATCCCTGGGTGAAAGTCCCTAAACCCTTATGGTACCAGGAGGTTGCTCCAACGTCTAGACCGAGTGGATGCATGAGCGCTGAGTGCCGATTACCAGACGGTTGCGCTTTCCACTGTGTCGTGGTCGGTTGGAAGGGGGTGCGGCCTTACCCGCCCGAGAGTAGGGGGCAATGCTAGGCTGAGTCTAACCAGCTCGAGGAATGGGTCCGCTATTGACGAGCCGAGCCCGATATTGGCAGGCGGATAGTGAGGTCTTTTCCACTCACCTTATTGCGCGCGATGGGGCGGCAATCTGGCTTGGAGTGTACTAGACCCCGGTGATATTCCAGATTTGAGCCGTATTGACGTGTGGACTTAGATGAGGATTTGTATGCTTGACTTGCATTTCGCATTGCATGGCCTTGGTATGGCCGACATCATTCTTTGCACCGCATGGCCTTGGTACGACTAATGGGATTCTTAGCATTCATCAGCATGTTCCGCATTACTCTGATACTGCATAACTACATTATCACCTTGAGCATACACTTTCACCGCCCTCTAAGCTTTCTATAAGCTTATGCACGACCGTTGCGTGCAGGTGACGTTGGATCGCAGCAGCGCTGAGGCTTGGACGCGTGGCTGATCTTTAGGAGCTCTTTTTGTCTATCATCATTGTATTTCCCTTATGCTCATTGTACTTGTAAAGTTTTTTATTATAGTGGAAATGTGATGGAGTTTTTGGTTGTTGTTTGTGGGTTATGCCTTTGGTTATGCTTATTACGAATCAAACTGATGTACAAAATCCCCCTTGTAGCATCCCAGGATCGGAACCTGGCGAATGGGCGCTGGGAGTCAAGAATGGGGTTCTACGGAGGCTGTCAGCGCCGGATTCGGCGATCGGGAATTTTGTGAGCCCGGTTTCCGAGTTTGGGGCGTGACATATAGCATTGGAGTTATTTGGACTTCCTAAAGGTTTTACCTATATGTCGTCTATGGTCCAGCTGAACTTCTTTATTATTGTATGGTCTCCTACAGTTCTTGTTGAAGAATTTTTTTGAACCATTGAGCCAACAGAGCTACCTCCTTATCAACATCTTCCTCTTCATTTTCATGTTCCTCTATTATATTCATGTCTTTGGTAATTTTGAGGGCATTATTCTTGGTTTTTGTAGAAGGTTTGAAGTGTAATTCAAAAGTTTGTAGGGAACCTACTAGTTCTTCTACCTTCATTTCTTCTATATTTCTACATTCTTCAATAGTAGTGACCTTTGAGTTAAAATGTTCTGGTAGAGATCTCAGAATTTTACTACATATTTTGGGTACCGAAATTCTTTCTCCAAGTCCTCCTATGGAGTTGCATATACCATTTAATCTTGTGAAAAACTCCATGAATGTCTCATCTTCTTCCATCTTTATATGTTCAAACTAAGATGTTAAGAGTTGAAGCCTTGACATTTTTACTGTGTTTGTTCCTTCATGGGCGGTTTCCAATAACTCCCATGTTGCCTTAGAGTTTACACACATACTTATCTGATGAAATACTTCTTGTGAAACTTCGCAGCAGATTGCATTCATGGTTTTGGCTTCACACATCCTCATCTCTTTGTCATACTGGGTCCATTTGGCCTTTAGTTTTGGTTTGGTGATTGTTGTGTCATCCTCGAGAACAATTTGTTCTGTTGGTACAATATATCCATTTTTTACAATCTCCTAAACATCATCATCTAAGGCCTAGAGAAAATATATCATTCTAACCTTCCAGTATGCGTAGTTTATTCCATTAAAGATGGGTGGTCGTAAGACAGATGGTCCCTCTACTTTGCCCATAATTCTTTCTTCAATCAAGATCTTCCTTTAGCTTCTTAAACCGTTTTCAGAGGAACCTAGTTCTGATATCAATTGAAATTGCGGTTTATACCACTGATATTGAAGAATGAATATAAGGTAATGTCCTAGAGGGGGGTGAATAGGACTTTTCAAATATTTTTGCCTATTTAAAGTCCTAATTGCCTAACTTAAATAATCATTCAGTTTAAAGCAAATAAGCCAATATAACTCTAACGGCTTCCAAGCCAGTTAGAGGATCCAATCACAAAGGCTATTAAAGATATGTAGATACAACAAGTAGCCTAGTGTTGTGAGCTTGTGTGTGGAATGTATTTCCTATCAATTTATAACATTCATTCAATCATGTATGAGAAGTTAAAATATTCAAGCATATATAAGCATATGATTAAACGGATGCGCAAATGACAATTCCAAACACAAGCATATATAGTTGTTCGGCTACGTGCCTACTCTAGTCCTAATATCCACACTAAATCCCAGAGTGCACCAGATTTTACTATTAATGGTTTTAAAACAGGTTCACTAATAACCTTTAAAGTTCTACAATAAGGACACAAATTTATGCTCTCTGCAAGAGCAAAGGTCCTACACTAAGACCCCACGTTTAGGCCCATCGGCCAAGGTCTCACACTAGGCACTTCCGTTTAGGCCTACCGACCAAGGTCCCACACACGGCACCTACGTTTAGGTCCACCAGCCAAGGTCTCACACAAGGCACCTCCGTTTAGGACCACCAGGCAAGGTCCCACACAAGGAACCTATGTTTAGGCCCACCGGCCAAAGTCCCACATAAGGAATGTTTATTGATAGCAAAGTTTTAGCCTCAATCCTACATGAGGAAAGAGACTAAACTTTGAACTCTTAAATATGACACTTACTTATCAAATTGAGTTCTCTTTTGTAGCTCATCTTGGGTTGCTTGATCTTCGCACTTTCGTACTTGAATCAGTTTTCCGGTGCTCCCCCGATCGCGTAGCTTGGATTTTCCTTTTGGTTTGGCTTCACGATCAAAAACCTTGCATAAGATGTACCTATAAAGGTAACCAAGGTAATATGAGTTGGTTGAATCTCCTATCTAGGATAATGAGTGGATTTTCTAAGGGATTCAACCAATGGATGCTCTAGAGTATCAAAAGACAAAGGGTTTTCCTATTGGTTTAGTCTTTGTACTCTAGAGAAGACACAAGTTCATGTTCTTCATTAATAAGAGCTTTGAATACTCATAGAAGTGAAAGAACATAATGAAGAAAGTATGAACCTCATATGGATAGAGTTTAGATGGGCTAAGATAAGCTTGGGATACACTAGATACTCTATGATGCCTATTTTCACTAATTTTGCAAGTTTCTACAAGCCACTTTTATAAATAAAAAGTTCCAACGGATAGAAAATGACTAGTTTACGGTGCTACTGAAGCCAACTTCGTTATCATCGAACTTACTTCGGTGGTAGCAAAATATCTTTCGGTAGTACCGAATTAATTCCACAAGTTGCTGAATGAAAAGGGTCCCTTTCGGTGGCACCGAAGTTTGTTCGTCGGTGGCAATCGGTGTCACCGAAATATCCAGTCGGTGACACCGAATTATTGTTGTAATCTTGCTAGACTATTTTGAGCCCCTTCGATTACACCAAAGGTATCTTCGGTTATATTGAAGGTGTTATTCGGTGGCACCTTCATCCTACTAAAAGTGGACAGATTTTTTAGTTTGTCCATTTAATCATTCATTAACTTGGGACTTGCTAAAGCCAAGATTAAAGGATAGAAAATATGAACTCGGAGTTGGCTTTGAATAAATGACCTAAGTAGGTATTCTTATTTGGGTTGGGATCATCTATTTGCAAGGTCAAGATCGTAGAAGCAGTTCTTTGTCTTTAATGTGGCTTTGATGCTTCTGATCCTGTTGCATCATCGGTCTTCATTTGCAAAAAACTCATCCATCTATAAGACACAACTAGTCATGTGATTGACAAACAAGTGTGCAAAGTTGGGTGCACTTAGACCCTCTTGCAAGAGTTCCTCATACCTAGAGACATTTTTGGTCAAGTCATATAGATCTATGAACTCCGTCCCTATGAACATTTTAATAAGTTTATATTTGAGCCCATTTTGTGCTAGCTACACAAATTTGGCTTCGATCATGACAATCTTACATTAGCTCTTCGCTCTTTTGAACCGAGTAATATAACTCTCACAAGTCTCTCTCAGTAATTGCTTAAGGAGGACGATATTGACCATAGTTATTTCTCTATTTTTAGAGAAAAACTTAGTATGGAATTTCTCCTCCATCTTTTGCCAACTGCGCACTGAATCTTATAATAAGTTCAGATACTATGTTTAGGCTGCTACTATTAGTGTGTGACCAAATAATTGCAACTTATGATAGTCGTCATTCACCAACTCTTTGTACTGCATAGCAAATCGGCCAACATGTTCGATAGTCGATTGACCAGAATCGCCTCAAAACAAGGCAACGTTTGGCTGACAATTTCATAGCAATGGATGTTGCCGATTTATCTATTCGAAATATGGTTTATGATACATTAGGATAGTATTGCGGCCGAGTACTTGATGTATAATCTGCTGGACAATTTACACGATTTGATCTCGATCCACTTATTGAGGTTTAAAGGCCGGTGGTGGGTTGGAGCCAAATCGGTTCAATTGTTCCTGGAATAAAGGATTCCTGGGGAATTGTTGAGGATTAAATCCTCTTGGTAACCCTTGATTTTAATTTTTAGGTATGAAATCTCTAGCCTCTCGCTCTGGTCGTTTAAGTTCCACATGAGGCAGAATATTTCACATCTCCTGAATTGGGATCAGTGATGGATTCCTTTGTAGAAGTGGCATAGATGACAACTAAGCTGCATTGCCGATAAAGCTTCCTTCGGCATTATATTGCATCACCAAAGGCGTTCGCTTGACCATCATAGCCATTAATCAATGCATGACCTTAGTCTGGCTGGCTATGTATCTGTTAATATTTTCATTTTGAATACGAAATTGCTCAACTTGAGCTCTTCTATATTCTTGTACATGCTGAATATTCATTTGTACATCTCAATGTATGACCATTATCTCATTTGGAGGAATAGTTCGAGAGGTAGGTGCTCCTTCCTTGTCCCCGGCACCGAGCGTTGAACTATTGTTCAAATTCAACGCTTCGGGGGTTGCTTAAACCGGCATGTCTTTGATTGGAGGTGGTGCGATTGGTGTAAAGGGATCGATCCCAATACTTTAAGTACTTCTTTTATTAATAATTGGCAATATTATGCTGGTAAATTAGAAACAGGGTCCCACCGGTCATGCCAAAAACTGTTGGTGGTTTGCACGCCAGTACACAATAAATATTTATGGCAACCAAGTACTTTTTTCTTTAGGGTCTCACTGGGCATGCTAAAAACTGTTGGTGGTTTACATGGCCAGTTCAGAGTAAATATTTAGGGTAACGAAGTAGTTTTTTCTTTAGGATCCCACCGAGCGTGCAAAAAATTGTTGGTGGTTTACATGGCCGGTGCACAACAAATATTTATGGCAACTAAATAGTTTTTTCTTTAAGGTCCAACCGAGCATGCGAAAAACTATTGGTGGTTAGTGTTTAATAGTTGGAATGCGGGCATGATAGAATTGAAATTGTGACTCAATTCAAACCAAACAACTATGACTCCAAGCGCCATGATAGGCAGACACATGGTGTATGACCGAGATTTGATGAGATCGGTTGCCTATTCAACCACTCGCTCAATATATAAATAGGATCGGACAATATTTAGAGGGTAGGGTTTGTCCTCTAATGATGGGTTACACATTTGCCTTCGTACGGAAGGACTTTTCACTACAAATAAATGAAAATGAGGAAGGGATTCTTATAGTCGGCCGTGAAGAATAACTGCAAAAAGTGAAGAATTGAATCCAATGTGTGAGTGTAGACTCAAATTATGGCTAAGATTATCAACTACTTGATTAATGCTACGGATTATACTATGGAATGTAAACAACTAGCTTAAAGTAAATGATTACACTAAGAAATGTAATTTACTTGGAAAGGAAAGTAGATCAATTACACTTAGAAAGGTAATTGAAAGACAATGCTTAGTTTTGATTGAGTTGGTATGAGGCAAAATCTTCCTCTTGCACTATTTATAGCTTTAATCTAGCCATCTAGATTGTTCCCACGTTCTGACGATTGCTATAACCGTTCAACACTACACGACCTTTCGGCGACTTCCTTGTTGTTAGTGCACTTATTTGCACTCATGCTTGTCAATTACGTGACTAGTTGTGTCATGTAGTCAGATGCGTTCTTGGCAAGTGAAGACCGGCGACGCAACTGGATCAGAAGCATCAAAGCCACATTGAACACAAAGAACTACTTCTACGATCTTAACCTTGCAAATAGATGATCCTAACCCATATAGGAATACCTACTTAGGTCATTTATTCGAAGCCAATCCCAAGTCCATATTTTATATCCTAAGTCTTGGCTTTTTCATATCCCAAGTTGTTGAAAGATTAAAAGGACAAATAAGAAAATTTATCCACTTTCAATAGGAAGAAGGTGTCATGGAATGATACCTTCGGTATCATTGAAGATACCTTCAATGTTACTGAAGGGGCTCAAAACTGTCTAGTAACATCACGAATATAATTCGGGATCACCGACTGCCACCGATAAATAATGTTCAGTGCCACCGAAAGGGACTTATTTTGATCAATAACTTGAGGAATTAATTCGGTATTACCGAATGATATTTTGGTACCATCGAAACAAGTTCGGTGATATCAAAGTTGGTTTCGGTAGCACCGTAAACTAACCATTTTCTGGCTGTTTTCTATCCATTA
The DNA here is from genome assembly GCF_029962835.1 of Magnolia sinica. Classification (NCBI taxonomy): domain Eukaryota; kingdom Viridiplantae; phylum Streptophyta; class Magnoliopsida; order Magnoliales; family Magnoliaceae; genus Magnolia; species Magnolia sinica. The sequence goes on from NC_080577.1 coordinate 38,105,810, forward strand.
GAAGCTTTTATTTATAAAAGCGGCTTGTAGAAACTTACAAAATTAGTGAAAATAGGCACCATAGAGTCTCTAGTGTATCCCAAGGTTATCTAGCCCATTTAGACTCTATCTATATGAGTTTAATGTTCTCTTCATTGTGATCCTTCACTTCTATGAGCATTCAAAGCTCTTATTTAATAAAAAAAACATGAACTTGTGCCTTCTCTAAAGTACAAAGACTAAACCAATAGAAAAATCATTAGTTCTTTGATACTCTAGAGCGTCCATAGGTTGAATCCCTTAGGAAATCCACTTATTATCCTATATAGGAGATTCAACCAACTCTCATAACCTTGGTCACCTTTATAGGTACATCTTATGCAAGGTTCTTGATCGTGAAGCTGACCCAACAAGTAAATCCAAGCTACGCGACCGGGGGAGCATCGAGAAGTTGATTCAAGTAGGAGAACGCGAAGATCTAGCAACCCGAAACAAGCTACAAAAAATAACTCAATCCGACAAGTAAAAGTCATTTTAAAAGTTCAAATGTTTAGTCTCTTTCCTCGTGTAGAATTAATGCTAAGAGTTTGCTATCAACAAACTCAATTAGGTTCCTAGTGTGGGACCTTAGACGGTGGGCGTAAAGGTAGGTTCCCAGTGTGGGACCTTGGCCGGTGGGCCTAAAGGTAGGTGCCTTGTGTGGGACCTTGGCCGGTGGGCCTAAACTTTAGGTGCCCTATGTGGGACCTTGGCCGTGGGCCCAAACGTTGGTTCTAGGTGTAGGGCCTTTGCTCTTGCGGAGAGCATAAATTGTGTCCTTAATGTAGGACTGTAAAGGTTATTGGTGAATCTGTTTAAAACCATTGATAGTGAAATCCGGTGCACTCAGGGATTAAGTGTGGATGCTGGAAGTGGACTAGGCACGTAGTCGAACCACTATAAATGCTTGTGTTTGGAATTGTTATTTGTGCATCTGTTTAATCATGTTTATGTATGCTTGAATGTTTTAACTTCTCTTACACGATTGAATTAATGTTATGGATTGATAGGAGGCACATTCCACACACAAGCTCACAACACTAGGCTAGTTGTTATATTATGCATATCCTTTATAGCCTTTGTGATTAGAACCTCTAACAGACTTGAAAGCTATTAGAGTTATATTGCTTTACTAGCTTTAAATTGAATGATCATTTAAGTAAGATAATCAAGTTTTTAAATTGACAAAATAATTGAAAAGTCTTATTCACCCCCCTCTAGGACTTTGCCTCATATTTGTTCTTCAGTATCAGCGGTGTAGACTACAATTTCACTTGACACCTATCCTAATAACTGCTCCTTCACGATCACTCTTCTATCAGTCGCTTAAAAAATAATATGGTATCGCTTGATATGCTCTAGCTGTATTACGAAGAAATCCTCTCTGCATGTCTCTGCATATCCTCAAAAAACACAATGCGAATCCACACAGATCATAGGTAACTAGCTCTGATTGGTTCTCATGAGGAGTGGTGACCATAGGGATTAACACACCTTCAACTAACTGACATGCCTTGTCTTTTATTTGAATAACTTGATGCATAATTGGACCCGTTAAATTGTCCTTCGTTGCTCGCATTATATATATATATATATATATATATATATATATATATAGGTTAGCCCATGGTTGAGCCACAACCAACCTCAACTACCAATGTAATTTATGAATGGACAGGGCATTCAACAAAAAAATCAAAACAAAAATATAAAACAGGTAGGTGTGTAAATCCACATAGGTATGTAACCATTAAGGGCCTATTTGGCCAGGTGCATTAGGTCGTATTAGATGGGATGGTATTCATAATCCCATCTAATAAATTTGGTTGACATGTTTGGAATGGAGGGTGAAAATCATTTTGAGATTGATGCCCAAACACAGTGGTTATGGGTGGGATTTTGCCATCCCTCGTTGATTCTCTGAATCCCACCTCCACGAGTTGTAAGGGAAGGGTGGGGCCTCCACTCGTGGGTCCCAACTTGATGCGTATGTTTCATCCAAGCTGTCCATCCAATTTTCCATTCTGTTTTATCCTTAAAACCCAAAAATGAAGTCTACCCTCATCCTAAGTGGGCCACAAAGACAGAAAACTCCTACCTCACACTCGCATGCATAGAATTTTATAGTGGGTTTCTACTTATGGGACCCATAATGAGGTAGCTATTAGATCCACACCATCCACCTCTTTAATTGGATTATTTTGACCACTGGAACCAAAAATCAAGTTGATCCAACCATCAGTGGACCACACTCTAGGTGATGGTGGGTTGGTAAGACCCACTCACGTCACTGCTCGCCGAGGTGGGGTGGGGTGTCCCACTCGTGACCCCGCCTTGATGTATATGATATATCCACACTGTACACCGGTTTCTCTATATCATTTTAGGCCATGGGCCAAAAAATGAGGCAAATTTGAGTTTCAAGTGACCACACAGAGGGAAATGAACTCCTGCTGTTGAAACCTTTCAAGGCTCTCTATGGGGTCCATAATCATCAAAACCAGTCAAAATTAGGATCCATAAGACCTGCTCGAGCTGACCTACTTGGTGAACGGATTGGATTGTCCAAATGGAGCCCACCTTGATGGTGACACAAAAAAATATATAGAAATGATTTACACATTTTCAATCCCATGATTTATCTTTCCCAAACAAGATTTGGCTCCAATCCTGCTGAATAGAAGTTACTCTCATATCTTCCAAACATGCTATTAAAAGGCATGGGATGCACCCAATCCAAAGACAATACCATACACATGCATTTAATACTACTTTTTCAATTCCATCCAGCTTAATCCCACCTATTGTAGGTGGACAAACGGGCCTAACTGGGCAAGGAGAGCATACCTTCATCCCCATATTTCATTTTTTAAACCTGAGTTGTGTTGAGTCATGTGGGTGACGGGTAATGGATTGCGACTGGCGTTCGGGCTTTAAATACTGGTCTGTTCAGTAAAGGGGTCTGTCCCAGACCGAACCAGTGCCAATGCCACTTTGCCAACTTGAGATCTTAGAGATGTTCTCTTTCTTTCTTTAATAGCTTTTTTTTTTTTTTTCCTGAATATAAAAATGCAAAGCAAAAGAAAGGAATTGTTGACTCGGATGGATTGCTTTTAAAAAGTAGGGTCTCCAAACAGGTCAGACATCCTTCCACATCACTGCTAGTTGAAACGCTGCCGGTCACATGAATGAGGAGGGAGGGTCTAAAAAGCTAAAAATGCAGCCGATTGGTGGGCCTCTGTGCCCCTAGTAAAACACGTCATGATTTTGAAACCTGACCAGAGTCCATGTCTTTTTGTCTGCCTCTCTTTCTCTCTCTCTCCAAGCCATGTTTGAGCCCATCTTTCACCGGTGATTATATCACTTCCCTCTCACACGTGGCAAACATTTCACATGTGTGCCCGATCCATGCTCCTTCTCAGGTGGGTCCCACGGTGGTTGAGGCTGGTCAAATAAGGTGGTCAATAACGGTGGCCGTAATGGCCACCATCATTATCGTTATGACACGGGCATCTCTTCTAACACCGTTATGGTATTTCTGTTTAAAAATCTGTTTCAGAACTATTTCGAGCCATTACGGTCCATTACAAGATGTTATGGGCTGTTACAAAGCTGTTATAGGCAATTTCTCTTATAATAGCTGTTACAATTCTTTAATGCCTGTAATGCGTGATAGTTATGGCCATTACGGTTACATAACCGTTATTTTATACCCTACCGTCCAACTTGACGCTTTCACATGGATTCCACATTACCACGTGTGAGAGGCAAGTAACCGTCCAACCTGACGCTTTCACATGCATTCACCGTGACTGGTGTAAGTTCCTTGGAGATGCTATGGTCATCAGCTTGGCACGTATCAATCAACATGGCCTACCGCATGTGGCTGTATCCATCCATGTCGGAACGGTCCATGGGGACAAGTTACTCGTGCCTCACCAGTCTCTTCTCTCCCGGTGTGATTCCTTGTCAAGAAAATCATGCCTATGCCTATGTATTTGATCATAAGGTGGACCTTATGTGTGTCTTGAAATTTGGACCATCGATCAATTTCTCTTCACAGCTCGATTCTTCTTCCGGACATTTGAGTTCCGTCCATCTTGGTCACTCGTGTACATTCCTCATTGCCACGTGTGAGAGGCAACTAGGTTATGGCACTAATATGACTATGATTAGTGTTAAGCTCCATGAAGATGTTATGGTCATCAGCTTGGCACTTGTCAATCCTCATGGCCCACCACAAGTTGCTGATAACTATCCATGTTGGATGCTCCCTAGGGGCCAGTTATCTGGGCCCCACCGGTCTCCTGTCTATCTCTTGGTTGACACGTGGAGGAAAATCAGAGGTTAGTTGAGTGGGACATTATTATCTGGTTAGCACAATTTGCTAACGGACTCACATGTCACTATTTCTCTCTCAATTATTGTATAATTGTGTCGCATCCAAGCAGATGTAGGTCGCGCAATTTTCGGAATGTGTTTTGCACCTAAAGTTTTCTTTCTAAATTGAAACAGCTAATTGTTCTGACATGATAGATTCCAGTTTCTATTGACCGTTTCATTACATGGTCTGATCAGATCAACGGCAGACTGCGAACTTTTTGGGTAATTGGTGGCTAACTCATTAATCCTTCTTTGGTTGAGTCCGATTTGAAAGAATTTAGAGCAAGGGTGGTTTGGCACCATGGATTTGGGAGGATTAGAGGGGATTTCAAATCCCCTTGTTGTTTCACACCATAAAGTAATTGGCGGTTTGAAATCCTGGTGAAAGCTTGAATTATATCTAAAATACTGCCAAAAGTTGCATGTGTAATATGTGTATTACTAGATTATTATACTATTGGGCACATGGCCCACTAATGATATTTATCAATTGCATCACTATAATTACTTTAATATGATGATCAACATTGTCCAAATATTATTCATGTAAATCAATGGTTAGAAATTGTTTGTTAGTCACTCGGACATGATCTTGTTCTTATGACCCATTCGACACTTGGAATTTCATCATTTTCAAGCAAAGTATATATTTTATGGGCTTATTACAACCATTATGCCAAACATTACGTAAGTTCACTAATTAGAAATATTAAAGTTGATTTAGTAATTAAATTCAAACTCCTATAAATATACTATGTATAACTACTTTTGGATTAAAGTTGATTCCCAATCCAGGATGCGAAACATAACAGGAGGATTTCAAATCCACGCTCTCAAACGGTTATAGCTACTTGGATTGACTGGTTCAGTCAAAACTCGACCGGACTCAATCAACTCCAAGTTGCGTTGGACTCAAACGGGTCATCAATTCATAGTCCAGAGGTATTCTAATCCGCTAGAGTTATTACTGCAGAAGTGTTTTATGGCTAAGAGATTGCATAATCTTATCACGTTCTTCATCAGCTATTAAGTGATGAGTGGATGACCAAACCTTGATCGGCTCGGTCTACTTTTTTCTTATACCACTAGGGGCTAGTGATGGTGCAAAAATCACAGCAATCCCATGATTTCAACCGTTTGGATTATTTACATCATCAAACAGAAATGCTTCTTTGGATTCGTAAGCATTCTCCATGGTGGGGCCAAATTGAATGAGCGATGGATTTTCCGAGTTGATGATTTGACCTATTTTCTTTCTCTACTAGTACTGTTTTGTTCTACAATTTTCATGCTATTAATGGCATGGTTTGGATCATTTGATGAGTGTGACAGTGTGAAGCATGGCCCGCTCTAGTGGTACGAATGGGAGGTATGGTTTGAATCAAAATGATTGTCCGCCAACAAGAAATCATCTATCGAAACCCACGAAATGATTTTAGAGCTAACTAATGGTCCTCATTAGTTCATTTGCATGTGGAAGTGTCCCGATTGAAATCTACTCCATGTCCAAGCTAGACCAAGCTCAACTCGACAAACATGACTTAGTTCGAATCAAGTTGACTCGAATTGGGTTTTGAAATTGCAGTGGAACTGCTAATTGAAATATGGAATTATGTCATCCAGGCCAATAGAGAGTCGTAATCACACATATAGACGTCAATAGGTATGCAAGTAAAGCAACAAGTCTATAAGATAGTGTACATGTGTGTGCAGGATGTATTATATGTTCTAGCATATATCTAATGAAGCAAGCATATAATTAAGCATTCACCATACAAGCATTAGCTAAAGTGGTAGACTGAGTGAAAGATACCTCATTTCAACACTAAGGTCTTGGTATCGATTCCCTAATGGGGGTGGCTAATAGTGAAGTGTGAACTGACAGTAGGTGTACTAACAAGCTAACTAAAAATAAAATAAAAGTAAACAGATATACAAATCACAATCCCAAACACAACAATGTATAGTGGTTCCACTACTTGCCTAATCTACTCCCAGCAGATGCACTCTCTCTTAGAGCGTACCGAATTTCACTATCCAATAGCTTTAAATCAGGTTAGCCATGAACCTTCACAACTTACACTAGGTTAACTAAGGAGCCTACACAAGACAACCTTAGGTGCCTACACAAGGCAACTAGTCCTACATAAGGACAATAATTAGGAGCCTACACAAGGCAACCTATGCCTATGCAAGGCAATGCTTGCACAAGGCAACGGGTCCTACACAAGGACACTACTAGGAGCATACATAAGACAACTTATGCCTACACAAGGCAATGTGTTGAGGGTCAAATATTACATATTAGACCCCATTTATTACCTGGATTTATGGGTATGATACTGTTTAACGCCCGGTTTTAATTGTGTTTTGTTACAGGATGCAATCAGGAGCTTAAACTGAAATTGGGTATTAAAAGTGTGGATTCGGCACTCCGATGTCACAAAAGCAGGGGACGGACTCCTGGGGATTGGGATCGACGATTTTACACAGCCGAGATCCGAAAAATCGAGAAACTGAAGCTCAAGTGGCCTGAAAGTCAGCTGATATGGTAGGGCAATATCTAGAGGTCTTCATGGCTCGAGGACCAAAAACTAACCGTACACGTCAAATTTCAGCCATTGGATCCTCGTGAAAGTGGCTGAACTAATAGATCAGCCCATAAAACCCTGATTTGGGGCCCACCCGCTGTCCAGATACGCTTTAACTTCGGCCCCCACGGCTCAAATGAAATGGGGAACAAGATGGATGGTGTGGATTTCTCATAATCATCATACAGTGTACATAGTACACTTTTTGCACTAAACTTGCATGGCAAACCGTCCTCTGGACGTCTCCTCTTCAAAAACAGAAGTTTTGTTTCTGTTATGAAATAGAGATTGCGGTCCGGTCTTGTGGGCCACCACGGTCGATGATCCAGATAATCGGGACCATCCATCAGGCCTAAAAGGGCCCCGTAAACATAGTCTAGGTGGCGAAATGGCGAGATACATCGGAGGTCAGTTTTTGATCGTCAAAACTGAAGGCAGACGGTGGAATGAGTTGATTTGATGGACCGCATTGAACCCGAGTAAAAGCAACCTTGCGGAAATTCCGAGAGGAATTCAATGGGCGGGTCGGATTTATCAAGCGACAAGGTAAGTGGGCCCCACCGAGAGTCCAGCGCCGACAAGATCGGGCGCTGTTTACGCAGCCCGCGCACATCCGGAAAAGACGGCACTTGTGGGACGTAACGTGATCAAGATCACATTCTGATGCATGATCCAGACCATCCACATGCTTCAACAGATGGCCATAGCCCTAGCCAAGGTGTCAGAATCAACAAATGTGTTGATTTCATGCTGCAAAATCAAATCAAATAGAGGGTGTTTTGCTGCAAAAAACAGATTGCGCGTCCGGTTTCTGCTGCGAAAAATTTTCGCATGGAGTGCGGAAACTCCAGCCACCGCCTCTAACACTCCAGCAGGGTCTTTACTGCCTATAAAGAGAGAGAAAAGCATTCGTTTAAAGGAGGAAAAGAAAAACGGAAGAAAGGAGAAGACAGGGAACCTTGGCTTTCTGCTATCCACGGCTGGAGAGAGAGAGTACGGGAGCTCGTGTTCGGTTGCCGCTGCAGTTAAAGGAAGAGAAACGGAGAGGAAAAGGTGGGTTTCTGCTGGGAAAAGGAGGAGTTTTCTTGGGCAATAAAACGTGGAGAAGAGAGGCTGTGCGGCTGCTTGGCTTTGAAGGAAGGAAGAAACGTGAAGCAGGGAGGGATTCGGCTGGACGTTCCGGGTTTTTCTTTGTTTCTTGTTTTCTTTTTCTTTTAATCCTTTGATTGTTTTTTCTGTGGTGCTAGCATGATCATGCTAGGCTAAACCTCTCAGCTAGGGCTAAGAGGTGAAGCCTGTAGCAAGATGGGAGATTCTACTTTGTGCCTTTAAATTTCATAAACTGAATTTGATTTAGTGATTATTATAAAGAATATTTTTCTTAGTCTTTAATGGTCTGTTGTGACTGAAATTATAATGGGTTTGCAATGGCTTTGAATATTTTCTTCCCCTTTTTATGTTTATGAAGTCAGGAAGCCCTGTTGTTCATCATTGCTCCATGGGCATGATAGGATGACAGTACCCTTCCTGATCCTCATGCATTGTTGATTGGTTGGTAATTAGTTTAATCCTGTTGTTTGCTTTGTCTCCTGGGCATGGTTAGATGATGGAATCCATTCTAATTCATATACCTTTCATCTCTTGAAAACCAGATCAAGTAAGTTCAGTTTGAATCCTTGATGCAGGCATAAGATCTCCCTGATCTCTACAAGTGGATCCTCTGAATCCCTAGTTTCCTTCCTCTGAATTCCTTAAAGTTTTAGATAATTATTCCACAATTATTCCTTAAATTTCTATTTGGTTAGATCATATCCTAGTCTAGTTCTATTTCTACCTAGTTTCAGGAAACTTACAAGTTTCAGTCCCTGTGGATTCGACCTCGGTCTTACCGAGTTTATTACTACATCACAACCCTATACTTGGGGAGTGAACAAGTTTTTGGCGCCGTTGCCGGGGACTGACGGTTACGATTCTTCGAAATTAATTAGTTTTAGAATTAGGTTAGGATTAGGATTTTACTTACTTTAGGATAGAAGTTTTTATTTTATTCTGTTTTTAGAACTTAACCTGTTTTCCTGTTTTGTAGGATCCTGACATAAGTTCTTAAATTGGTAATTCCTTCCTAATTTCTCTACTTTTTCTGTTTTTAGAATTAAGGTTTAAATCTTAGAAATTTTCTAACTCTAGTATCTTCTCATCTGTAGGAAATAGAAACTAGGTTATTTCTTAACTTTCTATTCTTATTTTAGTAACTTTCTAATTTTAACTCTTTTTTGTCTCCTATTTTATTTTTAGTTTATTTTTAGTTTATTTTTGTTTAGAAACTAACCTTCCTATTTTGTAGGCCTTTAAGATAGAAATCTCTAATTCGGCAAGCTCCTTCCCTACTTTCTATTTTTCAATTCTCTTTTAGTAATCTACTTTCTAGTTTAGGACTCTCTTAATTTATTTTAGAAAATTTCACTTTCTTTTAGGAATTCTTTCTTTTAGAAGCTAGTTCACTTCTATCTTTCTTTTAAAGAATTGTTCTTCTCTTTTTAGAATCTAACTTATTTTATTTTATTTTGCAGGTTTTAACTCAGGACTGAAATTTGGTAATTTCTTTCCAACTTTCTCTTTCTTACTAGATTTTCCTAGGGTTAAGTTTTTAATTGAGGGTTGCGAGTGTTTTCATGCCCAAGTGGGCCCGTGACGACACTCGACGTCTCTTGACTGAAGGAGGATTGGTTGAGGGGTTGACTATCCATCGCAGGATTAGACACCGCTCGAAATCCTCTGAGTTAACTGAGGTTATGGCTGAAGACCAACCTCCTCTACTTCCACCTAGGGTGGAGGATACCCAAGATGAGAATAAGGTACAACAGGCACCCTCGCCTCGTACTTTACGAGATTATCTACAACCGGCGGGAGTGAGTATGCCCTCATGCATGATTTTTCCTGAAAATACAGGACAAATGGACATCAAGCCAGGAGTTATCCAACTCCTTCCCAAATTCCATGGACTTGAATCTGAAAGTCCATATTTACATTTGAAAGAGTTCGATGAGATAATAGCTACATTATGTTTTCCTAATGTATCTGAGGATACAATTAGGCTGAAACTCTTTCCTTTTTCCTTAAAAGAGAAAGCTAAGACGTGGTTACATTCACTGCGTCCTAGATCCATTGGCACATGGAACGACATGCAGAGGGAATTCATAAAAAAATTCTTCCCACATCATAAAACGATTACCCTCAGAAAAGCGATCATGAACTTTGCCCAAAAGGAAGATGAAACATTCTTCCAATGTTGGGAAAGGTTCAAAGATTTGGTCAGTTCATGCCCACAACACGGATTTGAAACGTGGCGCATTACAAATTTTTTCTATGATGGACTGACATCTTCCATGCGCCAAATGGTCGAGACAATGTGTAATGGAGAGTTCATCAACAAAGATGTTGACGAGGTATGGGATTACCTCGATAGTCTCGCTGAAAAAACACAATCATGGGACTATTACCCAATGGCGAACACCACGTCTAGGCCGACTCAATTAAAGGAGAAAGGGGGATTATATCTCTTGAAAGAAGAGGATGATCTCAAGTGTAAAGTGACTACGCTTATAAGGAAAGTTGAGGCTATGGAAGGAAGGAAGGATAAGGTCAATGAAATTGTTTGCGGCATCTGTGATTGCAACATTCACACAACTGAAAACTGTCCTACAATACCCGCCTTTCGAGGAGTGTTGAATGAACAAGCCAATGCCGTAAACAACTATCAAAGACCTTTTACTGGACCTAAGTCCAATACATACAACCCTGGCTGGAAAAATCATCCAAACTTTAGTTGGAGGAATGGACAAACGGCGACTCCTCCAGGTTTCTTCAATCAAAATCCAAATCAAGTGAAACCTCAAGAGGAACCGGTTCAAAATCCCATACAAGAATTGGCTCAGGCAATGCGGGGAATTACAGATTTTATGCAAAAGATAGATTCTCGTATGACGGTTATAGAAAAGGGGATGCTTCCTGCACAACCTATCCCCAATCCTAAACCGCAGTATGAGATTAATGATCCCAGCTCTTCAAATCAGATGGGGCATGCTAAATCCATCACCACTCTTAGGAGTGGGAAGATCATTGATAAAACTCTTCCGGTTAGGCCCGAAAAGCCTCAAGAAACAGAAGAGGACAACAATGATGGATCCAGTGATGCCCCACAAAAAGAACCGGAACTTCTAGAGAAGCCAGTTGCTCCATTCCCCCAACGGTTGGTTTCACCAAAACCTCTCTCTAACTCTCAGGATATCCTAGAGGTGTTGAAACAGGTGAAAGTCAACATTCCTCTACTTGATGTCGTTAAACAGATACCTTCATATGCCAAATTCCTGAAAGACTTATGCACGACTAAAAGACGGAAAATTATTCAAAAGAAAATCTTCTTGACTGAGAAAGTGAGTGCCATCCTGAAGCAAGACGTGCCACAAAAATTCAAGGATCCTGGTAGCCCAACCATATCATGTGTAATCGGGAACCATCGAATTGATCATGCACTTCTTGACTTAGGAGCGAGCGTCAATCTGCTTCCCTACTCGGTATACAAACAGTTAGGTTTGGGTGAATTAAAACCCACCCTAACCACACTACAACTTGTTGATCGCTCTGTTCGTGTACCAAGAGGGATAATCGAGGATGTGTTGGTCCAAGTTGATAGATTTTACTACCCTGTAGATTTTATCATCCTGGACACTGAACCCATCAATAACATGAGCACTCAGATTCCTGTCATTCTTGGTCGCCCATTCCTTGCCACGTCAAATGCAATTATCAATTGCAGGAATGGTATCATGACTATGTCTTTTGGAAATTTGACATTGGAGTCAAACATTTTTTTCAATAACGGCAGCAACTCATAGGATGATGACGATTTCCACGACATTAACATGATTGACTCTTTCGTGGAAGATACGACACCTCTGACCTTATCCTCCGACCATCTAGAGACGTGCCTGGCCCACTCCCATGATTTTGATGATGACATGATTAGGGAGACGTGCGCCTTGCTTGATACTGCACCGGTACTTGAAGTTAACCGATGGAGGCCACAATTTGAAGAATTACCACAAACTGATGTAATGCCTCTACCGTCTAACCTCAAGCCACCGAAGCTTGACCTAAAACCTTTGCCCTCTGATTTGAAATATGCATATTTGGGTCAAGATGAGACATACCCGGTGGTGATCTCTGCCCACCTGGAGAAAGAACAGGAGAGTATGCTTATATCTACTCTCATTGAGCATAAAGGAGCCCTGGGATGGACGATAGCGGACCTCAAAGGAATCGATTCCTCGATTTGTACTCACCACATATATCTTGAGGATAATGCAAAAATCGCTCGGCAACCACAACGTAGACTAAATCCAAACATGAAGGAAGTGGTTAAAACCGAGGTTCTTAAACTACTAGACGTGGGTATTATATACCCTATATCTGATAGTCAATGGGTGAGTCCAACTCAAGTGGTCCCTAAGAAGTCCGGAATCACCATCGTAGCCAATGCTAATAATGAACTCGTGCCAACTAGAGTCACTACTTGGTGAATTGACTACCGGAAGTTGAATACCGTCACGAGGAAAGACCACTTTCCTTTACCATTCATTGATCGGATCCTATAAAGGTTAGCTGGTCATTCCTAATACTGTTTCCTTGACGGGTATTCGGGCTACAACCAGATAGAGATAGCCCCTGAAGACCAGGAAAAGACCACATTTAGTCCCTACGGCACCTTTGCTTCGAAGGATGCCATTCGGACTATGTAATGCCCCTGCCACCTTTCAGCGATGTATACTTAGTATCTTTTCTGATACGGTGGGGCAATATCTAGAAGTCTTCATGGACGATTTCTCTGTTTACGGTCCATCTTTCAGCAAGTGCTTGGAAAGTCTTAAATGTGTTGAAAAGATGTGAAGAAAAGAACTTGGTACTTAATTGGGAGAAGTGCCATTTCATGGTTCGAAGGGAATTGTCCTTGGGCATATCATCTCGCCCAAGGGAATCGAGGTAGATAAGGCAAAAATCGATCTTATCTCTAACCTACCTCCACCCAAGAACATCGAGACGTGCGATCCTTCTTAGGACACGCAGGATTTTACAGCGATTCATAAAGGACTTTAGTCTCCTCTCTCGTCCTTTATGCACTCTTCTTCAAAAGGATGCTCCGTACAAGTGGACTGAGCAATGCCAGGAAGCTTTCACCAAGCTTAAGGGCACGTTAACCACCGCACCTATCATGCAGCCACCCGACTGGAGCCTTCCTTTTGAGCTTATGTGCGACCTTCTGATTATGCTCTTGGGGCGGTCCTAGGCCAGAGAAAAGATAAGAGGCCCTACGTCATTCATTACGCAAGTAGGACTCTAAATCCTGCCCAAGTGAACTACTCGACTACGGACAAGGAACTCTTAGCAGTAGTGTTTGCTTTGGACACATTTAGGTCCTACTTGATCGGATCCAAGATCATTATCTACACAGATCATGCGGCACTTAAGTATCTTCTTTCGAAGAATGATTCCAAGCCCCGTTTGATACGATGGATCCTTCTACTCCAAGAATTTGATTTGGAAATTAAAGATAAAAAGGGAGTAGAGAACGTAGTGGCCGATCACCTTTCTCGCCTTAATACCTCTGAGTCCCTTGAGGCGACCCATATCAATGACATGTTCCCTGATGAACAACTGTTCAGAGTCTCCCATTTGCTAATTATCTTGCTACAGGTGCCATACCGACACAGTGGACTGCGCAAGATAAGAAGAAAATTTTCACCGAGGTGCGCAACTTTTTCTAGGATGATCCTTATTTATTTAAATATTGCCCAGACCAAATTCTAAGGAGATGTGTACCAGACGATGAGCATCAGAGCGTCATCTCCTTCACACAGGCCTGTGGTGGTCACTTTTCTGCTAAAAAGACCACGGCCAAGATTCTGCAGTGTGGCTTTTACTGGCCCACTATGTTTAGGGACACTCATGAGTTTTGCAAAGCTTGTGAGCGTTGTCAGAAATTGGGAGCATTGTCCCGTCGAAATATGATGCCTTTGAATCCCATTCTTATCATCGAAGCATTTGATTGCTGGGGCATCGATTTCATGGGACCATTCCCCCAATCGTTTGGGAATTTATATATTTTGCTCGCCGTGGATTATGTCACTAAATGGGTCGAAGCGATTCCGTGTCGAAAGAATGACCATCGCACGGTCATTAAATTCCTAAAAGAGAACATCCTTTCTCGATTCGGAACGCCTCGAGCCATCATTAGTGATGGGGGCTCACACTTTTGTAATAAACCATTTGAGAGCTTAATGAAGAAATACGGTATCTCTCATAAGGTGAGCACCCCATACCATCCACAGACAAGTGGACAAGCTGAGATTTCCAATAGGGAAATCAAACACATTTTGGAGAAAACGGTTAACCCAGATCGTAAGGATTGGTCAATCCGATTGACCGATGCCTTATGGGCATACCGTACTGCATTTAAAACTCCTATTGGAATGTCTCCCTTTAGACTTGTCTATGGGAAGGCTTGTCACTTGCCTGTGGAGCTAGAACATAAAGCGTACTGGGCGATCAAAAATCTTAATTTCAATCTGGACAACGCTGGCTCGCTACGCAAACTTCAATTGAATGAACTTGAAGAAATCTGGAATGATGCGTACGATAATTCGAGAATTTACAAGGACAAGATGAAAGCATTTCATGACCAACACATTTTGCGAAAATCATTCACGCCTGGTCAGAAGGTCCTTTTGTACAATTCTCGATTACATCTCTTCTCGGGTAAGCTTCGATCTCGTTGGACCGGCCCTTACATTGTTGTTACTGTTTTTCCTCATGGGGCCGTTGAGGTAAGAGATCCCGACAATGGCAAGGAGTTTAAAGTCAATGGCCATCGATTAAAACCATTTGTCGAGAAATTTGATTCAGAGGACATGTCCATGCCTCTGACTGATCCTGTTTACCAGGATTGATCTCCTAGTCTGATGGAGGTATAGGTAGGTTTCCTGTTTTCTTAGGACTAGAGTAGTTGCTTTATTTGTCTGGCTGAAGATGGTAAACTTAGTGCTCCTGGGAGGCAACCCAGCTCTTCAATTCATTTCATTTTTATCATTAGTTAGTTCAATGTTTGTGGGTAACATTACTGCAAACCCTCACGAGACTACAACTCGTCCACTAGGGGTAACCTAGGGGTTTAAAGGCTTATTGCATACGCTAAATGCAATCGAGAGCACCTGCGAAAGTGGTATAGGTAGGATTTTATTTTTTTTGTTATTTTTATTCTGCTTTCTCTCTCGTGCTGACTGGATTCCATGCTGCAATCTCTTGGAAAATCTCTCTCGATTCATCATCCAGGTACTATCTTCCCATCACTTCATATTTACTTTTCGTTGTCCTATGTGCATTCCATGCTCATATCTTTTACATTAAGGACAATGTAGATTTTAGGTTGGGGGTGGGAGATTAGGCTTCCTAATCAGTGTTTTCTTGGTCTTGAGCAAAAAAATTGGGAAAATTTTTAAATTTTTTTTTGGACTTTCTGGTGAATTTGAAGTGATTTGACGACCATCTTTGATTTAGAATTACGGAATATGGAATGTTTGTGATTTACTACTCTTGAATTCAGTTACTCGTTAGATTTCACAGTTAAGTTTGAATTATTAATCCGTTATTAGAGGTTGTAAACATTGATTGAGTCATGATTTCCCATGTCACATCTCGCTTACACATTAAGATTTCAGTTTGAAACTGAAGGGTTAATTTGGTAATCACTGAGCATGAAAAGAACCAGCCTGAAAAACAAAAATTTCAGCATCAATTTATAAAGAAGAATTGAAAGAGTAAGTCGAATAATCTTCACCATAGGTTTGCTCCCGATAGGTGTGGATTGGACTCCCCTTCTGGACGTCTCCTTTAAAAAAAAAAAAAAAAACTAGAAAAATGAAAAAAATGATCTGTGAGGCAAGTTTTGGTTATCATGAATTCTCTTGTTGATTACCAACGAAATCCTGAAATAAATAATTGAATCTCTTAATGATGGTAAGCCGAGATTTCACTATACACCCATGGAACTCAATGTTTATTATTCTAGTTTATGGATTAATATTTGAACTTGATTATGAAATTCACCGTGCATGAGAGGCCAGGAGAAACTGATAATCAGCATTCATGAATCTTAAGATTTCTCATATCTGGATTGTTTTTCAAAATATCACTCGGCTTCACAAGAATTATCTCGTAATTCTCAACTTAATTTTCGCATATTTTGCTCGGGACTAGCAAAATGCTGGTTGGGGCTTGTGTTGAGGGTCAAATATTACATATTAGACCCCATTTATTACCTGGATTTACGGGTATGATACTGTTTAACGCCCGGTTTTAATTGTGTTTTGTTGCAGGATGCAATCAGGAGCTTAAACTGAAATTGGGTATTAAAAGTGTGGATTCGGCACTCCGATGTCACAAAAGCAGGGGACGAACTCCTGGGGATTGGGATCGACGATTTTACACAGCCGAAATTCACGAAAATTGAGAAACTGAAGCTTAAGCGGCCTGAAAGTCAGCCAGAATGCAAGATCACTGGGTTTCCATCATCTGTTTGGCTCGAAACTTTATACATGGCTCGAGGACCAAAAACTAACCGTACACGTCAAATTTCAGTCATTGGATCCTCGTGAAAGTGGCTGAACTAATAGATCAGCCCATAAAACCCTGATTTGGGGCCCACCCGCTGTCCAGATACGCTTTAACTTCGGCCCCCACGGCTCAAATGAAATGGGGAACAAGATGGATGGTGTGGATTTCTCATAATCATCATACAGTGTACATAGTACACTTTTTGCACTAAACTTGCATGGCAAACCGTCCTCTGGACGTCTCCTCTTCAAAAACAGAAGTTTTGTTTCTGTTATGAAACAGAGATTGCGGTCCGGTCTTGTGGGCCACCACGGTCGATGATCCAGATAATCGGGACCATCCATCAGGCCTAAAAGGGCCCCGTAAACATAGTCTAGGTGGCGAAATGGCGAGATACATCGGAGGTCAGTTTTTGATCGTCAAAACTGAAGGCAGACGGTGGAATGAGTTGATTTGATGGACCGCACTGAACCCGAGTAAAAGCACCCCTTCCTTGCTGAAATTCCGAGAGGAATTCAATGGGCGGGTCGGATTTATCAAGCGACAAGGTAAGTGGGCCCCACCGAGAGTCCAGCGCCGACAAGATCGGGCGCTGTTTACGCAGCCCGCGCACATCCGGAAAAGACGGCACTTGTGGGACGTAACGTGATCAAGATCACATTCTGATGCATGATCCAGACCATCCACATGCTTCAACAGATGGCCATAGCCCTAGCCAAGGTGTCAGAATCAACAAATGTGTTGATTTCATGCTGCAAAATCAAATCAAATAGAGGGTGTTTTGCTGCGAAAAACAGATTGCGCGTCTGGTTTCTGCTGCGAAAAATTTCCGCATGGAGTGCGGAAACTCCAGCCACCGCCTCTAACACTCCAGCAGGGTCTTTACTGCCTATAAAGAGAGAGAAAAGCATTCGTTTAAAGGAGGAAAAGAAAAACGGAAGAAAGGAGAAGACAGGGAACCTTGGCTTTCTGCTATCCACGGCTGGAGAGAGAGAGTACGGGAGCTCGTCTTCGGTTGCCGCTGCAGTTAAAGGAAGAGAAACGGAGAGGAAAAGGTGGGTTTCTGCTGGGAAAAGGAGGAGTTTTCTTGGGCAGTAAAACGTGGAGAAGAGAGGCTGTGCGGCTGCTTGGCTTTGAAGGAAGGAAGAAACGTGAAGCAGGGAGGGATTCGGCTGGACGTTCCGGGTTTTTCTTTGTTTCTTGTTTTCTTTTTC
This sequence comes from Magnolia sinica, assembly GCF_029962835.1. Classification (NCBI taxonomy): domain Eukaryota; kingdom Viridiplantae; phylum Streptophyta; class Magnoliopsida; order Magnoliales; family Magnoliaceae; genus Magnolia; species Magnolia sinica. Next base: position 38,123,682 of record NC_080577.1, read on the forward strand.
TTTTAATCCTTTGATTGTTTTTTCTGTGGTGCTAGCATGATCATGCTAGGCTAAACCTCTCAGCTAGGGCTAAGAGGTGAAGCCTGTAGCAAGATGGGAGATTCTACTTTGTGCCTTTAAATTTCATAAACTGAATTTGATTTAGTGATTATTATAAAGAATATTTTTCTTAGTCTTTAATGGTCTGTTGTGACTGAAATTACAATGGGTTTGCAATGGCTTTGAATATTTTCTTCCCCTTTTTATGTTTATGAAGTCAGGAAGCCCTGTTGTTCATCATTGCTCCATGGGCATGATAGGATGACAGTACCCTTCCTGATCCTCATGCATTGTTGATTGGTTGGTAATTAGTTTAATCCTGTTGTTTGCTTTGTCTCCTGGGCATGGTTAGATGATGGAATCCATTCTAATTCATATACCTTTCATCTCTTGAAAACCAGATCAAGTAAGTTCAGTTTGAATCCTTGATGTAGGCATAAGATCTCCCTGATCTCTACAAGTGGATCCTCTGAATCCCTAGTTTCCTTCCTCTGAATTCCTTAAAGTTTTAGATAATTATTCCACAATTATTCCTTAAATTTCTATTTGGTTAGATCATATCCTAGTCTAGTTCTATTTCTACCTAGTTTCAGGAAACTTACAAGTTTCAGTCCCTGTGGATTCGACCTCGGTCTTACCGAGTTTATTACTACATCACAACCCTATACTTGGGGAGTGAACACAATGCAACGTATTATCCAATCGGAGGCCTACGAAAGGACTTGAAAGTTTATCAACTCAAACTCTGAAACCCTAATCCTACACAAGGAAGGAGGTTCAGAATTAATAGACTCGTTACATTTACAAATAAGTGAGTGAGCCTATTTTTAGCATTATCTGAAGATGGTCTTCTTTGTTAGTGAAGAGTCTTCCGCTCCCTTGAAGTGTAAACACTTGAAGATGTTTTAATTGACGATGCAAGGTTGTGAGGTTTAGGGTTTGATCTGATCTTCTCTAATGAATGATATGAAATAAATACCGAGAGAAGATTCCCAAAAGCTTTGCATTCAATGATCCCACCATAATGATTTGATAATAAAGAGTGCTACTGGAAGATAAATGAATGCTAAAGTTCAAAGTTCAATCCAAGCTATTGAATATATCAATAAATGCTTGAGCAATGGATTGAATGATGAACTCCTATGGAAAAAAGAGCTTGAGGATGATGATATTAACTATGGCATTTACTCTCTCAAAACTCTCTTTAATCTAAGCTCAAAAGTCCAAGATGCAACACAAGTAGTATATAAAGACAAATCCCAGCAGTAAAAAAACGGGCAGAAATCTGATATTGTCGATGCCATTGAAGGGTTTTGATGCCATCAAATTTTGAATTTCGATGTCATCGAACCTTCTCCGATTGCATCGACTTTCTGCACCAAGATATTCAGTTGGGTGACATCGATGTGCACTTCGATGTCATCGAGGAATGGTTCGATGCCATCGGGATTCCATTGAAAAATGCACTTTGGTTGCTGAACTGTTTGAGGACTTTTTCGATGTCATCTATCACTATTTCGATTCCATGGAATATGTCATCGAGAGAAATGTGATTTTCCTATAAAAAGTCTTTGGACGATCGCGTCGATGTAATCGAAGTAAAAGATTTTCCTTGAAAGCTTGTTGGACAAACTGGTCCTTATATTGATGTAATCGAATGAGCTTCAATGTCATCGATAACTTACTCTCAATGCTATCGAAGGAGGTTCGATTACATCGAGGAGCACTTGGAGTATTTCAAAAATTGGAATGAATAAGTCAAAGGCCGATTCAATCGAAGTGGGTTCGATGTCATCAAAACATAAGTTTCTATGTCATCGAACTTCATTCGATCTAATCGACAATACCTAACATATGTTCAGTTTGTTGCTGGATTATTTGGGCTTGGTTTCGATGCAATCAAACCATGTTCGATGCCATTGAAATTGACCTCGATTGCATATCGATGCAATCGTCAAGACATTTAGTTTACCTGTATAGTTCATGTTTCCTCCAATACTTAAAATCTTGTAAACTTTGCTTATCAAGGGATTTTTAAACATAGTTGTGGGTAAGTTTAAGTTCTTATGGATGGGGTCATGTACCTCAAGGGTTTGGTTAGAGAAGTGAAGCGTTCTTTACCTACATGAAGTGCTCGAACTTCTTTAGTTTTGGTTGAGTTTTTGGTCTTGTAATCTTCAATTTGGGGCTCACTAGACATACTGACTCAATACTTATGTTTATTGACAACTCATGGCACTTTCAATCTCTCCCTTTGTCAATTACGTGACAAAACACCTAACAAACCCTAGATATTACATACAAATCAAATTTTACGGATATTCATTGTAACAACTCGACTATAGATAAATACATATGACTTTCTTTATCTTCGATTTACTATCTTGAGTGTAGTTGCTCTCCCTGTCTTCATACTCCCCCTATCTTCCTGTGTCACCATTATTATCATAACACATAATGGTGGGAAATATTATTCTCGCCCTTTTTGTCAGTCATTGGCAAAGGGTTAGTAAACATAGACATAGATAACTGAAGTTGGAGAACTAATCACAAATAAGACATATTGGAAGATAGAAACTTCACACAAGTTCATATATTAATGAAAATGCATATTAGAGCACTATGTGAAGAGAAATGCCATATAGATTTGTCAAAATAAATGCCCAAGGCTGGCATAAAGATATCCCGAGTATAAATCCAAAGAAAATATCATCCAAGACCCATAAGCCCTTATGGGCATAAATATCTAAAATTACATATCCAAAATAAACTCCTAACACATCACCAAGCATCTGATTTACTACTAAACAAATAGGAATCAATCATATGGTCCAGGACATCCAAGAAGATATTTAATGTCATTAGAAAAACAATTTATAGGGTACATCATTGGGTCAGACCCAGAGCAGGTGGAGCATCCGTATATGGAGTGATATGTTCGTGACAGCTCAGAGTCAGCTCCACAATGTGTTGTGTAGTGTGCTATAGAGCATCTAGCCTCATTTCTATGCCGGTAAGTCGGCTTTCACATTGTCTAACACACTCTTCTATGCTTGATTGACCATTTAGGATGTGTCTGATGAGATCATTATGGCACAAAATGCTATGAGTACTTATCGAGTCCAAGCTCTGTGAAATAATAGTAGGGCAGGAGTCTTTGGCAGTTGGCATGTTAGTGTTTTTACAATTATCTCTTCCCAAGTCCTTATCGTGTCTAGGACTTTTTAGGGCCTATTTAAATATTTTGTCGTCTTATGGTCATACATATGTCTTTTAGAAATTTGGCATATGAAGGTATTTGTTTAACCGCATGTAGTAAAGGAATATTGACCTTCACTTGTTTCAACACCTCTACAATGTCCTGAGAGTTAGAGAGAGATTTTGGTGCAATCAACCGTTGGGGGAATGGTGCAATCGGCTTGCTTTGGAGTTCCGGTTCTAACTCTTGTAGAGTGTTGCTAGGTCTATTAGTTTCATCTACTTTGGGGTCCTTAGACTTTTCAGCCCTTACCAGAATAGATTTATCAATTATCTTCTCACTCCTAAGAGTGGTGATAGACTTTGCTTGCTCCATTTGATTTGAAGAGCTTGGATCACTTATTTCGAATTGCGGTTTAGGATTAGGGAAAGGTTGGGCTGGAAGAATCATTTTTTCCCCAATTGAATTTTTTGTCTCACGCCCTTGTATGGCCTTTGAAAGGTCTTGAAGGGTTTACAATATACTCTGAGTGATAAGCTCTTGGTTTTGAATATGTTTCCAGACCGGATCCTCTTGAGGTTTCCCTTTATTTAAGAATTGGCTGGGGATTCCTTGAGGAGTAGTAGTTTGTCCATTCCTCCAACTAAAGTTTGGATGATTTTTACAACTGAGATTGTATGTGTTAGAGATGGATCCATTGAAAGGCCTTTGGTAGTTGTCTACGGCATTCGTTGCTCATTTAGTGCCTCTTAAAAAAGCAGGTATCGTTGGGTAATTTTCAGTTAATTGTATGTTATAAGCACAGATACCGCAAACAACTTCCTTAGCCTTATGCTTCTTAAGTTCCATGGCCTCAACCTTCCTTGCGAGACTGGCCACTTTAGCATTTATATCATCATCCTCTTTCAGCAATCATATCCCATCCCTCTCCCTTGCTTGAGTAGGCTTAGATGTGGTGCTAGGTTTTAGGGAGATGTCCCATGATTGTGCGGTTTCAGCGAGTTTTTCAAAGTAATCCCACACCCCATCAACATTTTTGGTTCATAAACTCCCCATTGCACATCGTCTCAATGAATTGATGCATGGAAGATGTCAGTCCATCGTGGAAGAAAGTTGTTATGCGATACGTTTCAAAACTGTGTTGTGGGCATGAACTGACGAGATCCTTGAACCGCTCCCAACATTAGAAGAATGTTTCATCTTCCTTTTGGGTGAAGTTCATGATCAACTTCCTAATGGTATTCGTCTATGGTATGGAAAGAAATTTTTTTATGAACTCCTTCATCATGTCATTCCATATGCCAATAGATCATGGATGTAGTGAGTGCAACCACATCTTAGCTTTCTCTTGTAAGGAGAAAGGAAAGAGTTTCAGCTTGGCCTTGTCCTCAGACACATTAGGAAAGTATAAAGTGGCTATAGCCTCATCAAACTCTTGTAAGTGCAGGTATGGACTTTCAGATTCAAGTTCAAGGAACTTTGGAAGGATTTGGATCACTCTAGGCTAGATATCCATGTTTCATGTGTTTCCTGGAAAAACCATACAAGAAGGGGTGCTCACCGCCACTGGTTGTAAGTAAACTCGTAAAGTACAAGGCCGGCGTGCATGGTGTACCTCATTCTCATCCTGGACTTCCGCAACTCAAGGTTTCAGCTAATTCACCTGTTGATTTACAGGTTGATTTACAAGTTGATTTGTAGCCATAACCTCAATTAACTCTGAGGATCTCGAGTGGTGTCTAACCCTGTGATGGGTAGATAACCTCTCAACTAATCCTCCTTCATTCAAAAGACGTCGAGTGTTGTCATGGACCCACTTGGGCATGAAACACTCTCAACCTTTAATTTCAGAATCTAACCTAAATCTAGAAAGAAAAAGAAGGAAATAAAAATCTAGAAATAGAAAGAGTTAGAATTAGAAAGAAGTTACCAAATTAGAAGGTTCCATGCTAGGCTCCTGTGAAAGAAAAAGGAAAATGAATTAATTTCTAAAAAAAAAAGAAATAAGAAAGGAACCTAGTTTTTAAAAATGAAAAAATGAAAGTTTCTAAAAACAGAAAATAAAAAGTTTTTAAAAAGAGAAAAATTTAGTTTCAAAAAATAAATTAGGAAAGACCCTAACCTAAAAATAGAAAATAGAAAAAAAACCCTAATCTTAAACTAATTCCAAAGTTAGTCAATATTAGAACACGCAACCGTTAGTCCCCGGCAATGGCGCCAAAAACTTGTTCACAACCCCAAGTGTAGGGTCGCATGTAGTAATAATCTCAGTAGGATCGAGGTCGAATCCACAGGGACTAATCTCGTGTGTATTCTGAATTTAACTAGAACTAGAACTAGATGAAGAACTAAAACTAAAACTGAATAATTGAAAGAGTAATTGTGATTAAAGTGATTAAAACTAATAAATTCAAAGGTGCTAACTAGGGTTTCCAAGGATTTGCTTGTAGAGATCAGGGTGCCCTCTTACTTGTTTCAAGTCACACGATTGGAATTGGAGTCCTATCCTATCCAATTGGAAGATATACAATTTAGATCAATCTGAACTTTCCTTGACCTAATTATCAATGGAGGAGAATTGTGATAATTGGAAGAGATTACATTTCCAAACCATGCCCATGAGACGATGGTTAACAATAAGATTTACCAATCCCACAATCTCAAAATTAGGAAAAGAAGATACTCAAAGTTATTGCAGATCTACTGTAATTTGAGTCACAATAAGCCATTAAGAACTGAAAGAATTCCTTTAAAATTAAACTAGAATCAAAGAAGGTTGAACATAAACATGAATCAAACTAAAAGAAACATCCTATTACGCTACAAGCTTCACCTCTTAGCCCTAGATAAGAGGTTTAGCCAACCATAAACATAATTGAACTAAAATCTCTTAAGAAAAGCATAAAAACGACTAAGGAAAAGGATGAAAAACACTTGGCGACGGCTTCTCTACGCTTTTTCTCCACTCTTCAAACACTAGAAGATTCTTAGGAACATCCTAGGGACTCCTATTTATAGTTGCGCAACTCCAACTTTCGCACCAAGTTGAAAAAATTCAGAAACCGCATCAAATGTACGACGTTCGCACAACATCTGTGTAACCCTCGACTAGTTGAGGATAGCCTTCGACTGGTCGAGGGTCACGTGAAATTAAAAATTTATGTTGCTGGAGTTCGAGTCAAGGAATCTTTGACTAGTCGAGTAGGAGCCTTCGACTAGTCGAGTACGAGCCTTAGACTAGTCGAAGCAGGGCTTAGACTAGTCGAAACATGCAGATTTTTAGGGTTCCTTTTCTTTACTTCAAGTCTTCAATTCTCTTCATTCCTCACTACAGGCAGATTTTTAGGGTTCCTTTTCTTCACTTAAAGTTTTCAATTCTCTTCATTCCTCACATGGTTTTCATGGATCTTTGGCACGTGAATTCTTCATCTTTGATCTTCTAAGATCCAACCTTTGCTTTGGTGATTCTTGAGCATTAAATCCATACTTTTAGCATCCTTTTCAATCCATGCTCTTAAATTCACCTTGCAACACAAACTTGAGTAAAATAGGACATTTAACAATATCATGTTTATAAAACTAAGATATAAATGGGGTCCAACATGCAATATTTAACCCTCAACAGATGTTGGTTAATAATTTTCTAGGATTCCTTGTACAATAGCGAGAGATCGAGATGAACCGAAATAAGGTTTGAGCAATCATAAATGCTCACCCGCCAAGGAATAAACTAGAATTGCAATGTTTCCTTAGCCATATCAGTTTTATATGAAGATTTATCTCTAATTGTGTAGGAAAAACTAACATGTTTTCCCCGTTAATAAAACCGAAACAAGGAGTCGAGTTTAAGTGGGAGGTAGAACATCAGCTGGCTTTCAAAGGATTAAATAGTATTTGATGAAGCCACCAATCTCAATGCCACCAATCAAAGGTCGACTACTTAAGCAGTATGTCACAGGATTGGCAGAGTTGGTTGGAGCATTATTTGCCTAAGATGATGATGATCGGAAAGAGTGTGTTGTGTACCATCTAAGTCAGACACTCTGTGATACCGAGAGATGATACTATATGATAAAGAAATTATATTTATCTTTGTACTTTGCCGCCACCAAACTAAGGCATTATTTGTTGGTTGAAAGGGTTAATGTAATAATATTGATTGATTTATTGAAATATATGTTGAAACCGGCTGATTTTGAGTGTCTGAATTGCCAAATGGGTCTTGGTTTTGTTTGATTTTGATCTTAGGTATTTACCCCAAAAAGTAGTAAAGGGGTCAGGCTATAACTAATTTCATAGCCAACCATTCATTTGACCTATAAGGCTAACTTTCCTTAGAGGTTTTAGACTTGTATTATATATATTTAACCCCTTGGAAGTTGAACTTTGATGCCACAAAGACAAAGCTTCGGGATTATCATAATTACACAAAATTGAAATAGGTAAGAATTCGTGTTCCAATTAGAATTTGAATGTACCAATAATTAGGACGAGTACGAGGATACGATAATTATTTTTAGAATTATTGATGGAACTAGGGTCTCAAACTGTGATTGTGGTGTGAGATTCGCAGCTGATGATAAATCAGATGATAGGATTGTTCAAGTGTACTAGCCCGACACTGTTACCATACTATGCCTTAACATCCTAGATGCTTGAAAGTTTTGATGAGGTATAATTAATGTACATAATTCAAGATCATAACATGGATGTCAATGAAATGACATAAATGGCCGCAGGGATGGACATCTTGAAAGGATCAACCATAAGGACAATCATGATACAAATAAGGTCCTTACCTCAGTCTTTAAGAGGGAGAAAATTTTGAAAATACACTAGGTCAAGATATAGGAGGATAAATGGAGAGCTCCCTTTATGGGTTATCATCAAAGTCCATAGATTAAGGTTGGTAGAGATCTAAGGAGAATGACCATCAGTTATGTCATGATTGACAATGAGTTGTACCAGAGAGGGGATGATGGTGTGTTATTGAGATGATTAACTAAAGGAGAAGTTATGCCGGCTATGGGTGAGGTCTATGAAGGGTTGTGAGGAGCTCATTAGGCTAGGAGGAAAATGAGACTCGTGCTTAGGTGTTGAGGATATTTATGTCCATTAATGATGGCCAATTGCATTTAGTATACCAAAGGTTGTGAGCCATGCTAGAAAAACGAGCTGATACAACACATGCCTGCGCCTGAGATTCATCTGATTATAGAGGCATGACCTTTTCTGGGATAAGCGATCGATTTGATTGGCGAAATTCATCCACCTTCATTGCGCATGGATTCTTTTGTCATTGTGGCTACAAATCATTTCACCAAGTGGGTGGAAGTAAGACTCATAAAAGGAGTCAGCCATAGGGAGATTATTAAGTTCATTGAAACTCATATCATTCATATATTTGGAATTTCTAAATATATCACTATGAATCAAGGTGCGGCATTTTCAGAGAAAGAAGTCAAGGTTATGATTGACCTATACAAAATCAAAATTTTACACTCAACACCATACTATGCGCAAGGAAATGATTAGGCTAAGGCTAGTAAAAAAGTAATAAAGAGCATATTGAGGAAGATGATTGAAGAAAATTCTAGTGAATGGCATATGAAGCTATTTAAGGCACTTTGGGCGTAAAGGAATTCACCCCACACTAATACCAGAATGAGCCCATTTGCATTAACATATGGACATGATGCAGTGGTACCCTCGGAGGTCACTTTGTTGTCACTATGGATCCCACACCAAGTTGGGTTGACCCCTCTTGAGTTCATAGAAGCCATGTTGGTTGAGCTCGAAAGGTTAGATGAGACCCACATGAGAGCCTTAGACTTTATAATCACAAATAAGTCCAAGGTTGCCTAGGCATGTAACAAGGGAGTGAAAGGAAAGTCCTTCGGGGATTGAGATAAGTTTTGGAAAGCAATGTTACCAATATGGCATGAAGACCAAGCTTTGAGTAAGAAATAACCACCTACTTGGGATGGGCCCTATATTGTCGTTCAAGTTCTCAAGGGTGGAGCCTATCTCTTATATGATAAAGATGAAAAATTTATAAGAATTTCAATTAACGGTCGGTTCTTAAAAACATACTACCCTTCTTTATAGGAAGTAGTGCAAGGTCAGGCTGGGTAGCAAAAAAATAGACTAATAAATATCCCACCGCTAATCATGAAAGGAAATAATATTTCATTACTGAAGGGAATTTAGGCCATCGATTGTACAAAAAAAATGCAACAAGGAAAGATAAGGACTTTGATCAATCAAGTTACTTAAATATAGGTTTCCTTGATCTCCTTGAACTCCTTGAGCATGGATGTTCTAGCTTCCTTGGATTGCTTCTTCTTACTCTTTTAAGCTTTCTTTCCAATTGTAACACGGTTGAGGAAGCCCATGACTTCATCCGTGCAGCGGCCAACTGCAATAACCTTGCTTTCAGCCTCTTTCTTTCGGGCAGCTCTTTCTTATGATTAAGCTTGGTAAAAGTCGATGTAAGGTTCAATAAAGGCCATGAGGTCTCGGGAGTTAGGGTGATCCCTCCCCGGGATAGAGACATTTAGTCTTATTGAGGTCGTCGTCCATCTCCATGTGCTGGACCTGAAGCATTCGCAACACTACCTTATTAAAATAGTGTTAACAGTCTAAGTGCAGGCAATGGTTTCATACTGTAACATAGCGAGTGGTGAGGGTTTTAGACTCTGTGTGAATGATAGATCACTCCCTCTTCAGGTTAGTATACTTTTGGATATCTAAGCATGCTTTGAAGTAAAAATCCCTAAGATGTTGCAGTTTGGTCAAAACCTCTAGAAGTGCTTTTAGAGTTAGGTCAGTCTAAGAGGCCTCTGTAAGATCCCTAATAAAATGATAAACATCATAAAGGAGGGTAGATTGGGAGAAATACTTGATCCCCATAGCAAGAATCTCCTTTAAAAGGATAGGGATTATAAATAGAAGGCTGAAGTCTACAGACAGAGTTCAGAGGCAGAGGAAGAAGTAGGGAAGGTGTAGGATGCAGAATAGGAAGGAATGATGCTTTTATAAGCATCATCGGAACCATTTAATATCCATGTTTGATGGATGTGGTGGTTGGGATAATTGTATTAAAGTTTACGGTGTTAGATCGGTTCTTAAGAAGTTGAATCGTGTAGCCGTAACAAATGTTGACTCCTTGAAAAATGGCACGCATGTCTCCCCATTTTCATATGCCCCATCAGTCAGGTAGTTATGACCAAAAGAAAGAAAAAATTGCTAAGTATTAACAGTGGTTGAGCCTGGAATGTAGCACTACATCGGCCAATTTTATTGAGCAAAATATCATCAACAACCCGGTCAATGACAACATTTTACTCTGCAAGGAGTTGACATATAAGGTAAAATTTAATAAAAATGGTGTTCTTGATCCTTTTTCACATCCATTTAATGGTGCACACACAACCGAAAGATTCTCATTGGCCAAACATTTTAGATTGAATGCGATTGATCACAACGATAATACCATTATTTGGTATTTTGTTTTGAAATGCCGAATGCAGACTTCGCAATGGCAATAATATTGTTCTATGTTGTGAACGATATGGACGAGTGTATAGCAATACATGTGTGATATGCAAAATATGAAATGAAAGCGATTTTATTGAAGGAAAGGTGGGCCATCGGCCGAGTTACATACAAAAAAAAAAAAGAAACAACCACTGATCGAGAGAAGTTGATTAGGCACATTCTGCCTTGATTTCCTCGAAGTACTAGATGACGCACATCTTATCGACCTCTAGAGTATCCTTGCAGTTCTTCCAGTGAGACCCCTCATCCATGAAGATATTTAGGAAGTGCAAAAGTATCAATACGACTGCTGATGGAGGAAACTTTACCATCTACCTCTCTCTTGCCAGAAAGGCACATGAGTGATCGAGCCTAGTAGTCTACAATCTTCAAGTCCAAGAAGGAAAGGAGATCCTCTTGGATGGCAGGATCCTTTACATTATAGACACTCTATTTTTCCTTAATATCATCCAAGAGCTCTGTGCATTGAGCATGGAGTACTCAAAGCAAGGTCATGTTGAACTGGTGTCCATGTTCCAACGAAAGTGGTCGTTCCACACTCTCACATAAGCCTTGCTTGTACAATCAGATTCTTCCTAGGAAGAGGCTTGTTGTCTCAGATATTCAATGACCCTCTGCAACTTGAACTTGAGCTATAAGTATCTCTCTCCGAGGAGATAGATTTTCCTCAGTACCTCCAGTAACTTTAGAGGCAACATTGATGAAGAAAGCAGTGTCAAACAAGAGGGAAGACTGGCCATAATCAGTAAGGCTGAGATTGAGAATGTCATTTAGGTAGGCATTAATCTAATTAAGGAAAGGAGGAGAGAATTGGTGAGAAGCCATATTCACAAAGCAAATATAGAAGTTTTAGGAGGAAGTGTATGGCATTTAGTGAGCTGCAATATGGGATTAAATGCAATTTATATAGGCGTTACGCCTCCCCCACTTTTGATGCATCACAGGTAGTAATGGAATGCAATATAATACATCGTATTCCATGGAATTGAGATGTGTAGCTGTCATGACATTTATTTCAACTTAAATAGTGCACAAATCCTCATTTTTCACATGCCATATCACCAAGTCAATTATGGATTGCAAAAGTAAAAGAAAATGCTAAGTAAAAGATGGCCGAGAAAATAAGACAAAGGTAGCTTAGAGGCCAATTTTATTAATTGTTAAATATATAGGATCTAAGTTAGAACTCAAAAAATAAAATTGAGCAATCGCGTCCTTCACTTTCTCCTATATATCATTCTTTTTGCCCAAAACAGCCTGATGTCTCAAGGTTGTGCATCTAACTTGGCCAATCGCCTCTATTTATGCTTGGCAAAACATGGCCAGGTCTTTAATTACCTTCTTCCTCTTATCACGCTTCACTTTCTTCTCCTTGAAATGCCTCTTCAGCAACTCTAGTTGTGCTTTTAGAGTGATAGCGTGCATGCTCACACCCTCCAACTCAGCATCAGATTTCTTTAGCTTTTTATGTTCGACCGAGAGCTTCTTTACAACATCGCTAACTTTATCCAATTAAGAAATCACATTCACTTACTTAGATTCAAGATTCTCGATCATGGTATGGACCTCGCGATACTCTTTCATGAGATCCAACAATTCTCTACGTGTTGAAAATTTGACCAAAAGGTTGTCGTCCGAGTGAGAGAAGACTTGGAAGTGATCGATGAGTTCAGTAACTTTTTTAATTAGCTCGGTCGATCCAACCTGCTACACCCCCAAGCGTATGAGCATCTGATTTCCTCTTTAAGCTATTGCAGGTTGATAAAAGGCATGGGAGACTCGGTCATAAAAATATCATTATTAAGAGCTTGTAAGAGGGAGGAGAGAATGTCCTCGATTGGAAGCAAATCTTTAGTCGCCGCAAGAGATATCGGAGCACCATCAGCTGACATTAGTGCTGGATCAGGTATTGGTTCTAAATAACAGACTAAAACATTGGCTTCTCTGAGAATTATAGGGAGTGGCTATTAGAGGGCAGGCGTCCACTTTAGCTTCGTCTTCTCCATCCTCTTAGTCAAGAACAACAATGGGTGTTCGAGGTTGATCGACCGTATGCACAGGTGTTGTCTCGTCGACCATTGTTTCTTGGATTGGAGGAAGATTAAGAGTAAGACTTGTATCCTAGCCCATACCATTTCATATGCCTCCGCGGTCCTCCCGGTCGAATTTCAGTGACCCGCTATCTATTATCGATGATTGCACGCGATCCCAAGTCATGTCCCGTATATCAGAGTCGGCTCGACTCGAAACTTGTACCTTTGCGACTGTGCCATCGCCGCATCTCACGCGCCGAGTTGATACTCCAGCCAGGAGATGTGGGCCCGCGCTCAGTTCGAGGAAAACGTCACGCATTTACTAAACCCAACAGAATGTCCCATCAATCACATCAAATGTCAAGTACTCCATCTCATTCCAAGTACAACCACCCTCTCTAAAGTCAACTCTCTCTCTCTTACAACCAAGTACACATCCATCACTTACTCACCCATCACACCCCATCACTCTCCCATCCTTCTCTCTCTCACACCTCTCTCTCTCATCTCTCTCTCTCATTACTCCCAAGCAACCCCATGAGAGTCCAACGTCCAAGCTTCCATGAGATAAGCTAGTGTGGCCCACCTTCCTACCTCCCATCTCCACCATCCAAAGATCATCTCGACCGCTGAAATCATTCCCTTGGAGCTCTAAAGGCTATAGGCAGAAGAAGGAAGAGGAAATCAAAGGTGGGTGATTTTATGACTTGATTTTATGATTTAAGAGCCCACTTATGGTGGGAACCATCTTGATGTATGCTTTAAGGAGGGCCCATAGTGGCAGGGTCCCTCCCCTTCTCACATTTTTCTATCTCTCTTTATTTATTATTATTTTTTTCCTTGTGTGATGGTCCACCTTGATGGCCGGTGCTGTGGACCCCACCTATGATGTATGTATTTTATCCATGCCGCTGTCCATTTGGGGCTTGCTTTGCCACCCATGATGAGACCCACCTGATGTATGTTCCTTACATCCCAACCGTCCAGCAGCAAGGCTGGCTATAGTGGGACCCCCCTGATGTATTTGTTGTATTCACACTATTCATCCGTAGGGACGGTGAGCCTTGAGGTGGTGGCCGTTCGTGTGGGACGTGGCCCACCTTGATGTGAGATCCACACCGTCCAACAAATCTGGACGGTGAGACCCACCTGAGATGTGGATTTCATCCATGTTGTGCATCTACTCTACTACAGTAGCAGTAATTGCTACTGACATCAACAATATGTGGGACCCACCTCTTTAGTATGAGATCCACACCGTCCATTGCTGTGAAGACCACCGTGATGTATTTGTTTCATCCACGCTGTCCAGATAGTGATGGACAATGTTTGGGTGGTGTTGTGGCCACACCATGATGTATTCGTTTCATCCAGACAGTGTTGGACGGTGCTGGACAATGTTTGGGTGGTGTTATGGCCACACCGTGATGTATTTATCTCATCCACACTGTCCAGATAGTGCTGGACGGTGCTGGACAATGTTGGATGGTGCTGTCCAATGTTTGGATAGTGCAGAATTCCATAGACAATGTTCGGATGGTATAGATTTACATAGACAATGTTTGGATGGTACTGATTTACATGGGAAATGTTTGGATGGTGCTGATTTACCTGGAAAATGTTTAGATAGTGTTGATCATTGTTAGTGGGCCATGTGCCCCATGGAATGATAGTGTACAGTGATACATAGGTTACACCTATAACTATTGAAATGATTTTTGGTGTGGTCCGAGCCCACTTGAGACCCATTGGTGCGGCCCATCTAAGGGGCCTATCTGTCTTGTATTTGAGGCCCATGGGATAGGGCCCACCTACCTTATATTTAAGGCCCATATGATAGGGCCCACTTGCTTGAATCTGAAGCCCATAGGTAAGGCCCATTGTGATGTATTCGAGGCCTACGGGCAAGACCCATTGTGATGTATTCATGGCCTATGGGCAAGGCCCATTGTGATATGTATTAGGCCCATGACGCGTGACCCTTTGATGTATTTGAGGCTTATGAGCAGGGCCCACCTGTTGTGTATATAAGGCTCATTGATGCGGTCCACTTGAAGGCCCATTGGTGTGGCCCATTGATGCGGCCCACTTGTTGTATTTGAGGCCCATGGGTCGTGGCCCATTAAGATGTATTTTAGGCCCATATGTCGTGGCCCATTATGATATATTTTCGACCCATTTGGTAAGGCCCAATGATTGTGATGTTTTTATAGCCCATTTAATGAGGCCCATTGCGATGTATATTAAGCCCATTTGGTAAGGCCCAATGACATGTATTTTCGGCCCATATGGTGTTGCCATTGTGATGTTTTTATAGCCCATTTAATGAGGCCCATTGTGATATATATTAGGCCTTTGTGTGAGGCCATGAGCCCACTTTATGTTTGACTCTATGTGGGCCACTCCTTGGGAGCAATGTTAGTTAAATGTCCACATTGATGGGCGATGATGGTTAAATGTCCACATTATGACCTTGCCTTAGGCTGATTGTCGAGGTCGATTCTGATTGTCGAGGCCAATTCTGATTGTCGAGGCCGATTCCGATTATCGAGGCTGATTCCGATTGTCGAGGCCGATTGTATAGGTCGATTATCGAGGCCGATTATCAGTGTCGGTTGTTGATACCGATTATGAGTATAGCATCATGATACATACCCATATGCATTAGCTACATGTTTGTTATGAGATATGGTTGACCATTGCATATGTCATTGGGTAGGTTGTTATGAGACTCCCTGATAGGCAGAGATTGTCTCACATGAGTGCACGGTATGCGCAGGATTGATGTATGATTGGATTGTATGATTCATGTATCTTGCATTGTGTGTTGTGATTACTGTATGCCCTAACGACATCAGGGCCGTAGCCTTCACATGCATGTTGTGGATGGCCAGATGAGACACAGGAAATTTGTTACTAGCATCGGGCCGCCATATATGGCCTTGGGTGAAAATCTCTAAACCCTCTTGGTACCAGAGGATGCCTCAACATCGAGACTTAGTGGATATATATGAGTGCATGAGGGACGTATACCAGTAGGCTGCATCTCCCACTATGTCGTGATCGGTTGGGAGGGAGTGTGGCCTTACCAGCCTAAGGGAGTAGGCATAGTTAGGCTGAGTCTAACCATCTCCTAAATGGGTTGGCTATCGATGAGCTGGGCTAATATTGGTAGGTCGATAGTGGGTCTCTTCCACTTTGCCAGTTGTATTATTCGCTTGATGGGGCGGCAAGTTGCTGTAAAGTGTACTAGATCCAATGATGATCCCAAAAATGTACAGTACTAATACGTGAACTTATTGAGCAGGAGTTGCATACTCATTCATTCATCTATTCACTATCCACTCGAGCTGGTAGTGTGTAACTATTTGTTACATGTACCTTCGCAATGGTCAGGATTTCGGTTAGGGTGCGCGACAAACCTGAGATCAAGAGTTTACCACATTGAGTCTGACTATCCAAATTTAGGTATAGGACTAGTTTGGATAGAAGTCCTTTGTGGTAGATCCCGTAGCCTGCGATACTACGTACTATCATCTCGACTTCACACTCCAGAATGGTCATTCCATTCGCACCGCATATTGCATTACATCCATGAAAAATGGCATTTTAGGTTACTATATTTCTGCATGGCATAGATACGGCTGATGATATTCGTGAATTCATTAAGAATTGCATATTGTATTATATCCTTAGCATCTGATATATGGCTCTTTATGACTCCTCATTTGCATAGTTGATCTACATTGCTTCCTCAGTATATGATATTGGCTTATTATGTTTTTGCATCGCATATCCTTGATACGGCTGATAGCATTCATGGACTTACCAGTATGTTTCCATATTACTCTGTTATTGTACGATTTATGGATTGTCAATATTTCCACTTACTCTGATATCATATGATTTATGGCATTATATTGTATACTTGGCACTTACCTTCTGCACACACTTACACCACCCTCTAAGCTTTCTATAAGCTTATGCACGATAGATGCGTGTAGTTGGCGTTAGTTACTGCAACATTGAGTTTGGAGCGTACAACGATTTTCTGGAGCTTTGATTTTCGATATATGTATTTCCATTTCAGCATTGTATTCAAATGTTTATATTAGTGGAGATGTGATGATGATGTTGCCTTTGTGATTTGGGTAAACTTGTGGTTATTCTTCTTCTGAGATAAATGTACATTGAAAAATCCTCCTTGTAGGATCCCAGGATTGGAACCTGTTGTGTGGGCACTGGGAGCCGAGAATGTGGCATTACGGAGGCTGTCAGCATCGGAGTCAGCAATCGGGATTTTTGTGAGCCCGATTTCCAGGTGTAACGCCCTGAATTTCAAGGGTCGAGCAAAGCTCTATTCCCGAGATCCAGCACATCACTTATGAAACATCGATAATGATGTTCAGATTTTGTCCATATTAATGAGTTAAACATGCGTGAGATTATACCAAAATAGCATATCATACTCTATATATAATTAAATTAAGTAAGCGGAAGAGTGAAACATATATATTTGAACAGGTAAGTGTTTCACAACCTCTAGAGTATGATTATGTAATCGGGCTGAATATATATGTATTGCTTTAAAATTGATAAAATATCAAAATTTAAAGTATCCAACTAATCCATATGTCCTTGTAATCCCGTCGAATCAGTATGAGGTCCACATAGACCCACCTAAGAGCTGAATGTAGGAAAATTCTTCCTCCTCATCTATGAAGTTCAACTCCGCTGCATAGACTTCCCAATCACCAGCATCTACAATAGAGACTGGTTGGTGTTTTAAAACACCATCCCAGGTTAGGAGTGAGTGATCAGCTCAGTGGTACTATAAGGCAAATGTTAACATGCTATTAAGTCAATCAAGTAGTAATGATAAACCAATACAACAATCACTTCCTAGCTACTCTTATTAATATAGGAATGGCGTGCAGGTAATGAGGTATGCTCTCGCACAAAGCTCCCTTACAAGTGACTCCGACAACTAAGTTCGCATATGACAACACTCCCTAAAGTCCACCTTCCTCGCCAAAAGCACATCCTAACTAATGCAATATGATCCATGGCCGTGTTAGCCAAATACTTAATTAAGCTTATTCATACAGCAGGTTCAGGAAGCTAAGGTACCTCCCTTTATATCATTAACTCAAACCAAAGGATCCATCTAGGGTAGTCAATCCTAGCTAACCACTTATGATAGGCAAGTTGTAGGGCATCACCCCTAATGAAAAGCAGTCGATAGGCAAGTTCAAAGTTTATACTCACAGTCACTACGGGGAAGCTCGTCACCTCAGCATAGCTCGACAACTCGAACACAGTGTCCCATACCACCATGCCTAGCTCACGAGTCTGGGTTGCTCACTGGTCACTACGAGGAGGCTCATCACCCCAGCGTAAACTGACAACTAGACCACGATGTCTCACACCATCATGTCCGGCTCATGAGTCTTAGTGGATCGTGGTACTATGGTTGAAACGGGCTTTTATAATAGTAAGTGGTACCTTAGATTCAAGCAGTGATGTCCATACATGGTAAACACACAATAGGCCAATCGATTTGTTTAGAAAGTTCGATTGGTACGAGCACATGTTGACTAAATCGACATGGAGCGCATAAGCAAACCTTGTGGCCTAACCACTGTCGACAATCGTCATGCGACACGGATTCTTCGAGTTAACCAATGTGGCGAGACTAATTCAACCACTTGTACATGGATTGTTACCGATTGCCTGGGCTACATTGCAGCCCCAATCTTACTCAAATGCAATAGGTAGACACATGTGATAATCATATCAGCATTTAACAAACAGTCTAAATAAATCACTCATTTGAGCATTTCATCAAACATATTGAACAAGTCACCAAACACTTGCATTTTATCCCTAAATTGCGTAGCAGCAAATATGATTACATGGAAGAAACTATCCATATGATTAAGATAATTGAGAATTCTAACTTAATACACTTAATAAATACAAATGATCAACATTTCCTCATTCAGAAAATTTATCAAACACTTAAGTTACACTTCACCAAATATATAGACTAGGTTAATTACACCATATATTTTAGCAATTCCTTATACAGAGAGATCATCATGCATGTGACAAGGATGAATCCTAGATCAGAAATCATGGAAAGCAGAAATCATATTTATATGTTCATTCAAACATTTCACCAAATACATGAGATGCATATTTTTATTCAACGTAGTTCACACATGTATATCATATCAAAAGCAGTGTATCTAGACAATATGGCAGCAATCAAGTTAGACGAAAATCATTAGCTGGCATTGAAAGCATTGAAAACCATAACCTAAACGTTTATAGTCCGCACCTTTCGTTAGAATACTTGATTCGGAAGCTGTTCGCATTCTGCGTTCCTGAAAATGGAACGATAGGTACATAATTCATTAAATAGGTTAGCTAGTTTGTCGATTACTCAATCTGGATTTTTACAATGATATTAGGGTTTGATTTTCTTACCCAAATCGTAGATGAAAATGATTGTGTAGCGAAGTGGGGAGGTGAATCAGTATGTGGAGTAGTGAGAGAGAACCACTGCAGCAATCTCCAAAGATTTCTCTTCTCTCCTTCCTCTTTTCCCTTCTTTTCTCTCTTCTCTCTCCTAGGGTTTGGAGAAATTCATATGTGAGAGAGATGGGGTGGTTTAAGGGCTATATATCGGCCCATAAGTGATGCAAATGATCCCAGGGCCCTGATATACTTAGGTTATATCCTAAAGGTGTCTATTTTTGACAAAAAGGGCATATAGGGAGGCCCACAACTCACCTACATCATAGGGTAAGTTCCCTGACAATGGATCTATGCCAGGATGTGATTTCAGTGCGATTGGATAGCCCGATCGACTGTGGAGGAATTGTGTCAGATCAATGGTCGAACTTGCTCAATCGGGGCCACAAGTATATGAATATGAGCAGGGAAATTTCCTTTTCCCATGGGTGAAGTTTGGTCAGAAACTGACAGTCCGAAATCCTCAATTTCGCGTGTGAGCAAATGGCCCAATTCACTAAAGTTTTATTACATATTTTAAAGATATTCATGTTTCTCATATACTTTACTCAGGGCTCAAGTTGTGCATTTCTCGATACTATCTGGGCTCCATTCCTGCGTTGGTTGTCAAGCCCAGTAGGATAGACATAACCCTATAGTTTCGTGGTCATCAGATTCTCGGTGTGTGGTCTAGGTCCGATACGGAGTTTCAATGTACTCCTAAGAGCGACAGGCTCTTGGGATTTCACCTAGGTCTTTATGTAGTATTGATTTAGTGGTATTAATGGTTTTAGGTCTTGTCATTTGTAGAAATGGTGGTTCGAGCTAAATCCACTAATTATTTAGTTTAGCACTTAACTACTTTTCGCCTTAATTACAACATGATACGATCCTCAGGTGATTCTGCCTGAGGTGGTACCCGGGTCTTTGTATGGATTTGTTTGAGACATTACAATCTACCCCCCTTAAAGAAAATTTTTGTCCCCAAAATTAGTACCTTTTCATACTTCTCGAGGATCTGAGGGTAATTCTTACTGACTTCAACTTTCGTTTCCCATGTGGACTCTTCCTCAGTGTGGTGTGTCCACAACACTTTCACGAGTAGGATCACTTTGCTGTGTAGCAGTTGTTCCTTCCTATCTAGAACACGTGTTGGTCGCAATACATAGGTAACATCTTCACTTAGCTGTACTTGTTCCCATTTGATAATATGGGTAGAGTTAGGAACATATTTCTTCAACATTGATATGTGAAACACGTTGTGCATGCCTACGAGTAGTGTGGGCAAGGTGAGATGGTAAGCTACTACACCCACTCGGTCTAGAGTCTGGAATGAGCCAATGAATCTCGGTGTGAGTTTCCCTTCTTTGCCAAAACGAAGGACTCCCTTCATTGGGGAAACTTTCATGGATACATGGTCCCCGACCTTAAATTCCAGCTGTCGTCGTCTTGTATCGACGTAACTCTTTTATCTACTCTGGGCTACAAGAAGTCGACGCCTGATAATATTGATCATCTCTGAGCTTACCTGAACCAAGTCGGTGCCACCATGCCCCGCTGTGGAGGCGGGCAGTGCGCCGTCGTCCGGGCGATGCTGTCGTGCCCCCCTGTGGTGTCCGGTGATGACCAACCCCCCCCCCCCCCCCCCCGAGTCATGATTTTATGAGTTTTGTGCTTTGGGTCTTTTAGCCCGCACGGTTCATTTTCCTAACTGTATGCGCACATATTCGTGCCTTTTTGGGTCGGTTTTCGGTTTGAAATTTGTCAATTAATGATTTAGACTCATCGACTGACGGCCCAGAGGTGATTTGGGTCACTGCACATGATCCAAGTCCCTCAGGTATTCGCTCGGAACTAACCTACAACATTTGTTTCGCCCGTCGGTGAAACTTGGGATCCTAATGTGGTTTTTAGATTCCATCGCCCCCTTCCTAAGTCAGAGTACGTCAGAGTGCATCGTGCTACTTATAATCCAGGTCCGGTTTAATCCAAATCATGCTCTGATACTAACTTGTAATGCCCTGAATTTTGAGGATTATACCAAAATAGTATATCATACTCCTGATATAATTAAATTAAGCAAGCAGAACAGTGAAACATATATATTTGAATAGGTAAGTGTTTCACAACCTCCATAGTATGATTATGTAACCGGGCTGAATATATATATATATATATATATATACATATATATGTGTGTGTGTGTGTGTGTGTGTGTATTGTTTCAAAATAGACAAAATATCAAAATGTAAAGTGTCCAACTAATCCATATATCCCTGTAATCCCGTCGAATCAGCACGAGGTCTACATAAACCTTCCTGAGAGCTGAACATAGGAGAATTCTTCCTCCTCATCTATGAAGTCCAACTCCGCTGCATAGACTTCCCCATCACCTCCATCTACAACAGAGTCTGGTTGGTGTTTTAAAACACCATCCCAGGGTGGGAGTGAGTGATCAACTTAGTGGTACTATAAGGTAAAGGTTAACATGTTATCAAGTCAATCAAGCAGTAATGATAAAGTAATACAACAATCACTTCCTAGATACACTTATTAATGCAGGAATGGTGTGCAGGTAATGATGTATGCCCTCGCACAAAGCTCCCTTACAAGCGACTCCGACAACCAAGTTCGCATATGACAACACTCCCTAAAGTGCACCTTCCTCGCCAAAAGCACATCCTAACTAATGCAATGCGACGCATGGTCGTGTTATCCGAGTACTTAATTAAGCTTATTCATACAGCAGGTTCGGGAAGCTAAGATACCTCCCTTTATATCATTAACCCAAACCGAATGATCCATTTAGGGTCGTCAATCCTAGTTAACCATATACGATAGGCAAGTTGTAGGGCATCACCCCTAATAAAAAGCAGTCGATAGCTAAGTTCAAAGTTTATACTTGTGGTCACTATGGGGAGGCTCATCACGTCAGCGTAGGCCGACAGCTCGAACATAGTGTCCTATACCATCATGCCCGGCTCACTAGTCTAGGTTGTTCATTGGTCACTACGGGGAGGCTCGTCACCCCAGTGTAGGATGACAGCTTAATCACAGTGTCCCATACCACCATACCCGGCTCATAAGTCTCAGCGGATCGTGGTACCATGGTTGAAACGGGCTTTTACATTGGTATGTGGTACCTTAGATTCAAGCAGTGATGTCTATACATGGTAAACACACAATAGGCTAATCGGTTTATTTTATAAGTTCGATTGGTATGAGCACACGTTGACTTAATCGACATGGTATGCATAAGCACCCCTTGTGGCCTAACCACTGTCGACAATCGTCGTGCGACACGGATTTGTCGAGTTACCCAATGTGGCGAGACTAATTTAGCCACTTGTACATGGATTGTTACAGATTACCTGGGCTAGGTTGTAGCCCCAATCTTACTCAGATGCAATAGGTAGACACATGTGATAATCATATCAGCATTTAAAAAATAGTCTAAATAAATTCCTCATTTGAGCATTTTAGCAAATACATTGAACATGTCACCAAACACTTACATTTTATCCATAATTGCGTAGCGGCAAATATGATTACATGGAAGAAACTATACATATGATTAAGGTAATTGAGAACTCTATCTTAATGCACTTAATAAATACAAATCATCAACATTTCCTCATTGAGACAATTTATAAACACTTAAGTTACACTTCACCAAATGCATAGACTAGGTTAGTTACACCATATATTTTAGTAATTCCTTACATAGAGAGATCATCATGCATATGACAAGGATGAATCCTAGATCAAAAATCATGGCAAGCACAAATCATATGTACATGTTCATTTAAACAGTTCACCAAATACATGAGATGCATATTTTTGTTCAACATAGTTCACACATGTATATCGTATCGAAAACGGCGTATCTAGACAATATGGCAGCAATCAAGTTAGACACAAATCATTAGTTGACATTGAAAACATTGAAAACCATAACCTAAATGTTTATAGTCCGCACCTTTCATCGGAATACTCGATTCGGATGCGGTTCGAATTCTACGTTCCTAAAAACAGAACAACGGGTACCTAATTCATGAAATAAGTTAGCTAGTTTGTCGATTACTCAATCTGGATCTTTACAACAATAATAGGGTTAGGTTTTCTTACCCAAATCATAGCTGAAAATGATTGTGTAGCGAAGTGGGGAGGTGAATCAGTACGTGGAGTAGTGGGAGAGAACCACTACAGCAATCTCCAAAGATTCCTTTTTTCCCTTCTTTTCTCTCTTCTCTCTCCTAAGGTTTGGAGAAATTCGTTTGGGAGAGAGATGGGGTGATTTAAGGGCTATATATAGGCCCAGAAGTGATGCAAATGGCCTTAGGGCCCTAGTATACTTAGGTTAAATCCAAAGGGTGACTATTTTTGACAAACAGGGCATAAAGGGAAGCCCACAACTCACCTACATCATAGGGTAAGTTCCCTGACAATGGATCTATGCCAGGATGTGATTTCAGTGCGATTGGATAGGCCGATCGACCGTGGAGGACTTGTGTCAGATCAACGGTCGAACTTGCTCACTCAGGGCCACAAGTATACGGATATGAGCAGGGAAATTTTCCTTTTCCATGGGTGAAGTTTGGTCATAAACTGACGATCCGAAATCCTCAATTTCGCATGTGAGCGAACAGCCCAATTAACTTAAGTTTTATTACATTTTCTAAAGATATTCGCGTTTCTTACACACTTTACTCAGGGCTCAAGTTGTGCGTTTCTTGATACTATTTGGGTACTATTCCCGCGATGGTTGTCAAGCCTAGTAAGACGAACATAACCCTATAGTTTTACAGTCATCGGATTCTCGACGTGCGGTCTAGGTTCAATACGAAGTTTTAATGTACTCCTGAGAGCGACAAGCTCTTGGGATTTCACCTAGGTCTTTATGTAGTATTGAGTCAATGGTATTAATGGTTTTAGGTCTTGTCATTTGTGGAAATGGTGGTTTGTACTAAATCCACTGATTATTTAGTTTAGCACTTAAACCACTTTTCACCTTAATTACGATAGGATATGATCCTTAGGTGATTCTACCTGAGGTGGTACTCGGGTCTTTGTACAGATTTTTTCGAGACGTTACACTGGGTTTGGGGCGTGACATGAAGAAGTTCATTGCTCAAAGTTCCTTCGAAGTCAGTAAATTGTTGCTCTGTTGCCTCGACGGCTTCGGTAACTTGTTTGATCTATTGAAGTGTTCGCTCTTGAACAGCTTGCCTTTCCATAGCCAATAACTCCATAGTAATTACAAGTAAATGGAAAAAAAAATTTGACGAAAAAAGAACGTTAAAAGGAAAGAATGAAAGAAACATCCACCTAAGTCAGAAAGGACAATGACGGTAATGAATCGACTATTTACTGACCAAGGATTTTTAATGATCATTGCCACCGGTCAAGCAGAAGTTGGGAATGGGGGGTGGATTGGGTTTATATGGGGTAAGATATTTGTCATCAAAAGGAATATTCAAGTTATTCAATCTATCCCTATCTTGCCACCATCTGGTCCAACACCGATTATAATGAGCATCTCTATGACATTTGAGGCATTCCTTAATTTCCATGGCATAATCGTTGATGGAGAGCCCTAGTCAGTATTTTGTTTTGAAATACTTTTCAAAAGAAGATACATCTTTGGCTAAAGAAGTACCTAATTTTTGTAATGTTAGTCGACTGCATGTCATGGTTGATGATGGCTGACTTGTTAATGTTGGTCGTGTTGTCAAGCCATCTCAAACAATGACTAGAGTATGAGGTTTGGGAGCTAGACCTAGAGGAGGTCCTAGGTTAGCAATCCTCATGGGAGCGGATTGACAAGATTAGGCTAGAGTTTTTCGAGAAGAAGGCCCCTTCACCATAACTTTTTAGCATTTTGGTTTAAGAGCAGTGTCGGCAACTTGAGCTACTGTTGTAGTTGTAGTTTTGGCCCATATATCATTCGACTTAGTTATCCTTCGACCGAAAGTCACGACCTTTAGGATGCAGTTTCTTCTTTCCTTGTAAGTTTATCGAAGAGTAGAGGTGAGTAGTAATAAGCTCAGCAGATGTGGTGACCAATTGTTTACGATGCCCCCGCCCCCCACCACCCCCCCACCCCCATAAAAGTTGGCCGATAATAAGGGGGTTAGTTGCAAATCTTCTGGGTGAATGGACAGGGGATACATTGGACGACGCTGAATTATTGAGCAAGTAAATTTGAAAAGTATCGTTCGATTCCAGCATTGGCATTTTTTCTAGTTTTTATTGTGCTACTATAAGGAAGGTCCCTACAAATGAGGTAACTTTCCCAAGCTTAGAGTATCAGTAACATCGATTATTCATCATTTTATTCAAAATTGCCTGTGAGCCAGTCTAAACCAAACTCTTTGACGTATAAGGGAGTGAAGGTGCTATAACACTTACCAGCATCGAGAAAAATGAAAAAGAAGCATCGCCACATGGCCTAAAGGATGGATGCATTTATGACGAGTCATACGTCACTTTCACATTTTATCGAGAGGCTAAGCAGCGTGGGGGACAATATTGTATCCTATATATGTCCGTTCCTACGAGAGACAATCAGAGAGGAACACGTGCGATTTTACAAGAATCATGTGGTGCATTTAAGATCTACGCAGATACCAGAAGAGGATTTTATGGTGATACAACTAGCGTCTATCGAGCAGTGCCACGTCATCCATAAAACAAGGGCGGCCGAGGGGAACGTGGTTGAGTCTATAAGGAAGCCTGGAGCGGTTACAGGACAGGTGACTCCATAAGAATAGTAATGCTGAAATAGTTATGGTAACTTTCAAAATATGGGTAACATCTAAATGGTCGGTTTAAGGCTATAAATAGCGAAGAAATTTAGTAAAAGAAGGCATCTCATAACAATCCAACTATATCAAATCTTTCAATTACTCTACGTTCCTTAGCATTATCAGTCATTTACATTCCTTAGTATGATCGATAACAGTAACCAAGTAGCCCTTAATGATAATTGTAATTTGGGTCTACGCTCGTATGCTAAATTCAGTTCAGTTCAAGTATCAAGCAAGTTCTCTATTTAGACAGGTATCATATAATGTACTTCATAGCTGTCTTTAAGAATTTTCTTTTTGTTTTATTGTATTGAAAATGTCTATTTGTATGGAAGGTAAAGGTGTAGCCCATTTTCAAAGGATGAAGCCCAACCTTTGATAATCACCAAATTATGTTAAACAATGTTGTGCAAGTTGTTGAATAGTTGCTGATAATTCACTTGCACAGCATTGCACAAATATCTTACTTCACAGCAGATGCCATTTTTTGAATCGCAGGTCTTACGAGTGGTTTGCGATGCGGCACACATTCACACATGTAAGGAAGACAGTAAATCATCCCCGTCCATAAATTGATATTTCTTAATAATTGCACTTATGTGGTGCAGGTTTAAAATCTAATCATCCTTGCTTGGCACCTAAATAACTATTTAAAGAAAGAGGAAAAATAGAAAGAAATTCTAACCAGAAAAACTTTCAGTTCACAAGTCATTCTCACATTCGGACAGGTTAGTTGGCAGCGCCTTGTCGGATGTGTAACTTGGAACCCTGTCTAATTCAGCTATCAACATGGATGCCGACTCGAACGATGAACCTCTTCCATGATGGTAACTTCATAACTGGGCCAATCAATGCATGGGGCCCACTTCAATGTTTGGGTCTTTTTTCTCTCTTTCACGTCTTCTTCCTTCATTTACTTGTAAAATGAAATAATCTGTTTCTTGTTTTCTCGTGGCACACATGCAATGCTTGTCTAGCAGCCTTTTCTAGCTGTTGCCTTTCTCAAGTGGTCCTTCAAAATAAATTCCCAATTCCAAGGTGCATCGAGACTGTGTAAGGTGCACGTAGTATGTGTATGATTCAAACCAGGGATCTTGTATGCTCGGATATTGATTGACCACTAATAAAAATTGCTTTGATTGGACTATCCCAACCATCCAATAAACCGACCTTCTTGCTAAATGTGTGCCGTCACTGACTTATCTTCTAGTGTACATATGCATGGAAACAACTGGAGGGTTAGGATTCTTCACACATTGTGATTTTTGGATCATGGACTATTCATTGTACGACCTATCAAATGGACAGTGCTGATAAGGGCTTGTAGGCCACCTGCACAGCAATACAATGTGGGCACTTGATCCGGCTATGGGATATAGCCTAACATGCATATTTTCAGGGCATTTAAAAGGGGGGGCGGATTAGGTGCGGCCCGGCCTCACCTGAGATGGTATTCTATATCCACGCCGTCCATCTGTTTTTTCAAATGAATTTTTGAGCAGGAGCCCAAAAATCTCAAAAATCAAGATCCAAATTTCAGGTGAACCATATATTATAGGAAGCAGTGGTGATTGAACACCCTGCCATTAAAAATTTCCTAGCGCCCACCGTAAGTTTGGGTAATGTTTATTTGCCATCCGATAATGTCACATAAACCTAGATAAAGCGGGAAAATAACAAATATCGGATTGATCAAAAAATTCTGTAGCTAATTAATGGCCAAACCCCACTGTTTCAAATGGTATGGTTCACCTGAATTGGATGTACTTCATTTTTTAGATCAAGCCCAAAAATGATCGGGAAGAAATGGATGGATGGTGTGGATTTAGAATACATATATCAAGGTGGGCCCTACGTTAAGGGCCTCATTGATTTGAGTGAGACTGGGCTGCAGCTAATTCGATCCCTTGAAAAGGGACGCGGTTTCAAAACTACCCTGCTCGTCCCTAGCTATGAACAGGCAAGGTCCTTAAGTGGCCACTGTGATGTGTGTTGGGGAACTCTAGAAGCACATGGAGACCAATCAAACAAAGTACTTACAATCACGTACCCAAGTCCAAATAAGAAGAATCTAAATTTTATGTCGAAAAATCTTTGCAGGAAAAAACTATGGCATAAAGCGAAAGAGTAATGCACTATGAAAGCATATATTATAAGAGAGAGGGTTACCAATTCGAATAAGCCTCAAATCCACTTCACAAGCCCTAGTTATGCCCTTGAAATCTTATGAATGAATTAGAAAGCCTTAGAACACCTCTACTCTTTCCCAAATCCGTATTGCATCCATTGTATAAAGTATCACAACCAAAATAGGAAGGGAATCATGCACTTACACAACTCTGCACATGCTCGATGGATTTCGATAGCATCAACCACCCATCGAGGATCTATTGATGGCATCAACCACCCATCGAGGATCTATCGATGGCATTGAACTTACTTTGATGACATCGAGTAGAAACATTAAAACGTTCTAGCAACCAACATGGATTTTCTGAATTTTTTCATTGGCATCGAGCACCTGTCGATGGTATTGACCTCTGCTCCGTGGCATCGAGTGGTCTGTTGATGGCATTGACATCCCCTGTTGTTCATAGATTTAAGACATCAACAACAATCTCCACCATGTCTTCAATATTCACTCTCCATATCTCCTTATCATCATCATATCTAATTCCACATTGCATCATAGCTCCATCATTGCTTCTTGTGTACACTCCGTCTTCCATTTATGCCTTCGCTAAGCCCAGAGATGTTGCATAAAACGTGAACTTCTTTGTGGGAATCATATTCGCAAGCATTTTAGGCAGATTCACACTTATGTGAATCTTCTCTATAGTCACGCTTCATTCCTCATGCACCTGTCAAATAAAATAGTGATGCACATCAATATGTTTAGCGTATGAGTGATAATCAAAATTCTTAGCCAAATTGATTGTGCTTTCGCTATCACAATTAACTAGCACAACCTCCTCACCTTCCTTGAATACTTTCTCACTGCCATATACTCAGCTTCAGTTGTGGAAAGAGCCACCACAAACTAAAGCTTTGACATCCAACCGATCGCTCCACCTGCTAGCATAAATGGGTAACTGGAACTCGACCTTCTATTAGCTAAATTACTCACATAATCAGAATCCACATACCGTACTAACTTGTCCCCTAAATTTTCAAATGATAAGACTTAGTCCTTTATTCCTTGAATATATCGAAGTAGTCATTTTACGGTCTTGTAGTGTTGCATGCCTAGGTTAGACATGTATTTATTAACAACACCCACTGCATATGAAATATCTAATTTTGTACAAATCACAGTATACATCAAGCTACCAACTACGCTGAAATAAGGCACACAAGATATAACCTATTTTTCTTCATCTGTTTTAGAAAAATGTTTAGAAGAAAGCTTAAAATGAGCTGTGTGGGGAACACTGACTGACTTTGCCTTGTTTATGTTATACTTTTCAATACCTTCTCAAGGTATTAGCCTAAGATAGCCATAGCCTGCTCATTTTCTTATATCTGTATATGTCAATGCCGAGAACCCTCTTTGCAGCCCCCAAATCTTTCATATTGAATGTCCCTGATAACCAAGTCTTCAGTATATCGATCTTAGACATGCTTGACTGACGATAAGGATGTCATCAATATGTAATACTAAGATAATAAACTTTTCATCACTAAATGTCTTGTAATAAACACAATGAATATATTCATTCCTGGTAAACTTTTGACTCACCATGGAAGAATCAAATTTCTTATACCACTACTTATGTGACTATTTCATGTCGTATAACGACCCCTTCAACCTACGAACCTTGTTGTCTATCCCTTAAATTTCAAAATCTTATGATTGCCTCATGTAAATCTGATCTTCCAATTCCACATGTAGAAAAAGCAGTCTTCACATCCACTTGTTCTAACTTGAGATTGTATTAGGCAACTAATGATAATACGAATATGATAAATACTTGCTTTACCACTGGTATGAATATCCCAATGAAGTCTACACCTCTCCGAGCATATCCTTCGCTACCAACATTGTCTTGTACCTCTCATATTTCTTGAAAGTACCATTGTTTATCAATATACATGAATGTTAAGTCCATCTGTCAAGTGAGCCCCATATGAAGACTACAAAGACTAAGACTAATCAAGTTAAAGAAGTTCGAGTGCACTTTATAGGTATATGAAGCCTCACTTCCCAAACCAAACCCTATCAGATAAAATACCCATTTGGAATATATCTAAACTTGTACAAAACTATCTTTGTGACACCCTTGGTAAGCTTATATTAGAGTTGTTTATAAAGCCTATAGATATAGAAGAAAAATATGAAAATTTCATGTTCTATCAATTGCAATCGAAGTGCAATCGAGACAGTTTTGATGGCATTGAACACCCCGTTCGATGGCATCGAAACAAGGCCTTACAAATCTAGCAATCAACTATAAAAAACCTAGATATATTTGATGAAATCAAAAGCAGTTAGATTCAAGGCATCGAAAGTATTTTGATGACATCGATATAAGGCATAATATCTCCAACAAGCTTTGAAATACTCTAAGTATAGTCGATGCGATTGAATCAATTTTGATGACATTGAAGTATGTCTATTGATGGCATCGAACACAATTCGATAGCATTAAAAAGGGGACCAGTTTGTCCAGCAAGCTTACAAGGAAAATCATATATTCTCGATGGCATTGAAAGACATTTGATAGCATCAAAATTCAAATTTCAACATCGAAATATGGACCAGATTGTCCAGAGTGCTTTTATAGGAAAATCTAATTTTCACTCAATGACATAAAAAATAGTCCAACAACCAAGTTATATTTTCAAAGAAAAATCCCAATGGCATCGAGTGATCTCTTAATGACATTGAAGGGCCCTTCGATGACATCGAAGGATGTTTGATGGATCATCCAACAACAATCTTTAATGAAAAATCATTGTGATGGGATCCATAAAGGCTTTGCTAGTGGGAATCTTGTCTAGATCTTAAAGGCATATCATTAAGTAGAGTAGATCGACCATACCCTAAACCCAACCACCTGTACCTCGATTAGAGCATCTACAAGCGGTTGCGGTTCAAGGGAGCTGAAGAATCTTCACCACTAGGAAGATCTTCAACAACATATGGTAAAATGGGACTCACTCACTTACAAGTAAGAATCTAGAGTCCATTGAGTCTAAAGCCCTTTTCTTTGTGTAGGATTGAGATTTAGATTTTGAGTTAACAAACTTGTTAAGACTTTTCGTAAGCCTCCGATGGGAGAATACATGTAGTGTCCTTGTGTAGACCTATTGCCTTGTGTAGGCATATAGGTGCCTTGTGTAGGCCATAGAAGTGTCCTTATGTAGGACTTGTTGCCTTGTGTAGGTATATAGGTGCCTTGTGTAGGCCCTAGAAGTGTCCTTGTGTAGTTATAGAGTTGCCTTATGTAGGCTCCTTAGTTTAATCTTGTGTAGGTTATAAAGGTTCATGGTTATTCTGATTTAAAACCATTTGATAGTGAAATCAAGTACACTCACAAGTTGAGTGCGTCCGTCGGGAGTGGAGTAGGCACATAGCCAAACCACTATATATGATCATGTTTGGGATTATCTTTAAGCATCTGTTTGATTATACTTTAAGTTGTTTAGATGCTTAATTATAATGCATGATTATATGAATGTTTAGGATTTATAGGAATCACATCCCACACACTCATATACACTATCTCTATAGGCTAGTTGCTTAACTTGTGAATCATGTGTAGCCTATGTGATTGGACCTTCTATTGGCTTAGAAGCCTTAGAGTTAAATTATATTAATTAGTTTTAAATGAAAATAGTTTAAGTTAGGCAATTTAAGTTTTAATAGGTATATTTTTTTAAAAGGTCTTATTCACTCCCCTCTAGGACACTCGGACATAATTTCATACTTCAATTAGTAGTTAAGTCGTAATTTCATTTCTTCTTGAAGATCCACTTGCACTTGATCGCTTTATAACCAATGGGAAGCTCCAACATCTCTTATGTCTCATTTTTATATAAGGAGTTAATCTCATCATTCATCATTGTTTTCACTTTTCAGCATCTAACTCATCAAGAGTCTCTTGAAAAGTAAACAGATCCCCCTTATCCATAATGAGGGCAAATGCGATATTTGAGTCATCCCTATATCTCGTTGGTAACCTATGATCCCTTGGCAGATTCCTTGTCATAGGCGGCTGATCCACCTACTCCTATACTTTTGTCTTCTTCTATGTATCAAGCCGTGTCTTATCTCTGTCTAACTAAACATCCACAACCAATCATTCATCTTCCTTGTGCTCATCCTTATGGAACAAGAAGCCTTCGTCGATTTTGAGATCATGTCTAAGGATAATGTTTTACGTGACAGAGTCATATAGCCTGTACCCCTTCACACCATTACATAGCCAAGGATCTATTTACCAAGTAACAAGTCATGTTAATGACCTTAGTTCACAATTACTTACCTAACCTAGCATTATTAATCATTCATCGAGCCCTCTCCAAGAGAGTATGATTCATCCACTCGGCCACACCATTCTGCTCTGGTGTGTTACGTGTTGTGCCTAACAATCTGTAACGCCCTGAAATTCGGGGGTCGAGCATAACTCAGCTCCCGAGTTTCAAAACATCACTTATGCAACATATTTAATGATAGATATATGTTGTCTGTAAGAGTACATAAAACATGAAATAGATTAAGCCAAACTGCAATATGATTCAGGGATAAGTGAAAGACGCAAGCAGAAGACTTAAAGAAACATATGTGTACAAGTGCAAGTCCCTGAAATACGTATACATACCAGGTCATATTACAAGTGTTGCTATAAAAAATACAAGTATTAAATGACATTATCTATTCCCAAAAGAAAATCCAGAATTCCCGCGCATCAGGACATAGCTCACAAGAACCCGCCTGAAAATAACATAAAAGAACATGCGGCCTCATCATCCTCAAACTCCTACTCTGCCTTAGGGGTCGCATTAAGATCTGCATCTAAGACAAAGTCTGGTTGGTGTTTAAACACCATCCCAGAACGTGGGAGTGAGTGATCAACTCAATGGAACAATAAAGCAAAGGTTAACATGTTATCAATTCAATCAAGCAGTAATGATAAAGCAGAACAATCAAACATGTCCTAATTACTCTTGTTAGTGCAAGGATGTATGTAGAATGATGCGTGCCCTCGCCTGTACACCCTCAGCGTCTTCATCTCACGTTACGCATGACAACCGTCCTCAAGTGCTCCACCTCTTCCAGGCACAGGCAATGCGGTGTATGAATATGATTACAAGTTATTATTAGTCCTTTTCATATAGTAGGATTGGGAAGCTAAGGTACCTTCCTCATATCAATTTCCACACAGTGATCCATTCTAGGGTTGTCAGTCCTAGGCAATCTCATACGATCATATGGTTTTAGGTCGTTGTAAAGGGCTCGTCACCAATCAATGCACGCCTATCATATCTTCGTTACTACTCTAAGGCTCGTCACCTCAATGCAGTATCCAGGTATGCTCGAGGTCACTACAAAGGGCTCGTCACCAAGCAATGTAGGCCGACAGCACGAATATAGTGTCCCATACCACCATAATCGACTCACGAGTTTGGTTACTCACTGGTCACTACGGGGAGGCTCGTCACCAAACAATATAGGCCGACAGCACGAATATAGTGTCCCATACCACCATAATCGACTCACGAGTTTGGTTACTCACTGGTCACTACGGGGAGGCTCGTCACCCCAGCGTAGGCCGACAGTTCGACCACGGTATCCCATACCACCATGTCCGGCTCATGAGTCTTAGCTGATCAAGGTACAACGGTTAACGAGATTTCATCGGTAAGTTTGGTACCCTAGATTCAAACAATAGCGTCCATACATGGTGAACATGCATCAGACAATCGGGTTACTTGACGAACTCGACTAGTACGAGCGCACATTGGGTTGAATGACATAGAGTGCGCAAACACTCTGTGTGGCCAAACCACTGCCGACAACTCTAATACGACTCGGGTTCGACAAATCACGTCCTTCGTGGCGAAAACAACCTCAGCCAAGAAATCAAGGCCGATTACCGATTTCCTGGACTATTTCATAGTCCCAAACACATTCCACTACAACAGATATTCATATCAATAATTTAAAATAGTAATGGAATAGCAATTCAAATCATGTAGTACGTAAGCATTTGAAGAATATCAACTCAACATGGATTTACACATAAATATTGCTTGAAGTTAAACAACAAAGAATGTGACTTACATATAGGCAATCATACACACTAATAGGAGTGTTGAGGATCCCTTCTCAATGCCCCCAATTAGGATAATATATTACAATTTAGACCATTCAGACATTTCTACAAACACTTAGAATACATAGGTCAACATACATGACGTATGTTGGAATACACACATTTGAACAATTCCTTTTGCCAAGGAGTTGTCACACATACAATTAGCACAAATACATGACAGATAATCATGGCAAGTACATGTTCATATTTTATATGTATATGGTACTTCCTACATACACATAGAATACACAAATCTCAATATAACACATACATATCAGGAACGCAAGATAAACATAGCATTTGGCATGTGAAATAGCATCCATAACAAGAATAAACCATTATCTGACATTGAAAGCCTTGAAAACCATAACCTATACGAATATAGTCCGCACCTTAAACTAGAAATAGCGCACCGAACTGATTTAGACGATATGTCTTCGTCAACGGCGACAAGATAACCTAAGGCAAGAATAGAAATGAGCTACAATAACACATAAACTATTCTAAGCTCTAAAATAGATTAGGGTTAGGTTAACTTACCCAAGGATGAACTTAGAATCGCCGGAATAATGATTCAAAAGTGATGGTTTAAGGATGTAAAGTAACAGGAAAGAATCTCAAATGATTCACCAACTTCTCTCTCACTTACTCTCTCTTTTCCTCTCTCTTTCTTAGCTAGGGTTTAGGAAATTCGTATGAAAAAGAGAGTGAGGGTTTTAAGGTCTATATATAGGCCTAACATTGATGAAAATAGCCCCAGGGCCAAGGTATACTTAGGTTATAACCAAATCAGGCCTCTCTCGATCCAACGGAGCACTTCCGGTGGTCCTTTTTCCATGTGTGGTCGGACTTAAGCTCACTGACCATGGATCTAGGTCAGGCTGAGTTTTCGTACCGATCGGATTTACAGATCAGCCATGGCAGACCACACTCAATTCAATGGTCACCGAAACTCGATCAGGTCCACAAGCACAATGACATGCTTGAGCCATCTTCCCTAATCAGGAGGTGAAATTGGGTTAGAATCCAACGGTCAGATTGCTTAGAATCATCGCGCAAGCGACACGACTCAGATTTCATAAAATCACATTTAATTTCTCACCGTTCTCACACTCTTCACTCCGGACTCAATCAAATCGACCCAGGACATCATCTGGACTTGATTTTTGAGGTGATAGCCAAGTCCAACATGGTGACCATAATTGTCTAAGATCATCGCTATCAGACTTTAGACGTGCGGTCCAGGTCCGATCCAAAGTTTCTAAAAATTCCCAAGAGCAACCGGATTTAGCGATGAATCCCAAATTTTAGAGTAACATAGCGCTAATGATTCTATAGGTTTTGAGTCCTGCAGATCAAATTTAAAGTGATTGATGCTAATTTCACAAATAATCGAGTTTAACACTAATTAACCCACAAATAACTTCTAAGGAAAATAGAGATGGTACTCGGGTCTTGGCACAAAATTTTCCGGGTCATTACATAATCCCTTCATCTTTACAATATCGATTAAATTCTTCAAAAGTGAATTTCTCACCATTATTTATCCTTGATACTTTCACCTTTCACCCTGACTATTTTTTCACCATTGCCTTTCACTATTTAAAGTTGGTGAAAACATTGGATTTATTTTTCATAAAATAAATCCACACTTTTCTACAAAAGTCGTCAATGAACGTAACAAATCATGGTGACCCTCAACCGAAAACCACAAACACTAGCCCCCATACATCAGAATGCACAAAATCAAGGAGCTCCGTATAAATATATTTCCCAAAGTTAAAAGACAACATTTAATGTTTACCATATATATAATGCTTATATATAGTAAAATCAATGCTTTTAAAAGCTGAAATTAAACAACGATTAGAAAGTACCTTCATGCCCCACTCGCTCATGTGGCCTAAGTGTGCAAGCCACATATGTGCAGACATGGATCTGCTATAAACACTACAGCTCCACCTGATGAAGTATTCTTGATCAACTTGTAAATGTTATCATTCCTCTACGCCTTCATGACTATGAGTGCCCCTTTGAAACTTTAAGGACATGATAAAACCCAGTGAATTTGTACTCTAATGCCTCGAGTGCTCGTAGAGATATCAGACTCTTCCTCAAATCAGGCACGTGTTTTACTCCGGTCAAGATACGCCTCATGCTATCAGACATCTCAATGTGCACCGATCCAACACCTACCACTTTATAGGCATTATCATTGCCCATAAACACTTGGCCACCATCTCACTGACTGTAACTGGTGAACCGACTCCGATGAGGACTCATGTGGTACGAAGTCCCCATATCTAAAATCCATTCTTCGTTAAAGTATACGGATTTTTATTCGGTCAACATGTCACTACCATTCGCTTTCTCACTGGATTCCGCAATGTTGGCTTCCCTGGAAGAACTATCTAAATTATCCTTTCTTGACTTAAGATTCTAACAATACTTCTTCATGTGCCCAGCCATGCCATAATTCCAGCACTTCAACTTGACTTTTTCCTTAGATTCGGACCTCAATTTCTAAGATCCATTGTTCTGTTTAGAAATTTACCCCCTCATAACTAGTGCATTTGTAGAAGCACCCACATCACCATTTTTCTTTCTCATTACCTACAATTGAAGGGCTGAAATAACAGTCTTGACACTAATAGTCATTCCATTAGTACACAAAGAGTCCTTGAATGACTCATACGATGCTAGGAGAAAATTCAGCGAAATGCATGCTTGATCCTCATCTTTCATCATTTCCTTCACATCCAACAATTTACAAATCAATCTATTGAAGTTACTAATGTGGGCCAGCCCCCTCTGTTATCTTCAAATTGAACAACTGTAGCTTTAAGGACAAATGATTCTTAAGAGATTTCTTCACATAGATATTCTCTAATTTTACGCATATATTTGCTACAGTTTTCTCTATCATAACATTATAGAGGACCTCATCCATTAAGCACAATTAAATAGAGGTTCTAGATTTCTTATCCATCTTGTTCCATTTATTTTCTATCATAGTTTTCGGTCACTTTTCAAGGAAAGCTTTGTCCAATCCTTGCTGCACTAGGATATTATTCATCTTAGCTTTCTATAGTTTAAAATTGTTTTTATCGTAGTATTTTTCTACATCAAACTTCGGGTTTGATGCAATTGATACGTTACTTTCAGATTTGATTTGCTTCCCAACGTTAGATCTGATACCACTTGTTGGGGAACTGTGGAAGCACACAAAGAAGAACCAAGCAAAGTACTCACAATCGCACAACCAAGTCCAAACAAGAAGAATCTGAATTTTACGTGGAAAAAACCTTTTGGAAAAATCATGGCACAAAGTAATGAGTAATGCACTATGAAAGCAAAAATTACAAGAGATAGTGTTACCGAATCCACTTCAGAAGCCCTAGCTATGCCCTTAAAATCCTTAGGAATGAATTGGAAAGCCTTAAAACACCTTTACTCTCTCCCAAATCCTGATTACAACCGATTTATAAAGTATCACAACCATAATAGGAAATAAATCCCGCACTTACGTAACTCTGCACGCGTTCTCGATTGGACTTCGGTGGCATCAACCACCCATCGAGGATTTGTCAATGGCTTCAAACTTACTTCGATGACATTGACTAATAATAATAAAACATTCTGGTAACAAACATGGATTTTTTAATTTTTTTCGATGGCATCGACCTTTGCTCAATGGCATCCAATGGTCTGTCGATGACATCGACAAACCCCATTGCTCACATATTTAAGAAATAAACAATAATGTATGAGTTTTATCCACACTGTGAAAGTGCCCCGGTTTGTCAATTTGCGTGAGGGTTGAGTCGATGAGTCAAGTAAGTCCCATATGAAGATCGTACAAGCTATTACCTCAACCGAATGTGTGTTCTGAGCTCATCACATGTAAATTAAGCCTCACATCCCATGTCCCAAAACACCTAAGTAAATAAATCCTTAAAAGCCTTAGAACAACATAGGAGTTAAAAACTTAATTCTTAAACAAGAAAAATTTTCTAAGTTTTCTGCTTTGTTTGATGACATCGAGCTTCGGTCGATGAAATTGAACACTCATTTTTTATGACATTAAACAAGGTTCGATGACATCGAAATGAGACCTTTTATGTCTAGGAACCACAAAGTAATTGGATAAAATTTTCAATGGATCAAAAATACCTTAAATGACATCAAACATTAGAAATCGATGACATCGAAGGTTAGTCGATGAAATCGAAGGACTTAGAGCATTAACCAGCAAATCCTCTTGGAAAATATTTTGATATTGCTCGAGTAATCGAACGAGCTTCGATGTCATTGAAATTCAAACTTTGATGACATCGAGTAGGTTTTGAGGATATCGAATCTAGACAAATTTGTGTCCAGCAAGCTTAAAAGGAAAATCAATGGAAGTGCTCGAGGAATCAAGGAAGCCTTGATGACATCGAAAAAGGACAAAGAAGTGTACAACGAGCTTTCAAGGAATATCTTCTGAAAAGATCGATGAATCATACTAGGAATCGATGACATTGAAATTTAAAATTCGATGAGATCGAATTAGGTTTGATGACATCGAAGCTATCTTTGAAATGTCCAGCAAACTCTTATGTAATGCCATGTCGAGGAATCGAACACTGATTCGATGACATCGAAGTTCAAATCTCGATGAGATCGAATCAGGTTCGATGTCATTGATGTTCTTTCAAAAAGTCCCCAAAATGTTTTTCAGTTGAGTTCGTATCATCGAACTAATATTTGATGGCATCGAAAGTATATGTTCGATGACATCGAACTTAGTTAGAAACTGACAGTTTTATTTCCGTTGGAGCCTTTTGCCTTTATAAGGAGAGCTTGTTCTTAGTTGCCATATTGAGAAAAAGAGAGAGTGTTTTGAGAGAGTAATTGCATATCATCATCCTAAGCCTTAATCTCATGGGAGTTCATCCTTCAATCCACCCTCATCATTGATATTCAATAGAGTGGATTGGTGAATGAACTTCCTCATTTAAGGATCATCCAGCTACCATCTTAATAGCAAATCATTGAGCTGGGATCCCTTGAATGCTTAAGAGCTTGGAATTACTCCATCTCCCAAATGAGTAATACTCATTAGAGTAGATTCCAACACAACCTTGACCCAACCCGTTGCCTTACATTGGAGCATCATAAGTGTTGCGGATCAATGGAGCTGAAGAATCTCCATCATTAAGGGAGATCATCTTCATCAACATACAAAACGGGGCTCATCTACTTATCTATAAGTCATTAGAGTCCAGAGACCCTGTTGATCATTCCTTGTGTAGGATTGGGTCACAGGTGCATCTCAACCCTTTCAAGCCCTCATAGGAGGCCTCCGATGGGAGAGTACATTTAGGTTCTTAGTGTAGGACCTTTGCTCTTGTATAGGGCATAAACTCAGGTCCTTTGTGTAGATCCTTGGCCTGTCTGGCCTAAACTAGGGTTCTTGTGTGGATCCTTGGCCTGTGTGGCCTAAACTAAGGTTCTTGTGTGGATCCTTGGCCTGTGTGGCCTAAACTAGAGTTTTTGTGTGGATCATTGGCCTGTGTGGCCTAAACTATGGTTCTTGTGTGGATCCATGACCTGTGTGGTTTAAACTAGGTTCCTTGTGTGGATCCTTTGCTCTTGTCTAAGACATAAAACATAGGTTCCTTGTGTAGATCCTTTGCTCTTGTCTAAGGCATAAAATATAGGTTCCTTGTATGGATCCTTTGCTCTTGTGTAGGGCATAAAACCTAGGTGCTTTATATAGGACCTTTGCTCTTGTGTAGGGCATAAATGTTTTCCTTGTGTAGGCATGTTTGGGTAACTTGTGTAGGTCCTAGATATAACCTTGTGTAGGTTGTAAAGGTTTGAAGTGAACCTAATTTGAAACCTCCGTTAGTGAAATCCGGTACACTCAAGGGTTGAGTGCATCCGCCGGGAGTGGAGTAGACATATAGCCGAACCACTATAAACGACTGTGTTCGGGGTTGATATTTTGTATATTTTCTTATTGTGTTTACTTTGAATGATCACATGAAAGCATGACAATATGAATATTTGGACCTGATAAGACTCACATCCCACATACTTTCACATAGTTCATCCATCATAGACGAAGTGCTATACCTTGTTTAAATATTGAGTAGTCATGTGATTGGATCCTCTACTTGGCTTGAAAGCCTGTAGAGTTAAAATGAGTATATCTTGATAACTGCACATTAGATCAAGATTTGGTTAATAGGAATTTAAATTGTCATAAAAGTTTATAAAGTCCTATTCACCCCCCTCTAGGATACTTTGACCTATTCCTACTTCCACTATATCGGTCTTTACAGCAATTTCAATTAATATCAGAGTCGATATCTCTTAGGGGTTTAACTCCTAGAGAGTGATCATGACTGAAGTTGGGAATCATGGTCAAAGGGGGGGCTCATCTATATCCAGACCTCTTGTATTTGATGGTTCAAATTATGCATACTGAAAGGCAAGGATGCACTACTTTTTGAAATCTTTAAATCATGACATTTGGGACATAGTCGAAACTG
Source organism: Magnolia sinica (assembly GCF_029962835.1). Taxonomy (NCBI): domain Eukaryota; kingdom Viridiplantae; phylum Streptophyta; class Magnoliopsida; order Magnoliales; family Magnoliaceae; genus Magnolia; species Magnolia sinica. The sequence continues at coordinate 38,164,704 of NC_080577.1, forward strand.
GATATGTGTCACCAACTGATCAAATAGTACTTGAAAATGACAAAACTATCTCCAAACCTAAATCTAAAGAAATGTGGACTTCATACGATAAAGAAAAACAAACATCTAAAGCAAAAGCAATGAATGTTATTTACTATGCTATGTCCCAAGAAGTCTTCAATCAATTTAGTATGTGCAGCACATCAAAAGAAGCATGGAATTTGTTAGAAACAACCCATGAGGGAACCAGCACAGTGAAAAGATCCAAGCTGCAACTTCTAACATCATAGTTTGAACATCTTAGAATGGAGGAAAATGAGACATTCATGGAATTCTTTACAAAACTGAACATCATCTATAATTTTATGGGTGGATTGAGAGAGAAAGTTCCGGTCACAAAAATTTGTATGAAAATTCTAAGATCCCTACCAGAATGTTTCAACTCCAAAGTAACAACTATTGAAGAGTGTAGAAACATGGACGGAATGAAAGTAGAAGAACTAGTAGGTTCCCTACAAACATTTGAACTACACTTCAAACCAACCCTCAAATCCAAAAGTAATGCCCTCAAAGCTACAAAACACACCACCATTAATGAGGAGGAGAGTGAAAGAGAAAACGAGGATGAGGAAGTGGCTCTCTTGGTTCAACGGTTCAAAAAATATTTTAACGAAAACCGTGGCCGACCATTCAACTACAAAGGCAAACAGTTAGACAACAAGCTCCATATAGGCAAACCTCTTAAAAGGTCCAAAGAGTCTCATTGTTACAATTGCAGAAAATTTTGGCACTTGTCCACTAAATGTCCCACAAAAAAGACTAAGGGAAAGGCCATGGTAGCCACATGGGATGACACTAAAGAATTAAACTCAGAATTCAGTAATTCAAAGAGTGATGGAGATCAGAAGTCCTTGGAAATACTCATGGCCTCCACATCCACTAACATTTCCTAGGAAACTGAAGAAATTGATGAACCATGAGCCAAATGGACAATTCCTTCAGATTATGAGAAAGAAGAAGAAGATGAAGAAAAGGATAATATACATGATGCCTATGATCAACTCTATATGCATAGCATCAATATCCTCATAATACTTGGTATCAATGAAAATAAGAATAAATTATTGCAAATGGATCTAGACAAAACTTTAAAGATCAATACACATTTGATTAATGACCTTCAGTAATACCACTTAGATAATGATAGAATGGAAAACAATTAATTCATTTCTCAAAACTGAGTCAGTAAAACTAAAAAAACAGGTTGAATTATTGGAAGTTGAAAACATGCATCTTAAGAATGAAAATCACACACTTATTTTTTATGCAGAAAAATCTAAAAAAACTATTAAGCTTAGTTACAAATTCTCCCAAAGTAGCGAAAAACTTGAAAGACTTCTAGGAATGGGGAGAACTCAAAGAGACAAGAGAGGATTGGGATATGAAAATTACAAACCAAATCCCACTCCCGTAGCACCAATGCCTAAGAAAGGTGCTACCTCAGGAAGTAACACAAGGGCCACTCTTATCTGTAACGCCCTGAAATTTGGGGGTCGAGCATAACTCAGCTCCCGAGTTCCAAAACATCACTTATGCAACATATTTAATGATGGATGTATGTTGACTGTATTAATGCATAAAACATGGAATAGATTAAGCCAAAACACAGATATGATTCAGGGATAAGTGAATAAAGCAAGCGAAAGACTTATAGAAAATTATGTGTACAAGTGTGAATCCCTGAAGTACATATACAAGCCAGGTCGAATAAAAGTGTTATTTAAAAAATTTATAAGTATCAAATTACATCATTTGAGTTCCCAAAAATAATCCAAAAGATCCCGCGCATCAGACCGAGGCTCACTAGAACCCGTCTGAAAACTGCATATAGGAGAAGACAGCCTCGTCATCATCCAGCTCCCGCTCTGCCTCAGAAGTCGCATCCACATCTGCAACATCAGAGCCTAAGACAGAGTCTGGTGGGTGTTTAACACCGCCCCAGAAACATGGGAGTGAGTGATCAACTCAGTGGAATAATAAGGCACTGGTTAACATGTTATCAGTTCAATCAAATAGTAATGATAAAGCAGGATAATTAAATAAATCCTAAGTACTCTTGTTAATGCAAGGATGAATGCAATATGATGCGTGCCCTCACGCGTACACCCTCAGCGTCTTCATCTTACGTTACGCATGACATCGCCTCAAAGTGCGCCACATCTACAAAGCACATACAAATGCGGTGCATGGATATGATTACCAAGTTGTTATTAGTCCATTTCACACAGCCGGATTGGGAAGCTAAGATACCTTCCTCATGTCACTATTTAAACAGTGATCCATTCTAGGGTCGTCAATCCTAGTCATCTCATACGATCATATGTTTGAGGTCGTAGCAAAGGGCTCGTCACAAATCAATGCACGCCTTTCATGCCTTTACTACCACAATTCGGCTCGTCACCTCCTTGCGGTATCCAGGTATGCTCGAGGTCACTACAAAGGGCTCGTCACCAATCAATGTAGGCCGACAACACGAATATAGTGTCCCATACCACCATAATCGGCTCACGAGTTTAGTTGCTCACTGGTCACTACGGGGAGGCTCGTCACCCCAGCGTAGGCCGACAGCTCGACCACGGTGTCCCATACCACCATGTCCGGCTCATGAGTCTTAGCGGATCAAGTACCATAGTTAATAGGATTTCACTGGTAAGTTCGGTACCCTAGATTCAAATAGTAGCGTCCAATACATGGTGAACATACATCGGACAATCGGGTTACTTGACGAACTCGACTAGCATGAGCGCACGTTGAGTTGAGCGACATAGAGTGCGCAAACACTCCGCGTGGCCAAACCACTGCCGACAACTCTAATACGGCTCGGGTTCGTCTAATACGTCCTACGTGGCGAAAGCAATCTCAACCACGAATATAGGGTCAATTACCGATTTCCTGGACTAAGACATAGTCCCAAACACCTTATACTACTACAGATATTCATATTGAATGTAAAACAATAATGGAACGACAACTCAAATCATGGTACATACGCATCTGAAGAATATCAACTTAACATAAATGTAAGCATAGGAATGCTTGAATTTAAATAACATGGAATGTAACTTGCATAAAGGAAATCATGCACATCAATAGGAGTATTGAGAATCACTTCTCAATGCCCACAATAAGTGTAATAAGTTACACTTTAGATCATCCATGCATTTCTACAAACACTTAGCATACATGGAACAACATACATGACGTATGTTGGAATACATGCACTTAGACAATTCCTTTTACTAAGGAGTCGTCATACATGCATCTAGCATACATACATGACAAATAATCATGGCAAACATAAGTGCATATTTTATACGTATACGGTACTTTATAAATACACATAGAATACCCAAATCTCAATATATCACATGCATATCAGGAAAGCAATGTAAACGCAACATTTGGCATGTGAAATCTCATCCATAACAAGAATAAATCACTAACTGGGATTGAAAGCCTTGAAAACCATAACCTATACACTTAAAGTCCGCACCTTAAGCAAAGAAAGAACCACCGAACTGATTTAGACGAGTTGTCTTCGTCAACGGCGCTAAAATACCCTAAAACAAGGATAGAAATGAGATACAACAACTCCAAAACTAATCTAAGCTCTAACACAGGTTAGGGTTAGGTTAACTTACCCCAAAAGAACTCAGAATCGTCAGAAGAACGATTCAAAGTGAAGGTTCAAAGATGAAGAAGAACAAAGAAGAAACTAAGATGATTCACCAACTAATCTCTCTCACTTTCTCTCTCTTTTCCACTCTCTTTCCAAGCTAGGGTTATAGAAAATCGTATGGAAAAGAGAGCTATGGTTTAAGGACTATAAATAGGCCTATTCTCGATGAAAATAACCCCAGGGACAAAGTATACTTAGGTTATAACCAAAGCATGCCTTTCTCGATCTAACGAAGCACTTCTGGTGGGCCTATAACCACAAAAGGTCGGACTTAAGCTCACTGACCATGGATCTAGGTCAAGCTGAGTTTTCGTACCGACCGGCTCTTCAGATCAGCCGTGGCGGACCACACTCAATTCAATGGTCACGGAATCTCGATCAGGTCCACAAGCACTAGGATATGCCTGGGCCAACTATCCTGATCAGCGGATGAAATTGGGTCAGAATCCAACGGTCAGATAGCTTAAAATCGTCGCGCAAGCGACATGACTCAGATTTCATAAAAAGCTTAATAAATTCCAACCGTTCCCACACTCTTCACTCCGAGCTCAAACAAATCGACCCAGAACATCACATGGACTTGATTTTCGAGGTGATGGTCAAGCCCAACTCAGTGACCGCAATAGCCTAAGATCATCGCCATCGGACTTTCAACGCGCGGTCCAGGTCCGATCCAGATCTTCCAAAAATTCCCCAGAACAACTGGATTTAGCGATGGATCCCAGATTTCAGAGTAACGTAGCGCTCACTAATCTACACGTTTAGAGCCATGCAGATACAATTTAAAGTGATTGATGCGAATTTCACAAGCAATCGAGTAAAGCGCTAATTACCCCAAAACAACTACTTAAGGAAAGATTAGCACAAAATTTCCAAGGTCGTTACATTATCTTTCATCCGTGTGGAGACTCAAGCCACTACAAGTTTGAATGCCTAACCTTTGGGAGGACTCAACACAATTCCAATTTGAACCTTACTGGTAAATATAAACCAATCAGAAAAATAATGTAAAATGTAAAGAGTCTACCAAAGTACATGGTAAAAGGTAAGACACGTCCATCTCCACCAAAAATGACAAAAAGAATGGAGAAACTATTGAATCAAGTGGCTCAACTGAATAAAAAAACAATGGAGTTAATGAAACAAGGGAATATGATTCAGTTACCTAATGTACCCGGACAAACCCATAGTGAAGTGAAAACAATCTCCTAGAAAAACTGTCACTAAATGGGTAATGAAAAATAATAGAAATTATCTAGTAACTCATTCATGTTAAAAAACAGGCAATGATGCTAAGTGGTACCTTGATAGCGGGTGCTCAAGACACATCACGGGTGACAAATCACTTCTCTCAAATTATTCAAATCTTGATGATGGGAAGGTCACCTTTGGAGATGGACGCACCGCTAAGGTAATGGGACATGGGACTATTGTTGGATTAGAGATGGTAAAAAATGAGAATGTCTTTGCATAGAAGGGTTAACACACAGCCTTCTAAGCATTTCTCAAATATGTGACAACAAGCATGTGGTGACTTTCTCCAAACAAGAATGCAAGATCTCAGACCTATCAGGAAAATCAATTATGAAGGGTCTTTGCACTAGTGACCAATGCTATGTCATGAAAGGCAATAGGAAGGATGATCCATCTACCTAATATCACTTAAGCGTAGATAATAAGTCTAGGTCATGGCATCTAGGCCCGAACATGCATGAGAAATGATGCACTTTTGTGGTAATTATGATATATCCACAGTTTGTATACCTCATGAATTTCTTTTTGAATATGAACATAGCAAATGTTTATAATTTTGGTTCTCACAATATTTTGTAAAATTTGCTGTGTATACAAGCTATAAAGGAAATAATTTATGATATGCATCTCTGAGAGTTTATCGAAGTACATAGATCAATGCCATATTTTTTTTCACTTCGATAAATTAGTCGATGAATCAAATGACTTGTTGATGATATCGAGCAAAGTTCGATGTCATCGAAGAACTCTCAGAATCAGAAGCGTTGCACATTGTAGAATGTCATCAAACACCTCCTCGATGATATCGATTGATGTCATCGAATCAGATTCGATGACATCAAATAAGCTCGCCTGATAAAAAGCGGGTGAGCGGGGAAAAGGTTCCTTTTGTCGTTTCTTCCTCTCGGTTTCGTTTCTTCACTCCATTGATGTATTAGGCAGTCGTCTACAACTCAAAACCAAAAATCCCTAGGTATATTCCTTCTTTCCATAAAGGTATTCATCATTTCATTTGCTTATCCTAGGTTGATAGAAGTTTTTTTGGGAAATACTCTTCAGTCCTTCATTGTCGTGATCGTTTTTGGGTTTTTCTGTCATCCATCATCTTGCAGTTGTGTTTGCCCAATCTAACATGTCTAAGGACAAAGGGAAAGCTCCAATAGTAGGAGAATCATCACGGCCAACTCGGAAAAAGACCTTGGCTCCACGAGAAAGAGCTAGGGCTCAGGGATCCCCTACTCGCCACCAAGGCGCTGTCGCTTGACAGTCGTCATGCGGTGAGGCCCCGTCTGCGGCTCCAGTACCTCCTCCCACTTCAGTGATTCCACCTCCCCATGCCAACATGTTGGAAAAATATATGGGGTGGAGTCTGGTACATGAACGTAAAGTGGACAGGGAGTGTATTCGGGCATTTGATATAGAATCTCTATTGTCGGCCGTCGATTGGTCTCCTATTTTGGATTTTGGTGGGCCATGCCATGACGAACGAACCTACCAGCTTCTCACATATTATCACTCTCCAGTTCTTAAGCCTCCTTCTATAACAGTCACAGTCAGAGAAATGACTGTAGAAATCACGGCCAAGTCCGTTACAAATCTGTTTGGTCTCACTCTTTCCCCTGTCAGCTTTTCTAACCTTGATCTTGATGACCCAATGGTCCTATCCCTAGTAACCAAATTCTTATACCATGGTAAAGACATCCCTTGGTATCAAGGGAATGCACTTAAAGTAAAATACATGCTCCCAAAATACCAAGTTTTCCATGGGATCTTCTCTACCAATGTATATCCTAGGGGGACAAATCGAGTCGTTCTTACCTGCTTCATAGTTCTTGTTCTATATAGCATTGCGTCTGGTGTCAAACTATGTCTACCCTCCTTAATGGTCCACCAATTGGCTGTTGTTGTCCACACTTCCCGAGCAACTCATTTCCCATTCTCTCATATCATTCATGTGCTGAGCAACGAGTTAGGACTGCCCTTGACGGATGATCCCGAGCATCCTCTACAACATTTTAACAAGGTAAACATCCGAAATATGGACCTCAAGTTCCATCCACTCATAGAAGGATAGGACGAGGAAGAGATGCAAGGTGAAACTGAAATGGGGGAGCAACAACACCAGCCGAAGATGAGACACAAGGACCAAGAGTAACTCCGACCACTCCTGACTCTGCACATACATAGCGATAAAAGCGGCATCAGGATCAGGTAGGAGCAACTCTACGAGGTCAGGTGCGACTTGAGGAGCGGTTTGATTGACAAGAGGAGTGGCTTTCAGGCCTGGAGCAGATGGTTGCTGCACTACAACACACCACCCAACACATTGTGGACTTACTAACGTACAAGCATGACGACACAGCTCCATCAGACTTGATCCCAGTGCCGTAGTGTTAATTAATTTTACCATCAGATACACCGATTGATCAATCATACTTAGGACGTATCCTTTTGGCATGTCCTAACTACTCATGAGTGTATGTGCTGGTCAACTAACTTGGATAGTTTAACAGTTTGTTTTGGTTGTCAGGCCCGTGGATGGGCTAAAAATGTTAAAACTTATGGGATATTTTGGGTTGGTTGTGCATATGTCTGATAGTGCCCATGGATGGGCAAAATGATTGGATTTTTTTTTGGATAAATGTGCCCATGGATGGGCTGGATGATTTAAATAGTTAATCATTACCAAGCTTGGGCAGTTTTCTTTTTTCCTTGGTTTAATGAATGATGATATTTCTAATCTTGAGTTAAAAATGTCTACGAGAATGAATACTATCTGCAAAATACTAATTACTGCTTATTATATACCCATGGAAGTGTCTAATTTAGTTGAGGAATGATGATCTTAGTGCTTTATATTCGAATGCATATCTGTGTATATAATGTCATCCATGGACTGTTAATTGTTTTTACATTTTGGAGATATGCTTACAAGTTATGAATTGTTGATTGCTTCCCTGCCATGAGTTGATCCCCATATAGCCCTCCTATTACATTATTTCTCCCAGTTTCATCAAGCTCAACTTCAGTCAATCGATCTGATATTGGTATATACTAACCTTTGTCAACAACTGAAAAAAAGGGAGAGAACAAATCCTACCATGAGAACAATTGTGTGTATGGTTTATATGTATGGTGATACAGGTAATAGGGGGAGCAGCTGCAAGGAGATAGGGGGAGCAGCTATATGAAGACTCATGCTATGTGAGAACTCAATATATTATCTATAAAATTGTGTAAAGTTCACGTACACACAATTTAGGGTGTTGTTCTAGGTATTGTCCTAGGTGTTTTGTGTTTTGTCACCTAATTGACAAAGGGGGAGATTGAAAGTGCCCTGGTTTGTTAATTAGCATGAGGGTTGGGTCGATGAGTTAAGTGAGCTCCATATGAAGATCATACAAGCTATTGCCTCAATCAGATGTGTGTTTTAAGATCATCACAGGTAAATTAAGCCTCACATCCCATGTCCCAAAACACCTAAGTAAATAAATCCTTAAAAGCCTTAGAACAACATAAGAGTTAAAAGTCTAAAAACTTAATTGTCAAACAGGAAATTTTTTTAAGTTTTTTTTCTTTGCTCGATGACATCGAGCTTTGGTTGATGAAATCGAACACTCATTTTCAATGACATCAAACAAGGTTCGATGACATCGAAATGAGACCTTTAATGTCCAACAACCACAAAGTAATTGGACAAAATTTTCGATGGATCGAAAATACCTTCGATGACATCGAACATCAGAAATTGATGACATTGAAGGTTAGTCGATGAAATCGAAGGACTTGGAGCATTAAAAAGCAAATCCTCTTGGAAAATACTCTGATATTGCTTGAGTAATTGAATGAGCTTCAATGTCATTGAAATTCAAACCTCGATGACATCGAGCAGGTTTCGAGGATATCGAATCCGGACAAATTTGGGTCCAACAAGCTTAACAGGAAAATCAATGAAAATGTTCGAGGAATCGAGGAACCCTCGATGACATCGAAAAAGGACAAAGAAGTGTCCAACAAGCTTTTAAGGAATATCTTCTGAAAAGATCGATGAATCGATCTGGGAATCGATGACATAAAAATTTGAAATTCGATGAGATCGAATCAGGTTCGATGACATCAAAGCCAACTTTGAAATGTCCAGCAAGATCTTGTGCAATGCCATGTCGAGGAATCGAACACTGATTCGATGACATCGAAGTTCAAATCTCGATGACTTCGAATTAGGTTCGATGACATTGATCTTCTATCAAAAAGTCCTCAGAATGTTTTTCAATTGAGTCCATATCATCGAAAGTATATGTTTGATGACATCGAACTTAGTCAAAAACTGATAGTTGTAATTTTGTTGGAGCATTTTGCCTTTATAAGGAGAGCTTGTTCTTAGTTGCTGTATTGCGAAAAAGAGAGAGCGTTTGAAGAGAGTAATTGCATATAATCATCCTTAGCCTTTTTCTCATGGAGTTCATCCTTTAATCTACCCATGGAGTGGATTGGTGAATGAACTTCCTCATTTAAGGATCATCTAGCTACCATCTTAAAGGTAAATCATTGAGTTAGGATCCCTTAAATGCTTAAGAGCATGGAATTAAAGTAGATTCCAACATAACCTTGACCCAACCCGTCACCTTACATTGGAACATCATAAGTGTTACGGATCAAGGGAGCTGAAGAATCTCCGTCATCAAGGGAGTTCGTCTTCATCAACATACAGAACAGGGCTCATCTACTTATTTGTAAGTCATTAGAGTCCAAAGACCCTGTTAATCATTCCTTGTGTAGGATTTGGTCATAAGTGCATCTCAACCCTTTCAAGCCCTCATAGGAGGCCTCCGATGGGAGAGTACATTTAGGTTCTTAATGTAGGACCTTTGCCCTTATATAAGGCATAAACTCAAGTCTTTTATGCAGGTTCTTAGCCTATGTGGACTAAACTAGAGTTCTTGTGTGGATCATTAGCCTGTGTAGCCTAAACTAGGGTTCTTGTGTGGATCCTTGGCCTGTGTGGCCTAAAGTAGGGTTCTTATGTGGATCATTGGCTTGTGTGGCCTAAACATGGGTTCTTGTGTGGATCATTAGCCTATGTGGCGTAAACTAAGGTTCTTGTGTGGATCCTTGACTTGTGTGGTCTAAATTAGGTTCCTTGTGTGGATCATTTTCTCTTGTGTAGGGCATAAAACCTAGGTTCCTTTTGTGGATCCTTTGCTCTTATGTAGTGCATAAAACCTAGGTGCTTTGTGTTGGACCTTTGCTCTTGTGTAGGGCATAAATGTTTGCCTTGTGTAGGCATATTTAGGTACCTTATGAGAGTCCTAGAGTCAACCTTGTGTAGGTTGTAAAGGTTTGAGGTGAACCTTATTTGAAACCTCCGTTTGTGAAATCAGGTACACTCAAGGGTCGAGTGTGTCCGCAGGGAGTGGAGTAGGCACATAGCTGAACCACTATAAACGATTATGTTTAAGGTTGATATTTGCATATTCTTTTATTGTGTTTACTTTGAATGATCACATGAAAGCATGACAATATGAATATCTGGAACTGATAAGACTCACATCCCACACACTTTCACATAGTTCATCCATCATAGACTAAGTGTCATATCTTGTTTAAATATTGAGCAGTCTTGTGATTGGATCCTCTACTTGGCTTGGAAGCCTGTAGAGTTAAAATGAGTACATCTTGATAATTGCACATTAAATCAAGATTAGGTTAATAGGAATTTGAATTCTCATAAAAGTTTATAAAGTCCTATTTACCCCCCTCTAGGACACTTTGACCTATTCCTACTTCCACTATACCAGTCTTTACCACAACTTCACACCGTCCCTCCATTTTCCCATATAACGCCCACCATTAAAACGTTCATAGGGCCTATCATATGTGTACAAAAGGTTTTAATCAGTAACCGTTGTTTTTCTATTCATGGATGTTTATGCAATTTTCTAGGCCCTAAGAAATAGACTCCGAGGACTATTTGATGAGAATTTTTTATGAGATGCGGTTCCTCCTGGCCAACTTGGAAGACGGTCTTGATCCATAGCCTCACCTAGCACGTTTTCCCTTTTGTTCATCCCCATTGTCATCATTTCCTGCAAGAACCAATCAGAGTGAGTTATATGCGATCTAGATGGATCCATGTGGTGCATTTAAAGATCTGCGAGGATATATGAAGAGAATCTTATGATAATACAATTAAAGCACATCCAGCAATGCCATGACATTGCTTAAAGCGATCAATAAAGAAGAAATCATATAAAAGTGGTTACAAGACAAATGGCGAGAGCATGAGCAAAGAAGGTCATGTAGTGTCGAACAGTTATAGAAATCGTCAGAACGTGGGAAGGATCTAAATGGCTGGGGTAAGTCTATAGTTAGCAATCATCAGAACAGTTATAGCAATCGTTAGGTTTGTCTCATACCAACCTAATAAAACCCAAACATATCTTCTAAGTTCATGTCATTTTACATTCCTTAGTGTAATCACTCCACTTTCATGTAAGTCAATTATTTTTCCTAGTGTAACTCTTTTTTTTCACTTACTGTTTACATTCCATTGTGTAATCTGTAGCAGTAATTAGGTAGCTAGTAATCTTAACTCTAATTCGGGTCTACGCTCATATGCTAGATTCATTTCTCTATCCGGGAAGGTGTTTTGCATCAATCCTCCATGACCGACTATAAGAATTCCTTTCTCATTTCTCTTTTACATGTACTAAAAAGTCTTTTCATATGGAAGTTAAAAGGTGTAACCCATTGTTAGAGGACGAGCCCTACCCTCTAAATATCACCTAATCTTATTTACACATTGAACGAGTGACTGAATATATGACCGATCTGAATCATATACTATGAATATGCCTATCTTAGCGCTTGGGCTTATAGTTGTTCGGTTTAAATTGAGCTGCAAATTCAATTTTAGCATGCTTGCATACACCACGTGACCAAACTGCTGAAAATAATGAGCAATAAGTTTTTGGCACACCTAGTTGGACCTTATGTATAAATTATCAACATAACATTTTTAATCAGAATTATGAATAGAATGAGCAATTGAATTACTAGGGTCGAACCCTCCACACCAATCGCATCACCTCAAACCAAGGATGTGCTGATTCAAGTGGCCCCCAAAGCATTAAATCTGAACAATAGCTTGAAACTTAGTACCAGGAATCAAGAAGAAGCATCGACCTCTTGGGCCATTTCTATTAAAGAGATAATGGTATGAGATGTAAAACTGAGTATACAACATCTTCAAGATTATGGAAGAGCCTAAGTAGAGCAATTTCATATTCAAACCAAGAACACTAACTGGTACATGGCCAGCCACACTATGGTCATGCATCAATTGATAGCTATGATGGTCGAATGAGAGCCAACGACAATATATTATAATGTCAGAGAAAGTTTTATCGATAATGTGGTTTATCCACCATCCATGCCTCATCCCCAGAGGAATCCACCACCAATTTCAGTTCAGGAGATACAGAATGCTCCGCCTCCCACTCAATTCATACGATCAAAGCGGGAGGCTAGGAATTTCATTTCTGAAGTTCAAAATTAGGGATTTCCTAGTGGATATACCCCTCAACAATTCCATAAGAATCCATTGTTCCAAGATGGACCAAACTGATTAGGTCCCTATCCCAGTGATTGAACCTCAGTGAGTGGATTGTGATCAAATCATGCAAATGGTTCAGGAAGTTGCAAGCCAAGTACTTGGATGCAATGATATTCTGGTCTACCATAAGCCTTATCTTGAGTGGATTGATCGACAACATCCGTTATCACGGAATTATCGACCGGACTTTGTCATGTTTTCAAGTGATCCGGACCAGCCGACCATCGAGCATGTTGGCTGATTCACCATGCAATGTAGAGAGTTAGTGAAAGATGACTATCACAAACTACAATTGTTCAGTCACTCGCTAACAGTAGTAGCTTTCATATGGTATTCCAATTTATTGCTAAATTTGGTTCACACTTAGCAAGAAATGGAAGAAAATTCTTATGCTCAGTTTTTCTCTATGAACGTTGAAATAACTAGGGCCGATGTCGCCCATTTTCGATAGCTACCACAAGAAACCTATGAGAGCTATATTACTCTATTTTAAAAGGCAAAAAGCTAATGTAAGGTTGTTATGACCGAAGCCAAATTTGTGCATATTGCACAACACGAACTCGAATACAAACTTCATAAGAAAAATATTGGGACAGAGTTCATGGACCTATATGACATGACTAGGAAGGTCTTCAAGTACGGGGAGCTTCTTTAAGAGGCTGCTAGGCAAAAATGCTCATCAATTGGGACATATTACTATGACCCAAATTATATGACATGACTAGGAAGGCCAATAGAATTTTGAATATCTCATCAACCTATGTGATGTTAAAAGTATAAACATTTTGGGCCTTTTGTGCATTCAATGCTATCGATTCTACTTTGACCAACACCAAGCTAAAAACTCACTCATATGCTTGGTGTTGGTCAAATTTTTTTGGATTTAATTCCTGAGCTAATCAATCTAAGCTATTTATAAGATGTCAAATTTTGATAGCCTTTCAGTCACTAGGCCTCCTCCATTTGATGGCTCTAATTATGCCTATTGGAAAGCCAGGATGAGAATTTTCTTAAAATCCATGGATGAGAGTGTGTGGCAAGCCACAGTGACTGAATGGACCCCCCTACCATTGAAGTAACTGGTATCGATGGATCTAAGTCTATGAAAATCTCACCTTATTTTTATTGGACCACTCTTCAGAAAAGTGAGAGTAGTGCTAATGCAAAAGCACTAAATGCAATCACTTGCGGACTATCACTGGATGAATTCAAAAGAATTATATCCCGTGATACTGCAAAGCAAGCCTGGGATATTTTAGAAATGACACACGAGGGAACATCAATTGTCAAGAAATCTAAAGTCCAAATCCTCACAACTAAATTTGAGGAAATACATATGGAGGAAAATGAAATGTTCATGGACTTTTATACTAGATTAAATGACACTGTGAACTCTATGTTGGGTCTTGGTGACAAAATCCCAGAAAGTAAAGTGTGTGCAAAGATACTACGTTCACTTCCTGGACGGTTCAATTCCAAGGTAACTGTAATCCAGGAACTTCGTGATACAAACAATATAAGTGTAGAAGAACTAGTTGGCTTTTTACAAACCTATGAGTTAAATTTTAAAGCTCCTAAAGGTAAATCTATTGCCCTTAAATCTTCTAAAAATGTTTCTCAAGAAAATAATAGCAATTCTAATTTAGAAAACTTAGAAGATGATATGACCCTTCTAGCGAAAAAGTTTTACAAAATTTTTAAAATTAAAAAGAGGGTTAATTTTCAAAAAGCTAATGATAAGAAAAAATCTAAATCTAAAACTTGGAAATCATTAAAAGACAGTCAATGTTACAACTGCCAATAATATGTGCATTTGGCAAACAAGTGTCCTAAAAAGGACAAACCTAAAAAGAAGAGTATGTTGGCTACTTGGGATAAATCTTCCGGTTCTGAAGCTTCTTTTAAATCAGAAGATTCTGAAACTGAGTCGGGTAATGAAGTCAAAGCCCTTATGACTCTAGCTAAGTTCACTTTTTCATGATCTAACTAGTGAAGAAAATCTGAACAGTGATCATGAAAATGAAGAAGATCTTCAAGATGCTTATAATGCTCTTTATAAGGAAAGTTGTAAAATTGTTGTTAAATTAAAACTTCAAAAAGAAAAGTTTTCAAAGCTTAAAGAAAATTTTGATTCTCTTATTTTAGAAAAAATCCCATGTTTCAGATTGTTTTGAAAAATACAAATGCGATCTAGATTTGAAAACTTCCCTTATTGAAAATCTTAAATCTGAAAATAAAAAACTTAAACTTGAAGTCTCTTCACTTTTGAGTTTAAAGGACACATGGAGGTATGCCCAAGGTGATCCAAAGTTAGAAAAACTTTTATCTGGATCAAGAAAATGTGGCGACCGATCCGGTTTGGGCTACGATAGATATATTCCTCCTAAACAGAAGAATATTCCTCCTAAGTTTGTAAAGAGAGAGTCCTCAAACTCAAAAGAGAAAAGTTCTAATCAAAAGTTTTTTAAAAATACCAAAACATTTCAATCGTTTAAACCTAAAAGTAACCATATCAACTATAATAATCAGAACCGAAACCCTTTAGCTAAAAAAATAGTTGATTTGCTTAAGGAGCTCTTAAAATCTAATTCAGTGGGTCATTCTTACAATAGCTACAAACATAAGAAGACCAAGTATACTCCTAAATCCAAAACAGTTTTGAAATGGGTTCCTAAGGTTACTTGCTTGGTTGCCCACACGGCTTTCAAAGCTACAAGTCATTCAAAGTGGTACTTATACAGTGGATGCTCTAGGCATATGACTGGTAATAAAGGTCTATTCACTGATCTTAAAGACATGGCTGATGGTTCAGTCACATTTGGTGATGGTAGTAACTACAGGATTATTGGCCAAGGTACGGTTCAACTTTTTAATCTCCTTTTATTTGAGAATGTTTTATATGTAGAAGGTTTAAAACATAACTTGTTAAGCATTTCTCAAATATGCGATAAAAACCACAGCATAAAATTTTCTAACCTAGGGTGTGAAATTTTAAACAAAAAGGGTTTAATAATATTAACTAGTCGTAGAACTTTTGAAAACTGCTACATCGTAAGTGATTCTAGCTCATCTAATCAATTGTATTACATGGTACATACCGATGAAACTGAGTTATGGCATAAACATCTTGGACATGTACACTACCACAATCTATATAGATTGAGCAAAAGAGAACTGATAAGAGGTCTACCTAAATTACAGAAAGTAGACAAAATATGTGGTGAATGCCAGATTGGTAAACAAACTAGGAGTACTCATAAAAAGGTGAACTCCAATGCTACATCAAAATCGCTCGAGCTTCTCCATATGGATCTTATAGGACCAACTAGAATGGAGAGTCGAGGTGGTAAAAAAAATATACTGGTAATCGTGGATGACTATACTAGATTTACCTGGGTAGCCTTCTTAAGGGGTAAATCAGAAACCCTTGATAAAGTAAAAAGAGTTCTCAAATGAATCCAAATGGAAAAAGGTTCTCAAGTCTATAAGATCTGTAATGATCATGGATTAGAATTTTAGAATAGTAGTTTTGAGATATTTTATTGCGATCAGGGAATATCACATGAATTTTGTGCACCGAAAACACCACAACAAAATGAAATTGTTGAAAGAAAAAATAGAGTGCTTTAAGAAATGGTAAATGTAATGTTGAATCGTATGAAGCTCCCTAAAAATCTTTGGGTTGAAGCCGTAAATACTGTATGCTATATAATCAACTAGATTTATATAAGTAAAAATAATAATAAAATAACTTTTGAAATGTGGTTCGATAAGAAGCCTACTATCAAATACTTTTGAGTTTTTAGAACTAAGTGCTATATTTTACTTGACCATAAAAATCTGGGCAAGTTTGACACTAAAAGTGATGAAGGGATCTTTTTAGAATATTCTTTGAATAGTCGAGCATATCAAGTGCTGAATAAGAGGACCGGTGTTATTCAAGAGTCTATTAATGTGGTCATTGACGATCACTTAAATACACCTGCCTCAAGTTCTGATAATGATGAAGTTCTTTTAATTGACAAATCAGATACTTCATCAAATCAAGCTAACTCTGAACTAAGGACTGTTAAAGATCATCCAACCACTTAAATTCTTGGAAACCCTCTCACTTGTGTGTGCACTCGTAGACAACTAGAAGATATATGCAATTACGTGTGCTTTACATCCCAGATAAAACCGGCTAACGTAAAAGAAGCTCTTACTAACGAAAACTGGATAATTGCTATGCAAGAAGAGCTTAATCAATTTGTGAGAAATGATCTTTCGTACCAAGTATTTAGACCTAAAGATAAACATATTATTGGAACTAAGTAGATTTTCAAAAATAAGTCTAATGAACTTGGTAATATAATTCGAAATAAGGCTAGATTGGTTGTACAAGGGTACATTCAAATTGAAGGCATCGATTATGATGAAACCTTTGCCCCAGTAGCTCGTCTTGAATCAATCAGACTATTTATATCCATTGCTTGTTTAGAAAATTTAAAATTTATCAAATAGATGTAAAGAGTGCCTTCTTGAATGACAATCTGCATGAAGAAGTTTATGTTGAACAACCAACGGGTTTTGAAGACCATAAGAATGCTGATCATGTCTATCACCTAAAAAAGGCTCTCTAGGATTTGAAACAAGCTCCCAGGGCATGGCACAAAAAATTGACTAAGTTTCTATTAAGTCATAATTTTCAAATGGGTAGTGTTGATAAGACTCTTTTTGTTAAAAAACATAATGATCATATCTTAAAAGTGCAAATCTATGTAATATTATTTATAGATCTACCTGTATTGACATGACTGTTGAGTTTGCAGATTTAATGAAATCTAAGTTCGAAATGAACATGGTTGGGGAATTGAATTATTTCCTAGGGTTGCAAGTAAAACTATAACCTGATAGTATTTTTATTTCTCAAACCAAATATGCTCTGAACTTAATTAAAAAGTTCAGATTTAAGAATGGGAAAATTTTTGATACTCCTATGAGTATACTTTAAGATTCTCAAAAGACTCTACAAGTAAAAATGTGGATCCTAAATTATATTGTAGTATGATTGGCAGTGTACTTTATTTAAGTACAAGTAGACCTGATATTGCTTTTAGTGTTGGTATTTGTGCTAGATATCAATCTGACCCTAAAGAATCTCATCTAACTATTGTTAAGAGGATTATGCGATATGTCACAAGTTCAGCTAATTTGGGTCTCTGGTATCCATATGAGACTAGTGTTCAATTGGTAGGGTACACTGATGCTGATTGGGCTGGAAATATCGATGATAGGAAATCAACCGGTGGTTGTCGCATCCAAGAATAGAGATTGGACCTGGGAAAGTTATCTCATTTGTAGAGATCTCCCTTATGGTGGCAGTGTGGAAACTGGTGTCAATGCTAAGGTAAGGCTCGAACAATACTATCACAATCTTCTTGCTTACCAATTCGGCTTAATTCAATACATTCCTTACCCCTTCACTCATAAGATTGTCAATCAATCTCCCCACTAGCACTTGTTCGTGGAGTCAATGTATATTTTTCACACCCTTCACAATAATTTTCAGATGATCTGCGCCACTTTTAAACAAACTTTTTTCCAAAGTTGTCTTCTCTAGATGATCACATTTTATGATTGGTGGCAAAATTATTATATTAAGTTGGTTATTGAACCCACCTAATCTCATCATCGACCGACTTTTCTCTTCTGCAACTGGGAAAGAGAAGCTCATGACCAAAAAGAAGAAACCATTGACCAAAGGAAATAAGAAGAAAATTGTATTGAAACCAGTCGTGTCTCCAAGTAATAGAATGAAACAATCATGGAGAACGTCAACTACCTGACCACCTCTCCTTCAGCAACAGTAAGAGTGGTCGATCCAACATCTCCCAAGCACAAACACTAAAAGTCTCAACCACTAGCCTTTATAAGAAGGAATAACCTATTCAGCTTGTCCCAGCTTCTTTAGCTTCTCAAGTTATCAAAAGAGTTTTAGATCTTGGACCCTTTCCATGTCGCTTTCCTACAACTCATGCTATTTTAGTTGTGCCAATAAGTTGTTCCACAAATGGTTGGGCTAACTAAACCACAAGGAAAATTTCAAGTATTTCTCTTGCAGCCAAGGCTCTCTCTGCCTATGAAAAATATTATAAAGCTAAGTACTGGCTAGGTATACCTCCTTCCAAATATGCTTGGGAAATGGATCAAGCTCATAAGAGGCATGGTGTAGCTAGTTTCAATCGAGCTTGGAATAAGTAGGAGAAAGATAAGAAAAGGGGAATGATCCCAACCTTCCTCTCGATTGTTACCCCAAATCCTATAAACCTAATCCACCAACTTTTCCTCTTTTTGCTCATCCTTTTACAATAGCTATCAATCACCCAACCAAAATTCAATCAATGATCGATGGATACTCGACCTTCGCTGTTCATTCTGATCTAGGTGGATATTTTCTCCTTTTTTTTCCTATTTACTTCTCATTCTTTACCTCTTCAAATATCTTCTTATCTGATGTAGTGTTGAGAGAAATTATGACTGTTGAACTAGGAGTTGTTCCTATGGTAGTCTCTCATCCTCAAAAAATTGAAGAAACTATCACCTTTGTTACTATGGATAAATCTGTAAATCCTATGGTAGAACTCAATGGATCTAATTTTGAAGCAACTATAAGCAATGTGCCTTAGCCTAAAGGATATGTCCCCGAAGACATGGAAACTACCCAATCACTGGAAGCTTTCCATGTTTCCTTTCATTATGAGGCTCCATCAACTATTCTCAATTAAGAAAATGATGAGTTGATTGTACTATCACCGCAGAATCCCTAATAAGGCACATCTTCTCAATCCACTCCTACATCGGCAAGCCGCTTTGTACCATCTCCAAGCCCTACTAAACAACCTACTCTTGTCACGGATGTCAGACGCTTAGTGATTATGGACGAGGAAGAAGAAGAACCACCTCGACCATATGATTTTCCAAAAATGGCTACCTCTGGTCCTATCACTTTTACCATATCCAGAGTCGTCATTCCTTCGAATCCACCATCTACTTTCACTCTAACATAAACGAAAATGGTGCCAACACTTCCTCTAGCTCCCAAGAAAGTATATCTTGATGAAGCCATACTCTCCTCTCTTAGTTAAGCTCTTAGCAAAGATATTGCCATGGTCGAATCTCATTCACCTTCCCTAGAACTTCAGTAACTCAAGGATGAATTACAAACTCTTGTACGTTCAGGAATTGTAGAAGTTATCTCCATAGGGTCGATTGAGAGACTTGCATTTCTCATCCAACATTATCAAGTATTCTCTCGCTTAGATGAAACCAGCTCAGCCAAAGTACATGCACTTTGTCAATTTCTAGACTTTGTGCAAGAATATCAGGAGATCAATGGCATGGTTGAGAAGATTCAAACTAAACATTCGATCATAAACCTTAAAGTGGAAAAAGTTAGTGCTAATGGAGAATGAATTTTCGCGGCACATACTAAATTAAAAGAATCTAACGTGGAAAAGGCTTATCTCACTACTCAAATTGTAGCACTAGAGGAGAAATTAGAGGTTTTGAGGAGATGGAAAAGGTTTGTGAGGAATAGGAGAATGAGATTAACACTCTGGTCGACTTTGTTCAAGATAGAACATCATTAGTCGGTCAAGCCAGACGCGTGGCCCTGAAGACTCAAGTAACACTTGAGAAATAAACAGCTATATAGGAGAAGAAAATGGAGAAGACTTTAAAAAAAAAATCTATAAAACATATTGAAATCCATAAGATCGGCTAAAGTGTCATTTTTGTTTCTTCCATATCTCTCATCCATCCTTTTTTTTTTCTTACACTGAAAGAGAGTAATCGCCATAGTAACATGGCATAGAAACTAGGAGTCATATGCCATTTCCTTTGCAGATATGAATGCCATTGCAGCTACACGTCCCAACTCCTCGAAAGGTGGTACAATGCCTTAGATGCCGTTACTACGAATCATTTGTTCTGTGATGCAGTGAAATTGAGAATGATCCCTTCTTCATAACATCTATATCAATATTACTTCTCCTCTAATTTATTCGCGCTTCCAAATTTTCTCTGTTTCTAAACATCTCTAATTTCTAGTTAACATGTCTTCTACTATAGTTTCTTCTTCTATTTCTTAAGCTAAGGCTTATACGAAGGGCATCTTCTCTAACAATCTTGCATTCAACGATCAATCTTTCCTCCTGTTCATCATAAATGACTTTATTTGGGAGTATTCAGAAGCTGCTCTGATTGATGCACCTCTTGGAGAAATCTTGGAGGTTTTAAGAAACACTTCACCACCTCAGGAACACCTTCTTCGAGGCTGAATTTGAAATTGAGAGGGTTCTATTTTTCTTAAAACAAAAGGCCTCCATCCAAGATGAATCCTGCACCCTACTTGAAAAATAAGAGGAGGCCTAAAACAACCATCTCCGTTGAACTTGTCAACATCAGTTTAACAAGACGGAGCTTCAAGTTCTTCATATTCAACTCATGGATTTGGAGGACGACATCAATGAGACAGAGTGCTCTACCAAGGGAGGGATCACACCAACCCATATGAGCTTTTGGCCTTCGTGGACTCCCATATTGATATATTTCAATCTTGATCATAGGAGAGCAGCACTTGTAAGAGGGAGGCAAAAACCAATGCCATCTTCCTTCACCATTGCGTGGACAAAGTTGTGTGCTTCCTCAAGCATTGGTGATCAAAAAGAAGTTCTAGAAGGACATGAGCGTTAGGTAGAAGAGATAAAGGAATGTTTGTAAAAGAAGTTTGATGAAATCAAGGCAATGTATGCCTGTAGTGCTTACTCGACTGGGCCTCTTTTTCCCCTTTCTTTTTTTCTCTGTTGTTTTCAATTTTCATTTTTTAACTACTAGTTCCCGTAGGCCTCCTCATGTTTTCTTCTCACCACATTAATGAAATCTTTCTTTTCTTTTCATGCTTTCTTCTCAACTGTGGTAGAGTTCAATTTGTTTTAGTGGTAAAGACTTATTGTTATAAACGCTCTTACTCAGTCTAGCCTTGCACTCTTTCCCACATATTAGGATAATAGGCTTTTAAAAACTTCTCATTAATTGGAGCTTTAGTGACCTTTCCTTGCATATTATGAAGGATATAAGATCCACCTTGGATAACTTGGACGACGGTAAATGGTCCATCCTAGGCGAGCGACCACTTACGAAAAGCAGCATCCTTAGACCCCAATGGTAACACCACCTTCCAGACCATGTCTCCTTATCTGAAAGCTTTTCCTTTAACCTTTTTATTATACACTCGAACAACCTTAGCTTTGTTAGCTATTATTGAATCTAAAGCTCTCAATCACATCTCATCTAACTCTCTTAACTTGACCAACATGGCTTTCATAAACTTGGCCAGGGTTAAGCCAGCCTGATATGCAACCTTTAAGGATGTCACAATAACTTCTAAAGGTAGTATTATATCATGCCCATAACTAAGAGAAACAGGACTTACCCCTCTACTAGTTCAAGGCGAATTCCGATAAGCCCACAAGGCTTAAGATAATTTACTATGCCATTCACGTGGATTATCCTCGATCATCTTCATTAAGATATTTTTTATGAATTTTTTACTAGCCTCGACTTGGTCGTTAGCTTGTGTATAGTAAGGTGTCAGATGTAGTATTTTAATCTTATACTACTTGACCATCACTTCACTTCTTTAAACGAAAATGTTGCACCTTGGTCCATGATAATGGACTCAAGAATCCCAAATTTATGAATAATATGAGTTTCAATAAACTCAATAATTTCCTTGTGCTAGAATTCATTTATGAGTTTTGCCTCTACCCACTTGGTAAAGTAATTAATATCCATTATGATAAAACTATCTAATTTTAATGGGGTGTGGATTTGGCATATTAAATAAATAGCCTATTTCTAAAAAGGCTAAGGCTTAATGATATGATGTAATTCGGCCACAGACATGTGTTACATCGGCCCATGTTTCTAACACACCTCACATCACATAACATATTGAATGCAATCAACCACCATTTTTTTTGGCTAGAAATACCCATAAAACCTAAGTGTGAACCTCATCTTTCTTCGGTCATTGCCAACATGGCCTCCTTTCGGTCTAAGCATCGTAACAACATGCCATCTTTCCATTTTTTATATAGTTCATTTTTAACCATGATGTAATTATGAGTTGTTCTTCTAATATCTTTGTTGGTTTTAGCTCAAGGAAATTGGAGATAACTCATGATCAAATTTCTCCAATCATTGTCTCTTACCTTGGCCTAATAGATTTCAAAGGTTGGGTCCCTCTAATAAATTGATGGTAGCAACCTTTTCTGCACAACAAACAATCTCTCGCTGTATCCTCAGGCAATTTAAAGTCCAACTGCTAGTTGTGCCATCTCATTGGCATCAACATTTTTCTCTTGGGGTAATACGCCTCAATTCAACCTCTTCAAAATTATACATCAGTTGGGTTGTCAAAGCATATTATGGAAATAATGCAACACTAGTGCACTTAAACAAACCAACCATTTAGTTTATTATTAACTGTGAATCGCTAATTACCGATATATTCCTTGCACCTGATTTCATCAACATTTCAGGCTGATCACCACGGCTTCATATTCAGCCTACTTATTGGTACACTCAAATTCTAATTGGAATAAAAATTCTACTCTTCTCATCTGGGGCAATTAGAACAATCTGTACTCTTGATGATCTGTTGATTCTTGAACCGTCAAAAATCAGTTTCCAAGGTGTCGATGTAATGTCTTGGAAAAATCCGTACAAAGACCCGAGTACCACCTCAAGCAGAAATCACCCAGGACCGAAACCTTTAGAAATTAGATAAGGATTAACTAAGTGCTAAACTATATTACCTGTGAAATCAGCACTAATCACTTTAAATATGATCTGTAAGACCCGAAACAAGTAGAATAGTTAGTACTACATTACCTTAAAACTTAGGATTCATCTCAAACCCCAGTTGCTCTTGGGAGCACTTTGAAACTCCGTATCGGACCTGGACCGCATGTCAAAAGTTCGTTGACCGCGAAACTATACCGTTATGACCACCTTGCTGGAATTGACTACCACCTCGAAAATCAAGTCCTAATTATATCCAAAAACACACAACTTGATCCCGGAGCGAAGTGGGTGAGAAACGCAAATATCTTTAGGAAATGAACTGGGACTTAAGTGAATTGAGTCGTTTCACTGGCAGGCCAAATCTAAGGATTCAAACCGTCAGAATTTGACCCAATTACACCTTCGGATCAGGGAAAATTTTCAACACATATCAGTACACTTGTAGCCCTGATCGAGTATCGGTGACAGTTGAACTGAAACTGGTCCGCCACGGTCGATCTGTAAATTCGATCGGACCGAAAACTCAGCTTAACCTAGATCCAATGCCAGCGAGCTTAAGTCCGACTGCACACAAAAAAGGGGCCTCTAGAAGTGCTCCGTTAGATCGAAACGAACGCTCTTTGGACATAACCTAAGTATACCTTGGCCCTGGGGCCATTCCCATCAGTCCTGGGCCTATATAAGGGCCTTAAACCCTCTCTCTCTCTCTCTCTCTCTCATCTCATACGAATTTGGGAAACCCTAGGAGAGAGAAGAGAGAAAAGAGAAGGAAAGAGAGGAAGTGAGAGAGTGTACTGGCGTTTGTTCTTGGGATTTAATCTTACCACTCCACACGCTTATCTATCGTGTCCGTAGCGATATTCTGGTGTTTCTGACAGCGTACTTGGGTAAGAAAACCTAACCCTAATCTGTTTTAGGGTATCATATAGTGTTAGTGTTAAAATAGCTAACCTAATTCATGATATAGGTTGTCATTCTGCCGTTGACAAAGACTAAGTGTCTAAAATGAATCCGTTATGCATTTACCGGCATAAGGTGCAGACTATATACGTTTAGGTTATGGTTTTCAAGACTTTCAATGCTGGATAATGATTTATTACTACCCTTTCACATGCCAGATGTGATGTTTGTTTTGCTATACGAATACGTATGAACTATGTCGAGTATAGTGTATTTTATGTATTTGTTAAAATAATTGAATATGTATGGTTTTTGGATTCGCAGTCGACATGATTATCAGTCGTGCATATATGCTTGTTGTATATGCGACAACTCCTTGTCGAAAGGTTTTGCCCTAATACATATTATAACCAACATTCGTCATGTATGTTGGAATGTGTAGACTAAGTGTTTGTAAGAATGTCTAAATGAACTAGTAGTTAGTTAATTATACTTTGTATGGGTGTTGAGATATGATTCTCAACTACCTTGACTATGTGTATGATTTCCTCCATGTGTTTTATATTATAGTGTTTGTTTAGGCATGGAATGCATATGTGTGAATTCATGTTTAAGTTGTATTCCATAAAATGATCGAATGATTGTATGATTTGAATTATTGATCCATTACTACTTTGACTTTCTCATATGATTACTTGTTGTAATTGAATGCGGTTGGGACTATCATATAGTCCAGGTAATCGATAACAGGTTTTAACCAGTTGGCTGAAGTTGTTTCACCATACAGGATGTGGTCGATGAATCCGAGCCGTACTTGGGG
Organism: Magnolia sinica; assembly: GCF_029962835.1. NCBI lineage: Eukaryota > Viridiplantae > Streptophyta > Magnoliopsida > Magnoliales > Magnoliaceae > Magnolia > Magnolia sinica. The sequence goes on from NC_080577.1 coordinate 38,189,862, forward strand.
TGTTGACAGTGGTTAGGCCACACGAAGTGCTTACGCACTTCATGTCAATCAACTCTACGTACACTCATACTAGTCAAGCTCGTCAAGTAACCCGATTAACTCGATGTATGTTCACCATGTTTAGACGCTACTGTTTGAATCTAAGGTACCAAACTCACAGGGGAAAGCTCGTTTAACCTTGATACCTTAATCCGCTAAGACTCATGAGATGAACATGGTGGTATGGGACACCGTGGTCGAGCTGTCGGCCTACGTTGGGGCGACGAGCCTTCCCATAGTGTCCAATGAGCAACACAGCCTCGTGAGCTGAATACGGTGGTATAGGACACTGTATTCGAGCTGTCAACCTACAATGATCAGGTGACGAGCCCTTTGTAATGACCTCGAGCATACCCTGAGACTGCGTAGAGGCGACGAGCCTTTCCGTAGCAACTAGAGTACAAACTAGGCCTACACTAATCAGGTGACGAGCCCTTTGTAGCGACCTAGAACCATAACATCGTATGAGATTTACTAGGACTGACGACCCTAGAATGTATCACTGTTTCAGAAATGGTATAAGGGAGGTACCTTAGTTTCTCAATCCTGCTGTATGAAAATGACTAATAAGAACTTGGTGAGCACGGTTATGCACCGCATTGCATGTGCCATTTGGCGTTGGGTAGAGCACTGAGGAAGTGACTGACATGCGCGACCGTGAGATGAAGATCACAGAGGGAGTGCAAGTAAAGGCATACATCATTTATATATACCATTCTTGCATTAATTAGAGTACTTAGGGATGTGTGATTGTATTGCTTTATCATTACTGCTTGACTAAATTGATAACATGTTAACTTTTGCTCTATTGTTCCACTGAGTTGATCACTCACTCCCACGTTACAGGACGGTATTTTAAACACCAACTAGACCCTGTTTTAGTTTCAGATAATGGCGCAGCCGGCGAGGCGAAGCCAGACTTTGAGGATGATGAGGAGGCATTCTCATATATGTAGTATTCCGGCAAGTTTACGTAGACCGTTCTGAATCGACGGGGCTTCAAGGTTCATGCTTTGTGGAGAACTACCACTCTTTTAACATTTTGTATTTTGAACGATACTTATATTTATTTGACCTGGCAATGTATTCATACTCTGGAGGTCGAAAACGGTCTATACGTTTTATCTATGCTTATACACCTCTTTTAGTCTTTCGCTTGCATAACTTAACTGGTCTGGAGTATGAATTACTGTTTTGGTATGATTCCATTGATGTTTACATGTACTAAGATAGACAACATTCAATCACCATCAATTATGTTGCATAAGTGATGTGTTGGAACTCGAGAGTTGGGCATTTGCACGACCCTCAATTTTCAGGGCATTACAGTCGAATATACCTGGTACAAGTCTAACACTTTAAGAGGAAGTTGACTTTCTATGTCGAATGGATGATTAGCCAAAAATTTTCTATAACATATCTTGTCACTGCTCTTTGGGGCATATATTTAAGATCAAATTCAGATAAAGCTAATACTCATTTACCAATTCGGTCATTTAAAACCGACCGATTTAACATATGTTTCACCGAATCTGTAACTATAATTATATTAACTGATTTTGCTAGTAAATAATGTCATAACCTAGTGGCTGAAAAATATAAAGACAAAAATAATTTTTTTATTGCAGGATATCATTTGTTAGTATCTAGCAATGTCTGACCGAGGTAGTAAACTACACGCTCTCTTCGAGCATCAACACTGGTGGCTTCATCAAGTATTCCTTGATTTTCTCGAAACCCAATAGATAATCTGCTTCCCATCTGAACTCATCTCCTTTTTTCAACTTCACTAATGGAGAAAATTTATTAGATTTTCTTGTACAATAAAAAATGAATCGGTGTATAAAGTTAAACTAACTGAGGAAATATTATACATCTGTTTTGTTCCTTCGTGGCTAAGCATCTATAATTGATTGTTCCTTATTTTGATCTATCTCAATCCCTCATTGAAGCACAGGGAATGTAACATCTCAAAATTTTCACGGCCAGAGTTTATACTTATACCCGAGAAAATCGGGTGTTAATAATGTAAGAAGTGGATGTCTCGAGGGCTAGCCTTAAGATTTCTCTTATCTAGATCACATCCAGTTACATTCGTAATGGTAATCATTCACGAGAATAAAATTAATTGCATTTCTCATTCCAAATCAAATAAATTGTTAAATGCTCTCTCAATGGGAGCTTATTACAAAGTTTTGAGCTACATAACGAAAGTGGAAATAAAAGAAATCATAAACTATTTTTCTATTCTATTCAACAAAATCTTCTATCAGGAACTGATCTTCTGGGTCCTCAACCTGTATGTCACTTGCATCATCTGTACAGTTGGAAAGGGTCAACGCCCTACTCATAGTGATGGTTATCCTTTAAGATTAACAATAATTCAAGAGATTCATGAAAGCAATGTAAGGTTCTGATACGTCTCGTATTCCACTACTACGAGGGATATCAACATGCACAAACAACCTACATGAGATGCATGCCTAGCAAAGCGTGTGTGACTCATCATACATAGTGATCATTATAATGTGGAATACAATTCATAGAAAGCCCGGATCGTCCTGCATTCTCACACTACGGAGATTATCGGCATATCCAACGCTACTATAGATTTACGTGAACACTTGGAGGTGCACAACACATGAGTTGGTTGAATTATGTGACATAATTTGATCATGGAGCGACTATTTACGACATCCAATCCCAAAAGTGATGTAACACGCATTGCGAATTACTTACATCGATTTATACACCACTATCCAAAAACCCATGGAATTACATGATGACCAAGAGGGTCTCTACCCAAAGTGCATTACGTCCATGATATAATAATTGAATTACTAGTTGTGATACCTCTTAACACATCACTTACACTTATAGAGAACATAAGTCGAATCATGAGGGTTCTGGAATATCAAGACACATGCCCAAGCCTCATAGATAAATAGTACAAGGCCAGTAAAGTAAGGAAAAGATTAACAATGGCTAACTCACAAAGAGGAGAGTGACAGTGGTCAACTCAACAAATTGATAAAGACAATGGCAAAGCCTGTATCCATCACTCTACATAAATTTATGAAGTTCACTTATAATAACCATCATATCATAATTCCCAAAAGGGTGAATAATTGATGCTAGTAATTTAAACAATTACAAGGAATATAACAATGTCATGAAAGCTTGTAAATAGCAAAATAATAATATCTTAAATCAAGTAAGCTTAAAGGATAAAAACCCTCACCTTTAGTTGTTTGATCGTCCCCTACTAAAGTTAGATGTTCAAATGTTCGGAAGCAACCTTTAGAATTAAACCTTGTCTAAATTTTCCTAACTTGAATTAATTAAGGAGTTTGTTAGACTTAACTAGGCTTGTGACTATAAGAGGACTTGATTTTAAGTTCTAATCTATCTATCGCTTTCGTTGGTGTGTTTCAATTTGGAGGTGCATTCTTCCATCGAGTCGACTCGATTCGACGAGGTGGAATACTCCACCTCTTTATGTTGAAAAGAAAAGGGAAAATAAAGAAGGAAGAGAAACCAAATAGAAAAAGAATCATAATCGGTTGCCCGCGAGCAACTTACTTGATCTCGCTCCCTTCTTTTTTTCTTCTTCCAAGATTTCCTCAGTGCTGGACGGATCCGCTGGCCGTCTTTCCCTCTGTTTCTCTTTCTTCCTTTCTCTCTCGTTCTTCTTCTCTTTCTCTACTCTCTTTTCTCTCCCACCGTGGAGAGGTTTTATAGTTGTAAGAGTTTCCAGAGTCTTCTACTGAACTATTTACGTAGCCGTGTTTCGCAGTAAGAGAGATGGAAGTACCCTTTACGCAGATCCCTGTTTCCTTACGGAGCAGCGTTCGGAACAGCGTGGCAGCCGACGGTCCCTCTTCTGATAACTTCTTCATACGTGGAAGGAGTCGGATTCCCGATATTTCTAGTCTGGACGGTTCGGATTAGCGTCCTGATCTTGATTCCGGCCGTCCTATGTGCGGAGAGTTCGGGCGCGTCCGACTCTTTCGTTAGCCCAGGAGCGATGCCAACGGCCGTCCATTCCTAATCCATGCGGGCAGGAAAATAGGAAGAGGTATTTCTCTCTTTCTTTAAAATCTTGCGGGTCAAGCTTGGTTTGACCGTGGAAAATTTCTACTGCTCCGCGATTGCGTGTCCCCTGTACACGCTCTTTGCGAATGGGACCCATGTGATGTTCGGGGAAAATCTATCCTGTCCATTTCTTTTGCCAGTCAGTAATATGACCAGTCTTACGGTATGGGATGTATATGATTTTAAGTGGGCCATACTAACCGACGTTTCCCCTAGTCTATATTACGGGTCGTTACAAGGAATCTTAGGACGTTGCTGGTCGAAACCCTGAAAGCACACTTAATGGGGTTCATCTCTTGTTCAAGGGAAATGACAAATGATTTGTCTTTGGAAAGTAGTGATTTCTAAAGATCAGCTATGTTGGTGTTCTTTACGATATCGCCCTTGATCTTGCTTATCTTAATGTCTTCTACTTGCTTTTGAGCTTCAAGACTAGCTATTTGCTCATTAATGGCCAATAGAGCTTGCTTAGAAATGTTCAGTTGTTCTTGAAGGGAATTATACTCCTTATCATAACCAGAAATGATAGATGACGTTATGAAAATCTTATCTTTAAGAAGTAGTAATTCCTTTTGATGATAGAGAACTTCTGGTGTGATGACCATATTGCAAGTCGATTCGATCTTGCAGAGAAGCACAGAAATGAATCAAGGAATCATGCAGTGGTGAAATGTTGATCTTGGTCAGTCTTGTAGAATTATCTAAAACTGCCAAAGCATCACGAAGGAAATGCCACCGCTCTTGATCCTAAAGCGAGCAAGCCACAACTGACTGGGAATTCTTAATCAGGATGAGCTTGTATGGAGATATCTTCTCTTATGAAAGAATATATGATATTGTGGCCACTATATTAGAGCTTACTGAACCACTCGAAGATGGCACGACTACAAGAAAATGAAGAGGATAAGAATATGAAAGACATAAAAAAAAAGAAAGCATTATTTGTAAATAAATACTATGATATATAAGCATTTGAAAGGGATATACCTGCCATAGGAGCCGAGTATATAGGGATTGATGTCGTTGGGGACCTCATCTCAGCAGGGGTAGATGAAGGGACTGGCATATCCATAGCAATATTAGCAATATTGAAAGATGACCCTCTGACTCCAATGCTTGAGTCAACTGTTGTGGGAGTCGCTAAACCGATAGATTCTGTCAAAAAATGGATTTCAAGAGCTACAGTAGTTGGACGAATAGGAGGACTGATCACAACTTCTTCTACTTGGGTAGGCTCTATACCAGTGTTGGTTTCCCTTGTAATTGGTGGAAGAACTGTCGTATCTTGATATACCTCTACATTGCGTGTAGAAATTAATGCCTCTGTTATTGTCTGCATCATAGACACTGAAGCCCCTGCCTCCCTCAATGAAGATACTTCCATGATGTCAAGGAGGATATTTGGGATGGGCTGCGAGATGGTAGTTGGCGGGATAGGTGGTGTGTCACGCAGAAGAGGTGAATAGTTGGCACTGAACAATATAAAGATGTTAGCCATTGGAGAATAACTAAATTCCCCACAGTCGAGAGGTTCTTCTTCCATTAGGGTGGCCACTGTCGCATGAGGAGTAGATACATCTTGCAGTGTTCCTTTAATGGCGATAGTATCTTCAGTGGTGGCATCTCATCTCCACCAATATCTACTTCGCCTTCTTCCCTTGATTCGTCGTGAGTAGAAAAACCATCTTTGGTGGTAAAGCTATATTGAGTGTCAGATATTATATATTCTCCCCTATTTATATCTTGGTTTTATGAACATGATAATGCTTAATGGTATATTTTATACATGTTTGTATTACAAGGAGAATCTGAGAGCTTAGATTGAAAAGAATGCTAAAATCATGGATTTAATGCTCAATAATCACTAAGGAAAAGAATGGATCTTAAGAGACCAAGAATGAAGAATTCACATGTCAAATATCCAAGGAAACCAAGTATAAAGGATGAAGAAAGGACTTAAAAGACTTTGGAATCTGTAGCAGAAAATAGACAATTTCGATTCGACCGAACCCATGTTCAGTCCAACCGAAATTGCACAAAATAGTCTAGCAACCAATGATGAAATTTAAAAGCAAATTCGGTTCGACTGATAGACAATTCGGTTCGATCGAAACTCAGTTCGGTCTGACTAAAAGGAAGATTTGGTGCGACTGAAAGTGCACAAAAAGCTTTAGTGAAGAACGATGAATTTTGGAGTTAATTCGGTTCGACTGAAAACTTAAGTTCGGTCCAATCGAAATCAAGCAACTGCTAAAATAGAATCCTTTCCAAGTTTGGACTCGACTTCGAATTCAACTTCGGTCTTACCAATGCGTAATGCAGTTGCATAAATTGAGGCGGTTTCGCAATCGGATTGCGAAAATTCCAAGTTGGTGCATGTTCACAACCCCAATGTAGGGTCGCGATTTATTAATAATCTCAGTAAGACCGGGGTTAAATCCATAGGGAGTAATCTCGTGAGTATTCTGAAAGCAACTAGAAGTAGAACTAGAAGAAGATGTAAATCTAAATCTGAAATTAAAGGAAGTAATTGTGAAAGTTTTAATTAGAAACTTAAGAAATTCAAAGGTGTGAACTAGAGTTTCCATGGATCCACTTATAGCAATCAGGGAGATCTATTACTTGATTGAAGGACACAACTGGAATCAGAGTCCTATCATATCCAGTTGGAAGATATAGCAATTAAGATCAAATCTGAACTTCCATTGACCTAGTTCTCAACGGATGAGAGTTGTGAAGATTGGAAGTGATTCCATCACTAAACCATGCCCTAGAGAGAATGACACACAACATGATATATATGGATCCTTACTCTTGCTCTGGTGGTAGACTCTTAGGAGTTTCAACACCCAATCAAGGGTTCGAGTATCCATAGGTGGTGAAATCCCACTACATCGTGAGTGTGTGGGGGTGTGTGTGCATTTGTAAAAAAAAAAAAAAAAAACAACATGATATACTAATTCCACAACCAACATAGGAGAATTGTGAAGATTAGAAAGGATTCCATCACCCAACCATGCTTAAGAGATAATGGTGAACAACAGGATTTTCTAATTTCACAATCTTAATATAAGAAAAGAAGATACTCAAAGCTATTGTAGATCTACTGTAATTTGAGTCACAAGAAACCATTAAAAATTGAAAGTATTCCTTAAATATCAAACTAGAATCAAAGAGAGTTCAACATAAGCATGAATCAAAGCAATAAAAACATTGCATCATGCTACGAGCTTCACCTCTTAGCCATAACTAAGAGGTTTAGCCAACCATAGACATGATTAGATCTAAAACCCTATAAGAAAACATGAAAAACTAAGGAAGAAAGAAAAAAATGCTTGGTGACGGCTCTCCTCCCATGTGCTTCACTCCTCCAAACCTTAAATAGATGCCCATGGATGCCTTAGAGACTTTTATTTATAGTTGTACAACACCTCCTTTCACACATCTTTGGAAAAATCTGAAAACTATCTTAAATTTACGCACTTCATGTAATTCTGTGCAACTCTGTAAAGTAGTTCAATGACATCAAACTGCCTTCAATGTCATCGAAGGTGCCTTTTATATATGTTTTTTCTGCACTGTGTAATTTCATCCAGACTACGTAATCTTTTATGTCATCGAGAACCTATCATCGAAGGTGTCTTCAATGTCATCGAGTGTTGTTCGAGGAATTGATAATGCATCCAAAACAGTCTAGTGAGTTTTGCCAAAAATTCAAAGAAAATTCGATGTCATCGAACTGTCTTCGATGTCATCGATAGGGCTTCGAGTCATCGAACAAGTCCTCGAGTCATCTAAAAACATCTTCAATTTGTCCAGCAACCAACTTGATTTTCTTTTATAAATTTGATGGCATCGACCCATGTTCGATGTCATCGAATATGTCTTCGATGTCATCAAATGGTGATCGATGACATAGTCAATGTGAATTCTGCACTTGTTCTTTTGACTTCGTTCCTTCTCCCCTTGGTTTTCTGAAATCTTGGGACCTTGAAGTTTTTAATCTTTATCTCCTAAGATCCATTCCTTGCCTTGGTGATCTTTGAGCGTCAAATCCATGCTTTTAACACGTTTTCCAATCCAACCTCTCAAATTCATCTTACAACACAAGCATGAGTAAAATAGGACATTAAATAGTATCATGTTCATTAAACCAAGATATAAATGGGGGATAATATGTAATATTTGACCCTCAACACAATCCCCAACCAGCATTTTACTAGTCCCAAGCAAAGTATGTGTCAAATAAACCTCAATGCTCAATGTCCAAAACCTCTTATAGAAAATAATTCTTTATGTAATCAAGTATAAATGGGTAGAATTAAGATATGAAAGTGAGCTTTTGAAAACCTAGAATCGAATCACATAAGAAACCAATCAAATAAGTTCTTTATCCATTAAATCAGATCGTAGTTTGCATATCAAGTTTTTCAATGTGCTTAGTGAAGATCAACTCACTTCTCATACGAATACCCTCAATTCGTTCTTCTAGTCAGGCTCACCACTTCATGACTGGTTTGAAATTCAAGCACTGATTCCGAACTTATCCCCTTCTCCTTCTTTTTTCAGTTTTTAATTTTATATCGACGGTCAATTTTTATTCAGTCTTTTTATTTTTGCATTCTTTTCCAGATTTTTCATTCTTTTTCATGACTTCTTTGTCAATATCGTATTTTTTTTAATTGGTTCTTTTCTTCTTTTAATGTGGATAAAATTCTCCAGACTTGATTCTCGCCATCTATCAATGATTCACATACTAACAATCAGAACTTCTAAGATATCTTATAAAAAACAAATTGAATGTATCTTGTGATTTAGATTAACATGATATTCAAAATTCCTCTTAATCAATTGAGCACAAGAACTTAGGTGATAGGTTACTTAGTTGATCGGACTCCAACAATCCAAAATTCAATCTTTATCTTCTCATACTAAAAGCATTCTTAAGTACACAATTCATCGCTTCCTAAACATATTTTAACTTAAAACATTGAAAATTTTCAAAAATTTTACTCAAAACTGAGAAAACACTGATTAGTTTACCTAATGCCCCATCCCCAATCGAAAAATCTACATTGTCCTCAATGTAAAAGAAATAAGCATGTAATGCAAAGGAGGCAATGAAAAGAAAAGGAAAGTGATGGAAAGGTAATACCAAAAGAAGGAATTTTGAGGCTTTTCGAATGGTCTCAGTGTGAAGATGGGTTAGAATAAAAATTTAACTAACAGAAAGCAAACTATCCTAGACAGCGAAAAGCAAACTATCCTAATCATAAATTTCATGAAAGTAATAAGCCTAACTATACATCCGTTAGACTAGGAGGTTAATCCTGGTAAACAGGATTAATAAGAGGTATGGACATGTCCTCTGAATCAAATTTCTCAACAAATGGCTTTAATCGATTTCCATTCACTTTAAAAATATTGTCATTATTTCAATTCCGAATCTCGACGATCCTATGAGGATAAACATTAGTAATATTGAAAAGGCCGGTCCAACGATATCAGAGTTTACCCAGAAAAAGATATAACCGAGAATTGTATAAAAGGTCATTTTGACCAACTAAGAATGATTTCTGAATGATGTTCCTGTCATCGAACACCTTCATCCTGTCCTTGTAAATTCTCGAGTTCTCATATGCATCATTACGAATCTCTTCAAGTTCATTCAACTGAAGTTTGTGCAGAGAGCTAGCGTTGTCCAAATTGAAATTTAGATTTTTAATAGCCCAGTAGGCCCTATGTTCTAACTCCACAGTCAAGTGGCAAGCCTTCCCATAGACAAGTCTAAAGGGAAACATTCCAATAGGGGTCTTAAATGCAGTATGGTAAGCCTATAAGGAATCATTCAATCGGATTGACCAATCCTTCGGTCAGGGTTAACCGTTTTCTCCAGAATATGTTTAATTTTCTTATTGAAAATCTTAGCTTGCCCACTTGTTTATGGGTGGTATGGAGTGCTCACTTTGTGAGAGATGTCATATTACTTCATTAAGTTCACAAATGACCTATTATAAGAATGTGAACCTCCATCACTAATGATGGTCGAGGCGTTTCGAACCGGGAAAGGATGTTCTCTTTTAAGAATTTAATAACCATTTGATGATCATTGTTTGACACGAGATCACTTTGACCCATTTAGTGACATAGTCTACTGCTAGCAGAATATACAAATTTCCAAAAGATTTGGAAAATAGTCCCATGAAATCGATGCCCCATCAATCAAATGCTTCAATGATTAGAATGGGGTTCAAAGGCATTACATTTTGAAGAGACAATACTCCCAATTTTTTACAATGCTCATAAGCTTTACAAAACTCATGAGTGTCCTTGAACATAGTGGGCCAGTAAAAGCCACACTGCAGAATTTTGGCCATAGTCTTTTTAACAGAAAAGTGACCACCACAGGCCTAAGAATGACAGAAGGAGATGACACTTTGGTGTTCATTGTCTGACACATATCTCTTTAAGATTTGGTCTAGGTAATATTTAAATAAATATGGATCATCCTAAAAGAATTTACGTACCTTGGTAAAGACTTTTTTCTTATTTGCATAGTCCAATGTATTAGCGTGAAACACGTAGCAAGGTAATTAGCAATATCCTCAAACCAAGATGAATGGGAGACTTTGAACAATTGTTTGTTAGGGAACATGTCATTTATATTTATCGTCTCCAGTGAATCAGAGAGATCAAGGTGGGAAAGGTGGTCAGCCACTACATTCTCTACTCTCTTTTTATCCTTTATTTTCAAATCAAATTCTTGGAGTAGGAGGATCCATCTTATCAAGTGGGGCTTAGCATCATTCTTGGAAAGAAGATACTTGAGCACCGTATGATCAGTGTAGATGATGATCTTGGATCTAATTAAGTAGGATCTAAATTTCTCTAAAGCGAACACTACAGCTAAGAGTTCCTTTTTCGTAGTAGAGTAGTTTACTTGAGCAGGATTTAGAGTTCTACTTGCGTAATGAATATTGTAGGGCTTCTTTTCTCTTCTCTAACCTAAAACCACCCCAAGATCATAGTCCGACACATCACACATAATTTTAAATGAAGGTTCCAATTAGGTGGTTGCATGATATGTGTGGTGGTTAACATGCCCTTAAGTTTAGAAAAAGCTTTCTGGCATTGCTCAGTCCACTCGTATGGTGCATCCTTTTGAAGTAGATTGCATAAATGATGAGAGAGGTGAATAAAGTCCTTTATGAATCTTTTGTAAAATTTAGCGTGTCCTAAGAAGGATCGCACGTCTCATATGTTCTTGGGTGGAAGTAAGTTAGATATAAAATCAATCTTAGCCTTATCTACCTCAATTCCCTTGGACGAGATTATATGTCTAAGGACAATTCCCTTACAAACCATGAAATGACACTTCTCTCAATTTAGTACCAAGTTTTTTTTTCTCACATTGCTTCAGCATACATTTAAGATTCTCCAAACCATCGCTGAAGGATGGACCAAAGATAGAGAAATCGTCCATAAAGACATCTAAATATTGCCCCACCATGTCAGAAAAAATACTCATCATGCATCGCTGAAAAGTGGCGGGGGCATTAAAAAATTCGAATGACATCTTTCAGTAAGCAAATGTTCCAAAGGGACATGTGAATGTGGTTTTCTCCTGATCTTCAGGGGCTATCTCTATCTGGTTGTAACCTAAATACCCATTAAGGAAGCAGTAGTATAAGTGACCAGCTAGCCTTTCCAAAATTTGATCAATGAAGGGCAAAGGAAAATAGTCCTTCCTCGTAATGGTATTCAATTTTCTATAGTCAATGCACATTTTCCAACCAGTAGTAACTCTAGTTGGCACGAGTTCATTATTGGCAATGGCTATGATGGTAATTCTGGACTTCTTAGGAACCACCTAAGTTAGACTCACCCGTTGACTATTGGATATAGGGTATATAATACTCACATCCAATAGCTTAAGAACCTCGACCTTAACCACTTCCTTTATGTTTGGATTTAATCTATGTTGTGGTTGCCGGGAGGTCTTTGCATTATAGATAAATGCGGTGAGTACAAATCAGAGGATCAATTCCCTTGAGATCCGCAATCGACCATCTAAGGGCTCATTTGCGCTCAATAAGAGTAGAGATAAGCATACTCTCCTGTTCTTGCTCAAGGTGGGAAGAAATCATTACCGGGTATGTCTCATCTTGACTTAAATAAAAATATTTCAATTTAGAGGGTAAAGGTTTTAGGTCAAGATTCAGTGCCTTGAGGTTAGACAGTAGAGGCACTAGTCAGTTTGGGGTAATTTTTCAAATTGTGGCCTCCACTTGTTATCTTCAAATACTGGCACAGTATCAAGCATGCTTCCCATCTCCCTAATCATATCATCATCTAAGTCATGGGAGTGGGCCAAACACCTCTCCAAAGAGTAAGAGGATAAGTTTAGAAATGTTCTATCTTTCACGAAAGAATCAATCAAATTAACATCGTGTGCATCGTTATCATCCTATACATGTTTGATCATGTTGAAAAAGATATTGAGCTCCAATGTCATATTCCCAAAAGACGAATTTATGACTCCATTCCTACAATTGATTATTACATTTAATGTGGCAAAGAATAGGTGACCAAGAATGATGGAAATTTGATTGCTCATGCCCGCGATGGGTTGAGTATCCAAGATGATAAAATCTACTGGGTAGTAGAATTTGTCAACCTGGACCAACACGTCCTCAATTATCCCTCTTGGTACATGAACTGAGCGATCGGCAAGTTATAATGTGGTCTAGGTGGGTTTTAATTCACCTAGACCCAGTTGTTCATAGACCGTGTATGGGATCAAATTTACGCTCGCTCCTAAGTCAAGAAGTGCATGCTCAATCCAGTAATTCCCAATTACACATGTGATGGTCGGGCTACTGGGATCCTTATATTTCTTTGGCATATCTTGCTTTAGGATGGCATTGACTTTTTCTGTCAAGAAGATTTTTTTTTGAATATTTTGCCATCTTTTGGTCGTACATAAGTCTTTTAGAAATTTGACATATGAAGGTATTTGTTTAACAACATTTAATAGAGGAATGTTGACCTTTACTTGTTTTAGCACTTCTAAAATATCGTGAGAGTTAGAAAGAGGTTTTGGTGCAACCAACTGTTGGGGAAATGGAACAATCGGCTTGTCTTGAGGTTCTGGTTCTAACTCACGTGGAGTGTTGCTAGGTCTATTAGTTTCATCTATTTCTGGGTACTTAGACTTTTCAGCCCTTACCGGAATAGATTTGTCAATTGTTTTCCTACTCCTAAGAGTGGTGATAAACTTAACTAGCTTCATTTGATTTGAAAAACTTGAGTTGCTTACTTCATATTGTTGTTTTAGATTGGGAAGAGGTTGAGCTGGAAGGCTTCCTTTTTCCCCAATCGCATTTTTTGTGTCAAGCCCTTGTATGGCCTTTGTAAGGTCTTAAAAGGCTTGTAACATACTCTAATTGAAACACTCTTGATTTGAAGATGCTTTAGAACTCGATCCTTTTGAGGTTTCCCTTAATTTAGAATTTGATTAGGGAATCCTTGAGGAGAAGTAGTTTGTTCATTCCTCCAACTGAAGTTTGGATGATTTCTCTAACTAGGATTGTATGTATTTGAAGTGGATCCACTGAAAGGTCTTTGGTAATTATTCACAGCATTATATTGCTCATTTAATACCTCTTGAAAGGAAGGTATTGTTAGACAATTTTCAATTGTGTGAATGTTGCAAGCACAAATACCTCAACAGCTTCCGTAGCCTTATCCTTCTCTAGTTCTATGGCCTCGAGTTTTCTTGTGAGATTAGCCACTTTAGCATTTATATCATCATCTTCTTTCAGAAGATAAGTTCCGCCCCTCTCCTTTGATTGAGTAGGCCTAGAAGTGGTGCTAGATTTTGGGGAGATGTCTCATGATTGTGTGTTTTCAGCAAGCTTGTCAAAATAATCCCACACATCATTAACCTCTTTATTTATGAATTCCTCATTGCACATTGTCTCGATCATTTGGCGCATGGAAGAAGTTAGCCCATCGCAAAAGAAATTTGTTATTTGCCAAGTTTCAAAATCATGTTGTGGGCATGAATTGACAAGATCCTTGAACCGTTCCCAACATTGGAAGAATTTTTCATCTTCCTTTTGGGCGAAGTTCATGATTGATTTTCTAAGGGTGTTCATTTTATGATATGGGAAAAATTTTCTTAATGAATTCCCTTGTCATGTCGTTCCATCTGCCAATAGATCATGGACGTAGTGAATGCAGCCACGTCGTAGCTTTCTCTTTCAAGGAAAAAGGAAAGATTTTTAGCCTAACCATGTCATTGAACACGTTAGGAACATATAAAGTAGCTATGATCTCATCAAACTCTTTCAAGTGTAAATATAGATTTTCATATTGAAGTCCATGAAATTTTCAAAGGAGTTGGATCACCCCTGGCTTGATATCTGTATGTCGCGTATTTTATGAAAAAACCATGCATAAGGGCGTGCTCACCCCAGTCAGTTGTAAATACTCTCGTAAAGTATAAGGCAGGGGTGCTTGATGCACCTCATTCTCATCCTAGATTTCCTTAACCCTAGGTTGAGGTGGATTTGGAGGTTGATTGGCCAGTTGATTGGCAGCCATAACTTCAGTTAACTCTGTGGATGTTGAGTCGTGTCTAATCCTATGATGGATAGATAACCCCTCAACCAATTCTCCTTCACTCAAGAGACGTCGAGTGTTATTATGGACCCACTTGGGCATGAAACATTCTCAGCCCTCAATTTCAGAATGTAACCTAAACCTATAAAGAAAGAGGGGAATAAAAATCTTTAAATAGAAAGAGAGAGAATTAGAAAGAAGTTAGTAAATTAGAAGTTTCTATACTGGAATCTTGCAGAAGAAAAAGGAAAGTGAATTAGTTTCTAAAAATAATAAGAAAGCAACCTAGTTTCTAAAAATGAAAAAGGAAAGTGTCTAAAAAAGAAAAAAGTTAGCTTCTAAAAACAAATTAAGAAATTTTCTATCCTAGAATTAGAAAGTAAATTAGTTTCTAAAAATAGAAAAGGAAAGTTTCGAAACCTAGAAATAGAAAGCTAAGTTAATTTCTAAAATAATTCAGAAAAACCCTAACCTAAAAATAGAAAGTAGAAAAAACTTAATCTTAAACTAATTTCAAAACTAGTTAATCTTAGAAAATGCAACTGTTAATCCCCAACAACAACACTAAAAACTCATTCACAACCCCAAGTGTAGGGTCATGATGTAGTAATAATCTCGGTGAGACCGAGGTTGAATCCACAGGGACTAATCTCATGAGTATTCTAAAAGCAACTAGAAGTGGAACTAGAAAAAGAAGTAAATCCGAATTTAGAATTAAAGGGAGTAATTGTGAAAGTTTTAATTATAAACTCAAGAAATTCAAAGGTGGGAGCTAGGGTTTCTAAGGATCCACTAATAGAAATCAGGTAGATCTATTACTTGATTCAAGGACATAATTGGAATCAGAGTCCTATCCTATCCAGTTGGAAGATTTAGCAATTAAGATCAAATCTGAACTTCCATTGACCTAGTTCTCAACGGACGAGAGTTGTGAAGATTGGAAGTGATTCCATCACCAACCATGCCCTAGAGACAATGAAAAACAACATGATATATATGGATCCTTACTCTTGCTTCAGTGGTAAACTCTTAGGAGTTTCAACACCAGGTCAAGGGTTCTAGTATCCATAGATGGTGAAATCCCACTACGGCGTGAGTGTGTGGGGGTGTTTGTCCATGTGTAAAAAAGTAAAAAATGAAAAAAAAAACAACAACATGATATACTAATTCCACAACCAACATAGGAGAATTGTGAAGATTAGGAGGGATTCCATCACCCAACCATGCCCAAGGGACGATGGTGAACAACATAAGTGCCTTTTATACGTGCTTTTTTTTGTGCTGCGTAACTTCATTCAGATTGCGCAATATTTTATATTATCGAACCTACCTTCGATGTCATCAAAGGTGTTTTCGATGTCATTGAGTGTTATTCGAAGAATTGATAATGCATCCAAAACAGTCCAATGAGTTTTACCAAAAATCCACAGAAAATTCGATGTCATCGAGTGAGGCTTCGAGTCATCAAACAAGTCCTCGAGTCATCGAAAAACGTCTTCAATTTGTCTAGCAACTAATTCGATTTTCTTTCATAAATTCGATGTCATCGACCCGTGTTCGATGTCAACAAATGTGTCTTCGATATCATCGAATGGTGATCAATGACATAGTCAATATGAATTCTGCACTTGTTCTTTTGACTTTGTTCCTTCTCCACTTAGTTTTCTGGAATCTTGGGACCTTGAAGTCTTCAATCTTTGTCTCCTAAGATCCATTCTTTGCCTTAGTGATCTTTGAGCGTCAAATCCATGCTTTTAACACCTTTTCTAATCCAAGCTCTCAAATTCAACTTGCAACACAAACATGAGTAAAATAGGACATTAAGTAGTATCATGTTCGTAAAACTAAGATATAAATGGAGGATAATATGCAATATTTAACCCTCAACAGTGCTTAATGTGGAGCTTCACAACTATAAATAGGAGTCCTTAGGACGTTCCTAGGTAGCTTCTAGGGTTTAAGGAGTGGAGCAAAAGGGTGGAACGGCGCTACCAAGAGTTTTTTGTCTTCTTCCTTAGTTATTTTTATGCTTTATTTAACAGATTTTGGTTTAAAAATGTCTATGGTTAACTAAACCTCTTACTTAGGGCTAAGTGGTGAAGCTTGTAGTGTGATTGAGATGTTTATCTTGCTTTTATTCTTGTTTATATTGAACTTCATTGATTTCTAGTTGATTTTAAGGAATATTTTTAGTTTTCTATGGTTTGTTGTGACTGAAATTACAATAGACACTGCAATAGATTTGAATATCTTCTTTTCCTATTTGAGATTGTGGGATTGGTAAATCCTGTTGTTCACCATTGTCTCTTTGGCATGGTAGGGTGATGGAATCCCTTCCAAATCTTCACAAGCCTCATGCATTGAGGCTAGTTCAATGAAAAGTTCAGAGATTTGATCATTTCTTCTTCTAACTGGATAAGGTAGGACTTTGATTCCAGTTGTGCCTCTAGAATCAAGTAAGGTAGCATCTTAATAGCTACAAGTGGATCCTTGGTACCCTAGTTCTCACCTTTAAATTCACAAGTTTTAATCAACCTTATTCACAATCACTTTTAATTATTCTAGAATTCAAATTTAAATCTTCTTCTTCTTCTTCTAGTTCTAGTTCTTTTCAGAAACGTACAAGATTAGTCCTTGCAGATTCGACCTTGGTCTCACAGAGATTATTACTACATTGTGACCCTACATTTGGGGTTTGAACAAGTTTTTGGCACCATTGTTAAGGACTACGACTACATTTTTCTGAATTTAATTAATATTAGAATTAGGTTAAGATAGGATTAACTTTCTACTTTGTTTCTAGGTTAGGATCTTTTCTGAATTTGCTTTTAGAATCTAACTTGGTTTTCTGTTCTGTAGGATTCTAACATAGAAATCTCTAATCCGGTAATCTCTTTCTAATTCTCTCTCTTATTCTTTTTAGATCTCTTAATTATTTTATTTTCCCTAGTTTTCCTTCTTAGGTTTTGTTTTTAGTTGTTTAAGGGCTGTGAGTGTTTCATGACCAAGTGAGTTCGTGATAATACTCGATGTCTCTTAAGTGAAGGAGGATTGGTCGAAGGGCTGCCTATCCATCACTGGATTAGATACTACCAAAGATCCTCTGAGTCAACAAAAGTGATGGCTACAAATCAACTTCAACCTCCGGTTGAAGAAATTTAGGATAAAAACGAGGTGCATAATGCACCCCTGCCTCATACTTGACAAGATTATTTACAACCAGCAGGGGTGAGTACACCTTCCTGTATGATTTTTCTAAAAAATATAGAGAATATGGATATTAAGCCAGGGTTAATCCAACTCCTTCCAAAGTTCCATGGACTTGAATCTGAAAGTCCATATCTACACATGAAGAGTTTGATGAGATAATAAGCCACTTTACACTTTCCTAATGTGTCTAAGAACGCGATCAGGCTGAAATTCTTTCCTTTCTCCTTAAAAGAAAAATCTAAGACGTGGTTCCATTCACTACATCCACGATCTATTGGCAGATGGAATGACATGACAAAGGAGTTTATAAAGAAATTCTTCCCATACCATAAGACGAACACCATCAAGAAGTCGATTATGAACTTCGCCCAAAGGGAAGATGAGACATTCTTCCAATATTGGGAGCGGTTCAAGAACCTTGTCGGTTCATGCCCACAACATGGCTTTGAAACGTGGCATGTAAAATTTTTTTTCTACAATGGATTAACGTCTTCCATGTGCCTATTGGTCGAGAGGATGTTCAATGGGGAATTCATGAACAAAGATGTTGATGATGTGAGGGATTACTTTGACAAACTTGCTGAAAACACACAATCATGAGACATCTCCCCAAAACCCAACACCACTTCTAAGCTTACTAAATCAAAGGAAAGGGGCAGAATATAAATGTTGAAAGAGGAAGATGATATCAATGCTAAAGTGGCTAATCTCACAAGAAAAATTGAGGCCATGGAACTTCAGAAAGATAAGGCTAAGGAAGTTGTTTGCAGTATTTTTGCTTGCAATGTACATACAACTAAAAATTATCTAACAATACTTACTTTTCAAGAGGTATTGAATGAGCAATCGAATGCCGTAAACAATTACCAAAGACCTTTTAGTTAACCATCTCTAATACATGTAATTCTAGTTGGAGAAATCATCCAAACTTCAGTTGGAGGAATAGACAAATTGCTACTCCTCAAGGATTCCGTAACCAATTCTCAAATTAAGGGAAACCTCAAGAGGATCCGGTCTTAAAACATATCCAAAATTAAGAGCTTTTTTATTTGAGTATGCTCCAAGCCTTTCAAGACCTTACAAACGCCATAGAAGGGCTTGAGACGAACAAATCAATTGGGGAAAAGGGAATCCTTCCGGTTCAGCCTCTCCTCAATCCAAAATCATAATATGAAATTAGTGATTTAAGCTCTTCAAATAAAATGGTGTAAGCCAAGTCTATCACCACTCTTAGGAGTGGAAAAATAATTGGCAAATCTATTCTGGTAATGGTTGAAAAGTCTAAGGACCCGAAAGAAGATATAAATGATAGACCTAGCATTACTCCACTTGGGTTAGAACCAGAACCTCAAAGCAAACCAGTTGCTCCATTCCCCTAACAGTTGATTGCACCAAAACCTTTAGCCAACTCACAGAATATTCTAGAGTTGTTGAAACAAGTGAAGGTCAACATACCTCTTTTAAATGTTGTGAAACAAATTCCATCATATGCAAAATTTCTAAAAGACCTATGCACAACCAAGAGGCAACAAAGTATCAAAAAGAAAATTATCCTAACAGAAAAAGTGAGTTCCATCCTCAAGAAAAATGTGCCACAAAAATATAAAGATCTTGGTAGCCCAATTATCACTTGTATAATTGAGAATCACTAAATTGAGAACGCACTTCTTGATTTGGGGGTGAGCGTAAATCTGATCCCTTACTCAGTCTATGAACAACTGGGTCTAGGTGAATTAAAGCCCACTCGAACCACATTAAAACTTGCTGATCTCTCAGTTCGTGTATCAAGAGGGATGATTGAGGATGTATTAGTCCAAGTTGATAAATTCTACTACCCGACAGATTTTTTCATCTTGGATACTCATCCCATTGCAGATGTGAGCACTCAAATCCATGTCATACTTGACCGCCCGTTCCTTGCTACATCCAACGCTATCATTAATTATAAGAATGGGGTCATAAATTCGTCTTTTAGAAAATGATGTTAGAACTTAATATCTTTTTTAACATGAGCAGACCGGTAGAGAATGATGACGAGGCCAACAACATTAATATGATAGATTCTTTCTTGAAAGATAGAGCTCTGATGACCTTATCCTCTAGAGACGTGCTTGGTACACTCCCCTAATTTGGATGATGACACAATTAGGGAGATGAATGCCATTTTTAATACTGCACCGATACTTGAAGTTAATCGGTGGAGGCCACAATTTGAGAAATTACCCTAAACCGACATAGTGCCTCTACTGTCTAGCCTCAAAGCACCGAAGCTTGACCTAAAGCCTTTGCCCACTGATCTTAAATTGTCTACTTAGGTTAAGATAAGACATACCCGGTGGTGATTTCTTCCCACATTGAGCAAGAGTAGGAGAGTATGCTTATCACTACTCTCATTAAATATAAAGGAGCTCTTGGATGGTTGATTGTGGATCTTAAGGGAATCGATCCTTTGATTTGTTGTAACGCCCTGAAATTCGGGGGTCGAGCATAACTCAGCTCCCGAGTTCCAAAACATCACTTATGCAACATATTTGATGATGGATGTATGTTGACTGTATTAGTGCATAAAACATGGAATAGATTAAGCCAAAACACAGATATGATTCAGGGATAAGTGAATAAAGCAAGCGGAAGACTTATAGAAAAATGTGTACAAGTGTAAATCCCTGAAGTACATATACAAGCCAGATCGTATGAAAGTGTTATTTAACAAAATTATGAGTATCAAGTTACATCATTTAAGTTCCCAAAAATAATCCCAGAGATCCCGCGCATCAGACCAAGGCTCGCTAGAACCCGTCTGAAAACTGTATATAAGAGAAAGCAGCCTCATCATCATCCATCTCCCGCTCTGCCTCAGACGTCGCATCCACATCTGCAACATCAGAACCGAAGACAGAGTCTGGTGGGTGTTTAACACCGCCCCAAAAATGTGGGAGTGAGTGATCAACTCAGTGGAACAATAAGGCACTGGTTAACATGTTATCAGTTCAATCAAACATAATGATAAAACAGAACAGTTAAATAAATCCTAAGTACTCTTGTTAATGCAAGGATGTATGCAAT
Organism: Magnolia sinica; assembly: GCF_029962835.1. Lineage (NCBI taxonomy): Eukaryota > Viridiplantae > Streptophyta > Magnoliopsida > Magnoliales > Magnoliaceae > Magnolia > Magnolia sinica. The sequence continues at coordinate 38,210,898 of NC_080577.1, forward strand.
ATGATGTGTGCCCTCACGTGTACACCCTCAGCGTCTTCATCTTACGTTACGCATGACATCGCCTCAAAGTGCGCCACATCTACAAAGCACATGCAAATGCGGTGCATGGATATGATTACCGAGTTGTTGTTAGTCCATTTCATGCAGCAGGATTGGGAAGCTAAGATACCTTTCTCATATCACCATCCAAACAGTGATCCATACTAGGGTTGTCAATCCTAGACATCTCATACGATCATATGTTTGAGGTCGTAACAAAGGGCTCGTCACCAATCAATGCACGCCTTTCATGCCCTTACTACCACAGTTCGGCTCGTCACCTCCTTGCGGTATCCAGGTATGCTCAGGGTCACTACAAAGGGCTCGTCACCAATCAATGTAGGCCGACAACACGAATATAGTGTCCCATACCACCATAATCGACTCACGAGTTTAGTTGCTCATTGGTCACTACGGGGAGGCTCGTCACCCCAGCGTAGGCCGACAGCACGACCACGGTGTCCCATACTACCATGTCCGACTCATGAGTCTTAGCGGATCAAGTACCATAGTTAACAGGATTTCACTGGTAAGTTCGGTATCCTAGATTCAAACAGTAGCGTCCAATACATGGTTAACATACAACGGGCAATCGGGTTACTTGACGAACTCGACTAGCACGAGCGCACGTTGAGTTGAGCGACATAGAGTGCGCAAACACTCCGCGTGGCCAAACCACTGCCGACAACTCTAATACGACTCGGGTTCGTCTAATACGTCCCACGTGGCGAAAGCAATCTCAACCACGGATATAGGGTCAATTACCGATTTCCTGGACTAAGGCATAGTCCCAAACATCTTACACTACTACAGATACTCATATGGAATGTAAAACAGTAATGGAACAACAACTTAAAGCATGGTACATACGCATCTGAAGAATATCAACTTAACATAAGTGTAAGCATAGGTAATGCTTGAATTTAAATAACTTGGAATGTGACTGCATAAAGGAAATCATGCGCATCAATAGGAGTATTGAGAATCACTTCTCAACGCCCACAATAAGTATAATAAGTTACACTTAGATCATTCATGCATTTCTACAAACACTTAGCATACATGGAACAACATACATGACGTATGTTGAAATACATGCATTTAGACAATTCCTTTTACCAAGGAGTTGTCATACATGCATCTAGCATACATACATGACAAATAATCATGGCAAACATAAGTGCATAATTTATACGTATACGGTACTTTATAAATACACCTAGAATACACAAATCTCAAGATAGCACATGCATATCAGGAAAGCAATGTAAACATAACATTTGACATGTGAAATCTCATCCATAGCAAGAATAAATCACTAACTGGCATTGAAAGCCTTGAAAACCATAACCTATACACTTAAAGTTTGCACCTTAAGCAAAGAAAGAAACACCGAACTGATTTAGACGTGTTGTCTTCGTCAACGGCGATAGAATACCCTAAAATAAGGATAGAAATGAGATACAACAACTCCAAAACTAATCTAAGCTCTAACACAGGTTAGGGTTAGGTTAACTTACCCCAAAAGAACTCAGAACCGTCAGAAGAACGATTCAAAGTGAAGGTTCAAAGATAAAGAAGAACAAGGAAGAATCCAAGATGATTCACCAACTTATCTCTCTCACTTTCTCTCTCTTTTCCACTCTCTTTCCAAGCTAGGGTTAGAGAAAATCGTATGGAAAAGAGGGCTAGGGTTTAAGGACTATAAATAGGCCTATTCTTGATGAAAATAACTGTAGGGACAAGGTATACTTAGGTTATAACCAAAGCATGCCTTACTCGATCCAACGAAGCACTTCTGGTGGGCCTATAACCACGAACGGTCGGACTTAAGCTCATTGACCATGGATCTAGGTCAGACTGAGTTTTCATACTGACCGGCTCTTCAGATCAGCCGTGGCGGACCACACTCAAATCAACGGTCACGGAATCTCGATCAGGTCCACAAGCACTAGGATATGCCTGGGCCAACTATCCTGATCAGAGGGTGAAATTGGGTCAGAATCCAATGGTCAGATAGCTTAAAATCGTTGCGCAAGCGACACGACTCAGATTTCAATAAAAGCTTAATAAATTCCAACCGTTCTCACACTCTTCACTCCGAACTCAATCAAATTGACCCAAAACATCACATGGACTTGATTTTCGAGGTGAAGATCAAGCCCAACTCGGTGACCGCAACAGCCTAAGATCATCGCCATCGGACTTTCGACGAGCGGTCCAAGTCCGATCCAGATCTTCCAAAAATTCTCCAGAACAACTGGATTTAGCGATGGATCCCAGATTTCAGAGTAACGTAGCGCTCACTAATCTACACGTTTAGAGCCATGCAGATACAATTTAAAGTGATTGATGCGAATTTCACAAGCAATCGAGTAAAGCGCTAATTACCCCAAAACAACTACTTAAGGAAAGATTAGCACAAAAATTCCAAGGTCGTTACATTTGTACTTACCTCATTCATCTTGAGGATAATGCGAAAACCTCCCGACAACCACAACGTTGACTCAATCCAAATATGAAAGAAGTAGTTAAAGCATAAGTACTTAAATTGTTGGATGTAGGTATCATATACCCTATATTTGACATTCAATGAGTGAGTCCAACTCAGGTGGTTCTGAAGAAATCTGGAATCACCAAAGTAGCCAATGCTGACAATGAACTCGTGCCAACTAGAGTTACTACTGGTTGGAGAATGTGCGTCGACTACATAAAATTCAATACCGTCACGAGGAAGGACCACTTTCCAATGCCCTTCATTAATCAAATCTTGGAAAGGCTAGTTGGTCATTCTTACTATTACTTCCTTGATGGGTATTCAGGCTACAATCAGATAGAGATAGCCTTTAAAGATCAAGAAAAGACCACATTCACATGTTCCTTTGCCACCTTTGCTTATCGAAGGATGCCATTCGGACTATATAATGCTCCTGCCACTTTTTAGCGATGCATGTTGAGTATTTTTTCTGAAATGGTGGGGCAGTATTTTGAGGTATTCATGGATGACTTCTCTGTCTTTGGTCCATCCTTTAACTAGTACTTGAAAAATCTTAAATGTATGTTGAAGAAATGTGAAGAAAAGAATTTGATTCTGAATTGGGACAAGTGTCATTTTATGGTTCCTCAGGGAATTGTTCTTTGGACATATAATTTCGTCCAAAGGAATTGAGGTAGATAAGGCTAAAATTGACCTTATCTCTAACCTACCTCTAAGAGCATAGGAGACTTGTGATCCTTCTTAGGACACGTTGGATTTTACAAATGATTTATAAAGGGCTTTAGTCATCTTTCTCATCCCTTATGCAATCTACTTCAAAAGGATGTAGCATGCGACTGGATTGAGCAATGCCAGGAATCTTTTACTAAGCTCAAAGGCATGTTAACTACCGCACCGATAATGTAGCCATCCGATTGGAGCATCCCTTTTGAGATCATGTGTGATGCATTTGACTATGCTATTGGGGCAGTGTTAGGCTAGGAAAAAGAAAAGAAGCCCTACATTATTCATTATGTAAGTAGAACCTTCAATTCTGCCCAAGTGAACTACTCTACTATAGAGAAGGAACTCTTAGCCGTAGTGTTCGCTTTGAACAAATTTAGGTCCTATTTGATCAGATCCAAGATCATCATTTACACTGATCATACAACGTTGAAATACCTTCTTTTTAAGAATGATGCCAAGTCTTGCTTGATAAGATGGATCCTCCTACTCCAAAAGTTTGATTTAGAAACACGAGACAAAAGGGGAGTAGAGAATGTAGTGGCTGGCCATCTCTCGAGGCTCGATCTCCATGATTCCCTTGAGATGACACCCATAAATGACATGTTTCCTAATGAACAATTGTTCAAACTCTCTCAATTACCTTGCTTTGCTAATATTGCTAATTATCTTGCCACAGGTTTCACGTCAACATATTGGACTACGCAAGATAAGAAAAAATTCTTTACCGAGGTATGTAAGTTCTTATGGGATGATCCATATCTGTTTAAATACTGTGCAGACCAAATTCTAAGGAGATGTGTACTAGACAATGAACATCAAAGTGTCATCTCCTTTTGTTACTCTCGGGCCTGTAGTGATCACTTTTTTGCTAAAAAGACCACGTCCAAAATTTTACAGTGTGCCTTTTACTAGCCCACTTTGTTCAAGGACACTCATGAGTTCTACAAAACCTATGAGCATTGTTAGAAATTGGGAGCGTTGTCCCGTAAAAATATGATGCTACTGAATCTCATTCTGATTATTGAAGCATTTAATTGCTAGGCATCGATTTCATAGGGGCATTTCCCCTAATCCTTTGGAAATTTGTACATTTTGTTAGCAATAGACTATGTCACTAAGTGGGTCGAAGCGATCCCATGCCAGAACAATGACCATCAAATGATCATTTGATTTTTTAAATATAATATCCTTTCCCAGTTTGGAATGCCTCGAGCCATTATTAGTGATGGAGGTTCACACTTCTATAATAGGCCATTTGAGAATTTAATGAAGAAATATGACATATCTCATAAGATGAGCACTCCATACCACCCGCAGATAAACGGGCAAGCTAAGATTTCCAATAGGGAGATTAAAAATATTTTGGAGAAAACAGTTAACCATGATCGTAAGGATTGTTCAATCTATTTGACTGATGCTTTATGAGCATACCGTACAACTTTTAAGATCCCCATTAGAATGTCTACCTTTATATTTGTCGATGGCAAGGCTTGCCACTTGCCTGTAGAGTTGGAACATAGAGCCTACTGGGCTATTAAAAATCTAAACTTCAACTTGGACAACGCTGGCTCGTTGCGTAAACTTCAGTTGAATGAACTCAAGGAAATTTGGAATGATGCATATGAGAACTCCAGAATTTACAAGGACAGGATGAAGGTGTTCCATGATAGGAACATCCTTCAGAAATCATTATTAACCAGTAAAAAAGTCCTCCTATACAATTCTCGATTACATCTTTTTCTGGGTAAACTCAGATCTCGTTGGACCAGCCCGTTCACTATTACTACTGTCTATCCTCATGGGGCCATTGAGATAAAGAACCCAACAAATGGCATAATTTTCAAAGTAAATGGACATTGCCTAAAGCCATTTGTTGAAAAGTTTGATTCAGAGGACATGTCCATCCATACCTTTGACTTATCCTATATACCAGGATTAATCTCATAGTCTGATAGAGGTGTAGTTAGGTTTATTGCTTTCACAAGATTTAGGACTAGGATAGTTTTCTTTTAATTGTTTAGTCGTTATGCAAGCCCATCTTCGCTTTGAGAACTTTGGAAGAGTACAATTCGCCTTCTTCAGGTACTACCGTTCCATCACTTATCCATTATTTTTGTTGTCTCATTTTTTTTGCGTACTTAGATCTTTTACATTGAGGACAATGTAGATTTTAGGTTGGGGGTATGGATTAGGTAAACTAATAAGTATTTTCTTAGTCTTTGAGCAAAAAATTTGAAAAATTTCAAATTTTCAAATTTAAAACCTGTTTGGAAAGCGATAGTTTCTGTAATTAAGAATGCCTTGAACAGGATATCAAGATGAAGATTGAATTTTGAATTGTTCGAATTTGATCAACTGAGTAGTCTATCACTTAAAGTTCTTGCACTTAATTGATTAAGAGGAAGTTTGAATATCATGTTGGTCTAAAACACAAAGTACATTTAATTCATTTTTTATGAATTATGCTAGAATTTTTTATTGTTAGTAGTGAATCATTGACGGATGTTGAGAATTTAGTCTGGAGAATTTTGTCCACCTTAAAAGATGAAAAGAACCAAATAAAAATACATTGAGATCGACAAAAATGTTATGTATGATGAAAAGACTGAAAAAAGTTCAAAAAAGAATGAAAATTTTTGAAAAAAAAATGAATAATTAAAAAAGTGACCATTGATATAAAATCAAAAACTAGAAAAAAAAGGAAAAGGGGATAAGTTCGGAATTAACACTTGAGTTTGTAACTACTCTTGATATGATGAACATGGCTAATATTATGAAATGATAGTATTCTCATGGGAAGTAATTTGATTTTCACTGAGTACATTGAAAAACATTATGTAAAAATTTATGCTCTGAAGAAATTAATAAAGAACCTATTAGATTGATTGCTTATGTGATTCGGCTCTAGGTTTTCAAAATCCCACTTTCCCATCTTAATTCCACTCATTCATACTTGATTGCACAAAAGATGGTGTTTCGAAAAAAATTTGAACATTGAGAATTGAGGTTCACTTCATGCATGTTTTGCTCAGGACTAACAAAATTCTGGTTGAGGAGTGTGTTGAGTGTTAAATATTGCATATTCTCCCCTATTTATATCTTAGTTTTATGAACATGATACTGCTTAATGGTATATTTTATACATGTTTGTGTTGCAAGGAGAATCTGAGATCTTGGATTGAAAAGAATGTTAAAAGCATGGATTTAATATTGAAGAATCACCAAGGCAAATGATAGATCTTCAGAGACTAAGAATGAAGAATTCACATGCCAAAGATCCAAGGAAACCAAGTACAAAAGATAAAGAAATGACTTGAAAGACTTCAGATTCTATAGCAAAAAACGGACAAGTTCGATTCGACCGAACCCATGTTTAGTTTGACCAAAATCACAAAAAATAGTCTAACAGGCAATAATGAAATTCAGAAGCTAATTTAGTTCGACCGATAGACAATTTGCTTCGACCGAAAGGAGGATTTGGTGTGACTGAAAGTGCACAAAAAGCTCTAGCGAAGAACGATGAATTTTGGAGTTAATTCAGTTCGACCGAAAACTTAAGTTCGATTCGACCAAACCCATCTTGGTTAGACTGAAATCAGTCAACTACTGAAACAGAATCCTTTTTAAGTTCGGACTCGACTTCGGTCCGATCGAAGGTAACTTCAGTTCGACCGATGTATAATATAACTACATAAATTGAGGCGGTTTCCCAATCGGATTGCAGAATTTCAAGTTGGTGCGTAAGGTGGAACTTTACAACTATAAATAGGAGTCCCTAGGATGTTCTTAGGTAATTTCTAGGGTGTAAGGAGTGGAGCAAAAGGGTAGAGAGCAGCCGCTAAAAGTTTTTCTTCTTCTTCCTTAGTTATTTTTATGCTTTCTTTAAGAGATTTTGGTTTAATCATGTCTATAGTTAACTAAACCTCTTAGCTAGGGCTAAGAGGTGAAGCTTATAGCGTGATTGGGATGTTTATCTTGCTTTGATTCTTGTTTATATTGAACTTCATTAATTTCTAGTTGATTTTAAGGAATATTTTCTGTTTTCTATGGTTTGTTGTGATTGAAATTACAATAGACACTGCGGCAACTTTGAATATCTTCTTTTCCTATTTGAGATTGTGGGATTGGTAAATCCTATTGTCCACCATCGTCTCTTGGGCATGTTAAGGTGATGGAATCCCTTCCAAATCTTCAGAATCCTCATCAACTGAGGCTAGTTCAATGAAAATTTCAGAGATTTGATCATCTCTTCTTCCAACTAGATAAGATAGGACTCTGATTCTAGTTGTGCCTCTTGAATCAAGTAAGGTAGCATCTTAATAGCTATAAGTGGGTCATTGGCACCCTAGTTCTTACCTTTAAATTCATAAGTTTTAATCAACCTTATTCACAATCACTTTTAATTATTCTAGAATTCATATTTAGATCTTCTTCTTTTATTAGTTCTAGTTCTTTTCAAAAACATACAAGATTAGTCCCTGTGGATTCGACCTCGGTCTCACCGAGATTATTACTACATCGTGACCCTACACTTGGGGTTATGAATAAGCTACTCCTGTAGGATGAATCTCCCTTCTTAGAAGGACCAACCTCGCTAGTTTGTACCCATCTCTCCGCAGCCACAGGGGTTGGAGAAACATCCTGCTGGCTTCATTGTGCTTGGGGAGTGCAAGATCACGTCTAGGATCGGGTTGTTGATGATAAAAATCTTTGATGGGCAGACATTGGTAAAGGTGATATGGTTGAGGATACGTCCTTGTTCTCCGCATCCACTATTACCTCCCTGGTGGGAGTATAGAGAGAAGTCATTGGCATTGATGTGGTGGGATTATTACTTCCTTCTGGTGGACCGGAGTTATGGCTGTGGCTGGCTATTCTCCTGACAGTCTTAGAATGTCCAAAGCAGTCCCGTGGGCAATCTAGCCTTCCAAAATGTTGGCTGGCTTTATTTGACGAATAAGTTCCTCCAAAGAAATCTTCAAGCAGATTTGGCTAGTAATGCAGGTATAGTCCCTTTCCATTATGTATCTGATCTCTTGTACCAGTCCGTAATTCCTCAGCCTTGGGGGAGGAACCCAGACTGGGTAGTTCATGGAATGACAATGTCAAATGAGGAAATATTGATGCACCCACCAACGCATCCAATAGTAAGAGGCACAAACAAAATGATTGTAACCAGGAATGATGAAATGTGAGCTGGTGTGCACAATCAATGACTACTTCCATATAAGTTCCCAATTATATGGACCCACCTCGTAGCTTCTCATTAAATGCGTTGTTGCTCCACAACTCTCCAACATTATCTGATCATAGCCAAATTGGTGAGCAAACCTACTGGGATAGTAGGGCTTGCGCCAGAATTCGTTTCCTTTTCTCAGAGGGAGATTGCTTGATTCGATGTTAATGAAAAAGGCCCATTCACTTGATAATAGGGAATCATTGTTTGTGCCATCTCTATCTTCATCTAGATCAAAGAAGGAAAACTGGAAAAAGTCGATAGAGTCAGTGCTCTCAATCTGTCGACAATCCAATCATACGGCTTCTTGATCATCTTCCGCCCTTAATAATGCCATAATGGGAGACAATCTGGATTGACATTAGGTGTAACACCTCGGTTCCCGAAACCCGAGTACACTACTCATTTTCTAAAGACCAGAGTGTTAACCTTTAATGGTGGCTCAAATTTTACGTACATTTTTTTCTCTTTATCAGAGTCAGCAAATTAATGGAATTGAAACAAATCAAGTATAAGAGGGAGTCCAAATATACAAAACCAGATATTTGAGGCGGTTACCCAAAACCTTATACAAACTAACGTTTCATAACTAAACATTGAACAACTAAATAATAGTAGTCTAGAAATCAGAGCCACATAACCATCGATTTCTCCATGCGACGCATCAGGGTCAACTCATACATCATCCATGTATCCTGTATACTGAATATGGTTTCATAGCATCAATGGCTATCCCAATGAGGTATAACCCCCAAGATTTAACAAATATCACGATGGTTAAGCATAATAGTCAAGAACAGTGTGTAACAAATCATAATGATTATCATAACAATCAGATAAGGTTCATTAGATACACATTCATTAAATAAATTTCACAAAGATAACCTTGTTTATATGCATGAATGCATATATATAATCACAGACCTAGGGATGCACATCTAGCTGGTAAAAATTCACCCAAGGAGAACTAGTCACCCAAAAAAGTACTCAAAGGTACGCCCAAGGAGAACTAGCCACCTGAAAAAGACTATGCAATAAGGTCGTCTAAGGAGAACTAGCCACTCGGAAAAGACCATGCAATGAGGACGCCTAAGGTGGACTAGTCTCCCAAAAAATACTCAAAGGTACGCCCAAGGAGGACTAGACACCTAGAAAAGTCCATGTAACAAGGACGCTCATAGAGATACGAATGCATGAAGTAATGATTTAGGATCACTCAGTAAATATACTCTATGGTACAACCCATAGTGATCCAAGAAAACCCCTGTGTCTTACATCGATCGCCCGGTAAATTTCGCATGCAAAGAAAATGTATGATTAGCCGAACCATTATTATTCTAATTTCAAATAATCATTTTAAGAAAGCTCAAAGGTCATTATGGGGGGGTTTGTCACCCAGCATAACCCGACAGCTCAAGCATAGTATCTCATTTCACCATTCCTGGCTCATGAGACTGACAAATATAATGTTTTAAAGATAGAACTCTCCAACTAGTGGCCAATCGTTGTTCAACAAGTGGAACTTACCACCGCAAAGTTATATAAAATGATCCATTAAAGCCGCATGGGGGAATTATTCCATAAAAGTCGCAAGGACCAAATATTCCACCTAATGGTGTGATAAAAATGGATTATTCCCCAAAAAGACACAAAGGCACCAAGGGTCCACAAGATGATAATTCCACCAGAAACATTTTATTTAATCTTATCAGGATAAATGACAACTAGCTCGAGGATAAATGACCACAATCTAAATAGTACTTATACATTTAAATGTTCATCTTAGTCTAAATAGATGTAATTGAGATCTATAACATGTTCATATAATTGAATTAAAGTCCAATTAGCAATCATTTGTAAATAATTACACATGTAAAGACTAACATTCATCATCGTTGCCTCCTCATGCTATATTAAGCAATTAATTAATATAAAGGAACAATGTTAACTATCATGATGTAACAAAGCTTGAAGGTAATCCTCACCTTTAAATTAGATGATCGCATCATGAATGCTCCAACGCATGAATTCAACTTGAACGATTAGATCTATGTTCCACGCACACCATTTATGGTTTAGATCTAAACCTCCATCTCTTAACCTCTAGCCTAAGTTTATTTTTGATCCACTTCATGCTAACAGATATGTACCAAAGCGATTTAGATTTTACACTTTATGAATTTAAGGATTAACTAACTAAACTTAAAATTTTGTGTAATGAAACTAAGTCAAGTTACCTAGCCTAACTAAGTTAACTCAATTAGATCGACATGCTTGATGTTTCAATTCAATTACCAAATGATTCCATCATGGAGAGAGATCAAAGGCATAGACTAAATGCTAGACTGGAATAAACAATAACTAGCATTATAAAATTCAATTGATCTAATGAAAACTCACCGAGTCAACTCGTTAAGAATTGAAGAAAACCACGATCTTCTTCTTCTTCCTCCTCTATCTTTCTATTTCTTCTCTTTCAAAATGCACCGTCCAGCAAGTTTTTTGTACTCAGCATGACCCGCCTTGACTCGGCGAGTTTCAGCTGAGTCAACTCGACAACAACACTCTCTCTCTCTCTCTCTCTTATCTTCTTCTTCTCTTTTTCTCTCTTTTTCACTCTATCTATGCCCAGCTGAGTCCCACTCAACCCGCATTCACTGTGGCTCAATCAGATTGACTCGAGCCAGTGAGTCACTGACTCACCCGCCATCTCTCTTCGCACAGGCTAATTTTCTTCCTTACCTTTCTTTTCTTCTTCTTCTTAGATTTAAGGATCCAGAGGTCTCTAAGCGTCGTTGAGACTTAGACTAGCATCTGAATGAGCTCAGGCCTAACTGAATCACATGGTGCTGACTTGATAGTGGACCCCGTAGAGGTGTTGGATGAGTTCTCCTTCATTGTCTTCTTCTTCTTTTCTTCATTCTCTCATCCTTCTCCTGTTTTCTCGTTTTCTTCTTCTCTCTCCAAAGTCAAACAATGCCTGGACCTGATAGACCTTAATTGGTCATGCTAGGCCAGTAACTCAATCCGACTCATGACTCAATCGCCCAATGATTACGGCACTCGACTGCTCTTCTTCTTCTCTTTCTTCTCTGCATCCCCTCTTTCTAGATTACAGGACCCATTGCGGCTCAGACTAACTCATTTCGAGTCGAACTCCAATGATGCAGACATGGTGAGTCGAGATCATTTGACTCGACAATGAGTTAGGCTCCAAACTCGGTTGGTGCGGCGCCCTTCCTCTTTTCTCTCTCTCTCCATATTTCTCTTTTCTCCCTTTTTAAATCCATCACCCTAAAAGGAAAGAGGCTATTTATAGCCGTGAGGAAGTCCAAAAGGATCGGATCTTAATCAGCCGATTAGTTACGGTTTTGGTTGTTTAACCTATGGTGTTTTATGTCCATGAAATCGAATCAGGTCTGCATGCTTTGATCAGAGTTCACGGATGATTTTCTGGCATCAAGGTCCTCTAGATGGACGACCCTGATCAGAGAATGGGCCTCATCACTAGGTGATGGGTTTCTCGGATGAATGGTGAAGATGATGGGTCCGATCATGGTGGTTTTTGATCCATGTCCCCATCCTCTTATCCATAGCTTTTAGATGGATAGGATGGGTCCCCTGATCACTGTGGGACCCACCAACGGACAACTATTAGTGTTTTGCCTAATGGGTCTGAGTGCAACATGCGATGATAGCTCTTACTAAGCGATGGAAGCCCTACTCGTGTGGATTGGAATGGATGGCTGAGAATTTCCTACACAAAGGGTTGAGATTAAAGGATGAGGAGACACGTGTGATGCCAGCTAGCGTAGAAAATGGTTTCCGTATTCAAAAAGCATTCGCATGCATAGCTCCTCCTAAACCCGTGCTTGTGTGCGTACACGGAGGCAACTACATGTAGGACTCATGGAATCTTAGTCAGATCTGCATCATGAACATGATATACTGTTCAGATCAGTACAATGGTCCGTGATGGTGGGCCACGATCGACTCAAATGACAGACTCCCTTTCAAATCGCAGTTGTGCGGGAAGTGTGAAAGACAGAAAAGAGTTTTTTTTTCTCTTTTTTTGGGAGAGCTCGGGTCAAACCCAGTTTGACCAAGCTAGAAAATCCTGTGCTCTGTGAGTGTACATGTCCTCGGTGCACATGCACCACTCGTGTGGGGTCCCTATGATGGCCTTGATGAATTCGGTCCATCCGACCCATTTGTAAGGTTGTGATAGGACAGGGGATTGATGATGAGGCAAATCCTAGCTTTGGTGGACCACATTAACTATAATGTCGATTGTTAATGGGTAATTATCATCGATTCGATGGTTGGATTAGTTCTAATTGGTACCTTAAGGGTGTTAGTAGTCCACTTATAGTATATTTTAATTTTCTTGAAATCATCTCCGAGTCTATTATTGGATTAGAGTGTTTTGGCGAGCGTTTGGTTAGATTCTAAACCGTTGATACATAATAACATTGAAATCAATGATCAATAGGTTCCTCATGATTTCAAGGTGTAAGTGTACAGTTAGACTCCTAGATCTACGGTCAGATTGGCCTTGATGGAAATGCATGGGTAGACCCTTAGATCGCTACTCAGTCTATGTAACTTATAATTAGATTGTTTCAAACCAAATCTTCTACTAATAGGGCATCTGCCTAATTTTGAGGTAGATCCATGGCTCGGGTGGGCCATACGTTCAAATTTTGGCCTTTAAATTGTAGATTCTCATCGATCTAACGGCTAGATTTCATTGGATTTGATCGTCAACGATCACCAGGGTTCGTAGTCTAGTTTAGAGTAGATTTGGTGACATCCTATAAGCTGGTTAAATGAATAATCACGAGTTTAAACGACTAGATTATTTCAGAATTGATCCTATATGGTTTAGGAGTCCTTTAAAGCATCTAAATGAATCTAATTACTGTTTTAATGGTTAGACCCTTTATCGAATGATGTGATGTCTAATTCTAACAACCAATCTCAAGCCCCTTGATCGATTGATAATTTGATGACTGGATCTTGTAGTCTTACTATAAAATTGTCCTGAAATCGATTCTCTTTGATCCTAAGTGTCCTAAATCTTATTTAAGTGGAAATCTAGCTTTGATTTCATAATTAGACATCGATTATTTTGATTCATGGATAAAGATTACTCCTAATGTATAAAGTGTAAGTGAACGACCTAAAAAGTTAAGCACTTTTGGTAACACTTGAGTACTGAAAAGTACAGGGTGTTACATAAGCCTTCTTCGGCTCGTCGTATGTCCATGGAAAGTGTACTGCAAGCCAACCAGCAAGTAATGCCACGTGGTATAAGCTGATGATGCCCCAATCGCTGCGCTCTTGCAATGTGTATCGATATTACTGAATGCGAGATATAAGGAACATGGGACTAGGGGGGCCAGTGAATACTTCCTTCCTTTTGCCATAGCCTCGGTAATAACAAACAAGATGGGACATACAACATCAGGACATTTAGAGCTCGAAAGTGCTATCAAGCTTAACTAATAAGCTAAGAAAGTGGCAAGCTCGCCAAATGCATTGTATTTAGTGTTCACAACCCCAAGTGTAGGGTCGTGATGCAGTAATAATCTCGATGAGACTGAGGTCGAATCCACAGGGACTGAACTTATGTGTCTTAGGAAATTTACTAGAAGAAGATGAAAACCTAAATCTGGAATATTTGAGTGTAATTTTGAGAGATTTAATGAAAAACTTAAGAAATTTAAAGGTGGGAAACTAGGGTTTCCAAGGATCCACTAGTACGTTCTCAGGATGCTACCTTTCTTGATTCAAGGACACAACTGGAATCAGAATCCTATCTTATCCACTTGGTAAGGAGAGATTTGTCAGATCTCTGAACTTCTCATGGATATAATCATCAATGGATGAGAGATGTGAGGATTTGGAAGTGATTCCATCACCTAACCATGCCTAGGAGACAAGGCAAATAACAAGATCTACAAATCCCACAACCAATCATAAGAGAATTGTGAAAGTTTAAAAGGTTTCCATCATCTTACCATTTCCAAGGGATAATGGTGAACAACCAGATTTCCTAATTTCATAATCTCAATTCAGGAATAAAAGATATCTCAAGCTACCGCAAATATTGTAATTTGTCACAACAAACCATTAAAACTAAAAATATTCCTTCATAATCAAATTAGAATCCAAGAGAGTTTAATAAAACATGAATCAAAATAAAGAAAATATCACAATCACACTACAAGCTTCACCTCTTAGTCCTAGCTAAGAGGTTTAGCCAACCATAGACATTGATTGAACTAGAATCTCTTGAGAAAAGCATAAAAATAACTAAGGAAAGGGAAAAAAAACTCTTAGCAACGGCTTCTCCATGCTTTTGCTCCACTCCTCAAACCGTAGAGGATGCCTAGGGATGCCATGAGGACTCCTATTTATAGTTGTGCATCACCTCCTTTCACACCGAGTTGGAAAATTCTTGAAAGCGCCTCAAATTTAAGTAGTCCGTGAAAAATCTGCGTAACCGTCGACTAGTCGTGGACCATCCTCAACTAGTTGAGGGCCACCTTCGACTAGTCATGGACCACCCTTGACTGGTTGAATATAGCGTGAATTTAGAATCTGATGATGCTAGAGTTCGAGTCAAAGTTTCCTCGACCAGTTGAGTTGGAGCTAGGACTAGTTTAGCAGAAGCTATGACTTGTTAAGCAGGAGATAGGACTAGTCAAGTAGGAGCCAGGACTAGTTGAGCAGAAGCCAAGACTAGTCAACTAAGAGACAGTACTAATCGAGTAGGAGCCAGGACTAGTCGAGCGGAAGCTAGGACTAGTTGACCACGAGACAGTACTAGTCGAGCAGGAGCCAGGACTAGTCAAGTGAAAGCTAAGACTAGTCGAGTAGTAGCCAGGACTTGTCGAGGATCACAGAAATTTACTTCAAAACTTCAATTTTCTTCATTCTTCACTTGGTTTTCTTGAATCTTTGACATGTGAATTATTCATTCTTGGTCTTCTAAGATCCAATCCTTGGCTTGGTGATTCTTGAGCATTATATCCATGCTTTTAGCATCCTTTTCAATCCAAGCTCTTAAATGCACCTTGCAACACAAACATGATTAAAATAGAACATTAAATTTTATCATGTTCATAAAACCAAGTAATAAATGGGGTCCAATATGTAATATTTAACCCTCAACATAATCCCCAACCAGCATTTTGCTAGTCCCGAGAAAAGTATGGGAAAAATGAACTTTAATGTGCAATGTTCAAACCTTTTTCAGAAAACAATCTTTTATGTAATTAAGTATGAATGAGTAGACTCAAGATGAGAAAGCGAGATTTTGAAAACCTAGAGTCAAATCACATAAGCAATCAATCAAATAAGTTCTTTATCCATTAAGTCAGAGCAGAGTTCGCATATCAAGTTTTTCAATGTGCACAGTGAAGATCAACTTACTTTCTATAATGATACTATCATTACATCATGTTAGCTATGCTTACCATATCAAGATTAATTGAGAACTTAATTACTGATTCCGAACTTATCCCCTTTTTCTTCTTTTTCCAATTTTTAATTTTATAACGACGGTCACTTTTTATTCATTCTTTTATAGACCTTGTATTATTTTTACATTCTTTTTCAGTTTTTTTTCGGTCTTTTCACCATACATGACCTTTTTGTCGATCTTACTGTTTTTTAACTGGCTCTTTTCATCTTTTAAGGTGGATAAAATTCTCCAGACTTGATTCTCACCATCTATCAATGATTCACATACTAACAATCAGAAATTCTAGTATTATTCAGAGAAAATAATTTAAATGTGTCTTGTGATTCAGATTAACATGATATTCAAACTTTCGCTTAATCAATTGAGCGCAAGAACTATAATTGACATATTTATTAGATGACCAAACTCCAACAATTCAAAATTCAATCTCTATCTTATCATCATACTCAAAACATTCTTAAATACACAACTTATCGCTTTTCAAATAGATAAACATTGAAAAATTTTCAAAAATTTTACAAATTTTGCTCAAAATTGAGAAAACACTGATTACTTTACCTAATTTCCTATCCTCAACCTAAAATCTACATTGTCCTCAATGTAAAAAAAAAAGAAGAAGCATGATTTGCATAGGTGACAGCGTAATTGAGGGAGAAGTGATGGAAAATATTACCTGATGAAGGAATTTTGAAGCTTTTTCCAAAGGATCTCAATGTGAAGGTGGGTTAGCACAAGAATTTAACAACCGAAAAGTAAAATATCGTAAAACAGTGGAAGCAAACTATCTTAAAATAGTGGAAACAAACTATCCTAAAACAGCGAAAGTAAACTATCCTAAAACAGCGAAAACAAACTATCCTAGTCCTAGATTCTTTGAAAACAATAAACCTAACTATACCTCCGTCAGACTAGGAGGTCAATCCTGGTAAACAGGATCAACCAGAGCCATGGACATGTCCTCTGAATCAAATTTCTCAACAAATGGCTTTAATCGATGTCCATTTACTTTAAATTCTTTATCATTGTTCGGATCTTTTATCTTGACAGCCCCATGAGGATAGACATTAATAAAAGTGAAAGGACCGGTCCAACAAGATCAAAGTTTTCCCAGAAAGAGATATAACTGAGAATTATACAAGAGGACTTTCTGACCTGGTGTGAATGATTTTCGAAGAATGTGTTGGTCATGAAACACCTTCATCCTATCCTGGTAATTTCTCACATTCTCGTATGCATCATTCTGGATTTCTTCGAGTTCATTCAATTGAAGTTTGCGAGCGAGCTAGCGTTGTCTAGATTGAAATTTAAAATTTTGATCGCCCAATAGGCTCTATGTTTCAACTCCACAAGCAAGTGACAAGCCTTCCCATAGACAAGTCTAAAGGGAGACATTCCAATATGGGTCTTAAATGTGGTGCGATAAGCCCATAAGGCATGGGTCAATCGGATTGACCAATCCTTACGGTTAGGGTTAACTGACTTTTTCAAGATGCATTTTATTTTCCTATTAGAAATCTTAACTTGCCCACTTGTTTATGGGTGGTATGGAGTGCTCACCTTGTGAGAGATGTCATATTTCTTCATTAAGTTTGTGAATGGCCTATTACAAAAATGTGAACCCCAATCACTAATGATGGCTCGAGGCATTCCGAACCGGGAAAGGATGTTTTCTTTCAAGAATTTAATGACCATTTGATGGTCATTATTCCGGCACGGAATCGCTTCGACCCATTTAGTGACATAGTCTACAGTAATCAAAATATATAAATTTTCAAAAGATTGGGGGAATGGTCCCATGAAATCATTGCCCCAACAATCAAATGCTTCAATGATCAGAATGGGGTTTATAGGCATTATATTTTGACATGATAATGCTCCCAACTTCTGACAATGCTCACAAGCTTTGCAAAACTCATGAGTGTCCCTAAACATAGTGGGCCAGTAAAAGCCACACTATAGAATCATGGCCGTGGTCTTTTTAGTAGAAAAGTGACCACCACAGGCCTGAGAGTGATAGAAGGAGATGACACTTTGGTGTTCATTGTCTGGTACACATCTCCTTAAGATTTGGTCTGGGCAATATTTACACAAATATGGATCATCACAGAAGAACTTACGAACCTCAACAAAGAATTTTTTCTTATCTTGCACTGTCCAATGTGTTGGCGTGAAACCTGTAGCAAGATAGTTAGCAATATCAGAAAACCAAGGTGAACGGGAGACTTTGAACAATTGTTCGTCAGGGAACATGTCATTTGTATGTGTCATCTCAAGGGAATCAAAGAGATCAAGGCAGGAAAGATGGTCAGCCACTACATATTTTTACTCCGTTTTTATCTTTTATTTCCAAATTAAATTCTTGGAGTAGGAGGACCGATCGTATTAAGCGGGGCTCAACATCATTCTTAGAAAGAAGATACTTGAGTGCTGCATGATCTGTGTAAATGAAGATCTTGAATCCAATCAAGTAGGACCTAAATTTGTCCAAAGCGAACACTACGGCTAAGAGTTCCTTTTCCATAGTAGAGTATTTCATCTGTGAAGGATTTAGAGTTCTACTTACATAATGAATCACGTAGGGCTTCTTTTCTTTTCTCTGGCCTAAAATAGTCCTAAGAGCATAGTCAGACGCGTCACACATAAGTTCAAAAGGAAGGCTCCAGTCGGGTGGCTACATGATAGGTGTAGTGATTAACATGTCCTTAAGCTTAGTAAAAGCTACCTGGCATTACTCAGTCCACTCATATGGTGCATCCTTTTGAAATAGATTATATAGAGGACGAGAGAGGTGACTAAAGTCCTTTATGAATCTTCTGTAAAACCCAGCGTGTCACAGAAAGGAGCACACGTCTTGTATGTTCTTGGGTGGAGGTAGGTTAAAGATAAGATCAATTTTATCCTTATCTACCTCAATTCCCTTGGACGAGATGATGTGTCCAAGGACAATTCCCTTACGAAACATGAAGTGACACTTCTCCCAATTTAGTACCAAGTTCTTTTCCTTGCATCGCTTTAGCACATTTTTTAAATTTTCCAAGTAATTACTGAAGGATGGACCAAAGGCCGAGAAATTATCCATGAAGACCTTTAAATATTATCTTACTATATCAGAGAAAATACTTATCATACATCGCTGAAAGGTGGCGGGGGCATTACACAGTCCAAATGACATCCTTTGGTAAGCAAAGGTACTAAAAGGACATGTGAACGTGGTCTTTTCTTAATCTTCAAGGGCTATCTCGATCTGATTGTAGCCTGAATATCTGTCACAGAAACAGTAACAGGAATGACCAGCTAGCCTTTCTAAAATTTGATCAATGAAGGGCAATGGAAAGTGGTCATTCCTCGTGACGGTATTCAACTTCCTGTAGTCAATGCACATTCTCCAACCAATAGTAACTCTAATTGACATGAGTTCATTGTTAGCATTAGTTATGATGGTGATTACGGGCTTCTTAGGAACCACCTGAGTTAGACTCACCGATTAACTATCGGATATAGGGCATATAATACCCACATCCAATAGTTTAAGAACGTTGGCCTTAACTACTTCCTTCATGTTTGGATTTAGTCTACATTGTAGTGTTTGTGAGGTATTCGCATTATCCTCTAGATGAATGTGGTGAGTATAAATCAATGGGTCAATTCACTTGAGGTCCGTTATCGACCATTTAAGGGCTCCCTTATGCTCAATGAGAGTAGAGATGAGCATACTCTCTTGTTCCTACTCAAGGTGGGAAGAAATCACCCCCGGATATGTCTCATCTTAGCCTAAATAGACATATTTTAAATCAGAGGGTCAAGGTTTTAGGTCAAGCTTCGGTGCCTTAAGGTTAGACGGTAGAGGCACTACATTAGTTTGGGGTAATTTTTCAAATTGTGGCTTCCATCGGTTAACTTTAAGCATCGGCACATCATTAAGCATTACACCCGTCTCCCTTATCATATCATCATCTAAATCATGGAAGTGGGCCAAGCACGTCTCTAGAGGGTCAGAGGATAAGGTCAGAAGTGTTCTATCTTCCATGAAAGAATCAATCAGGTTAATATCGTGAGAATCATTTTCATCCTCTAACTGCTTGCCTGTGTTGAAAAAAATATTCAACTCCAATGTTAAATACTTAAAAGACATACTCATGACTCCATTCCTGCAATTAATGATAGCATTTGAAATGGTAAGGAATGGGCAACGAAGAATAGCGAGAATTTGAGTGCTTGTGTCCATGATGGGTTGAGTATCCAAGACGATAAAATCTATCGGGTAATAAAATCTGTTAACATGGACCAACGCACCCTCGATTATTCCTCTCAATACATGAACTGAGCGATCGGCAAGTTGTAATGTATTTCAAGTGGGTTTCAATTCACCCAAACCTAGCTGTTCGTAGATAGAGTAAGGAATCAGATTTACACTCGCTCCTAAGTCAAGAAGTGTGTGCTCAATTCGGTAGTTCCCAATTATACAAGCGGCGGTTGGGCTACCAGGATCTTTGTATTTATGTGGCACATCTTGCTTTAGGATGACACTCACTTTTTCAGTTAAAAAGATTTTCTTTTGAATATTTTTCCATCTTTTAGTCATACACAAGTCTTTCAGAAATTTGACATATGAAGTATTTGTTTAACCGCATCCAGTAGAGGAATATTGACCTTCACTTATTTCAACACCTCTATAATGTCCTCAGAGTTAGAGAGAGAATTTGGTGCAATCAAACGTTTGGGGAATGGGGCAATCGGCTTGCCTTGAAGTTTCGGTTCCAATTCTTGTGGAGCAGTGCTAGGTTTATCATTGTTGTCCTCTTCCAGGTCCTTAGACTTTTCAGCCCTTACCGAAATAGATTTGTCAATTATCTTCCCACTCCTAAGAGTGGTGATAGACTTAGCTTGCTCCATTTGATTTGAAGAGCTTGGATCACTTATTTCGTATTATGGTTTAGGATTGGGGAAAGGTTGGGCTGGAAGAATCCCTTTTTCCCCAATTAAATTTTTATTTCACGCTCTTGTATGGCCTTTAAAAGGTCTTGAAGGGTTTGCAATATACCCTGAGTGATAAGCTCTTGGTTTTGAATATGTTTCCAAACCAGATCCTTTTGAGGTCTCCCTTGATTCAAGAATTGGTTAGGGATTCCTTGAGGAGTAGCAGTTTGTCCATTCCTCCAACTAAAGTTTAGATGATTTCTCTAACTAGGATTGTATGTGTTAGAGATGGGTCCACTGAAAGGTCTTTGGTAGTTTTTTACGACATTTGATTGCTCGTTCAGTGCCTCTTGAAAAGTAGGTATCATTGGGCAATTTTCAGTTGTATGTATGTTGCAAGCATAGATATCGCAAACAACTTCCTTAGCCTTATCCTACTTAAGTTTCATGGCCTTGACCTTCATTGTGAGACTGGGCACTTTAACATTTTTATCATCATCCTCTCTCAACAAGTATTTCCCACCTCTCTCCCTTGCTTGAGAAGGCTTAGATGTGGTGCTCGGTTTTGGGGTGATGTCCCATGATTGTACGATTTCAGCGAGTTTGTCACATTAATCCCACCTCATCCACATTCTTGTTCATGAACTCCCCTCCCCATTGCACATCGTCTCGACGAATTGACGCATGAAAGATGTCAGTCCATCATGGAAGAAAGTTGTTATGCACCACATTTCAAAGCCATATTGTGGGCATGAACTAACGAGATCCTTTAACCGCTTCTAACATTAGAAGAATGTTTCATCTTCCTTTTGGGCGTAGTTCATGATTGACTTCCTGATGGTGTTCGTCTTATGGTATGGAAAGAATTTTTTATGAACTCCTTCATCATGTCATTCCATGTGCCAATAGATCGCGGATGTAGTGAGTGCAACCACGTCTTAGCTTTTTCTTTCAAGGAGAAAGGAAAGAGTTTCAGCTTGACAGTGTCCTCAGACACATTAGGAAAGTACAAAGTAGCTATAACCTTGTCAAACTCTTGTAAGTGTAGGTATGGACTTTTAAATTCAAGTCCAAGGAACTTTGGAAGGAGTTGGATCACTCTAGGCTTGATATCCATGTTTCCTGTGTTTCCTGAAAAAGCCATGCATGAGAGCATGCTCACCCCGGCCGGTTGTAGATAATCTCATAAAGTACGAGGCGGGGGTGCTTGATACACCTCATTCTCATCCTGGACTTCCTCAACCCTAGGTTGAGGTTGTCTTCCCAGTTGATTGGCAGCCTTAACCTCAATTAACTCTGAGAATCTCGATTGGTATTAAATCGTGTGATGGATAGATAACCCCTCAACCAATCCTCCTTCACTCAAAAGACGCTGAGTGTTGTTACGGACCCACTTGGCCATGAAACACTCTCAGCCCTCAATTTTAGATTCTAACCTAAACCTAAAGAAAGAAGAAAGAAATAAAAATCTAAAGATAAAAAGAGAGAGGGAATTAGAAAGAAGTTACTAAATTAGAAGTTCATAAATTAAGATCCTACAAAACGAAACAAAACAAGTTAGTTTCTAAAAATAGAAATTCTAGAATTATAAAGTTTCTAAAAACAAAAATAGAAAGATGGGTTAGTTTCTAAAAACAAATTAGGAAAGTAAACTAGTTTCTAAAAAGGAAAGTTTTTAAAAATAGAAAATAGAAAGTTTCTAAAAACAGATAAGGAAAGTTTCTAAACCTAAAAATAGAAAGCTAAGTAAGTTTCAAAAATAATTCAGAAAACCCTAATCTTAAAAGTAGAAACTAGAAAAATACTAATCTTGAACTAATTCTAAAACTAATTAATCTCAGAAAAATGCAATTGTTAGTCCCCGGCAATGCCACCCAAAACTTGTTCACAACCCCAAGTATAGGGTCGCGATGCAGTAATAATCTCGGTGAGACCAAGGTCGAATCCATAGCGACTAAACTTGTGTGTCTTCTGAAATTAACTAGAAGCAGAACTAGAAGAGGATGAAAACCTAAATTTGAAATATTTGAGAGTAATTGTGAGAGATTTAATGAAAAACTTAAGAAATTCAAAGGTGGGAAACTAGGGTTTCCAGGGATCCGCTTGTAGGTTCTTGGGATGCTACCTTGCTTGATTCAAGGACACAACTGAAATCAGAGTCCTATCTTATCTAGTTGGTAAGGAGATATTTTTTAGATCTCTGTACTTCTCATGGATTTAATCATCAATAGATGAGATTTGTGAGGATTTGGAAGTGATTCCATCACCTAACCATGCCCAAGAGACAAGAAAAACAATAGGAATTACAAATCCCACAACCAATCATAAAAGAATTGTGAAATTTAGGAAGGATTCCATCATCCTACCATGCCTAAGGGACGATAGTGAACAACAGGATTTCCTAATTTCATAATCTCAGTTCAGGAAAAGAAGATATCTCAAGCTACCGCAGATCTATTGTAATTTGTCACAATAAACCATTAAAAACTAAAAATATTCCTTCATATTCAAAGTAGAATGCAAGAGAGTTCAATAATTCATGAATCAAAATAAAGAAAATATCCCAATCACAGTATAAGCTTCACCTCTTAGCCATATCTAAGAGGTTTAGCCAACCATAAACATGATTGAACTAGAATCTCTTAAGAAAAGCATAAAAACAACTAATGGAAGAAAAACTCTTAGCGACGGCTTCTCCACGCTTTTTCTTAACTCCTCAAACCCTAGAAGATGCCTAGGGATGCCCTGGGGACACTTATTTATAGTTTTGCATCGCCTCCTTTTGCACCGAGTTGGAAAATTCTGGAAATCACCTCAAATTTACACAGTCTGTGTAAAATTTGCATTACCCTTGACTAGTCATGGACCATCCTCGACTGGTAGAGGGCCACCTTCGACTGGTCATGGACCACCCTCGACTGGCCAAAGATCACACAAATTTAGAATTTGATGTTGTTGGAGTTCGAGCCGAAGTTTCCTCAACTAGTTGAGTTGAAGCCAGGACTAGTCGAGTGGAAGCCAAGACTAGTCGAGCAAGAGCCAAGACTAGTCGAGAGGAAGCGAGGACTAGTCGAGGATCATAGAAATTTACTTCAAAACTTCAATTCTCTTCATTCTTGACTTAGTTTTCTTGGATTTTTGGCATGTGAATTCTTCATTCTTGGTCTTCTAAGATCCAATCCTTGGCTTGGTGATTCTTGAGTGTTAAATCTATGCTTTTAGCGTCATTTTCAATCTAAGCTCTTGAATTCACCTTACAACACAAACATGATTAAAATAGAACATTAAGCATTATCATGTTCATAAAACCAAGTAATAAATGGGGTCCAATATGCAATATTTGACGCTCAACATTCAGTAGGTCCTTTGATCTTTTATTGAAGACCTTCTAGTTCCTGCAAATGATTTCTTGCAAAGCTGTGCAATCAGAAGGTAGCGTATTTAGTAGCAGGAATAAGGATTGATAAAGGTATATGCATTTAAGAAAATATAAGTAAAATGGTAAGGAGCAATATACGTACCACATATCCCTGGTGAAGTGCGCAAGCCAAGTCAGGTGGGGTACTTTATGAATATCAGGAAATTTTAACATATCCCTAAAAGGTTCGATGGTCATTTGCGAGACTTTGACTAACGTAGGGCTAGAGAGAAGTGCACAAATTCTTCATTATGCACATATTTGTCAAAAAATTGACCTATTATTGGAAGACCCGACATGCGATAGAGATCCCATAATGTGATGCTGACCTCACCAAGGGATAGGTGAAAAGAATTGGTCATGGGACACCAGTGCTTTAGGAAACCCTTGAAAATGGTGGTTTCTTTGTAGAAAGGTTCAAAATTCACCTTGATCACATTAAAGAGTTCGATCTTGATTAGAATCTCGAATGCTTCCTCAATATACCTCAGGCCTAGCCATTATAGTAGTTTTGTGAAGATAAGAAGCCGTGTATCCAAAATTCTTCTGTACTCCACAAAGTCTCAAGAATGGAACCGTTGTTGTATTGTCTTGAAGAAATGGGTGGAGTATAACATGTCTGGGTTGTGGCATGGTATGAGGAACCTCATGGCAGATATTCTCCTAGTTTTTTTGCTTTGAAACCTTCTCTAAGAGGAAACCTTCTAGGATCGATTGCTCTTTTATCATCCAATTGGCATTTTATAAGATTTTATTGTGTCATTTTATTTGTCGATTCATTGTAAAGCATTGATGAATGACAGCAAAGATTCATTGGAATAATGATCATCTTGTCTCTGAAAGGA
The DNA here is from genome assembly GCF_029962835.1 of Magnolia sinica. Classification (NCBI taxonomy): domain Eukaryota; kingdom Viridiplantae; phylum Streptophyta; class Magnoliopsida; order Magnoliales; family Magnoliaceae; genus Magnolia; species Magnolia sinica. Next base: position 38,236,068 of record NC_080577.1, read on the forward strand.
TTGTTGAACTTAATCATCTCTTGGGGCACTTTTACGTAGTCCTAGGTTCGTCCATTTCTTTCCCAACATGGGTGGTTGTGGGCGTGCTAGAATTGGGATTGCAGTTCCAATTCAAGCCAAACAACAATGACCCCGAGCGCCAAAGTAGGCAGACACAGAGTATGGACGAGTCCTGAGAAGATCAGTCACCTGTTCATCAATTCATTCAATGTGTAAATGTATCAAACAATAGTCAGAGGGTGTTGTTCATCCTCTGATGGTGGGTTACTCGTTCGCCTTCCGTACAAAAAGACTTCTCAGTACAGATTAAATGAAATGAGAAAGAAATCCTTATAGTTGGCCACTGTTCTTTGCTGAAGGGTACTTCTCTGATGATCAAACGAAGTTCAATGTGCGAGCATAAACTTCAATTACAACTAAAATTATTAGCTACTGGATTACGGATTGCACTACAGAATGTAAATGGGAAGTTTGGAAAGTAAATGATTATGCTAAGAATGGTAATTTACTCAAAAGGAAAAGTAAATGATTACACTAAAGAATGTAATTCAACAGGATAATTGGAAACGTAATCGAAAGATAGATTTTGGTTTCGTATGAGATGATTTTTCTGCTTGCTTTTCTTTCCTATTTATAAGCTTTGATCCAACAACTCTAGATTCTTCCCACGTTCTAACAGTTATTATAACCATTCTCCATTACTGGGATTTTAGATGCTTCTCACGTTCATCCTTCCTTGTATTCTCTTTTAGCCACCTATCCAGCAGTTGTGCGAATTCAACCGTTAGCCACATGTCATTTGGTTATCTGAATTCGATCGCACCCTTATTGACTACTTAGGTGATGTTTGGTCGAGGCCGATACATTGTGGCTCCATTTCCTAGACACAACTGTAAATATATGAAGAAGATCCTACAGCTATAACATGCACATCTGTACAGATTATACATAAATTACCCTGATTGGCTAAAAACAGGACTCCGCCGAATAGGGTATAAACACTAGGTGTTTTGGAGGCGCTTCTTATTGAACTCCTTGATCTTGTCTTGGAGTTGTCGCCCCTTGTTCTTTAGTTGTTTCTTCTTGATAAAAGATGGTGGTGGAGTTGATTCTTTATCAGAAGGCCTAGAACTATCTGTTCGCATAATGGAAGTAACATTCAACCACAATTTCCAATCTGCCTCCCGACCTTCTCGAGGAGGTGTTTCTATTTCACCCATGATGATGGCTTATTGAATATGTAACATCCCAAACCTTCGCAGCTAGATTTTATACTCATGCCTGAGAAAATCGGGTGTTAATAATGTAAAACTTGGATGCTTTGAAGATCGCATTTTATAATTGTTATAAATCACATCTAGGTACATTGAAGAAGCTAACATTCACAAGAATAAAATTAACTATATTCCTTATTCCAAAATTGAATAAATCTTCAAATGCTCTCATAATGGGAGCTTATCACAAGTTTTGAGTTGCGAGTGGAATTATAAAGAAAATAAACCATAAACTAATTTTCCTAATCTATCCAGTAAAGTCTTCTGCTAGGGTCTGGTCTTCTGGGTCCTCAACCTATATGTCACGTACAACATTTGTATAGTTGGGAGAGGGTCAACGCCCTACTCATAGTGATGGTCATCCTTTAAGATTAATAGTAATTCAAGAGATTCATAAAACAATGTAAGGGTTCTGATACATCTCGTACTCCACAACTACAAGAGGTATCAATGCAAAAGTAATCTATATGAGATGCATGCCTAGCAAAGTATATGCGGTTTATCACACTTAGCAATCACCACAATGTGGAATACGATTATAGTTATTCGACACGCCCCGCATCCCATACTGCAGAGATTTGCCGGTGTGTCCCATGCTTAACATAGATTTATATGGTTATCCTAAGATGAACATAGATTTATATGGTTATCCCAAGACGAACACAATACATGACCGGGTGAATCATGCAACCCGGTTGGAGCAATTAATTACGACATCCAACCCCCAAAAGAAAAGACTGAATTGGAGTGACTAAATGCGACATCCAACCCCCAAAGAAAAGAATTGATGTAACACGTATATATAACGATTTATATACACCAATTTGTGGGGTGGACCACTTATATAGGCCCCACCTTGATGTATGTATTCGATCCACGCCATCCATTCCTTTCCCAAGCTCATTTTAGGCGTTGAACCGAAAGATGAGACCAATCAGACCTTCGGGCGGGCCATACCATAGCAAATGGTAGTTTTCACCATTGAAATCTTCCTTGATAGTTTAATACATCGCAAAATACTCAATATTGGACTCTTATGGCTTATCTTAAGATGTGGAATCTAATGGCTGGGTTCGATTTTCTGGATGTGGACCTCACCTGTGAAAAACCACGGAAAGTCAGAAAATAAAAAAAAACAAAAAAAAAACGTTACATAACACAGCAGCGTCGGCTGCTGTGTCAGAGACCCTGACAATGCCAGCTGCGGGCGGACGGGCAGACGGACCAGGGACCCACGGTCCCAGCTGTGGGCCCCACCATGATGCGTGTTTACCATCCATGTCGTTCATTAGGTGGCCCACTTCCTGAAGTGGGCCCCCTCCAAATTTCGGCCCCAACCAACGCTCAGGTGGCCCACATCATAGGAAGCAGCGGTGATTAAATGTCTACCCTTAAAATCTTTTTCTGGGCCATAGGATTTTTTTTACTCAATATGAAATTTGTCTTTACTCTTCGTCCGGGTCTCTGTGACCGTATGGACAGATTGGATGGCATACAAACATTGTGGTGGGCCCCACTTGGGACCCACAATGATTGATGTGTTTTATTCCCACTACCCAAGGACGGTGAAACCCACTATGGGGCATGTGTTTTAGACAGGCCGTCCACCCATTCCACAGGGACAGGGAGGTCCCACTGCTGTTGACATCAGCAGGGTCTGTGGGACCCACCATGATGCATGGGTTGCACCCAATCCGTCCACCCATCTTAGAAGCCCATTTTATGGCATGGGCTTAGAGAATGAGCCAGATCCATAGTCCAAGTGGACCCCACCTTGGCATGTTATGAGGCCATTAGTTGTATTTGTGGCCCATGGTTGAGGCCCACCCTGATATATATGTAAGGCCCATGGGTCGAGGCCCATTTAATGTATTAGGGGCCCATAGGTTAAGGCCCATTAAGATGTATTAGGGCCTATGGGTTGAGGCCCATTGGATGTACATATGGGGCCCAATTGGTGTGGCCCATTTGATACAGATAAGACCCATGAGATTAGGCCCATTTGATGCATTCTAAGGCCCACGGGTTATGGCCCATTGCAATGTACATAAGGCCCATTGGTGCGGCCCATTGATGTGGCCCGCTTGATGAATATAAGGCCCATATGATATGGCCCATTTGATGTATTTAAGGCCCAATGGGATGTACCTAAGGTCCATTGCAATGTGCGATCCCAACATGGTTTATGTAATGATGTTTATGACGGTCGTGCCTTGGGAGCAATGTTGGTTTGACATCCACATTGCAAGTATAATGTTGGTTAAATGTCCACATTACAACTCTCCCTAGGGCCCATTGTTTGGCCCATACTTGTTGTGTGTGGGCCGTCTAGGCCATCTGTGTTGTAAGGATAGTGCATTACTTTATAACATGTGTATATAGCTCCATAACTCATGATCATACGCATCATATGTATGCTTGATATAAGAAGTGACTGATCATAACATATGCCTTTGGACAGATTGTTTAGGGGTTCCCGGATAGGGGGTGTTGCCCTACATGAGCGCATGATACGCGCGGGATTGCTGTATGACTGGATAGTGTGATTCATGCATTCGCATCGTGTGATATAGTTACTATATGACCTAGTGACATCAGGGCCGTAGCCTCTACTGACGTATCGTGATTGGCTGGATTGGATACCGAAAATATTGTTCTACATGGGGTGTTATAGATATCCCTAGGTGAAAGTCCCTAAACCCTTATGGTACCAAGAGGTTGCTCCAACATCTAGACTGAGTGGGTGTATGAGCGCCAAGTGCCAATTACCATACGGTTGCACTTTCCACTGTGTCGTGGTCGGTTGGAAGGGAGTGCGACCTTACCTACCCGAGAGTAGGGGTAATGCTAGGCTGAGTTTGACCAGCTCGAGGAATGGGTCTGCTATCAACGAGCTGAGCCCGATATTGGCAGGCAGATGGTGAGGTCTCTTCCACTTACCTTATTGCGCGCGATGGGGCGGCGATCTGGTTTAGAGTGTACTAGACCCCGGTGATATTCCAGATTTGAGCTATATTGATATGTGGACTTAGATGAGGATTTGTATGCTTGAGTTGCATTTCACATTGCATGGCCTCGGTATGGCCGACATCATCTATGCCTCGTATTGTATAGCCTTGGTACAGCTCATAGCATTCATAGATTCATCAGCATATTCCGTATTACTTTAATACTGCATAACTACTACCTTACGCACACACTTACACCACCCTCTAAGCTTTCTAAAAGCTTATGCACGACCATTGCATGCAGGTGACGTTGGATCGCAGCAGTGCTGAGGCAGGAGCACTTAGCAGATCATTTTGGAGTTTTTGTTTATCATCATTGTATTTTCCTTTATGCTCATTGTACTTGTAAAGTTTTTTATCGTAGTGGAAATGTGATGGAGTTTTTGGTTGTTGTTTCTGGGTTATGCCTTTGGTTATGCTTATTACGAATTAAACTGATGTGAAAAATCCTCCTCGTAGTATCCCAGGATCGGAATCTGGCGAATGGGCACTGGGAGCCGAGAATGGGGTCCTACGGAGGCTGTCGGCGCCGGATTCGGCAATCAGGAATTTTGTGAGCCCAATTTTCGAGTTTGAGGCGTGACAATGGTACTATTGTTTTCTTAAGGTATGTAGGTTTCCCTGAGGATAGATTGCGTATGCAACTGTTTGCATAGGTTCTCACAGATCCCATGGCTTGGTCAGGGTTGAGAGCCAAGCCTGATGAACTGTTCCAATTTCCCATATTTAGAGAAATGGTGGCCCAACCAGATTCACGGTTCGTGGATCTCTTGTAACTTGGTGATCTATGACGGACTATGCTCGCACGTGGAGGCCTGGACAGCATGCGGAGAAACCTAGGGTCCGATTGCTTTTTCCCCTCGGTTGCAACGAACGGTCCAGATCATCCATAAAGATGATGTTGGTGGCCCACGAATCATCCAGCGGATGATCATCTGTTACGAGAAGAGAGCTTGTGGAATCTGTCGGGTCAAGGTAACTTTGACCGACTCTCCGTTTACGGTGTTCCGTAGCTAAGTGGAGACTTTGTGCGTGCGTTGCTCCTACATGGGGTCCACAAGTGGTTTGAAGAAAATCTGCTCTGTTCCTTAGTCTTAGTGGGCTAACATTAGGGCTTGTGTCAAAACTGGAGAATGAGGGTTAGTCCTATGTGGACCATCTCATCGGTTGATACGTTTAGTTAGTGATCTTGATGAGGCAACGACTGAATTTTGATATGTACGATCAATTTGTAATAATTAACCCTGATACGAGATTTTGCATGAAACAGATTAGCAGAACTATGTGATTTAGGAATTTCTAGTCCACACTAGTGGCATTTTTATAATTATACCAACCTAAGAGTTTTGTGAGATCTGATGATTTCTCATGTTTGTGTGTACCTTCCTACACATTTTTTTTTACAAACAAATCCATTTCTGATTCTTCACAGTTATACAACTATTAGTTGATCTTATTTCAAGTCCAATGGTTAGATGACTTGGCTGAGAAGAGAAGACTTTTCCTAATAGTTAGCTTTCCATTTGGAAATTCGTCATAAGGTTAGATTAGTACCAGACACATGTACGTGATGGGTTAGGTCCTATGTTAACACTTAAGTATTCGGTAATTGAAATGTTCGGGGTGTTATAGAATATGTTTGGCTAAGAGGACTACATGTAACGCCTCGAATTTTCTCTGCCTGAGTACATACTCGTGCTTGAGAATTCCAGGTATTAATAATGTAAAATTTGAATGCTTCAAAATCCCACCTTACTAAAAAAAAAAAAAATTCACGTCCAGTTACATTCATGAAGGTAACCATTCACGAGAGTAAAATTAACTGTATTTATCATTCCATTAGCATAAAAGAATTCAATATATTATCAAATGCCCTCCAATGGGAGCTTATTACATTATCAAAGTTTGTAGTGGAAAATAAATAAAATTAATCATAAAGCTATCTCTTTATTTATTTAGAATAATTTTTCGTATGAGGATTGTCATTTGTTCTTCAATCTGCACATCACCTACATCGTCTGTACGGTTGGAGAGGGTCAATGCCCTACTCATAGTGATGGTTATCCTTTAAGATTAACAATAATTCAAGGGATCTATAAAAGTAATGTAAGGGTTTCAATACATCTCGTACTCCACCACTACGAGTGGTATCGGTATGCGCAACTAATATATATGAATGCATATCTAGGAACGTGTGTGTGATTCATCGTACGTAGTGATCATCACAATGTGGACTATAATTCATAGGAAACCTGGCTCACTCCGCATTCTCATACTATGGAGATTCGCCGGTATGTCCAACGCTACTGGATTTATGTGAACACCTCGAGGCGGCACAACATATGAATCGGATAAATTACATGACATGATTTATTCATATAGCTACTATTTGCGACATCCAATCCCAGGAGTGATGTAACATGCATTGCAAATTACTTACATTGATTTGTGCATCACTACCCAAAATCCATGAAATTACGTGTCGACCAAGAAGGTCACTACCCAGAGCGCATTACGTCAACGATAAAATATTTAAATAACTAGTTGTGAAACCTCTAACACATCACTTGCACAAAAGGGAAAATAAATTGAATCATTAGAGTTTTGGAATTATAAAACACATGCCCAAGACATAAAGGGAGGTAGCACAAGGCTAACCTAATAAAGGAGAAAAGTAGCATTAAGATATCTTAAATAAAGAGAAGAGTAGCAAATAGGCTAACTCAACAAAATAAGAGGAGACGAGTAAAAGGCCAACTTAATATAGAGTGGAAGCACAAGTTGCTCTCAAATTTGGCAAAGGGCAAGGCTTATATTCATCACCTCACATAAATTCATAAAAATCATGAATAATTAAAACCATACATTAACCATAATTCTCCAAAGGATAAATAATTGATAGTGGTAAATCAACAATTGTATGAAAAATCACAGGAATATAAAAGCATGCAAAAACATGATAAATCATATCAACTTAAATTAGTGTACGCTTTAAAGGAATTCCTCACCTTAGACTTAGATTTAAACCCTATGTAGATCTCAATGTAGGAAGCTTTTATATGAATCACGACATCGCTTGAACAAGAGGGAGACATCACACATGTGGAGAAGAAAGAGGATGATAACGTCTAGGCTTTCTCTCTCTCTCTCTCTCTCTCTCTCTCTCTCTCTCTTCCTCTCTCTATTTATCTTTATCTTTCTCTCTCTTCCTTGGGCATTGGGAGATTGGACATGTGAGTGGAGAGGGGAACACACACCCCTTTTATAAAAGGAATGGGCATGTGAGAGAGGTGTGTTTCACATCCCACTTGGATTGTGTTCTTTAATTTGTCCTTTTCTGACGTTCTTTCATTAAATCTAATTTGTCCAGTGTGTCAAGGTCATCGAATAGGGCCGGGTATATGGTTTTCTTGGTGATTCAAAATTTAGATTGACCTATCTTGAAAATTCTCCTAACGGGTGCTAAAAGGAACTTGATCTTAATTAACGGTCCACACTTAATGATCTGAGCCCAATTTTAGGAGAAATGTGTAGTTAGGATAGGCAAATGGTTGAAAAAAAGTTGGTGGTTGATTAATGGTTGAAAAAGCCTAAACATGAAATTTCACCTTTTACACCAAAATAAAGGAACTAGATTTAACATTCAACGGTGTAGGATCATAGATCATGGTCTAAATTTGATATAGCCTCGTAGTCATATGAGACCAAAGTGTGGTCTAAATTTGAATTGTGATGGATAGCAGAAAGTGGTTAAATTGGAAGATCCAGATTTATAAGGAGTGGGTAAGTCTCGAAAGAATAACTTTGCGACTAAGGAAAAGTCTACCAAAGTGGGGTCTTCATATTTCACACTTGGTCCATATGGTGAGCAATCCAATTCATTCATATAAAGGGAAATATCGTACTACTACTACTATCCATGAGGTTTCTTCACTCGATGGACACTAAAATCAAGGGTTAACGGCTTGATTTGTCAATTGGGTCACTTTTACAATGATCTAAGAGCCAAAATTTGACCTATATGGTTAATTTATGATACATGGGAATGGTATAAAATTTCACATCAAACAGATCCTGGGAACCATGTAATATAGAATTCAGGTTCTAGGTTATTGGCATTTTCGTAATTATTGCTAGTATGAGAGTTTTGAGAAATTTAATGGTTGTACATGGTTATAGGCACATTTCTAAGTAATTCTTACAAAAGAACTTATATCTAAATTATTATGAATAAAGAATTATTTAACAAATAAATTAAGGGAATGTGCATATATCAACCAACATAATGGATAGTCAAATGTCAGGTTAAAAAAAGAAAAAAAATTAATAGTTAGTACTCTGATCATATATGTAAGTGGGTGTACAGTCAGTTTTGTAAACGGATGATCACAAGTGGGGTTTTAGAGTGATCAAGAGGCAGAACACGTATACCATTAGATTCAAATGACTTGTACACCCAGATCCATAGCTCAAGTGGTAGACTTAGTGAAAGATACCTTGTTTCAACGCTGAGGTCTTGGTATCGATTCCCTAGTGGGGGTGGCTAATAATGAAGTGTGAACTGACAGTGGGTGTACTAACAAGCTAACCAAAAAAAAGATTCAAGTCACTTGTTCACATGTGTAAGTTTCTCATATTGTAGTTTTGATGGTGAGTTAAGCATATTCATTGGTAGTGAATAAGATGAACGAATCACAATCTCAATTTGATGTGTATAAGCAGATGCAGATATCAATTCGTTAGTATACTATGATCGAGTGGTCCAAACTCAAAGTGGACGGTCAGATATCATTACCTATCAGTGGATAGTTGACTGAACGGTTGGTTATGATGGACAAGTGGGAATACTTGGACATATGATGATCTTTTCTTAAAATCAATGGTCAGATGGCTTCATCTATGGATGAAGATCATTCTCAATGGTCAGATTCATGTTGGAGAATAGATGTAAGGTTAAGATAGATAAATTGGTATCGTACACATGTACATAGTAAGTTAAACTTCATGGTGACACTCGAGAACTGTCAATACTCGAGTGTTGAAAAGTTTGGGGTGTTACGCTATATGATCAGAAAAAGTCTATAATAGGGAGATTGGTTTCTTTTAGAAGTGCCGGCTTTTTTTTTGTTATTTTTGGCTTTTTTGTGGAGTGATCCTTACCTTGGGAAGATCTGGGGTTTACAGAAGTAGGCCGTCGTGGGGAGGGGGGGGGGGGGGGTTTTATGTTCTTGGCCATTTGAAAAGTTTAAAAAAATCTGACAGAGCTTGGGTACTTGGAATTTTATTTTTTATTTTTATCGAAGTAGAGCATTACGCGGTGAGTAGAGGATGTCTTTTGTACGATCGCATAATGTAGATACATTGGACGATAACGCAATGAAGTAGCAGGAATCTGAAGGGAGGATGAGTGTGAAGTGACTAAAACAAAGGGAAGTTTGGCTTATATAGGTAATTAGACCCAATAGCTATTGCGTGAGACCCGATCGTGCAACATAGATTGCGCGGTTACGCAATGAACAGAAGAAGAGATTTTCACATAGAATTGAATAAATCCTTTGTTTAATTTAACATACAAATTAAAGGAAGATAGAGGGGGCATCTGTTTGAGCATAAAAGTACCTTAGCTTGCATGTTGTGCAATAGCACAATGAAATTAAGAGCAGACTATTGCGCGACGCGCAACTGAGAATACTTACATGACTGTGCAATATAAGAGGTTAGGAGAAGCCAATTTTGAATCATACTATTTAAGCTATGCTGAATGACTATTATGCGACCACTCAAATAAGGATGCATTACGTGCCTGCACAACAATGTTAGATCGCACGGATTTAGTGCTTTATACGTGTGGTGGCCTATAAATACCCCCGTCCCCCTCTATTTTGATTCATTCATAAGCGAGGGGCTCCAGAGAAGCCAAGGATAATTCAGAGATTCTTTGAAAGCTTATTTGGGTATCATGGTGGGATATGGGAGAGAGCAAGGAAGAAGAAAAAGAATAAAGATGCAAAAGATAGCTTGGAGTCCTCTTGCGGGATTGCGCAACAGGGATAGGTTGTGTAACATCCTAAATTTTCACGGCCCTAGTACATACTTGTGCTCGATAATTTTGGGTGTTAATAATGTAATTGGATGCTTTAAAAATTGTACCATATTTTTTTCATTTAGATCACATCCAGTTACATTCATGAGAATAAAATAGACTGTATTTATTATTTCATTTGGGTAAAAGATTTTAACAAATTATCAAATGCTCTCTCAATGGGAGCTTGTTAAATTATTGAGTTTACAGTGGAAATATAAAAGTAAATTATAAAATTATCTTCTTATTTATTCAGTATAATCTTCTATTAGGGAGATAATCCTCTAGGTCTTTTATCTGTACATCACTTACATATCTGTATGGTTGGAGAGGGTCAATGCCCTACTCATAGTGATGGTTATCCTTTAAGATTAATAATAATTCAAGAAATTCATAAAAGTAATGTAAGGGTTCTGACACGTCTAACACTCCACCACTACGAGAGGTATTAGTATGTGCAACCAATATATATATGAACGCATGCCTAGCAGAGTATGTGCGGCTCATCATATATAGTGATCATCACAATGTGGAATATAATTCATGGAAAACTCGACTCGCCCTCATCCCATAACTATGGAGATTCGCCGGCATGTCCAACGTTTACATGGATTTATGCAAACATCTCAAGGTGACATAAAAACATGGTTGGAAGATTTACGTAACACGATGTATTCATGTAGTGATTATTTGTGACATCAAATCCTAAAAAGTGAAGTAACACGCATGACAATTTACTTACATCGATTGTGCATCACGCCAATCAACCCATGAAATTACGTGCCGACCAAGAGGGCCGCTATCCGTAACGCATTACGTCGATGATAAATATTTAAATCACTAGTTGTGATACCTCTAACACATCACTTACATTAATAAAGAAATAATTTGAATCATGGGAGTTTTGGAATTCCAAAACACATGCCCAAGACACAAAGGTAGATAGCACAAGGCTAACAAAATAAGGAGGAGAGTAGCAATGGCTAACTCAATAAGAGATGAGAGTAGCAATGGCTAACTCAACAAAAGAGGAGAGTAGCAATGACTATCTTAACAAAAGAGGAGAGTAGTAAGGGCTAACTCAACAAAATTGGTAAAGCCAAGGGCAAGGCTTATATCAATCGCTCTACATAAATTAATAAAGATCACATGTAATTAAAATCACACATTAACCAAAATTCTCAAAGGATAAATAATTGTTGGTGGTAAAGTAAATAATTACAAAGAGAATCATATTAACATGAAAGCATGGTATGTAAAAAGCAAGATAAATCATATTAACTTAAATTACTGTAAGCTTAAAGGAATCCCTCACCTTATCCTTAGATCTAAACCCTAGGTAGATATCCATGTAGGAAAGCTTCTACATGAATCACGACATCGCTTGAGCAAGAGGGAGACACTATACATATGGAGAAGGAAGAGGGCGTATAGGCTTCTTCTTCTCTCTCTTTCTTTCTCTTTCTTTCTCTTTCTCTTTCTCTTTCTCTTTCTTTCTTTTTCTTTTTCTTTCTCTTTCTTTCTCTTTCTCTTTTCTTTCTCTCTTTCTCCTTCTCCTTAGACATTTGGGAGGTGGGCTTGTGAGTGGAGAGGGGACGCACACTCCTTTTATAAAGCAGTGGGCATGTGAGAGGGGTGTGTTTCCCATCCCACTTGGATTGGGTTTCTCTAATTTCTCCCTTTTTAATGATCTTTCTTTAAATCTAATTTATTCATTATGCCAGAGTCATTGAATAAAGCAGGGTTATATGATTTTCTTGGTGATCCAAAATTTAAATTGACCTATCTTGAAAATTCTCCTTACGGGTGTCAAAACGAACTTATTATAATTAACACTCCACAGTTGATGATCAGGGCCCAATTTTGAAAAAATGTGTAGTCAGGATAGATAAACGGTTGGACAAAATTTGATGATTAATCGATGATGGAAAAAGCCTAAATCTAAAATTTCACCTTTTTACCAAAAGGAAGGAACTGGCTTCAACCTTCAACGGTGTAGGATCATAGATCAGGGCCTAAATTTTATATAACCTCGTAGTCATATGAGACCAAAGTGTGATCTAAATTTGATTTACGATAGACGGAAGGAAGTGGTTAAATCGGAAGATCTAGATTTATAAGGAGTTGGTAGGCCTTACCAGGATAACTTCACGCCTACCAATGTGGATTCTTCATATTTCACACTTGGTCCATATGATGGGCAATCCAAGTCATTCATATAAAGGAAAATATCCTACTACGACAACGCAGGTGGTTTCTTCTCTTGATGGACATCAAAATCAATGGTTAAGGGGCTGATTTATCAATTGGATAACTTTTACAATGATCTAAGGGCCAAAATTTTACATGTATGGTTAATTTATGTTACATAGGCCTGGTATAAAATTTTACATCAAACAGATCGTGGGAACCATGTGATCTAGAATTCAGGGGTCTAGGTTAATAACATTTTCGTAATTATTGCTGATATGAGAGTTTTGAGAAATCTAATGGTTCTACATGGTTATAGGCACGTTTCTAAGTAATTCTTACAAAAGAATTTATATCTAAATAATTATGAATAAGGAATTATTCACCAAACTAATTAAGGAAATATACATATGTCAACTAACATAATGGATGGTCAGATGACATGTTAAAAATAGAAAAACTTGATGGTTAGTACTCTAATCATGTATGTAAGTGGTGTATGGTCAGTTTTGTAAATGAATGATCATAAGTAAGTTTTGGTGTGATCAAGAGGTAGAACATGTATACCGGTAGATTCAAGTGACTTGTTCACCCATGTAAGTTTCTCATATTGTAGTTTTGATGGTGGATTAAGCATATTCATATGTGGTGAACAAGATGAACAGATCAAAATCTCAATTTGATATGTGTGTGAATGGATGCAGAGATCAAGTAGCTAATTTACTATAGTCAGCTGGTCCAAACTCAGAGTGGACGGTTAGATATCTTTACTTAGCGGTGAATAATTGACTGAATGTTCACAACCCCAAGTGTAGGGTCATGATGCAGTAATAATCTCGGTGGGACCGAGGTCGAATCCACTGGGACTAATCTCATGAGTAATTCTGAAAGAAACTAAAAGGATAACTAGAAGAAGATGTGAATCTAAACCAGAAATTAAAGAGAGTAATTGTGAGAGATTTAATGAAAATCTTAAGAAATTGAAGGTGGGAACTAGGGTTTCCAAGGATCCACTTTTAGTGATCAGGGAGATCTATGTTTGATTCAACCACACAACTGGAGTTTGAGTCCTATGTTATCCAGTTGGAAGATATCTCAGTAAAACCAATTCTGAACTTCCTTTGACCTAATTCTCAATAGCTGATAGTTGTGAGAACTGGAAGTGATTCCATCACAAAACCATGCCCAACAGACAATGGCTCACAATAGGATATACCAATCTCAGAACCAAACATAAGAGAATCATGAAGATTAGAAGGGATTCCATCATCCAACCATGCCCTAGGGAAGATGGTGAACAACAAGATTTACTAAGGGCCCGTTTGGCCAGGCGGATTAGAAGGGCTTGGATGGTATTGGAAGGGATTGCAAGTTAAATCCCGAGATTGGCCGGGCGTGCTAAACAGACTGGGTGACCTGATCCTGAGATATAGTAATCCCATGGATCTTAAGACAATCTACTAACAACACCATCATTACCTTTAAATCCCATCCAATCCACCCTAATCTGTTCAAATTTGCCTAGGAAGTGTTGGGTTCGAGGGATTGGAAGGGAGGGGAAGGTTTAATCGTGGGTTTGGCGGGGCATGCCAAACAAACTCGATATAGCAATCCCGGGGTATAGCAATCTCATGGATCTTAAGACAATCCCCTGACAACACCATCATTACCTTAAAATCCATGCCATCCACCCTAATACCATTCAATCCCTTCCAATACACCCGGCCAAACGGCCCCTAACTTCATAATCTCAAAGCATGAAAAGAGATACTCAAAGTTATCACACATCTATTGTAATTTGAGTCACAACAAACCATTAAAAACTAAAAGTATTTCTTAAATATCAAACTAGAATCAAAGAGAGTTTAACTTAAATATGAATTAAAGCAATAGAAAACATCCCATCACGCTACAAGCTTCACCTCTTAGCCCTAACTAACAGGTTTAACCAACTATAAACGTGATGGAAAATAAAACACTAGAAGAAAGCATGAAAAAACTAAGGAAGAAGAAGAACACTTGGCGATGGCTCTCCAAGCTTTTGCTCCACTCCTCAAACCCTAGATAATGCTTAGGGATGCCCTGGGGACTCTTATTTATAGTTGTGCAATACATCCTTACGCACCTCTTTGGAAAAATCCAAAAACTGCCTCAAATTTACGCACACTGCGTAACTTCGTGCGATCTGTTCGATGACATTGAACATGTTTCAATGTCATCGAAGGTGTCTTTTATACATGTTTTTTCTTCACTTTTGTAGCTTTATCCGGAATCTATGACCCTTTATATGATCGAACCTACCTTCAATGTCATCAGAGAGGCCCTCAATGTCATCGAACATTATTCGAGAAATCGATAATGTGTCCAAAATAGTCCCGAGAGTTATTCCAATTTCTTCAATAAATTCGATGCCATCGAACAGATCTTCGATGTCATCGAGGAGTGCTTCGAGTAATTGAAAATGATGCCCAATATGTCCAGCAAGTTTTGTCAAAATTCCACAGAAAATTCGACGTCATCGAGCAAAGCTTCGAGTTATCGAATAAGTTCTTGAGTTATTGAAAAATGACTTCAATTTGTCTAGCGACTAACTTGATTTTCCTTCATAAATTCGATGTCATCGACCTGTGTTCGATGTCATCGAATGTGTCCTCGATGTTAATGAATAGTTACTCAATGACACAGTCAATGTGTATTCTGCACTTGTTCTTTCGGCTTTGTTCCTTCTCCACTTGGTTTTGAAAGTGCCCTGGTTTGTCAATTAGTGTGAGTGTTGAGTCAGCTAGACTGCAGACCCTCATAGGAAGATCAATTCAAAGCATCTGCCTCAACCGGATGTGTGCAAGCTCGCCACAGGTAAATCTAAGCCTCACATCCTATGTCCCAAAACACCAGGTAAATAAAACCCTTAAA
The DNA here is from genome assembly GCF_029962835.1 of Magnolia sinica. NCBI lineage: Eukaryota > Viridiplantae > Streptophyta > Magnoliopsida > Magnoliales > Magnoliaceae > Magnolia > Magnolia sinica. The sequence goes on from NC_080577.1 coordinate 38,251,535, forward strand.
ACAAACTAGAACATCATAGGGTATTTAAGTTAAGAAAACTTTTTCAAAAATCAAAAAATTCTGTAAGTTTTCTTGCTTTGTCAATTTTATTGATACACATCTTGATATGATCAACCTATGTTGTCGATGTCCTCGATGATTAAACGATATCATTGAAATGAGGACTAAATACGTCCAGCAACCACATATACCTCCGGACGGATTTATCGATGAATCGATATACCTATCAATGTCATCGATATTTGAATCTCGAGTCCATCGAAGGTGACTCGATAATATCGACAGACAGATCTCTGGTGCCCCTGTTTTTACTTAAAAAAATCATTTGTGCATGATATATCGAAGCCCTTTTCGATACCATCAAAATTCAAATATCGATGATATTGGAAGGCCCGCGATGTTATCGATCATGAGCGCCTAGTCTTCCAGCAATTATTTCAGGATAGTTTATCTATAATCGAGGGTCACTCGATAAAATTGATATTCAAATATCGATGATATCGGTACGGTTTCGATAGCATCGAATAGGGACAGAAACTGTCCAACAAGCTTAAACTAAAATCTCTAGGATTTATTGATGCCTCGACACATCTATCGATATCACCGACATTCAAATTCCGATGATCTCGAAGGACCCTCAATTATCCTTGTAAATCTGAAATATGTTAGAGTAAGTCTCTCTCATTTTTCAAAGTATCGATGAATCGAACCTCTCATCAATGATATCAGAGTTCGAAATTCGATGACATCGACATGTGTTTCGATTCCATCGACCAGCTGTGAAATGGCCCAGCTATATGTCCTAGAGGGGGGGCTGAATAGGACTCTGTCAAATTAAAAATAAATACAGTGGAATATGAAATAAAGAATAGATAACAATCACAGAATAGGAATGAAAAGCAACCTAAAATAGAGAAATGGAAACACAAATTGTTCTAAGGACAACCTTACACCAAAAACCAAAGTTTATGGTAGGACAACCTTATTTCTAGAACAAATAGAGAAACTGAAGCTCAACGTAATAATAAAGAGATAGCAAAAATATAATGCTGAAATGTAAATCTAACTTATTACAACGTTCCCCACTGTGCTTGAAATGTAAAATTTACAACATTCACATCCACACATACATTCCACAATTTTGAATGATAAAATATAAGAAATATAAGTCACACTTCCACAACACAAAGAATTACAGTGGTTCGCCTGTATGTTCACCAACTGTTAAACAACAGCCACACAGAATGCTACTCTACTCCTGATATCCTCACATAGGGGATATTAGCGTTCATTATGAAATAGGTTTTCACAGGTTCACCCAAAACCTTCACAATTGTGTCTATTTCAAAGGGCTTACACAATTAAAAAACTCACTTCTGAGTTTTCTGGCTCTCGTCAGATAACCAACAACTTTGAGATTTTTCTGGCTTAACCTCAAACAAAACCAAACAATGTAAATTACACAAATTGTAAAATACTTGATTTTCTCCTTCGTTGTAGTAGCCCAGAAGAACCAAGTCGGAGTAGAGATTTGAATGTCAAAGTTCAATGTCCAATACTCACTTTATAATGGTTTTAGGTTCTAATAGATTTTAAATTAAAATAAAAGGGCTAGCTCTAATTGATTTTGATTTCAGAAAAAGGAAAACAACAATTCCTCCTTTTAGATTAGATTGAAATGTAAGAAACAAAATCAATTAAGAAAGCTAAAGAAAAAGAATATTAAATATGCACACTCAGCTTATATGGAGCACCGACTTATCCCTTAGAAGACTGAATTAATTTAGCTTAAAGTTCATATTTTATTCTGAGATTCGTGTTCTATTTATAGGCGAGCAAATCACACCTTCGACTAGTCTAAGGACTTCTACGATTGATTGTAGAACCAACAGATTTGAAAAAATGAAAAGGCCTAGCTATATGTCCTAGAAGGGGGGTGAATAGGACAATGCCAAATAAAACTTATAACAGCGGAATTAAAAAGAATATGATAGCCAAAGTAAATCACAATACAGGAAAGTAAAACAGCCTCAAAATTCAGATCTTGAGAGGTTGATACAAATGTTGTTCTAAGGACAACCTTTCACCAAAAACCAGAGTTTATGGTAGGATAACCTTATTTCTAGAAAGATCTTCGTATCAAATCTCAGACCGAAGAGGAATACAGAAATAAATACAATCTGAATTAAAATAAATTGTAATCACAAATGTATTATTCTAGGGATAGCCATACACCATAAAAATGGCAGGGCAACCTTGCCGAAACAACTTTTAAAAGAAATAGAATATCAAGCTGATAAAGGAATAGCAGAAAATAAATTCTAAACTATTACAACATTCTCACAATGCTTGAATTAAATGATTACAACATTCACCACCATACATACATCCCACAAAAGAATAATTAAAGATCAGAAGTATAAATCATTCAACCACAACACAAGGGATTATAGTGGTTCGCCTGTGTGTTCACTAACTGTTAAACAACAGCCACACAAAATGCTACTCCACTCCTAATATCCTCACACAGGGGATATTAGCGTTCACTAACAAAATAGGTTTTCCCGGGTTCACCTAAAACCTTTACAATTGTGTCTTTGTCTGTGGGCTTACACAATTAAAAAACCCCACTTCTGAGTTTTCCTAGCTCTCCTCAGATAACCAATACAACAAGATTTTTCTGGCAAATCTTGAAAGAAACCAAAACAGAAAGGAATTTACAATTAAATGTAAAATACCTGATTATCTCCTTCGTTGTAGCAGCCCGGTAGATGATTGAATGTCCAAGTTCAATGTCCAGTACTCAATTACAATGGTTCTAATTTTAATAGATTTTAAATTAAACCAAATAGGGCTTGCCTTAATTGATTTTGATTCCAAAGAAAGGGAATAACAATTCCTCTTATCAAATTAGATTGGAATAGCAGAAACAAAATCAATTAAATGAAGCTAAGGAAAGAGAATATTAAATAAGCACACTTAGCTTAGATGGAGCATTGAATTATCTCTCAGAAGTTCGACGAAGATTGGCTTGAATGGATTAATTAATTCGATGATTTCTTCTGAGATTCGTGCACTATTTATAGGTGAGCAGATCGCGTCTTCGACTGGTCTAGGGAGCTCTTCGACTAGTCGAAGCAATAACAGATATTTGAAAGATCCGGCGGGATAAGCTCTAACCATTCTACGACTGGTCGAAGGTCTCCTTCGACTGGTCGTAGGTCACCTTCAACTGGTCGTAGGTTTCCTTCGACTGGTCGAAGAACCTGAAACACATCGCTGGATTTTGAGTTGAAGATGTTCGACAGGTCGAAGATGCAGTCGACACTGTTCCTTCGACTGGTCGAACAGATTCCTGGACTAGTCGAAGCCTAACAGATTTTATCCAAAATTTGTAACAAACTCACGACTGATCGAGGAATTTCTTAGACTGGTCGAAGCAAGTCTAGGACTAGTCGAAGAAGGCCTAGGACTAGTCGAAGAACAGACCAAACTCATGTAAAATAAACATTCAACTTATGTATCCAAAATGACCTACTTCTAAGGTCAACCTAAGGTCAGTCAAACCTCAACCATGAAGTATGGACATTGAAACATTAGGAACTAATGACCTTGAAGTATGAGCCTTGAAGTCTTGATGTAGTTGAGATCTTGAGGTAGCTCAATCTTGAAAGTATCTTGAGTTCTTTACAAACTGCCTTGTACTCTTCTTAAAGTCTTGCAGCTTGAGTCTTGTCTTGTGAGCAGTTCATGCATTCAAGATTGATCCTTGTACTTGTGAGCTTTGCTTGTTGTGAGCTTTAGCTTGTTTATGAATGTTGATTCTTGAGAGAGCTTCACTTATGCAAGTCATATATAACAGTGATTTTGGCACCACAAATTTGACAACAGATAGGGATATAAACTATAGCACTTACAAAAAATTCAGGCGCGATAAGATTTGGCAGTTTTACGACTGGTCATAGGTGGTCTACGACTGGTCGTGGGTCTCCTATGACTGGTCGTAGGCTCTCACGACTGGTCGAAGCAGGTCAATTTTCAGCGCTGTACATTGAGTCGTAGGTCTACGACTGGTCGAAGATGCAGTCGACACTGTTCCTACGACTGGTCGAACAGTCCTCAGGACTAGTCAAAGCTTAACAGAAAATTTTTGATTTTTGTAAAAAACTTACGACTGATCCAGGAATTTCTTAGACAGGTCGAAGCAATGTTAGGACTAGTCGAATAAAGTCCAAGACTAGTCTTAGAAAAGACCAAACTCACTTATAGAAAACATATGAATTATGTATCTAAAATGACCTACTCTAAAGGTCAACCTAAGGTCAGTCATACCTCAATAGTGAAGTAAGGACATTGAAACTTTAGGGACGAGTGACCTTTGAAAGTAATGGAGTTCGAAGTCTTGATGGAGCTCAATCTTGAAAGCTTCTTGAGATCATGAGGTAGAACTTGAATGCATCTTGAGATCTTGATAACAAACTCACTTTCTCGAGTCTTGACTTGTGAATGGTGCTTGTCACCCTTAAGTTGATCTTGAGTAGAGCATTGTTCTTCATAGATGCAAGCTTCATAACATTGTCTTTGGCACCACAAATTTGACAACACAAAGGGATATAAACTATGGCACTTACAATCTCCTCCTTTGTCAAATTAGTGACAAAAAACCCTTTCATGATATGTTTCATAACAAAGAATATCTGATTAAAGAATCATGCACCAGTTATTATCAACCAGCATCCTGCAGACTTGTAAATCAATATTCAATCCACCTCTACACACCACTGCACATACTCCCCCTGATTAACATACTCATAAAACATCATACAAAACAATGCTACTCCCTCCTCATGACAACATCCATATACTCCCGCTTTTTGTCACAATAGGACAAAGGAAGCACAAAAGAGATGGCCGAGGAGAAATAATCAATGAGAAATATGAGAGTTAACATAGAAAAAGCAACACACATAATTCATAGACTGAGTTAAGTTAAAGAGAGTGACAAACTCAAAACAAGTTAGGAGTAATAAAGTTATTACAAACCAGTAAACTTAAAAATACTAATCTGATCCAGATGAAGGAGCAGGAATGGAAGGATCAAGTTGATGCATGCCTTTGTTCAAGCGCCTAAGATATTTACGTATATATTTGAACTGTAAATCATGGGCAACAGACATGTTTTCCATCTTAGCATTTAGACCCTCAACTTTATCTTCCAATGCACTTAGACGTGCATCAAATGAAGAAGGCATATAATCTAAATCATTTATAGAATCGGACTCAAGCTCTTCAAAAATATCATCCATGTTAATATCATCAGGAGGAAGATCACCAGCTTCTTCCTCATGTTTAACTTCTGCATCGTCAACACCATCACCTTGGACAGGAAGGTAATCCAGTTTCATCTTATTGATATTGGAATTGTTAAATATCAAATGATGAATAGGGGCCTCTCCAACTGGCATGTCGACAGACATATGTGTAGCCAACACAGTCATTAAATATCCAAAAGGAATGTCACTATGACCAGGATGGAGACGAAACTGAATGATGAAATGACAAATCAAGGATGGTAAACAAATGTTAACACCTCTAACAATGGAATGAAGAATACGAACCATGAAGGACGTTAATTCAAATTTGTTACCCGACCGAGGATACAAATTAGACACAGATTTTGTGAAGAACTCTGTATTTGGGTAACAAATACCTTGAGGGAAGCGCATTCCTTTTATGCATCCATTGTACATTTAAATTGCATAAGTCCTCAGTCAGCATACGTTTTTCAGCGACAGAGGGTTTATCATATAAAGTGTGGATAGGAATACCCTCATCATTCACTAGAATATCCATAAGGGCTGAAATCAAATGTCGATCAACTTCAAATGGCCCTTCTCTTGTGGAGATAGAAAAAGTTAAATTTTTCAGAGAGAAAGAACATATGCATGCAAACATGGATTAGACAATGGACCGGTATGCAGGCCCACCCCAAAGCAATAAGTTATTCCAACCTACAGATTGGAAAATAAGAAAATATCAAAAGGAGCAACATGATTAATATCAACTGGATGCTCAACAAAATATTACGCAATCAGATGTCCCGAACATAAGATGGATCGTCCTCAAGAGCCCTAAGATGACGCTTAGTGATAGGGGCTGACCTGGAAGAAGAAGACGGACCACGGGACATAGATTTTCTTCCTTTAGAAGCCATATGCAACAAAGATTTCAAGAATATAGAGAGTTGCAAAGGATTGAGAAATGGGTTTTCTCAAATCAGATTTTTCAAAAGAAAATTCCCAAATCTCAACTAAATTTGAAATAGACAACTCCAAGAGAGAAATAGAAACAATCTAGACACAAATCTATAAGTAAAATGCAAATGGAGTACTAACCTTGAAAATTTTGGAAGATGGGTTCGACTAGTCGTGTGTCGGCTCGTTGGAGAGAGAAGTTGAAATGAAGAAGATGTTTTCCCCAAATTTTAAGTGAATTCACGTGATTCACAACTGGTCGTGGATATACACGACCAGTCGTAGCACGACAAGTTGTGGATACTCACGATTGGTCGAGTACAGGCTAAAAAATCTGATTTTTGCATATTTTTCAAGATTTGAAAACTAAACTAGCAAATATATACAATATGATACAAATAGGTATAATTAATTATTTTAAAATGCATATGCCGAGATCAAATTTCATTTTGTTAAACCTGCTTTTGTCGAGCAGTTTAGTGAAAATATCAGCACATTGATTCTCGGTAGGGATATATTCCAAAGATATAACTTTTTCTTCTACTAATTCCTGAATATAATGAAATCTAATGTCCATGTGCTAAGTACGAGCATACTGAATTGGATTTTTCAAAATATTTATGGCACTGGAATTATCACAATATAATAACATGGAATCCTGTTTAATTCCATAATTACTTATCTTACGTTTCATCCAAACAAGCTGTGTACACGCATTACCAGCTGCGATATATTCAGCTTCAGTTGTTGAAAGTGATATAGAACTTTGTTTCTTGCTAAACCAAGAAACTAAACAGTTTCTGATATAAAAACAACCACCACTGGTTGATTTTCGATCATCAAGATTACCAGCCCATTCAGCATCCGAGTACCCAACTAATTGAACACTAGTCTCATGTGGATACCAGAGACTGAGATTCACAGTACTTGCGACATATCGTATATTCCGTTTGACAGTAGTCAAGTGCGATTCTTTAGGTTCAGACTGATATCTAGCGCAAATACCAACACTTAGAGCGATATCTAGTCTACTAGCAGTTAAATACAATAGACTACCAATCATACTTCGATATAATTTTAGATCCACATTTTTAACTGCAAAATCTTTTGAGAGTTTCAAGGTTGTACTCATAGGAGTATCAAAGTTCTTACCATTCTCAAATCCAAATCTCTTAATCAAATTCATAGCATATTTAGATTGAGAAATGAACATTCCATCAGGTTTTGTTTTACTTGCAACCCGAGGAAATAATTCAATTCCCCAACCAAGCTTACTTTAAACTGAGATTTCATCAAATGTACAAACTCAATAGTCATGTCACTACAGGTAGATCCATAAATGATATCATCAATATAGATTTGTACTAATAAGATGTAATCCTTATGTTTTTTAATAAACAAAGTTTTATCAACACATCCCATTTGAAAATTATGACTTAATAAAAACTTTGTTAGTTTCTCGTACCATGCCCTATGAGCTTGTTTTAAACCGTAAAGTGTCTTTTTAAGACGATATACATGATCAGCATTTTTGAGGTCTTTAAAACCCATTGGTTGTTTAACGTAAACTTCCTCATGTAGATTGCCATTTAAAAATGCAGTTTTCACATCCATTTGGTAAATCTTAAACTTTCTAAAACACACAATGGATATAAAGAGTCTGATTAATTCAAGACGTGCTACTAGTGCAAAGGTTTCATCATAGTCAATACCTTCAATTTGAGTATAACCTTGTACCACTAGCCTAGCCTTGTTTCTAATTATATTGTCAAGTTCGTCAGACTTATTTTTGAAAATCCATTTGGTTCCAATGATGTGTTTATCTTTAGGTCTAGGTACGAGATACCAAATATCATTTATCACAAATTGGTTAAATTCTTCTTGCATCGCAACAATCCAATTTTCATCAGCAAGAGCTTCTTTTACGTTAGATGGTTCTATCTAAGATGTAAAACATACGTAATTGCATATCTCCTTAAGTTGTCTATGGGTATGAACACTAGTGAGAGAGTTTCCAAGAATCTGTGTGGTTGGATGATCTTTAACAGTCCTCAGTTCAGAATCAGTCTGATTAGATGAAATATCATATTTATCAATTACTAGTACTTCATCATTATCTAAATTTGAGACTGGTGTGTTTAAGTGATCATCATTGACGACATTGATGGACTCTTGAATCACACTGGTCCTTTTGTTCAGAACCCTATAAGCTCGACTGTTTAAAGAGTATCCTAAAAGATTCCTTCATCACTCTTCGTATCAGACTTTCCCAAATTTTCACGATCTCGTAAAATATAGCACTTGCTGCCAAAAACTCGAAAGTATTTGACAGTAGGCTTTTTATTGAACCACATTTCGTAAGCCATTTTATTATTACATTTACTAGTGTAAACTCGGTTAATAATATAGCAAGCTGTATTGACTGCTTCAGCCCAAAGATTCTTAGAGAGCTTCATACTATTCAACATGACATTAGCCATTTCTTAAAGTACTCTATTTTTCCTTTCAACTATACCATTTTGTTGTGGAGTTTTGGCCCCTGAGAATTCACATAATATTCCCTGATCGCTACAGAACTTCTCAAAATCGCTATTCTCAAATTCAGATCCATGATCACTACGAATCTTACTGACTTGAGAACCTTTTTTAGTTTGAATCCTTTTGAGAACCTTTTTTACTTCTTCTAGGGTTTCTGATTTGTCCCTTAAGAAGACAACCCATGAATATCTGGTAAAGTCATCTACTATTACCAAAATATATCTTTAGCCACCTCGACTTTCCATCCTGGTAGGTCCTACTAGATCCATATGGAGAAGCTCGAGTGGTCTTGATATGGTATTAGAATTCACCTTTTTGTGTGAGTTCTTTCTTTGTTTGCCAATCTGGCATTCACCAGATATTTTATCTAATTTTTGTAGTTTGGGTAGACCTCTTATAAGTTCCCATTTGCTCAATCTATATAGATTTTGGTAGTGTACATGTCTAAGACGTTTGTGCCATAAGTCAGTCTCGTCTGTATGGATCATGTAACACGATTGAATAGATGAGCTGGATTTGCTAACAATATAGTAGTTTTCAGACGTTCTACGTCCAGTTAGTATTACTGACCCCTTGTTGTTTAGAATCTCACAATTTTGATTAGAAAACTGTACACTATGGTTATTGTTGCATATTTGAGATATGCTAAGCAAGTTATGTTTTAGACCTTCAACATATAAAACATTTTTAAACAAAGGAAGATTATAGAGTTGAACAGTACCTTGGCCCATAATCTTGCAGTTGCTACCATCACCAAATGTGATTGAACCATCAGTCATGTCTTTGAGATCGGTGAATAAACCTTTATCACCAGTCATATGCCTTGAGCATCCACTGTCTAGATACCACTTTGAATGGCTTGTTGCTTTGAGAGCGGTGTGAGCAACCAAGCAGGCAACTTTAGGAACCCATTTCAGAACTGTTTTGGGTTTAGGATTATAGTTGGTCTTCTTCTGACTGATGTTGTAAGAAAGACTTACTGAATTAGATTTTAAGAGCTCCTTGAGTAAATCAGCAACAGGGTTTCGGTTCTGATTTTTAAAGTTGTCATGGCTGCTTTTAGGTTTTTAAAAAGTTTTTGTATTTTTAGAAAAACTTTGATAAGTACTTTTCCCTTTTGAGTTTGAGGACTCTCCTTTCACAAACTTGGGAGGAGTATACTTTTGATTAGGAGTTGTATTATGATCATAGCCCAATCCGGATCGATCGCCACTTTTTCTTGATTCGGATAGTAGTTTTTCTAACTTTGGATCTCCTTGGGCATACCTCCATATATCCTTTAAACTCAGAAGAGAAGATACTTCATTTTTAAGTATCTCATTTTCAGATTTCAGATTTTCAATCAGCGAGGTTTTGAATTCTAAATCGCATTTTGATTTTTCAAAACAATCTGAAATTTGGAATTTTTCTAAAACAAGTGATTGAAAACATTCTTTGAGTTTAAAAAACTTTTCTTTTTGAAGTTTAAGTTTGACAGCAATTTTACAACTTTCCTTGTATAGTGCATTGTAAGCATCTTGAATATCATCTTCATTTTCATAATCATTGTTCAGATTTTCTTCACCAGTCGAATCATCATGATCTGAAAAAGTGAATTTGGCTAGAGTCATAAGGGCTTTAACTTCACTGCCCGACTTAGTTTCAGAATCTTCTGATTCAGAAGAAGCTTCAGAATCAGATGATTCATCCCAAGTAGCCAACATTCCCTTTCTTTTTATTTTGTCCCTTTTAGGACATTTGTTTGCTAAGTGCCCATACTCTTGGTAGTTGTAACATTGACTATCTTTCAAAGACTTCCAACTTTTAGATCTAGGTTTAGATCTTTTCTTATCATTTGATTTTTGAGAATCTACCATTTTCTTGCTTTTGAAAATCTTGTAAAATTTCTTCACTAAAAGAGCCATATCATCTTCAGAATTTTCTAAATCCGAGTTTTCTTGAGAAATACCTTTAGAAAATTTGAGAGCAATCGATTTACTTTTAGGAGCTTTAAAGTTTAACTCATAGGTTTGTAAAGAACCAACTAGTTCTTCTACCCTCATATTATCCGTATCACGAAGTTCCTGGATTACGGTTACCTTATTGTTGAACCGTTCAAGAAGTGAGCGTAGTATCTTTGCACACACTTTACTTTCTGGGATTTTATCGCCAAGACCCCACATTGAGTTTACAATGTCGTTTAATCTTGTGTAAAAGTCCATAAACATTTCACTTCCCTCCATATGAATTTCTTCAAATTTAGTTGTGAGGAGTTGGACTTTAGATTTTTTGACAATTGTAGTACCCTCATGTGTCATTTCTAATATATCCCAAGCTTGCTTTGCAGTATCACATGATATGATTCTTTTAAACTCATCCGGTGATAGTGCGCAAGTGGTTGCATTTAGTGCTTTTGCATTGGCACTACTTCCATTTTTCTGAAGGGTGGTCCATGAGAAATATGGTGTTACTTTCATTGATTTTGAACCATCAATCCCAGTCACTTCAGTGGTAGGTGGGTTCCATTCAGTCACTGTGGCTTGCCACACACTCTCATCCATTGATTTGAGGAAGATTCTCATCCTGGCTTTCTAATAGGCATAGTTGGAGCCATCGAAGGGTGGAGGCCTAGTGACTGATAGGCTATCAAAATTTGACATCTTTTATATAGCTGAGATCGTTAGCTCAGGAATTAAATCCAAATAAAAGCAATAAGAGCGAGCTATTAGGCTTTGATATTACTTGAAATGGCCAAGCTATATGTCCTAGAGGGGGGGGGGGGGGGTGAATAGGACTATGCCAAATTAAAAATAAATACAGCGGAATATGAAATAAAGAATAGATAGCAATCACAAAATAGGAATGAAAAGCGACCTAAAATAGAGAAATGGAAACACAAATTGTTCTTAGGACAACCTTACACCAAAAACCAAAGTTTATGGTAGGACAGCTTTATTTCTAGAACAAATAGAGAAATTGAAGCTCAACGTAATAATAAAGAGATAGCAAAAATATAATGCTGAAATGTAAATCTAACTTATTATAACATTCCCCACTGTGCTTGAAATATAAAATTTACAACATTCACATCCACACATACATTCCACAATTTTGAATGATAAAAGATAGGAAATATATATCACACATCCACAACACAAAGAATTATAGTGGTTCGCCTGTGTGTTCACCAACTGTTAAACAACAGCCACACAAAATGCTACTCCACTCCTAATATCCTCACACAGGGGATATTAGCGTTCATTATCAAATAGGTTTTCATAGGTTCACCCAAAACCTTCACAATTGTGTGTTTTTCAAAGGGCTTACACAATTCAAAAACCCTCACTTCTAAGTTTTCTGACTCTCCTCAGATAACCAATAACTTTGAGATTTTTCTGGCTTAACCTCAAACAAAACCAAACAATGTAAATTACACAAATTGTAAAATACCTGATTTTCTCCTTCGTTGTAGCAGCCTAGAAGAACCAAGTCAGAGTAGAGATTTGAATGTCAAAGTTCAATGTCCAATACTCACTTTATAATGGTTCTAGGTTCTAATAGATTTTAAATTAAAACAAAAGGGCTAGCTCTAATTGATTTTGATTCCAGAAAAAGGAAAACAACAATTCCTCTTTTCAGATTAAATTGGAATGCAAGAAACAAAATCAATTAAGAAAGCTAAAGAAAGAGAATATTAAATATGCACACTTAGCTTATATGGAGCACCGACTTATCTCTCAGAAGACCGAATTAATTTAGCTTAAAGTTCATATTTTATTCTGAAATTCGTGCTCTATTTATAGGTGAGCAAATCACACATTCGACTGGTCTAAGGACCTCTACGACTGATCGTAGAACCAACAGATCTAAAAAAATTTGGGCACGATAAGATTTGGCAGTTTTACCTACTGGTCGTAGGTGGTCTACGACTGGTCGTAAGCTCTCACGATTGGTTGAAGTAGGTCAATTTTCAGTGCTGTACATTGAGTCGTTGGTCTACAACTGGTCGAAGATGCAATCGACACTGTTTTTACGACTGGTCGAACAGTCCCCAGGACTAGTCAAAGCCTAACTGAAAATTTTCAATTTTTGTAACAAACTTACGACTGATCTAGGAATTTCTTAGACAGGTCGAAGCAGTGCTATGACTAATCGAACAAAGTCCAAGACTAGTCTTAGAACAGACCAAACTCATTTATAGAAAACATATGAATTATGTATCCAAAATGACCTACTCTAAAGGTCAACCTAAGGTCAGTCATACCTCAATAGTGAAGTAAGGACATTGAAACTTTAGAGACGAGTGACCTTTGAAAGTAATGGAGTTTGAAGTCTTGATGGAGCTCAATCTTGAAAGCTTCTTGAGATCTTGAGGTAGAACTTGAATGCATCTTGAGATCTTGATAACAAACTCACTTTCTCGAGTCTTGACTTATGAACAGTGCTTGTCACCCTAAGTTGATCTTGAGTAGAGCATTGTTCTTCACAGATGCAAGCTTCATAACATTGTCTTTGGCACGACAAATTTGACAACACAAAGGGATATAAATTATGGCACTTACAAGCTGGCAATAGGGTTCAAAAGTGTATGACATTTGAGTTTGTGTCATCGAGCGACAAGTCGATGCAATCGAGAGTATACGGTAGATGATATCGACCCTGCTCGATGATATCGAACTCTGTCATAAATGTGACCGTTTTATATCCGTTGGAACCTTTTGCCTATATAAAGAGAACTTGTTTATTGTTGCTAGTAAAGAAAGAAGAGAGTGTTTTTGAGTGTTTTACCTTAGATTATATACGCAAAGCCCTTTCTCTCATGGGAGTTCATCCTCCAATCCACCCTCATCAATAGAGTGGATAGGGGAGTGAACTTCCGCATTCAAGGATCCTCCAGCTACTACCTTAATGGCAAATCATTAAGCTGGGATGCCTTAAATGCATAGATGACTGTAATCACTCTATCTTCCTTATAGGAAAACATTTAATAGAGTAGGATTCCGTCTTGACCTTGACCCAACCCGAAGCCGTATATTAGTACATCATCTGTGTTGCAGATCAAAGAAGTAGAAGATTCTTCATGAACAAGGAGGAGATCTTTGTCAACATGCTGAATGGGACTCATTCACTTATTTGTAAGTTATTAGAGTCCAGATGAGACTTGTGATCATTCCTTTTTAGGATTGGGTCTAAGGTGTTTCTTACCCTTGTAAACCCTCGTAGGAGGCCTCCGGCGGGAGTGTACATGGTGGGTGCATTGTGTTGACCCGTGCTCTGTGGAGAGCATAAACAGTTAAGTTCCTTGTGTGGATCTTGGCCAGTGTGCCTAAAATCGGGTGCGTTGTGTTGACCCTTGCTCGTGGGAGCATAAACAGAGGTTCCTTATGTGGATCCTTAGCCAGTGTACCTAAAACTAGGTGCTATGTGAAATCCGATACACTCAAGGGTTGAGTGCAGTTATCGGGAGTAGAGTAGACAAGTAGTCAAACCACTATAAAAATGACTATGTTTGAGACTGCTATTCTTTTATTTGTGTGATTTGCTTTAATATTTTCATATCCGAATATTTGTGATCACACCTCACACACTTACATAGTCATATCCATCACAAACTAGTTTGTATATTGTTTACTTCTTAAATAGTTTGTGATTGGATCCTCTACCGGGCTTGGAAGCCAGTAGAGTTACCCTTCAGTAATCCTAATATGTGCCTGTTGTTAGGATTAGTGTAATAGGAGTTTAAATAAACTATAAAACTTTAAAAGGTCCTATTCACCCCCCTCTAGGACATATTGGCATATTCCTACTTTAATTAAAGTGGTATTTACTGCTATTTTAGGTTTTCGGGAATCGTAGGACCTTGAAATCTTCAATCTTTATCTCATAAGACCCATTTTTTGCCTTAGTGATCTTTAAGCATCAAATCCATGCTTTTAGCACCTTTTCCAATCCAAGCTCTTAAATTAGGCTTGCAACACAACCATGAGTAAAATCGGACATTAAGCAATATTGTGTTCATAAAACTAAGATTTAAATGGGGTCCAATATGAAATATTAGACCCTCAACACAATTCCCAACCAGCATTTTGCTAGTCCCGAGCAAAGTATGCATAAAATAAATCTTAATGCTTAACTTCCGAAATCTCTTTCAGAAAATAATCTTTTGTGCACTTAAGTTTGAATAGGTGGAATTAAGATATGAAAGTAAGATTTTGAAAACCTAAAATCAAATCACATAAGCAATCCATCAAATAAGTCCTTTGTCCATTAAATCGAGGCACAATTTGTATATCAGGTTTTTCAATGTGCTCAGTGAAAGTCAATTTACTTCTTGTACAAATACTATCAATTCATCATGTTAGCTATGCTCATCACTTCAAGATCAGTTTGAAACTCAAGTAGTGATTCTGAACTTATCCTCTTTCCTTTTTGTTCCATTTTTTTTATTTTATATCGACAATCATTTTTTTTTCATTCTCTTTATTTTTGCATTCTTTTCTAAAATTTCCATTCTTTTCATTCTTTTTCATAACCTCTTTATCGATCTCCTATTTTTTTTAACTAGTTCTTTTCTTCTTTTAAGGTGGATAAAATTCTCCAGACTGGATTCTCTCCATCTATTAATGATTCACATACTAACAATCAGAAATTCTAACACATCTTACAGGAGGTACATTGAGTGTAATGTGTCTTGTAATTTAAATTAACATGATATTCAAACTACTTATTAATTAATTAAGCGCAAGCACTTAGGTGATATGTTCCTTAAATGATTAGACTCCAGCAATTCAAGATTTAATCTCTATCTTATCATACTCAAAACATTCTTAAGTACACAAGTCATCGCTTGCCAAATAGATTTTAGGTTAAAACGTTGAAAATTTTTAAAAATTTTGCTCAAAATTAAGAAAACATTGATTAGGTTACCTAATCCCCCATCCCCAAACAAAAAATCTGCATTATCCTCAATGTAAAAGAATAAGCATGCAATGCAAAGGAGACAATGAAGAGAAGAGGGAAGTGATGGAAAGGTAATAGCTGAAGAAGGAATTTTGAAGTTTTTCCAATTATCTTAGTGTAAAGATAGGTTAGCACAAAACAAAACTCAACAGAGTATAAGCAAACAATCCTAAACAGTAGAATCAAATTACCCTAGTCCTATGAAAGCGTTAAAACTACCTATACCTACATCGGACTAAGAGATCAATCCTGGTACATAAGATCAGTCAGAGGTATGGACATGTCCTTTGAATCAAATTTCTCAAAAAAATGGCTTTAATCAATGTCCATTTACTTTGAATTTAATGCCATTGTTTGGATTCTTTATCTCGACAGCCCCATGAGGATAAACATTAGAAATATTGAAAGGGTCAGTCCAACGAGATCGGAGTTTGCCCTGAAAGAGATGTAACTGAGAATTGTAGAAGAGGACCTTCTGACCTGGTGTGAATGATTATCGAAGAATGTATTGGTCTTGAAACACCTTCATCTTATCCTTGTAAATTCTTGAGTTCTCATATGCATCATTCTGGATTTCTTCAAGTTCATTCAACTAAAGTTTACGTAGCGAGCCAACGTTGTCCAGATTGAAATTCAGATTTTTAATAGCCCAGTAGGCTCTATGTTCCAACTCCATAGGTAAGTGGCAAGCCTTCCCATAGACAAGTCTAAAGGGGGACATTCCAATAGGGGACTTAAATGCGATATGGTAAGCCCATAAGGCATCGGCCAATCGGATTGACCAATCCTTACGGTCAGGGTTAACCGTCTTTTCTAAGATGTGTTTAATTTCTCTATTGAAAATCTCTGCTTGCCCACTTGTTTGTGGGTGGTATAGAATGCTCTTAGGAGATGCTATATTTCTTCATTAATTTTGCAAATGGCTTATTACAAAAATGTGAACCTCAATCACTAATGATGGCTCAAGGTGTTCCGAACCGGGAAAGGATGTTCTCTTTTTAGGAATTTAATGACCATTTGATAATTATTGTTCTGGCCTGGAATTGCTTCAACCCATTTAGTGAGATAGTATACGACGAACAAAATATATAAATTCCTAAAAGATTAGGGGAGTGGTCCCATGAAATCGATGCCCCAGCAATTAAATGCTTCAATGATCAGAATGAGTTTCAAGGGCATCATATTTCAACAGAACAATGCTCCTAATTTTTTATAATGCTCATAAGCTTTGTAAAACTCATGAGTGTCCTTAAACATGGTGGGTCGGTAAAAGTCACACTGCCAAATTTTGGTCGTGGTCTTTTTAGAAGAGAAGTGACCACCACAGGCCGCAGAATGACAGAAGGAGATGACACTTTGACATTCATTGTCCAACACACATCTCCTTAAGATTTGTTCTTGGCAATATTTAAACAAATATAGATTATCTCAGAAGAATTTATGTACCTTGGTGAAGAATTTTTTCTTATCTTGCGCAGTCCAATGTGTTGGCGTGAAACCTGTAGCAAGATAATTAGCAATATCTGCAAACCAAGGTGAATGGGAGACTTTAAACAATTGTTCATCAGGGAACATATCATTTATATGTGTCGTCTCAAGGGAATCAAAGAGATCAAGTGGGAAATATGGTCAACCACTATGTTCTCTACTCCTTTTTTATCTTTTATTTTCAAATCAAATTCTTGGAGTAGGAGGATCCATCTTATCAGGAAGGGCTTAACATCATTCTTAAAAAGGAGATACTTGAGTGTCGAATGATTTATGTAAATGACGATCTTAGATCCGATCAAGTAGGGCCTAAATTTATCCAAGGCGAACACCACGGCTAAGAATTCCTTTTCCATAGTAGAGTAGTTCACTTGGGTAGGATTTAGAGTTCTAATTACATAATGAATAATGTAGGGCCTCTTTTGTTTTCTCTGGCCTAAAACCGCCCCAAGAGCATAATTAGACATGTCACACATAAGTTCAAAAGGAAGGCTCTGATCGGATGGCTCCATGATAGGTGCAATGGTTAACATGCCCTTGAGCTTAGTAAAAGCTTCCTGGCATTGATTAGTCCACTCATATGAGATATCCTTTTGAAGTAGATTGCATAAAGGATGAGAAAGGTGACTAAAGTCATTTATGAGTCTTCTATAAAATCTAGCATGCTCTAAAAATGATCACATGTCTCATATGTTCTTAGGTGGATATAAGTTAGAGATAAGATCAATCTTAGTCTTATCTAGCTTAATTCCCTTAGATGAGATGATATGTCCAAGGACAATTCCCTTATGAACTATGAAATGACACTTCTCTTAATTCATTACCAAATTCTTTTCCTCACATCAATTCAGCACATTTTAAAAATTTTTCAAGCATTCACTGAAGGATGGACCAAAAATCGAGAAATCATCCATGAAGACCTCTAAATATTACCCCACCATATCAGAAAAAATACTCATCATGCAACGCTGAAAAGTGGTGGGGGCATTACACAGTCTAAATGGCATCCTTCGTTAAGTAAAGGTGCCAAAAGGACATGTGAACGTGGTCTTCCATGGCTATCTCGATCTGATTGTACCCCAAATATTTGTCAAGGAAACAGTAATAGGAATGACCATCTAGCCTTTTTAAAATTTGATCGATGAAGGGCAAAGGAAAGTTGTCTTTCCTTGTGATGGTATTCAATTTTTTGTAGTCAATGCACATTCTCCAACCAGTAGTAACTCTAGTCTACACGAATTCATTATTGGCATTAGCTACGATAGTGATTCCATACTTCTTAGGAACCACCTAAGTTGGACTCACCCATTGACTATTGGATATCGGGTATATGATACCCACATCCAATAGCTTAAGAACCCCGACCTTAACCACTTCCTTTATTTTTGGATTTAATCTACATTATCGTTGCCTGGAGGTCTTTGTATTATCCTCTAGATAAATGCAGTGAGTACAAATTGATGGGTTAATTCCCTTGAGGTCCGCAATCGACCATCCATGGGCTCCCTTATGCTCAATGAGAGTAAAAATGAGCATACTCTCTTGTTCTTGCTGAAGGTGGGAAGAAATCACCATCAGGTGTGTCTCATCTTGACCCAAATAGGCATATTTCAAATTAGAGGGTAAATGTTTTAGGTCAAGCTTCAGTGCCTTGATATTAGACAGTAGAGACACTACATCAGTTTGGGAAATTCTTCCAATTGTGGCCTCCACCGATTAACTTCAAGTACCAGCACAATATCAAGCATGACACCTATCTCTCTAATCATATCATCATCCAAGTCATGGGAGTGGGCCCGGCACATCTCTAAAGGGTTAGCGGACAAGGTTATCAGAGTTCTATCTTCCACGAAAGAATCAATCAAGTTAACATCACGGGCATCATCAACATCTTCTACCTATTTGCTCGTATTGAAAAAGATATTCAACTCTAATGTCATATTTCTAAAAGACAAACTCATGACTCCATTCCTACAATTGATGATTGTATTTGATGTGGCGAGGAATGGGCGACCTAGGATGACAGGAATTTAAGTGCTCATGTCCCTAATGGGTTGAGTATCCAGGATGATAAAATCTACTGGGTAGTAAAATTTGTCAACCTAGACCAACACATCCTTAATTACCCCTCTCGGTACACGAACTGAGTGCTCAGCAAGTTGTAATATGGTTCGGGTGGGTTTCAATTCACCCAAACCTAGCTGTTCATAAACTGAGTAAGGAATCAGATTTATGCTCGTTCCTAAGTTAAGAAGTGCATGCTCAATCCAGTAATTGCCAATTACATAGGGGATGGCTAGGCTACCGAGATCTTTATATTTTTATGGCACATCTTGCTTGAGGATGACACTCAGTTTTTCTATTAGAAAATTTTTCTTTTTGATACTTTTCAGCCTCTTAGTCATGTATAAGTCTTTTAGAAATTTGGCATATGAAGGTATTTATTTTACGGCATCCAAGAGAGGAATATTGACCTTCACTTATTTCAACACCTCTAGAATGTCCTGGGAGTTAGAGAGAGATTTTGGTGCAATCAACCGTTGGGGGAATGGGGCATTCAGCTTGCTTAGAGGTTCCGGTTGTAATCCATGTAGAGTGTTGCTAGGTCTATCAGTTTCATCTACTTCCGGGTCATTAGACTTTTTAGCCCTTATCGGAATAGATTTGTTAATTATCTTCCCACTCGTAAGAGTGGTGATAGACTTAGCTTGCTCCATTTGATTTGAAGAGCTTGGATCACTTATTTCGTATTGCAGTTTAGGATTGGAGAAAGGTTGGGCTGGAAGAATCCCTTTTTTTCCAATTAAATTTTTTATCTCATGCCCTTGTGTGGCCTTTGAAAGGCCTTGAAGGGTTTGCAATATACTCTGATTGATAAGCTCCTGGTTTTGAATATGATTTTAGACCGGATCCTCTTAAGGTTTCCCTAGATTCAAGAATTGGTTAGGGATTCCTTGAGAAGTAGCAATTTGTCCATTCCTCCAACTAAAGTTCGGATGATTTCTCTAACTAGGATTGTATGTGATAGAGATGGGTCAACTGAAAGGTCTTTAATAGTTGTTCACGGCATTCAATTGCTCGTTCAGTGCCTCTTGAAAAGTAGGTATCATTGGACAATTTTCAGTTGTATATATGTTGCAAGCACCGATACCGCAAACAGCTTCCTTAGCCTTATCCTTCTTAAGTTTCATGGCCTTGACCTTCCTTGTAAGATTGACCACTTTAGCATTTATATCATCACCACCTTTTAGTAAGTATATCCCACCCCTCTCCCTTGCTTGAGTAAGCTTAGAAGTGGTGCTAGATTTTGGGGAGATGTCAAAGTAATCCCACACCTCATCGACATTTTTGTTCATGAACTCCCCACTGCACATCATCTTGACAAATTGGCGCATGGAAGATGTCAGTCCATCATGGAAGAAAGTTCTTATGCACCACGTTTTAAAATTGTGCTGTCGGCATGAACTGACGAGATCCTTGAATTGCTCCCAACATTGGAAGAATGTTTTATCTTCCTTTTAGGTGAAGTTCATGATCGAATTCCTGATGGTGTTCGTCTTATGGTATGGAAAGAATTTTTTATAAATTCTTTCATCATGTCATTCCATGTACCAATAGATCACGGACGTAGTGAGTGCAACCACGTCTTAGCTTTTTCTTTCATGGAGAAAGGGAAGAGTTTCAACCTGACCGTGTCCTCAGACACGTTAGGAAAGTATAAAGTGACTATAACCTCGTCAAATTCTTGTAAATGCATGTATGGACTTTCAAATTCAAGTCCAAGGAACTTTGGAAGGAGTTGGATCACTCCAGGTTTGATATTCGTATTTCCAATGTTTCTTGGAAAAAATCATATAAGAAGGGGTGCTCAATCCCGCTGGTTGTAAGTAATCTTGTAAAGTACGAGTTGGGGGTGCATGGTGCACCTCATTCTCATCCTGGACTTCCGCAACTCGAGGTTACTACTGATTCATCAGTTGATTTACAGGTTGATTTGCAGCCATAACCTCAATTAACTCTCAGGATCTCAAGTGGTGTCTAATCCTGTGATGGATAGATAACCCCTCAACCAATCCTCCTCCATCCAAAAGACGTCGAGTGTTGTCACGGATCCACTTAGCCATAAAACACCCTTAGCCTTCTATTTCAGAATCTAACCTAAACTTAAAAGAAAGATGGAAAATAGAAATCTAGAATTAGAAATAAGGAGAGAATTAGAAAGAAGTTAATAAATTAGAAAGTTTTATGTTAGGATCTTGCAAAAGAAAAAAAAAAGTAAGTTAGTTTCTAAAAAGGAAATTAGGAAAGCAACCTAGTTTCTAAAAAGTGAAAAAGGAAAGTTTCTAAAAACAGAAAATAGAAAGTTTTTAAAAATTAGTTTCTAAAAGAAAAGAAAAAAGTAGGAAAGTTTTTATCCTAGAATTAGAAAGTAGTTTCTAAAAACAGAGAAGGACAATTTTTAAGCATAGAAATAGGAAGCAAGGTTACTTTTTAAAATAATTTAGAAAACCCGAATCCTAAAAATAGTAAATAGGAAAATCTTAATCTTAAACTAATTACAAAACTAGTCAATCTCAGAAAAATGCAACCGTTAGTCCCCAACGATGGTGCCAAAAACTTGTTCACAATCCCAAGTGTAGGGTTGTGATGCAGTAATAATCTCGGTGAGACCAAGGTCGAATCCACAGGGACTAATCTCGTGAGTAATTCTGAAATAAACTAGAAGTAGAACTAGAAGAAGATGTGAATCTAAACCAAAAATTAAAGAGAGTAATTGTGAGAGATTTAACAAAAAACTTAAGAAATTAAAGGTGGGAACTAGGGTTTCCAAGGATCCACTTATAGTGATCAGGGAGATCTATGTTTGATTCAAGGACACAACTAGAATTGGAGTCCTATCTTATCCAGTTGAAAGATATCTCAGTAAAACCAAATCTGAACTTCCCTTGACCTAATTCTTAATAGATGAGAGTGTTACGCCCTGAACTTCGCTTGTAATTTGAGTCACAACAAACCATTAATAACTGAAATTATCTATAAAGTATCAAACTAGAATCAAAGTGTTACGCCCTGAAATTCGGGGGTCGAGCATAACTCAGCGCCCGAGTTTCAAAACATCACTTATGCAACATATTGAATGATGGATGTATGTTGTCCGTATGAGTGCATAAAACATGGAATAGATTAAGCCAAATTGCAAATATAATTCAGGGATAAGTAAAGAACGCAAGTGGAAGACTTAAAGAAATATATGTGTACATGTGCAAATCCCTGAAATACATATACATACCAGGTCGTATTACAAGTATTCCTATCAAAATTACAAGTATCAAATTACATCATCTATTCCCAAAAAGAAATCTCAGAATCCCACGCATCAGAACGAGGCTCACGAGAACCCGCCTGAAAATTGTATAAAAGAAAATACAGCCTCATCATCCTCGAACTCCTGCTCGGCCTCAGAGGTCGCATCAATATCTGCAACTAAGACAGAGTTTGGTGGGTGTTTAAGCACCGTCCTAGAACGAGGGAGTGAGTGATCAACTCAGTGGAACAATAAAGCAAAGGTTAACATGTTATCAATTCAATCAAGCAGTAATGATAAAGCAGAACAATCAAACATGTCCTAAGTACTCTTGTTAGTGCAAGGATGTATGCAGAATGATGCATGCCCTCACTTGTACACCCTCAGTGTCTTCATCTTACATTACGCATGACATCACCTCAAGTGCTCCACCTCTTCTAGGCGCATGCAATGCGGTGTATGAACATGATTACCAAGTTGTTATTAGTTTTTTTCATACAGCAGGATTGGGAAGCTAAGGTACCTTCCTCATATCAATTTCCAAACAGTGATCCATTCTAGGGTCGTCAGTCCTAGACATCTCATACGATCATATGGTTTTAGGTCATTACAAAGGGCTCGTCACCAATCAATACACGCCTATCATACCTTCGTTGCTACAATAAAGCTCGTCACTTCAATGCGGTATCCAGGTATGCTCAAGGTCACTACAAAGGGCTCGTCACCAATCAATGTAGGTCGATAGCACGATTATAGTGTCTCATACCACCATAATCGGCTCACGAGTCTGGTTGCTCACTGGTCACTACGGGGAGGCTCGTCACCCCAGCATAGGCCAACAGCTCGACCACGGTGTCCTATACCACCATGTCCGGCTCATGAGTCTTAGTGGATCAAGGTACAATGGTTAACGAGATTTCATCGGTAAGTTTGGTACCCTAAATTCAAACAATAGCATCCATACATGGTGAACATACATCGGACAATCAGGTTACTTGACGAACTCGACTAGCACGAGCACACGTTGGGTTGAACGACATAGAGTGCGCAAACACTTCATGTGGCCAAACCACTGCCGACAACTCTAATACGACTCAGGTTCGTCAAATCATGGCCTACGTGGCGAAAGCAACCTCAGCCACGAACTCAAGGCCGATTACCGATTTCCTGGACTAATTCATAGTCCCAAACATATTCCACTACAACAGATATTGATATCAACAATTTAGAATAGTAATGGAACAATAACTCAAATCATGTGGTATGTAAGCATTTGAAGAGTATCAACTTAACATGGATTTTCACATAAGTAATACTTGAAATTAAACAACAAGGAATGTGACATGCACGTAGGAAATCATACACACCAAGAAGAGAGTTGAGAATCGCTTCTCAACACCCGCAACTAGGATAGTATGCTACCCTTTAGACCATACAGACATTTCTACAAACACTTAGAATACATAGATCAACATACATGACACATGTTGAAATGCACGCATTTGAACGATTCCTTTTACCAAGGAGTTGACACACATACAATTAGCACAAGTACACGACAAATAATCATGGCAATCACAGGTTCATAGTTTATACGCATACGGTACTTCCTACATACACATAAAATACACAAATCTCAATATAACACATACATATCAGAAACGCAAGATAAACATAGCATCTGACATGTGAAATTTCATCCATAACAAGAATAAACCATTAGCTAACATTGAAAGCCTTGAAAACCATAACCTATACGAATATAGTCCGCACCTTAAAACAGAAATAGAACACCGAACTGATTCAGAGGATATGTCTTCGTCAACGGTGATAAGATAACCTAAGACAAGGATAGAAATGAGCTACTACAACACATAGACTACTCTAAGCTCTAAAACAGATTAGGGTTAGGTTAACTTACCCAAGAAGGAACTTAGAATCGCCGAAAAAATGATTCAAAGGTGATGGTTTAAGGATGTAGAGGAACAGGAAAGAATCTGAAGATGATTCACCAACTTCTCTCTCACTTTCTCTTTCTTTTCCCCTTTCTTAGCTAGGGTTAGGAAATTCGTATGGAAAAGAGAGTTAGGGTTTTAAGGTCTATATATAGGCCTAACATTGATGAAAATAGCCCCAGGGCCAAGGTATACTTAGGTTATAACCAAAACAGGCCTCTCTCGATCCAACGGAACACTTCCAGTGGGCCTTTTTCCACGTGCGGTCAGACTTAAGCTTACTGACCATGAATCTAGGTCAGACTAGGTTTTTGTACCGATTGGATCTACAGATCAGCCGTGGCGGACCACACTCAATTCAACGGTCACCGAAACTCGATCAGGTCCACAAGCACTATGACATGCCTGGGCCACCTCCCCTGATCCGAGGGTAAAATTGGGTCAGAATCTAACGGTCAGATTGCTTAAAATCGTCGCGCAAGCGATACGACTCAGATTTCACAAAATCACATTTAATTTCTCACCGTTCTCACACTCTTCACTCCGGACTCAATCAAATCAACTCGGAACATCATCAGGACTTGATTTTTGAGGTGATGGCCAAGTCTAACATGGTGACCATAACAGCCTAAGATCATCGCTATCGGACTTTCGACGCGCGGTCCAGGTCCGATCCAGAACTTCCAAAAATTCCCAAGAGCAACTGGATTTAGCGATGAATCCCAGATTTCAGAGTAACATAGCGCTAACTATTCTACAGGTTTTGAGTCATGCAGATCAAATTTAAAGTGATTGATACAAATTTCACAAGCAATCGAGTTTAGCGCTAATTACCCCACAACTAGCTTCTGAGGAAAAATAGAGGTAGTACTCGGGTCTTGGCATAAAATTTTCTGAGTCATTACAATCTACCCGCCATAAAGAAAATTTCGTCGTCGAAATTTATACCTTCTCATATTCCTCAAGGATCTGAGGGTAGCTCTTTCTGACCTCAGCTTCGGTCTCCCAAATAGCCTCTTCTTCACTATGATGCGTCCATAGAACTTTCATAAGAGGGATAACCCTGCCACGCAATACCTACTCCTTCTTGTCTAGAATACGTAACGGTCGCAGTACATATGTGGCATCCTCGCTCAACTGCACCTGCTCCCAACTAATAATATGCGAAGGATCAGGAACGTACTTCTTCAGCATAGAAACATGAAATACGTTATGCACGCCCGCAAGAGGTGTGGACAAAGCAAGGCGGTATGCTACCGCTCCCACTCGATCCAGAATTTGAAATGAACCAATAAATCTCAGCGTAAGCTTTCCCTTCTTACCAAACCGCAGAACTCCCTTCATAGGGGAAACCTTAAGAAACACATGGTCTCTAACCTCAAACTCAAGCGGTCGCCGCCTCGTATCAGCATAACTCTTCTGCCTACTCTGGGCTGTCAAAAGTCGACGTCGAATAATGTCAACTTTCTCTAAAGTCGCCTGCACCAATTTCAGGCCAATCAAACTACGCTCACCAACTTCTGCCCAGCAATGCGGTGCTCTGCACTGGCGACCATACAACGCCTCGTAGGGAGCCATGCCAATACTCGCCTGGAAACTGTTATTATACACGAACTCTGTATAAGGAAGACAATCATCCTAACTATCCTTGAAATCCAAAACACAAGCTCGCAACATATCTTCCAAAACCTGATTCCCACGTTCTATCTGCCCATCTGTCTGCGGATGAAATGCGATGCTGAATTTCGCTTCCTGGATACGAGTCCAGAAGATAGATATGAAATGCGTGTCTCTGTGAGACACAATCTCCAAGGGAACTCCATGCAGATGTACAATCTCCTTGATATACAACCTAGCCAACTCGTCTGCAGAGTTTGTGACTCTGATCGGTAAGAAATGAGCCGACTTCGTCAATCGGTCGACGATCACCCAAATAGAGTCATGTCCCTTCTTCGTTCTCGGTAACCTAGAAATAAAATCCATAGAGATGAAGTCCCACTTCCATTCTGCTATGGGCATGGGCTGAAGCAGCCCAGGAGGTCGGTGATGCTCTGCCTTGACCTGCTGGCACGTGAGACAACGAGATACAAACTCAGTAATATAGACCTTCATGTTGTCCCACCAATATGATCTTCTCATATCCTAATACATCTTCGTGCTACCTGGATGCATCGCAAGCTTAGAAGTATGGGCTGACTCGAGAACCTCCCGTCTCAAGTCAGGAATGTCTGGGACACATAATCGGCCACGAAATCGTAGGCCCCCATCAGAACCAACACTCTACTCGGAGTTCTCATTTGTACCAACCCGCTTTCTCATCTTCGCCAAAAGCTCATCCTTTGCCTGAGCTGCAATGATCTTCTCGTCCATGAGGGGCTATACATGAATGTGTGTGATAACCTCATACGGCTCTTCCACCGTAAGCTTCTACTCAAAGTCTCGCATAAACTCCAACATGTCCCATTTTGCTATCATTAGTGGAGCCGCAAACTCTATAGCCTTCTTGCGACTCAACGCATCTGCCACAAGGTTCGCCTTGCCCGGATGGTAAGAAACATCGAACTTAAAGTCCTTCAATGTTTCTATCCATCGGCGCTGTCTCATATTCAAGTCACGCTGCGTGAAAATATACTTAAGGCTCTTGTGGTCGCAAAAGAGCTCGAACTCCTCTCTATAGAGGTAATGTCTCCAAAGTTTTAATGCGAAAATGACAGCTGCCAACTCCAGGTCGTGTGTAGGGTAATTTTCTTCGTGCTTCCTCAACTGCCTCGAAGCATAAGCAATCACCCTGTCCTTCTGCATAAGGACACAACTCAGGCCAACGGGAGAGGCATCAGTATATATAATATACTTAACCCCTTGCTCTGGCAATATTAGCATAGGGGCGGATGTCAACTTGTCCTTCAACTCTTGAAAAGCTACCTCCGCCTTCTCATTCCAAGCAAACTTCAAATCTTTCCGTGTCAGCTGAGACAACGGTTTGGCTATCTTCGAGAAGCCTCGAATGAAGCGTCGATAATAGCCTGCTAGACCCAGAAAGCTCCTTACCTTAGTAACTGAACCAGGCTGCTTCCAGTCCTGAACTGCAGCTACCTTAGCATGATCGACAGCTATCCCTTCCTTGGACACCACATGTCCCAGGAACTTGACTTCCTCTTTCCAGAAATCACACTTCTTGAACTGCGCAAAATGATAATTCTTCCTGAGAGTATCCAAAATAGCTCTTAAGTGCTCCTCGTGCTCTTCCCGACTCGCAGAATAAATCAAAATGTCATCGATAAAGACAATGACGATTCAGAACAAGAATGGCCGAAACACCCTATTCATTAGATCCATGAACATGGCCGATGCGTTCGTAAGACCGAATGACATCACAAGGAACTCATAGTGACCGAACCTAGTCCTGAAAGTGGTCTTCTGCATGTCCTCATTCTTGACGCGCAACTGGTGATACCCGGACTGCAGATCAACCTTCAAAAAGTACCGTGCCCCCTTCAACTGACCAAATAAATCATCGATCCTAGGCAAAGGGTACTTATTCTTCACATGACCTGATTCAGCTTGCGATAATCAATACATAATCGCAAGGAGCCATCTTTCTTCTTCACAAACAAGACAGGTGCTCCCCAAGGAGACACACTAGGCCGAATAAAGCCCAAATTCAACAAACCATCTATCTGCTTCCTCAATTCCTCTATTTCACTCGGAGGCATACGATAGGTGGGCAAAGAAATGAGCGCCGCACTAGGCATGAGATCGATAATAAAATCAATCTCGCGCTGAGGGGGTAATTCAGGAATCGACTCAAACACATCTTCAAACTCCCGAACTACAGGCGTGCTTTCAAACGTCGATTCAGCCATACTCTCCAACAGAGAAGTATAATAACTAAGATGAAAAGGGTAACTGACCTGAACTGGGAAAGTAACTATCTCGCCCTCAGGTCCATGGATTATCACCGACCTTGATTCACAATCAAACTCTGCCCGCATCTTCGTGAGCCAATCCATACCCATAATAACATCATAATGGAAAAGAGGTGTGACCAAAAGATCAACAAGAATTAATCCACTTCCTAGATCGATCAAACAACCCAAACAACGCTTGTTCATAGCAGAGGAGATCCCTGTAGCGGTAGTAAGCGTCACTCCTTTCATAGAAACAGTGCTCAAACTCAGACGCCTAACTGCCGCATGTAATATGAGAGAGGTAGTGGACCCTGTATCTACCAACATAGAAATGGGAATACCTTCAATGTGCGCTGTAACCTCGAAGGATCTCGGCACCAAGTCAGCCACCAGCGCTTCAGCTAAGAGGGCATGAACTCGAGCTTGCTGCTGACGATTCGGCGGAGGAACCATGGGCCACTGAGGTGGCCTAAAGCTAGGTACAGAAGGTTTGAAGGATGGATAAGCTGGCACTAAACGAAGAGGTGGAGGTGAAATAACCTGAGGCATCGGACGGCTGATCCTCTGCGGTGGAGTAAATCCACTGTCCCGCATACGCGAAAAGCAAGAACGGTCCAAATGCCCCATCTTCCCACAGTACAAACAGCGAAGATCAGCTCGCACCTGCTAAGCAGGTGGCGCTGAACGCCTAGGAGAAGAATTTGCCCACGGCCTCTTGCAGAGAAAAGGTGCAGGTCTGGGAACCATAGGTGCTCGCATACGGGACGACCTATCCCCGTCCTGCTCAGCTCGCAAGGACATGCTCACCAACTCCGCATAGGAAGATATGTTAGCATAGCACATCTTCGATCAGATCTCAGGCCTCAATCCCTCAGAGAAACGCCGTATCCTCATCACTCTCTGACTCATCCTCACTTCCTGAGGCTTGTCGAGGAGGACCAATGTCCATCTGCTTAAGAGTCGTCAGATTAATGTAGCGAACAAGAACCAGCTTTTCTACCCCAAGCCTATAGCCAAACTCATGTGCAAGCTTACAAATGTGTCGGCCAATTGGGAGCGATTCGGTCCTCTTAGTCAAACGAGCGATAAGAATAATCTGACGCAAGTGTATGTTGGCACATAAAACTTCTCTCCTTGCCCCACCTGATACAGAAAATCTACCATCAGGCGCGTACACTCGCTGCGATTGCTCCACCTTGGGTATACATTGAACATACACATGTGGTGAAGCAAGCGGAAGTCGTCCGTCATGTTGTTAGTTAGAAGACTTCTATTAGGCTGTCATTCGACCAAACGACCACACAAGAGCCAGGTACGACGATCCCTCTCGCGCATACTGTTCAAATTCTTCTCACTAGCATGCACCTCACCAAGTAGCACATTCAGGAGTCGGGATATCAAAGCGACGTTGACCGTGGCCTCCCGACCACTACCACAAGGAATCTTGAACTGCAGAGGCTCCAGCGAAGGATCACGAATGCTGGCATAAAAATCTCGAATAGTACTTGCATTGGCACGATACTCGCCCTCAAACAAGGGACACCAACCAGCCCCTTCCAGGCGCTCCAACAATAAAAACTCGCCAAGTAGCCGCAGATCAACATGAGCCTCAAAAAGGACCCTACGACCTTTATAGACTCCATGAGAAAGCTCCGCCAACAAGGTTCTTCCAATGGGAGCTTGAGGATCAAGGTCCCGCTTGGTCTGAAACTCACGGGTGGCGGTCGTGCTCGCGGCGGCACCTCTCGGCCTCCGTGTACGGGTTGGGCAGCTAGGCCCGACTTCATCCACGAGCGCTCTCTTCTTCCCCATCAAAGAAAGAAGGGTAGAGATGGAAAATATGGCCGTGATAAACTCAAAGAGGGCCATGGGAAATGAGAGAAAGAGAGAAATAGGAAGAATGGTGAAGCTTCCACACACTTGAGATCCTAAAGAAGGATTTGGGAGCTCAAATGAGAAGAAAAGAGAGTGAAATCAGCAATGGGGGTGAGGTTTTGAGATAAGTTGGTTGGGTGTGCACGAAAATGGAAGAAGAAGGAGATTGGGGAGGGATTTGGTGGAGTTTTGAGAGAAACTTGAAGAAAAGGAGAGCTAGGGAGGGTGTTTTGTGAAGGGAATAGGGTTTAGGAGGTGATTTAACAGAGCAACCATGGAGGGGTGGGCCACACTAGGCCCCAAAATCGTCAGCCCGCCCGGCCTGGCCCGCTGGGCGGCGAGGGCGCGCCGAACCGGCGAGGTCATCGCCGGTCTTTGGACCATCCGGCGATGGCTCGCCATTTGGGAGAGGTCCTCCTGGCCCCTTCACTCTAAAATGATGTGGGTCTCCCTGAAAATACCCGATCGGCCCCTTTGCTTGATTCAACGCCTATCGGGCCACTCGGGTTAAAATCTGATGCAAACACAGATTTCTAGACAATTGAAGGGTTGAGATGGGAAGATAAACCATCTAGACTCATTAAGGGATGGTCTAGAAGAGATTTTGGGTCGCTGTGTGTGATCAGGAGTGCGGACAAACTCAATCTCGGTGATCTTTTTCAGTAAACTTTCGCCGATAGAAGAAACGAGACACGAACACAAATCTACGATAAACTCACACCCAAATACACTAAGTTGGTGACAGCGTGCGGTGTGTGACCATAACCCAGGTCCGGTTTAATTCAATTCATGCTCTGATACCAACTTCTAATGCCCTGAAATTCGGGGGTCGAGCATAACTCAGCTCCCGAGTTTCAAAACTTCACTTACGCAACATATTGAATGATGGATGTATGTTATCTGTATGAGTGCATAAAACATGGAATAGATTAAGCCAAACTGTAAATATAATCCAGGGATAAGTGAAGAACGCAAGCGGAAGACTTAAAGGAATATATGTGTACATATGCAAATCCCTGAAATACATATACATACTAGGTCGTATTACAAGTGTTGCTATCAAAATTACAAGTATCAAATTATATCATCTATTCCCAAAAAGAAATCTCAGAATCCCACGGATCAGAACGAGGCTCACGAGAACCCGCCTGAAAATTGTATAAAAGAAAATGCAGCCTCATCATCCTCGAACTCATGCTCGGCCTCAGAGGTCGCATCAATATCTCCAACTAAGACAGAGTTTGGTGGGTGTTTAAGCACCGTCCCAGAACGAGAGAGTGAGTAATCAACTCAGTGGAACAATAAAGCAAAGGTTAACATGTTATCAATTCAATCAAACAGTAATGATAAAGCAGAACAATCAAACATGTCCTAAGTACTCTTGTTAGTGTAAGGATGTATGCAGAATGATGCGTGCCCTCACTTGTACACCCTCAGCGTCTTCATCTTACGTTACGCATGACATCACATCAAGTGCTCCACCTCTTCCGGGCACATGCAATGCGGTGCATGAACATGATTACCAAGTTGTTATTAGTCATTTTCATACAGCAGGATTGGGAAGCTAAGGTACCTTCCTCATATCAATTTCCAAACAGTGATCCATTCTAGGGTCGTCAATCCTAGACATCTCATACGATCATATGGTTTTAGGTCGTTATAAAGGGCTCGTCACCAATCAATGCACACCTATCATACCTTCGTTACTATAATAAGGCTCGTCACCTCAATGCGGTATCCAGGTATGCTCGAGGTCACTACAAAGGGCTCGTCACCAATCAATGTAGGCCGACAGCATGAATATAGTGTCCCATAGCACCATAATCAGCTCACGAGTCTGGTTGCTCACTGGTCACTACGGGGAGGCTCGTCACCCCAGCTTAGGCCGACAGCTCGACCATGGTGTCCCATACCACCATGTCTGGCTCATGAGTCTTAGTGGATCAAGGCACAATGGTTAACGGGATTTCATCGGTAAGTTTAGTACCTTAGATTCAAACAATAACGTCCATACATGGTGAACATACATCGGACAATCGGGTTACTTGACGAACTCGACTAGCACGAGCACACGTTGGGTTGAACGACATAGAGTGCGTAAACACTCCGTGTGCCCAAACCACTGTCGACAACTCTAATACGACTTGGGTTCGTCAAATCACGGCCTACGTGGCGAAAGCAACCTCAACCACGAACTCAAGGCCGATACCGATTTCCTGGACTAATTCATAGTCCCAAACATATTCCACTACAACAGATATTGATATCAACAATTTAGAATAGTAATGGAACAATGACTCAAATCATGTGGTATGTAAGCATTTGAAGAGTATCAACTTAACATGGATTTTCACATAAGTAATACTTGAAATTAAACAACAAGGAATGTGACATGCACATAGGAAATCATACACACCAAGAAGAGAGTAGAGAATCGCTTCTCAACGCCCGCAACTAGGATATTATGCCACCCTTTAGACCATACAGACATTTCTACAAACAATTAGAATACATAGATCAACATACATGATGCATGTTGAAATACACGCATTTGGACAATTCCTTTTGCCAAGGAGTTGACACACATACAATTAGCACAAGTACACGACAAATAATCATGGCAATCATAGGTTCATAGTTTATACGCATACGGTACTTCCTACATACACATAAAATACACAAATCTCAATATAACACACATATCAGAAACGCAAGATAAACATAGCATTTGACATGTGAAATTTCATCCATAACAAGAATAAACCATTAGCTAACATTGAAAGCCTTGAAAACCATAACCTATATGAATATAGTCCGCACCTTAAACCAGAAATAGAACACCGAACTGATTCAAACGATACGTCTTCGTCAACGGCGACAAGATAACCTAAGACAAGGATAGAAATGAGCTACTACAACACATAGACTATTCTAAGCTCTAAAATAGATTAGGGTTAGGTTAACTTACCCAAGAAGGAACTTAGAATCGCCAAAAAAATGATTCAAAGGTGATGGTTTAAGGATGTAGAGGAACAGGAAAGAATCTAAAGATGATTCACCAACTTTTCTCTCACTTTCTCTCTCTTTTCCCTTCTCTTTCTTAGCTAGGGTTAGGAAATTCGTATGGAAAAGAGAGTTAGGGTTTTAAGGTCTATATATAGGCCTAACATTGATGAAAATAGCCCTAGGGCCAAGGTATACTTAGATTATAACCAAAACAGGCCTCTCTCGATCCAACAGAATACTTTCGGTGGGCCTTTTTCCACGTGCGGTTGGACTTAAGGTCACTGACCATGGATCTAGGTCAGACTGAGTTTTTGTACCGATCGGATCTACAGATCAGCCGTGGCGGACCACACTCAATTCAGCGGTCACCGAAACTCGATCAGGTCCACAAGCACTATGACATACCTGGGCCACATTCCCTGATCCGAGGGTAAAATTGGGTCAGAATCCAACGGTCAGATTGTTTAAAATCGTCGCGTAAGCGACACGACTCAGATTTCATAAAATTACATTTAATTTCTCACCGTTCTCACACTCTTCACTCCGGACTCAATCAAATCGACCCAGAACATCATCTGAACTTGATTTTTGAGGTGATGGTCAAGTCCAACATGGTGGCCATAACAGCCTAAGATCATCGCTATCGAACTTTCGACGCACGGTCCAAGTCCGATCCAGAACTTCCAAAAATTTCCAAGAGCAACTGGATTTAGCGATGAATCCCAAATTTCAGAGTAACATAGCGCTAACTATTCTACAGGTTTTGAGTCATGCAGATCAAATTTAAAGTGATTGATACAAATTTCACATGCAATCGAGTTTAGCGCTAATTACCCCACAACTAGCTTCTGAGGAAAAATAGAGTTAGTACTCGGGTCTTGGCACAAAATTTTCTGGGTCATTACACAAAGAGAGTTGAACTTAAACATGAATCAAATCAATAAAAAATATCCCATCACGCTACAAGCTTCACCTCTTAGCCCTTACTAAGAGGTTTAGCCAACCATAGACATGATTGGAACTAAAACCCTAAAAGAAAGCATGAAAAACTAAAGAAGAAGAAGAACGCCTGGCAACATCTCTCCACGCTTTTGCTCCACTCACCAAACCCTAGATAATGCCTAAGGATGTCCTGGGGACTCCTATTTATAGTTGTGCAACACCTCCTTTCACACCTCTTTTGAGCACCTCTTTAGAAAAATCCAAAAACTGCCTCAAATTTGCACACTCTGCGTAACTTCACGTAATCTGTTCTATGACATCGAACATGCTTCGATGTCATTGAAGGTGTCTTTTATATGTTCTTTTTTCACACTGCGACCTTCTATGTCATCTAACTTTGTTCGAGGAATTGATAATGTGTCCAAAACATTCCAGAGAGTTATTTCAATTTCTTTAATAAATTTGATGTCATCGAGGAGTGCTTCAAGTAATTGAAAATGGTGCCCAATATGCCCAGCCAGTTTTGCTAAAATTCCACAAAAAATTCAATGTCATCGAACAAGTTCTTGAATCATTAAACAACGGCTTCAATTTGTCCAACGACCAACTCAATTTTCCTTTATAAATTCGATGTCATCGACTTGTGTTCGATGTCATCGAATGTGTCCACGATGTCATCGAACGATTACTCAATGACACAATCAATGTATATTCTGCACTTGTTTTGTCGGCTTCGTTCCTTCTTCACTTGGTTTTCATGAATCTTGGGACCTTGAAATCCTCAATCTTTGTCACCTAAGATCCATTCTTTGCCTTGGTGATCTTTGAGCTTCAAATCCATGCTTTTAGCACTTTTTTTTTTCAATCCAAGCTCTAAAATTCACCTTGCAACACAAACATCAGTAAATTAAGACATTAAGCAATATTATATTCATAAAACCAAGATATAAATGTGGTCTAATATGTGATATTTGACCCTCAATATTGAACAGTCGGTTATGATGGACAAGTGAGAATATTTGGGTATATGATGATCCTATCTCAAAATTAACGGTCAGATGGCTTGATCTATGAATAAAGATTATTCCAATGGTTCGATTGGAGTTGGAGAATAAATGTAAGGTTAGGATAGTTAGATTGGTATCGTACACTTTTACATAATAAGTTAAATTTCATGCTAACACTCGAGAACTTTTAATACTCGGGTATTA
Source organism: Magnolia sinica (assembly GCF_029962835.1). Classification (NCBI taxonomy): domain Eukaryota; kingdom Viridiplantae; phylum Streptophyta; class Magnoliopsida; order Magnoliales; family Magnoliaceae; genus Magnolia; species Magnolia sinica. The sequence continues at coordinate 38,286,956 of NC_080577.1, forward strand.
AAAAGTTTGGGGTGTTACAGGTTTTGCGGCCGCACAACAGATATATTGGCATGAAGATTTAAAAGTGTTTTGACGATCTTCCTCCATGATATTTGAAATTCTTCGCGAGTTGATCTTTCGCACTTATATTCCAAACATATCAGTGTGGAGCTAGGGGTTTTGAACCTGCACAACTCTTTTGTCATTACGACAAGCCCTTTAAAAGTCGAAATGCTTCCAAAATCACCATTGAATTGCTTTTCTTTCCTTTCATTACATTGATAAAATGTTGTCTTGGAATCAAGGGAAATTGGAGGGATGTAATAAAATTTAGAACTAATAAAACAAGTGATGATGTTTCTTTCATCTTCCTTTATTATTATTAAATATAAATATTCTATTATGTGATACTTGTTTGTTTGTCGAAATACTAATATATCTCAGAAAAACACAACCAAAGTCCCCCGTAACAGTGCCAAAAACTTGTTATGACAACCCCAAATGCAAGGTTATGATGTAGTAATAACTCGAGGAAACCGAGGTCATACCCACAGGGACTTGTTATTTCTGCAAATTGTGAAATAGATTAGATTAGAACTAGAATGTAAACTAACTATTAAATTCATAATTAAAGAGATCAATAGTGAAGAAACTATCAATAGATAAAGTACTAGAGCACCAAGGGTTCACTAATAGCTTCCTTAATGCTAGTTTACTTGATTTAATTGGATAACACAATTGGAATTGAAGTCTTATCATATCCAGCTGGATAATAGAGCAGTTAAAACATCATTCATTCATCAAAATAGATCTGAACTTTCATTGAATTGGTTCCCTCATAAAGCATCAATGAATTGATAGCAGTTCATTTAAAGCATCTATTATTCCCAGAGTCGATGATAGATTAATGAATTCTACAGATCAAAACTCATAGGTAAGAAAGCCTTCATAGTCTTTATAAGCATCCAGTGTGCCTAGAGTCGACAATGGATCAAAATAAACTAGAAGTACTTTATTCAAACCAAAAATATTGAATTATTCAACATATAGATTAAATAACTTGAATTAAAGTAAAATAAACATTAAGAAAAACTACAAGTTTCACCACTTAGCTCTAGATAAGAGATTAGCCAACTATAGATATGATTGAAGTAAAACTCTTAAAGAAAAACATAAAAACTAACTAGAACTGAATGATTAAAGAGGAGGGAGGACTTGTTGAAACTCCAAAACTCCTTGCTCTACTCTTTCTATCCTAATTCATCCTTAAAAACTCTTAAAAGATCCCTTTAAATAGTCTTGATTCGCACCGACATCAAAATCAAACTCAATTTAGTAGCTATCGCAGCTTCGATGGCACCTTTGATGCATCAGCTCCCATTAAAGAGTCCGAGTGAAATTGAAAAACTGTCTCGCAACAAACTTTCGAAATTATGTATTTTTTCAATGGCATTGAGCTACCTTTGATGGGATCGAACTTAACTTCGATGTCATCGAACACACCTTCGATGGGATCGAAGGATGCTCCAATATGTCTAGTAAGAAATTCAATTTTTCTTTGATTTTTACAATGGGATTGAAGTGGCTTAGATGACATCAAACACTTACTTCGATGTCATTAAACCTGTCATCAATGACATCAAGCAATCGATTTGAACACTTCGATTTATTCATTTTTCTTCATTTTTCACTTAGTTTGCTTGGATCTTAGATTCTTGAATTCTTCAATCTTGACCTCTAAAGATTCAATCCTCTTTTTGTTAATTAATTGATCATTACTTCCATGTTTTAAGCATCCTTTTCTCCTTACCTATTAAAATCACTTCATAAGAGAAAACATGTGTAATTAGATCAATTAAGCATATTCACATTGATAAAACCAATGTTTAATTAGGGGGAATATGCAATATTTCACATTGAACACCTACTGAAAAAATGCCACAGATTGTGAGGAGTCCACCTACGAAGTCACCCAAGGAAAAGGAAAGGAGGAAGCTTCCCGCTCATCCCAAGATGATTAAGAGAATGGAAGAATTGTTCAAACAAGTTGCCCAACTAAATAAAAAAAATAAAGGAAATGATTAATCAAGTAAACGAGGGCAATGATCAATTGGACATAAAAATCAAGTCTCCTAGAAATAACATTCCTTTAAGAGGAGAGCCAAAGAAAAATCCTCTCTCTCTCATACAACTAGTACAGGCCCAAAGAAAGTTTATCCAAATGGGTCATGATAAACAAATCAAACTACCTGATGATACCATACCACTCTTAAAGCGGGCAGTAATGTAAAATGGTATCTGGATAGCGGGTGCTCAAGACACATGACAGATGATAGGACCCACTTTTGCAACTATATTGATTTTGATGGAGGGGCAGTCACTTTTAGAGATGGTAACACTACTTGGATAATAGGGCAAGGAACAGTTGCTGGGCAAAAAATGCCCAAAATAGAAAATGTTCTCTTCCTAGAAGGATTGAAACACCTCTTAAGTATATTACAAATTTTGATAAAGAACATTAAGTAAAACTCTCCAAAGAAGTATGCGAGATCTCAAATCCCATAGGTAAATTGATTATGAGAGGTCTCTACACTAGTGATAACTGCTATATCATTGAAAGCAGCGGAGAAACTGTCTCGCCAACAATATGCCACATGGCTAGGAATAATGAGTCTGAACTTTGGCACCAAAGACTCGGCCATGTCCATTATAGAAATTTGTCATGCCTGAGTTCAAAGAATTTGATGAGAGGGCTTCCCAAAATTGGAAAAGAGGCTAGGATTGTTCATGATGATTGCCAAAAAGAAAAACAAATCAAAGTCACTCACTAAAAGACAACCACCATGGCTACCTCGAAGCCCTTCGAACTCTTACACATGGACCTTGTTAGTCCCACCAGAGTCAAAAGCCAAGGCAAAAAAGAAACATTTTTTGGTTGTAGTGGATAATTACTCCAGGTTCACCTGGTTGGCTTTCTTAAGGAAAAAATAAGATACATTTGATGAGTTTAAAAAACTCATGAAGAAACTCCAAAATGAGAAAGGTTACATGATACACAGGATCAGAAGTGATCATGGAAGTAAATTCAAGAATTATTGATTCCCAAAATTTTGTGATGAATCTAGCATTTGACATGAATTTCGAGCACCCAAAACTCCACAACAAAATGGAGTTGCTGAAAGGAAAAACATGGTGCTTTAAGAAATGGGCTCAGTTATGTTAAATAACAAAGATTTAACAAAAACCTTCTGGGCGAAAGCTATGAATACAACTTGCTACGTCATTAATCGAGTTTACTTAAGATCATTTTTGAATAAAACAACATATGAGTTGTGGCATGGGAAGCCGCCAAGTATTAAGTATTTCAGGGTCTTTGATAGTAAATGTTACATTCCTAGAGACTAAGAAAACTTAGAAAAATTTAACCCCAAAAGCGATGATGGGATCTTTATTGGATATTCCTTAACAACCGTGCTTATAGGGTATATAATCTTAGGACCCTTACCATTTAAGAATCTGCCAATGTGGTTATTGATGACTAACCTCATGACAAATCTAGTTCCAAGATATATGTGGATGAAGAATTGGGTCCAAACATAATAGGTAAATTTGATGATAGACCCACTTCTCAACAAGTGTCTCAATCTTTGGGTGACCTTTTGGTTATTAAGGATCATCCTCTCAATCAGACAATTGGAGATCTGGGTATCCGTGTGAAAACCTAATGGCAACTTGAGACCATAAATAGTCATCTCTGCTTCACCTCTAAAATTGAACCAAAGAATGTTGTATAAGCTCTTAAGATGAATATCAGATAGCTATTATGCAAGAAGAGCTACAAAAATTTGAAAAAAAAAATGAGGTGTGACAACTTGTTCTTAGGCTATGAAATACCAATATCATCAGAACCAAATGGATATATAAGAATAAATTTGATGAATATGGAAATGTGGTAAGAAACAAAGCTAGACTATTGCGCGGGACTAGTTTCAGATTGAGGGTATTGATTTTGATGAAACATTTGCCCCATAGTGCGATTAGAGTCTATTCGAATCCTTATGTCCATAACTTGTGCTTTAAAGTTTAAATTGTTCCGAATGGATGTAAAGAGTGCCATCTTGAATGGTGTACTTGAGGAAGAAGTATACATAGAACAACCAAAGGGCTTTGTTGATCCCAAACATCCACACCAAGTGTACAGATTAACAAAAGCACTCTACGGTCTCAAACAAGCTCCTCGTGCATGGTATGAATGGTTAACGTAATTCTTAATTGCGAACAAATTCACTAGGGGGAGTGTAGATAAAATGCTTTTTGTTTAAAAGATAAGGGATTCCTTGCTTATTGCTTAGATTTATGTAGACAACATAATATTTGGATCGACATGTGAGGAAATGGCTCATTAGTTTGGTCATTTAATGCAATCTGAATTTGAGATGAGCATGGTAGGAGAATTAAATTTCTTAATAGGATTGTAATTTAAATAGCTCAAAAATGGGATTTCTATTAGCCAAGCCAAGTATACGAAAGTATTAGTAAAACGATTTGGTATTGAGTCTGGTCGAACACATCACACACCTATGAGTACCACTCTTAAGTTATCCAAGGACATATGGAAAATGTGAGGATCAACACCTGTATCATAGCATGATTGGGAGTTTACTTTATCTCATAGCGGGCCGGCAGGATATAACATTTAGTGTGGGAGAATGCGGTAGGTTTCAGGCCGACCCAAAAGAATCACATATAACCACTGTGAAAAGAATTATCAGATAAGTGGCTGGGACCAAAAATTTTGGCATTTGGTACTCGTTTGACACATCAACCACATTATTGGGTACTCAGATGCTAACTGGGCTGGAAATACAGACGATAGAAAGTCGACTAGCGGCAAATGTTTTTATATAGGGAGCTGCTTGGTGTCTTGGCACAATAAAAAGTAGAATTCCATTTCATTATCCGCCACCAAAGCTAAATATATTGCAGCAGGTAGCTGTTGCTCCCAACTTTTGTGGATGAAACAAATGTTGATGGATTATAGAATTGAGCAAAATACAATGACATTGTTTTGTGATAATACTAGTATCATAAACGTCTCTAAAAATCTAGTGCAACACTTGAGAACAAAGCACATAGATATCCGACATCATTTCATTCACGAACTTGTTGAAGAACATATCATATCGTTGGAATATGTGCCCACTGAAAAGAAATTAGTTGATATATTGAATAAACCCCTGGAAGCAATTAGATTTAGAGATCTCCAAAAGTCCATTGAGATATGCACTACATAGGTAATTATCAGCTTGAAGGGCATCATTGACATATCCGGGGAATTATATCCTCAATTTGAATTTTGATTTTATTTTGTTTACTTTTTATTTTTTATTTTATTTATTTTTAGGTGTCCTAGTTTGAGTGTACAATTTCAAATATTAAAGATATATTCTTATGTACATCTCATATCCAAAGTCAAATCATACAAAATTTGAAAACACACAGTTGTCTATTTGACTTCGATGGGACCTTCGACATCGAAGGAGCGTCCATGTCATCAAACTATTGATGATATCGATAAAAGGGGTTTGCACGGTTTCATTTTAAATAATGGATTTTGTTTCCTCTTCTGTTTAAAACTTCTCCTGTGTTGTCCCACTGGTTTTTCAAGCTCTCCAAGCCCTCCATTTCATAGATTTGCTCGAAGAATCACTTTGTTGTCCTTAGGTCTCGCTCATTTTCAAGTGGTAAGTTGCCATTTCATTATTTTTTATTTCAATTAAATCCTTCAAATTAGTGTCTTATAGATTTCCACCTCCTCATCTAACTATATTATCCTTCAATTCTTCGATTTTCATATTTTCAAATCATGCCTAAGGATAAAGGCAAAGCTCCCGCAACAAGCGAACCTTCTCGACCCACTATTTTCAAGAAGCTCACCTCGCGTTGGGCTGAGAGGGCTAGATATCAAACTCTGTCACCATCACCATTACGTACACCATCTGTTCGGAAAGTTATTCTTGAGAGAAATGTGGACATTCCTAGTGTACAACCATATGGCGTTAACTCCATGTTAGCTGTAATTGGGTGGGAGAATGTATTAAATTTTGGTGGCATGACATGCACCATTATGGTCTATTAGTTTTTATCACAGAGTTAGAGTCCCAAACTCCACCTGCCATCCATAGACTTTGACATAGGACAATCAATTATCAAGATCACACCAGGGTGCATCACGATGCTGATTAGTGCTCCATTGTCCTACGCAACTCAGTCGAATCACAATCTTGCCTCCCTCATAGTTTAGTATATGATGACCAAGTTTTATGTAATGGAAAGAGCGAATTGTGGGTTCAAGGTAATGCATTGCACTCATCCCACATGTTGAGTCAATTCACAGTTCTTCCCTGAATTTTCTCCACAAATGTCTACCATAGGGGCACGAATAGAGTTTACTACTCCCTGTTCATGATGGATATTTTCTACAACGTTGGGACAGAAATCCGCCTATGCCTTCCTACCATCATTTTGCATTAGATACCGATGTTAGTCAGGGGGAGCAGACCCACTCACCTCCCCTTTGGTCACCTCATCTGTTTCTTAGCTTAGGACTGCGGCTTCTCTCCTACATCCTATGCACCCATGCCGGCGCCTCACATCATACATGAAAACCTCAAGAGGATGCAGTTATTGCCACCTCCAGCAGCCCCTTCCAAGACAGATGCACTAGTTGTTGCCGCCACCGAAGTTGGGCAAATGATTACCGGAGCGACTCAAATGTAGGAGCCTTCTATACATGCCACTCTAGATTCTGTTGTCACCAGACGTTACATGATGCAGCAGGATCGCCTTTACTTATTACTGACAAAGTAGACGCATTAGGGGAACATCTCTTGAGGAAGGAGGAGCGCCTGTCACGTTTAGAGCAGATGGTCCAATCGCTCTATCATATAGCGTAGGAGATAGTCACTCTTTTATCATGTCACCACGATTGTGTGGTTCCACCAGGGTCAGGAGCAGACAATTAGATGTGTGTTTACTTTTTATAAAAAAAAAATTGTAGTCTCACCATATAGTTTAAGAGTCTCTTTTTTATTGATCCGAGATCGGAGGATACATGTATGGGATATTTTGGATATTTTGTATTGGCTATTTTGGATATCATCATTTTGTGAATGAATACTTTTTTTAATTACTTATATCAAATATATTTCTTCATGCTTCACATTATTATGTTTATATGGCTATGTTGTTTTCCCTTGTTTGATGGATTATAATCATATTTTCAAGTTCAGTGATAAATCATGCCTTTACTACTAACCTTTGCCAATCACTGACAAAAATGGGAAGAAACATACTCCCACTAAATGTTTTGGTTATCTTTTTAAAAACATTGGTGTTGTAGAAAGTGAGGGGAGCATTGAAGAAGTCATTATGAAAGTGTCTTGTGTTTCTTGTAAATCATGTAAATTTATCTATAAGACAAGTGATGTCTATGTTTATTGAGTTATATAGGCATTTGTTAGGTTTTATCACATAATTGAAAAAAGAGAAGATTGTAAGTACCCTAGTTTGTCTATTAGCGTAAGTTATAAGTATTAGAGTCAGGAGAGCCCCAAAGAAAAATCAAGAATGAAGACTTTAGGATTGAAGGCTTTCGATTCAAGATAAGGTAAGGAAATTGCAAATACCTCGTCAAAGCCTATACCAAAACCCACCAAACAAAACTCTATATCTAGCTTATACTTTTTAAGAAAAAATATTTTAAAATATGCTAGTGAGTTAAGTGGATAAAATTCTATATAAAAGAAACATATTAAAAAACATACATCTTCGTTGGCATCGAAGTCCCATCGAACTTCCTTCGATAACATCGAAGATAGCTCAATGGCATCGAGCTCAGAGCACAAACTGTCCGGCAACAAAAAGTTTATATTCTGGATTTTCTCGATGCCATTGAAGGATTCTTCAATGGCATCGAACATATCTTTGATGACATTGAACATATGCTCAAACTGTCCAACAACTTAAAGTTAAATTCCTAGAATTTCACGAAGACATCAAATTTCCTTTGATGACATCGAAGGGACCTTTGATGACATCGAAGATCATCTCAATGCATCGAACTTGGACTCTAAAATTTTCCAACAAACTCAGGTCGAAATTTTGGATTTTCTTGATAACATTAAGCAAGCCTTTGATGGCATCGAAGGACCTCTTTGATGACATCAAATGAGAAGCAGAAACTGTACAACGAGATTTTAAATATAATTTAGAATTTATCAATGACATTAATGTTCATAAGATAATATCTAAGGGACACTTTGATGCCATCGAATACCACTCGATGACATTGAATCTGACAGATTTCTATCCATTTTTTAACCATTGTAAATCTTCTTTACATATACGAAAGAAGGGTTTCTTGGCAATTTGATGAGTAATTGAGAGAGCCTTGTGTGAGTGAATACCCATAGTTATTATCAATCTTCCCAAAGCTCTCTTTCCTCATGGAGTTCATCATTCAATCCTTGTCTTAAAGACAATCATTAAAGTATTCAAAGCGTGGATTGAACAATGAACTCTAGCATTCGTTGATGCTCTAACAACTACACTTGTTGGTAAATCTTTATGCTAGATAGCATTGAATGCTTATCCATGGAGATCCTTAACTAGTTCATAAAGACTCATCTATACTTAGTAAAGATTCACCAAACCTATGACCCAGCAACCTCGATATCTTCAATGACACATCATCATGCAGTTGTAATACAAGGGAGCTAAAGATCCTTCATAATTCGAGAAGATCTTCATTAACGTGCTTAATGGGGCTCATCTACTTTTAGGTAAGAAAGTATTTTGAGTCCACAGTTTTTAAAAACCATTCTTTGTGTAGGTTTGGGTTTCAAAGTTTGAACTTCCAAACTCAACAAGTCCTTGTGTAGGTCTCTGACGGGAGAGTACATTTTTATTGTCCTTTTGTAGGACTTAGTAAGACCTTGTGTAGGTCATCGACATGAAAAACATAGACCTTGTGTTTGTTGTGAAAGTTTATGGTGAACATGATTTAAAACAATCTGAATAGTGAAATCCGACGCTTTAGGAGAGAGTGGGTCAGCTGGAAGTGGAGTAGGCATGTAGCAGAGCCACTATACATCATGTACATTGTGGTGAATGATTTAAATCTTTATTTGTTATGTTTAACTGAACAATATACTCTGTTTATTTTCTGTAGCAAACATGTTTGATAAAATGGCTGAGTGATCATTTTTATTAAGTAGATTTTGTTCAGCACTTCCTCTCGCTTATATTCCTTTACATATGTATTTAGAAGTAAGTGCTTGCAAATTGTTTAGTTAAAATTTGAAAAGTCCTATTCACCCCCATCTAGGATATTAGGCATATCTTCAAGTTTTGCTTGTAGCGGTAAAGATGTAATTTCACTTTTTTCCACCAACTACTCTCATGTTACATATGTTGCATATATTAAATACATTATGGACAATATAGAATTTAGGTTGGGAGCGGGTTTCCATAGGAAAATTTTTTAAAAATTGAGCTAACATTTTTAAAAAAGTTTAAATTTAAAACAAAAATTAAAAGATGATTATTGTAATTTTAGTTAGTTTCAGGAGATAAATCTGAGAGTTAGTATTGGGTAATTTTTAAGCCTAGATTCTAGTTGCTTAATGGATTATAAGATTAAGTTCATTTTAATAATATTTAATTGATTTTCTTTAACATTAATTAGGTCATTAATATAGCATATCATAGCTTACGCGTTAGACTTTATTTGGATACTAAATTGTTGAAGCGATGATTATTGAGAACGTTAAGAATCAAGCTTGTGGAATTTGTCTATCATGATCATTGATAAAAAAGTTTTTTTAAAAAAAGAGTATTACCCATCTAAAATAATAGTTGTCGAAAGAGTTACATATTAAATTGTCCCTGAAAAAACTGTTTGGTGTAAAAAAAATGGTGAATGTATGGACTGAGAAAAAAAAATTGTAAATGAGAAATAGAGTGAAAGTCATCGATAACAAAAATTAAGAGCTGGAAAGAGTAAAGTATTGATGTTATGCCCCATACTCGGAAACCGGGCTCACAAAATTCCCAATCGCCGAATCCAGCGCCAGCAGCCTTCGTAGTACCCCATTCTCGGCTCCTGACACCCATATACCAGGTTCCGATCTTGGGATCCTACAAGGAGGAATTTAAACATAAATTTGTTTCATAAGAAGCATAACCACAAGCATAACCCACAAACAACAACCAACAACATCACATATCGATTATAATAAAACATTTTGAGTACAATGCATAAGGAAAATATAATGTCGATATCAAAGGCTCCAGAAACTCAGTGGCACGCTCCTGACTCAGTGCTGCTATGGCGTCCTAGCATCACCTGCATGCAACGATCGTGCATAAGCTTATAGAAAGCTTAGAGGGTGGTGTAAGTGTGTGCACAAGGTAAGTGCCAAGTATGCAATATCAGAGTAATGCGGAAACATGCCGTTAAGTCCATGAATGCTATCAGCCGTACCAAGGCTATGCGATGCAAGGCCTACATGGCCAATGTCATATGCGAGATGCAACTCAAGCATACCAATCCTCATCTGAATCCATATAACAATACAACTCATCTCTGGAATATCATCAGGGTCTAATACACTCTACACCATATTGTCTCCCCAATTGGACGTACAATGTAAGACCCTATCCATTTCGTACCATTTTCTATGCATATGTGCATGATGATCGATGCCTTTAGCCAAACCAAGACTAGCCGTGCATAGTGCACACCCGACTGACGGGAACTCTAAGGCTTCAAAATTGACTTCATATCGATCGCCCCATCTTCGCGATCGCATAGGTACCACCAGTGCGTCTATACGACCCTTAATTAGTGAGATATGCTATGAAGAATCGTTAGTGTATCATGTGCGCATGGCATCATATACTCCATTCCACACATGTGCACAACATATGCCATGCACACATGCACATGCCACACATGGGTGAGAGAATCTCTACCCATGTGTGTGATGTCACCCTCCCATGTCCCCAAAGTCAACTTCTCTCCATACCATACCCTATACATGACATCATCACACCATGCCATCCCATGCCCCTTTAATCCACCATTAATTCTTAATCATGCACAATTTTCCATAATCCTAGCCTAAGCTAACATTATTCATATTAACCTAACCTAACCGCATTTTTATCCATTTCTCTACAAATGGTCCTCCATCCCTTAATATTTTCACCATTTTCTATAATAAGGAGAGAGAGAGAGAGAGAGAGAGAGAGAGAGAGAGCGAGAGGGGAGTGATCTTGGTGGGCCATTAACTCCATCAATCCCATCCCTTCCATCCATCTCAACCATCCATCTAGTCTATCAAGGTGAATACACCCCCTCCACTCTTATGGTTTGTTTTATTTCTTAATTATTTGGATGATTAATTATGGTGATGATGTGATGATAATGATAATGAGATGGAATAGGGACTCATGAACCATGGCCCCCACCATTGCATTTGGATGCAATCTGAACCATTCATAGAACTATGCCTATTTGGATGAAGGAAATATTCAAAAATGTTATAGGCTCAGTGATCAGGTGGACCACACTGTATGAAACTGTGTGATTGAAAACCTCACCGTTTAAAAACTTCCAAAGGTCCACCAAGCCATTGATTTAATAATAATGATAATAATAATAATAATAATAATAATAATAATAATAATAATAAAAAATAAATAAATAAGAGAAGAGTGAGTGGACACTGCTGCCAGCGTCCCAGCTGCTTTAAAGCAAGGGAGGGGCAGTGAGACCACAACAGGCCCCACCAATGATGTATGTATTTAATCCATGTCGTCCATTCGATTCCCTAGCTCATTTTAGGCATTAAGCGAAAAAATGAAGCCAATCCAAATCTCTGGTAGGCCACACCATCAAACAGATCGTATTAATGGTAATAAACCATTAGGGCCCGCTGTGATGTTTCTGTGCACTAAAAAATGCTAAATATTGGGCTTGTTAGGTCTGTCACGAGTCATAGAATCTAACAGATGGGGTGGATCATCCTGATGTGGGCCCCACCTATGAAAAACCTTAGGAAAATAAAAAAAAAGTAAATGGAGTGTTGGACGCTGTTACTGCTAGTGTCCTGCTACTTGGATAGGCAGGGACCGTGGGTCTCACCACAGGTCCCGCCGTGATGTATATCGAACATTTACCCTGTGCATTTGATGGGTCCCCTTTAGAAATTGGGATACCCCAAAAATTAGTCATACATGGAACTAAGGTGGCCCACACCATCTAAAAATATATGAAGCTAGACAAATCGGCAAGATTTGTGGGTTTGATCATGAGGTATGTCTTATATCCAAATCATCCATCCATTTGGCTAACTCATCTTAAGGCTTGAGAAGAAAAATAAGACAGATCTAACAATCAAGTGGTCCACACTACAAAAGCAGCAAGGGATTAAACGTCTACCAATGGAACTCTTTTTGGGCCACAGAAGTTTTGGACCAATATGAAATTTGTTTTTCCTCTTAATTCAGGTCATCATGACCTTATGAATAGATTGAATGGAAAATAAACATTATGGTGTGCCTTGTGAATTGTTTAACGGTGAAATCATTATCTCCACTACCATTTGTGGTATGGTCCAGATAATCTTTGGATATGATTCATGTTTTTTTGGATAATGCTCCATAATGATCTCTAAAAATAGATGAATGGTGTAGATATAATAAATACATCACTTTTGGACCCATGTAACTTTGATCTCCTTGAATTGTTCATACAAGTTGGAGCTCAAGCATATAAAAGCACTTGTTGGGGTCCACCTGAAATTTGGATGTATCTGAAACTTGGTCTGACCCCTCATCCAAGTGGGACACACATAATGGATAGGCTGGATTCATGAACCACATCTTAATTGGCCCAACAAATGATTATGAATATTTAATGGAGGGTAACCCTCTCAACTTGTGTGTGGTATGGCCCACCTTGATGTAGGTATTATGTCACTTAATCCACCACCACTATGAAATGATGTATATTTAAGATCCTCACTGTTTATCTAATTTATCAACCCTTTTGATTGTATGTTACTAAGAATCAAGCCCATCCAATGATTAGACAGCCGTACGTTTTGAAATAATGAAAATTGAACTCTCATCACTGAAATTTTGTTATGGGCCATCCTGATGATGTATTAGATATTCAACCCATCCAACCCATGTACCGTGTCCCCTTCAGGACATTGTCCCAAAGATCAGTCAATCCAACCTGAAATGGACCATACAATACAAGGTTGTGAGAATGAATGCCTAACCATTGAATCCAACCTAAGACCACCATGGTGTATCTATTTAATCTATGCGGACCATCCACTTCCTCATATCATTTTAGGATTTGGACTAAAATCAAAGCAGACCTAAGTCTTAAGTGGGTTACAGACAACTTAACCTTATGGGAAAGCCCTATGAGCTCCACTGCAAAGAACCCATTGTAAATTCCATTGATGTGTGGGCCCAAGAATGTTGAGGACCATTTTGAGAGGTCATGTGGGCCTATCAGTGGTAGCCTTTGTTCGGCCAACCATTGGCCCTCTTCGGTAAGAGTTTGCGATCTCCACGTGTTGAATGTATGCTATCTTGAATCATGTGAAATTGTATTGTGTGTATATCCCTTCACCACTTGGCATGTGATACAAGTTGTATTGTGTTGTTGCCCTAGATTACCTAATTATATAACGAGTGCACATCCCTTCACCACTTGGCACTTTGGTTAGAGTGTGGCCCTAAGTAGTAGGATCATATGACATATGTTTAAACCCACAAACATGTTCAATTATAACAAATATGTAGACTCTAGTGCTGTGAGGATGTGATATACGTGTTTGGCCCCTTAATCATGTGGGCATGTGACGTATGTATAGCCACTTAATCATATGCAATTGTAGAGTATATGTAGTCGTCTAACTGTATGATTGCAAAATGTATACAAGGCCAACCAACTACATGAAGTCAGGTGGCATTAGTGACCATCCAATGATATGACCACATGCTTACGGGCATAGTCATGGTCACCTAAACAATGAACAATTAGGTTGTACGTGCCGATTTTGTTAGTCATGAGAATTATGATATAGGTTAGATTATACAATTTGATAATGGAGTGGTCCTCAATTCGGTGTCATGCGACATAAATACAACCCTTACATTATGCTCATAGGTGAGGCAGATGCGGGGACAACTAAACTATATTTGATGTGATGGAAGCTAGTTCTTGGCCTCTTGATCATATGATAACGAATCTAAGTCATTCTCCGTATGAAGTATTGGGCGGTCATTGTTTAAGAGTTAGTGTAACCGAGTATGGTGGGTATGCTTGTGATTGTGCCTTGGATGCTTTGAGATGCGGTCACTAGACCATGATACTGATTATATGTCCACTCAACTAAGTGAAATTATGACATCGACAACCTGACCATGTGAGAGCTTAATAAAGTGGTTGCCCATGGATGTATGAGTTATGGTGTAGTAAAAATAAGTAACCACGCGACATTAAATCCTTTATTATAGCAAGTAGAGTGACATTTGTGTGGCCATTCAACCATATGGACTTCTGATATGGAGTGGCCATAAGACCATGTGGGTATATGAGAATTATGTGATTACTCAGACTCGTGCACTATGCTGATGATGTAACCTCTTTAGTATGTGAACTTAGGATGTGTGTCAGATTAATTATGGACCCTACCGTGATGTAAGTATTGCATATTTAACCATTTATCCATTAGGCTAGCTAAATCTAGAACATGATTCCAAAATGACATAGATCCAATTCCTAAATAAGTCAGACGATATGAAATAGTGTTAATTGAACGTGTAACTTTCGAACACTTGTGAACCCACTTAATGTACATATTTTATCCGCACTGTTCATTTGTTTTGTCAGCCAAACAGTTCGATCATGGAGCCCGTTGACGTGTGCCTTGTACATCTGAACCGTTCTTCCATGTACTACCTTAATGTATGTGAGTTACCTATACCATCTACTTGTTGGAACCCACCGTAATGTTTTTGTGTGGACCCATCTACTTGCAGTACCACTTGGAAGTAGGACCCACTACATTGTTTGAGATAAACCCACGTCATCCAACCGTGACTAACTCTTTTGTATATATTATATACCCAAGTCGTTCAACTTAGGGCTCACTATATCTTATGAGCTTTACCTGTGCCTTCCAAACCATTGTAGAACTACTATGATAATTATTTGCAAATCCAACCTACTAACAACCCACTTGAAGGTGAAGTCCACTACATTATATGAGTTTCACCAGCACTATCCATCTTGTGGCTCATTTACTATATGTTATATCTATGCCTTTCATCTTAGCACCACTTGGTGCATGTACTTTGCGTCACCACCACTCATTAACAATAAGGCCCAGTTAGGGTATAAACATGTGGTCCCAATAGAATAAAATCATGTCGGGCCAAAGCCGCTAATGGAATATGACAAAGGATATGGTGTAATTCTGAATACAATAAATGCTCATGATTATGATAACTATGGATGATATAAGTGATGTTGTGATTATGATTAATAGAAGTATGTGATTTAATTTTTGATTGATGTTGTTCCACTTCCTATCATACTAAATTCATTTACTTAACCATGTTGATATGATCATACTCATGCACCATGGAATGATGGTATGTTCAAGTGTACTTCAATACATTTGTTCATGTGTAAGATATGTCCTCATCAGTTTAGTCACGTGACTAAGGAATGATATAGTTGATAGTGGCACATGATGATTATATGTCATTTTTGGCTTAAAGGTTAAGCAGACCTTAAACTCATAGCATTATATGCATACCACATGCCCTTGAATGTATGCCTTATCATAATTGCTTAAATATGTGCATAATCATGACATATATGATGATCAAAATACCACAGTCATGCCGTATAACATGAGTTAGATCTTGACGATGAAATGTGCATCTATGATGATGACTTGGGTTATCCCTGAAAATGAACAGGACTCAAAAGTGTGAAAATAGTAAGGGATGATGTGCCCCTTAGGTTGAAAGCCCATAAACCCCGATGCTAGCTAGGGATACCTCACCGTCGGGCCGAGTGGATACATTGGTCATGGATTTGACTCCCATTGATGAGGTCGGGTTGAGAAGAGGTGGCTCCAACCTACTTAAGGGGTGAGGTGCAAACTGGGACCGATCTGACTAGCTGGCGAGGAGAAGCGCATACAAGGTCCGCTATTAGTATACCAAATGGAGGTTGTAACCCCATTGGTGGGTAATGAGGTCGATTGCTGGTGTCTGGTGCATGGGTGTTGATTATGGTGTTTTCTCGAGATATACAGTTATGATATGGCATGATAATATGATGATGATGATGTGATTACGGATGCGCGTAATATGGTTATGGCTGTGGTATAGGAGAAATGAAAATATGACTTGGTGATGCTTGTAGCATTGACTTGGAGTATTACTATAATGCATATGCATTGCATTGGCATTAGCATCATACCTTACGTACTACACGCCTTTCACCATACATGATTTCTTCATGGCATATTTATCTTGCTTGCATGTAGGACACACTACACACACGTGTACTCACTAGGCTTTTTGCCTAAGCTTCTTATTTACCATTCTTTTTCTGGGCAGGAGCAGCTTGGAAGACTTAGCTTTCTCGATGCATTATATCTATTTTTCGTTTTTGAAATGCTGACGTTGTGTACCTTTTGGAAAGCATTATATTCGTAACCATCTAGATTTATAATGGAGAGTGTTGCTTCGTATTTTGATCATAGATCTTCATGCTCAAGTATTATTATATGTATATAAAAAAAAATTCAGTAAAAAAATCTTCCTTGTGGTGCGCCGAACTCGGGACTTGGTGTATGAAAGTCGAGTGCCGGATTCGGGGCATTACGAAAGCTGTCTATTCTCAGATTTGGGGCATGACAGTAGATGGTATTAGAGCATAAGATTTGGGATCACTTACGAGCAAAGTAATTGAAAAGCATGGAAGAATTTAAACTAGGTCCCCCATAGTGATTGATCGAAAACCTAGATGTTATTAGTACCCCTGATTTGTATGAATATAGAGACATGAATCTAGGATTCTCGGTTTGAGAACTTAGTCAAAACAGGGTTCCCTACTAAAGAACCTAGAAACTATACTTAGCACCCAGGCATGAGGCAGATGGACATGAGCAATACCCTCTAGTGTTTGATGGATGATTGTTTGGTATATATGATGATATGTATGTTTGGCTTTCCATGTTATGAGTTTGATAATGTGTTAATGATTAGAAATTTCGAGGACAAAATTTTTATTAGGAGGGCAGATTGTAAGACCCTATCCATTCCGTACCATTTTATATGCCTATGTGTATGATGATCGACACCTTTAGCCAAACCTGGACTAGCCATGTATAGGGCACACCTAACTGACCGAAACTCTAAGGCTTTAAAACTGATTTCATATCGACCGCCCCATTGCTGTGATCGCGTAGGTACCACCCACATATCTATATGACGCTCCGTTAGTGAGATGCGCCACGAAGAATCGTTAGTGTATCATGTGTGCATGGTGCCATATACTCCATTCCACACACGTGCACAACACATGTCATGCACACATGCACATGCCACACATGGGTGAGAGAATCTCTACCCATGTGTGTGATGTCACCCTCCCATGTTATCCCTCTCTCATGTGCTCCCCAAAGTCAACTTCTCTCCATACCATACCCTATACATGACATCATCACACCATGTCATCCCGTGCCCATTTAATCCACCATTAATTCTTAATCATGCACAATTTCCCATAATCCTAGCTTAAGCTAACATTAATCATATTAACCTAACCTAATCGCATTTTTATCCATTTCTCTACAAATAGTCCTCCATCCCTTAGTATTTTCACCATTTTCTACAATAAGGAGAGGGAGGGAGAGAGAGAGAGAGAGAGAGAGAGGAGTGATCTTGGTGGGCCATTAACTCCATCAATCCCATCCCTTCCATCCATCTCAACCATCCATCTAGTGCATCAAGGTGAGTACACCCCCTCCACTCTTATGGTTTGTTTTATTTCTTAATTATTTGGATGATTAATTGTGGTGATGATGTGATAATAATGATAATGATGATGGAATTAGGACTCATTAACCATGGCCCCCACCATTGCATTTGGATGCAATCTGAACCACAGAACTATGCCTATTTGGATGAAGGAAATATTCAAAAACGTTATAGTCTCAGTGATAAGGTGGACCACACTGTATAAAACAGTGTGATTGAAAACCTCACCGTTAAAAAACTTCCAAAGGTCCACCAAGCCATTGATTTAATAATAATAATAATAAATAAATTAATAAGAGAAGAGAGAGTGGACACTGTTGCCTGCGTCCAGAGGATGCTGCAGCAAGCAGCGTCCCAGCTGCTTTAAAGCAAGGGAGGGGCAGTGATACCACAACAAGCCCCACCAATGATGTATCTATTTAATCCATGCCATCCATCCGATTCCCCAGCTCGTTTTAGGCATTGAGCCGAAAAAGAAGCTAATCTAAATCTCTAGTAGGCCACACCATCAAAGAGATCGTATTAATGGTAATAAATTGTTAGGGCTCGTTGTGATGTTTCTGTGTGCCAAAAATTGCTGAATATTGGGGTTATTGGGTCTGTCACGAGTCATAGAATCTAACAGATGGGGTGGATCATCCTTATGTAAGCCCCACCTATGAAAAACCTTAGGAAAACAAAAAAAAATAGCAAAGGGGGTGTTGGACGCTGTTGCTGCCAACGTCTAGAGGACGCTGCAGCAAGCAGCATTTTGCTGCTTGCATAGGTAGGGACTGTGGGTCTCGCCATAGGTCCCACCATGATGTATATCTAACATCTACACCGTGCATTTGATGGGTCCCCTTTAGAAATTGGGATACCCCAAAAATCAGTCGTCCATGGAACTCATGTGGCCCACACCATCTAAAAATAAACGAAGCTAGACAAATCAGCAAGATTTGTGGGTTTGATCATGAGGTATGTCTTATATCCAAACCGTCCATCCATTTGGTGAACTCGTCTTAAGATTTGAGAAGAAAAATAAGACAGATCTAATTATCAAGTGGTCCACACTACAAAAGCAGCAGGGGATTAAATGTCTACCATTGGAACCCTTTTTGGGTCACAGAAGTTTTGGAACAATATGAAATATGTTTTTCCTCTTAATTCAGGTCATTGTGACCTTATGAACAGGTTGAATGAAAAATAAACATTATGGTGTGCCCTGTGAATTGTTTAACGATGAAATCATTATCTCTACTGCTATTTGTGGTATGGTCCAGATAATCTTTGGATATGATTCATTTTTAATTTTTTTTGGATAATGCTTTATAATGATCTCTAAAAATAGATAAATACATCACTTTCGGACCCATGTAACTTTGATCTCCTTGAACCATTCATACAACTTGAAGCTCGAGCATATAAAAGCACTTGTTAGGGTCCACCTTAAATTTGGATGTATCTGAAACTTGGTCTGACCCCTCATCCAAGTGGGACACACATAATGGATGGGTTGAATTCATGAACCACATCTTTGAGGGCCCAACAAATGATTATGAATATTTAATGGAGGGTAACCCTCTCAACTTTTGTGTGGTATGGCCCACTTTGATGTAGGTATTATGCCACTTAATCCACCATGGCTATGAAATGATGTATATTTAAGATCCTCACCGTTTATCTAATTTATCAACCCTTTTGATGGTGTGTTACCAAGAATCAGGCCCATCCAATGATTAAACAGCCGTACATTTTGAAATAATGCAAATTGAACTCTCATCACCGAAAATTTATTATGTGCCATCCTAATGATGTATTAGATATTCAACCCATCCAGCCCATGTACCGGGTCCCCTTTAGGCCATTGTCCCAAAGATTAGTGAATCCAACTTGAAATGGACCATACAATACAAGGCTATGAGAATGAATGCCTAATTATTGAATCCAACCTAAGACCACCATGGTGTATCTATTTAATCCATGTGAACCATCCACTTCCTCATATCATTTCAGGATTTGGACTAAAATCAAAGGAGACCTAAGTCTTAAGTGGGTTACACATAACTTAACCTCATGGGAAAGCCCTATGAGCTCCACTGCATAAAACCCATTGTAAATTCCATTGATGTATGGGCCCAAGAATGTTAAGGCCCATTTTGAGTGAATGCCATATGGGCCCATTAGTGGTAGCCTTTATTAGGCCAACCATTGGCCCTCTTCAGTACGAGTTTGTGATCTTCATGTGTTGATTGTATGATATCTTGAATCATGTGAAATTGTGTTGTGTGTATAGCCCTTCACCACTTGGCATGTGATATAGGTTGTATTGTGTTGCTGCCCTAGATTACCTAATTATATAACGAGTGCACAACCCTTCACCACTTGGCACTTTGGTTAGAGTGTGGCCCTAAGTAGTAGGATCATATGACATGTGTTTAAACCCATAAACATGTTCAATTATAAAAAATATGTAAACTCTAATGGTGTGAGGATGTGATATATGTGTTTGGCCCCTTAATCATGTGGGCATGTGACATATGTATGGCCACCTAATCATATGTAATTGTGGAGTATATGTAGTCGTCTAACCGTATGTTTGCAAAATGCACACAAGGCCAACGAACTACATGAAGTCAGGTGGCATTGGTGACCATCTAATGATATGACCACGTGCTTATGGGCATAGCCATGGTTACCTAAACCATGAACAATCGGGTTGTACGTGCATATTTTCTTAGTCATGAGAATTATGATATAGGTTAGATTATACAACTTGATAATGGAGTGGCCTTCAATTCAGTGTCATGCGACATAAATACAACCCTCACATTATGCCCATAGGTGAGGCAGATGCAGGGACCACTAAACTATATCTGATGTGATGGAAGCTAGTTCTTGGTCTCTTAATCATATGACGCCGAATCTGAGTCATTCTCCGTATGACGTATTGGGCGGTCATAGTTTAAGAGTTAGTGTAACGTAATGTAACCGGGTATGGTGGGTATGCTTATGATTGTGCCTTGGATGCTTTGAGATGCAGTCACTAGACCATGATACTAATTATATGTCCACTCAACTAAGTCAAATTATGGCATTGACAACCTGACCATGTGAGAGCTTAATAAAGTGGTTGCCCATAGATGTATGAGTTATGGTGTAGTAAAAATAAGTAAACATGTGACCTTAAATCCTTTATTATGGCAAGTAAAGTGACATTTGTGTGGCCACTCAACTATGTGGACTTCTGATAATTGAGTGGCCATAGGACCAGGTGGGCATATGAGAATTGTGTGATTACTCACTCGTGGATTATGCTGATGGTGTAACCTCTTCGGCATGTGAACTTCGGACGTGTGTCAGATTGCTTATGGAACCTACCTTGGTGTAAGTATTGCATATTTCACCATTTATCCATTACGCTAGCTAATTCTAAAACATGATTCCAAAATGACCTAGATCCAATTCCTAAATAAGTCAGACGATATGAAATAGTGTTAATTGAACGTATAACTTTCGAATACTTGTGAACCCACTCAATGTATGTATTTTATCTGCACTGCTCAATTGTTTTGCCAACCAAATAGTTCGATCATGCAGCCCACTGACGTGTGCCTTGTACATCTGAACTACTCTTCCTTTTATTACCTTAATGTATGTGAGTTACCTATACCATCTACTTGTTGAGACCTACCATAATGTTTGTGTGTGGACCCATCTGCTTGCAATACCACTTGGAAGTAGGACCCACTACGTTGTATGAAATAAACCCATGTCATCCAACCGTGATTAACTCTTATGTGTATATTATATACCCAAGCCGTTCAACTTAGGGCTTACTATATCTTATGAGGTTTACCTATGACTTTCAAACCATTATACAATTACTATGATAATTATTTGCAAATCCAACCTACTAACAACCCACTTGAAGGTGAAGTCCACTACATTATATGAGTTTCACCAGCACTATCCATCTTGTGGCTCATTTACTATATGTTATATCTATGCCTTTCATCTTATAACCACTTGGTGCATGTACTTTGTATCACCACCACTCATTAACCATAAGGCCCAGTTAGGGTATAAACATGTGGTCCCAATAGAATAAAATCATGTCGGGCCAAAGCCGCTAATGGAATATCTATCTTGCAAAGGATATGGTGTAATTTTGAATACAATTAATGCTCTTGATTATGATAGCTATGGATGATATTAGTGATGTTAGTGATTATGGTTAATAAAAGTATGTGATTTAATATCTTGATTAATGTTGTTCCACTTCCTAGCATACTAAATTCATCTACTTAACTATTTTGATATTGATCATACTCATGCACCATGGAATGATGGTATGTGCAAATGTACTTCAATACATGTGTTCATGTGTAATATATGTCCTCTTTAGTAAGTCACATGACCATGGATTGATATAGGTGATAGTGGCACATGGTGATTATATCATTTTTGGCTTAAAGGTTAAGCAGACCCTAAACTCATGGCATTATATGCATGTCAAGAACCCTTGAACGTATGCCTTATCATAATTGCTTGAATTCATACATAATCATGACATACATGATGATCTAAATACCACAGTCGTGCTGTATAACATTAGTTGGATCTTGACGATGAAATGTGCATCTATAATGATAACTTGGGTTATCCCTGAAAATGAACGGGACTTCGGAAGTGTGGAAATAGTAGGGGATGATGTGCCTCTTGGGTTGAAAGCCCCTAAACCCCAATGCTAGCTAGGGAGACCTCACAATCGGGCCGAGTGGATACATGGGTCATAGATTTGACTCCCACTGACGAGATCAGGTTGAGAACGGGTGGGTACAACTTGCTTAAGGGGTGAGGTGCAAACAAGGACCGGTCTAACTCATTGGCAAGGAGAAGCGCACATGAGGTCCGCTACTAGTATACCAAATAGAGGTTGTAACCCCATTAGTGGGTAGCGAGGTCGATTGCTGGTGTCTGGTGCATTGGTGTCGACCATGGTGCTTTCCCAAAATATACAGTTACGATATGACATGACAATATGATGATGATGATGTGATTACGAATGCGCGTAATATGCTTATGGCTATAGCATAGGAGAAATGAAAATATGACTTGGTGATGATGGTAGCATTGACTTGGAGTATTACTATGATGCATATGCATTGCATTGGCATTGACATCATACCTTACGTACTACCCGCCTTTCACCATACATGATTTCTTCATGGAATATTTATCTTGCTTGCATGTACGGTACACTGCACATACATGTGTACTCACTAGGCTTTTTGCCTAAGCTTCCTATTTTCTATTTTTTTCAGGCCAGGAGTAGCTTGGAAGACTTAGCTTTCTCGATGCATTGTATCTATTTTTCGATTTTGAAATGTTGACGTTATGTACCTTTTGGAAAGCATTGTACTCATAACCATCTGAATTTACAATGGAGAGTGTTGCTTGGTTTTTCATCATGGATCTTCATGCTCAGGTATTATTATATGTATATAAAAAAATTCAGTAAAAAAATCTTCCTTATGGTGCGCCAAACTCGGGACTTGGTGTATGGAAGTCGGGTGTCGGATTCGGGAAATTACGGAAGCTTTCCATTCCTAGATTTGGGGCGTGACACGCAACCATGCAAGTTGAAGAGACCTCATTATCCACTTGGCCAGTAGATAGCCAATATCTACTAGGCATGTTGATAGCAGACCCATTTACGAGCTGGTCAGACTTAACCTAGCCTTGCCTCCTAACCTCGGACAGGTAAGGCCACACCCCCTTCCAACCAAGCACTACATGGTGGGAGATGCGGCCTGATGGTAGTCGGCACTCGTGCGCTCATGCATCCACTCGGTCTCGACGTTGGAGCATCCTCTTGGTACCATAAGGGTTTAGGGACTTTCACTCATGGACATCCATAGCGCCCCAATACTAGTAACAAGTATTTTCAGTATCCAATCCTACCATCCACGTTATGCCTATGGAGGCCACATCTCTGATATTGTTAGGGCATATAGCATGCAAGATGCATGAGTCATGCATCAATCCTGCGCGCACCGTGCGCTCACGTGGGGCAACTTTGTCTCTCAGGAATCCCATAATCAATCTGCCTAATGGCATATGCTATGATCAATCACTCCTCATAACAAACATATAATGATGCACATGGGCATGTATCATAATGCTATGCTAACACATACTTAGTGAGTATACTAACATAGTCGTAATCGATAATCGGCCTATATATAAGGCGAGGTCCATAAAAGGATAGAAAATCTATTCATAACATGAAGATCGGTCCTTAACAGTAGATATACCAAATCTAAGACCACAGATCCTTCCATTTATGGTGATGATGTACTCTCCTCATATCAAGGATGGGCCTAGATGGCCTACTCATATCAAGAATGGGCCTAAGAACAAGGAGTGCGCTTCCTCGCCCGTTCCATCACATGGTAATTTGGGCTTCTTTAGGGCCCAATAAGCACAAGGTGGGCTCTACAAGGCATAATGGAAGCATAATCCATAATGGGGGCCAAACAGTTTGGGTTAGCCCACTAAAGCTAGATGGGTAACACTATGGGGGCTCAAATCAATGAGAATGGGCCTAATAATGGGTCGTAGGGAGGTTCACAACATGGTCATTTAACCACCATTATCCCCTAGAATGCAGCCTGCATGAAATCTAACTTATAATGGGGCCCATGGCCAAAATACTACTTGGAAAATAAATGGACAGCACTCATAACATCTCATACCACATGGTGGGTCTCAAGAAATGGCCCATTGCCTACATACATCAACCTGGACTATAAATGGGGCAGCCCATGGCCCAAAAATATCATGCCAAATGAAAGATACAATACATACATTATAGTGGGCCTCATGGGCAGCCCATGTGCTCCAAAATAAATGCTAAGGTGCATCCAACATCCACCAATGTGGGCCTTATAAGTCAACCCAAAACTAGGCAATTTGGATGGGCAGTAAGGATTCAATCACATACATCATATTGGGCTTACAATCAACCCACAAAGCCCAGCACAATGGATGAGCAACACTAGCATATGGAAAAGCACTAAGGTTGGACGTCCTGCCCATCAGGGCCTACTTGGACGTCCAAAAATCTGGACAGCAAGGCCCTCATACAATCAGATGGTTAGTGGGCAGTACAAGGCATAAACGGGGCCCATAATCTCATTAAAAAAAAACAGGCATAAAGAGTATACAAAACACCACCAATCTGGTGGGCCTCATAACTTCAAACAGTCAACCATATGCAGCAAATTCGGGGCCCTTGCTGGATAGCCAGCCTACTCAACTATCTGGGCTTGCTGGGGTCCAGCAAATGGGTTATCTGGGTAAAACAATTACCTCATGGTAGCCCATAAATATTAGAGTGGGCCTCACCAAATGGAGGCATGGATACAAACACACAAAACATGGTGGGCCTACTACTGGATGGCAAGTCCAGCAATGCCCCAACTAGTCTGGGCGATCCACAAGGGTTTGAACGGCCTGGGCTAAAATACATACTAGCTAGGCCCCAACACTAGATGTCCTACTAGGGGTGGGCCACACAATGGAGGATGGTTTGGATTACAACACATCATCAAGGTGGGCCACAAAGGAGAGGATGGTCAGTGTCACACCCCAAACTCAGAAACTGGGCTCACAAAATTCCCGATTGCCGAATCTGGTGCTGACAGCCTCCGTAGTACCCCATTCTTGGCTCTCAGTATCCATACTCTAGGTTTCAATCCTGTTATCCTACAAGGAGGATTTTTCGATAAGAATTTATTCCATAACAAGCATAACCATAAGCATAACCCACGAAAAATAACCATGATACCATCATAAAATCCACTATGATAAAAAGATTTAAGGTATAATGCGCATAAAGGGAAATCCAATATCAATAATCAAAAGCTCCAAAAGCTCCGCGACACGCTCCTGCTCCTGCTCAGCTATGATCTAGAGTCACCTGCACGCATCAATCGTGCATAAGGTTATAAAAACATAGAGGGTGGTGAAAGTGTGTGCGCAATATAAGTGTCGTGCCCCGAACTCAGAAACTGGGCTCACAAAATTCCTGATCACCAATCCGGCGCCGACAGCCTCCATAGTACCCCATTCTCGGCTCCCGGCATCTATACACTAGGTTCCGATCCTGGGATCCTATAAGGAGGATTTCAAATATGGTTTTAATTCTGTACAAGTATAACCATAAGCATAACCCACAAACAGTAACCACAAGAACAACATCACAAAATCCACTATGATAAAAAATTTTGAGTACAATGCATCTGAAAGGAAATACAAGATAATGCAAATAACAAAAACTCCAAAAGCTCGTCTGCATGCTCTTGCTGATACTATGCTACGACTACGTCCTAGCATCACCTGCATGCATCAATCATGCATAAGCTTATAGAAAACTTAGAGGTGGTATAAGTGTGTGCACAGTATAAGCGTGCTCAAAATGCAAGGTCAGAGTAATGTGGAATCATGCTGATGAGTACATGAATGCAATCAGCCGTACCAAGGCTATGCGGTGCAGGATATGAATGCTATCGGCCATAACATGGCCATGCGATACAAGATACAACTCAAGCATGCCAATCCTCATCATATATCAGTACAGTTCTCATTCTAGATACTCACCAGGGTTCAATACACTCCAAATGGCACTGCCGCTCTCCTAACCGCACAGTCCAAGTGAGCGTAAGAAACCTCACTATCTGCCTGGCCAATATTCTACCAATACCTATCCAGGACGTCGATAGCGGACCCATTCATGAGCTGGTTAAATTCAGCCTAGCATTGCCCTCTACTCTTGAGCAAGTAAGGCCACACCCCTTTCCAATCGACCACGACACAGTGGGAGACACGACCTCCTGGTATTCGGCCCTCGTGCACTTATATATCCACTCAGTCTTGATGTGGAGTCCTCCTCTGGTACCATCGGGTTTAGGAATTTTCACCCAGGGACATCTATGGCACCCCGATGCTTAGTAATAATATTTTCGGTATCCAATCCAGCCACCCACGATGTGTCTGTGGAGGCTATGGCCCTGATGTCGCTAGGGCATACAATAATCACAATCACACAAATGTAAGTGCATGAATCATACTATCAGACATGCAACAATCCTACATGTACTGAGCGCTCATGTGGGGTAACTCCGCCTATCAGGGATCCCATAAACAATCTGCCCGGAGGCATATGCTATAAGCAGTCACTCCTCACATCAGGCATACATATGATGCGTATGACCATGAATCATGGATCTATACTAAACATGTTATGTGGTGATGGGCTCTTCTTAAAACAAAAATGGGCCTAGATGGCCTACGCACTACAGGTATGGGCCTATCAATGGGCCCTATGGAGAGTGACAATGTGGACATTTAACCAACAACATCCTTACAATGTGGACATTAAACCATCATTGCTCCCAAGGCATAGCTTGCTATAAAGGTCAACCCAAAAACCATGGGGAATCACACTACAATGGGCCTTATGTACATCTTATTGGGCCTCAACCCATGGGCCTCATATATATCAAAGTGGGCCTCGACAACGGGCCACAATTACATCAAGATGGGCCTAGTCACATGGTCCTCATATATATCATGAATCATATCAAAAGATTAACTGGACACGCTCCAAATAACAGCGGTGATAATGATTTCCACCATTAAAATTCTTAAGGCCCACCATAGCATTTATTTTCTATCCAATCTGGTCATGGGGCCACACAAACTTAGATTAAAGGAAAAACAATTTCTTAACGATCCAAACTTTTCTGACTATAAAAGTATTTCAATGGTAAAAGCTTAATCCCCACTGCCTTTGTACTGGGTTGTCCACTTGATCCTATATCTGTCTCATTTCTAGTCTCAAGTCGTGAGACAGGCTTTTAAAATGGTTAGACAGTTGGGATGCAACACATACATCATGGTAGGTCCCATAGGGATGGACGACATAGATAAATTACATACCTCATGGTGGGGGTCCCCATTGATGAGAGGTGTGGGCACAATACATACATTAGTGGGTCCCATGTGGGGCCCACCACAATGTCTATTTCCACCCAAATTATGGATAAGATCACACATACATGGGGTCCACTGAAATGTTTATTTCCCACCCATCCTGCTGATAAGGTCAGTGGACCAGGGCCCACCGTACTATTTATTTTTCATCCAACCTGTTCATAAGGTGATGTGCACTAGGGGCCCACCGTGCTGTTTATCTGCCATCCAAACTGTTCATAAGGTCACGTGGACCAGAGGCCCACCGTAATGTTTATTTGTCATCCAAACTATTCACAAGGTCACGTGGACTAGGGGCCCACCGTGCTGTTTATCTGCCAGCCAAACTATTCATAAGGTCACGTGGACCTGGGGTGAGGAAAAACAAATTTCATATTGATCCAACACACCGAGCCCCAAAAAGGGTCTCAATGGCAGACGTTCAATCTTCACTGTTCCCTGTAATGTGGGCCACCCGAGCTTCTCATAGAGCTGATTTTTGGGGGGGCCTCTGTCCCAAAGGGGACCTATCAAATGCACGATGTTGATGATTGGCACTCATCATGGTGGGGCCCACGGCTGGGACCTTGGGTCCCAGCCAGGCTGTTAGTCCGTCAGCGCACAGGCAGCACCTGCGTGCGTTCTGACAGCAATAGTCTCAGCTACTGCACCTGCATGTTTTTTTATTTTACTGTGGTTTTTCACAGGTGGGGCCCACATCAGACAAATCTGCTCCAACCATTGGATCGTACGACTTAAGACCGACCAAATGAGTCCAATATGCAGCCTGTTTTTGGCGAGTAAAAAGATCCAGGTGGTTTTCAATGTTAAACACCACTATTTCCTATGGTATGACCCGCCAAAAAATGGGATCAGCTTCATTTTTTGGCTCAATGCCTAAAATGAGCTGGGGATCGAAATGGACAGCTTGGATTATATACATACATCAAGGTGGGGCCTACATGCGTCGCCCATCGCAAGCCTAGTACACCCCACATCAGTTTACACTTTACTGTTAGCCACCCACCCCTCACGACCATTCACATTTCATGGTGGAGCCATGTCCAGCATCCCTGGACGCTGGACAGCGTTGATACAACACATGCACCATGGAGGGTCCTACATGTACATGGCCCACCATGCATGTATATATGTTTATATATATATATATATATGTATATTAATATAAAATAAGCATAATATATCATATAGCATGTGGGACTTCCCACCATCCCAAAATGGATGGTGGATTTCACCTGAAATGTGGTGGGCCACACCGTTTAATGGATGGAGTAGATTTAACATGATTCGGTGGGGCCCACATCATTCTAGGGGAAAGATAGAGAGAGAGAGAGAGAGAATGACACGTGAAGGGGAGGGACCCCGCCACTATTAGGCCCTCCTAAATACAATGCATACATCAAGTGGGTCCTTAAAGTTGAAAACAACGGTAGATCACCCACCTCTAGGCCTTCTCCTTGCTCCCTCATGTTCCTAAGCTCCTTGCCTTCAACTTTGATAGAGATTGATGGGGTTTTGATGGTGGGGATGAGAGATGAGAGGGTGGGCCACACTTGGCTTGAGAGAGAATGGAATTTTTGGGGTTGCTTAGGAGATTTGAGAAATGAGAGAGAGAGAGAGTGAGGTGATGGGAATGATATGGATGGGATGATGTAAGGAAGGAGATGGGAGGGCATGGTTTAGTTTGAAATATTTGTAAAAGAGTTATAAGTGAGTTTAAAAATTTGTAAAGGGGAATGGTGAGGTGGAGAGAGAGAGTTGACTTGTGGGGAAAGAGGGATGGATTGCTTGTACCTAGGGCATGGTGTGTACTTAGCTTGGATGATTGATTGATTGATGACACATATTGTAGAAATCCCCTCGAAATACACAATGTGCGGCGTTTCTTCTAAATGAATGCGGACCCACATCTCCTTGCCTGGGGATCGGTTCAGTGCGCGAGTTGCGCCATTGGAATAGCAACGACGGTGCGGTCGCTAAGGTATAAATTTTGAATCGAGCCGACATTAGTATGAGGGACCTAGCTTAGGATCACGCGAAAACATCAGATATGGGTCGAGGATTGCCGAAATTCAACCAGAAGGATCGGGGAAGCCTACAGAATGGTACGGACTAGGACACGGGTCTTACAGCTCTCTCCCCAAAATAAAAATTGTCTCAAAATTTACACAATTATCGCAAGTAGACATAACTCATAATAGAAGAGGAAACAAGGCATCTTCATATAAAATCGAAGACAGCATACAAGATACAACATAATAATCAATCATCAAAGAGATGGGGATAGCACTCTCGAATCTCGACCTCGCGATCTGGAGCTTCATCCCCCCCCCCCCCCCCCAAAAAAAAAAAATAGTCTCCTCATATCACGATAGATCTTTGTCGAGCCAGGGTGGATAGAAAACCGCGATCGATGTGCCTCGGTTATAAGATCTCTGCGCAACTCAGGAATACCCGGTATAGGCAATCAGCCTCTGAAGCAAAGTCCACCATCAGAACCAATCTGTCAATCAGTCTGACTCTCAGATGCTGCCTCTGCTCGGTAATCCTGTAATGACTCATCTGTCTGCTGAGCCTCGATCACCCATGCGATAAGAGAGGGTTGAATCGACAGGCTCGATAGCTGAACAATAGAAGACTGCAGACCAAAATCGAAGTCATACTCTGCTATATCCTTGAGCAACCTCCGCTCCCGAATCATCATGTATGCCACCAAGTCTTGTGGCTGACGGCTGAGGGCATCTGCCACCACATTTAACTTACCTAGGTGGTACTGGAGGTCAAAATCAGTCCTTCAGAAGCTCCATCCAGCGTCTCTGTCTCATGTTCAGCTCGGACTGAGAGAATAGATAGTTCAAGCTCTTGTGGTCAAAGAAGAGCTCGAACCTGACCCCATATAGATAGTGTCTCCATACTTTCAGTGCGAAGACGACTGCTGCTAGCTCCAAATTGTGCGTGGGGTAGTTCAGCTCATGGACCTTGAGCTAATGAGACGCGAAGGCTACAGGCCTGCTGTGCTGCATCAAGACAACACCTAAACTAATACGTAAGGCATCAGTAAATACAATAAATCCATCACTCCTAGAGGGAAGAGCGAGGACAGGAGTGGACGTCAGATGGTCCTTCATCTCCACGAATGCCTGCTCACATGCGTCAGTCCAAACAAAATCTACGCCCTTCTGAGTCAACCTGGTCAATGGGGCTGCAATACGGGAGAAGCCCTCAATGAAACGTCGATAGTATCCCACTAAACCAAGGAAACTGCGGATCTCAGATGCAGTAGTGGGCTGGCCCCACTGACGCACTGCCTCAACCTTCAAGGGGTCCACTGCGACACCCTCCCCCATTACCAAATGACCGAGGAATCTCACCTCCTCCTGCCAGAGCTCGCACTTCTCCAGCTTGGCATACAGCTGGTAGGCACGGAGGGTCTGCAACACAATCTCCAGATGTTGCATATGGTCTTCATGGGTCCTCGAATATATTAGAATGTCATCGATAAAGACCACAACAAACTGATCGAGATATGGACGGAAGACCTCATTCATCAACTGCATGAAGACCGTGGGTGCATTGGTCAGTCCAAAGGACATGACCTGAAACTCAAAATGACCGTAACGCGTCATGAAAGCCATCTTGGGATGTCTTCCTCTCAGACACAAATCTGATGATAACCGGAACATAGGTCAATCTTCAAAAAGAACTGTGCACCCTGCACCTGATCAAATAAATCATCCATCCTCGGGAGCGGGTACCTGTTCTTGATTGTGACCCGGTTGAGCTCGCAGTAATCCATGCAGAGCCTCAATGAGCCATCCTTCTTCCTGACGAAGAGTACCGGCGCTCCCTAAGGTGAACTGCTCGGAAGAATAAATTGTAACTCATGCAACTCGTCCAACTGTCATTGCAGATCATGCAATTTCATCAGTGTCATACAATACGGGGCCTTCGATATAAGCACGGTACCGGGCAGAAGATCGATTTAGAACTCAATATGCCGATATGGTGGTAATCCCGGAATCTCTTGGAACACATCTAGAAAATCACAGACTACAGAAAACTGATCGATACATAAGGTAACGAGCTCCTCAGCTATGCAGGACATGAGGCAAGACAACGACTCTCCTCTGGGCTCGACAATGAACTGGAACTGTGGTAAACCGGGTATAGAGAATGTGACGGTCCTCGCGAAACAATCCAACACGTCGTGGTACTCGACAAGCCAATCCATGCCCAGGATGATGTCAAAATCTGACTTCGGCACCACAAATAGATCGGCAGGCAAAAAGATATCACCGACCAGAACCGAACAAGATGAATAGAAACGACCCAACACTGTAGTCTTCCCCAAGGGCGTCGATACGGTCAACCCCTCACCAGCAGACTCTGTCGACAATCCAATCGAATGATAAAAATCCTCGAACATGAATGAATACGATGTACTGTAATCAAACAGTACACGTGTGATACATACGAAGACAGAAAGAATACCCTTTATGACTCCTCCAGATGATTGCGGATCCTGCTGAGCCGTATAGAACCTGGCCTGAGCTGGCTGGGGAGGTGCTTGTCCCCTCTGAGGTCCCTGGTGGTACTATTGCCTCTGTGGTGGCCTGTACTACTGTCTCTGCTGCTGGTGGGGTCTCGGCGGCTGAGGTGGTTGTGGTCGCTGTTGATAGGGTCGCTGCTGTTGTGGGGGCTATTGCGGTGCTCTTGGCTGTTGCTGTAAAGGCTGTTGTGGTGCTCTCGGTGGGTGTAGATGAGGGCAGGGGCACTCAGAAAAATGGTGCCTTATCCCACCACATCCAAAACAAGTCCCTGAAAATGGCTGCTGGGGTGGCACTGAAGGTGCTGCTGGTGCCCTAGCAGGTGGGTGGCTCCTGTACCTCTATGGTCGTCGATGCTGCTGGGAGCTACTAGAGGGGGCCTGCCTCTTCCAATTCCGACCCCTCCTCTGATCTCAGTCACTCTGTGAGTCGGCCCACTCAGTGTCATAAATCTAGGCCCTCCGTACTACTACTTAAAAAGTAGGAAGCTCATGCCTAATAACATGGCCTCGAAGACTATAATGTAAGCCGTTCTTGAAACGGCGGGCCTTTTGCCCCTCATCATCAACTAAATACAGTGCGAACCTTGATAACACCACAAAACAGGCCGCGTACTGCACCATGGTCATGTCCCCCTGCACCAAAGTCTCGAACTCCAGTCCTCTTTGACTTGAATGTGGTCAGGGAAGTACTACTCCTCGAATCGATCGATAAAGTACTCCCATATCCAGACATAATCAGGTCCTACGACCCGGGTAACAGAGGTCCACCAGTGCTCGACCTCGCCCTGGAAAAGAAATACTGCCAACCGGGCTCGCTGCTCGGTCGTACATGACATGGTATGAAAAATCTTCTCCACATCGGAGCACCATCTCTCAGGTATTGTCGAATCTGGCTTGCCCTGAAAACGTGGAGGATCGAGCTGTCAGAACTCATGAAGAAGGATGCTCACGCGCTCCTGCTCTGCCTGGGCTGACGAAACAACTAGGGGCCTACCCAGTCCCTGAAGTGCGATCGTCACAGCCTGTAATATTTGTTATAATTGAGAGGCACTCACAGGTATGGTCGAATCCGGATCAGACTCAGGTGTGAAATGGCCAAGCTATATGTCCTAGAGGGGGGTGAATAGGACTATGCCAAATTTAAAGTAAATACAGCAAAAATAAAGAACGAGAGATAGTCAAATAAATTAATGCACAAATGTGGAATGCAATCTCAAAATATTGATTATTTTAAGGACAACCATGCATCATAAAAAAGGCAGGGCAACCTTACTATAAAAAATAGAGAAACTGAAGCTCAAACTAATAAAGAGATAGCAAGGAATAAGTTGCAAAAATATAAATCTAAACTTATTACAACATTCCCCACTAATCTTGAAATAAAATGATTACAACATTCACATCCACATATACATCCCACAAATGAATAATTAAAGATTAAAATATAAATCACGCAACCACAAAACATAAGGGATTATAGTGGTTCGCCTGTGTGTACACCAATTATTAATAAACAGCCACACAACTACTCCACTCCTAATATCCTCACACAGGGGATATCAGCGTTCACTATCAAAGATAGGTTTTCCAGGTACACCCAAAACCTTCATAATTGTGTCTTTCTCTATGGGCTTACACAATTAAAAAACCCCTCTTCTGAGTTTTCCTAGCTCTCCTTAGATAACCAATACAATGAGATTTTTCTGGCAAATTCCAAAAGAAAACCAAATGAAAGTAAATTACATAAACATAAAATACCTGAATTTCTCCTTCGTTGTAGTAGCCTAGAAAAACCAAGTCGAAGTAGAGATTTGAATGTCAAAGTTCAATGTCCAATACTCACTTTATAATGGTTTTAGGTTCTAATAGATTTTAAATTAAACCAAATGGGGCTAGCTCTAATTGATTTTGATTCTAGAAAAAGGAAAAATGAAACTTCCTCTTTTTCAGATCAGATTGGAATACAAGAAACAAAATCAATTTGAAAAGCTAAAGAAAGAGAATATTAAATATGCACACTTAGCTTAAATGGAGCACAGACTTATCTCTCAGAAGGCCGAATTAAATTAGCTTGAATTTCATCTTTTATTCTGAGATTCGTACTCTATTTATAGGTGAGAAAATCACGTCTTCGACTGCTCTAAAGATCTCTACGACTGGTCGTAGAACCAACAGATATTTGAAAATTTAGGCGCGATAAGATCTGGCAGTTTCACGACTGATCGTAGGTGGTCTACGACTGGTCGTAGGTCTCCTTTGATTGGTCATAGGTTTCTCACGACTAGTCAAAGCTAGCTGAAATTCAACACCGTACTTTGAGTCATAGGTCTATGACTGGTCGAAGAAACAGTCGACACTGTTCATACGACTAGTTGAATAGTCCCTAAGACTAGTCGAAGCCTAACAGAAATTTTTTGAATTTTGCAACAAACTTACGACTGATCCAGGAAATTCTTAGACAGGTCGAAGCAGTGCTAGGACTAGTCGAACAAAGTCCAGGACTAGTCTTAGAACCGACTAAACTCACTTATATAAAACATATGAATTATGTATCCAAAATGGCCTACTCTAAAGGTCAACCTAAGGTCAGTCATACCTCAATAGTGAAGTAAGGACATTGAAACTTAGAGACGAGTGACCTTTGAAAGTAATGAAGCTTGAAGTCTTGATGCAGCTCAAACTTGAAAGCTTCTTGAGATCTTGAGGTTGAACTTGAAAGCTTCTTGAGATCTTGACTTGTGAATAGTGCTTGTCAATCAAAGCTGATCTTGAGTAGAGCTTTATTCTTTACATATGCATGCTTCATAACAGTGTCTTTGGCACCAGAAATTTGACAACAAAAAGGGGCTATCAACTATAGCACTTACAATCTCCCCCTTTGTCAAATTAGTGACAAAACACACTTCCAAGATATGTTACATAACACAGAATATTTGATTAAAGAATCATGCACCAGTTGTTATCAACCGGCATACTAACATAATCCTGCCAACTTGTAACATGATCCTGCAAACCTATAAATCAATATTCATCATAACATACAATCTACCTCTCTGCCCCCGAGTAACATACATCAAACTCCCCTAAACACAATGCAATGCCACTCCCTCCTCATAACATAATCATTAGACACAGACATCCATATCCATTCTCCCATCTCTTGTCACAAGAGGACAAAGGAAGCACACAACAAATGACTGAGAAGACAAAAGTAAGGAGATATATGAGAGGTAATAAGACAAGATATGAGTAACCAGCATAAATAACCGACATAATTCATAAACTAAGCTAAGTCAATGATAGCTACAATCTCAAAACCAGTTAAGCTAGTGCAAGAGTAATAAAGTTATAACAGACTAGTAAATTTAAAAGAACTAATCTGAACCAGATGAAGGAGCAGGGATGGAAGGATCAAGTTGACGCATGCCCTTGTTCAAACGTCTAAGATATTTGCACATATACTTGAATTATAAATCATGGGCGATAGACATGTTTTCCATCTTAACATTCAAACTCTCAACCTTATCTTCCAATGCACGTAGACGTGCATCAAACTCAGAAGGCTCATAATTTGGATCAGTTGCAGAATCAAATTCAAGTTCATAAAAAATATCATCCATGTTGATATTATCAGGAGGAAGATCACCAGCTTCTTCTTCATGTTCAGCTTCAACATTGCCAACACCAGCACCTTGACCAGGAAGGAAATCAAGCTTCATTTTATTGATATTAGAATTGTTAAATATCAGATGATGGATAGGGGCCTCTCCAACCGGCATATCGACTAACATATGTGTAGCCAACACAGTCATCAAATAACCAAAAGGAATGTCACTATGACCTGGATGGAGTCGAAACTGAATAATGGAGTGACAAATCAAGGATGGTAAATAAACATGAGCACCGCTGACAACAACATGAAGAACACGAACCATGAAGAAAGTCAATTCAGATTTATTACCTGATCGAGGATACAAGTTAGACACAAAGATTTTGTGAAGAACTCTGTATTTGGGTAACAGATACTTTGAGGGAAGCGCATTCCCTTTATGTGTCCATTGAACATCCAAATTACATAAATCTTTAGTGAGCATACATTTTTCAGATATTGAGAATTTTTCAGATAAGGTATGGATAGGAATGCCCTCATCATTCACAGAAATTTCCATAAGAGCTGAAATCAAATGATGATCAACATCAAATGGTCCTTTTCTTGTGGTTATCTTAAAAGATAAATTTTTCAATGAAAAATCACATATGCATGTGAACATGGACTGGGCAATGGACTGGTATGCTGGCCCACCCTAATGTAATAAGTTATCCCAACCTACAGCTTGGAGCATACGAAGGATATCAAAAGGAGCAACATATTAGTATCAACAGGATGTTCAACAATAAGGTTACACAATTTGTTGTCCCGAACATAAGATGGATCATCCTCGAGAGCCCGAAGATGACGCTTAGTGATAGGGGCTGATCTAGAGGAAGAAGATGGACCATGGAATGTTGTCTTTCTCCCTCTAGATGCCATTTGTAACAAGGATTTCATAAAAATAAAGAGTTGTAAAGGAATGAGAAGAGTGTTTTCACAAATCAGATTTTACGAAAGAAAAACCCCAAATCTCAACGAAATTTAAAATAGATAACTTCAAGAGTAAAATAAAAGTAATTTAGACACAAATCTACAAGAAAAAATGCAAATGGAGCACTAACCTTGAAGATTTTGAAGGAAGGGTTCGACTAGTCGTGCATCGGCCCATTGGAGAGTGAAGAGGAAATGAAGAAGATGAAGCATTTCTCCAATTTTAAGTGATTCATGCGATTCACGACTGGTCGTGTATACTCACGACTAGTCGAGTACCTGCCAAAAAATCTGATTTCCAGCATTATATACAAAAATTAAAATCTAATCAAGCAATTATATACAATATGATACAAATAGGCATAAATACTCATTTAAAAATGCACATGCCAAGATCAAATTTCATTTTATTAAACCTGCTTTTGTCAACCGGTTTAGTGAAAATGTCAGCACGTTAATTCTCGGTAGGGGTATATTCCAAAGATATAACCTTTTCTTCTACTAATTCTCGAATATAATGAAATCTAATGTCAATGTGCTTAGTACAAGAATGCTGAATTGGATTTTTTAAAATATTTATGGCACTGAAATTATCACAATATAATAACATAGAATCTTGTTTAATTTCATAATCACTTAGCATACGTTTCATCCAAACAAGCTGTGTACACGCATTACCAGCTGCGATATATTTAACTTCAGCTATCGAAAGTGATATAGAACTTTATTTCTTGCTAAACCAAGAAACTAAACAGTTTTCAATATAAAAGCAACCACCACTGGTTGATTTTCTATCATCATGATTACCAACCCAGTCAACATCCGAGTACCCAGCTAATTGAACACTAGTCTCATATGAATACCAAAGACCGAGATTAACAGTACTTGCAACATATCGCATAATCAGCTTGACAACAATCAAGTGCGACTCTTTAGGATCAGACTGATATCTAGCACAAATACCAACACTTAGAGCGATATCGGGTCTACTAGCAGTTAAATACAGTAAATTACCAATCATACTCTGATATAATTTCGGATTCACATTTTTACCAGTAGAATCTTTTGAGAGTTTCAAAGTTGTACTCATAGGAGTATCAAAATTCTTACCATTCTCAAATCCAAATCTCTTAATCAAATTCATAGCATATTTAGATTGAGAAATAAACATGCCATCGGGTTTTTTTTTTACTTGCATCCCAAGGAAATAATTCAATTCCCCAATCATGCTCATTTCAAACTGAGATTTCATCAAATCTGCAAACTCAATAGTAATGTCAGTATAGGTAGATCCATAAATGATATCATTAACATAAATCTGTACTATTAAAATGTGATTATTATGTTTTTTAATAAACAGAGTCTTATCAACACATCCCATTTGAAAATTATGGCTTAATAGAAACTTCGTTAGTTTCTCGTACCATACCCTAGGAGCTTGTTTTAAACCGTAAGTGCCTTTTTTAGGCGATATAAATGATCAGCATTTTTGGGGTCTTCAAAACCCATCGGTTGTTCAACATAGACTTCCTCATGCAGATCGCCATTTAAAAATGCACTTTCACATCCATTTGGTAAATCTTAAACTTTCTAAAACATGCAATAGATATAAAGACTCTAATTGATTCAAGATATGCTACTGGTGTGAAGGTTTCATCAAAATCAAAACCTTCAATTTAAGTGTAACCTTGTACCACTAGCCTAGCTTTATTTCTAATTACATTGCCAAGCTTGTCAGACTTACTTTTGAAAATTGATTTAGTTCCAATGATGTGTTTATCTTTATGTCTAGGTACGAGATACCAAACATCATTTCTCACAAATTGATTAAGTTCTTCTTGCATCGCAACAATCCAGTTTTCATCAGCAAGAGCTTCTTTTACATTAGATGGTTCTATCTGGGATGTAAAACATATGTAATTACATATATCCTCAAGTTGTCTACGGGCACGAACTGTAATGACCCGGAAAATTTTATGCCAAGACCCGAGTACTACCTCTATTTTTCCTCAGAAGCTAGTTGCGGGGTAATTAGCGCTAAACTCGATTGCTTGTGAAATTTGTATCAATCACTTTAAATTTGATCTGCACGACTCAAAACCTGTAGAATAGTTAGCGCTATGTTACTTTGAAATTCAGGATTCATCGCTAAATTCAGTTGCTATTGGGAATTTTTAGAAGCTTTGGATCGGACCTGGACCGCGCGTCGAAAGTCCGATAGCGATGATCTTAGGCTATTATGGTCACCATGTTGGACTTGGCCATCACCTCAAAAATCAAGTCCAGATGATGTTCTGGGTCGATTTAATTGAGTCCGGAGTGAAGACTGTGAGAACGGTGAGAAATTAAATGTGATTTTGTGAAATCTGAGTCGTGTCGCTTGCGCGACGATTTTAAGCAATCTGACCATTGGATTTTAACCCAATTTCACCCTCGGATCAGTGAAGGTGGCCCAGGCATGTCATAGTGCTTGTGGACCTGATCGAGTTTTGGTGATCATTGAATTGAGTGTGGTCCACCACGGCTGATCTGTAGATCCGATCGGTACGAAAACTCAGTCTGACCTAGATCCATGGTCAGTGAGCTTAAGTCCGACCGCACGTGGAAAAAGGCCCCTCGGAAGTGTTCCGTTGGATTGAGAGAGGCCTGTTTTGGTTATAACCTAAGTATACCTTAGCCCTGGGGCTATTTTCATCAATGTTAGGCCTATATATAAACCTTAAAACCCTAACTCTCTTTTCCATACGAATTTCCTAACCCTATCTAAGAAAGAGAGGGGAAAAGAGAGAGAAAGTGAGAGAGAAGTTGGTGAATCATCTTAGATTCTTTCCTGTTACTCTTCATCCTTAAACCATCACCTTTGAATCATTTTTTCGGCGATTCTAAGTTCCTTCTTGGGTAAGTTAACCTAACCCTAATCTGTTTTAGAGCTTAGAATAGTCTATGTGTTGTAGTAGCTCATTTCTATCCTTGTCTTAGGTTATCTTGTCGCCGTTGACGAAGACATATCGTCTGAATCAGTTCGGTGTTCTATTTCTAGTTTAAGGTGCGGACTTTAATCATTTAGGTTATGGTTTTCAAGGCTTTCAAAGCCAGTGAATGGTTTTTTCTTGTTATGGATGAGATTTCACATGTCAAATGATATGTTTATTTTGCGTTCCTGATATGCATGTGTTATATTGAGATTTGTGTATTTTATGTATATGTAGGAAGTACCGTATATGTATAAAATATAAGCATGTGTTTGCCATGATTCTCTGTCATGTACTTGTGCTAATTCTATATGTGACAACTCCTTGGCGAAAGGAATTGTTCAAATGCATGTATTTCAACATGCGTCATGTATGTTCTACTATGTAGTCTAAGTGTTTGTAGAAATGTCTGAATGGTTTAAAGTGTAATATATTATCCTAATTGCGGGCGTTGAGAAGCGATTCTCAACTCTCTTCTTGGTGTGTATGATTTCCTACGTGCATGTCAATTCCTTGTTGTTTAATTTCAAGTATTACTTATGTGAAAATCCATGTTAAGTTGATATTCTTCAAATGCTTACATACCACATGATTTGAGTTGTTGTTCTATTACTATTCTAAATTGTTGATATGAATATCTGTTGTAGTGGAATGTGTTTGGGACTATGATTAGTCCAGGAAATCGGTAATCGGCCTTGAGTTCGTGGCTGAGGTTGCTTTCGCCACGTAGGACGTGATTTAACGAACCTGAGTCATATTAGAGTTGTCGGCAGTGGTTTGGCCATACGGAGTGTTTGCGCACTCTATGTCGTTCAACCCAACGTGCGCTCATGCTAGTCGAGTTCGTCAAGTAACCCGATTGTCCGATGTATGTTCACCATGTATGGACGCTATTGTTTGAATCTAGGGTACCAAACTTACTGATGAAATCCCGTTAACCATTGTACCTTGATCCACTAAGACTCATGAGCCGGACATGGTGGTATGGGACACTGTGGTCGAGCTGTCAGCCTACACTGGGGTGATGAGCCTTCCCATAGTGACCAATGAGCAACCAGACTCGTGAGCCGATTATAGTGGTATGAGACACTATATTCGTGCTATCGGCCTACATTGATTGGTGATGAGCCCTTTGTAGTGACCTCGAGCATACCTAGATACCACATTGAGGTGACGAGCCTTATTGTAGCAACGAAGGTATAATAGGCATGCATTGATTGGTGACGAGCCCTTTGTAACGACCTAAAATCATATGATCATATGAGATGTCTATGACTGACGACCCTAGAATGGATCACTATTTGGAAATTGATTTGAGGAAGGTACCTTAGCTTCCCAATCCTACTGTATGAAAAGGACTAATAACAACTTGGTAATCATGTTCATGCACCACATTGCATGTGCCTGGAAGAGGTGGAGCACTTGAGGTGATGTCATGCGTAACGTAAGATAAAGACACTGAGGGTGTACAAGCGAGGGCACGCATCATTCTGCATACATCCTTGCACTAACAAGAGTACTTAGGACATGTTTGATTGTTCTGCTTTATCATTACTGCTTGATTGAATTGATAACATGTTAACCTTTGCTATATTGTTCCACTGAGTTGATCACTCACCCCCTCGTTCTGGGGCGGTGTTTAAACACCCACCAGACTCTGTCTTAGTTGTAGATATTGATGCGACCTCTGAATCCAAGCAGGAGTTCGAGGATGATGAGGCTACATTTTCTTTTATGCAGTTTTCAGGCGGGTTCTAGTGGCCTCGTTCT
The DNA here is from genome assembly GCF_029962835.1 of Magnolia sinica. NCBI lineage: Eukaryota > Viridiplantae > Streptophyta > Magnoliopsida > Magnoliales > Magnoliaceae > Magnolia > Magnolia sinica. The sequence goes on from NC_080577.1 coordinate 38,329,002, forward strand.
GATGCATGGGATTTTGGGATTTCTTTTTGGGAATAGATGATGTAATTTGATACTTGTAATTTTGATAGCAACACTTGTTAGACGACTTGGTATGTATATGTATTTCAGGGATTTGTATATGTACACATATATTTCTTTAAGTCTTCCGCTTGTGTTCTTCACTTATCCCTGAATTATGTTTGCAGTTTGGCTTAATCTATTCCATATTTTATGCACTCATACAGACAACATACATCCATCATTCAATATGTTGCATAAGTGATGTTTTGAAACTCGAGAGCTGAGTTATGCTCGACCCTCGAATTTTAGGGCGTTACATGAACACAGTGAGAGGGTTTCAAGAATCTGTGTGGTTGGATGATCTTTAATAGTCCTTAGTTCAGAATCAGTCTGATTAGATGAAGTATCAGATTTATCAATTACTAGAACTTCATCATTATCTGAACTTGAGACTGGTGTGTTTAAGTGATCATCAATGACTACATTGATATACTCTTGAATCACACTGGTCCTTTTGTTCAGAACCCTATAAGCTTGACTATTTAAAGAGTATCCTAAAAAGATCCCTTCATCACTCTTCGTATCAAACTTTCCTAAATTATCACGATCTCGTAAAATATAGCACTTGCTGCCAAAAACTCAAAAGTATTTGACAGTAGGCTTTTTGTCGAACCACATTTCATAAGCCATTTTATTATTACCTTTACTAGTGTAAACCTGGTTAATGATATATCAAGCTGTATTGACTGCCTCAACCCAAAGATTCTTAAAGAGCTTCATACTATTCAACATGACATTAGCCATTTTTGAAGCACTCTATTATTCCTTTCAACTATACCATTTTGTTGTGGAGTTTTGGGCACTGAGAATTCATTTAATATTCCGTGGTCGCTATAGAACTTCTCAAAACTGCTATTCTCAAATTCAGATCCATGATCACAACGAATCTTATTGACTTGAGAACCTTTTTCAGTTTGAATCCTTTTAAGAACCTTTTTCACTTCTTCAAGGGTTTCTGATTTATCCCTTAAGAAGACAACCCATGTATATCTGGTAAAGTCATCTACTATTACCAAGATATATCTTTTGCCACCTTGACTTTCCATTCTGGTAGGTCCTACAAGATCCATATGGAGAAGCTCCAGTGGTCTTGATGTGGTATCGGAATTCACCTTTTTGTGTGAGTTCCTGGTTTGCTTGCCAATCTGGCATTCACCACATATTTTATCTAATTTTTGTAGTTTGGGTAGACCTCTTATAAGTTCCTGTTTGCTCAATCTATATAGATTTCGGTAGTGTACTTGTCCAAGACGTTTGTGCCACAAATCAGTCTCGTCTCTATGGACCATGTAACACGATTGATTAGATGAGTTAGATTCGCTAACAATATAGCAGTTTTCAGACATTCTACGTCTAGTTAGTATTACTGAACCCTTGTTATTTAGAATCTCATAGCTTTAATTAGAAAACCGTACACTATGGTTATTATCACAAATTTGAGATATGCTTAGAAGATTATGTTTCAGTCCTTCAACATAGAAAACATTTTTAAATAAAGGAAGGTTATAGAGTTGAACCGTACCTTGGCCCATAATCTTGCAATTGCTTCCATCACCAAAAGTAACTGACCCATCAGTCATATCTTTAAGATCAGTGAATAAAGCTTTGTCGCCTGTCATATGCCTGGAGCATCCACTATCTAGGTACCACTTTGAATGGCTTATAGCTTTGAAAGCGGTGTAGGCAACCAAGCAGGTAACCTTAGGAACCCATTTCAAAATTATTTTGGGTTTGGGAATATAGTTGGCCTTCATCTGTCTGTTGTTATAAGGATGACCTACTGAGTTAGATTTTAAGAGCTCCTTGAGTAAATCAATTATCTTTTCAGCTAGAGGGTTTCTGTTCTGATTTTTGAAGTTGTCATAGCTGCTTTTAGCTTTTTGAAAAGCTTTTGTATTTTTAGAAATACCTTGACTAGTATTTTTCCCTTTTGAGTTAGAGGACTCTCCTTTCACAAACTTAGGAGTATACTTTTATTTAGGAGGAACATTTTTATCGTAGCCCAACCCAGATCTGTCGCCACATTTTCTAGATCCGGATAAATTTTTTTCTAAATTTAAATCTCCTTGGGCATTCATCCATTTATCCTTTAAACTCAGAAGAGAAGATACTTAATTTTTAAGTTTCTCATTTTCAGATTTTAGATTTCAATCAGGGAGGTTTTGAATTCTAAATAGCATTTTTATTTTTCAAAACAATTTGAAATTTGGAATTTTTTTAAAATAAGAGATTTAAAACATTCTTTAAGTTTAAAAAACTTTTCTTTTTGAAGTTTAAGTTTGACAACAATTTTACAACTTTCCTTGTATAGGGCATTGTAAGCGTCTTGAAGATCATCTTCATTTTCATAATCATTATTCAGATTTTCTTCGCTAGTTGAATTATCATGATCTGAAAAAGTGAATTTGGCTAGAGTCATAACGGCTTTAACGTCACTGACCAACTCAGTTTCAGAATCTTCTGATTCAGAAGAAGCTTCAGAATCAGACGATTCATCCCAAGTAGCCAATATACCCTTCCTTTTTGGTTTGTCCTTTTTAGGACATTTGGTTGCTAAATGCCTATATTCTTGGCAGTTGTAACATTGACTATCTTTCAAAGACTTCCAAGTTTTAGATTTAGGTTTTGATCTTTTCTTATCATTTGATTTTTCAAAATCAACCCTCTTTTTACTCTTAAAAATCTTGTAAAACTTTTTCGCTAAAAGAGCCATATCATCTTCAGAATCAGAGTTTTCTTGAGAAATACGTTTAGAAGATTTAAGAGCAATAGATTTACTTTTAGGAGCTTTAAAGTTTAACTCATAGGTTTGTAAAGAACCAACTAGTTCTTCTACCCTCATATTGTCCGTATCACGAAGTTCTTGGATCGCGGTTACCTTAGAGTTGAACCGTTGAGGAAGTGAGTGTAGTATCTTTGCACACACTTTACTTTCTGGGATTTTATCACTAAGACCCCACATTGAGTTTACAATGTCATTTAGTCTTGTGTAAAAGTCCATAAACATTTCATTTTCCTCCATATGAATTTCTTCAAATTTGGTTGTGAGGAGTTGGACTTTAGATTTTTTGACAATTGTAGTACCCTCGTGTGTCATTTCTAATATATCCCAAGCTTGCTTTGCAGTATCACAGGATATGATTCGTTTGAACTCATCCGGTGATAGTGCGTTAGTGATTGCATTTAGTGCTTTTGCATTGGTACTACTCTCAATTTTCTAAAGGGTGGTCCAAGAGAAATAAGGAGTTACTCTCATTGATTTTGAACCATTGATACCAGTCACTTCAGTGGTAGGTGGGTTCCATTCAGTCACTGTGGCTTGCCACACACTCTCATCCATTGATTTGAGGAAGATCCTCATCTTGGCTTTCTAATAGGCATAGTTGGAGCCATCAAAGGGTGGAGGCCTAGTGACTGAAAGGCTATCAAAATTTGACATCTTATATAAAGCTTAGATCGTGAGCTCAGGAATTAAATCCAAATAAGAAAGAGAGCTATTAGGCTCTGATACCACTTGAAATGGCCAAGCTATATGTCCTAAAGGGGGGGGGGGGATGAATAGGACTATGCAAAATTTAAAATAAATACAGCGAAAATAAAGAAAGAGAGCCAAATAAATCAATGCACAAATGCGGAATGCAATCTCAAAATATTGATTATTCTAAGGACAACCATGCACCATAAAAATGGCAGGGCAACCTTACTAGAACAAATAGAGAAACTGAAGATCAAACTAATAAAAAGATAGCAAGGAATAAATTGCAGAAATATAAATCTAAACTTATTACAACATTCCCCACTGATCTTAAAATAAAATGATTACAACATTCACATCAACATATACATCCCACAAATGAATAATTAAAGATATGAAATATAAATCACACAACCACAAAACACAAGCGATTATAGTGGTTCACTTGTGTGTACACCAACTGTTAATAAACAGCCACATAGCTACTCCACTCCTAATATCCTCACACAGGGGATATCAGCGTTCACTATCAAAGATAGGTTTTTCAGGTTCACCCAAAACCTTCACAATTGTGTCTTTCTCTGTGGGTTTACACAATTAAAAAACCCCTCTTCTGAGTTTTCCTGGCTCTCCTCAGATAACCAATAGAATGAGATTTTTTTGGCAAATCTCAAAAGAAAACCAAATGAAAGTAAATTGCATAAACATAAAATACCTAAATTTCTCCTTTCGTTGTAGTAGCCCAAAAGAACTAAGTCAGAGTAGAGATTTGAATGTCAAAGTTCAATGTCCAATACTCACTTTATAATGGTTCTAGGTTCTAATAGATTTTAAATTAAACCAAATGGGGCTAGCTCTAATTGATTTTGATTCCAGAAAAAGGAAAAATGAAACTTCCTCTTTTTCAAATCAGATTGGAATACAAGAAACAAAATCAATTTGAAAAGCTAAAGAAAGAGAATATTAAATACGCACACTTAGCTTAAATGGAGCACAGACTTATCTCTCAGAAGGCCGAATTAAATTAGCTTGAATTTCATCTTTTATTCTGAGATTCGTGCTCTATTTATAGGTGAGCAAATCACATCTTTGACTGGTCTAAAGATCTCTACGACTGGTCGTAGAACCAACAGATATTTGAAAATTCAGGCGCGATAAGATCTAGCGGTTTCACGACTGGTCGTAGGTCTCCTTCGACTGGTCGTAGGTTTCTCACGACTAGTCGAAGCTAGCTGAAATTCAACACTATACTTTGAGTCATAGGTCTACGATTGGTCAAAGAAACAGTTGACATTATTCATACGACTAGTCAAACAGTCCCTAAGACTAGTCGAAGCCTAACAGAAAATTTTTGAATTTTGCAACAAACTTACAACTGATCCAGGGAATTCTTAGATAGGTCGAAGCAGTGCCAGGACTAGTCGAACAAAGTCTAAGACTAGTTTTAAAACCGACTAAACTCACTTATATAAAATATATGAATTATCTATCCAAAATAGCCTACTCTAAAGGTCAACCTAAGGTCAGTTATACCTCAATAGTGAAGTAAGGACATTGAAACTTAGAGACAAGTGACCTTTGAATGTAATGAAGCTTGAAGTCTTGATGCAGCACAAACTTGAAAGCTTCTTGAGATCTTGAGGTTGAACTTAAACGCTTCTTGAGATCTTGAGGTTGAACTTGAAAGCTTCTTGAGATCTTGACTTGTGAACAGTGCTTGTCAATCAAAGCTGATCTTGAGTAGAGCTTTGTTCTTCATATATGCAAGCTTCATAACAGTGTCTTTGATACCACAAATTTAACAACAAAAAGGGGCTGTAAACTATAACACTTACAAGGTGGAGGAACGACATCCTCAGGCTAGGGAGCAGGGGTCTCTGGCGGTGGAACGGGAGTCACAGGTGGTAAAGCTAGAGCCTCAGGTGGTGGAGCGGGAGTTGGTCGGGTCACTCTCCTATGCGGCATGTCCTATAGGAAGAAATAAGGACGCCAATCAACCTTGAGAATCACACGTTAAGGAAATCAATCGGAAGGTTACACACTCGAAACCTAATCATCCTAAGCTCATAGCAAATATGTGGTGTTATTCTTAGTTATTCCCTAGTCATGCTCTGATACCAACTTCTGTCATGCCCCAAACTCAGAAACCGTGCTCACAAAATTCTCGATCACTGAATCCGACGCGGACAGCCTCCATAGTACCCCATTCTCAGCTCCCGGCGTCTATACACCAAGTTTCGATCCTGAGATCTTATATGGAGGATTTCAAATATGATTTTTATTCTGTACAAGCATAACCATAAGCATAACCCACGAACAATAACCACAAGAACACCATCAAAAAATTCACTATGATAAAAGCTTTTAAGTATAATGCATTTGAAGGGAAATAAAAGATAATGCAAATAACAGAAACTCCAAAAGCTCGTCTACACGCTCCTACTGCTATTATGCTACGGCTGCGTCCTGGCATCACTTGCACGCATCAATCATGCATAAGCTTATAGAAAGCTTAGAGGGTGGTGTAAGTGTATGCATACTATAAGCGTACTCAGAATGTAAGGTCAGAGTAATGTGGAATCATGCTGATGAGTACATGAATGCAATCAGCCGTACCAAGGCTATGCGGTGCAGGATATGAATGCTATCGGCCATAACACAGCCATGCAATGCGAGATGCAACTCAAGCATGTCAATCCTCGTCATATTCAGTACAGTTCTAATTCTAGATACTCACCGGGGTTCAGTACACTCCAAATGGCACTGCCGCTCTCTTAGCCGTACAGTCCAAGTGAGCGTAAGAAACCTCACTATCTGCCTGGCCAATAGTCTGTCAATACCTATTCGGCACATCGATAGCGGACCCATTCACGAGCTGGTCAAACTTAGCCTAGCATTGCCCCCTACTCTCAGGCAAGTAAGGCCACACCCCTTTCCAACCGACCACGACATAGTGGGAGACACGACCTCCTAATATTCGGCCCTCGTGCGCTCATATATCCACTCGGTCTTGACGTTGGAGTCATCCTTTGGTACCATCGAATTTAGGAATTTTCACCAAGGGACATATATGGCACCCCGATGCTTAATAATAATATTTTTGGTATCCAATCCAGTCACCCATGATGTGTCTGTGGAGGCTATGACCCTGATGTCGCTAGGGCATACAATAATCACAATCACACAAATGCAAGTGCATGAATCATACTATCAGACATGCAACAATCCTGTGCGTACCGAGCGCTCATGTGGGGTAACTCCGCCTATCAGGGAGCCCATAAACAATCTGCCTGGAGGCATATGCTATAATCAGTCACTCCTCACATCAGGCATACATATGATGCGTATGATCATGAATCGTGGATCCATACAAAACATGTTATGTGGTGATGGGCTCTGCTCAAAACAAAAATGGGCCTAGATGGCCTACGCACTACAGGTATGGGCCTATTAATGGGCCCTAGGGAGAGTGACAATGTGGACATTTAACCAACAACATCCTTATAATGTGGACATTAAACCATCATTGCTCCCAAGGCATAGCCTGCTATAAAGGTCAACCCAAAAACCATGGGGAATCACACTACAATGGGCCTTATGTACATCTTATTGGGCCTCAACCCATGGGCCTCATATATATCAAAGTTGGCCTCGACAACGGGCCACAATTACATCAAGATGGGCCTAGTCACATGGGTCTCATATATATCATGAATCATATCAAAAGATTAACTGGACCATGCTCCAAATAATAGTGGTGATAATGATTTCCACCATTAAAATTCTTAAGGCCCACCATAGCATTTATTTTCTATCCAATCTGATCATGGGGCCACACAAACTTGGATTAAGAGAAAAATAATTTCCTAACAATCCAAACTTTTGTGACTACAAAAGTATTTCAATGGTAGAATCTCAATCCCCACTGCCTTTATACTGGGTGGTCCACTAAATCCTATATCTGTCTCATTTTTACTCTCAAGCCGTGAGACAAGCTTTCAAAATGGTTGGATGGTTAGGATGCAACACATGCATCATGGTAGGTCCCATAGGGATGGACGACATAGATAAATCACATACCTCATGGTGGGGGTCCCCATTGATAAGAAGTGTGGGCATAATACATACATTAGTGGGTCCCATGTGGGGCTCACCACAATGTCTATTTTCCACCCAAACTGCGGATAAGATCACATAGACATGGGGCCCACTGAAATGTTTATTTCCCACCCATCCTGCTGAGAAGGTCAGTGGACCTGGGCCCACCGTACTGTTTATTTTTCATTTAACCTGTTCATCAGGTGACGTGGACCAGGGGCCCACCGTGCTGTTTATCTGCCATCCAAACTGTTCATAAGGTGACGTGGACCAGGGGCCCACCATAATGTTTATCTGCCATCCAAACTATTCATAAGGTCACGTGGACTGGGGTGAGGAGAAAAAACAAATTTCATATTGATCCAACACTCCTAGCCCCAAAAAAGGGTTTTAATGGTAGACGTTCAATCTTCACTGTTCCCTGTAATGTGGGCCACCTGAGCTTCTTATGGAGCTGATTTTTGGGGGGCCCACTGTCCTGAAGGGGACCTATCAAATGCATGGTGTTGATGATCGACACTCATCATGGTGGGGCCCACGGCTAGGACCATGGGTCCCAGCCAGACCATCCGTCCGTCAGCGTGCAGGCAGCGCCTGCGTGTGTTCTGACAGCAGCAGTGTCAACTACTGCACCTGCATGTTTTTTTTATTTTACTATGGTTTTTCACAGGTGGGGCTCGCATCAAACGAATCTGCTCCAACCATTGGATCGTACTGCTTAAGACTAACCAAATGAGTCCAATATGTGGCCTATTTTTGGCGAGTAAAAAGATCCAGGTGGTTTTCAACGGTAAACACCACTATTTCCTATGGTATGGCCCGTCAAAAAATGGGATCAGCTTCATTTTTCGGCTCAACGCCTAAAATGACCTGGGGATCGGAATGGACGGCTTGGATTATATACATACATCAAGGTGGGGCCTACATGCGTGGCCCACCCCAAGCCTAGTACACCCCACGTCAGTTTACACTTCACTATTAGCCACACACCCCTCACGACCATTCACACTTCATGGTGAAGCCGTGTCTAGCGTCCCTAGATGCTGGACAGCGTTGATATAACACATGCACCATGGTGGGTCCCACATGTACATGGCCCACCATGCATGTATTTATGTTTATATATATATATATATTTATATTTATATAAAATAAACATAATATATCATTTAGCATGTGGGACTTCCCACCATCCCAAAATGGATGGTGGATTTCACCTGAAATATGGTGGGCCACACCATTTGATGGATGGAGTTGATTTAACATGATTCGGTGGGGCCCACATCATTCTAAGGGAAAGATAGATAGAGATAGAGAGAGAATGACACGTGAAGGGGTGGGACCCCGCCACTATTAGGCCCTCTTAAATACAATGCATACATCAAGTGGGTCCCACAAGAAGTGGGCCCTTAAAGTCGAAAACAATGGTAGATCACCCACCTCTAGGCCTTCTCCTTGCTCCCTTAGGCTCCTAAGCTCCTTGCCTTCAACTTTGATGGAGGTTGATGGGGTTTTGATGGTGGGGATGAGAGATGAGAGGGTGGGCCACACTTGGTTTGGGAGAGAGTGTTTGAACGTATGGAATTTTTGTGGTTGCTTGGGAGATTTGAGAAATGAGAGAGAGAGTGAGGTGATGGGAATGATATGGATGGGATGATGTAAGGAAGGAGATGGGAGGGTATGGTTTAGTTTGAAATATTTGTAAAAGAGGTATGAGTGAGTTTAAAAATTTGTAAAGGGGAATGGTGAGGTGGAGAGAGAGAGTTGACTTGTGGGGAAAGAGGGATAAGTTGCTTGTACCTAGGGCATGGTATGTACTTGACTTGGATGATTGATTGATTGATGGAACATATCGTAGAGATTCTCTCGAAATACGTAACCCACATCTCCTTGCCTGGGTTTCGGTTCGGTGCGTGAGTCACGGCGTTAAAACCGTGACGACGACGCAATCGCTAAGGTATAAATTTTGAATCGAGCCGACATTGGTATGTGGGACCCAACTTAAGATTGCGTACAAACGTTAAATATGGGTCGAGAATTACCGAAATTCGATCGGAAGGACCGTGGAAGCCTACGGAACAGTACAGACTAGGACACGGGTCTTACAATAAGCATGCTCAGAATGCAATATTAGAGTAATGTGGAATATGCTGGTGAATCCGTAAATACTATCAGTCATACCAATGCTATGCGATGCAAGACATGAATGCTATCGGCCATATCAAGGCCATGCGATGCAAGACATGAATGTTATTGGCCATATCAAGGCCATGTGATGCAAGGCATGGATGCTATTAGCCATACCAAGGTCATGCGATGCAAGACGTCAATGATGTCGGCCATACTAAGGCCATGCGATGCGAGATGCAAGTCAAGCATACCAGTCCTCATCTGAATCTATATATCAATGCAGCTCATCACTAGCGCATTAAATATTAGTACAGTTCTCACTCTGGATAATCATCAGGGTCTACTACACTCTACACCAGCTTGTCGCCCTTATCTAAGCACACAACTGGGTAAGTGAAAGAGACCTCATTATCCGCCTACCAATATCAGGCTTAGCTCGTCAATAGTGGACCCATTCATCAAGATGGTCAAACTAAACCTAGATATTGCCCCCTCACTTAGGCGGGTAAGGCCACACCCATTTCCAACCAACCACGACACAGCGAGAGACGCGTCCTACTAGTATACGGCCCTTATGCACTTATGTATCCACTCGGTCTCGATGTTGGAATCATCCTCTAGTACCATTAGGTTTAGGGATTTACACCCAGGGATATCTATGATGCCCTAATGCTAGTAACAATATTTTGGGTATCCAACCTCCCATCCACGTTATACTTGTGGAGGCTATGTCCCTAATGTCGCTAGGGCCACTGAAATCATATCATACAAATGCGAGGTGCATGAATCACACTATCAGTTATGCAACAATCCTTCGTATACCACGTGCTCATGTGGGGCAACTTCGCCTATCAGGGAGCCCCATAAACAATCTGCCCGAAGGCATATTCTATGATCACTCACTCCTCGTATCAAGCATACATATGACGCATATGGGCATGAATCATGGAGCTATACTAACCATGTTATATGGAGATGAACTCTCTTTGTAATGAAGATGGGCCTAGACGGCCACACACAACAAGTATGGACCTAATAATGGGCCCTAGGGAGAGTTACAATGCGTACATTTAACCATCATTGCTCTTACAATGTGGATGTTAAACCATCATTGCTCCCAAGGCATGACTCATCGTAAACATCATTACACACATCATGGTGGAATCACACATCACATCGGATCTCACATACATCACATTGGGCCTCATACAAAGGCCTTACATGTATCGCATTGGGCCTCACTCATGGGCCTTACATACATCTCATTGGGCCCCACCCATGGGCCTCATATATATCATAATGGGCCGTAATACATGGGCCTCATACACATCAAATGGGCCGTAATACGTGAGCCTCATATACATCAAATGGGTTGCAACACGTGGCCCTCATATACATCAAATGGGCCGTAACATATGGGCCTCACATACATCAAATGGGCTGCATCATATGGGCCTTATATAAATCAAATGGGCTGCAACACATGGGCCTCACATACATCAAATAGGTTGCAACACATGGGCCTCATATACCTCAAATGGGCCGCATGATCTACACCATTCACCTATTTTAGAGATTATTTTAGAGCATTTCCCAAAAAATGAATCATATGGAAAGATCATCTGGACCATACCACAATTAACAATGGAGATAATGATTTTCCTTATTAAATAATCACAGGACCTACCATAACATTTATTTTCCATCCAATATAATCATAAGGTCACAAGGACCTGAATTAAGAGGAAAAACAAATTCCATATTGGTCTAAAACTTTCGTGACCCCAAAAGGGTTTCAATGGTAGACGTTCAATCCCCACTATTTTTGGCAGTGTGGTCCACGTGATAAATAGATCTGTCTTATTTTTAGTCTCAAGCCTTAAGATGTGCTCACCATCCGGATGGATGGTTTGGATGTAACACATACATTATACGGTGGGCCCCACACATGGACGGTGTGGATGTAACACATACATTATATGGTGGGCCCCACACATGGACGATGTGGATCAACGTATACATCATGGAGCGACCCACAGAACTTGTAACGTCATTACAACAGTTATTCAACTAGTGTGAGGTATACCAACCAATCTGCTTCCCACATCCCATCCTTGGACGGTGAGGATACAACACATCCATCATGGTAGGCCCCACACGTGTGGTCCCCACATAGATGGGAGGATGAATAAAACACACACATACACACACATATATATAGTGGGTCCCACGTCCATGTATTGGACAAACGGTGGGGATTAAACCCATACATCATGGTGTACCCCACACAGCACCGTCCAGCTCTCTGGACGGTGTGGATACAGATATATACATCAAGGTGGGCCTCACAGAACTTGATAACGTCAATAGCAACTATAAGGTTGGTGGCACCTACGTAGATGGATGGTGTTGAAAAAAAAGATGCATCACGGTGGAATCGTACCATTGGATGGTTTGGATAAAACCCATACCTCACATGGGTCTCATCAGAGGACGATGTGGATTAACACATGGGGTGGGTCCCACCCATCCAGAATGTTGGACAGTGTGGATAAGACCCATACATCTGGTGGGTCCCACGTAACTTGCTGACTTCATTACATCAACTATATATCTGGTGTGAGCTACCCCAGCCAATCCGTCTAGCAGGTGGGTCCCACATGGGGCCCACCACCAACATATAATATATATATAGAGAGAGATATAAAATATTGCATTACTATTTATTTTTATTTTTTTTGAAAAAGGTCCAGCGTCCAGACCCTAGACATTGGACGGACGGTGTGGATCCAACACAGCATCAAGGTGCGTCCACACATGTGTGGCCCACTAGAATATCAAGCTGATATTTGTGTATTCTCTTCTTCCAGGGGCGCTGGAGGCTAGACAATGCCAGCCCCAGCAACTAGGCCCAATCAAATCGATCCCACTGACGGACATCCTGATCTAGTAAGACACACATCAAGGTGGGGTCCACGTCAGTATGGCCCACCCATTTGGATCAAAGCTGACATTTGATATTTCCCTTCACCCATGCCTATCCAAACAGATAGCAGGGAGGTCGGCAAGGTGGGCCCATTGTGGGCAGCGGTTAGGCCCATCAAATGGACAACGTAGATAAAATCAAGTATTGGGGTGGGCCATCAATGAGGGAAAGAGAGAGATAGAGAGAGAGAGAGGTTATGGGAGGGGCCCCACCACTATGGGCCCCTCTTTTACAATTCAACACATACTTACATCACTTGGGTCCCATCGAATGTGGGCCCTCAAATCATCAAATCCATGCAATAAAAATATAAATCTAATCCTAGACAGGCACCCACCTTAGATCCTAGACTTCTTCTTCCGCCAATGAGTTCTAGAGCTCCAAGGGATGAAATTCAATGGTTGGGATTGATTTTAGAGGGTTGGATAATGAGATTGGGTGGTAGGGAGGTGGGCCTCTCCTGGCTTCTTTTCTCTCCTTAGAATTTTTCTTTCATGGTTGCTTGGGATTTGGTGGAGAATGGGATGGGATGAAGTGATGTATGGGAGAGAGGGATGGTGTTGTAAGAAACATGGGATGAGAGGGATGGGTGTTGTAAGAAAGGGTTGACTTTAGGGATGTCTTGTGATGGGTGGAGTGATGGGATGTGTACTTGACTAGTGATTAATTGATTGATGTGATGAGTTGTAGAGATTCTCTGGAAATTTGCAACGCACTGCATTTTCCTCGAAATGAACGCGGGCCCACAACTCTTGGCTTGGGTATTGCATCGGTGCGCGAGATGCGGCGTTGGAACCGCGGCAATAATGCGGTTGCTAGGGTATAAGTTTCAAGTCGATTCGAGTCAGATCTTTGGGATGCGACTTAGAGTCGTATGCAAATGCGGATTACAGGTCACAGGTTGCAGGAATTCGACCGGGAGGATCGCGGGACCCTAAGGAACGGTACGGACTAGGATACGATCCTTACAATTAGCCCTCCCATGCTGGACGCTGGCCTAGCTGAGGTGTCCAGCAGGTGGGCTGCTGGCCTAGCTAATGTGTCCCAAAGATGGGTAGCCTGGATACTTACGATTGGCTAAAGTGGATCCTAATAAGGTGGACCACAATAAAGGTAAATGGGGAGTCACAAACACGTACATCAAAGATGAAAATATACTGGATAGCAAGATGTTGAAGATAAAAATGTTGTTGGAAATATGTTGTTGTCCCTGATTTGTTCTTCCACTGGAGTGGGCCCAGGCCTACCAAAATAGGGGGAAATGGGTGGATAATATACACCCATAAATGGACAGTAAGGTGGGGTCCACATGAGTTACCCACCATCTCCAAAACCAAGCTGGAATATTAGTTTTCCTGGCATGCAGAACTGCTGGATGGTACAGAAATCTGGACCTTCCAGGCCCCTTGGGCCCATCTTAGGGACGTCCATCAAGGGTTGCATGGTGTGGGTCTCATTATACATCAAGGTGGGGTCCACACATCAGTGGAACACCCAATAATAGAGAGAAAATCAAGCTAAAACACATGGATTAACCCCTTCTAGATGGCTAGCAAGTGGGTTTGGAAAAATGGACAGCAAGGTGTTGCTACACATCACAGTCCATAAGCTAGCTGGACAAGGGGATATACATCAGATAAATCATGGTATGACCTACCTTAGTGGGCCACACAGACCCCAAACTAGACCACTAATAGCATATCTCATTGCATGTCAAAATGGGCAGCAAGGTGGGGGGTCCAACGTCTAGAAAATGGACAGCAAGATCCTCCCACCTTGCTGCTGGAATAATGGAGGGAGGTGGGACGGTTTGGAGTTGCTAGGAAAAGAAGAGGAAAGGAGAGAGAGAGAGAGAGAGAGAGAGAGAGAGAGAAGAGAGAAGATCAGCCATGGGAGGGGACTCCGCCACTATGAGCCCCCTCCAAACAAATCCAAACCTTACATCATCGGCTCCATGCATGCATGGGTCATACATCTAAAAATCTAAGGTGGGGATGTTATTCCCACCATGAAATCAAGGTCCAGATGACCCATCAAAGCCACGTATTAAATGAAACATCATGATGGGGTCCATAGAGAATGGCCTCATCATGGCTCATGCATGCAACAAGGGTGGACCATTAGCCACACCCAATGGGTGAAGTAAGATCGCCACCATTGATTGGTGGGTCCTACATGCCCCCATGCAAGAAAATCAAAGATCTAAGGAAGAAAATAGAAGATCTACTCCTAGACATGGCACCCACCCTGAATCTCCTACTTCTTCTTCCACCTTTAGTTTCTAGTGCTTCAAAAGAGAGGATTTAATGGTTATGATGGGCTTGGGATGGTTGGATTAAGAGATCTTGGGCTACAATGGGGCTGGAAAATGGAGCTCTCATGGATGTTTGGGGTTGCTATCAAGGGAAGAATGAATAGGAAAAGAGGGAGGGAGAGAGATGAGAGAGAGAGAGAGAGAGAGAGAGAGAGAGAGAGAGAGAGAGAGAGGGATATGTTAACTAGGGTAGCAATCATTGCACATGGGTTAAAGAGAAGCATGTTGTAACACATTGTACCTTTGGTACATGGGTGTTACCCCTGAAGACCTCGGTTATAGGGATTAAAGACGATTAAACAAGACAACTTAAACTTTACACGTGTAGGTCGAGACTCCCGTTCAATGATAAAGCCAACCACCACGATCCAAAGGAGTTAAGACGAACCCAACGCCAAACTAGAAGGTAAGACTCAACGAACCCTTAGATTAGAATAGTTTGTGAACAAGTAACAAGGTCACATTGCCACAATACACCCGCTAGCAACTCTTAAAGACTTATTTATGGCCAACTGGACAACTGATGTACTCTAAAACCATGTTCAACTGTTGAAACCACCCACCAGACCAATCTGACCATTAGATCACGATGAATGGGCTAAATTTCACCCAAAAAGGCACGATACGGTCCACTTGGGCCTCACATGTGGCCCAAACTGGGCCGGGACTCTTAAACATATGATTGGTATAGATCCATCACAAGCATCACAACAGATCCCACACAAGGCCCGCGTGCACATTGGACTATGGTGCACGATGTGCTCTAGACAAAGTGAAGTGGTCAACTGACTGTTGACCAACCCATTTGCAAAATGAAAAATCTCTCCCGCCATTTTAAAGCATTTGAAGCTGGAGAATTTCAAACCCTTAACTGAGCCACCTCGACTGTTTTCTGGGTAATCCAGACCGTCCATTTTGTCGGTGGGGCCCACCCCAACAAAACCATATAAGGAAGAGGCCCCCCGAAAACAAATGAAGGGAATCGATAATTGACCATCCATTTTATCACAAATAACAGAATCCGTAGAAGGCGATCAGACCGCTGGCGTAATGGGGAGAGCTGTGTCGGTTTACCTGGAGGGTTGCTGGCATTCACACACTAGCCAGGGAGGTCTCTCTCCTTCAAACCAAAAACAACCAGACAATGAGGAATGTCTAGCCAAACTTTCCGTTTCGGAAAAGTAGAGTCTGCCGTCGACGGCCATCACTTAGGGATTTGTAGAACCAATCTCAACCACTGGACCTCTCCTTTCCCTGCCTATAAATAGGGAGGTTTAGCTCTCTTAGGTTCCACACAGAAAGAGAGGAAAAGAAAGGAGAGGAGGGAGAAAACAGAGAGAGAGTGGGTGTTTTGGGTGAGCTTGGGATGCACTGCCCCAACTCAGTCCATGAGAAACGGACCTAGCCGAGTCAGTTTAAGACCACGGCAACACCACTTGAGTGAGAGAGAGAAAGCAAAGAAAGAGAAAAGAGAGAAAGAAGGAGAAGGAGGTAGGAAGTGTGGACGTCGATCCAGCCGGGTAAGCAACCCACAAATGTTGTTTCTCCTGTTCTTTCCTTCTTATCGACTCTTCTCCATTTTGTATAGCAATAGACCCTAATATAAACCAATTATGGGACAAAAAATCCACCCAAAATGGAGCTTGAAAAAGGGCTGAATGCAGCCCCTGTTTTATGGCTGAACGCACCTCTGATTAAGGCCGAACATGGCCTGAGTTTAGGCCCTGTTTGGGTCTAAATAGTGACATGTAAATGGCCCCAGCTGGGAGCTGAAACACAGTGTAGTAGCAGCCTACAAGCAAGCTCCATTTGAACCGCATCACTCCCCAAAAATCAGGCTGAAACCCAGTTCAGGAACAACTCACAAACGAGCTCAGTTGAGCTGCAACACGGGCTGATATCAGCCCGAAAATATGGAGGTGAAAATGACCCTGTTTCAGGCCCTTTTTGGATGGTGAAAGTGGCAGCCACCGTGCCTCTGGTTGAGCACTAATGTGGGTTGAAAAATGGCCTGAAAAAGAGTCCTGTTTGAGCTAAAAATCAGGGTCAAAAGTGGTTTCAAAATAGCCACCAGCAGGGAGGCTGTACATGTTAACAGCACCAGTGGGCTGCACTACTTTGGGCCTCACCAAATTGAAGGTGGGCCTCACCAAAAAGGAAGGAATATCTAGCGGGCTGCACACTGTTGGGCTGCACCATCAGAAAATCATGGTGGGCCATACATCTAGCCCGTCCATCAATGGACGTTACCTCCTAGCCATCCATCAATGGACGTGCGGTACTGGACGACTGCTGTATATGTTTAAAGAGAAAAAAAAAAGGGAAGTAAGGTGTATATATATATAGATTATAATAATAACTGATACATACATAAAATGCTATATGTAGTGGGCCCCATGTGGGACCCACGTAGATGTAACTGCATCTGCACAGTCCCCCTGGACGGTATTTGCGAAACCCACCTTGATGAGTTTATTCTAATCTAGGCCGTCCATTTGCCTGAAATCCAGACCGTCCCACCTATTGTGATTGTTGAAATGCCCCTCCAGTACATCTAAAGTATAATAAAATACTAATATATATATATATAATGTTATATGGACGGTCCTACATGAACCCATGTGTATGTGAACCCATACATGTGTTGAATCCAGACCGTTTAAGGTCTGGACATGGCCCACCTTACTGCACATCCACTCCTATTTTGCTAGTGGGTGGGACCCACCCTAGTATATGTACTATACATCCACTCCGTCCCTCAAAGGACCATTAATCCTTGGCCGTCCATCAATGGACGTCTCCAAACCGTCCATTAGTGGACATCCAGCGCTAGATCTGAACACCCAGATCCATAGCTCCACTGGCAGACTAAGTGGAGATACCTCGTTTCAACACTTGAGGTCTTGGTGTCGACCCCTAGCAGGGTGGCTAACATGGAGTGTGTGTACTGACATGGGTGGCGTCAGTGCCATCTGAACCATTCGTTAAATGTGCCCCCATGATTGGTCATGGATGGCCAAGATACCAAAATACCTTCTGATCATTAAAACTTCTGTGGGCCATACATGTGGACTCCACCCTGATATACGTGATTCGTCCAAACTGTCCATCTGTGCAGTGGATCCCACCATAGTATAACTATTTTATCTACACCGTTTGTGTAGTGGATCCTGACCTAATGTAAGTGTTTATGTACAACGACCATGTGACGGTGGGCCCTACCTTTGTTGTATATGCTCTTCATCTACACAGTCCAGCCCTCTGGATGGGTGGGGCCCACCACATGATGTGTTGCATATCGAGTGGGGATGGTAATACATCGTCGATAATCATTATTTAAAATTTCGATGCCTCCTTGCATGTCTTATTTAAAGTCATATGTTGTCACATGTTAACATGATTGCTTCATTATATAATCTCATAATGCTACACATGGAGGATTCCATATTTGTACGTAAGCCACACTTGGGATGTAATTAGACAGAATGTGTAGGAAAATAGGACCCTTAAACTAGTGTCATTTTTTATAAGGGGATCTTATTAAAACATCCCAAGGTAGAGAACCTCATGAGCCGAGGATGGTGGTTATGGGACACTATGCTCGAGCTGTCGGCCTACCCTGGGTGACGAGCCCCCCGTAGTGACTGTTGAGTTTACTTAAATTAGCTGATTGTAACAGGAATAATAATGGGTTGGTTAATCATGCATCCATAGCATATTGGCGATGACGGGTGACTAATTCTGGATGATATGGCACATGCCCTTAGGATCACCAGGGTATTGTTTCGCTAGCTCCCAGACCATTGACTATCGATCTACTGTTCCAACTGGATGATCATTCCCAGGTCGATGATTGCATGGGCGATAAGCCCAAGTCTGACTGGATGAGTATCCCCACATCGATGTGCATTCATACATCCATTCATCTAATAAGACTGCATATTACTTGTTTTGGATTATTGCTTTGTTTTCCTTTAAACTATGTTTATTAAGGCGGCGATGTGTAATCTTGAGGGGAATTTATATTGAGCTGGCCACTCATTCATCAACCATCCAACTGTACAGAGTATGTAGGGATGAATGTAGAGAATGACAGTGCTAGCCTTGATGGAGCGACCGTAGAGCCCGAGGAAGAATACTATGATGATGAGCCGCAACAAGAAGTAGAGGAGTATTTCGGGCTTAATCAGTAGTTTAATATTTTAATTTCAGTAGTTTAGTATTTTGGAACTTACGGAATTTTATAACTAAGACCCCCAGCTGGGTGGGTAAAATATTTAGGCTCACATGATTATTTATGATTCATTTTGCTATCCCACTCTGAGTTTGTATTTCCACTGGTTCTCTGATTTATAAACTCTAGGATTTTTGAAGCAAGTCTTGTACTCAGGTTTTAGAAATTGGGGTGTTTCAAGTTAGTATCAGAGTGGAGTATGAGATAGTCTGGTTGTGGGACCCACATACAAACCTTAAGAGATTAACTTAGGTGGAACTTAGAAACTCTCCCTTGAGGAAAAAAAAATATAGCCAGGATGAATGAACATAGAAATGGAACACTTAGGCCCCTTAGATCTTAGCAAAAAAAAATGAATATTTGAGTATGTGAAGAAATTCCCAATAGCTAGGAAAAAACTTAGAGTATGAGCCGTCTAGGGAAGAACTTAGAATCCTTGGAAAATGGAAAGTTGGGCTCTGAACTTAGAAATAGAAACCTTACTCCCCTTAAGAACTTAACCAAGATAAATCTTTAACTTTCGTGTTGCCTGTTAATTAGAACCACTTTTCCCATACCTAAACCCCGGAATCTTGATCACATAGGTAACCATGCCACATGTACTGTGGTCATAGTGGACCCGCATAGTCGACATCCATCCCCTTCCGTCTCCAGAACACCAACGAGAGTGTTGTCCCATCTACACGCCGAACTTCCACCTGGAGTGGAAATGGGGACATGAGGTCTGAGGTGGTAGGAGACTCTCCCTCTCCTCAGATAGTCACTTCTAGGATGCCCTCACAATACTTCGAATGGCGAACCCCTTCGGCTGAGCCCTCAGTAGATGTACACGCAGATACATCGACGGAAGCAGCAACCTTTATGTCATTTGTACATATGGCTACCACTATGCAGCAACAACATGATACGTTCATCCGGCAGCAGCAGGATGTACATGCATTAGTAGTGGAGGCTCTTTAGGATCGCAGGGCGACATCTAAGGATAGGGAAACCAGGAGTTCTGACATGTTCGACCGATTTATATGACTCTGTCTGCCGACATTTGGAGGGGCGCCTGACCCAGTTTAGGCCGAACACTGGCTGACGCGAATCACCAAGATGATGGGGCCTTTAGAGTGTACTGACTCCTAGATGGTCACCTTAGCCATATATCTGCTCGAGGGAGAGGCGAAGAACTGGTGGTAGGGCCTACAGCAAAGCGTCCCAGCCACATATGCATGGACATGGTCTGGGTTCTAAATAAAGTTCCTGGAAAAATACTTCCCCCGGTCATGTAGAAATGATAAGATAACTCAGTTTTTGAAACTGAGCAGGGCAGTTTAATCGTCGCCTAGTACGAGGCCCGGTTTGATGAACTCGCTTGGTTTGTGCTAAAAGCCTTGGAAGATGCCGAATACAAATTGTAGAAGTTCAGCGAGGGACTTAGGCAAGGGATCTAATTGCGGCTATGTGCTTGGGATTTTGAAGACTTTGGAGAACTAGTAGACAAGGCTATGCAAGTTGAAATGGATTTTGAGCGTGCCCTTAGGACCCGCCCCTCACCTAGGGACACCTTAGTCAGGCCCAGACAGCTGCCCCTTGCCCCATCTGTACCTTAGAGGAGAGCCAGGGTCATACCTGCAGGTGCACCCCCCATGCCTCCCGTAAAAAACTACGAGTACTGCCACAAGGCCAGGCACTTTGCACGAACCTGCTTAAAAAAGATGAGGGACGAAGGCATCGCTCCACCAGCAGGTCACCCTCAGTCAGGACCAGTAGATGTCAGGATAGCACCAAGGCAGCAGATGCAGAAATTGGGACCTCCAGTCCACCAGAGGACCCCCCGCTAGCGTATTCGTTGTAGCTGCTGTGGATACTGAGGGGAACCTCCATCAGACCATTCATGGTACCTCTCACATTCATGGTACTCCTGTTTTTCTATTATTTGATTCTGGCGTAACCTTATCTTTCATGGACTCTGCTATTGTAAATAGACTAGGGTTGGACATAACTTGTATACATGCCCCCTTAGTTGTAGCATCCCCCATGGGTAAATTCATCAAAACAGACAAGTTATGTAAAGATTATCCCCTAACTCTCGCACACCATGAAGTGGCTGTGGATCTAGTCCTTAAGCCTATGAAATAATTCGACATCTTCCTCAGGATGGAGTGGCTTTCTCGAATCCGGGCAGTGATGGATTGCCGCAACAGAATGGTCACTATAACTATCCCTGGATAGGCCTCCTTCACCATAAAAGGGAAAAGTAAGCGCAGTATGCTGGAAAGCTTAGAAGCCCTAGAAGAGTCAAAATCAGTCGAGTCCACCGTGAGCTGAATCCAAGTAGTGCGGGAATTCCCTGAGGTATTTTAAGAGATACCAGGGCTGCCCCCAAGGCGATCAGTAGATTTTTGCATCGACCTCAAACCAAGAACTTCCCCTATATCATTACCCCCGTTTCGAATGCCCCCTTATGAAATGGAAGAACTTAGGAGCCAAATAGATGAGCTGCTAACCTAAGGTTTCATTCACCTTAGCGTCTCTCCTTAGGGAGCACCGGTCCTCTTCATGAAATAGAAGGATGAATCGATGCGCCTTCATATAGATTATCAGCAGTTGAACGAAGTGATGATAAAGAATAGATACCCTCTCCCATGTATCAACGACCTATTCAATCAGCTCAAGGGTGCTAGATATTTCTTGAAGATTGACCTACAATCGGGATATCACTAGCTAAGAATCAGGGATGTGGATATCCCTAAAACCACATTCAGGACTCGTTATGGGTACTACGAGTTCTTGGTAACGTCCTTTGGACTTACAAATGCTCTGGCGATATTCATGGACCTCATGAACCAAGTCTTCATGCCATACCTAGATCAGTTTGTGATCGTGTTCATCGACGACATTTTGGTTTACTCCAAAAGGTAGGAGGAACACAAGCAGCACTTGTACATGGTCCTGAGTACACTGAAGGAAAATTGGTTGTACGCTAAGTTATCAAAATGAGAGTTTTGGGAAAAAGAAGTGAAGTTCTTAGGGCACGTAGTGAAGGAAGAAGGCATCGCAGTCGACCCTGTGAAAGTAGAGGTGGTATCCAAGTGGGATCAGTCCTCCACAGTCACCGAAGTCTGAAGCTTTTTAGGCATGGCAGGGAAGTACAGGCGTTTCATCAAAGAATTCTCGAGAATCGTGCAGCCACTCACTCAACTAACGAAGAAGAATGCATGATTCACCTGGGACGAGAACATGGAGGCAGCCTTCCAGGAGCTGAAAATGAGGCTGACATCTGGACCAGTACTCACCCTTCCACAAGAAGGGAAAAAGTTTGTGGTGTATAGCAATGCCTCAAAGATGAGCCCTGGCTATGTTCTGATGTAAAATGACAAAGTGATCGGTTATGCCTCCCACCAGCTGAAGAAGCACGAAGAAAACTACTTGACTCATGACCTAGAGTTAGCAACAGTAGTCTTTTCCTTAAAAACATGGAGGCACTACCTATACGGAGAGAATTTCCAGCTATTCTGCGATCATAAGAGCTTGAAATACATATTCACACCAAAAGATTTAAATATGCACCAGTGTCGGTGGATGGAGACACTTAAAGACTTCCACTTTGATATCTCATACCATCCTGGCAAGGCAAACTCCGTGGCTGATGCTTTGAGTCGAAAGAAGAAGCATGAGCCGGTAGCCACTCTTATGATCAAGGAGTGGGAGATGATGAAGTTCGTACAGGACTTCGACATCTAGCTTACTCTCGACGAACCTGATACTTATGTGGCTTTGTTGACCACAGAGCCAACCCTGCTACGGCATGTGATCTCTGCTCAGGACCAGGACGAATGGCTTGTTAAGATGAAAGGAAGATGCAAGAGCGAGGAGATACTTGGCTGGAGGGTTGGTAGCGATGGCGGTCTTCGGTATCAAGGACGGATATGTGCACCCAACAATGCAGAATTAAGGAAGGAAGTAATGGCAGAGGCACACCACTCCAGAATGGTCATACATCCAGGGAGTATAAAGATGTACAACAACATAAAAAGATAATACTGGTGGAGTAATATGAAAAGGGACATAGCTAGTTTCGTAGCAAGATGCATGGTGTGCCAGAAGATAAAGGCCAAGCACCGCAAGCCCGCATGCCTTCTTCAGCCACTACCAGTAGCAGAATGGAAGTGGGACAGCATCTTTATGGACTTCATTGTTGGGCTTCCCAGGACTCAGAGGAAGCATGACTCCATTTGGGTCATTATGGATAGGCTGGCAAAGTCTGCTCGATTTCTTCCTATTCGGACGATAGATTCGACTGACAATCTGGCAAGACTCTATGTTCGCGAAGTCGTTCGATCCTATGGAGTTCCTTAGGAGATCATATCAGATCATGACTTCCACTTTACGTCCAACTTCTGGAGAAGGTTACAGGAGGAGCTCGGCACAGAACTCAAGTTCAGCATGACATTCCATCCCCAGACAGATGGACAGATAGGGAGAGTAAATCAGGTCCTGGAGGATATGTTAAGAGCTTGTGCCTTCGACTTCAAGGGAAACTAGGATGATCATTTGGCCCTAGTAGAGTTTACTTATAATAACAACTTCTAGTCCAGCGTAGGCATGGCACCATACCAAGCTCTATATGGTCGCCCCTGCAGAGCCCCGCAGTGTTGGGCAAAAGTGGGAGAGCGAAGTTTGTTAGGACCTGAACTCGTCTAGGTTACCACTTAGATAATCAATGTTATTCAAAAGCATTTGCATACCACTCAAAGCAGACAGAATATCTATTCGGACAATCGACAACGGGATCTGTAGTTTACAACTGGTGATCCTGTATTTTTGAAGGTCTTGCCTATGAAGGGTCTGATGAGGTTCGAACAAAAAAGGAAGCTTGTAGCTCGTTTCATCCGGCCTTTCGAGATCTTGAATCGCATGGGAGCCGTAGTATATTACCTTGCATTACCTACTGCATTAGCTAGTATCCACAACGCCTTCCACGTATCTATGTTAAAGAAGTACACGCAAGACGAGTCACACATTATTTGTTGGGAGGCAGATTGAACTCACCAATGACGCTTCTTATACTGAGGAACCCATCCACATCTTGGACCACAAAGAGTAGGTCCTTCGAATAAAGATGATACCATTAGTCAAGGTTCTTTAGTCATACCATGGAGAAAAAGAGGCGATGTGGGAACGAGAAGTTGAAGTTAAGGAAAAAATACCCCCACCTATTCAGTGACACTCCACAGGTAATTTCGAGGACGAAATTTTATTTAGTGGGGTAGACTGTAACACCCCGTACCTTTGCTACACGGGTGTTACCCCTGAAGACCCCTGTTATAGGGATTAAAGACGATTAAACAAGACAACTTAACCTTTGCACGTGTAGGTTGGGACTCCCGTTCAATGATAAAGCCAACCACCACGATCCGAAGGAGTCAAGATGAACCCAACGCCAAACCAAAAGGTAAGACTCAGCAAACTCTTAGATTAGAATAGTTTACGAACAAGTGACAAGGTCACATTGGCATAATACCCCCGCTAGAAACTCTTAAAGACTTACTTATGGCCAATTGGATGACTGGTGTACTCTAGAACCACATTCAATCGTTGAAACCACCCACTAGACCAATCTGACCATTGGCTCACGATGAATGGGCCGAATTTCGACTCAAAAGGCACGATACGGCCCAGATGGGCCTCACATATGGCCCAAATTGGGCCGAGGCCCTCTACCGGGCTTGGAAGCTAGTAAAGTTACTTTTGAGTAATCTTAACATGTGTCTGTTGTTAGGATTTTAAATAAACCATAAAACCTTAAAAAGTTCTATTCACCCCCCTCTAGGACATATTGACATATTCCTACTTCGACGAAAGCGGTCTTCACGACAATTTCAATTGGTATTAAAGTGAGTCTCTCTTTAAAGGCTTCACCGCCTAGAGAGTGATCTTGACTGAAGTTGGGAATATGGCCAAAGGAGAGGGCTCATCGGTCACTAGACCTCCAATGTTTGATGGATCAAATTATGCATACTGGAAGGCTTGGATGCATTACTTTCTGAGTTCTTTCGATCATGATGTTTGGGATATAGTTGAAAGTGGATATGTGCCACCATCTGAACAAGTTGTACTTGACAGTGGCACAACCATCACAAAACCCAAACCTAAAGAAAAGTGGATAACGTTTGATAAAGAAAAATAGACTGCTGAAGCTAAAGCTATGAACGCCATCTACTATGTCGTGTCCCAAGATATTTTCAATCAAATAAGTATGTGTGGGACATCCAAAGAAGCATGGGATCTATTGGAAACAACCCATGAAGGCACAAGAACTGTGAAGAGATCTAAACTTCAACTCCTGACTTCACAGTTCCAAAGTCTCAAAATAGAAGAGCATGAGACCTTTATGGAGTTTTTTCACAAAGTTGAATATCATTTGCAACTCCATGGGTGGATTGGGAGAAAAGGTTTCGGTGCTTAAATCTGAAGGAAAATACTGAGACCACTGCCGGAACGATTTAATCCCAAAGTAACAACCATTGAAGAGTGTAAGAATATTGATGAAATGAAAGTAGAAGAACTGGTAGGTTCCTCACAAACTTTTCAACCACACTTCAAACAAACCCAAAAATCTAAAAATACTATCCTAAAAACTTCAAAGAAACCAAATGAGGACAATGAAAGTGAAAAAGAATATGAAGATGAGGAAGTAGCACTGCTGACACAAAGATTCAGGAAATTCTTTCAAAAGAATTGTGGCCGTCCATCCAGAGGAAAGTGGGTAGACAACAAACCTTCTACAGGAAAATTTGGTAAAAAGACCAAAGAACAACAATGTTATGCCTGTTAGAAGTATGAACATCTGTCTACCGAATGCCCAAACAGAAAAACTATGGGCAAAGCAATGGCTGCCACATGGGATGATACGGAAGAGTCAAACTCAGAATCTAGTGACTCAGAGAGTGATGATGACCAAAAATCCTTGAAAATTCTTATGGTCTCCACTGCTCCAATCATTCCCACGGAATCTGAAAACAAGGAAGAATAGCAAGCCACTGAATCATTTCCGTCTGATAATGAAGAAATTGGAGAAGAAGAAGAGATAGAAAAGGATAAACCGCAAGATGCTTATAATCAACTCTATATTCATAGTATCCACATACTTAAAAGATTTGGAATGTCTGAAAATAAAAGGGAATTGCTACAAAGAGACTTGGACAAAACCTTGGAGATTAATACACATTTAATCAATGATTTACAACAATACCACTCAGACAATGATAAGTTAGAAAGAGCCAATCTATCCCTAAAAACAGAATCATCAAAGCTTATAAAACAGGTTGAATTCTTAAAAGATGAAAATGAGCAACTCAAGAATGAGAATCACACACTCCATTGTGACTTAGAGAAATCCAGAAAATTTGCTGAAATAAATTACAAATTTTTTTAGAGTGGTGAAAAGCTAGAAAAGTTGTTAGGAATGGGAAGACAAGGAAAAGATAAGAGTGGCCTAGGGTATGAGAAAGCTAAAAGAAAACTGGAAATAAAGCCCCAACAACTGAAAAACTTGCTGCTTCAGGTAGCAATATGAGAACTTCTCCAGTTTGTCATTTATGTGGTAATATGGGTCATTATAAGTTTGAATACTTAACTACTAGAAGGACTTCATATAAATCTGGTCAAAATCATATTGGAAACCCAGCCGAAGAAATACAAAATGTCAAAAGTCCATCTAGGAGAAACACACATCCATCACCACTTAAAAAGATAGACAGAATGAAGGAATCACTGGATCAAATGGGTGAGATAAATATAAAAACTAAATCTACCACAGTAAAGAATTTTGTCTCAAAATGGATAGTGAAAGAAAAACTGAACTCTATACCCTAAAATGACAAGCATAGAAAGACAAGTCCAGGTCATGCATCTAGATCTGGATATTTGCTAAAATGATGCAAATTTTGTTGAGCTTCAAATGATATATCTGAGGTTCCTTCCCTCAATATTTTATATATAAACATTTAAATGTTTATAATTTTGTTGTGTGCAATGATTGTACATAATTTTGCTGAGTATACTATTGATTCATAAAAATACTAAAAGTATACTTGAAGGGTCATCTGAATGCTGAAAATGAAAAATCATTCATCTTCGATACGACTATCGATATGTCATTCTTGATTAATCGATAAAGGGTCGATATCATCGCCACCTCCTTGGAATAAGAAAGTCATGTGATCAAGAATGATATCGAAGACATGATCGATAAAATCGATCAGGGTCCCTCGATATCATCGAAATAAGGATCGATGATATTGACAGATGTCGCCAGATATAAGTCGGTGGAGTGTGAAAATGGGATTTTTGTTCCAGGGTTTCCCTTCCTCTTCCCTACTTGCTCTTCTCAACCGAACCGCTCGGATCTTCCTCAGGTAGCCTTAACTATTCCATAAATTCAGTAATACCTTTCTGAACATCAAGAGTTATTTTTTGTGGTATTCTCATTTCTATCAGGTTTTGTCCTCTTTCCCAAATCCTTTAAATTGTTTTTTTGTCCACATGGGAAAAGATAAGGGAAAAGTATCCGGTCCGGGTGAGTCATCAAAATCCACTTGACAAAAAGTGGTTGCTTCAAAAGGAAGCGCAAGGGCCCTGGAACATGGGACCACCACCCATCAAAGATCTTGACAAACTTCACGTGGTGGGTCCCAGTCTGAAACACCGACATCACCTCTGGCTGGAGTAACTTCATGTCCACCAAAATACACAGGTAGGAAGCTCATCTAGATTTCGGTGGGCCATGCCAACTAAAACGAACACGCAACTTCCCTGCAGCATGTCACTCACCGGTGTTAGATCCTCCTTCCATCATGGTCTCTTTGGATGGTGACGATGTGCTAATCACGCCTCCTACAATGGCAAATATCCTTGGACTGACAATGACACCTGAGGGTCTCCCGGAAATGGACCTTGACAATGTTGAAATTCGGTCTATGGTAATTAAGTATCTATGTTATGGTAGGGACATCCCCTGGTATCAAGGGAATGCGTCGAAATCTTGGTACATGGAACCAAGATTTCAGGTTTTGCATGGTATCTTCACTACAAATATATATCCCAGAAGTACTAATCGGTCCGATCTCATAGGTTTCATGACCATGCTAGTGTACTCAATTGCTAAAGGGATAAAGATCTATCTTCCAACCCTACTTGTCCATCAGTTGGTATATGTTGTCCATACATCCGGAGACCTTCATCTGCCCTATCCATGGATCATAAACATGGTTTGCAATGTCATCGGCTTTCCAATGACCACTGATCCGGTTCTTCCTCTCCAAAGCTTCAACAAAAGTAACATCCGCAAAATGGACTTGAAGTTCCACAAGTATCCTGAGGATCTAGAGGAAGATATTCATGAAGAAGGAGACAGAGGTACATGTGACGCTCCCATAGAAGGGATTGAAATGACCAGAGATGAACCCCTTAGACCCAATCTAGCACTGTCAATGTCAACATTCAGGTATGCCAAATGGTTCAAACTGGACAGGATTAGGGCAATTCAGAGGGATGTCCACTCGGTGCACGAGAGGCTTACCATCTTAGAACGGTTGGTCTAGGGAGTGCAGCAGACGGTCCAACAACTGGTTGAGATAATTACCTGTCATTGAGATGATACGGCGCCATCTACCTCTACTCTTCTGCCATAGTACAGGATTCTGAACACTACCACATTCACCTACACTTATCTCTGCGTATGAGCATAAGTATCTTTTTGGATGCTCTACACTCTTATGAGTGAATGTGATAGCTCCTTAACAGTTTGACTTTTTTTGTGTGTATGTTGTATATACCCCATATGGGTTTTCTACTATTAGCTGTCTCTGGGTGCCCATAGATGGGCCTTTTTTTTTGGATAACCATGAAGTTTACTACTATCTAGGGCAGTATATCGATATGCTTTTAGATATTTTTATTTTTGGCTGGTTTGGATATGGCTAAATATAATTCTAGTTTTACTGCCATGACTATGAGATTAGATCCCCTGGTTCATTTGACACGGAATGCATGTGACTTTAATGATTATTCTACCTGCTTATATTACTACTCTACTTGGTCTGATATGTATCCATAGTTTCTGAAAATGATGACTGCTTAAACTGAGTTAATCATTACACATCTCTACTTACTTTTCTCCTAAATACTTCAAACTTTAGTCAATGTCAACTACTATCTCTTTGTCAATGACTGACAAAACGGGGGAGAAAAGTTCAAACACCCCGAATGGAAAATTGTAAATTTGCTTGAATGGTGTTGCAAGTGTTAGGGGGAGCAACTGCACCAAGATAGGGGGAGTTTTCAGTTAAGGGGAGCAAATACTGGGTTGTGTACATGGGTTCTCCAGAAATTGTAAAATTGTGTAAAATACATCTACACACAATTTAAGATGTGTTTGTCTACATACTGGTCTAGGGTGTTTTGTTATTTTATCACGTAATTGACAAAGGGGGAGATTGAAAGTGCCCTGGTTTGACAATTAACATGAGTGTTGAGTCGGACAGACTGCAGAGCCTCATAGGAAGATCAATTCAAGCATCTACTTCAACCAGGATGTGTGCAAGCTCACCTCAGGTAAATCTAAGCCTCACATCTCATGTCCCAAAACACTAGGTATATAAAACCCTTAAAACAAATTAGAACATTATAGGGTTTATAAGTGAGAAAACTTTTTCAAAAATCAGAAAATCTTCAAGTTTTCTTACTCTGTCGATTGTATCGATACACATCTCGCTATGCCCGACCTGCGCTGTTGATGTCCTCGATGAATGAATCGATTCTATCAGAATGAGGACAAAATTGTCTAGCAACCACATAGTTATCTGGACAGAATTATCGATGTATCGATATACATATCGATATCATCGATATTTGAGTCTCGAGCCCATCGAAGGTGGCTCCATAATATCGACAGGCAGATATCCGGCGCCCCTATTTTTTTTACTTAAGAAAACCATATGTGCATCGATATATCGAAGTCGTTCTCGATACCATCAAAGTTCAAATCTCGATGATATCGGAAGGCTCTCGATGTTATCGGTCATAGGCGCCAAAGTTTTCCAGCAATTATTTCATGATTAACTATCTGCGATTGAGGGGCACTCGATAGAATCGATATTCAAGTATCGATGATATCGGTAAGGTTTCGATGGCATCGAACAGGGACAAAAACTATCCAGCAAGTTTGAACAAAAATCCTTTGGATTTATCGATGCCTCGACACTCTATCGATATCATCGACATTCAAATTTTGATGATCTCGAAGGTCCTCGATCATTCTTGTAAAACCTGAAATATTTTATCGCAAGTCTCTCTCATTTTCAAGTGTTGATGAATCGAACCTCACATCGATGATATCGGAGTTCGAAATCCAATGACATCGAAACGTGTTTCGATTCCCTCAACTAGCTGGCAAAAGGTTTTAAAAGCATATGACATTTGAGTTTGTGTCATCAAGCGGCCAGTCGATACAATCGAGAGTATATGCTCGATGATATCGACCCTGCTCGATGATATCGAACTCTGTCATAAATGTGACCATTTTATATCCGTTGAAACCTTTTGCCTATATAAGGAGAGCTTGTCTATTATTGTTGGCAGAGAAAGAAGAGAGTACTTTTGAGTGTTTTACATTAGAGCATATACCCAAAGCCCTTTATCTCAAGGGAGTTTATCCTCCAATCCACCCTCATCATTGATATTCAATAGAGTGGATTGGGGAATTAAATTCCACATTCAAGGATCCTCCAGCTATTACCTTAATGGCAAATCATTAAGCTGGGATGCCTTGAATGTATAGATGATTGGAATCACTCTATCTTCCTAATAGGAAAACATTTAAAGAGTAGGATTCCATCATAACCTTGACCCAACCCGTCACCATATATTGGTACATCATTTGAGTTGCGAATCAAGGAAGAAGAAGACTCTTCATCAACAAATGAGGAGATCTTCATCAATAAGTTGAGTGAGACTCATCCACTTATCTGTAAGTAACTAGAGTTCAGAGGACCCTTTGATCATTCCTCTGTAGGATTGGGTCTAAGGTATTTCTAACCCTTATAAACCCTCAAAGGAGGCTTCCGGCGGGAGTGTACGTAGTGGGTGCGTTATGTGGACCCTTGCTCTGTAGAGAGCATAAACATCTGGTTGGGAGTTAACCAGTTAAAATCTTGGATTTTAGGTAAACCGTGTAAAACCTCTGATAGGGTCTTATGGAAGATCCTTGGCCAGTGTGCCTAAAAGTGAGTGTGTCGTATTGACCCTTGCTCGTTAGAGCATAAACAACCAGCCTCAGTGTTGGTTGTAAAGGTTGAAGGCGAACCTGATTTAAAACCTTAGGTTTGAGGTGAACCGTTGTGAAACCTCCTTAGTGAAATCCGGTACATTCAAGGGTTGAGTGCGGTTACCAGGAGTGGAGTAGACAAGTAGTCAAACCACTATAAAAATGATTGTATTTGAGATTGCTATTATTTTGTTTGTGTGATTTTCTTTAATATTTGCATATCTGAATATCTATAATCACACCTCACACACTTATACAGTCATATCCATTATAAACTAGTTTGAATATTGTTTACTTCTTAAATAGTTTGTGATTGAATCCTCTACCAGGCTTGGAAGCCAGTAAAGATTAGTGTAATAGAATTTTAAATGAACCATAAAACCTTAAAAAGTCCTATTCACCCCCCTCTAGGACATATTGACATAATCCTACTTCGACTAAAGTGGTCTTCACCGTAGTTTTATCTACAGGCAGATATCCAGCGCTCATGTTTTTACTTAAGAAAATCACATGTGCATAGATATATCGAAGTCATTCTCGATACCATCAAAGTTCAAATCTTGATGATATCGGAAGACTCTCGATGTTATCGGTCATAGGCGCCTAAGTTCTCTAGCAATTAGTTCAGCATTGATTATCTGCGATCGAGAGGCACTAAGGTAATAGCTGGAGGATCCTTAAATGTGGAAGTTCATTCCCCAATCCACTCTATTGAATATGAATGATGAGGGTGGATTGGAGGATGAACTCCCTTGAGAGAAAGGCCTTTGGGTATATGAAATAAAGTAAAACACTCAAAAGCACTCTCTTCTTTCTCTGCCAGCAACAATAGACAAGCTCTCTTTATATAGGCAAAAGGTTCCAACGAATATAAAATGGTCACATTTATGATAGAGTTCGATATCATTGATCGGGATCGATATTATTGAGCGTATACTCTCGATTGCATCGACTAGCCGCTTGATGACACAAACTCAAATGTCATACGCTTTTGAAACGTTTTACTAGCTGGTGAAGGGAATCGAAACATGTATCGATGTCAACGGATTTTGAACTCCGATATCATCAATGTGAGGTTCAATTCATCGACACTTGAAAATGAGAGAGACTTGCTATGAAATATTTCAGGTCTTACAAGAATGATCGAGGGACCTTTAAGATCATCGGAATTTGAATACATTATAGGGTTTATGGTTTGTAAGTGAGAAAATTTTTTCAAAAATCAGAAAGTCTTCTAGTTTTCTTACTCTGTCGATTGTATTAATACACATCTCGATATGCTTGGCCTGCGCTGTCGATGTCCTCGATGAACGAATCGATTCTATCAGAATTCATTAAGCGGGATCGATATCATCGAGCGTATACTCTCGATTGCATCAACTGGCTGCTCAATGAAACAAACTCAAATGTCATACGCTTTTGAAACCTTTTGCCAGCTGGTCGAGGGAATCAAAATACGTATCGATGTCATCAGAATTCGAACTCCAATATCATTGATGTGAGGTTCGATTCATCGACACTTGAAAATGAGAGAGACTTGCTATGAAATATTTCAGGTTTTAAAAGAATGATCGAGGGACCTTCAAGATCATCGAAATTTGAATGTTGATGATCTATTGTGCCGTGTCCCAATATATTTTCAATCAAATAAGTATGTGTGGGACATTTAAAAAAGTATGGGATCTATTAGAAATAACCCATAAAGGCACAAGCACTGTGAAGATATCTAAACTGTTCGAAAGTCTTAGAATGGAAGAGCTTAAGACCTTTATGGTGTTTTTCACAAAGTTGAATATCATTTGTAACTCCATGGGTGGATTGAGAGAAAAAGTTCCAGTGCCTAAAATCTGTAGTGCCTAGCATGATAACCTAGTAAGCATGGGAGTGGATGATGTCATCCCTAGGTTAGTAGTGTAGGGTGATGTCACCCTAATGATGGTCTTAGGAAATGGTGCTATCTGAAATGCCCTGGCTCGCAACGTGTGGTCCACGGCCAAAATAGACAGCGGGCCACATCTCACAATCTAAGCGTCGGATTGGCTCACGAGATGCGGTGTTAGAACTGCGACGATGGCGCGGTCGCAATGGCATAGGTCTTGGGTTGACAGGGTGCAACCCAGGGTCGCTCGCAAATGCTATTTATAAGTCACAAGTCGTCGAAATTCGATGGAGAAGATCACTGGATCCTAAGGAATGAAATGGTACTAAGACACAGGCCTGACACCTCTCCCCTCCTAATAAAAATTTCATCCTCAAAATTTACTATCACGGAGAATAAAACAAGAAGGAAGAGAAAACATGGCATCGCATAAACATATATATCAAAGATATAATGCAAGGCACAATCAATCTATAAAAAGATGGGGATAATGCTCTCTAATCTCAGCCTCGCACTCCCAAGACGCCTCCTCGACACTATGGTGACGCCACCGCACTTTCACCAAAGGAATGACCCTGTTTCGAAGGACTTGCTCCTTCCGATCAAGGATGTGAACTGACCGCTCAATGTAGGAAGCATCCTCACAGACCTCAAGTGGCTGCAATCAATCATAGGAATGGTGTCTGACCCACACTTCCCTAGCAAAGAAACATGGAAAATGTTATGAATGATAGACAAATGAGGTGGTAAGGCGAGCCTATAGGCCATGCCGCCAACACGCCCGGTGATCTCAAAAGGTCTAATAAATCTTGGGGCAAGCTTTGTAAGACCCGTGTCCTAATCCGTACTGTTCTATTAGCTTCCGCGGTCCTTTTGGTCAAATTCCGGCAACCTTCGCACCGTATTCGGTGTTTGCGCACGATCCTAAGCCAGGTCCCGCACACCGACGTCGGCTTGATCCGAAAGTTGTATCATAGCGACCGCGTCGTCACCGCGGTTCCAACGCCGTGACTTGCGCACCGAACCGATACCCAGGCAAGAAGATGCCGATCTGCGTTTATTCCGAAGAAACACCGCGCGTTGCGGATTTCGAGGGAATCTCTACACAATTAGTCCCATCAATCAACCATTAATGCATTCCATACATCAAGTACTTCACCCATTCCCTCTTTTTCCAAAAGTCCACCATTTTTCCACCTCACCATTCCTCTTTTTCTCATTTTCAACCGCAACCATCTCTCTTCTCCACCAATTTCAAACTAAACCATACCTCTCATCACTCCTTTCTTACAACCATCACTCCACCCATCCTCCATCCATTATTTCTATCTCTCCCTCTCATTCTCTAGCAATTTTTCCAAATCCCATGAGAAATTTCACACATCCAACACACTCTCTCAACTTCAAGTGTGGCCCACCCTCTCATCTCCAATCTCAACCATTCATCTTTCATCAACCTCCATTAAAAGTGAAGGTAAGGAGCTAAGGAGTCCTAGGGAGCAAGGAGAAGGAAGATAAGGTGGGTGATTTGTCATTATTTTAAAGTTTAGGGCCCACTTGTGGGTGGGACCCAATTGGATGTATGTGATTTAATCAAGAGGGCCCATAGTGGCGGGGTTCCTCTATCTCACCGTATATCTCTCTCTCTTTCTTTCTTTGTGATGGTGTAGATCCCACCAATATGTGTTATATCTACCCGTCCATCTACATCAGACGGTGTGGCCCACTCTATTACAGGTGATGATCCACACCATCCACTGTTTGGATGGGCCCAATGCATTTTTTATATATATATGTATATATATATATATATATGTTATATTTTATATAATATATATAT
Organism: Magnolia sinica; assembly: GCF_029962835.1. Taxonomy (NCBI): domain Eukaryota; kingdom Viridiplantae; phylum Streptophyta; class Magnoliopsida; order Magnoliales; family Magnoliaceae; genus Magnolia; species Magnolia sinica. Next base: position 38,364,334 of record NC_080577.1, read on the forward strand.
AATATATATAATATAATTAGTATTTATATATATATATATATATATAATATAAGATATATATTATTTGTATATGTACATATATTGGTGGGCCACGTCCACGTGGGACCCAACACAAGGCATGTGTTTATCCACAGCGTCCAGCGTCACTGGACGCTGGACGGGCGAGCCCCTTTGTCTACAAAAAAAAAAGGAAGGGAGAGGTGGGCCACTCATGCAGGCCCCACCTTAATGTTTTTATACAATCCAAGCCGTCCATTCTCTTCCTCAGGTCATTTAAGGCGTTGAACCGAAAAATGAGGTTGATCTGGTTTCCTGGCGCTGCCTGCGGGTGACGGACGGGCGGACGGGCTGGGGGTCATAGCCCCAGCTGTGGGCCCCACTTTGATTCCTTTCGACCATCAACACCGTGCATTTGATGGGTCCCCATGGACCAGCCGTTCATACCAAAATTCAGCCTCATACGGAACTCATGTGGGCCACACCATCTAAAATCATGAGAAGACATGCCAAAAACATATGAAATCACTTGTGGGGCCTACCTGTAATTTGAATGCGACTGAATCTTGGTCTGAACCATCAGTCCAGTGGGACACACATAATGAGTGGACTAGATTTAGGGACCACCTTCCAGTGGACTCCCTGTCGACATGAATATAATAATAATAATAATATTAAAATATATATATATATATCACCGTGGGTCCTGTCCGTTTGGACGGCAAGTAAATACTACAGTGGGCCCTATCTAGGCCCACGTGACCTTGTGAATAGTTTGGATGCCAAATAAATAGTACAGCGGGCCCTAGTTTGAGTGGCCTCATGAACTGTTTGGGGTCATATAAACAGTGCAGTGGGCCCCAGTCCAGTGGGCCCTACCTTGGTCCACATGGCTTTATGAACAGTTGGATGGAAAATAAATATTATGTTGGGCCCTAAGTTGGGTGGAAGTAAACATTTTATTGGACCCTAGGCTAGGTGGAAAATAAGCATTATGGTGGGCTCCACTTATGTATGTGCTGTAAACCATACCCTCCATTAGAGTGGGCTCCATCATGATGCATGTGTTTCATCCAACTGTCCAACTATTTTGAAGATAATTTAAGGCCCATTTTATGAGGCCCATTGTGATGTATGCAAGGCCCATATGACTAGGCCCATGTGGATGCATTTGTGGCCCGTCATTGAGGCCTACCTAGATATATGTATACGAGACCCATGCATGAGGCCCACTTGATGTATTAGAGGCCCAATGGGATGTACATGAGGCCCATACCATGATTTATGTGTTGACCCTTATAGCGGCAGTGCCTTGGGAGCAATGATGGTTTGATGTCCACATTGTAAGGTTAATGTTGGTTAAATGTCCGCATTACGACTCTCCCTAAGGCCCATTAATAGGCCCATGTCTGTAGTATATAGGCCGTCTAGGCCTATCTTCATGTTGATCAGAGCCCACCTCTTTATACATGTTTAGTATAGATCCATGATTCATGATCATTCGCATCATATGTATGCCTGATATGAGGAGTGACCGATCATATCATATGCCTTTGGACAGACTGTTTATGGGCTCCCTGATAGGCGGAGTTGCCTCATATAAGTGCATGGTATATACAGGACTGTTGCATGACTGATAGTGTGACTCATGCACTTGCATTTGTGTGATTGTAGTTACTGTATGCCCTAGCGACATCAGGGCCATAGCCTCCACAGACACATCGTGGATAGCCTAGTGACATCAGGATTGGATTTTGGAAATATTTGGTTCTAGTATACGGGCGCCATAGATGTCCCTGGGTGAAAATCCCTAAACCCGATGGTACCAGAGGATGACTCCAACGTCGAGACCGAGTGGATATATGAGCGTATGAGGGCCGAATACCAGGAGGCCGCGTCTCCCACTGTGTCATGGTCGGTTGGAAAGGAGTGTGGCCTTACTCGCCTGAGGGTAGGGGGCAGTACTAGGCTGAGTTTGACCAGCTCGCGAATGGGTCCGCTATTGATGTGCCGGATAGGTATTGACAGACTATTGGTCAGGCGGATAGTGAGGTTTCTTACGCTCACTTGGACTGTGCGGCTAGGAGAGCGATAGTGCCATTTGGAGTGTATTGAACCCCGGTGATTATCCAGAATGAGAACTGTACTGATACATGATGAGGATTGGCATGCTTGAGTTGCATCTCGCATCGCATGGCCGTATTATGGCCGATAGCATTCATATATTGCACCGCATAGCCTTGGTACGGCTGATTGCATTCATGTACTCATCGCCATGATTCCGCATTACTCTTACCTTGCATTTTGAGCACGCTTATAATGCGCACATACTTACACCACCCTCTAAGCTTTCTATAAGCTTATGCACGATTGATGCGTGCAGGTGACGCTAGGACGCAGTCGCAGCCATAGTCTCGCTGTAGTTGGAGAGTGCAGCCGAGCTTCTGGAGTTTTGTTTCTTTTACTACATTGTATTTTCCCTTTCTGTCGCATTGTACTAAAAAGTTTTTGATCATAGTGGATTTTGTGGTGGTGTTCTTGTGGTTATTGTTTGTGGGTTATGTTTTTGTTATGCTCATTATGAATCAGACTGATGATTTGAAACCCTCCTTGTAGTATCCCATGATCGGAACCTGGTGAATGGGTGTCGGGATCCGAGAATGGGGTTCTGCGGAGGCTGTCAGCGCCGGGTTCGGCGATCGGGAATTTTTTGAGCCTGGTTTCCGAGTTCGAGGCGTGACAAGCTTACCCTTCGCTCCAAATAGAACCGCATCCTTTATGGGTGAGACCTTGAGATACACTCGGTCCCTTATTGTAAACTCCAAGGGACGACGCCGACGATTAGCAAAACTCTTCTACTAACTCTGAGCTGTGCGCATCCTCTGCCTGATGATATTGATAACCCTTGATGTCTACTGCACAAGCTTGGGGCCTAGGAGATGGTCCTCTCCAATCTCGGCCCAACAACTGGGAGATCTACATGGTCTGCCATACAAGGCCTCAAAGGGAGCCATACCAATAGTTGCTTGATAGCTGTTATTATATGCAAACTCAGCCAGGTGAAAATGCTCATCCCAGCCACTCGAGAAGTCGATCATGCAAGCCCGAAGCATATCCTCAAGAATCTGGGTAACCCTCATGGTCTACCCATCAGTTTACGGATGATATGCAGTGCTAAACTACAAGGCAGACCCCATCGCCTTCTGGAAGCTCCTCCAAAATTGAGATTTGAACCTCGGGTCTCGATCAGAAATGATCGAAACTGGACACCGTGCAGTCTCACAATCTCATCAATAAACAATCTGAAAAGCTGGTCCAAAGGCCAGGTCGCATGAATCACGAGGAAATGAGTCAACTTCGTTAGACAATCTATAACAACCTAGATGGTGTCATGACCGCGCTGAGTCCTTGGCAAGCCAATAATAAAATCTGTAGATATGTGCTCTCACTTCCACATCGGGATGCTCGATGGTTACAACGGACCTTGGGGTCTCTAATGATTAACCTTAACATGCTGGCAAGTGTCACACTCGGCCACAAAACTGTAACGACCTTGGAAATTTTGTGCTAATCTTTCCTTAAGTAGTTGTTTTTGGGCTAATTAGCGCTATACTCGATTGCTTGTGAAATCTGCATCAATCACTTTAAATTGTATCTATATGGCTCAAAACTTGTAGATTAGTTAGCGCTATGTTACTCTGAAATCTGGGATCCATCGCTAAATCCAGTTGTTTTGGAAAATTTTTGGAAGATCGGGATCGGACCTGGACCGCGCGTCGAAAGTCCAATAGCAATGATCTTAGGCTGTTGCGGTCACTAGGTTGGGCTTGACCATCACCTTGAAAATCAAGTCCAGATGATGTTCTGGGTCGATTTGATTGAGTTCGAAGTGAAGAGTGTGAGAACGGTTGGAAATTTAATAAGCTTTTATGAAATCTGAGTCATGTCGCTTGCGCGATGATTTTAAGCAATCTGATCGTTGGATTCTGACCCAATTTCACCCTCTGATAAGGGAAGGTGGCCCAGGCATGTTCTTGTGCTTGGGGACCTGATCGAGATTTTGTGACCATTGAATTGAGTGTGGTCCGCCACGGCTGATCTGAAGAGCCGGTCGGTACGAAAACTCAGCTTGACCTAGATCCATGGTCAGTGAGCTTAAGTCCGACCTTTCGTGGTATTTGGCCCACCAGAAGTGCTTCGTTGGATCGCGAGAGTCAGGTTTTGGTTATACTCTAAGTATACCTTGGCCATGGGGTTATTTTCATCAATTTTAGGCCTATTTATAGTCCTTAAACCCTAGCTCTCTTTTCCATACGAATTTTCTCTAACCTTAGCTTGGAAAGAGAGTGGAAAAGAGAGAGAAAGTGAGAGATAAGTTGGTGAATCATCCTGGATTCTTTCCTATTCTTCTACATCCTTGAACCTGCACTTTGAATCATTATTCTAATGGTTCTGAGTTCATCTTAGGGTAAGTTAACCTAACCCTAATCTATGTTAGAGCTTAGAATAGTCTTGGTGTTGTTGTATCTCATTTCTATCATTGTTTTAGGGTATTCTATCGCCGTTGATGAAGATAACTCGTCTGAAATCAGTTCGGTGTTTCTTTTCTGGCTTAAGGTGCGGACTTTAAGTGTATAGGTTATGGTTTTCAAGGCTTTCAATGCCAGTTAATGATTTATTCTTGTTATGGATGAGATTTCACATGCCAAATGTCGTGTTTACGTTGCTTTCCTGATATGCATGTGTTATATGGAGATTTGTGTATTCTATGTGTATGTATAAAGTACCATATGCGTATAAAATATGAACCTGGGTTTGCCATGATTATTTGTCGTATATGTATGCTAGATGTTTGTATGACAACTCCTTAGTAAAAGGAATTGTCCAAATGTGTGTATTTCAACATACATCATATATGTTGTTTTATGTATTCTAAGTGTTTGTAAAAATGTTTGAATGAGCCCTTTGTAGTGACGTCGAGCATGCCTGGATATCGCATTGAGGTGACGAGTCTTGGTGTGGTAATAAAGGTGTGATAGGCGTGCATTGATTGGTGACGAGCCCTTTGCAACGACCTCAACCATATGATCGTATGAGATGTCTAGGACTGACGACCCTAGAATGGATCACTGTTTGGATGGTGATATGAGGAAGGTATCTTAGCTTCCCAATCCTGCTGTATGAAAAAGGACTAATAATAACTTGGTAATCATATCCATGCACCGCATTTGCATGTGCTTTGTAGATGTGGCGCACTTTGAGGTGGTGTCATGTGTAACGTAAGATGAAGACACTGAGGGTGTACGCGTGAGGGCACGCATCATGTTGCATACATCCTTACATTAACAAGAGTCTTAGGTTATGTTTAATTGTTCTGATTTATCATTACTGCTTGATTGAACTGATAACATGTTAACCAGTGCCTTATTATTCCACTGAGTTGATCACTCACTCCCACGTTCTGGGGCGGTGTTAAACACCCACCAGACTCTATCTTAGGTTCTGATGTTGCAGATGTTGATGCGACTTCTGAGGCAGAGCGGGAGATAGATGATAATGAGGCTGCTTTCTCTTATATGCAATTTTCAGACAGGTTCTAGTGAGTCTTGCTCTGATGCGCGGGACTCTGGGATTATTTTTAGGAAATTAAATGATGTAACTTTATACTTGTAATTTTGATAAGTAACACTTTCATACGACCTGGTTTGTATATATACTTCAGGGATCTGCACTTGTTCACATATATTTCTATAAGTCTTTCGCTTGCTTTCTTCACTTATCCCTGAATTATATCTGTGTTTTGGCTTAATTTATTCCATGTTTTATGCACTAATACAGTCAACATACATCAATCATTAAATATGTTGCATAAGTGATGTTTTGGAACTAGGGAGCTGAGTTATGCTCGACCCCCGAATTTCAGGGCGTTACAAAAACTGGCGATCTAACACTTCATCCCCACCCAAAAATATTATCACATCATATCGTAGTACATCTTCATCGAGCTAGGGTGGATAGAAAACCTTGATCGATGTGCCACGGTCATAAGATCCCTGCGCAGCTCTGGAACATTCGGGACACATAATCGGCCTCTGAAGCGAAGTCCACCATCAGAACCAATCTACTAATCTGACTGACCTTCAGGTGCCACCTCTGCTTGATAATTCTAAAGTGACTCGTTCAACTGCTGAACCTCGATCATCCTTGCAACAAGAGAGGGTTGAATTGACAAGCTTGACAGCTGAACAATAGAAGACTGTAAGTCAAACTTGAAGTCATACGCTGCAATATCCTCGAGCATCTTCCACTCCTGAATCATCATATGTGCCAGTAGCCCTCATGGCTGACTGTTGAGGACATCTGTCACCACATTCGCCTTACTCGAGTGGTACTTAAGATCAAAACCATAGTCCTTCAAGAGCTCCATCCAACGTCTCTGGCGCATGTTCAAATCAGACTATGAGAAGAGATAGTTTAAGCTCTTATGGTTGGAGAAGAGCTCGAACCTGACCCCATAGAGATAGTGCCTCCACACCTTCAATGCAAAGACGATTGCTACCAAAATCATGCTTGGGGTAGTTCAGCTCATGGACCTTAAGTTGGCGAGACACATAAGCCACTGGCTTCCTGTGCTGCATCAGGACAACACCCAAGCCAACACACGAGGCATCGGTAAATACCACAAATCCATCACTCCCAGAGGCAAGAGTGAGGATAGGAACGGATGTGAGGTAGTCCTTCATCTCCATAAATGCTCACTCACAGGTATCAGTTCACCTGGTTAACTGCGATATAAGAGAATCCCTCAATAAAGCGTCGAAAATATCCCGCCAAACCAAGAAAACTGCAGATCTCAGACGCGTTCTTGGGCTGGCCGCACTAATGCACTACATCTATATTTGAGGGGTCCACTGTGACACTCTCCCTTGTCACTACATGACAGAGGAACTTCACCTCCTCATGCTAAAATTCACACTTCTCCAGCTTCATGTAGACCTGGTGGGCACGAAGGGTCTCCAGCGCAATCTTTGGATGTTGCTCATTGTTCTCACGGGTCCTCTAATAGATTAGAATGTCATCGATGAAGATCACAACAAACTGATCGATAAGGATAGAAGACCTCATTCATCAGCTACATGAAGACCTTGAGTGCATTGGTCAGTCCGAAGGACATGACTTGAAACTCAAAGTGACCATAAAATGTCATGAAAGTTGTCTTTGAGATGTCCTCCTCTTGGACCCGAATCTGATGATAACCGGACCACAGGTCTACCTTCAAAAAGAACTGTACACCTTGTAGTTGATCAAATAAATCATCAATCTTCAGGAGCCGATACTTGTTCTTGATCTTGACTCGGTTAAGCTCAGGTAATCCACGTAGAGCCTCAACAAGCCATCCTTCTTCCTGACGAGTAGTACCTGTGCTCCCCATGACGAACTGCTCAGATGGATGAAGCCAAGCTCACGCAACTCATCCAACTGCTGCTGCAGCTCCCACAACTCCATCAGTGCCATACTATACGGGGCCTTTGCGATAGGCGTGGTACCGGGCACAAGATCAATTTAAAACTCGATATGTCGGCGTGGTGGCAACCTCGGGATCTCCTGGAATACATCGAAAAAATCAGAGACAATCGGCAATTAATCAATGCTCACTACTACAGGCTCCTCTACGGCACACTGAAAAGGCTGAGATATATGTCCTGGAGGGGGGGTGAATAAGACTATGCCAAATTAAAAAAATAACAGCGAAATTTAAATAAATTAAACACAGATAGCAATAGACAATCCCACAGTGCTGAATTTAAAGACAACCTCCAAAGAACGAGTATTTAGAGGTTGATACAAACGATGTTCTAAGGATAACCTTACACTATAAAAATCAAGGGTTTATGGCAGGACAACCTTACTAGAACGATTTGTGTATCAAAAACTCAAGCTGATACAAAGGAATAAAGAAATAAATAGCAGGGAAGGAAATTTAAGCTATTACAATATTCGCCACAATTGCATAAAAGAAATTACAACATTCTCAACAATGCAAAAAGGGAAATTACAATCATCCTAAAAAAGAAATAAACATTCAAACCACAAGACCAGAAATTATAGTGGTTCGCTTATGTGTACACCAACAGTTTAGAAAAACAACCACACAACTACTCCACTCCTAATATCCTCACATATTGGATATTAACGTTCACTATGAAAATAGATTTTGCCAGGTTCACCTAAAACCCTCACAATTGTGTCTTTCAAGTGGGCTTACACAGTTCAAAAACTCCACACTTTGAGTTTTCTGGATCACCTCAGATAAACCAAACTGAGAGATTTTTCTGGCACAATCTCAAGAAAACTAAAAATACAAAAAATTACAATAATGTAAAATACCTGGATATTCTCCTTTAGACGCAGCTCGGAAGTACTAAGTTGGACTAGAATTTCAACGTAGAAGTTCAATGTCTAAACTCACTTATGAAATGGTTCTAGGTTCTAAATTGATTTTAGATTTAATCAAGTTGGGCTAGCTCTATTTGATTTTGATTCTAAGAAAAGGGCAATCTTAATCCCTTCTTCAAATGTGATTGGAATATAGAATACAAAATCAAATATAATAAAGATAAAATAAGAGAATATTAAATTAGCACAATAGATTAAAAAATAACTAACTTATCTCTCAGAGTGATGTATTGATTTAGCTTGAATTGAATGAAAAACTCTGAAATTCATGCTCTATTTATAAGTTAAGAAATTACATTCACGACTGGTCTTTTGGACACTACGACTGGTCGTAGGACCAATAGATTTTTGAAATTTTGAGAGCGATAAGATAAAGTCATTCCACGATTGGTCGTAAGACCTTCACGACCAGTCGAGGGACTTACACAACTGGTCATGACCTGTCCACGACTAGTCATGTGGAACCTAAAATAGTCACTGGACTTTGAGTCGTGGGGGCAGGACTGGTCGAGCACGAGTCGTGCACTGTTCACACGACTGGTCGAGCAGTCTCCAGGACTGGTCGAGGCTTAATAAGAAATTTTAAAATTTTGCAACAAATTTAGGACTGGTCATGAAATTTCTTGGACTGGTCAAGCCAGTGCTAGGACTAGTCGAACAGAGTCCAGGACTAGTCGAGAAATAGTCTATTCACGTATAAAATGAGTTAATTAAATTATGTATTCAAAATGACCTACCCTAAGGTCAATCTAGGGTCATTTATACCTTGTTAGTGATGTATGAACATTGAGTCTTCTTTTTCTTCAGTTGATAGTCATTCTATGAAGTTTGCGAAGCTTGTGATCTTTGTTATAGGATGAAGCTTGAACTCGAGACTCTTGAAGCTTGAAATCGACTAATATTGAAGCTTGAACTTGAGTATTAAAGTGTAGGAATGTGGTCTTGACTTGTACGAAGCTTTGAACTCTTGAAAGCTTGAATTCACTATTGATGTTGTACATAAACATGAACTAGTACACTTACCTTTGAAGTTCTTAAACAAAAGACCCTTGTTCTTGAGAGATGCACAGACTTCATTATGTAGATGAGCTACACAAGACATAAATTCCAAGAGAGGTTTTGGCACTACAAAATTTGACAATTATAGGAGCTGAGAACCATAGCACTTACAATCTCCCCATTTGTCAAATTTGTGATAAAACACACTCCATAATATCATAAACAATATACGCACAAAGAATCATGCACCAGTTATCAAAAGAAACCAGTTACAACCTGGTTAAAGAATCATTCACTAGTTAACAAAGCATCAATTCACTTCAATTCCTCCAACAATAGTCCCCCTTACTTAACTCCCCTTCACAAAATAAAATCATTCACAGACAACCCATCCACAATCCACATATCATATATCTAGCACGACAACCTTCTCCCCCTTTTGGTCTTAATATGACAAAGGAAGAAACCAATACATGGAAGTGGAAAGATATAAAGAAGGAAGAATAAGAAGAGTATTGAGGAATAAATGATCAAGATAGATAGCATATTAAATCAATAAGCAAGTCAAATTCAAGTTCAACCATGTACTACAAAGTTAAGTCAAGTATAACCTCACAAGACAAAATAAACCAAGTAGCATTAAAGTTATTACAAACCAAGATAAGAAAATTCTAATCAGATCCTGAAGAGGGAGCATGAATAGATGGATCAATCTGATGTAAACCCTTAGTAATGTGCCTCATATATTTACACATATAAGCAAATTGCGAATCCAGAGTTACACGAATTTGAGTCTCCTGTCCCTTAAGAGAATGCAAAATCAGAAGACTGATAATCAGGGTCAGCCTCAGAATCTGACTCGATCTCATCAAAGATATCGTTCATGTTTATGTCATCAAGAGGTAGATCGCCTTCTTCTTCATTCACAGCTTCAGCTCCACCAACACTCACATTGACTTGGCCCTCAGCCAACCTCAAATTCATTTTGTTGATATTAGAGTTGTTGAAAATAAGGTTTTGAATGGGAGCTTCTCCAATATGTATAGCTACTAACATATGAGTGGCTAATATAGTCATAAGATATGCAAACAGGATATCCCTGTATCCAGGATGGAGACAAAATTGTATGATGGAATGACAGATTAAAGAAGGAAGACATACATTTGTACCAGAGATAATGGAATGCAAAATTTGAACTATCAAAGAGGTGAGTTTGGTTTTGTTACCGGAACAAGGATAAAGATTTAAAATAAATATCATGTGAAGGACCCTGTATCTGGGTAACAAGTACTTTGAAGCAAGCACATTTCCATTTAAACTCCATTGCGCATCTATATTGCATAATGCTCTAGTAAGCATACATTTTTCTGATTCAGATGGTTTAGCTACTAGTGTGCTAATTGGAATACCTTCATCATTGACAGGTATGTCCATTAGCCCAAAAATCAGATGGTAGTCTACTGCAAAAGGGCCTTCTTTAGTTGCTATAATAAAAGTTAAATTTTTAGTTAAGAAATCAGAAATACATGTAAACATAGCTTGCACAGTAGACCGGTATGCCGACCCACCCCAATGTAGAATGTTATCCCATCCTACAGCTTGGAGAAGAGGAAAGATCTCAAATGCAGCAATATGTTTAACATCACAGGTCGTTCAACTATCACATTGCGCAACCTCAAATCACGCAAATAGGAGGGATCATCTTCGAGTGATCGAAGATGGCACCTTGTGATAGGTGTCGATCTCGATGTTGAAGGACCACGAGAGATTTTCTTTTTGCCTCTAGCATTCATTTGTAACCAAGAATACAAGAAATCAAGAGGTTGCAAAAGATGTAGAGTTGGTTTTCTCAAAATCAAATTTTGGAGAAGAAAACTCCAAAAACCTCAATGAAACAAGAAATAAATCACTCCAAGTATGAAAATGAAGTGATATGAACTTGAATCTACAAGAAAAATGGAATTGACACACTAACCTTGAAGATCTAGGAAGGTGGGTATGACCGGTTGAGCTTAGACTCATTGGAGAAGAAGTACAAATGAAGAAGAAAAAAGATTTCCCCCCAAATTAAAGCACTAGACGTGCTACACGACTGGTTGAGTACATGCTCGACTACTCGTGCCATGACTGGTTGAGTATGTACTCGACTGGTCGTGCACAGCAAAAAAGTGTATTGTTTACATAATTTTAAAATTTAAATAATTAATATAACAAATATACACACTATGATACATACATGCATGAATAATCAATTCAAATTGCACATACCAAGATCATATTTCAATTTATTAAACTTGCTTTTATCAAGCAGTTTAGTGAAAATTTCAGCAAGTTGATTCTCAGTCAGAATGTATTCCAAAGAAATTGTCTTTTCTTCCACTAATTCACGAATGTATTGATATCTAATGTCAATGTGCTTGGTTCGTGAATGCTTGATTGGATTTTTAGATATGTTAATTGCACTAGAATTATCACAATATAAAACCATAGAATCCTATGTAATTCCGTAATTGCCTAACATTCTTTTCATCCATACAAGCTGAGTACATGCATTACCTGCTGCAATGTATTCAGCCTCAGCAGTGGAGAGCGATACAGAACTTTGTTTCTTACTTTGCCAAGAAACTAAATAGTTCCCAATATAGAAACAACCACCACTGGTTGATTTCTTATCATCAACATTACCAGCCCAATCAGCATCAGTGTAACTAGCTAATTGAACATTAGTATCATGTGGATACGAAAGACCCAGATTAGCAAAACTTGCCACATATCGCATAATCCTCTTAAAGCAGTTAAATGTGACTCTTTAGGGTCAGATTGATATCTAACATAAATCCCTATGCTAAATGCAATATCAGGACGGCTTACAGTTAGATATAGCAAACTACCTACCATACTACGATATAATTTACGATCAATTCTTTTACCTATAGAGTCCTTTGAAAGTTTTAAGGTCATACTCATAGGAGTATCAAAATTCTTCCCATTCTCAAATCTAAACTTTTTAACTAAGTTCAAAGCATATTTGATTTAGGAAATAAAGAAACTAGCAAGTTGCTGTTTAACTTGCAACCCTAGAAAATAATTCAATTCCCCAACCATGCTCATTTCGAACTTAGATTTCATAAGATCTACAAACTCAACAGTCATGTTAGCACAGGTAGATCTATAAATAATATAATCAACATATATTTGCACTATTAAAATGTGATCGTTATGTTTCTTTACAAATAAAGTCTTATCAACACTTCCCATTAGAAAATTATGACTTAGCAAAAACTTAGTCAATTTTTCATACGATGTCCTGGGAGCTTGTTTTAAACCATAAAGAGCCTTTTTTAGGCAAGAGACATGATCAGCATTCTTAGGATCTTCAAAACTCATTGGTTATTCAACATACACTTTTTCATACAAATCACCATTTAAAAAAGCACTCTTTACATCCATTTGATATATTTTAAAATTTTTAAAGCAAGCAATGGATATAAATAGTCTGATTGATTCAAGACGAGCTACTGGGGCAAAGGTTTCATCATAATCGATAGCTTCAATTTGATTGTACCCTTGTACAACCAGTCTAGCCTTGTTTCGAATTATATTACCAAGTTCATCAGGCTTATTTTTAAAAATCCATTTAGTTCTGATAATGTGTTTATCTTTAGGTCTAGAAACTAAGTACCAAACATCATTTCTAACAAGCTGATTAAGCTCTTCTTACATCGTGACTATCCATTTTTCGTCAGTGAGAGCTTCTTTTACGGCTCTATTTGAGATGCGAAGCACATGTAGTTACATATATCTTCAAGTTGTCTACGAGTGTGTACACCAGTGAGAGGGTTTCTAAGAATTTGATTAGTTGGATGGTCTTTAATAGTTCTCAGTTCAGAATTATTTTGACTTGATGAAGAGTCCGGTTTATCAATTAGAAGTACTTCATCATTATTTGAACTCAAGACAGGTGTATTCAAGTGATCGTCAATAACCACATTGATAGATTCATGAATCACACAAGTCCTCTTATTAAGAACTCGATACGCTTGACTATTCAGAGCATACCCTAAAAATACCCCTTCATCACTTTTGGTGTTAAATTTTCTAGATTTTCTCAGTCACGTAAAATATAGCACTTGCTGCCAAAAACTCGAAAGTATTTGACAGTAGGCTTCTTATCAAACCACATTTTATAAGCAGTTTTACTATTTTATTTTCTCATATAAACACAGTTAATTATATAATGTGCAGTATTTACAGCTTTGGCCTAAAGATTTTTAGGGAGCTTCATACTATTTAACATTACATTCACCATTTCTTGAAGCACTTTATTTTTCTTTCTACTATTCCATTTTGTTGTGGTGTTTTGAGCGCTGAGAATTTATTTGATATTCCTTGATCACTGCAAAACTTCTCAAAACCACTATTCTCAAATTCTGATCCATGATCGCTACGGATCTTATATACTTAAGTCTCTTTTTCAGTTTGGCTACGTCTAAGTATCTTTTTAACTTCATCAAGAGTTTCTGATTTGTCTCTTAAGAAGACTACCCAAGTACATCTGGTAAAGTCATCAACGATTACCAGAATAAACTTTTTACCACCTCGACTCTCCATTCTAGTTGGTCCAATAAGATCCATATGGAGGAGTTCGAGTGGTTTAGATGTGGCATTAGAGTCCATTTTTTGTGAGAGCTCCTAGTTTGCTTGCCAATCTGGCATTCGCCACATATTTTATCTATTTTTTGTATTTTGGGTAAGCTTCTTACTAACTCTCTTTTGCTCAATCTATATAAGTCGCAGTAGTGTACATGTCCAAGGTGTTTATGTCATAATTCGGTCTCATTGGTATGGACCATGTAACATGATAAATTAGATGAGCTAGAATCACTTACAATATAGCAGTTTTCAGAAGTTTTGCGACTAGTTAATATTACAAAACCGTTTTTATTTAAAATTTCACACCCTAGGTTAGAAAATTTTACGTTATGATTTTTATTGCATATTTGAGAAATGCTTAATAAGTTATGTTTTAAACCGTCTACATATAAAACATTCTCAAATAAAGGGAGGTTAGAAAGTTGAATCGTACCTTGCCCAATAATCTTGCAGTTGCTACCATTACCAAATGTGACTGAACCATCAGTCATGTCTTTAAGATTGGTGAACAAACCTTTGTCACCAGTCATGTGCCTGGAGCATCCACTGTCTAAGTACCACTTTGAATGGCTTGAAGCTTTGAAAGCAGTGTGGATAACCAAGCAAGTAACCTTAGGAACCCATTTCATTACAATTTTGGGTTTAGAAGTATAGTTGATCTTCTTGTGTTTGTAGTTGATATAAGACCAACCCATTGAGTTAGATTTTAAGAGCTCCTTAAGTAAATCAACAATTTTCTCAGCTAAAGGATTACGATTCTGATTTTTATAGTTGATATGGTTGCTTTTAGGTTTTAAGGATTGAAAAGTTTTAGCATTTTTAGGAACATTTTGATTAGAACCTTTCCCTTTTGAAGTTGAAGATTCTCCTTTCACAAACGTAGGAGGAGTATTCTTATGTTTGGGAGGAATATTTTTGTCGTAGCCCAAACCGGATCGGTCGCCACATTTCTTGATCCAGATAAAAGTTTTTCTAACTTAGGATCACCTTGGGCATACCTCCAAGTGTCTTTCAAACTCAAAAGAGAAGACACTTCAAGTTTTAGTTTTTCATTCTCATATTTAAGATTTTCAATAACGGAGGTTTTGAAATCTAAATCGCACTTATATTTTTCAAAAGAATCTGAAATGTGGGATTTTTCTAAAACAAGAGTATCAAAATTTTCTTTAAGTTTCAAAAGCTTTTCTTTTTGAAGTTTTAGTTTCACCTCAATCTTACAACTTTCCTTGTATAGGGCATTATAAGCATCTTGAAGATCTTCTTCATTTTCATGATCACTATTCATATTTTCTTCACTAGTTGAATCATCATGATCTGAAAAGGTGAACTTGGCTAGAGTCATATGGGATTTGACTTCATTACCTGACTCGATTTCAAAATCTTCTGATTCAGAAGAGGCTTCAGTGCTAGAAGATTCATCCCAGGTAGCCAACATACATTTCTTTTTATGTTTGTCCTTTCTAAGACACTTGTTTGCTAAATGCCCATATTCATGGCAGTTGTAACATTGGCTATCTTTTAATGATTTCCAAGTTTTAGATTTAGATCTTTTTTATCATTAGATTTTTGAAAATCAACCTCTTTTTACTTTTAAAAAATTTTGTAAAACTTTTTAGCTAAAAGGGTCATATCATCTTCAAAATTTCTAAATCAAAATTACTACTATTTTCTTAAGAAAAATATTTAGAAGATTTAAGGGTGATAGATTTACCTTTAGGAGCTTTAAAAGTTAACTCATAAGTCTATAGTGACCCAACTAATTCTTCCACCCTCATACTGTCTGTATCACGAAGTTCTTAGATCGCAGTCACCTTTGAATTAAACCGTTTAGGTAGTGAGCGTAGTATCTTTGCACAGACTTTACTTTATGGGATTTTATCATCGAGACCCCACATAGAATTGACAGTGTCATTTAATCTAGTATAAAAGTCCTTGAAAGTTTCACTTTCCTCCGTACATATTTCCTCAAATTTAGTTGTGAGGATTTAGACTTTAGATTTCTTGACAATTGTTGGTCCCTCGTGTGTCATTTCTAAAATATCTCAAGCTTGCTTTACAGTATCACATGATATAATTCTTTTGAATTCATCCGGTGATACTGCACAAGTGATTGCATTTAATACTTTTACATTGGCACTACTCTCACTTTTCTGAAGTGTGGTCCAAGAGAAGTAAGGTGTAACTCTCATAGTTTTGGATTCATCGATGCCATTTACTTCAGTGGTAGGAGAGGTCTAATCAGTCACCGTGGCTTGGCACATGCTCTCATCTATGGATTTTTAAAAAATTCTCGTCCTGGCTTTTCAATAGGCATAATTAGAGCCATCAAATGGTGGAGGCCTAGTGACTGATAGACTATTAAAATTTGACATCTTATAAAGCTCAAATCGATTAGCTTAGAAAATTAATACAAAAAGTAATAACAATAAAAATGATCTATTAGGCTCTGATACCACTTGAAAAGGCCGAGCTATATGTCCTAGAGGGGGGGTGAATAGGTGTTAGACCCGTATCTTAGTCTATACCGTTCTGTAGGCTTCCGCGGTCCTTCCGGTTGAATTCTGGCAACCATCGACCTATATTCGATGTTTGCACATGATCCTAAGCTGAGTCCTGCATACCGAAGTTGGCTTGACATGAAACTTGTATCCAATGCTGCGACTCGCGCACCGATCCAATACCCAAGCTAGAAGATATAGGCCCACATTCATTTCGATGAAAATGCCGTGCATGTGAATTCCAAGAGAATCTCTCCGACCTATCCCATCAATCAATCAATCAATAAATGTCAAGTACAAGCAACCCATCCCTCCCCATTCCCAAAGTCAACTCTCTCTCTCTCCACCCATCCCTTTCTTACAACTCCATCACTCCACCCATCACACATCGCCTATCACTCCATCACCTTTTCATCCCATCACTCCTCTCTCTCTCCCTCATTTCTCAAAAACAACCTCCCAAGCAACAACACCCCACGTCCAAATCTTCCCAAGCTCTCCCAAATCAATAAGTGTGGTCCACCCTCTCATCTCTCATCCCCACCATCAAAACTCCATCAACCACCATCAAAAGTAAAGGCAATGGGCATAGAAGTCCAAGGGATCAAGGAGGAGTGCAATAGGTGGGTGATCCACCGTTAATTTCAAATTTTAAGGGCCCACTTGTTGTGTGACTCACTTGATGTATGTGTTGTAATCATGAGGGGCCCATAGTGGCGGGGCCCCTCCATCACCATCTCTCTTGTCTCTCTCTCTCTCTCTCTCCCTATCTCTTTCTTTTTTTCCTATTTTATGTGATGATGTGGCCGTGTGGCCCACCCGGATGGACCCCACTATGAAGCATGTATTTTATCCAAGCCATCTGTATTTGGGGCCCACTTTATATATGTGTTGTACCCACACTATCCACCATTTGATGGCCCACCTGAGTAGGCCCAAACCATCCAGCGTCCAGGGACGCTGGATGTCAACTGAGAACATAAATATTAGCTTTAGTTCAAAGCTCTTGGAAAGGGCCACTCATACAGGCCCCATCTTGATGTATGTATTTAATCCAAGTCATCCATCCCATTTTTCAGATCATTTTAGGTGTTGAGCCGAAAAATGAGGTTAATCCGAGTATCTGGTGGGCCATAGCATAGAAAATAGTGTGTTTACCGTTGAAATCCACCCTGATGTTTCGATACGCCAAAATATATTGAATATTGGGTTTGTTTGTCTTGTCTTGAACCATAGGAGCCATTGGGCGGGGTGGATCCTCCAATGTGGGCCCCCCATAAGAAAAACCTCAGATAAATCCAAAAAAAAAAGATATAAGGTAGTTGCAAGCGCTATTGCTGCTAACGCACAGCAACGTCCTGCACTACTGCTGTGAACGGACGGGTAGGCAAGGACGTGGGTCCCAGCCATGGGCCCCACCGTGATGTGTGTTGAACATCAACACCTTGCATTTGGTGGGCCCCCCTTAGGGTAGCGGGCCACCCCAAAAATCTGTCGTATACAAGACTCAGGTGGCCCACGTCACTAGAAACAGTGGGATTGAACCGTCTGCCATTGAAACCCTTTTAGGTCAGAGAAGTTTTGGATCATTCTGAAACTTTCTTTTCCACTGCATCTAGGTCCGCGTGACCTTATCAACAGATTGGACAACAGATAAACATTATGATGGGCCCCATGTGGGACCCACTGATGTATGTATGTATACCCACACCATCATCCATTTGGTGGGACCCAATGATGTATGTGTCCTATCCTCACCGTCCACACCACTGGACGGTGGTACCCACCATGACGCATGTGTTGCATGCAAGCCATCCCACCATTTTGAAAGCTCATTTTATGGCATGAGTTAAAGAATGAGATAGATCTATAGTTCAAGTAGACCTCACCATTTAACAATAGTGGGAACAATGACATTCACCGTCCAAAACTTCTTAAGGGCCACTGTAGTTCCGATCAAGCTGATGTTTTTGCTTTCACTTCATCTATCTCCATGAAAATTTATGAATAGGTTGGATCCCAAAACAATACATAACGGTGGGCCCTGTAGGATTTTTTTTAATGGTGGAAATCATTGTCGCCACTGTTATTTGGAGTGTGGTCCAGTTAATCTTTTGATATGATTCATATATATATATATATATATATATATATATATATATATATATATATATATATATATATATATATATATATATATAAGGCCATATGATTAGGCCCATCTTGATGTATTTGTGGCCGTCTGTTGAGACCCACCTTGGTGTATATATATAAGGCCCATGTGATTAGGCCCATCTTGATGTATTTGTGGCCCGTTGTTGAGGCCCACTATGATATATATGAGACCCATGTGATGCAGCCCATTTGATGTATTTGGAGCCCTTGGGTCGAGGCCCAATGGGGTGAACATAAGGCCCGTTACAATATGTGATTCCACCATGGTTTATGTAATGAAATTTGTAGCGGACCATGCCTTGGGAGCAATGATGGTTTGACATCCACATTGTAAGAATAATGTTGGTTAAATGTCCGTATTATAACTCTCCCTAGGGCCATTTTTAGGCCCATACTTGTTGTGTGTAGGCCATCTAGGCCCATCTTCATTATGAACAGAATCCATCACCACATAACATGTTTAGTATAGTTCCATGATTTATGCTCATACGCATCATATGTATGCTTTGATATGAGGAGTGACCGATCATAACATATGCCTTCGGGCAGATTGTTTATGGGCCCCATGATAGGCAGAGTTGCCCTTCGTTAGCACGGTATGTGCAGGATTGTTGCATGTCTGGTAGAGTGATTTATGCACTTGCATTTTGTGTGATTGTGATTATTGTATGCCCTAGCGACATTAGGGCCTTAGCCTCCACAGACATATCATGGATGGCCAGATTAGATACCGAAAATACTGATTCTGAGCATCGAGGTGCCATAGATGTCCCTGGGCAAAAATCTTTAAATCCGATGGTACCAGAGGATGACTCTAATGTCGAGACCGAGTGGATATATGAGTGCATGAGGGCCAAATACCAGGAGGCCGCGTCTCCCACTATGCCATGATTGGTTGGAAAGGGGTGTGGCCTTACTCGCCTAAGGGTAGGGGGCATTGCTAGGTTGAGTTTGACCAGCTCGTGAATGGGTCCGCTATCGACGTGCCAAATAGATATTGGCAGACTATTAGACAGGTGGATAGTGAGGTTTCTTACGCTCACTTGGATTGCGCGCCTGGGAAAGGGGCAGTGCCATTTGGAGTGCATTAAACCCCGATGATTATCTAGAATGAGAACTGTACTAATATTTGATGAGCTATATTGATATGTGGATTTGGATGAGGATTGACATGCTTGATTTGCATCTCACATCGCATGGTCTTGATATGGCTGATACCATTTGTATCTTGCACCGCATAGTCTTGGTACGGCTGATTGCATTCATGTACCCATCAGCATCATTCCGCATTACTCTAGCATTGCATTCTGAGCACATTCATACTACGCACACACTTACACCACCCTCTAAGCTTTCTATAAGCTTATGCATGATTGATGCATGCAGGTGATGCAAGGACGCAGTCATAGCCTCGCCGCAATTAGAGTGTGTAGTCGAGCTTCTGGAGTTTCTGTTATTTTCATTATCTTGTATTTTCCTTTCATACGCATTGTACTCAAAGTTTTTAATCATAGTGGATTTTGTGATGGTGTTCTTATAGTTATTGTTAGTGGGTTATGCTATGTTTATGCTCATTACGAATCAAATCATGTTTGAAATCCTCCTTGTATGATTTCAGGATCGGAACCTGGTGTATGGGTGTCGGGAGCCAAGAATTGGGTACCATGGAGGCTGTTTGGGCCGGCTTCGGCGGTTGGAAATTTTGTGAGCTCGGTTTCTGAATTTGGAGCGTGAAAATAGGACTATACCAAATTGAAAAAATAACAACGAAATTTAAATAAATTAAATATAAATAGGAATAGACAATCCCACAATGCGGAATTTAAAGACAACCTCCAAAGAACGAGTATTGAGAGGTTGGTAAAAACGTTATTCTAAGGACAACCTTGCACCATAAAAATCAAGGATTTATGGCTGGACAACCTTACTAGAATGGTTTGTGTATCAAAAACTCAAACTGATACAGAAGAATAAAGAAATAAATATCAAGGAAGGAAATCTAAGTTATTACAACATTCTCCATAATTGCATAAAAGAAATTACAAAATTCTTCACAACGCAAAAAGGGAAATTACAATCATCCACAAAAAGAAATAAACATTCAAACCACAAGACTAGAAATTATAGTGGTTCACTTGTGAGTACACCAACTGTTTAGAAAAACAACCACATAACTACTCCACTCCTAATATCCTCACATAGTGGATATTAGCGTTCACTATGAAAATAGATTTTCCAAGGTTCACCTAAAACCCTCACAATTGTGTCTTTCAAGTGGGCTTACACAATTCAAAAACCCCGTACTATGAGTTTTCTGGATCACCTCAGATAAACCAAACAAAGAGATTTTTTTGGCACAATCTCAATAAAAGTAAAAATACAGACATTTATAATAATGTAAAATACCTAGATATTCTCTTTAGATGCAGCCCGGAAGAACCAAGTCAGAGTAGAATTTCAACGTAAAATTTCAATGTCCAAACTCACTTATGAAATGATTCTAGGTTCTAAATTGATTTTAGATTAAATCAAGTTGGGCTAGCTCTATTTGATTTTGATTCCAAGAAAAGGGCAATCTTAATCCCTTCTTCAAATATGATTGGAATATAGAATACAAAATCAAATATAATAAAGCTAAAATAAGAGAATATTAAATGAGCACAATAGCTTAAAAAATGACTAACTTATCTCTCAGAGTGATGTATTGATTTAGCTTAAATTGAATGAAAAACTCTAGAATTCGTGCTCTATTTATAAGTGATGAAATCACATTCACGACTGGTCCTTTGGACACTACAACTGGTCGTATGACCAACAGATTTTTGAAATTTTGAGCGCGATAAGATAAAGTCGTTCCAAAACTGGCCGTAGGACCTTCATAACCGATCGAGGGACCTACATGACTGGTCGTGACCTGTCCACGACTGGTCGTGTAAAACCTAAAATAGTCGCTAGACTTTGAGTCATGGGCATAGGATTGGTCGAGCACGAGTCGTGCACTGTTCACACGACCGGCCGAGCAGTCTCCAGGACTGGTCGAGGCTCAAGAAAAAATTCTGAAAATTTACAACAAACTTAGGATTGGTCGTGGAATTTCTTGGACTGGTCGAGCCAGTGTAAGGACCAATCGAATAGAGTCCATGACTAGTCGAGAAATAGTCTATTCACTTATAATATGAGTCAATTGAATTATGTATTCAAAATGACCTACCCTAAAGTCAATCTAGGGTCATTTATACCTTGTTAGTGATGTATGAACATTGAGTCTTCTTTTTCTTCAGTTGATAGTCATTCTATGAAGTTTGTAAAGCTTGAGATCTTTTTCATAGGATGAAGCTTGAACTCGAGACTCTTGAAGCTTGAAATCGACTAACATTGAAGCCTGAACTTGAGTATCAAAGTCTAGGAACGTTGTCTTGACTTGTACGAAGCTTTGAACTCTTGAAAGCTTGAATTCACTATTAATGTTGTACATAAACATGAACTAGTACACTTGCCTTTGAAGTTCTTAAACAAAAGACCCTTGTTCTTGAGAGATGCACAGACTTCATTATGTAGATGAGCTACACAAGACACAAATTCCAAGAGAGGTTTGGGCACTACAAAAGTTGACAATTATAAGAGCTATGAACCATAACACTTACACATACGACATCAAACAAGATAATGGCTCTCCTCTAGGCCCGACTATGAACTGGAACTGAGGCAAGTCGGGTATACAGAATGTGACCATCCTCGCGGAGCAGTCCAATATGGCGTGGTACTCGAAAATGCAATCCATACCCAAGATGACATCGAACTCTGACATCGACATTAGAAACAAATCGGCAGGCAAGGTCTCCCCTACCAAAATAGGGCAAGATGAACAGAAGCTGCCTAACACTGCGGTCTTCCCCAAGGGCGTCGACACCGACAACCTGTAAGTACTATAGTTTATATCCCTGTCTGTTGTCAAATTTATGGTGCCAAAATCAGTGTTATATATAACTTGCATAAGTGAAGTTCTCTCGAGGATCAACGTTCATGAACAAGCTAAGCTCACAACAAGCAAAGCTCACAAGTACAAGGATCAATCTTGAATGCAAGAACTGCTCACAAGACAAGACTCAAGCTGCAAGACTTCAAGAAGAATACAAGGCAGTTTGTAAAGAACTCAAGACACTTTCAAGATTGGGCTACATCAAGATTTCAACTACATCAAGACTTCAAGGCTCATACTTCAAGGTCACTAGTTCCTAATGTTTCAATGTCCTTACTTCATGATTGAGGTTTGACTGACCTTAGGTTAACCTTAGAAGTAGGTCATTTTGGATACATAAGTCAAATGTTTATTCTAGATGATTTTGGTCTGTTCTTCGACTAGTCCCAGGCCTTCTTCGACTAGTCCTAAAGTTGCTTCGACCAGTCTAAGAAATTCCTCGATCAGTCGTGAGTTTGTTACAAATTTCGGATAAAATCTGTTAGGCTTCGACTAGTCCAGGAATCTGTTCGACCAGTCGAAGGAACAGTGTCGACTGCATCTTCGACCAGTTGAAAAACTTCGACTCGAAATCCATCGATATTTTTCAGGTTCTTCGACCAGTCGAAAGAAACCTTCGACCAGTCGTAGGTGACCAACGACCAGTCGAAGGAGACCTTCGACTAGTCGTAGAACGGTCAAAGCTTATCCCGCCGGATCTTTCAAATATCTGTTATTGCTTCGACTAGTCGAAGAGCTCCCTAGACCAGTCGAAGACGCGATCTGCTCACCTATAAATAGTGCACGAATCTCAGAAGAAATTATCGAATTAATTAATCCATTCAAGCCAATCTTCGTCGAACTTCTGAGAGATAATTCTGTGCTCCATCTAAGCTAAGTGTGCTTATTTAATATTCTCTTTCCTTAGCTTTATTTAATTGATTTTGTTTCTGCTATTCCAATCTAATTTGATAAGAGGAATTGTTATTCCCTTTCTTTGGAATCAAAATCAATTAAGGCAAGCCCTATTTGGTTTAATTTAAAATCTATTAGAATTAGAACCATTGTAATTGAGTACTGGACATTGAACTTGGACATTCAATCATCTACTCTGATTTGGTTCTACCGGGCTGCTACAACGAAGGAGATAATCAGGTATTTTACATTTAATTGTAAATTCCTTTCTGTTTTGGTTTCTTTCAAGATTTGCCAGAAAAATCTTGTTGTATTGGTTATCTGAGGAGAGTCAGGAAAACTCAGAAGTGGGGTTTTTTAATTGTGTAAGCCCACAGACAAAGACACAATTGTAAAGGTTTTGGGTGAACCTGGGAAAACCTATTTTGTTAGTGAACGCTAATATCCCCTGTGTGAGGATATTAGGAGTGGAGTAGCATTCTGTGTGGCTGTTGTTTAACAGTTGGTGAACACACAGGCGAACCACTATAATCCCTTGTGTTGTGATTGAATGATTTATACTTCTAATCTTTAATTATTCTTTTGTGGGATGTATGTGTGGTGGTGAATGTTGTAATCATTTAATTCAAGCATTGTGAGAATTTTGTAATAGTTTAGAATTTATTTTCTACTATTCCTTTATCAGCTTGTTATTCAATTTCCTTTAAAAGTTGTTCCAGCAAGGTTGCCCTGCCATTTTTATGGTGTATGGCTGTCCCTAGAACAATACATTTGTGATTACAATTTATTTTAATTCAGTTTGTATTTATTTCTGTATTCCTCTTTGGTTTGAGATTTGATACAAAGATCTTTCTAGAAATAAGGTTGTCCTACCATAAACTCTGGTTTTTGGTGTAAGGTTGTCCTTAGAACAACATTTGTATCAACCTCTCAAGATCTGAATTTTGAGGTTATTTTACTTTCTTGCATTGTGATTTATTTTGGCTATCATATTCTTTTTAATTTCGCTGTTATAAGTTTCATTTGGCATTGTCCTATTCACCCCCCCCCCCCCCCCTCTAGGTCATATAGCTAGGCCTTTTCAAGTGGTATCAAAGCCTAATAGCTCTTTTTAATTCTTGGATTTAATTCATGAGCTAACGATTTAAGCTATTCAAGATGTCAAATTTTGATAGCCTTTCAGACGCAAGGCCTCCACCCTTTGATGGTTCCAACTATGCCTATTGGAAAGCCAGAATGAGGATCTTCCTCAAATCAATGGATGAAAATGTGTGGCAAGCCACAGTGACTGAATGGAAACCTCCTATCATGGAAGTTACTGGGGTTGATGGTTCAAAATCTATGAAAGTCACACCATATTACGAATGGACCACTCTTCAGAAAAGTGAGAGTAGTGCAAATGCTAAAGCACTAAATGCAATTACTTGCGCACTATCACCGGATGAGTTCAAAAGAATCATTTCATGTGATACTGCAAAGCAAGCTTGGGATATATTAGAAATGACACACGAGGGCACTACAATTGTCAAAAAATCTAAAGTCCAACTCCTCACAACCAGATTTGAAGAAATTCATATGGAGGAAAATGAAATGTTTATGGACTTTTACACTAGATTAAATGACATTGTAAACTCAATGTGGGGTCTTGGCGATAAAATCCCAGAAAGTAAAGTGTGTGCAAAAATATTACGCTCACTTCCTGAACGGTTCAATTCTAAAGTAACAGCGATCCAGGAACTTCGTGATACGGATAATATGAAGGTAGAAGAACTAGTTGGTTCTCTACAAACCTATGAGTTAAACTTTAAAGCTCCTAAAGGTAAATCTATTGCACTAAAATCTTCTAAATGTAATTCAGAAGATGATATGGCTCTTTTAGCTAAGAAATTTTATAAGATTTTCAAAAGTAAGAGAAGGGTTGATTTTCAAAAATCAAATGATAAAAAGAAGTTTAGCCCCAAATCTCGAAAATCTTTGAAAGATAGTCAATGTTACAACTGTCAAGAATATGGGCACTTAGCAAATAGATGTCCTAAAAGGGACAAACCCAAGAAGAAGGGTATGTTGGCTACATGGGATAAATCATCTGATTCTGAAGGTTCTTCTGAATCAGAAGATTCTGAAACTAAGTCAGGCAATAAGGTTGAAGCTCTTATGACTCTAGCCAAAATCACGTTTTCAGATAATGACTCAACAAGTGAAGAAAATCTGAATAGTGAATGTGAAAATGAAGATGATCTTCAAGACGCTTACAATGCCCTATATAAGGAAAGTTGTAAAATTGCTGTCAAACTTAAACTTCAAAAAGAAAAGTTTTCTAAACTTAAAAAATGTTTTGAATCACTTGTCTTAGAAAATCACAAATTTCAGATTGTTTTGAAAAATCAAAATGCGATTTGGAATTCAAAAACTCCCTAATTATTGATTTAAAATCTGAAATTGAGAAACTTAAAACTGAAGTATCTTCTCTTCTGAGTCTAATGGACACATGGAAATATGCCCAAGGTGATCCAAAGTTAGAAAAACTGTTATCCAGATCTGGAAAATGTGGCGATCGATCCGGGTTGGGCTATGATAAAAATCTACCTCCTAAACAAAAGTATACTCCTCCTATGTTTGTTAAAGGAGAGTCCTCAAACTCAAAAGGGAAAAGTATTTATCAAAATTTTTCTAGAAATTCAAAAACTTTTCAAAAATCTAGAAGCAGTCATGTCAACTTTAATCAGAAACAAAATCCACCAGCTGAAAAGATAATTGATTTACTCAAGGAGCTCTTAAAATCTAACTCTATAGGTCATTCCTACAAATATACACAAAAGAAGACCAACTATGTTCCTAAACCCAAAACAGTTATGAAATGGGTTCCTAAAGTTACCTGCTTGGTTGCTCACACTGCTTTCAAAGCAACAAGTCATTCAAAGTGGTACCTAGACAGTGGATGCTCCAGGCATATGACAGGTGAGAAAGCTTTATTCACGGATCTGAAAGATATGACTGATGGTTCAGTCACATTTGGTGATGGTAGCAACTGTAAGATTATAGGCCAAGGTACGGTTCAACTTTTTAATCTTCCTGTGTTTAAAAATGTTTTATATGTTGAAGGCTTAAAACATAACTTGCTTAGTATATCTCAAATATGTGATAATAACCAAAATGTTCGGTTTTCTAATCAAAGCTGTGAGATACTAAACAATAAGGGTTCTATAATATTAACTGGACGTAGAACGTCTAAAAATTGCTATATTATTAGCGAATCCAGCTCATCTAATCAAACATGTTACATGGTCCATACAGACGAGATTGATTTATGGCACAAACGTCTTGGACATGTACAGTATCGAAATTTATATAGATTGAGCAAACGAGAACTTATAAGAGGTTTACCCAAACTTCAGAAATTAGATAAAATATGTGGTGAGTGCCAGATAGGCAAACAAACAAAGAACTCACACAAAAAGGTGAATTCAAATACCACATCAAGACCACTCGAACTTCTCCACATGGATCTGATAGGACCTACCAGAACAGAAAGTCGTAGTGGGAAAAAGTATATCCTGGTAATAGTTGATGACTTTACCAGATTCACTTAGGTAGTCTTCTTAAGGGATAAATCTGAAACCCTTGAAGAAGTAAGAAAAGTTTTTAAAAAGATTCAAACTGAAAAATCTTCTCAAATCAGTAAAATTCGTAGTGATCATGGATCTGAATTTGAGAATAACAATTTTGAGAAGTTCTGTATTGACCAACGAATATTACATGAATTCTCTACTCCCAAAACTCCACAACAAAATGGAATTGTAGAAAGAAAGAATAGGGTGCTTCAAGAAATGGCTAATGTCATGTTGAATAGCATGAAGCTCTCTAAAAATCTTTGGGCTGAAGCAGTCAACACAGCTTGCTATATTATTAACCGAGTCTACACTAGCATAGATAATAATATAATGGCTTACGAATTGTGGTTCAATAAAAAGCCTACTGTTAAATACTTTCAAGTTTTTGGCAGCAAGTGCTATATTTTACGTGATTATGAAAATTTGGAAAAATTCGATACGAAGAGTGATGAAGGCATTTTTCTAGGATATTCCTTAAACAGTCGAGCTTATAGGGTTCTGAACAAAAAGACTGGTGTAATTCAAGAATCCATTAATGTTGTCATTGATGATCACTTAAACACACCAATTTCTAATTCAGATAATGATGAAGTACTAATCATTGATAAACTCGATACTTCATCGAATCAGACTGATTCTAAGTTGAGGACTGTTAAAGATCATCCAACTACACAAATTCTTGAAAACCCTCTCACCGGTGTTCGCACCCGTAGACAACTTGAGGATATATGTAATTATGTATGTTTTACATCCCAAATAGAACCATCTAACGTAAAAGAAGCTCTTGCTGATGAGAACTAGATTGTTGCGATGCAAGAAGAACTCAACCAATTCATAAGAAATGATGTTTGGTATCTCGTACCAAGACCTAAAGATAAACACATCATTGGAACAAAATGGATTTTCAAAAATAAGTCTGAAGAGTGTGGAAATATAATTAGAAACAAGGGTAGACTAGTGGTACAAGGTTATACTCAAATTGAAGGGATTGATTTTGATGAAACCTTTACACCAGTAGCACGTCTTGAATCTATCAGACTATTTATATCCATTGCATGTTTTAAAAAGATAAAGATCTATCAGATGGATGTGAAAAGTGCTTTTCTAAATGGCGATTTACATGAAGAAGTCTATGTTGAACAGCCAATGGGTTTTGAAGATTCCAAAAATATTGATTATGTATATCGGCTTAAAAAGGCACTTTATGGATTAAAACAAGCACCTAGGGCATGGTATGAGAAACTAACAAAATTTCTTTTAGGTCATAATTTTTAAATGGGATCTGTTGATAAAACTTTGTTTGTTAAAAAACATAATGATCATATCTTAATGGTGCAGATTTATGTTGATGATATCATTTATGGATCAACTTGTACTGACTTGACTACTGAGTTTGCAGATTTGATGAAATCATAGTTCGAAATGAGCATGGTTGGGGAATTGACTTATTTTCTTGGATTGCAAGTAAAGCAACAACCTGAAGGAATATTCATTTCTCAATCTAAGTATGCTTTGAATCTAATCAAGAGATTTGGATTTGAGAATGGCAAGAATTTCGATACTCCTATGAGTACTACCCTGAAACTCTCAAAAGACTCTAATGGTAAAAATGTTGACTCAAAACTTTATCGGAGTATGATTGGTAGTTTGTTATATTTAACTGTTAGTAGACCTGATATTTCTCTAAGTGTTGGTATTTGCGTAAGATATCAATATGATCCAAAAGAATCTCACTTGATTGCTGTCAAGCGAATTATTAGATATGTCGCAAGTACTGTAAATCTCGGTCTCTGGTATCCTCATGAGACCAGTGTCCAATTAGCTGGGTACTCGGATGCTGACTGGGCTAGTAATCTAGATGATAGAAAATCAACCAGTGGTGGTTGTTTTTACATTGGAAATTGTCTAGTTTCCTGGTTTAGTAAGAAACAAAATTCTATATCACTTTCAACAGCTGAGTATATCGCAGCTGGTAATGCATGTACACAGCTTGTTTGGATGCAACGAATGCTAAGTGATTATGGAATTAAACAGGATTCTATGTTATTACATTGTGATAATTCCAGTGCGATAAATATTTCAAAAAATCCTATTCAGCGTTCTCGTACTAAGCACATTGACATTAGATTTCATTATATAAGGGAATTAGTAGAAGAAAAAGTTATATCTCTAGAATATATTCCTACCGAAGATCAACGAGCTGACATTTTCACAAAACCCCTCGATAAAAGCAGGTTCAAAAAGATGAAATTTGATCTTGGCATGTGCATTTTAAAATGATTATTTATGTCTTCTTGTATTATAGTGTATATATTTGCTAGATTGAATTCCAATTTTTGTATAATTTGCAAGTAATATGATTTTTGGGCATTTTTCGACCTGTCGTGAGTATACTCGACCTGTCGACCTACGACCGGTCGTAGATACCCACGACCAGTCGTAGAACTCGTGAATCACTTAAATTTGGGAATTTTTGCTTTCTTCCTCATTTTGCTTTTCTTCTCTTTGGAGCCATGCTTCGACTTGTCGAACCCATCTTTCATGTTCTTCAAGGTTAGTGTTCCAAATCACTTTTTTCTTACAGATTTGTGTCTAGATTGTTTCCTTTTCAAGCTTTAAGCTTTGTATTTTAGATTTCATTGAGATTTGGGGTTTGGATTTTGAAAAATCTGTTTTGAGTAAACCCACTTTTCAATCCTTTGCAACTTCTTAATTCCTTGATACCCTTGTTGCAAATGGCTTCTAGAGGTAGAAAAACTACTTCCCGTGGTCCTTCTTCTTCCACCAGATTGATCGTTATCTCTAAGCGTCATCTTCTTGTTCCCAATGATGATCCATCATATGTTAGGGACATTAGATTACGTAATGTTATTGTTGAACATCCTGTTGATGTTAATCATATTGCACCTTTTGACATCCTTCCTATGCTTGAAGTTGTAGGTTGGGTTAACTTATTACATTAGGGTGGGCCTGCATACTGGTCCATTGCCCAATCCATGTTTACATGTATTAGTGCTTTCTCACAGGATAATTTAACTTTTAAAATATCTACTAGAGAATGGCCTTTTGACATTGATCGTCATTTAATTTCAGCCCTTATGAACATTCCTGTGAATGATGAGGGTATACCTATTCATAACTTAACTGATAAACCCTCAATGTCTGAAAAATGCATGCTCACTAGAGACTTGTGCAACATGGATGTTCAATGGACTCAAAAAGGGAATGTGCTTCCCGCAAGGTATTTGTTACCCAAGTACAGAATTCTCCACAAAATCTTTGTGTCTAATCTGTATCCTCGTTCGGGTAATAAATCTGACTTGACTTTGTTTATGGTTCGTGTTATCCATGCTATTTCCAATGGTACTCAGATTTGTTTACCATCCTTAATCTGTCATTTCATTCTTCAGTTTAGACTCCATCTTGGTCATAGTGACATTCCTTTTGCCTATTTAATGACTGTATTGGCTGTACATATGTTAGTCGATATGCCGGTTGATGAGGCACCAATCCATCATCTGATCTTCAACAATACTAATATCAATAAGATGAAGCTGGATCTACTTCCTGAACAAGGTGGTGGTGGTGGTGGTGGTGGTCATGAAGAAGCTAGTGATGACATTAATATGGATGACATTTTTGAAGAACTGGATTCTGACTCAACAAATGATCCAGATTTTGAACCATCTGATGTTGATGCTCATCTGAGTGCATTAGAGGATAAAGTTGAGAATATAAATGTAAAGATGGAAAACATGTCTGTTGCTCATGATTTATAATTCAAGTACATCCGTAAATATCTTAGGCGATTGAACAAAGGCATGCACCAACTTGATCCCTCTATTCCTGCTCCGTCATCTGGTTCTGGTTCTGACTAGTTTTTATGAGACTTCTGGTCTGTAATAACTTTATAACTAAGCACTTGGTTGACTGATTTTGAGTTGGATACTATCTATGTTTTATGCTGGATATTTATTCTATGTGAAGCTATGCTATTTTGCTATACTCTCATTACTCCTCATGTTTACTCTCATATATCCCTTTATTTAGTTCTCCTTTATTGTTGTTTCCTTTGTCATATTGTGACAAAAAGGGGGAGAATGGTTTGTTCTTAACGATGTGATTGTGAGAGGAGTAGCATTGGTTATGTTACTCAGGGGGAGTATGTTTGAACTAGTTGAATGAAACTGGTTGAATGTTGAATGTTGAATATTGAATATTGATTTGCAGGTAAGCTAGTTTATATGACCTGGTTCATAACCCTTTAACCAGTTGTTTTACTTTATATTTATCTTGGTTATGTGTTTTGTCACTAATTTGACAAAGGGGGAGATTGTAAGTGCTATAGTTTATATCCTTGTCTGTTGTCAAATTTGTGGTGCCAAAATCACTGTTATATATAACTTGCATAAGTGAAGTTCTCTTAAGGATCAACATTCATGAACAAGCTAAGCTCACAACAAGTAAAGCTCACAAGTACAAGGATTAATCTTGAATGCAAGAAATGCTCACAAGACAAGACTCAAGCTGCAAGACTTCAAGAAGAGTATAAGGTAGTTTGTAAAGAACTCAAGACACTTTCAAGATTGGGCTACATCAAGATTTCAACTACATCAAGACTTCAAGGCTCATACTTCAAGGTCACTAGTTCCTAATGTTTCAATGTCCTTACTTCATGATTGAGGTTTGGCTGACCTTAGGTTAACCTTAGAAGTAGGTCATTTTTGGATACATAAGTTGAATGTTTATTCTACATGATTTTGGTCTGTTCTTCGCTAGTCCTAGGCCTTCTTCGACTAGTCCTAGAGTTGCTTCGACCAGTCTAAGAAATTCCTCGATCAGTCGTGAGTTTGTTACAAATTTCGGATAAAATCTGTTAGGTTTCGACTAGTCCAGGAATCTGTTCGACCAGTCGAAGGAACAGTGTCGACTGCATCTTCGACCAGTCGAAATACTTCGACTCGAAATCCAGCGATATTTTTCAGGTTCTTCGACCAGTCAAAAGAAACCTTCGACCAATCGTAGGTGACCAACGACCAGTCGAAGGAGACCTTCGACCAGTCGTAGAACGGTCAAAGCTTATCCCGCCGGATCTTTCAAATATCTGTTATTGCTTCGACTAGTCGAAGAGCTCCCTAGACCAGTCGAAGACGCGATCTGCTCACCTATAAATAGTGCACGAATCTCAGAAGAAATTATCGAATTAATTAATCCATTCAAGCTAATCTTCATCGAACTTCTGAGAGATAATTCTGTGCTCCATCTAAGCTAAGTGTGCTTATTTAATATTCTCTTTCCTTAGCTTTATTTAATTGATTTTGTTTCTACTATTCCAATCTAATTTGATAAGAGGAATTGTTATTCCCTTTCTTTGGAATCAAAATCAATTAAGGCAAGCCCTATTTGGTTTAATTTAAAATCTATTAGAATTAGAACCATTGTAATTGAGTACTGGACATTGAACTTGGACATTCAATCATCTACTCTGATTTGGTTCTACCGGGCTGCTACAACGAAGGAGATAATCAGGTATTTTACATTTAATTGTAAATTCCTTTCTGTTTTGGTTTCTTTCAAGATTTGCCAGAAAAATCTTGTTGTATTGGTTATCTGAGGAGAGTCAGGAAAACTCAGAAGTGGGGTTTTTTAATTGTGTAAGCCCACAGACAAAGACACAATTGTAAAGGTTTTGGGTGAACCTGGGAAAACCTATTTTGTTAGTGAACGCTAATATCCCCTGTGTGAGGATATTAGGAGTGGAGTAGCATTCTGTGTGGCTGTTGTTTAACAGTTGGTGAACACACAGGTGAACCACTATAATCCCTTGTGTTGTGATTGAATGATTTATACTTCTAATCTTTAATTATTCTTTTGTGGGATGTATGTGTGGTGTTGAATGTTGTAATCATTTAATTCAAGCATTGTGAGAATTTTGTAATAGTTTAAAATTTATTTTCTACTATTCCTTTATCAGCTTGTTATTCAATTTCCTTTAAAAGTTGTTCCAGCAAGGTTGCCCTGCCATTTTTATGGTGTATGGCTGTCCCTAGAACAATACATTTGTGATTACAATTTATTTTAATTCAGTTTGTATTTATTGCTATATTCCTCTTCGGTTTGAGATTTGATACAAAGATCTTTCTAGAAATAAGGTTGTCCTACCATAAACTCTGGTTTTTGGTGTAAGGTTGTCCTTAGAACAACATTTGTATCAACCTCTTAAGATCTGAATTTTGAGGTTATTTTACTTTCTTGCATTGTGATTTATTTTGGCTATCATATTCTTTTTAATTTCGCTGTTATAAGTTTTATTTGGCATGTCCTATTCACCCCCCCTCTAAGACATATAGCTAGGCCTTTTCACAACCGCTCACGAGTAGACTCTAATGGTATTTCAGCCAAACGGTGGAAATCCTCGGAGATAAAGGAGTGCGAAGTACCAAAATTAAACAAAACTTGAGTGATGCATGCAGAGACAAGAAAAATACCCTCAATGATCCCTCTTGACGACTACAGGTCCTGCTGAGCCACGTAGAATCTAACATGAGCCAACTGGGGAGGTGCAGATCCCCTCTGAGGTCGCAGCTGTTGCTGTTGCTGCGGTGGCCTAAACTGCTGCTATGGGGGCCTCGGTGGTAGGAGCAACTATTGCTACTGCAATTATGGAGGCCGCTGTGGTGATCTCGGAGGCTTTTGCTACTGCTAAGGGTGGGGACACTCCTGCCTACAGTTTCCTACCCCACTGTATCCATAATAAGTGCCCAAAAATGGCCTCTGAGGCTGTGCTGGTGCTTTAACGGCTGGGCGGGTTGTACGCCTCTACTGTGATCGAGGGTGCTGCTGCTGGGAGCCATTGGAGGGAGCCTTCCTCTTCTAATCTCTCTTCTGACCCTAATCCCTCTACAAACTTGCCCACTCAGACTCAAAGATCTGGGCCCTCTGAACAACTTCTTTAAAGGTCTAAAGCATATGGCCAACAACACGGCCTTGAAGACCATAACACAAGTCATTCTCTTTCGCCCCTCATCATCAACCAAATACAACGCGAACCTCAATAGCGCAACAAAGCAGGCCTCATACTGAGCTATGGACATATCCTCCTACACCAAAGTCTCGAACTCAAGTGCATGCTATTGTCGAATATGTTTTAGGAAGAACTTCTGGTCAAACTGATCAACGAAATCCTCCCATGTCCACACAAAATCAGGCCCGGTAGCACGGGCGACGAATGCCCTCGAATGCTCGACCTCACCCTCAAGCAAATACACTGCCAATGGGACCCGCTACTTGGTCGAACATCTTATGGTCTCTAACATCTCCACCTAGGAGTGCCATCTCTCGGCCATAGTTGGATCGGGCTCTCTCTGGAATCATGGGGGATCGAGCCAAAGAAAATCTCACAATAGGGCACTCTCGCACTCCTGCTCTGCCTGCTATGAGGTCTCAACGGGGTGCTTGCCCTACCCATAGAGGGTGGTTGTCACAACCTAGAGCATCTACTACGCAACTGATGGGCACTAACTGACACAATAGGGGCAGCACTAATCTCGGACGGGGGCGCAGGGTCTGCAGGAGTCTCGGGCGTGGGAACAGGAGGCTCAGGTGGGGGAACGGGAACTGCGAGTGGGGAGTCGCTCGGGTTGCCCTCTTAGGCGCCATGTCCTACAGAAAGGAATAAGGGGCCTATCAAGAGTTATTACGATAGGGAACTACATCAGAAGGTCATGCACTCGGGACCTAATTGTCCTAAGTTCATAGCAGATATGTGATGTTTTTCATAGTTATTCCCAAGTTATGCTCTAATATCAACTCTTGTCACGCCCCAGACTCGAAAATCGAGCTCACAAAATTCCTGATCACTGAATCCCACGACGACAGCCTCCATAGTATCCCATTCTCGACTCCTGACACCCATATACTAGGTTTCGATCTTAGGATCCTACAAGGAGGATTTTCAACATAAATTTGTTTCATAAGAAGCATAACCATAAGATAACACACAAACAACAACCAACAACATCATCACATATCCACTATAATAAAAAAAAAACTTTGAGTACATGCATAAAGGGAAATACAATGTCGATATCAAAGGCTCCAGAAACTCAGTGACATGCTCCTAACTTAGTACTATTGCAGGGTCCTAGCGTCACTTGCAGGCAACAATCATGCATAAGCTTATAGAAAGCTTAGAGGGTGGTGTAAGTGTGTGCAAAAGTTAAGTGTCAAGTATACAAGATCAGAGTAATGTGGAAACATGCTGGTAAGTCCATAAATGCTATCAGTTGTACCAAGGCTATGTGATGCAAGGCATACATGGCCAATGTCATATGCGAGATGCAACTTAAGCATATCAATCCTCATCTGAATCAACATAACAATATAACTCATCTCTGGAATATCACTGGGGTCTAATACACTTTACATCAGATTGTCACCCCAACTGGACGCACAACCATGCAAATGAAAGAGACCTTAGTATCTACCTGGCTACTAGTCAACCAATATCTACCTAGCACATCGATAACGAACCCATTTACGAGTTGGTCAGACTCAACCTAGCCTTACCCCTACCCTTGGGCGAGTAAGGCCACACCCCCTTCCAACCGACAACGACACACTGGGAAATGTGGCCTAATGGTATTCGGCACTTGTGCACTCAAGCACAAAGGATGGAGAAAAGACTGGAAAAATCATGCAGTGCATCAACATAAATAACAGACTGTTCAATCCCACTTAAGGTTAGTTCGGTCCAACCGAATGTGCCTAGAACAATCCAATAAGAAATAGTGATTTTCAAGGTAAATTCGGCTCGACACTTAGGTTCAACCGAAGATACATTCGATGCCACCGAAGGAGAGTTCGGTACGACCTAAGGGAGAAGAGACTTCAAAAGAATATTCAAGAAATTTGGTTGCAACCGAGAGACCTATTCGGTGCCACTGAAGGCTATAGTCGATGTGATCGAAGCATAACCAAGTGCGAATTTCTAAAGTTAGTTTGAAGTCGATGCTAATCAAGTCTATTTAAAGATGTATTTTAGGCTTTTCTAAGTATGAATTAGGCTTGGGAGAGAGACCTGGGAGTGGTGGAGCTTCTTCAAAATCATTCTTCATTATCAATCCTTTAGTTCTAGTGTATTTTTTTAGTTTTTCTTTTCGTTTTATTTAAGATGTTAGTCATGCTTGCCTAATCTCTTAACTATGGCTAAGAGATGAACCTTTTGATGGAAATTTGATAGTTAATTCATTATTTAATGAAAGTTAAGGTTTTTATGTTGAATTGTGATTGAATGTGATTGAATTCCTAAATTGGGAAATGAATCAATCTGTAAAGTTGATTGATCTATTGTCGCCTCCGTGTACATTAGATGTTTGTAATTCCCTGTGATGTGATTACCTAGATCTTCATAAGAGATCAAGCCCATCGTGATTCTAATCTATATTGGATGTTTATGATTGTTATTAGTGTGTTATCTTCCAATTAGAACGTATTGGAATCCAGTTTTACTTGAGTTATCAACTTGAGAAGATGAAATAATTTCAAAGTCTATTAATTGGGGATTCTTAGATCATTAGTCATTTTTAATAATTATTTTTACAACTCTTCTATTCTACTAGATGAAAACCCTAAGCCAACTATTTTCCTTAGATTAATTTTTTAGTATATTCTCACCAAATTCCCTATGGATCGACCTTGGTCTTACCAAGTTATTATTGGATCACAACCCTATACTTGGTGGTGTCAACCCTTGGGTTCGATCTGCTACAATCTCATCAAATTCCTTAAGATTTAGATATGGACTTTCCATATGAGTCCATGGAATTTATGAAGGAGATGAATCACTCCAGGTTTGAAATCCAGATTACCTATATTAACTAGAAAAATTACGTAAGACGGTATGGTTGCTTTTGCCAGTTGTAGGTAGTCTCTCAAAGTTCTGACTGGAAGAACGTAGTGTGCCTCATTCTTATCACATATTGTTATAGCTGATGGTATGTCAGGTTTATCATCAACATTCTCCTCAAAGTGTAGCTCTTACTTAGTTATGTTTAGAGCATTTATAGCCATGGTTTGGGATGGTTCAGGCGTATTCAATTATTTTTGAACTTAACAATGAATAGAGAGGCCGTCAACTAACCCTCCTTCACTTAGAAGTTGTTGTATATGATCCATTACCCACTTGGGCATGAACCACATACATAAAGCTAAGTTTTAAACCTAAACCTATAAAATAAAATCCTAGAACAAAAAAAAAAATTTTTTAAAGAAAATAGAAGAAATTAGAAGAAAAAGTAATAAAGTTAACAATTTAGAAGAACTAGAATTAAGGATGCTAAAAAACAAAAACCAAAATGATGTTAATATTCCTTAAAAAGTCTATAAAAAACAACTTAAATAGAACTAAGCTTTCTAGAATTAAACCCTAAAAGTAAAACCTGAGGTTAGAACTAGAAATCAAAACCCTAACCTAAACCTAAGTATTCTCAGCACAATTCCACGACAATACAATGAAAACATGTTAGGCAATCACAAGTGTAAGACTGCGTTGTAGTAATAACTCGATAAGACCAAGGTCGATCCATAAGGAATTGGTGAGAACACAACGAAAGCTAAATGATTTTCTAGAATCTAACAAAAAAGGAATTAAAAGTTTTAAACAATTAATAAAAGCATATTAGGATACAGGAATCCCCAGTAAATAGAACTTGAACTTAGTTTGTCTTCTCGAGTTGATAAATCAACTAAAACTGGATTCCAATCCATTCTAATAGGAAGATAGCACAGTAAATTCAATCATAAACATCCAACATAGATAAGAATTAAAATAAGTTTAATCTCTTATGAAGATCTAGGCAATCAATCGCAAAAAAAAATAAAAAAATAAAATAAAATAAAAAATAACCTTCATTGTACCTAAAGGTGACAATAGATTAATAAATTTTACAGATTAATTCATTCTCCAATCTATGAATTCAATCATATCCAATCACAATTCAACATGAAAACCTAAAAAATTTCATTGAAAATAAATTAAACATCAAATATTCATTAAAAGGTTCATCCCTTAGCCTTAGCTGAGAGATTAGCCAAACATGACTAACATCTTAAACAAAAATAAAAGAAAAAATATTAAAAATAAACTAGAATTGAAGGATTGAAGAAGATGAACGGCTCCATGAAAGCTCCGCCATGCCTTTCTCTCTCTTCCAAGCCTTAAACCATGCTTAGAGAAGCTTAGAACACCTCCTTAAATAGAAAAATTTCACACCATCCTTAGACTAACTTTAAAATCATGTACTTTTGTTATGCTTCAGTTGCACCAATGAGAACCTTTGGTCAGACCAAACTCACACCAAATCCAGCCGAACATTACTTTGATTTTAGCCGTTTTCTCTAAAAATCCTATGAACTCTCTATCTCCTTTCAGTCACATCGAACACCACTTTTGATCACCAAATTAGTCTTAAAATCCATTGTTTGTTGTTGGACTATTGTTGGCACTTTCAGTGGGACCATACCTGACTTCGGTGGGACTGAACAATCTGTCATTTCTGTTATTTAGTTGCTTGATTTTTCAGAGATTTCTCTATCTTTGGCAGTTGATTTTCTTGGATCTTCATGGATTGAATTCCTCATCCTAAAGTCCTACAGTTCATGATTTTGAGCTTTAAATTATCCGTTTAAGCACATATTCTTCTTTGGTTTCAAAATCACCTCACATGTAGAAAACATATCTTATTAGATCACTTTAAAACTTGAATGCATGGGAAAGCATTGTATATGAGAGGATAAATATGCAATATTTGAGTCTCAACAAGTGTTCATTCAAAAATTCAATTTAAGAGGCTTATCGACTTATCGCCTTCTAAATGGACCTGACACGAAATCAAAAGCCCATTTAAAATTCAAAGCAACAAAGTAAAGCATGGGCCCCTCCCTCTTGACCGTATGTTCTCATAAGAAGCTTTCGCTCACCTTTTGACTCTCATTGGGCCCAACCACATTCGAAAGATGGAAATAAAATAAAAAAAATATCATGGAAGAAAAGTGAATGTGGGGAACTAAAATGAGGCTCAGGTTCACCCAAGTACTCATGGGCAAAGGCTCACTTTGGAACCATTTTATGCATAAGCAACTAACTCCTAAAGAAAATGAAACCTCTCCCATGAGAGCTTGGTATGTATGGGAGAAATGACATTCGTACATGTGGATGGGAGTAATAAAAATGGAAAATTGAAAGAAAAAAAAATGAAAAGAGGAAAACGCTTGAAATTGAAAGCCCATCCTTATGCACCACTCGAGCTTAGTAAGCACTTGAACTTGGCACCACACTTGGCCCCACCTAGTCAATTGAAAACCACCTGCAAAAGAATAAAGAAAGGTATGTAAGAGAGACAGAAAGAAGAAAAAAAAAAAGAAGAAAAGGAAAATATAGGAGAAAGATCCTTCCTTGGCACTCACCTAACGCCTAGAATATCACCTTCTTATCCTGGAAACTTCAACAACCACCAAACTCAAAAAAGAAGAAAAGAGAAAGAAAAGGAAGGGGAACATAATATAGTAAAGAGAGAGAGAGAGGGAGAGAGAGAGAGAGAGAGAGAGAGAGAGAGAGAGAACTTATGAAGGAATGTACACTGGAATTCCCCCAATGGGCCAACTTATATGGAAAGGGGCATTACACCCCCTTATCCAGCACCCTAGAATAACTAAGGTGCATTTGAGGAACTAGTGGCCCACTGCGCAGCCGTTAGTCACTTTTTGAGTGAAGTGACTTGGCCTCCTTGGAAAGATAATTGATAAGAGAATCCTATAAGATTGTAAGCAGTGAGGTGATCGAAGAGAGAGGAGAGAGAAGTGATAGGGAAATTTAAAACCAATTTCAAAAATCTTAGATGCCATGAGAAAGTAAGGAGAATTTGGGGAGAAATTAAAAAAGAATATTGGAGGAAAGAAAATTTTAAAATTCACTAAAAAAGTATTTCAATAAAAACTAACATCGATCGCGATCATTGATTCATCATCTAATGGACCAGATTATCTTTTAAAAATTTTAAAAAAAAACAATAAAAGCTGGCATCAATCCCAATTGTTGTTACTTTAAGATCCAATGAACTAGACCATCTTTTAAAAAATACAAAAAAAAATATATCAATAAAAATCAGCATTAATCACAACCATTGATTCACATTCCAATGGACTGGTTCATCTTTAAAAAATTGTAAAAAAATACTTAATAAAAATAGGCATTGATCACAACTATCGATTCGTGTTTCGATGGACTAGATCATCTTTCAAAAATTAGAAAAATACATTTTAATAAAAATAGGCATCAATCACAACCATCAATTCACAATCTAATAAATCAGATCATCTTTCAAAAATTTTTAAAAAATATATATTTGTAAAAAAATTGGCATCTATCAAGACCGTCGATTCATGATCCAATAGACTAGATCATCTTTCAAAAATTACAAAAAAATATATTTAATAGAAATAGGCATCAATCGTGATAGTCAATTCACGATCCAATAGACTAGATTATCTTTCAAAAATTAAAAAAAAAAATAATTATTCAATAAAAATCAACATCGATCATGACTGTTGATTCACAATCCGACAGATCAGATCATCTTTCAAAAATTACAAATAAATATTCAATAAAAATCAGCATCAATTGCTATTATTGATTCATGATCTGATGGATCATATCATCTTTCAAAAATTACCAAAAAAGGTTTCAATAAATATTGCCATTAATCGCGATCGAAGATTCGGGATCCGATGGACCAAATCCTTCTAAAATATTCCAAAAATATTCAATGGAAACTAACATCAATTTCGATCATTCAAAATGTGATCTAACGAGTTGGACCATCCTCCAGAAGATGGAAAACAATATATAGCCCCAATCAGGGCTTAGATTCTTTTAAAACATCCCCAAGGGAGTCTCAAACCTCACCCATCCCCAGTGTTGCCTTGTCCATTCAGAGCACATCCCCAATTAGTCTGATTGCACCATGAGACAATGAAATTGATCGATCATCTCCAATAAATCAAAATCTTTATCACGACCACTAATCGGAACAGCACGGGTAACATTTGAGACAAATCATCAAAGAAAATTCCCCAGTGGATCTTAATTCAGATTACGAAAATCAAAAGTAAAAAAAAAAAAAAAAAGTAAAAATTGATCGTGATCATTAAAGCACCAAAGTAATAACATTTTTGCATTTCTAGTGGAGAACATCCCAGGGGGGTCCCGAACCCCGCCAATCCAATGTGGGGCCTTGGTCATTTGGTGCACATCCCTAGTGAGTCTGATTACACTGAGACAATGGATCCGATCGATCATCTCTAACAAATCAAAATCTTGATCATGACCACTAATCAAAACTGCACGGGTAACAGTTGTGACAAATTGCTGAAGAAAATTCCCATGGATCTCAATTCTGAAAATTCCCATGGATCTCAATTCTGAATGCTTTCATTAAAAGTAGTAAAAATCCCTAGTAAAGTCCAACCCAATCATGACGGTTAAAGCACCAAAGTAATAAATATTTTAGATCCCCAACGGAGACAATCTTGATTGCGACTGTTATTTCGTGAGATGGCAGATCATGTCCTTTCAGCAAATCTAACAAAAAGTACTCTAATAAAGGATGAACCAGTCCTTTGCATGTTTTCAATAAAAACTAGTTTGCGAAAATCCTATAAGCATCCATATTATAGATAACCGTGCATGTTGTATGTCTTTACAAAATCATTTTGCAATAAAACCCCCCACAAAGTATCACTCCCCAAAGTGTGATAGCTTTTAAAAAATACAAAATAGAGTCTCAGGCTTCCAAGGCACTAAGAGATCTTCCATATCTCTGTGGGAGCCAGCGTAAAATCAAATAAGATCTAATGCCTCTCCATTTTCTCAGAACTGTTAGATCAACATGCAGACAAATGTACAAATAGTCTTAACTCCAATGATAGAGCGATTGTACCAAATTCTAAGGTAAGAATAAAATAGGCCGAGCCTCAATCAACTAAAACCATCTAAAATGCTGAAAAGGATAAATTGTAACCTAACTATTAAAATCAATAGATAACACAAAAAAAAGGTCACCTGCACATACCTAGTCCTAGGTACTTGGGAAAATTAATTGAGTTTAAGTAGGTGTAGTGAGTTCCTTTTAAGTTCCCAGAAAGCGGAAGGTAACTAACCACTTCGACGATCAAGTACAAGTAAGTACTCCTGGGGTGATCTAAGAAGCAAGGGACAATCCATCTCCAGACATTATCCCTGTAAGGCCACAGAAAGCGTAGGGGATTTACTGTACTAAGTTCTTTTGATGTTAGTGTAATGCCCTAAGTTTTCATAGCTCAAGCACATACTCATGCCCAAGAATTTGAGGTGTTAATAATGTAAAAATTGGATGCTTCAAAATTGCACATTTTTTTCATTTAGATCACATCTAGTTACATACACAAAGGTAACTATTCATGAGAATAAAATTGATTGTATTTATTATTCCATTAGAGTGAAAAGAGATCAACTAATTTTCTAATGCCCTCTCAATAAGAGCTTATTACATTGTCTTAAAGTAAGCAGCAGAATAAATAAAAGCAAATCGTGCACTATTCTTCTTCTCTATTCGAACATATCTTCCATAGAATGGTCGTCATCCGTATCATAAACCTGTAATTCACCTTCAACATCTGTATGGTTGGAGAGAGTCAATGCCCTACTTATAGTGGTGGTTGTCCTTTAAAGTTTACAATGATTCAAGTGATTCCTAGGAATAACCGAAGGGTCCTGATACATCTCATACTCGACAAATATGAGTGGTATCGAAATGCACAAACATTCTATATTGAATGCATGCCTAGCAAAGTATGTGTGGTCCATCACACATAGCGATCAACACAATGCATAAAATAATTTAAAAAATGTACGGCTCGTCCCACATCCTATACTATGGAGATTCGTTGGCATGTCCAACATTAACATGGATTTATGCGAACATCTCAAGGTGACACAACACGCGATTGGAAGATTGACGTGATACGATTTGTTCATGGAGAGACTATTCGTGACATCCAATCCCGGATCTAATGTAACATCTATGGCGGTTTACTTACATCGATATGGCACCACTACCCAACTCATGGGATTACGTGTCGACTAAGAGGTCCATTACCCTAACGCATTACATCCATGATAATATATCGACCCTAGGATATGATTTCAAACACAGTACTTACGTTGTATGATAATAACATAATGATTTGAATTATGTAACAATGATTCATATGGTGAAGATAAGCGATAGTAAAAGCTTAAAACATGTAAGAAAAGATAGTCGAATCAAATGTAGTGAAAATTTTAAAGGAAAATCCCTCACTTCTTAAACTCGGTAACACTCTAGATTTGCATAATCATTTGTTGAGTGTCCAATATTGCATATTCTCTCTTATTTATATCTTGGTTTTATGAACATGATACTGCTTAAAGGTATATTTTATATATGTTTGTGTTGTAAGGTGAATCTAAGAGCTTTAATTGAAAAGAATGCTAAAAGCATGGATTTACTGCTCAAGAATTACCAAGCCAAAGTTTCGATCTTAAAAGACTAATAATGAAGAATTCACATGCCAAGTATCCAAGGAAACCAAGTACAAAAGCTAAAGAAAGGACTTGAGAGATCGTAGAATCTGTAGCAGGGAACATTGTTACATAATTGGGATGTTTAGTTAACCATAAACATCAATCTCAAAGATTTTAGTTTAGTAAAATAAACATCCCAATCATGAATCAAAGATTTTAGTTCAGTCATGTCTATGGTTAACTTATAGCATGATTAGGATGTTTATTTTACTTTGATTCATGTCTATGTTGAACTTCATTGATTTCTAGTTGATTTTAAGGAATATTTTCAGTTTTCAATGGTTTGTTATGACTCAAATTACAATTAAATCCGTGATAACTTTAAGTATCTTCTTTTCCTATGTGAGATTGATGGATTGGTAAATTTTGTTATCCGCCATCGTCTCCAGGACATGGTTAGGTGATGGAATCCCTTCCAATCTTCACAATCCTCTTCCATTGAGGCTAGACCAATGAGAACTTCAGAGATTTGA
This sequence comes from Magnolia sinica, assembly GCF_029962835.1. Taxonomy (NCBI): domain Eukaryota; kingdom Viridiplantae; phylum Streptophyta; class Magnoliopsida; order Magnoliales; family Magnoliaceae; genus Magnolia; species Magnolia sinica. The sequence goes on from NC_080577.1 coordinate 38,408,730, forward strand.
TCATCTCTCTTTCCAATTGGATAAGATAGGACTCTGATTCCAATTGGATCTCTTGAATCAAGTAAGGTAGCATCTTGATAGCTACAAGTGGATCCTTGGCACCCTAGTTCCCACCTTTAAATTTACATGTTTCAATTACATCCCTCACGATTACTCTTTAAAAATTACTCTAATTTAGTTTTAGATCTTCTTCTTCTTCTAATCCTAATTACTTTCCGAAACGTATGAGTTTAGTCCCTGTGGATTCGACCTCAGTCTCATTGAGATTATTACTACATCGTGACCCTACACTTGGGGTTGTGAACAAGTTTTTGGCACCGTTGCTAGGGACTACAGCTACGTTTTTCTAAATTTAACTAGTATTAGAAATAGGTTAAGATTAGGATTAACTTTTTGTTTTGTTTCTAGTTTAGGATTTCTGAACTTGTTTTTAGAATCTAACTTGGTTTTCTATTTTTTTAGGATTCTAACATAACAATCTCCAATCCGGTAACCTCTTTCTAATTCTCTCTCTTATTTTTTTAGATCTCTTATTTATTTTAGTTTCCCTCGTTTTATTTCTTCGGTTAAAGTTTAATTACTTAAAGGTTGTGAGTGTTTCATGCCCAAGTGGGTTCGTGACAACACCCGACGTCTCTTAAGTGAAGGAGGATTAGTCGAAGGTTTACTTACCCATCACAGGATTAAACACCACCAAAGATCCTCAGAGTCAATAGAAGTGATGGCTACAAATCAACATTAGAAAGTCGATCATGAACTTTGCCCAAAATGAAGATGAAACATTCTTTCAATGTTGGGAGCGGTTCAAGGATCTTGTCAGTTCATACCCATAACACGGTTTTGAAATGTGGCTCATAACAAGTTATTTCCATGAAGGATTGACATCTTCCATGCGCCAATTCGTTGAGACTATGTGCAATGGGGAAATCATGAACAAAGATGTCGATGATGTGTGGGATTACTCTAACAAACTCGCTGAAACCAAACAATCATGGGACATCTCCCCAAGACCTAACACCACTTCTAAGCCTACTCAATCTAAGGAGAAGGGCAGAATATACTTATTAAAAGAGGAAGATGATCTAAATGCTAAAATGGTCAGTCTAACAAGAAAACTTGAGGCCATGGAACTTAAGAAGGATAAGGTTGAGGAAGTTGTCTGCGATATTTGTGCTTGTTAGGTTCAAACAACTGAGAATTGTCCAACAATACCTACTTTTTAAGAAATACTAAACGAGCAATTGAATGTCGTAAATAGCTACCAAAGGCATTTTAAAGGAATCACTTTAAACACATACAATTCAAGTTAGAGAAATCATCCAAACTTTAGTTAGAAGAATGGACAAACTGCTACTCCTCAAGGAATCCCTAACGAACTCTTATATCAAGGGAAACCTCAAGAAGAATTGGTTCAAAATCCCACACAAACTTAAGAGCTTATCCAGCAAAGTACTCTCCAAGCCTTACAAGAACTTATAAAGGCTATACAAAAGATAGACTCACGTGTAGCGGTTATGGATAAAGGGATCCTTCCAGCTCAACCTATCCCCAATCCTAAACCGCAATATGGAGTTAGTGAACCAAGCTCTGAAATTGCAATAAGAACCGCTTTAGTTGAAGTGAGAATAGATCAAAGTGTCCTGGAGGGGGGTGAATAGGACTTTATAAAATTTTATGACAATTTAAAATCCTATTATCTTAATCTTGATCTAATATGAAACTATCAAGATATCTTCAATTTAACTCTAATGGCTTCCAAGCCAAGTAGAGGATCTAATCATAAGACTACTCAATATTAAACATGATTTAGCAATTAGTCTATGATGGATGAATTGTGTGAAAGTGTGTGGGATGTGATTCATCTATAAAGATTCATATTATCATGCTTGCATGTAAATTCAAAGATAAACATAATGAAGATCAAGCAAGTATCAATCCCAAACACAGTCGTTTATAGTGGTTCAGCTATGTGCCTACTCCACTCCCAGTGGACACACTCATCTCATGAGTGTACCGAATGTCACTAACGGAGATTTTAAATCAGGTTCACCTCTAACCTTTACAACCTACATAAGGTTGACTCTAGGACCTGCACAAGGTACCTAAAATGTACCTACACAAGACACAAGTTTATGCCCTGCACAAGAGCAAAGGTCAACACGAAGCACCTAAGTTTTATGCTCTACACAATAGCAAAAGATCCACACAAGGAACCTGGGTTTTAGGCCACACAGGCAAAGATCCTCACAAGGAACCTGATTTAGACCACACAGGTCAAGGATTCACACAAGAACCCTAGTTTAGGCCACACAGGCCAAGGTCCTACACAAGGACCTAAGTTTATGCCCTACACAAGATCAAAGGTCAACACACAACACCTAAACGTACTCTCCTGTCGGAGGCCTCCTATGAAGACTTGTAAGGGGTGAGATGTACCTGTGACCCAATTCTGCACAAAGAATGATCAACCGGGTCTCTGGACTCTATTAACTTATAGATAAGTAGATGAGCCCCATTATGCACATTGATGAAGATCTCCTCTTTTGATGATGAAGATCCTTCAACTTTCTTAAACTGTAACACTTGATGATGCTCCAATAAAGGTGACGGGTTATGTCACACCCCAAACCCAAAAATCGAGCTCACAAAATTCCTGATTGCCGAATCCGGTGTCGATAGCCTCCGTAGTACCCCATTCTTGGCTCCCAGCACCCATACGCTAGATTCCGATCCTGGGATCCTACAAAGAGGATTTTTCAACGTACATTTGTCTCATAAGAAGAATAACCACAAGTTTATCCAAATCACAAAGGCAACATCATCATCACATATCCATTAATAGAAACAATTGAATACAATGCTGAAAGGGAAATACATATATCAAAAATCAAAGCTCTGGAAGACCGCTGCACGCTCCAAGCTCAATGCTGCTGCAACCTAACGCCACCTGTACACATCTATCATGCATAAGCTTATAGAAAGCTTAGAGGGTGGTGAAAGTGTGTGCTCAGGGTGAGTGCCAAGTATGTCATAAAATGTCATAAATCACACGATATCGGTAATACTGATAGGATCATGAATCATACGATATCAGAGTAAGCGAAAATATACTGGTAAGTCCATGAGTGCCATCAGCTGTATAAAGGCTAAGCAATGCAAGGCATGAATGCTAACAGCCATATTAATGTAGAAACATGGCAACCCAAAATGTTAAATGCTACGAATGCAATGCAATATGTGGTGCGAATGAAATGACCAAGCTGAAGTAAAGTCAAGATGATAATACGTAGTATCACAAGCTATAGGGTCCATCACAAAGGACTTCTATCCAAACCAGTCCCATACCTAAATTTGGATAGCCAGACTCAATGTAGAAGACTCCTAATCTCAGGTTCGCGTACCCCAATTAAAATCCTTTCTATTACGAAGGTACACAGCAATTAGTTACGCACCACTAGCCTGAGTGGATAGTGAATGAATGAATGAATGAGTATGTAACTCCTACTCAATAAGTCCTTATATCAGTACCATACATCTCTGAGATCATCACCGGGGTCTAGTACACTCCAAGCTAGCTACCGCCCTGGCCGGCCATGAAGCCTAGCGAGTGGAAAAGACCTCACTACTCGCCTGCTAATAGTATACCAATGCCTACCTGGCTTGTTGATAGTGGACCCATTTAGGAGCTGGTCAAACTCAGCCTAGCTTATAGCCCCCTCACTCGGGCGGATAAGGCTGCACCCCCTCCCAACCGACCACGACACAGTGGGAGACGTGGCCTACTGGTATTCGGCACTCGGGCACTCATGTATCCACTCAGTCTAGACGTTGGGGCGTCTCTTGGCCATGGAGGTTTAGGGACTTTCACCCATGGACATCCAAAGTGCCCAAATGCTTAAACCAAACATTTTCAGTGTCCCATCTAGCTATCCACAACTACATGTGGAAGCTACAGCCCTGATGTTACTAGGGCGTATAGTAATCACACACACAATGCAAGATGCATTAGTTATACAATCCAATAATACACTCATGTGAGACAATCTCCGCCTATCAGAGAGTCTCATAACAACCTGCCCAATGACATATGCAATGGTCAACCACATCTCATAATAAACATGTAGATGATGCGTATAGACATTTACATGATGTTATGCCATCACATACACATAATCAGTATCGACAACCGGCATCGATAATCGACCTATGCAATCAGCTTGATAATTGGCCTCGACAATCGGTCTTGGCAATCGAAATTGGCCTCGATGATCAGAATCGGCCTAACAAAGGGCCTAAGGGAACGTCATAATGAGGACATTTAACCATCATTGCCCATCAATGTGGACATTTAACTAACATTGCTCCCAAGGAGTGGCCCACATAGAGCCAAACGTATTGTGGGCCCATGGCCTTACACAAGGGCTTAATATATATCACTTGGGCCTCATATAAGGGCCAAATACACATCACAATGGACCGCATCACATGGGCCACATATACATCAAGTGGGGCCACATCTCACGGGTCTAATATACATCACAATGGGCCGCTCACACGGGCCTAATATACATCAAGTCGGGCCTCGCCATATCGGTCGAAAATATATCATAATGGGCCACATCCCATGGGCCTTGAATACATCACAATTGGGCCGCACTACCTGGGCCTCGAATGCATCACAATGGGCCATAACCCATGAGCCTCAATACATCACAATAGGCCACAACCCATGTGCCTCAATACATCACAATAATCCACAACCTATGGGCCTTAAATACATCAAGTGGGCCGCATTAATGGGTCGCACTAATGGCCCTCATAAACATCAAGTGGACCACATCAACACGCCGCACCAATGGACCTCATACACATCAAGTGGGCTGCATCAATGGGCTGCACTAATGGGCCAAATATATACATCAAGTGGGCCGCATCAATGGGTCACATCAATGGGCCTCGCATATACATTAAGTGGGCTGCATCAATGGGCCACACCAATGGGCCAAATATATTCATCAAGTGGGCCGCATTAATGGGCCACACCAATGGGCCTCATATATACATCAAGTGGGCCGCATCAATGGGCCACACCAATGGGCCAAATATATACATCAAGTGGGCCGCATCAATGGTAGACATATATATACGAAACATACATCTTGGCAGGCCGCACAAATGGACGGCATAGATATATAATATATACATCATGGATGGCGTCCCACCGTCCCAATCTAGCGGACGATGTGGATATAAAATAAATAAATCAAGGTGGGTCCCACCCAAAATTTAGATCTATCACATCCTCTTTGTAATGCCATAAACGATCTCTTCCGATGGTTAGGCAATATAGATAAAACACATATATCATGTGGGACCCACGTCCCTGGATGATGAGGATGAAACCCATACATCAGGACCCCATGATGTCTAGATGATGCTGATCAAACACAAACATCAAGGTGGGGCCAAACGTCCAAGATCAGGATAGATAGATGGACAGTGTGAAAAAACACATACATCATGGTGAAGCCCATGGTCTGGACTATCCAGCAAGGCCGGTCCCACTCAACACACCGTCTAGAAATGGACAGTGTGGAATATACAACACATAAATCAATGTGGGCCCACCCCCATATGTGCTACACGTGTGGGGTGGCTCCATGTCCTCCTAAAACGTATGGGCAGCGTGGAAAATACGTGCATTAAGGTGGTTACTCAAAGCTCCTGCCCATCCCAGCTAAGTGGATGGACGGTGTAGATAAGACCATACATCATAGGTGTGGCCACCATCCAGAAGATCTGGATGGTGCAGATACAATAAATTCATCAATGTGGATCCTGTAAGTGCTATAGTTTCTATCCCTCTTTGTTGTCAAATTTGTAGTGCCAAAATCACTATTATACTCTGTTATATATAACTTGCATAAGTGAAGCTCTCTCAAGGATCAACATTCATAAACAAGCTAAGCTCACAACAAGCAAAGCTCTCAAGTATAAGACTCAAGATCTTGAATGAAAGAACTGCTCACAAGACAAGACTCTGGAATGAAAGAACTGCTCACAAGACAAGACTCAAGCTGAACTCAAGACTCAAGCTGAAACTCAAGCCACTTTCAAGATTGAGTTACATGAAGAGTTCAACTACATCAAGACTTCAAGACTGATACTTCAAGGTCACTTGTTCCTAATGCTTCAATGTTCATACTTCATGATTGAGGTTTGTTTGACCATAGGTTGACCTTAGAAGTAGGTCATTTCAGATACATAAGTCGAATGTTATTTTTCATGTGATTGGTCTGTTCTTCGACTAGTCCTAGGCCTTCTTCGACTAGTCCTAGACTTGCTTCGACCAGTCTAAGAAATTCCTCGACCAGTCGTAAGTTTGTTACAAATTCCGGATAAAATCTGTTAGCCTTCGACTAGTCCTGGAATCTGTTCGACCAGTCGTAGGAACAGTGTCGACTGATCTTCGACCAGTCGTACATTCTTCGACTCGAAGTCCAGCGAAGATATTCAGGACATACGACCAGTCGAAGGAAACCTACGACCAGTCATAGGAGAGCTACGACCAGTCGTAGAACGGTCAGAGCATATCCCGCTGGATTTTTCAAATATCTGTTGTTGCTTCGACTAGTCGAAGAGCACTCTAGACTAGTCGAAGACCCGATCTTCTCACCTATAAATAGTGCACGAATCTCAAAAGAAATTATCGATTTAATTAAAGTATTCAAGCCAATCTTCGTCGAACTTCTAAGAGATAATTTTTTGCTCCATCTAAGCTAAGTGTGCTTATTTAATATTCTCTTTCCTTAACTTTATTTTAATTGATTTTGTTTCTTATATTCTAATCTGATTTGATAAAGAGGAATTATTATTCCCTTTCTTTGGAATCAAAATCAATTAAGGCAAGTCCTATTTGGTTTAATTTAAAATCTATTAGAACTAGAACCATTGTAATCGAGTACTGGACATTGAACTTGGACATTCAATCATCTACTTTGCTACAACGAAGGAGATTTTCAGGTATTTTACATATTGTAAATTCCTTTCTATTATTTTGGTTTCTTTCAAGATTTGTAAGAAAAATCTTGTTATTTTGGTTATCTGAGGAAAGCCAGGAAAACTCAGAAGTGGGGTTTTTTTTTTAATTGTGTAAGCCCACATACAAAGACACAATTGTAAGGGTTTTGGGTGAACCTGGGAAAACCTATTTTTAGTGAACGCTAATATCCCCTGTGTGAGGATATTAGGAGTGGAGTAGCATTTTGTGTGGCTGTTGTTTAACAGTTGGTGAACACACAGGAAAACCACTATAAACCCTTGTGTTGTGGTTGATTGTTTTATTCTTCTAATTTTTTTATTCTTTTTGTGGGATGTATGTATGGTGGTGAATGTTGTAATTATTTCAAGCTTTGTGAGAATGTTGTAATAGCTTAGAATTTACTTTCTGCTATTCCTTTATAAGCTTGATTTTCAATTTCATTTGAAAGTTGTTCCAGCAAGGTTGCCCTGCCATTTTTATGGTGTATGGCTGTCCCTAGAACAATACATCTTTAATTACAAGTTATTTCAATTCAGTTTATATTTATTTTTGTATTCCTCTTCGATTTGAGACTTGATACAAAGACCTTTCTAGAAATAAGGTTGTCCTACCATAAACTCTGTTTTTGGTGTAAGGTTGTCCTTAGAATAACGTTTGTATCAACCTCTCAAGATCTGAATTTTGAGGTTGTTTTAATTTACTGCATTGTAATTTATTTGGCTATCATTTTCTTTATTATTCCGCTGTTATAAGTTTTTATTTGGCATTGTCCTATTCACCCCCCCTCTAGGACATATAGCTTGGCCTTTTCAAGTGGTATCAGAGCCTAATAGCTCGTTTTTTGGATTTAATTTCTGAGCTAACGATTTAAGCTATTTAATATGTCAAATTTTGATAGCCTTTCAGTCACTAGGCCTCCACCCTTTGATGGCTCCAACTATGCTTATTGGAAAGCCAGAATGAGGATCTTCCTCAAATCAATGGATGAAAATGTGTGGCAAGCCACAGTGACTGAATGGAATCCTCCTATCATGGAAGTTACTGGGGTTAATGGTTCAAAATCAATGAAAGCCACACCATATTACCAATGGACCACCCTTTAGAAAAGTGGGAGTAGTGCAAATGCTAAAGCACTAAATGCAATTACTTGTGCACTATCACCGGATGAGTTCAAAAGAATCATTTCTTGTGATACTGCAAAGCAAGCTTGGGATATATTAGAAATGACACACGAGGGTACTATAATTGTCAAAAAATCTAAAGTCCAACTCCTCATAACCAGATTTGAAGAAATTCATATGGAGGAAAATGAAATGTTTATGGACTTCTACACTAGATTGAATGACATTGTAAACTCAATGTGGGGTCTTGGCGATAAAATCCCAGAAAGTAAAGTGTGTGCAAAAATACTATGCTCACTTCCTGAACGGTTCAATTCTAAAGTAACCGCAATCCAGGAACTTCGTGATACGGATAATATGAGGGTTGAAGAACTAGTTGGTTCTCTACAAACCTACGAGTTAAACTTTAAAGCTCCTAAAGGTAAATCTATCGTGCTAAAATCTTCTAAATATAATTCAGAAGAAATTCATAAGATGATATGGCTCTTTTAGCTAAAAAATTTTACAAAATTTTCAAAAGCAAGAAAAGGGTTGATTTTCAAAAATCAAATGACAAAAAGAAGTTTAGACCCAAATTTCGAAAATCTTTGAAAGATAGTCAATGTTACAACTATCAAGAATAAGGGCACTTAGCAAATAAATGTCCTAAAAGGGACAAACCCAGGAAGAAGGGTATGTTGGCTACATGGGATGAATCATCTGATCCTGAAGGTTCTTCTGAATCAGAAGATTCTGAAACTGAGTCGGGCAATGAGGTCAAAGCTCTTATGACTCTAGCCAAATTCACATTTTCAGATAATGACTCTATAAGTGAAGAAAATCTGAATAGTGAATGTGAAAATGAAGATGATCTTCAAGACGCTTACAATGCCCTATATAAGGAAAGTTGTAAAATTGCTGTCAAACTTAAACTTCAAAAAGAAAAGTTTTCTAAACTCAAAAATTGTTTTGAATTGCTTGTTTTAGAAAAATCACAAATTTCAGATTGTTTTGAAAAATCAAAATGCGATTTGGAATTCAAAACTCCCTAATTGTTGATTTAAAATCTGAAATTGAGAAACTTAAAACTGAAGTATCTTCTCTTCTGAGTTTAAAGGACACATGGAAATATGCCCAAGGTGATCCAAAGTTAGAAAAACTTTTATCCGGATCTAGAAAATGTGGCGATCGATCCGGGTTGGGCTATGATAAAAATCTACCTCCTAAATAAAAGTATACTCCTCCTATGTTTGTTAAAGGAGAGTCCTCAAACTCAAAAGGGAAAAGTACTTATCAAGATTTTTCTAAAAATTCAAAAACTTTTCAAAAACCTAGAAACAGCCATGTCAACTTTAATCAGAAACGAAATCCACTAGCTGAAAAGATAGTTGATTTACTCAAGGAGCTCTTAAAATCTAACTCTATAGGTCATTCCTACAAATATACACAAATGAAGACCAACTATGTTCCTAAACCCAAAACAGTTATGAAATGGGTTCCTAAAGTCACCTGCTTGGTTGCTCACACTGCTTTCAAAGCAACAAGTCATTCAAAGTGGTACCTAGACAGTGGATGCTCCAGGCATATGACAGGTGACAGAGCTTTATTCACCGATCTGAAAGATATGACTGATGGTTCAGTCACATTTGGTGATGGTAGCAACTGCAAGATTATAGGCCAAGGTACGGTTCAACTTTTTAATCTTCCGGTGTTTAAAAATGTTTTATACGTTGAAGGCTTAAAACATAACTTGCTTAGTATATCACAAATATGTGATAATAACCATAATGTTCGGTTTTCTAATCAAAGCTGTGAGATAATAAACAATAAGGGTTCTGTAATATTAACTAGACATAGAACGTCTGAAAATTACTATATTATTAGTGAATCCAGCTCATCTAATCAAACATGTTACATGGTCCATATAGACGAGACTGATTTATGGCACAAACGTCTTGGACATGTACATTATCGAAATTTATATCGATTGAGCAAACGAGAACTTGTAAAAGGTTTACCCAAACTTCAGAAATTAGATAAAATATGTAGTGAGTGCCAGATAGGCAAACAAACAAAGAACTCACACAAAAAGGTGAATTCAAATACCACATCAAGACCACTCGAACTTCTCCACATGGACCTGATAGGACCTACCAGAACAGAAAGTCGTGGTGGTAAAAAGTACATCTTGGTAATAGTCGATGACTTTACCAGATTCACTTGGGTAGTCTTCTTAAGGGATAAATCTGAAACCCTTGAAGAAGTAAGAAAAGTTCTCAAAAGGATTCAAACTGAAAAATCCCCTCAAATCAGTAAAATTCGTAGTGATCATGGATCTGAATTTGAGAATAGCAATTTTGAGAAGTTCTGTACCGACCAAGGAATATTACATGAATTCTCTGCTCCCAAAACTCCACAACAAAATGAAATTGTTGAAAGAAAGAATAGGGTACTTCAAGAAATGGCTAATGTCATGTTGAATAGCATGAAGCTCTCTAAAAATCTTTGGGCTGAAGCAGTCAACACAGCTTACTATATTATTAACCGAGTATACACTAGCAAAGATAATAATAAAACGGCTTACGAATTGTGGTTCAATAAAAAGCTTACTGTTAAATACTTTCGAGTTTTTGGCAGCAAGTGCTATATTTTACGTGATCGTAAAAATTTAGAAAAGTTCGATACGAAGAGTGATGAAGGTATTTTTCTAGGATATTCTTTAAACAGTCGAGCTTATAGGGTCCTGAACAAAAGGACTGGTGTGATTCAAGAATCCATTAATGTTGTCATTGATGATCACTTAAACACACCAATTTCTAATTCAGATAATGATGAAGTACTAATCATTGATAAACCTGATACTTCATCGAATCAGATTGATTCTGAGTTGAGGACTATTAAAGATCATCCAACCACTCAAATTCTTGGAAACCCTCTCACCGGTGTTCGTACCCGTAGACAACTTGAAGATATATGTAATTATGTATGTTTTACATCCCAAATTGAACCATCTAATGTAAAAGAAGCTCTTGCTGATGAGAACTGGATTGTTGCGATGCAAGATGAACTCAACCAATTCATAAGAAATGATGTTTGGTATCTCGTACCAAGACCTAAAGATAAACACATCATTGGAACAAAATGGATATTCAAAAGTAAGTCTGACGAATGTGGAAATATAATTAGAAACAAGGCTAGACTAGTGGTACAAGGTTATACTCAAATTGAAGGAATTCATTTCGATGAAACCTTTGCACCAGTAGCACGTCTTAAATCTATCAAACTATTTATATCCATTGCATGTTTTAGAAAGATAAAGATCTATCAGATGGATGTGAAAAGTGCTTTTCTAAATGGCGATTTACATGAAGAAGTCTATGTTGAACAGCAAATGGGATTTGAAGATTCCAAAAATATTGATCATGTATATCGGCTTAAAAAGGCTCTTTATGGATTAAAACAAGCACCTAGGGCATGGTATGAGAAACTAACAAAATTTCTTTTAAGTCATAATTTTCAAATGGGATCTGTCGATAAAACTCTATTTGTTAAAAAACATAATGATCATATCTTAATGGTCCAGATTTATGTTAATGATATCATTTATGGATCAACTTGTACTGACTTAACTACTGAGTTTGCAGATTTGATGAAATCACAGTTCGAAATGAGCATGGTTGGGGAATTGACTTATTTCCTTGGATTGTAAGTAAAGCAACAACCTGAAGGAATATTCATTTCTCAATCTAAGTATGCCTTGAACCTAATCAAGAGATTTGGATTTGAAAATGGAAAAAATTTTGATACTCCTATGAGTACTACCCTGAAACTATCAAAAGACTCTAATGGTAAAAATGTTGACTCAAAACTTTATCGGAGTATGATTGGTAGTTTGTTATATTTAACTGCTAGTAGACCTGATATTTCTCTAAGTGTTGGTATTTGCGCAAGATATCAATCTGATCCAAAAGAATCTCACTTGATTGCTGTCAAGCGAATTATTAGATATGTCGCAAGTACTGTAAATCTCGGTCTCTGGTATCCTCATGAAACCAATGTTCAATTAGTTGGGTACTCGGATGCTGACTGGGCTGGTAATCTAGATGATAGAAAATCAACCAGTGGTGGTTGTTTTTTCATTGGAAATTGTCTAGTTTTCTGGTTTAGTAAGAAATAAAATTCTATATCACTTTCAACAGCTGAAGCTGAGTATATCGCAGCTGGTAATGCATGTACACAGCTTGTTTGGATGCAACGAATGCTAAGTGATTATGGAATTAAACAGGATTCTATGTTATTACATTGTGATAATTCCAGTGCGATAAATATTTCAAAAAATCCTATTCAGCATTCTCGTACTAAGCATATTGACATTAGATTTCATTATATAAGGGAATTAGTAGAAGAAAATGTTATATCTCTAGAATATATTCCTACTGAAGATCAACGTGCTGATATTTTCACAAAACCTCTTGATAAAAGCAGGTTCAAAAAGATGAAATTTGATCTTGGCATATGCATTTTAAATTGATAATTTATGCCTTCTTGTATAATATTGTATATATTTGCTAGATTGTATTTCAATTTTTGTAAAATTTGCAAGTATATTGAATTTTTGGGGTTTATACGACCAGTCGTGAGTATACACGACCAGTCGTACTATGACCGGTCGTAGATACCCACGACCAGTCGTGGAGCACGAGTTTCACTTCAAATTGAGGATTTTTCACTTTCTTCCTCATTTCTTCTTTCTTCTCCTTGGAGCCGAACTTCGACTCGTCGAACCCATCCTTCAAGTTCTTCAAGGTTAGTGTTCCAAATCCATTTTTCTTGCATATTTGTGTCAAGATTGCTTCCTTTTCTCTCTTGAAGCTTTCTATCTTGAAAATCATTGAGATTTGGGGTTTGGGTTGTGAAAAATCTGTTTTGAGCAAACCCACTTCTCAATCCTTTGCAACTTCTTTATTCCTTTAATTCCTTGTTGCAAATGGCTTCTAAAGGAAGAAAAACTACTTCGCGTGGTCCTTCTTCTTCCTCCAGATCAACCTCTATCTCTAAACGTCATCTTCTTATTCCCAATGATGATCCATTAGATCTCGTAAGGTTAGCGTTGAACATCCTATTGATGTCAATCACATTGCTCCATTTGACATCCTTCCTATGCTTGAAGCTGTAGGTTGGACTAACTTATTGCATTGGGGTGGGCCTGTATACCGGTCCATTGCCTAATCCATGTTTTCATGTATTAGTGCATTTTCACAGGATAATTTAACTTTTCAAATTTCTACTAGAGAAGGGCCATTTGACGTTGATCGTCATTTAATTTCAGCCCTTATGGAAATTCTTGTGAATGATGAGGGTATTCCAATTCATAATTTAACTGATAAACCCTCAATGGCTGAAAAACGCATGCTCACTAGAGACTTGTGCAATATGGATGTTCAATGGACTCAAAAAGGGAATGCGCTCCCCGCAAGGTATTTGTTATCCAAATACAGAATTCTCCACAGAATTTTTGTGTCTAATCTGTATCCCCGTTCGGGTAATAAATCTGACCTGACTTCATTTATGGTTCGTGTTATCCACGCTATCTCAAATGGTACTCAGATTTGTTTGCCATCCTTAATCTGTCATTTCATTCTTCAGTTTCGACTCCATCCTGGTCATAGTGACATTCCATTTGCCTATTTAATGACTGCATTGGCTACTCATATGTTAGTCGATATGCCTGTTGATGAGGCACATATCCATCATCTGATCTTCAACAATACTAATATCAATAAGATGAAGTTGGATCTGCTTCCTGAACAAGGTGGTGGTGGTGATGGTGGTCCTGAAGAAGCTGGTGTTGACATTAATATGGATGACATTTTTGAAGAACTGGATTCTGACTCAGCTAATGATCCAGATTTTATACCATCTGATGTTGATGCATGTCTGAGTGCATTAGAAGGTAAAGTTGAGAATATAAATGTTAAGTTGGAAAACATGTCTGTTGCTCATGATTTGTAATTCAAGTACATGCGCAAATATCTTAGGCGCTTGAACAAAGGCATGCATCAACTTGATCCTTCTATTCCTGCTCCATCTTCAAGTTCTAGTTCTGACTAGTTTCTATGAGACTTTTTGTATGTAATAACTTTCTTACTTAGCACTTGGCTAATTTTGATTTGGATTCTATCTATGTTTCATGCTGGATATTTGTTCTTGATGTAATATTTATGCTGGATATATGTGATGCTATCTTGAGTATCTCTATGACTCTTTTACTATACTCTATTTCCTCCTTCTGTTTACTCTCATTCCTTTATTTAGTTCTCCTTTGTCATATTGTGACAAAAAGGGGGAGAATGGTTTGTTGTTAATATGATTGTGAGAGGAGTAGCATTGGTTATGTTACTCAGGGGGAGTGGGGTGTCAAGGGGAATATATGTTTGATCTTGAATATATGATTGATCTTGTTGAATGATAATGGTTGAATGTTGAAACTGGTTGAATGTTGAATGTTGAATATTGATTTACTGGTATTAACCAGTTGTTTTACTCTTGTTTATCTTGATTATGTGTTTTGTCACTAATTTGACAAAGGGGGAGATTGTAAGTGCTATAGTTTCTATCCCTCTTTGTTGTCAAATTTGTAGTGCCAAAATCACTATTATACTCTATTATATATAACTTGCATAAGTGAAGCTCTCTCAAGGATCAACATTCATAAACAAGCTAAGCTCACAACAAGCAAAGCTCTCAAGTACAAGACTCAAGATCTTGAATGAAAGAACTGCTCACAAGACAAGACTCTGGAATGAAAGAACTGCTCACAAGACAAGACTCAAGCTGAACTCAAGACTCAAGCTGAAACTCAAGCCACTTTCAAGATTGAGTTACATGAAGAGTTCAACTACATCAAGACTTCAAGACTAATACTTCAAGGTCACTTGTTCCTAATGCTTCAATGTTCATACTTCATGATTGAGGTTTGTTTGACCATAGGTTGACCTTAGAAGTAGGTCATTTCGGATACATAAGTCGAATGTTATTTTTCATGTGATTGGTCTGTTCTTCGACTAGTCCTAGGCCTTCTTCGACTAGTCCTAGACTTGCTTCGACCAGTCTAAGAAATTCCTCGACCAGTCATAAGTTTGTTACAACTTTCGGATAAAATCTGTTAGCCTTCGACTAGTCCTGGAATCTGTTCGACCAGTCATAGGAACAGTGTCGACTGATCTTCGACCAGTCGTACATTCTTCGACTCAAAGTCCAGCGAAGATATTCAGGACCTACGACCAGTCGATGGAAACCTACGACCAGTCGTAGAACGGTCAGAGCATATCCCGCCGGATTTTTCAAATATCTATTGTTGCTTCGACTAGTCGAAGAGCACTCTAGACCAGTCGAAGACCCGATCTTCTCACCTATAAATAGTGCACGAATCTCAGAAGAAATTATTGATTTAATTAAAGTATTCAAGTCAATCTTCGTCGAACTTCTGAGAGATAATTCTATGCTCCATCTAAGCTAAGTGTGCTTATTTAATATTCTCTTTCCTTAGCTTTATTTTAATTGATTTTGTTTCTTATATTCCAATCTGATTTGATAAAGAGGAATTATTATTCCCTTTCTTTGGAATCAAAATCAATTAAGGCAAGTCCTATTTGGTTTAATTTAAAATCTATTAGAACTAGAACCATTGTAATCGAGTACTGGACATTGAACTTGGACATTCAATCATCTACTTTGATTTGGTTCTACCGGGCTACTACAACGAAGGAGATTTTCAGGTATTTTACATATTGTAAATTCCTTTCTATTATTTTGGTTTCTTTTAAGATTTACCAGAAAAATCTTGTTATTTTGGTTATCTGAGGAAAGCCAGGAAAACTCAGAAGTGGGGTTTTTTTTTTAATTGTGTAAGCCCACATACAAAGACACAATTGTAAGGGTTTTGGGTGAACCTGGGAAAACCTATTTTTAGTGAACGCTAATATCCCCTGTGTGAGGATATTAGGAGTGGAGTAGCATTTTGTGTGGCTGTTGTTTAACAGTTGGTGAACATACAGGCGAACCACTATAAACCCTTGTGTTGTGGTTGATTGTTTTATTCTTCTAATTTTTTTATTCTTTTTGTGGGATGTATGTATGGTGGTGAATGTTGTAATTATTTCAAGCTTTGTGAGAATGTTGTAATAGCTTAGAATTTACTTTCTGCTATTCCTTTATAAGCTTGATTTTCAATTTCATTTGAAAGTTGTTCCAGCAAGGTTGCCCTGCCATTTTTATGGTGTATGGCTGTCCCTAGAACAATACATCTTTAATTACAAGTTATTTCAATTCAGTTTATATTTATTTTTGTATTCCTCTTCGATTTGAGACTTGATACAAAGACCTTTCTAGAAATAAGGTTGTCCTACCATAAACTCTGTTTTTGGTGTAAGGTTGTCCTTAGAATAACGTTTGTATCAACCTCTCAAGATCTGAATTTTGAGGTTGTTTTAATTTACTGCATTGTAATTTACTTTGGCTATCATTTTCTTTATTATTCCGCTGTTATAAGTTTTTATTTGGCATTCTCCTATTCACCCCCCCTCTAGGACATATAGCTTGGCCTTTTCAGATCCCACCCTCTAGATGAATAGGGTAGATACAACATTGCATCACGGTAGGCCCCATAACTTGCTAATGTCAACCAGCAATGGGACCCACCGTCCTATCATTGGACGGTGTGGATATAAACCACATACATCATGGTGGTAGATGTGCACCATCCAATCACTCCAGCACCGTCCAGATCGTTTGGATGGTGTGGATGGGACAAATACAACTTGGTGTGGCCCACATAACTTGGTTGCATTAATACATCAAGGTGCACCGTGAATGGACAGTTTGGATGAAACCCACATAATTTGTTGGCATCAATACAGCAGGTACACCAGCCAATCTTCTTTCTATAGCAGTGGGTCTCACATGTTAAGTACAACATATCTTTAAGGTGAGCCCCACGTATTGATCAAGCTGATATTTGCATTTTTACATCGTCCAGGCCCGTTGGATGGCTTGGATAAAATGGATGGATGGAATTAATAAAATAATACAATATGGTGGGTCCACGTTGTGGCCCACCCGAGCTGGGATCAAGCTGATATTTGTGATTTCCCTTTATCCAGATCAGGCAGCAGAGCTAGCCCAATGGTTAGACGGTCTGAATCACACATGTACAAAATAGGTGGGCCACATCAACAAGGAAGGAGAGAGAGAGAGGGAGAGAGAGAGAGAGAGAGAGAGAAACGTGAGAAGGGGAGGGACCCCACCACTATGGGCCCTCCCTATACAATGCATATATCAAGATGGGTCCCACTACATGTGGGACCTCAAATCATCAAAGATCGAGTGATAAACACCCACCTTTGATCTCCTCTTCCTTCGTCCACCTATAGCCTCTAGAGCTCCAAGGGAACGATTTCAACGGTCAAGATAATCTTTGAATGGTAGAGATGGGAGGTAGGAAGGTGGGCCACACTAGCTTCTCTCATGGAAGCTTGGATAATGGACTCTCATGGAGTTGCTTGAAAATAGAGAGAGAGAGAGAGGTGATGGGGAGAGAGGGATGGTGAGTGATGAATGGGTGTACTTGATGGGTGGAGAGAGAGAGAGAGTTAACTTTAGGGGTTGCTTGGGGATGGGTGTTTATTTGACATGATGGGATGGAGTACTTGATATTTGATGTGATTGATCAGACATTCTCTTGGGATTGTAATGCGTGGCGTTTTCCTCGAATTGAACGCAGGCACACATCTCCTAGCCCAGGTATCACCTCGGCGGGCGAGACACGGCGTCGGAACCGCAACGATGGCGCGGTCGCAAGGGTATAAGTTTAGAGTCGAGCCGATTCTGATATACGGGATACAACTCAGGATTGCACGCAAACATCGATAACAGATCGAGGGTCGTCGAAATTCAACCTGGAGGATCACAGAAGCCTACGGAATGGTACTGGCTAGGATACGGGTCTTGCAGGCTGGGTCAAGGTTATGTTGGAATCCTACTCCAATAAATGTTTTTCTATTTTAGAGGAGTGATTCTATGCTTTCAAGCATTCAAGGTATCCAGCTCAATGATTTGCCATTAAGATAATAGCTAGACGATCCTTGAATGAGGAAGTTCATTCACCAATCCACTCTCTTGAATATCAATGATGAGGTTGGATTGAGGAATGAACTCCCATGAGAAAAAGGGCTTAGGGTACGTGGTATATAGTTACTCTCTCAAAGTCTCTCACTTTTTCTCAATTAGAAACTAAGAACAAGCTCTCCTTATATATGCAAAAGTTTCAACGAAAATAAAACTGTCAGTTTTTTATAGAGTTTGATGTCATTGAACATATACTTTTGATGCCATCAAATATCAGTTCGATGATACGAACTCAACAAAAACATATTCCGGGAACTTTTAATAGAAGATCGATGTCATCGAATCACTCTTTGATTCCTCAACATGACATTACACAAAACTTGAAGGACTTACTTAAAGAAGGCATCGATGTCATCAATCCTGGTTCGATGATATCGAAATTTAAATTCCGATATCATCGAAAGCAAGATCGATTCCTGGATCTTTTCGGATGATATTTCGTGAAAGCTCGCTGGACACTTTTTGTCCATGATTCGATTTCATTGAGATGACCTCAATGTCATCGAAATTCAAATATCGATGTCATTGAGACTATCTCAATTCCTTGAACATTTTCACAGATTTTCGTGTTAAGCTTACTAGACACATCTAGTCCAAATTCGATCTCATCGAACCCATTTCAATATCATCGCAATTTGAATTTCGATGACATCGAAACAAGTTCGATTCCTCGAGCAATATCAAAATATTTTCCAAAAATATTTTACTGGATAATGCTCTAAGTACTTCGATGTTATCGACTAGCCTTCGATGTCATTGATTACTGAAGTTTGATGTCATCGAAGGTATATTCGATTTATCAAAAATTTTATCCAAATACTTTGTGGTTGCTGGACATAAAATGTCTCAATTCGATATTATCGATGCCTTTTCGATGACATCAATATTGAGTGTTTGATGTTATCGACGGAAGCTCGATGTTATCGACGAAAGCTCGATGTTATCAAACTGAGCTGAAAAAATTAGAAAATTTTCCTATTAAGAATAAGTTTTCAGACTTGTAATTCTGGTGTTGTTCTAAGGCTTTTAAGGAATTATTTACCTGGGTGTTTTGGGACATGGGATGTGAGGCTTAATTTACCTTTTATGGCTCAAAAGACACATCTAGTTGAGGCAATGGCTTGAACGATCTTCTTATGGGGCTCACTTGGCTCACCGACTTAACCTTCACACTAATTGACAAACCACTTTCAATCTCCCTCTTTGTCAATTACATGACAAAACACAAAACACCTAGAATAATACCTAGAACAACATCTTAAATTGTGTGTACATGAACTTCACACAATTTTACAAATGATCTATTGGAGTTCACACACAAAACAAAGTCTTCATGTAGCTGCTCCCCCTATCTCCTTGTAGTAGCTCCCATCACCTGTATCACCATGCATATAAACCATACATAATTGTTCTCATAATGGGATTTGTTCTCCCCCTTTTTGCTAGTCATTGGCAAAGGTGAGAATATACTAATTACAAGCGTATTAACTAAAGTTGAATTGGAAAACACTGGGAGAATCAATACAGGATGGCCATCTAGGAAGCCTCATAACATAAGGGCGATAGACTTCACTCTATTCAGTTCTAAAATGCATAATATAGATATCAGAGTATACAGTATTCCATAAGAGACATAATAAGCACAGTGATAAAACAATTAGCATTCATTCCTATGAGTATATAATATGCAATATTCAGCAACCTGCAAACATGATTCATTCTCATAGACAATTTTAATTTCATGTATAGAAAGATCATCATTCAGTAATGCATAAAAACTGCCCAAGCTTGGCAGAATTGATCATCTAAAAAAATCTAGCCCATCCATGGGCAACCAGAAATCCAAAAACAAAAATATCATCCAGCCCATTCGTGGGCATACACACAAAAAAATTGTCTCCACAGACGACGCAACCTATCGCAAACACACCAACTAAGGTGCTCGAGTTGTATCATCTGTCATCAAGTTAATAACTTAATGTGTAGTTTGTTGCAATGTAGCAACATTCTCCTCGATCTCAGTCAGATGCATCTCGAAGTTCCAAAGATGTTCGTCAATGTCAGCTTGTCCATTCAGCAGATGTCAGCCAAGTGTGTTCTAATTTGAACAACAGGGATTGCAATTTGACTCCGGACTATTGAGCGGTGTGCGATTAGAACCCCATGGTGTTGGGCATTGATTGTCTTCTATGCAATGGGTCGGAGGTTGAGGACTATCCGGTTGGTAGGAGGTGGTCAGCCACAAGTGCTGAAGAGTATCATCATTGTACCATACCTTCGGTTGTATCATATCAGATGTGGATGGCAGTCCCAAAAGCCATGCCAGCTTACAAATGAAAGACGGGAAAGGCAGTGTGTCAAGGTGTTCTCCTTTGACAACTCGAATCAACTGACTGAGAAGGATGGTAGGTAGACATACAGGGATTTCTCGATAGACGTCATATAAGATGTTGAGCATGAAAGGAGAGATTTCTTCCCGATATGTCACAAGGAATACATTTGTACCAAAAATGTCGTGCATGATCTTGTATGTAGGTTCAAGATGTTTAACATGGAGAACATTTCCCTCAGTTTTAGCAATAGTGGAACCTTTACACAATGCACGCGTTATTTCCCCCCACATTCCTAGAGCATTCAAGTTGCGCTCAGTGACCAATACTCGTGTAACTTCCACATCCAACATGCATCTGAGTAGTAGTGGAGTGATAATCTAGTTTGATTCCTAAACTCAACGCTAATACTCGATGGATTTTCACAAACAGACTGGCAACATTGGAGAAAATGGTGAATTAGATCATACTGGTAGGGTCCACCAAGATTTAATATGTTCTGCCATCTGATGACTTCCAGCATGAGGTCCACACCATATGGTTCAATGAAGTTGTTAAGGACAACACAGTAGGCTACAGTGGCCTACTCCCACTCCGATCGTTTGGGAGGAGAGCCACATGCTACCAGTTTGTCTTTTCTGGGTTTTTTACCTTTTGAGGATTCAATAAGAAGTTCCTTACCTTTCCCTTTCACCATCCTTCCTCCTTCTAGAGAGAGATCTTCTTGAGATAAACGGAATGAGGATGACAAAAATCTAGAGAAATTTTTTATTTAAGTTTTATGCCCGTCCATTAGATTTTATAGAGAGTTCGCCAATGACATTAAATCTAATTCGATGCCATCAATTATGGACTCATAATGACAATGAACTCTGGTCCGACAACTGTTGGGAAGAACCAAGGGTCTTTCCAACGATTCATATTCCCGATGACTTCGATGATATCGAAGCTTTATTCGATGTCATCGAGCATGTCAAATGTTGAAAATTTTGGATTTTCCATCTTATGTTACATATAAGTGGGTATTGGTTGGTATAAGGAAGGATGCCTATGTTGTATGTGCACATTCAACCAGAACACCATTGCTTTCATGTTCTTTCTCAAAATGGAGGACCTTAGTCCTCAGATTTTCCAATTTACCCCATTTTGGTTTCTGCATCCTATCAGATCGCACATACTCCAATTGATTTTTGGAGATCACAAAATCTGTTTGCATCAAGTGGCTTCGTTAGGATATCAGCAAGTTGTCTTTCTATTGACACATGATCCCACATAATGGTTTTGTCTTCAACAAGCTCTTGAATAAAGTGGTGTCAGATGTCAATATGCTTTGTCCTAGAATGTTGAACTGGATTTTTTTGAGATGTTGATGTCACTTGTGTTATCATAGAAGAGAGTCATTATGGATTGCTCAATCCCATAATCCAGCAACATTTGTTCAGCCTTAGCAATGGACAATGATATTGAGTTTTGTTTCTTGCTATGCCAAGATACCAAATAGTTTCTGATGTAGAAAAATCCTGTGCTGGTAGATTTACAATCATCTATATTTCCAGCCCAATTGGCATCCGAGTACCCAATAATAATGGTTGAAGTTTCTAAAGGGTACCATAAACCGTAGGTGGTTGTTTCAGCTACATACTTGATGATTCTTTTGACTGCTGACAAATGTGATTCCTTTGTATTTGCCTGATACCGGACACATGCACCAACGCTGAAGGCTATATCTGGATGACTAGCATTAAGATACAGTAAGCTCCCTATCATACTGCGGTACAGGTGCTGATCCACACTCTTGCCATTTCTCTTTGGAGAGTTTGAGTGTGGTACTCATAGGAGTATGATAGGTACGGCCAGATTCAAGTCCAAATCCTTTTTACTAAGTCTTTTGCATATTTGGACTGACATACACATATTCCATTATGCATTTGCTTAACTTGTAGCCCTAAAAAGGAGTTCAGCTCACTGACCATACTCATTTCAAATTCAGATTTCATGTGTTCGGCAAAGCTAAGAGCAGTATCTTCACATGTAGATCCAAAGACAATGTCATCCACATAGATTTGAGCAATAAGTAGTGAGTTTTCTATCTTTTTTGTGAATAATGTTTTATCGACACTGCATCTACATAAATGATGGTCTAAAAGAAATTGCGTTAAGCGTTCATACCACGCACGAGGTGCCTATTTAAGACCATAAAGTGCTTTGCTCAACTGATAAACATGTTGGGGACTACTTGGGGTCTGAAAATCCCTTAAGTTGTTCTACATACACTTCTTCCTCAAGTACCCCATGTAGAAATGCACTTTTGACATCCATTTGGAACAGCTTGAACTTTAAGGCATATGCAATAGATAAGAGAATCCTAATTGACTTAAGGCGAGCTACAGGGGCAAATGTTTCGTCGAAGTCAATCCCTTCTATCTGTGAATATCCTTGTGCCACCAGTCTTGCCTTATTTCTAATCACATTGCCAGATTCATCAGATTTGTTCTTGAAGATCCATTTGGTTCCAATGATGTTTGTATCATCTGGTCTATGAACCAGTTGCCACACCTCGCTTCTCTTAAATTGTTGAAGCTCTTCTTGTATAGCATTCATCCAATATTCATCTTAAAGTGCTTCTACAATATTTTTGGGTTCAATCTTTAAGGTGAAGCAGAAATGGCTATAGATGCTCTCTATCTGACGTCGAGTTCTTACACCATCATTAGGGTCTCTTATAATCTGATTGAGGGGATGATCCTTAATGATGGGTATGTTGGTCGATGGTTGTGGTTCATTAAAGGAAGGGATTTGGTCATCAACAACCACATTAACAGATTCTTGAGGTTGGTCATCAATGACCACATTAACAGATTCTTGAATGGTGAGAGTCCTTAGATCGTACACTCTATAAGAATGAGTATTCAGGGCATACCCAAGAAAAATGCCATCGTCACTTTTAGATTCAAATTTTCCTAGGTGTTCTCTGTCTTTCAGAATATAACATTTACTGTCAAAGACCTAGAAGTATTTTACACTAGGTTATCTCCCGTACCACAGTTCATAAGGCGTTTTGTTTAAACCTGCTCTCAGATATACTCTATTTATTATATAGTAGGCAATATTGACTTCTTCGGCCTAGAAGCTTTTGGCCATATCTTTTCCATTCATCATAACTGAGGCCATTTCCTGCAGAACTCAATTCTTGCTTTCAGCGACTCCATTTTGCTGTGGAGTTTTTGGAGCTGAGAATTCATGGCGAATACCATTCTTATCACAATATTTTTGAAATCGATCATTTTCAAACTCACCACCATGATCACTCCTGATATGGTTTATGTAGTATCCTTTTTCATTTTGGAGTCGCTTTGCCATAATTACGAATTCATCAAAAGTATCAGATTTTTCTCGAAGGAAAGTGACCCAAGTAAATCTGGTGTAATCATCTACCACCACTAAGAGGTATCCTTTTCTACCATGGATTTCAACTTTGGTGGGGCCTACTAAGTCCACGTGTAGCAAATCCAATGGCTTAGATGTTGCTATGGTGGTTGTCTTTTTGTGTCTAACTTTTATCTGTTTGCCCTTTAAACAATCACCACACACAATTTTTTCTTCCTTTCTAATCTTGGGAAGTCCTCTTACTAAATTCCTTAAACTCAACTTGGCTAAGTTTCAATAGTGGACATGTCCCAGCCATTGATGCCATAGTTTGGACTCACTTTTCATAACCATATGACATTTTGTGGATAATACATTCTCTCTACTACTCTTAATAACATAGCAGTTGTCACTCGTGCATAGACACTTCATGATAGGTTTTCCTGTATGATCTAAGATTCTACACACATCTTTTGAGAAAGTGACCAGGTGTTCTGTGTTGCAGATTTGAAGATATTGAGAAGATTATGCTTTAAACCTTCTATGCCCAATTATTTTGGAGGAGATTCCATCTCTAAATGTGACTGACCCACCATCAAACTCAGAATATTCAAAAAAGTGAGTTTGGTCACCAGTCATGTGTCTGGAGCATCCACTGTCAAGATACCACTGAGCAGTATGAATCACTAGGCAGTTGTTCTGACTATTTCTACTTTTAATATTAGTTATCAGTTTAAGAGTTCCAGTGTACAATTGGTTATGAGTATTTGCAGAGGTATCTTTTGCACCCTCTAGTCCCATAGTACTGGCCATACTTTTACAACTTCATTCAAGATCACTCTTTAGGCGGTTTAGCCCTTAAGAGAGACTCACTCTGATACCAATTGAAATTGCGATAAGAACCGCTTTAGTTGAAGTGGGAATAGATCAAAGTGTCCTAGGGGGGGTGAATAGGACTTTATAAAATTTTATGTCGATTTTAAATCATATTACCTTAATCTTGATCTAATATGCAACTATCAGGATATCTTTAATTTAACTCTAATGGCTTCTGAGCCAAGTAAAGGATCCAACCACAAGACTACTCAATATTAAACATGATATGAATTGTGTGAAAGTGTGTGGGATGTGATTCATCTCTAAAGATTCATATTATCATGATGGCATGTAAATTTAAAGATAAACATAATGAAGATCAAGCAAGTATCAATCCCAAACATAGTCATTTTTAGTGGTTTCGCTATGTGCGTACTCCACTCTCGACAGACGCGCTCATCCCATGAGTGTACCGGACTTCACTAATGGAGGTTTTAAATCAGGTTCACCTCTAACCTTTACAACATACACAAGGTACCTAAAATGTTCCTACATAAGACACAAGTTTATGCCCTATACAAGAGTAAAGGTCAACACGAAGAACATAAGTTTTATGCCCTACACAAGAGGAAAGGATCCACACAAGGAACCTAGGTTTTAAGCCACGCAGGCCAAGGATCCTCACAAGGAACCTGATTTAGACCACACATGTCAAGGATTCACACAAGAACCCTAGTTTAGGCCACACAGGCCAAGGTCTTACACAAGGATCTAAGTTTATGCCCTACACAAGAGTAAGGGTCAACACATAGCACCCAAACGTACTCTCCTGTCGGAGGCCTCCTGTAAGGCCTTTTAAGGGGTGAGATGTACCTGTGACCCATTACTACGCAAGGAATGATCAACAGGGTCTCTGGACTCTATTGACTTATATACAAGTAGATGAGCCCCATTATGCACGTTGATGAAGATCTTCTTTTATAATGAAGATCCTTCAGCTTCCTTGAACCGCAACACTTGATGATGCTTCAATAAAGGCGACAGGTTGGGTCAAGGTTATGTTGGAATCCTACTCTAATAAATGTTTTCCTATTTTAGAGAAGGAGTGATTTCAAGCTTTTAAGCATTTAAGTTATCCATCTCAATGATTTGTCATTAAGATAATAGCTAAATGATCCTTGAATGAGGAAGTTCATTAACCAATCCACTCTCTTGAATATCAATGATGAGGGTGGATTGAGGAATGAACTCTTATGAGAAAAAGGGCTTAGAGTATATGGTATACAGTTACTCTCTCAAATCTCTCTCACTTTTTCTCAATTAGCAACCAAGAACAAGCTCTCCTTATATAGGCAAAAGTAACAACGGAAATAAAACTGTCAGTTTCTGATAGAGTTCGATGTCATTGAACCTAATTCTATGTCATCGAACGTATACTTTTGATGCCATGAAATATCGGTTCGATGATACGAACTCAACAGAAACATATTCCTAGAACTTTTGATAGAAGATCGATGTCATCGAATCACTTTTCGATTCTTCGACATGACATTACACAGAGCTTGAAGGACTTTCTTAAAGAAGGCATCGATGTCATCGATCCTGGTTCCATGATATCGAAATTCATAGTCCAATATCATTAAAAGCAAGATCGACTCCTCGATCTTTTTGAATGATATTTCGTGAAAGCTCGCTTGACACTTTTTGTCCATGGTTCCATTTCATCGAGACGTCCCTAATGTCATCAAAATTCAAACATCGATGTCATCGAAACTATCTCGATTTCTCGAACATTTTCACAGATTTTCATGTTAAGCTTGTTGGAAACATCTAGTCTAGATTTGATCTCATCGAACTCATTTCGATATCATCGCAATTTGAATTTTGATGACATCGAAACAAGTTCGATTGCTCGAGCAATATCAAAATGTTTTTCAAAAAGATTTTGCTAGATAATGCTCTAAGTACTTCGATGTTATCGACTAGCCTTCGATGTCATCGACTACTGAAGTTCGATGTCATTGAAGGTATATTCGATTTATCAAAAATTCTGTCCAAATACTCTATGGTTGTTGGACAAAACATGTCTCAATTTAATGTTATCGATGCCTTTTCGATGACATCGATATTGAGTGTTTAATGTTATCGATGGAAGCTCGATGTTATCAAACTGAGCTAAAAAACTTAGAAAATTTTCATGTTAAGAATAAGTTTTCAGACTTTTTAATTCTCATGTTGTTCTAGGGTTTTTAAGGATTTATTTACCTAGGTGTTTTGGGAGATGGGATGTGAGGCTTAATTTATCTTTAACGGCTCGGAAGACACATTCAGTTGAGGCAATGGCTTGAACGATCTTCTTATGGAGCTCACTTGACTTAGCGACTCAACCTTTACGCTAATTGACAAACTGGGGCACTTTCAAGTTCTTCAAACCCAATGGAGCACACCAAGTCTATCACCACTCTTAGGAGTGGAAAAATAATTCACAAATCTATTCTGGTAAGGGCTAAAAAGTCTTAAGGACTCGGAAGAAGACACAGATGATAGACCTAGCACTACTCCATATAGATTAGAACCAAAACCTCTAAGCAAGCTGATTGCTCCATTTCCCCCAGCTGCTAATTACACCAAAACTTCTAACCAACTCACAAGATATTCTAGAAGTGTTGAAATAAGTGAAGGTCAACATTCCTCTTCTAGATGCTGTGAAACAAATTCCTTCATATGCCAAATTTCTAAAAGACCTATGCATAACCATGAGGCAGCATTGTATTAAAAAAAAATTCCTTACAGAAAAAGTGAGTGCCATCCTCAAGTAAGATGTGCTACAAAAATATAAAGATCTAGGTAGCCCAATTATCACTTGTATAATTGGGAATCACCAAATTAAGAACGCACTTCTTGACTTAGGGGCGAGCATAAATTTGATCCCTTATTCGGACTATGAACAACTAGGTCTAGGTGAATTAAAACCCACCTCGACCACACTACAACTTGTTGATCGCTTAGTTCATGTACCAAGAGGAATTATTGAGGATGTGTTGGTCCAAGTTGATAAATTCTACTATCCAGTAGATTTTATCATCCTAGATGCTTAGCTCATCACGGATATGAGTACTCAAATCCTTGTCATACTTAGCCACGCGTTCTTTTGGTACATCCAACTGGGTAATGAATTTGTCTTTTAAAAATATGACATTGAAGCTCATTATCTTTTTCAACATGAGCAGACAGGTAGAGGATGATGACCAGACCCATGACATTAATGCGATAGACTCTTTCATGGAAGATAGAACTCTAATGACCTTATCCTCTGACCCTCTAGAGACATGAATGGCCCACTCCCCTGATTTGGATGATGACACGATCAGGGAGATGGATTTCATGCTTAATGCTACGTCGATACTTAAAGTTAACAGATGGAGGCCACAATTTGAAGAATTGTCCCAAACTGATGTTGAACCACTACCATCTAGCCTCATAGCACTGAAGCTTGACCTAAAACCTTTAGCATCTAATCTTAAATATGTCTATTTAGGTGAAGATGAGACATACCCGATAGTGATTTCTTCCTACCTTGAGTAAGAACAAGAGAGTATACTTATCTCTACTCTCTTCAAGCATAAAGGAGCCCTTGGATGGTCGATTGCGGACCTCAAGGGAATCTACCCTTTGATTTGTACTCACCGCATTTTTTCTTGAGGATAATGCGAAGACCTCCTGGCAACCACAACATAAATTAAATCCAAACATGAAGGAAGTGGGTAAGGCTGAGGTACTTAAATTGTTGGATGTGGGTATCATATACCCCATATCCAATAGCCAATGGGTGAGTCCAACTCAAGTGGTTCGTAAGAAGTTTGGAATCACATTATAGCCAATGCCAACAATGAACTCGTTACAACTAGAGTTACTACTAGTTGGAGAGTATGCATTGACTATAGGAAGTTGAATACCGTCATGAGGAAGGACTACTTCCATTTTCCCTTCATTGATCAAATCTTGGAAAGGCTAGCTGGTCACTCTTGCTATTGCTTCCTTGACGGATATTCGAGCTACAATCAGATAGAGATAGCCCTTGAAGATCAAGAGAAGACAACATTCACATGTCCTTATGACACCTTTACTTACCGAAGGATGTCATTCGGACTATGTAATGCCCCTGCCACTTTTCAATGATGCATGTTGAGTATTTTTTCTGACATAGTGGGGCAATATTTAGAGGTCTTCATGGACGAATTCTCTGTCTTTGGTCCATCCTTCAGTGAATGTTTGGAAAATCTAAAAAATGTGCTGAGCAATGTGAGGAAAAGAATTTGGTACTAAATTAGGAGAAGTGTCATTTTATGGTTCATAAGGGAATTGTTCTTGGACATATCATCTCGTCCAAGGGAATTGAGGTAGATAGGGCTAAAATTAATCTTATCTCTAACCTACCTCTACCCAAGAGCATATGAGACATGTGATCCTTCTTAGGATATGCCGAATTTTACAGACAATTTATAAAGGACTTTAGTCACTTCTCTCATCTTTATGCAATATACTTCAAAAGGATGGACCATACGAATGAACTGAGCAATGCCAGGAAGCTTTTTCCAAGCTCAAAGGCATGTTACCACTACACCTATCATGGAGTCACCCGACTGGAGCATTCCTTTTGAAATTATGTGTGATGCATCTGACTATGCTATTAGGACGCTGTTAGGCTAGAAAAAAGAAAAGAAGCCATGTGTTATTCACTATGCAAGTAGAACTTTAAATTCTGCCCAAGTGAATTACTCTACTATGGAAAAGGAACTCTTAATCATAGTATTCACTTTAGAAAATTTTAGGTCCTACTTAATTGGATCTAAGATCATCATTTACACTGATCATGCAACACTCAAGTACCTTCTTTCTAAGAATGATGCCAAGTACTTCAGGAATTCGGCTTAGAAACACGAGACAAAAGGGAGTAGAAAACGTAGTGGCTGACCATCTCTTGGGACTTGACTTCCCTGATTCCCTTGAGACGACACTCATAAATGACATGTTCCTTAATGAAAAATTGTTCAAACTTTCCCATTTATCTTAGTTTGCTGATATTGCTAATTATCTTTCCACGGGTTTCATGCCAACACATTGGACGACACAAGATAAGAAAAAAATTCTTCGCTAAGGTTCGTAAGTTCTTCTAAGATGACCCATATTTATTTAAATATTACCTAGACCAAATTCTAAAGAGATGTGTTCTAAATAATGAACACCAAAGTGTCATCTTCTTCTGTGACTCTCAAGCTTGTGGTGGTCACTTTTCTGCTAAAAGGACCACGACCAAAATTTTGCAGCGCGGCTTTTACTAACCCACTATGTTCAAGGACACTCATGAGTTCTGCAAAGCTTATGAGAGTTGTCAGAAATTGGGAGCATTGTCCCATCGAAATATGAATGGACATCGTTTAAAGCCATTTGTTGAGAAATATGATTCAGAGGACATGTTCATACCTCTAATTGATCCTATTTACTAGGATTAACCTTCTAGTCTGATGGAGGTGTGGTTAGTTTTATTGTTTTCAATAAAATTTAGGACTAAGATAGTTTGCTTTCAATTGTTTAATCATTAAGCTAACCCATCTTCGCATTAAAAACTTTGGAAGAGCTGAAATTTGACTTCTTTAGGTACTACCTTTCCATCACTTCTCCATTTTTTTCGTTATCTCATTTAAAATTGCATGCTTATCTCTTTTACATTGAGGATAATGTAGATTTTAGGTTGGGGGTGTGGATTATGTAAACTAATAAGTATTTTCTTAGTCCTTAAGCAAAAAGTTTGAAAATTTTTCAATCTCCCAAATTAAAAACCTATTTAAAAGGTGATAGTTTTTACACTTAAGAATGTTTTAAGTATGATGATAAGATACAGATTGAATTTTAAATTGTTGGAGTTTAATCAACTAAGTAGCCTATCACTTACAGTTCTTGCACTCAATTGATTAAGAGGAAGTTTGAATATTATCTTAATCTAAATCACATGACACATTTAATTTGCCTTCTGTGAATTATGCCAGAATTTCTAATGATTAGTATGTGGATCATTGATAGACGTTGAGAATTGAGTGTAAAGAATTTTTATCCACCTTAAAAGATGAAAAGAACCAGTTAAAAAATAGTGAGATCGATGAAAAGGTCATATATGATGAAAAGATTGGAAAAAGCTTGAAAAAGAATGAAAATTCTAAGGAAAAAAATATGAAAAGAATGAATAATAAAAAAAGTGACCGTTGATATAAAATCAAAAACTGGAACAAGAAGGAGAAGGGGATAAGTTCAGAATTAGCACTTAAGTTTTTAACTACTCTTGATATGATGAACATGACTAACATTATGAAATGATAGTATTCTGATAAGAAGTAATTTGATTTTCACTGAGCACATTGAAATACGTGATGTAGGAACTTTTGCTCTAAAGAAATTGATAAAGAACCTATTTGATTAACTACTTATATGATTTGGCTCTAAGTTTTCAAAGTCCCACTCTTTTGTCTTAATTCTACTCATTCATACTCGATTGCACAAAAGATTGATTTCTGAAAAGGGCTTCAACATTAAGAATAGAGATTCACTTCACGCATGTGTTGCTCGGGACTAGTAAAATGCTAGTTGGGGAGTGTGTTGAGTGTCAAATATTGCATATTCTCCCCTATTTATATCTTGGTTTTATGAACATGATACTATTTAAAGGTATATTTTATACATGTTTGTGTTGTAAGGTGAATCTGAGAGCTTAGATTGAAAAGAATGCTAAAAGCATGGATTTACTGCGCAAGAATTACCAAGCCAAAGTTTAGATCTTAGAAGAGCAATAATGAAGAATTCACATGCCAAAGATCCAAGAAAACCAAGTACAAAAGCTAAAGAAAGGACTTGAGAGATCACAGAATCTGTCGCAAGAAACAGACAGGTTGGGTCTGACCGAACACATGTTTGGTCCGACTGAACATGCACAAAACAGTCCAGCGACCAACGAAGGATTTCATAAGCTAATTCGGCTCAGCTGATGGACAATTCAGTCCGACCGAAATATAGTTCAGTGTGACCACAAGGAGGATTCGGTGTGACCGAAAGTACACAAAAAGCTCCAGCGATGAAAGAAGTTAATTCAATTTGACCAAAGATTAATTCAGTCCGACTGACAACTTAAGTTCAATCCGACCAAAATTGAGCAACTACTGAAATAGAATCCTTTCCAAATTCGTACTCGATTTCAGATTTGACTTTGGTTCGACCGAAACATAATGCAGAAAAGCTACGGACTACGTAAATCAAGGCTGTTTCCAAACGAATTGCGAAATTTCAAGTTGGTGCATAAGGTGAGAGTCCCTAAGACGTTCCTAGGAATCATCTAGGGTTGAAGGAGTGGAACAAAAGGGTGGAGGGCTGTCACCAAGAGTTTTTCTTCGTCTTCCTTAGTTATTTTTATGCTTTATTTAAGAGATTTTGGTTCAATCATGTTTATGATTAAATAAACCTCTTAGCTAGGGCTAAGAGGTGAAGCTTGTAGCGTGATTGACATGTTTATTTTGCTTTAATTCATGTTTATTTTGAACTTCATTGATTTTTAGTTGATTTTAAGGAATATTTTTAGTTTTCAATTATTTGTTGTGACTCAAATTACAGTTGAATCTACGATAGGTTTAAGTCTTTTCCTATTTGAGATTGATGGATTGGTAAATCCTGTTGTTCGCCATTTTCTCCAAGGCATGGTTAGGTGATGGAATCCCTTCCAATTTCCACCATCATCTTCCATTGAGGCTAGACTAATGAGAAGTTTAGAGATTTGATCACTCTCTTTCCAATTGGATAAGATAGGACTCTGATTCCAATTGGATCTCTTGAATCAAGTAAGGTAGCATCTTGATAACTACATGTGGATCCTTGGCACCCTAGTTCCCACCTTTAAATTTATAGGTATCAATTACATCCCTCACAATTACTCTTTAAAAATTACTCGAATTTAGTTTTAGATCTTCTTCTTCTTCTGCTAATCCTAATTACATTCAGAAATGTATGAGTTTAATCCCTGTGGATTTGACCTCGATCTTACCGAGATTATTACTACATCGCGACCCTACACTTGGGGTTGTGAACATCGTTCCCAATTCTAGCATAATTAACATGTTTCATATGGTTAGATCGTTTCCTTACATAGATTATACGATTAGGATCAAGGTAAATTTCTCATTCAATTAGGATTAATGAATGTAGTTACTTCCTAACCTTAATCAGTAAATCTTCTTAGCCCGACCAAACTCCTTGTTCAATGGATTTCTCTACTGAGTCAACTTAGTTTGACTCAGTCTTAGATCTAGGGATGTACATACAATATTACTGCTATGAATAGACTTCTACCAGTAACTATGGATTTGCATAGGTAGCTACTAACCTTGGATTTGCTAAGGAAATTCGGATCTGGATGTCCCTTATGACTCGGTGAGTCGCTGGTTGATCGCGCGGATCTCTCTCTCTCTCTCTCTCTCTCTCTCTCTCTCTCTCTCTTTACAAATGACTACTGAGCCACTTTCTTTCTCTCTCTCTCTATATATATATATATATATTCTCCTTCCATTTTCCCTATAATCTCTCTTTGTTTAGTGAGTTTTTAGTTGGTTATGGTACGCAAATGAGTCCTAGTTCAGTTGTAGAAAGGTTTGCACACTATGCATTTGTGCTCCACATGGTTTGATTCATTTTTTACTTCTCACATAATTGATCTCCTTCCATCAGATCATTCTAGTCTTATATCGATCCTAATGGCCCATTAAATGGTAGTTTTGGATCTTGAGAATGAGGGTAAGCAAGGAGTGAATGGTCGTGTTTCAAACGGGGAAGATGACTCACTGTTAATGGCGGATTCTCAGTCATTGCATATTCCTTTGGTCTGATGGTTGTAGATGGTTCGAATGGCCCATGGGGAGCTTGTGGGTCCCACAAAACAGACGCTCTAAGTGGTTTAAATAGTGATTTATGAAGAATTGTGTTACGGGTGGTTTCCCACAACCCATCGCAAGAGTCCTGATAATCCTGTCATTTCCAGCATAGTGGGATATTCCAAGCTATTCGGTAAGTCTTTGTTGGAGTTGGAATTCACTTCCTTGAAGGTTGGATGGTTTGGATTTGATAGAAGAGTCGAACTAGGAAGCTTTGGTGGTAGGACTTCTTGCGAGCACAAGTATCTCAGACACTGTTACAACATGCGGAACTTCGAACTCTTGGTTCAGTTGTATGGAGCAGGTGGGTTCCACTTTGAAGATTTTTTGGACAATCCACCCCCTTCATCAATTTCACATGGTCATGCTAGGCCACAGTTGCGAATATGGAGTTGATCATAGCTTTATCTTGAAAGTTCTAGTAGCGGGTGCCAAAATGAATTTGATCTCAATTAATGGTCCACACTTAATGATCAGGGTCCCATTTTTGAGAAAATATGTAGTCAATATATGTAAACGATTGGAGGAATTTTGAAATTTTACCTTTTGCACCAAAGGAAGGAATTAGAGTTAATGTAGTCATCATTCCATGGTGTAGGATCATACATCGAGGTCTAAATTTTATATGATATCATAGTCATATGAGGCCAAAGTGTGGTCTAAATTTGAGTTGCAATTACGGTGTAAAGTGGGTTAATCGGAAGCTCCAGATTTAAAAAGAGTTGATAAGCCTAAAATGGATAACTTCGTGCATAATGAAGAGCCTACCAAGGTGGGGTTCTCATATTTCACACTTGGTCTAATTTATGGAAAATCCAATTCATTCATACAAAGGGAAATATCCTACTACGACTACCCACAAGTTTTCATCACTCGATGGATACCAAAATCAACAGTTAAGTGGCTGATTTATGAATTAGGCCACTTTTACAATGATCTAAGGGCTGAAATTCAACATGTATTGTTATTTTAAGATACAAAGACATGAGAAAAAATTTCACATCAAATGGAACATGAAAGCCTGTGATCTAGAATTCAAGGATATAGGTTAATGGCATTTTCATAATTGTGGTTGATCTGAGAGTTTTGGGAAATCTAATGTTCTATATGTTTATAAGCACGTTTCCAAGCAATTCTTACAAAAGAACTTATATCTAAATCATTATTAATAAAATTTTATCTACTAAATTAATTAAAAGAATGTACATATATCAACAAACATAATGGATGGTTAGATAACATGTTAAAAATAGTAAAAATTGATGGTTAGTACTCTAACCATGTATGTAGGCGGATGTACGATTAGTTTCATAAACAAATGAACATAAAGTGGGTTTTTAGAGTGATCAAGAGATAGAACATGTATACCATTAGATTCAAGTGCCTTTTTCACATGTGTAAGTTCCTTAAATTATAGTCTGATGGTGGGTTAAGCCTATTCGTAGGTGGTGAACAAGATGAACGGATCATAATCTCGATTCGATACGTGTATAAGTAGATGTGGAGATCAGGTAGTTAGTTTACTATGATCGAGTGGTCCAAACTCAAAGTGAACAGTCAGATATCTTTACCTAGCGGTGAATAGTTGACTGAACAGTCGGTTATGAGGGACAAGTGAGAATACTTGGACATACAATAATTTTATCTTAAAAATCAATGGTCGGATGACTTGATCTACAAATGAAGATTATTTCCAACAGTCATTTAGATATAAGGTTAGGATTGGCTAAATTGGTATCTTACACATGTATATATTAAGTTAAATTTCATGGTAACACTCGAGAACTTTCAATACTTGGGTATCAAAATTTTGGGGTGTTACAGTTAGTACTGATTGAGAGAAAAATGAAATTGTAGTAGAACTACTATTACTAAAGTATGAAGTATGTCCAAATGTCCTAGAGGGGGGTATATAAGACTTTTCAAAATTATTTTCTACTAAGAACAAACAATGCCTAACTTTATTCAAAAGAGAATGGCAAAGTAACTTTATGGCTTCTAAGTCAATAGAGGGTCCAACTTACATAGGCTTATACAAGATTTTTATATCCAATGGTTTTAAATCAGGTTAACCATTAACCTTCATAATCTACACAAGCTTAACTAAGGGACCTACATAAGGTCCCCTTAAGTGCTTACACTTAGGCAATGAGTCCTACGCAAGGACACAACTGAGAGCCTACCCAAGGCAGCCCATGCCTACACAAGGCAACACGTCCTTTACACAGACAACACGTCCTACACAAGGACAATACGCCCTATACAAGGACTACGTATTATCCCATCGAAGGCCTACAATGAGGTCTTAGCAAGTTTTTCACTCAAACTTTGAATCTCAATCCTACACAAGGAAAGGGCTTTAGATTCGATGGACTCTGTATACTTACAAATAAGTGAGTGAGTCCCTTTCTCGCATAATGTGAAGATTTTCGATGATGACAAAGAATCTTCAGCTCCCTTGCACCGGAATTGCTTCTGGTGTGTCGATCAATGCTCCGTTGTGAGGTTTAGGGTTTTGTTCTTCTTTATTTATATCATATGGTCTTAAACACACATAGAGAAGGTTCCCATGAGCTATGCATTCAAGAGTTCCAATTCTAGGATTTACCTATGAAGAGGTTAGTTGGAAACTCAATGAATGCTAGAGTTCATATTTCAATCTAAGCACATAAGATGATGAGTTAATGCTTATGCCAAGATTGAATGATGAACTCCAATGGGAAAGAGGGAATGAGGAAGTGGGTATAATCTCTATAAAGCAACTCTTTCAAACTCTCTTGATTTCTAGCTCATTTTTCCAAGAGGCAACTATGGTATTCATAAAGGAAGAATCCTAACGTTAAAAAAGGGTAGAAATATGTCATTGTCGATGCTATTGAGTAGTCTTCGATTCTATCGAAATTTGAACTTTGATGTTATTGAGCTTCCTTCGATTGCATCGATTTCCTACACATAGATTCATTTTTTTATAGAACAGATTCTCCTCAATTTTATCGAGTACCATTCGATTCTATCAACGTGCACTTCGATGTCATCGATATGTAGTTCAATCTAATTAGATTTCCTTCACAAAATTACCTTTGGTTGCTAAAAGATTTGTCCTGATATTCGATGCTATTGATCATCATTCGATGCTATCGAATTTTGAATTTCGATGACATCGAATGGTATCCGATGTGATCAAAGAGATGTACTTTCCCGAATGGTTTGTTGGACAAAATGTTCCTTATTTTGAATGTAATCGAACAACCATCAATACAATCGAGAACTTACTCTCGATGTAATCGAAGGTGTCAATTATATCGATGAAAACTTTTAGAAAGTTTTCTGTGTAGAGGGAGTGCCCTAAATCAATGTCATTGAATAGGGTTCAATTCTATCAACATTTGAATTTCAATAAGATCGGACTTTGTTCGATATAATCAAGATTTCTCAGTAAATG
Organism: Magnolia sinica; assembly: GCF_029962835.1. Taxonomy (NCBI): domain Eukaryota; kingdom Viridiplantae; phylum Streptophyta; class Magnoliopsida; order Magnoliales; family Magnoliaceae; genus Magnolia; species Magnolia sinica. The sequence goes on from NC_080577.1 coordinate 38,445,977, forward strand.
GTTCTTTTGTTAATGGACAGAATGTACCTATTTCTCGATGCAATCGAACCATATTTGATAGAATCAAAAATGACTTCGATTATAAATCGATTTTACTTGTGTAGTTCATGTTTTACTCCTCTATCATTATAAGCGTTCAACACTTAAGCTTACCAAAGATGCTTTTTAATGAATTGAAGGTAAGACTAAGTTAAATGAGAGTCATTTACCTCGGGGGTTTGGTTAGGGAAGTGAGGCTTCATTTACCTATTTGGAACACTCGAGCTTCTTCTTGGTTGAGGTCTTAATCTTGTAATCTTCATCTTGAGGCTCACTTAAAGACTAACTCAACAGAAACGTAATTTGACAAACTAGGGCACTTTCATGAAAGGGTTGCGATTGGTTACTTGGAATGCCACATTAAGCATTAGCATTAAGTAACATCTTTTCTCTTCTCAACACTCTTGCTTATTTTAACCACTGACATTGCTTTGCATAGCATTAAACACCTAATCGATTCGAGTGCATGCTCTATGGCTCGCCGATATATTTAGATCTTGCCCATCAGAAACTCTGAATGACTGTTATACATAAGACAATTGGGCAGTCAATGCATATTTATCTAGTCAAAAGTACATCCTTGCATTGGCGTTACATTTAACAAAACATCGTACACAAAGAACATTACACATATAGTCTTTCATATGTAGCATTTAGCACCCGATCAGTTCAAATATATAATCTATGACTTGCCGAATTAATCAAATATTGTCCATCAGAAGATTAGACTGGGTGATTTATCACTTTGGCAAGTGGGCAGTCAAGACAGATTTATCTAGCTAAAATTATAGCTTTCCATAGTATTGCATTTGACATAACATTATACACACCTTTGCATCATTAATGTGCAATAACTAATCCTATTCAGAAAAAGTTTAAGAGATTTCATGAAGTAGAGACCGTACATTTATACAGGCAGAGTGGGTGCTTAACCCCTTCCCTCTCTATAACTGTGGCTCCTTACTCAGAATCTTCAGCTGTAGATCAAGGAGTCATCTTAGGGCAGGGAATCCTCAGTTTATCTATCCTAACATTCTAATGGGTCTAGCCGACTGTAGAATCTGATTAATTGGCTAGTGGCAACTTCAATCAAATATAACCTCTTTACAATCACAACCGCAAACACCTATAAATCCGTCGTCAGCATGAGCGCTATCCACCATCTGAGATCTAGCATTCACAACATTGTTAACTACACAAGCATTCAGGGAATCTATTTGATTTATTACATGTTTTTTTTTTTGAAGAATTGAAGTTCAAGAAGCAAGTGGCGGTGATTCATTGTGATAATTAAAGTATGTTACACTTGGTAAATAATTGGGATTTCATGTTAGGACCAAGTACATTGATGTTCAGTATTACTTTATTCATGATGTGGCAGAAGATGGTTAAATATTATTACAGAAAGTTCACACTGATGACACATAACAAACAGGCTAATGAAGCCCTATTGTAATGGTGAAGTTTGTTTGGCGTAGAACTTCTCTTAGACTTCTTGTTACCTAATGATTGGTGATATTTGAGTAGTTTTATTAGGAGTGTTTTTCACACTACTAGAGAAACTAGTCTTTAAGTGGGAGAATGTTATGGTTGTGGAGAGAAAAGACGTCTCCTACTGAGAGACGTGAGAGGCAGTCTCTCTCTCTCTCTCTATATCTCTCTCTCTCTCTACTTCTTGTTCGCATGGCCATGTACGTGAGGTGAATCCTATTTCCCTATGTTTTGTGGATTGTTCACTCATTACCATAAAATAGGGCTTGTTGAACGATTGCCCTTGGCCGATTAAAGCTGCCATGTCGACCAACTTGTTGATATTTCTCGTTGACGAAGCTTTTTCTTGAAGCTTGTCCACCCAACACTTAGTTTTATGTATATATATATAGTCATTTCCTAAGTGGACCATAGTGAATGCGCATCACTTTCCGAGGAAACCACATTTATTACTCCTAGCAATGCTTAACTTGAGTCTCCCAACCATCGTACCCTATCCAATGCAAATATTTATTACTCCAAGCAACGCTTATAAAAGCATCACTCATCCAGATTTACGTTATACCTCCGGCTTCCACTTCGACAACAAGCCTCAAATTCTATGGTCTCTGCCTTATTTTTGTCATAGTTGCTAATCTTTTTCAAAGATATCTTCGAGGAGGGGATCGAATACTTCTCTCATTCTCCTCTCCTTCACAATATCTATCCCTTTACCAGGGATGTCGCTAAGGTGAAAAAAACTGATGAACCTCTGTAAAAATTCATAGAGGTAATTTCTTACTTGCAATGCCTTAGAAAATTTATTCTAAGGCTGACTTGGAACTACGACGGTGTGTTGGCCTATTGGAGAAACGATCAACCATATATGCCGAATCCAAGACCCTCTCAGCCCGTTATGACACCAGGTGGAAAGACCGACTGCATAGGGCCCATTGACATCACTTCGATAAGTGATGTTGCAATTGCTGGAGGCTCGACGCAATGACCTCTTGGATAACCTCTCGAAGGCCTCACGCCTCTATGCAGAATGGGATCGGCCAAACCTCAGGAGCTCCTGACTTTAATTGTGTCTCAGATAGAGTTCTATCAAACTCATGAAGAATCTAACATGTCTAAGGAGTTGAAGGCCAAACAAGTGGTTGTAGCAGTCAACTGATGCCTTGACATGATGATAGGCCTTCTTCGCTAGATTACAGCCGAATGTCCATCATGTAAAAGCAAGCATGTGTAGGCTTAGGAGGCAAAGGAGTGCCATTAAGGAATTCGAAGAGATTAAGGAAGCCTACTTGTGAAATGGTTGATTGGCCGATTACTTCTCCCCTTTTTTGTTTTCTTCTCTCTCTCTCTCTCTCTCTCTCTCCCATTTTATAATTAAGCGGGAGATAATTTAAGGCTCTTTTCCTGCAATAAAATTTTATTTGTCTTCATTCTTTTTCCTGTGGTAGGACACTATAATTCTTACTTTTTGTATTTATTTGACATGTTCTTACAACACCTCTCATAAAAGAGGGATAATATGTTTTCAAGAATCGGCCTTTAATTGAGGCCTTCATGACTTTCCCATTTATGTACTTCAAGATATAGGCTCCACCCTTAAGAACCTTAATGACAATATATGGTTAATCCTATGTAAGAGACTATTTCTTTCTCAAAGCGCAATTTGTGTACCCTATCGGCAACACAACTTTCCAAACCTTATCTCCCTCCCCAAAGAACTCCCTTTTTACTCTCATATTGTATGCTTGAGCATCAGTTTATTTGTTGCCAATAATTGAATTAAAGGCTTTCATACGGGTTTAGTCTGACCTTTTAAACTCGACCAAAATCGACTTTGTAAACTCGAGAGGCGATCCTCAAAGATGCCACCATGACTTCCAAGGCTACCACCGCATCGTGTGCATATGTCAATGCGAATGGACTCACCTCAATAATGGATCAAGGTGAGTCTCTGTATGCCCAGAGTGACTCAGACAATTTCATGTGTCATTCTTGAGTGTTTTCATCAGTCATCTTTCTCAAGATATTTTTTATTATCTTATTGTTAGCATCGGTCTGATCATAGGTCTGTGCATAATACAACATCAAGTGTAAAATTTTAATCGCGTACTTCTCTGTCCTGACCCTCACTTCATTTGCTAAAAATGCTTCACCTCGGTCTATGGTGATTGATTTTAGAATCCTGAACTGATGGATAATGTTACTTTCAATAAATTCTATGATTTCTTTGTGGCTGACCCCTTTCATGGGTTTCGTCTTTACCCATTTGCTGAAATAATCGGTAGTGTAACACCCTATACTTTCGGTACTCGAGTGCTACCGAGTAACCCTACTTAGCTCCAGTGAATGTTCACGTGCATTCCAGTCAAAATCCGACAGTTGAAAGCGGAAACCATCCATATATCAGGCTATCCATCTGTTATCCTTCTAGATGGACCGTCACATCATTAGAAAGACCTATTCTTAGGATTTTAATTTCATTAATACATAAATCTAACCGATCATCAGGGTTACCATTGTAAGGCCCATCATTCAAAATTGCAATCAGATTATACTAGTTCATATTCAATCCCCATATCACGCCTAAACACCCATTAAGATCTTAGGACCATTGATAAATGATTTTGAGGTAAACCGACTATTGAATTATGGAGCAAGCGTTGTAATCGATGTACAATACGAAGATGCACATTTGCTCAAGATAACTTAATCAAATGGTCGGATGAAGAGATGTACTATAGCCTGCGAGTTTAATAGCTTAAGAATCATGTGAAGACAACTATTTAGGTGCACCAATACTAGTTCGTGACCCCTAAAACCACTCTAGGTCAAGTTAGAAGCCATCCGCCCATGGAACAAATTAAAAACAATTTAATATTTATTTTTCAAAAATTTATAACTTATCATTAAAAAAAACTATAATAAAAATTATATTGTGCAGTCCACTAATACATGTAATCCACTTTAAATTTGGGTCCGAGGCTTAGTAAGAACTTATAGAGTTAATAGATGTCTCTGACAGAAAATAAAATAAAATAAAATAAAATTAGGCCTTGAAAAGATGATGATGATGATGATGATGATGATAATAATAATAATAATAATAATATTTAATAATATAAAATCATGAGATGATAGTCCTAATGACCTACAAAGTGGCCCACAACATGATATATATATGTGTGTGTGTGTGTGTGTGTGTGTGTGTAAATGCATATAATGATAATAATATAAAATAGAATTAAAATTAATATTATTATTTGGGTAGAAATAAGTTTGGAGCATACGAGTGATCCATTAGAACCTTCTAACCATTGATGGTCAGAATGGGATTGGTTTGACTGTCGGATCGATGAAATCGGCACCAAAGACCTTGATTCGGTTAGTATGGCCTACCTAAGATCTAGATCTACCTAGTTTTTGGTTAGAGTCCCCAATCAAGGCCCCCAAGGAGAACGGATGGTGTGGATCACACCGAGCATCTCTATGGGCCCCAGGACCATCGTGCGCGTGCACCTTAAGAGGCACCACCCGTTGTGCACTATACGTAAAATTGGGTGAAACAGAGTTTGACCTGATGATTTCAGAAGAAGGAAACATTCCTCCTTCCTTTCTTGCCAGCGTTCGTTTGAAACGGACTGCTACCATTTGATTTTATAAATGGCCTACCATCACGACCCAAACACATGATCTGGACCATCCATCTTGCTCAGACGAGGCTTCTGACCAAGACATGGACCTTCTTGCTCAATAGAACATGTGTAAATGCACACGAAGTGCGGCATAATCGGACTGCATGTGATGCATTTCCTAAAATGGAAAGCACACCTTTTTGTCGCTTCCAGCCTTGCAGTCTGTATGAGCCTCTCTCCCTACATTTGAATCCCAGCCCTCCTTTCCACCTCATTTTTAGGGCTTCATCGCTATCAGATGAGCTTGTCTTTATGCCGCCACATGCCACAACCGAAGCCATCACATTGGAGGGAAGCCTCAATGATTGGTGGGTCCCACAAGTCCCTGGGGACCAATGTAATCCTTTCAAACATTTGAGATCAAGCAATGAACCGTTCGATGAGAAACTGCCATTGATGGGTCCATCATCTTCCTCATTTGAATGAGAAACCCATCAGTGGGAAGTGAGGCCCATTTGCTAATCCAGGAAGTACATTAGGTGGACCTTCATGCCAGAAATACATCCATATGGATGTCTTATAGTCATGTACCAAGGATTCACACGATCAACATTGTTGAGATGCTTTGGCTCGAGTGAAGATACGAACGGTAATAGATTTAAGCAGTTAACCTCGTTAACCCTAGGGAAAACTATTAGGGCCTATAAAGTGAAAAGGCCAAGCTATATGTCCTAGAGGGGGGGGGGGGGGGTGAATAGGACTATGCCAAATTAAATCTTTAACAGCAAAATTTAAATGAATAAAGGAAAGATAACACTTTAAACAAATCAAGTACGAAAATATAAAGCAACCTCAAAATTCAAGTCTTGAGAGGTTGATACAAATGTTGCTCTAAGGACAACCTTGCACCATAAAAACCAAGGGTTTATGGCAGGACAACCTTACTAGAACGATTTAAGTATCAATATCTCAAACTGAAGAGGAATAAAAAGTAAATAGCATGAATGAAAGTCTAAACTATTACAACATTCCCACAATGCTTGAAATGTAAATATTACAACATTCACATCCACACATACATCCCACAACTTTAATGATTAAAGATATAGAAAATAAATCACACATCCACAAAACACAAAGTGTTATAGTGGTTCGCCTATGTGTACAGCAACTGATAAAGAATAGCCACACAGCTTGCTACTCCACTCTTAATATCCTCACACAGGGGATATTAGCATTCACTATGAAAATAGGTTTTTCTCAAGTTCACCTAAAACCCTCATAATTGTGTCTTTCTAATGGGCTTACACAATTCAAAAACCCCACACTCTGAGTTTTCTGGCTCTCCTCAGATAACCAACACTTAGAGATTTTTCTGGCTTAATCTCAAAGACACCAAAAACATAGAAGATTTACACAAATGTAAAATACCTGGATTTCTCCTTTTGTAGCAGCTCGGAAGAACAGTAGAAGTTCAAATGTAGAAGTTCAATGTCCAATACTCACTTTGAAATGGTTCAAGGTTCTAATTGATTTTAAATTAAATCAAGTTGGGCTAGCTCTATTTGATTCTGATTCCAAGAAGTGGAATATCACAATTCCTCTTTCAAATCGGATTGGAATGTAAAAATAAAATCAAATACAAAAAGCTAACAAAAGAAAATATTAAATATGCATAATGTAGTTTAAAAAGAACACAAACTTATCTCTCAAAGTAATGCCTTGATTTTAATTTAATTTAATATAAAACTCTGAAATTCATGCTCTATTTATAGTTGTAGAAATCACATCTTCGATTGGTCCTGTGGACACTACGACTGGTTGTAGGACCAACAACATTTTGAAATTTTGAGCGCAATCAGATAAAACTGTTCCACGACTAGTCATAGGCAGTTCATGACTGGTCGTGAGAAACCAGAATTCATTGCTGGAGTTTGAGTCGTAGCTGTAGGATTGGTCGTGAACGAGTCATCACTGTTCATACGACTAGTCGAGCAGACTCCAGGACTGCTCGTAGCTCAACCAAAAAATTTTGAAAATTTGTAACAACTTAGGACTGGTCTTAGAATTTCTTGGGCTGGTCGAGCCAGTTCTAAGACTAGTCGAATAGAGTCCAGGACTAGTCTAAGAATAGACCAAAACACATATAAAATAAGCAATTGACTTATGTATCCAAAATTACCTACCCTAAGGTCAATCTAAGGTCATTCATACCTGAGACATGAAGTATGAACATTGAACATTCTTTTCTTTAGATGATGGATGATCTTTGAAGATCATGAAGCTTTAGATCTCGACGCTTGATGAAGCTTAAAAGCTTGAACTTATAGTTCTTCATTTGTACTTCAGAGATCTTTGGAAGCTTGAACTTGTAGTTCTTGAGTTTTACTTCAGAGATCTTTGAACAAGATCTTATAGCTTAAAAACTCTGAAGCTTTAGAGAAGAGAACAATGTACTTGATCTTGCAATTCTTGAAGTAGATCATTGTACTTGACTTGAAGCATTATCCTTAAACATGAGATGCATTATCTTAAACATATATAACAACGTGCTACCCAAGACATAGATTGTGGTTTTAGCACAACAAAATTTGACAATCAAAGGAGCAAATAACCATAACACTTACAATCTCCCCCTTTGTCAAATTTGTGACAAAACACACTCAATAAAAATAAGAGAAGCATCTCAATAAAGAATCATGCACCAGTTATAAAAGGAAACCAGTTACAACCTAGTTAAAGAATCATGCATCAGTTATCATCAACTAGCACACATCATCATGAAATAGGCAAAACACTTCCTTACTTACTCCCCCTTAATAGCACACATAAACCTATAAAAATTATGCAATTTATGCTAGCTACTACCCCACATCCATATCCATTCCATATCCATAAAGAATCAATCCAAAGAAATATTTCTCCCCCTTTTTGTCACAATATGACAAAGGAAGCAAAGAAGAAATGGAAGAGGAAGACTTAACAAGAGAGTAATAATGGAGTTAATTAGGCAAGATATGAAAGATATATAAGCAAATTCAAAGATTACATATCAGTAACCAAAGTCAACGAAAGCCAGTCTCACAAACTGAAAGAAACTAAAGTTGTATAAGAGTTATTACAGACCATAGGAAAAAAATACTTAATCAGATCCTGAAGAAGGAGCGGGTATGGTAGGATCAAGTTGATGAAGGCCCTTGTTTAAGCGCCTAAGATACTTGCACATATATTTAAATTGTAAATCGTGGGCAACATTCATGTTCTCTACCTTCTCCTCAAGTGCACGAAGACGAGCATCAAAATTAGATGGCTCATAGTCAAGATCATTTGCAGAGTCTGATTCAATTTCATCAAAAATGTCATCCATATTTATATCATCAGGAGAAAAATCGCTACCTTCTTTTACATATCCTGCTTCAGCTCCACCACCACCCACATCCACTTGTCCACGTACCAATTCCAATTTCATCTTGTTTATATTTAAATTGTTAAAAATAAGCTGATGAATAGGAGCCTCTCCCATAGGCATAACAACTAGCATATGAGTAGCTACCACAGTCATAAGATAGGCAAATGGAATATCACTAATCCATGATGGAGACGAAATTGAATGATAAAATGATAGTTCAAAGATGGAAGACAAACTTGAATACTAGAGATGATGGAATGCAAAACCCAAACCATAAAGGAAGTCAGTTCTGTTTTGTTACCAGAACATGGATACAGATTTGAAATAAATATTAGATGAAGAACCCTGTATTTGGGTAACAAGTACTTGGAAGCAAGCGCATTCCCTTTATGAGTCCATTGCACATCCATGTTACATAATGCTCTAGTTAGTACATGTTTTTCTGATTCAGAGGGTTTCTTAACTAAAGTATGAATAGGAATACCCTTGTCATTAATAGGTATGTCCATTAGAGCCGAAATCAGATGACGGTCTATATCAAATGGACCTTCTCTAGTAACTATTTTAAACGTTAAATTCTCAGTCAAAAAATCAGAAATGCAAGTAAACATAGCTTGTGTAATAGATTGGTATGCTAGCCCACTCCAATGTAGGATGTTAGCCCAACCTACAGATTGGAGAAGTGGAAGGAGACCATAAGGAGCAATGTGTTCAAGATCAACAGGTCACTCAACAAGAACATTGTACATTCTTAAATCTCGCACATGTGAGGGATCATCTTCCGGTGACCGAAGATGGCACCTTGTTTAAGGAGTCGATCTAGATGAGGAAGCACCACAGGAAGTTTTCTTTTTCCCTCTAACATCCATTTGCAACAAGAAAATCAAAGAAGCAAGGAGTTGCAAAAGATGTGGAATGGGTTTTCTCAAAAATAGATTTGGGTGAAGAAAATCCCAAAATCTTCCAGGAAACTTGAAATCAAGCACTGTAAGGAAGAAAATGAAAAGATTAAAGCTTGAATCTACAAGAATAACTGAAATAATGCACTAACCTTGATGAATCAAATAGTTGGGTACGACTAGTCATGCTATGGCCCGTTGGAGAAGAAAGAGGAAATGAGGAAGAAAGGGTTTTTTCCCAAATTAAAAGGTCCAACGCACTACACGACTGGTTGTGGGTCTTCCTCGACCGATCGTGCCACAACTGGTCGAGTACGTCCTCGATTGGTCGTGTAAAGACAAAAACATGCATTTGAAATTTAAAATTATAATTTAATAAATATATAAACTATAATATAGCAATGCATGAATAATCAATTTAAATTACACATACCAAGATCAAATTTTAATTTATTAAACCTACTTTTGTCGAGCGGTTTAGTGAAAATGTCAGCAAGTTGAGTCTCGGTTGGAATGTAATCCAAAGAAATTATTCTTTCTTCCACTAATTTACAAATGTAATGATATCTAATGTCAATGTGCTTGGTTCGTGAATGCTGGATTGGATTTTTAGATATATTTATCGCATTGGAATAATCACAATATAAAACCATTGAATCTTGTACAATTCCATAATCGCTTAACATTCTGTTCATCCATACAAGTTGAGTACATGCATTTCCAGCTGTGATGTATTCAGCCTCAGCAGTTGAGAGCGATACGGAACTTTGCTTCTTGCTAAACCAAGAAACTAAGCAGTTTCTGATATAGAAACAACCACCATTACCTAGAACAAAATCCATTCTAGTGAACCAGGCTAAGCCGATTTCTTTATTTTGGAAGGGATAGAAAAAACAGTTAAATTTTTTGCCATCAAGAGAAAAAGAAGTTCATACACTCTGTAAACATGCAGGTAATCCTAGAATACAAGATATCACACTATCCGTAAGAGGAATGAAGACCGAATGGAGTAGTGGGATTGTGGGTGAAAAAATGGAAATACTCGCAACGCCACATTTGGAGTAGCCACAGAAGTCCCCCATTGTGATAAAAACCTTTGGTTGTTGCTTTGTACATGTCACAATACAAACGGTTGAACATGAACGGAGCGAGAACTAGTTATCGACCTTAAGCTAGCGCATTGGCTAGATGAACATACTCTTTAATGATTTGTACGACATTCACACATAGTAAATAATGACAAATCCACATTAATAGGAATGTTGTATGTTCATGATCATCAACTTTAGTGTGATTCTTGTGCTGAAGAAGCATAAAGTTAGAGTAAACTTTTCCATTTTTGTTTGGAACGTCAAAGTAATGGTCATCGTTTTAGGAAAAACTTGGCAAGACTGCTTCACCAAATGAAAAAAAAAAAGATGAATGAACACACAAACATCCATGAACATCAGACTCATGAGTTCACATCTGAAATGGAAGGTGTTGGTCGAGGAGCGCCAAAATGTAGAAGTTACAATAAGAAGGGATGTGTATGTTGGATTTTTAAAAAGGGAGAGCCTGATGCATTTATAGATGTCAACTTGTTTTCATGTATCGTCATGTTGTTGGACTACATCGTATATGATTACACCATTCTGCCCATCATTTCATTGGTCTTAGCTAGGATCTTGAGACTTTGAAGGCATTCACAAGATCTAAAAGGCTAGATTATAGTAGTAGTTTTTCACTCAGATAGCCTGGGAAGAACTGCTTATCATCATAATCTCTTGATGAGTGATTTTGGGATGGAAGGCTAGTCCAAGCGAGATGAATGATCTTTAATTGATGGGGAGATCGAAAATGATATCTTCTAGAAGATCTTTGAAGAGAGATTGTCAAGTTCCCTAATGAAATCTTCTTGATGGAAGTCGGAAGAATATATGATGAAGAAGCAACCATGGTGATGATAGGGATTTCTAAATAAGGAAGAGGATTAAGAAGGCCGGAGGTGTAAAAAATCAAAACTGATTTGAAATGGCGTATATATCGGTTAAGAATGCACAAATTAATGGCAAGATCATTATGAATCCTCATATGATTCGATCGTTTACTACGTGTGACAACAACAATCGTGAGAAAAGTAAAATCGCCGTTCAATTTTCATCACGGTCAAGCAAAATCGATAGGGAGTTAATACGTGAAAAGAAGGCCAACCACATTTATTGCATTGAACAATGGGTCACTGTCACTTTCACCATTTTGCCTAAAAGAGAAGTGACATGGGGTGGGAGGGGGAATGTTGTACCCTATTTTTTACCATTCCTGGAAAAGCCAATCAAGAAAGGATACATGTCATTACACGAGAAGTATACAACATGAAAAAGATCTATAAGAATATTTGAACCACTTTTTATGGAAATAACAGTTGGAATTATTTGGATAATACATGTCATCTGAAGACGGAGCACGACCAGCAGTGAAAGACGGAACATGGTCGAGAGAAAAGCGATGCTGATGTAGTTACCAAGACGTGTCGAAGAAGAGTCCGGAAGGCTAAAGTGGTGCCAAAGCAATTGTTATAATCAGTTGATCATGGGAAGAAGTATCTAAATGGCTATCTCAAAAGGATCTATAAGTAGTAAAGGAATTCAACGAAGCAAAGTGTCTCATACCAAACTAATCAAACAAATCAATCTATCAATTATCATTTATGTTCCTTAACATAATCAGTCATTTACGTTCCCTAGCATAACCAGTAGCCTAATCTTAAGTTAGGAGTAGTAGTAATCTAGTAGCTATGTAAGACCCGACCCAAGTGCATGTGTGTGCATGTGTGTATGTGAGTGTGCATTTCATTTCTCTTATTACCGCAGTCCTACCGGTCAAATCCCGGTGACCCGCGACCCTCGGATAGTGTTTGCAGTCATCTATAAGTCCGATCATGTAGACCAGACTCGAATCGAGTTGAAACCTATGCAATCTTGTCTGCTTCGTCGTTGAGGTTCTACCACCGCGTATTGTGCATCCATCCGATATGTAGATCATAATATGTAGTGTCACGCCCCAAACTCGAAAACCTGGCTCACAAAATTTCTGATCACCAAATCTGATGCCAACAGCCTCCGTGTACCCCATTCTCGGCTCTCTGCACCCATACACCAGGTTCCAATCCTAGGATCCTACAAGGAGGATTTTAAACATGATTTTGTTTCAGTATATGCATAACCATAAGCATAACCCATGAACAATAACCACAAGAACACCATCATAAAATCCACTATGATAAAAAACTTTGAGTACAATTTGTATGAAAGGGAAATACAATATAATGAAAGTAACAGAAACTCCAAAAGCTCGGCTGCACACTCCAACTGCGACGAGGCTATGACTGCATCCTGGCGTCACCTACACGCATCAATCATGCATAAGCTTAGAGAAAGCTTTGGTGTAAGTGTGTGCACAATATGAGCGTGCTCATAATGCAATGTTAGAGTAATGAGGAATCATGCTGATGGGTATATGAATGCAATCAGCCGTACCAAGGCTATGCGGTGCAAGATATGAATGCTATCGGCCATATCGAGACCATGCGATGCGAGATGCAACTCAAGCATGCCAATCCTCATCCAAATCCTCATACAGCTCATCAGATATCAGTACAGTTCTCATTCTAGATAATCATTGGGGTTTAGTACACTCTAGATGGCATTGCCCCTCTTCCAGCTGCATGGTCCAAGTGAGTGTAAGAAACCTCACCATCTGCCTGGCTAATAGTCTGCGAATACCTATCCGGCACATTGATAGCGGACTCATTCACGAGTTAGTCAAACACAGCCTAGTAATGCCCCCTACCCTCGGGCGAGTAAGGCCACACCCCTTTCTAACCGACCACGACACAGTGGGAGACGCGGCCTCCTGGTATTCGGCCCTCATGTGCTCATATATCCACTCGATCTCGATGTTGGAGTCATCCTCTGGTACCATCAGGTTTAGAAATTTTCACCCAGGGACATCTATGGTACCCTGATGCTAGAAACAGTATTTTCGGTATCCAATCCAGCCATCCATGATGTGTCTGTGGAGGCTATGGCCCTGATGTCACTAGGGCATACAATAATCACAATCACACAAATGCAAGTGCATGAATCACTCTATCAGACATGCAACAATCCAACGCGTACTGCACGCTCATGAAGGGCAACTCTGCCTATCAGGGAGCCCATAAACAATTTGCCCGAAGACATATGCCATGATCAGTCGCTCCTCAAATCAAGCATACATATGATGTGTATGAGCATGAATTATGGATCTATATTAAACACGTTATATGGTGGTGGACTCTGCTCATAATGAAGATGGGCCTAGACAGCCTACACACTACGAGTATGGGCCTATCAATGGGCCCTAGGGAGAGTGACAATGCGGACATTTAACCAACATCATCCTTACAATGTGGGCATCAAACCATCATTGCTCGCAAGGCACGGCCTGACTTGAACATCATCACATAAGCCATGGTGGAGTCACATATTGCACTTGGCCTTATGTACATCCCATTGGGCCTCAAATGTATTAGATGGGCTGTATAACATGGGCCTCATATATATATCTAGGTGGGCCTCGACAACAGGCCTAGTCAAATGGGCTGAATCAAATGGCCAAGTCAAATGGGCCGAGTTGAATGGGCTAAGTCCAATACACCATTCATCCATGATCATTATAGAGCATACCAAAAAAAATGAATCATATCCAAAGAATCATCTGGACCATACCAAAAACAACATTGGTGATAATGATCAACATATCATTTGGACCACATTACAATTAGCAGTGGAGATAGTGATTTTCATTGTTAGAAATTTCATAGGGGCCACCATAGCATTTATTTCCCATTTAGACTGTTCATAAGGTCACAAAGACCTGAACAGTGAGGAAAGCAATTATCATGTTGGTTTAAAACTTCTATAACCCAAAAGGGGTTTCAATGGTGTGTATTTAATTCCACTGTTTTGGCGGTTTGGTCCACTTGATATTAGATCTATCTTAATTCTTGTCTCAAGCCTTAAAATTATCTTTTAAAATGGTTGGACGGTTGGATGTAGCACATGCATCATGGTGGGTCCCATAGGGATGGACAACACATAATTCATGGTGAGGACCACACTAATGGAAGATGTGGAACCCATACATCAGTGGGTCCCATATGGGGCCCACCATAATGTTTATTTTCTAGCCAATCTGTTGATAAGGTCACGTGGACCAGATGAAGAGGAAAAACAAATTTTATAATGATCCAAAACTTCAGATACCGAAAAAGGGTTTCAATGGCAGACATTCAATCACCTCTATTCCCTATGGTGTGGGCCACCTGAGTTATGTATAGGCCGACTCTAGGGGGTGGCCCACTGCCCTAAGGGGCCCACCCAAATGCATGGTGTAAATGTTTTACACACATCACGATGGGGCCCACAGATGCCTCCAGCATCAGGCAGCAGGATGCTGCTGGCATCCTCTGACTGGCAGTTGCTGCCGCCTCTTTTTTTATTTCCTAGGGATTCTGATAGGTGGGGCCCGCATTAGGCAGATCCACTCCAGCCATTGTGTTTTATGGCTCAAAACAGACCGATCAAGCCCAATATGCAAGATATTTTAGCATGGATATAACACAAGCATCTTGGTGGGCTTCGCACACTGCCATGGTGGGGTCCATGTACTGTGCTCATTACATCACCAAGGTGGGCCCCACGTCCTCTTCATGGATAGGGTGGATCTAGAACACGTACATCAGCATGGGATTCACAGCACTAGCACCGTCCAAATTATCTGGATGGTGTGGATAATGCGTATATCATGGTGGAGATCCACCATCACAACCAGGAACGATGTGGATCTAGTGGGCCATGCGCATCACAAGACATAGAGAGAGAGAAATCGGTAGAAGGAGAGGGACTCCGCCACTACGGGCCCTCCCTATACAATACATACATCATGATGGGCCCCACAACAAGTGGTCCTAAATAAAATGAAATCTAACGGTCGAGCACCAACCTATCGGCCTTCTTCTCGCTCCCTTAGACTCCTATGCTCCTTACCTTCACTTTTGATGGTGGTTGATGGAGTTTTGATGGTAGGGATGAGAGATGAGAAGGTAGGGAAAGTGGGCCACACTTGGCTTTGGGAGAGAGGGGGCTTGGACGTATGGTGCTTTCATGGGATTTGGGAGGTTGCTTGGAAAAATGAGAGAGAAAGTGAGGTGATGAATTGGTATGGGATGGGTGGAATGGGTGTTGTAAGGAGAGGTATGGGTTGGGTTGAAATTTTGGTAAAAGAGGAATGGGTGGAGAGAAAGAGTTAACTTATGGAAAAAGGAAGAATGGATGCTTGTACTTGAGGTAAGGCTTGTACTTGACATTGATTAATTGATTGATTGATGGGACCTGTTGTGGAGATTCCCTCAAAATTTGCAATGCGCGTCATTTCTTTGAAACGAACGTGGGTCCACAACTTCTGGCACGGGTATCGGTTCGGTGAGCGAGTTGCGGCATTGGACCCGCAGCGACGACGTGGTCGCTAAGATGCAAGTTTCGGGTCAACCGACTTCGGTATGCAGGACTCCGCTTAGGATCATGGGTAAATGTCGGATACCAGTAGTGGGTTGCCAAAATTCGACCAGAATGACCATGGAGGCCTACGAAATGGTATGGTCTAGGATACAGGTCTTACACGTAGGATTTTTATTTTTAGCCCTTGATCATGATCATGTGACCCACCTAGTGTGAAAGGCACACTTTTCAAGGTTGCAACCTCTTTTGTGCAAATTCCAACACACACCACCTATACACTACCCAAAACCCCATCTTCTACACCACACACTACCCACACACTACCCATCCCTACTCCTAGCCTAGCAATATAGTTTATATCACTATAGCCTCATGATGGATTTTTGCCTACCCTAGGAGAGAGAAGTCATGATGATTCTCTATTTTCTAGCAATTTCTCTTCTCTTCCTCCCATTTCCCTCTGCTCTCTTCTCTCTCTTCTCCTAGCAACACCTCTAAACATCCCCACCCTCTCCTTCTATCTAGCCCCTTCTCCCTCTAATCCCCTCTCATCTAGCCTTCAACAACCCATCTCACCCATTAAAACATATTCCTTGGAGCATGGAGAGTATATTGATGTAACTTTGGAGTATGATCCTTAAGAGATAAGTGCATGTTCTTCAAATCTTTAGATTTCTTTGCATTGTAGCTGTTGGGGGCAAAAAATACAAGTCCGAAGACTCGGACTTAATGCCTCGGGTCACCGAAGGATGTGTCAAATCCGAGGCAAGATTCGCTAAACCGAGACAAAGGTTGGGTCGGTTCGGACGACTCATCAGCGTCCCGGGCATGCGTCGGGCGGACCATCTTGCCAGATCGACCGTCGCTAGGTCGGGTCTCGTCCCGGATATCTTGGGATAAGATCTCCGACCCCGAAGCTCACGGGATCGGATGAAGGCTCAAGATGGGCACGATCCTATCTCTGTGATACCAGGAGAAGATCCCGCGCTCAATATCAGGAGGAAAATCCTTGTGCGACAAAGGCCCCAACAGCTATAAAAGAAGGATCCCTGTCACCTTGAAAGGTACGAAACAAATTCTCTCTAAAAAGTTCCTCAATACTCTTAGACCCAGAATCCAGGCCTGACTTTGGCATCGAAGGGTCCCCTGCTCAAGCCAGGGTCTCCTTTGTCCCCTTTTTATGCAGGTACACGAAGGTCCAAGGGGAGTAACCGGACATTTGCATCAACAGCTTGGCGCCGTCTGTGGGAACCGTACAAAAAGCCATCTCGTGTCTCTATACTGATTTCAATGGTGATGACTAGAAGGACGGTCCCAGAAGAAGATTTGAATGAGAATGCAATTACAGGGCCAGCGGGTCCAGTCGCGGTTCCCGCAGCCCAGAACCCACCTAATAACCGCCGACGAGGGGCGACCGGAACAAGCAACAATCAGCGGGGTCGCGACGATGGTCGGTTGGACAAGGAGGTTTAAGAAATCCGCTCCGATATGAATATGATGAAGCAGATGCTAGAACGAATGTATCAGCAACAAGTGCAGCCGCTCCCGCATCCTCAAGGGGAGACAGCGCGCGTACCAACTACGGCGGTTGATCCTCAACCTTCCGCGCCGCAGTCTTTCCGGCCGAGCCAACCCCAAGGTGGATCAGAACCATCTCCAGCACAGTCAGCCAATGCTTCCTTGCCCCCGACTGATCTCCGGCACGAAATAGAGCGAAGGAGGCGCAATCGCCCATCCATGGAAGGCACGGCAGAGAGCAGTGAACCTTGGAAAGCCGATATCCAGAATTTTAAAAGAGAAGTGCGGGAAGAGATGGTGAAAGAAATGGTGGACATGAAGCACGGCCGGAATGTATTCTCAACCGGGTCCGAAGCGAAGGCGTCCCCCTTCGTGGACTCGGTACTGAAGGCCCGGTTACCCGAGAGGTTTCGATTACCTCAAATCACTCCTTTCACAGGCAAGACTGACCCGACCGAACATATTGAATGCTTCAGAACCTATATGGAGCTCCATGATGCCTCGGATGCAGTAATGTGTCGGGCCTTTTCTCTCACATTGACCGACGTAGCTCGACTGTGGTTCAAACAGTTGAAACCAAAATCCATCAGCTCATTCGCTGAGCTGAGTGACGCTTTCCTCACCAACTTCGTCGGCGGAAAGAAAAAGTTAAAGCCCCCTGCACATCTGAACAACGTAGTTCAAAAGCAGGGAGAGCTATTGAAAGATTATATCAAGCGTTTTAGTTTCGAATCCCTCCAGGTTCGGAAACATTCAGAAGAAACGGCTCTCAATGCGCTCATGCAAGGAGTTAGAGATAAGCCATTCCTGGCATCTTTAGACAAAACCCCGCCCGACACACTGGCAGAATTTATGGCACGGTCGGATAAGTATGCAAACGCCGAAGAAACGCGAATCCTGCGTGAAACTAAAACTTTGGCCAAAGAGTCGGCCAAAAAGGAAGCCGACTCGGCCGGAGGAAGGAAACGCAAGGATGATCAAGCGCGTGATGAGCGAAGGTCAGGCAAACGGCCGGATCGAAGATTTTCCACATATACTCCCCTGAACAAGACTCGGGAAGAGGTATTGATGGAAATAAAAAACGAAAGCTTTGTTAACTGGCCCAGTAAGCTCAGGAGTAATCCTAGTCGGCGGGACAAGGATAAATACTGCCATTATCACCGTGATCATGGGCATAACACAAGTGAT
Organism: Magnolia sinica; assembly: GCF_029962835.1. Classification (NCBI taxonomy): domain Eukaryota; kingdom Viridiplantae; phylum Streptophyta; class Magnoliopsida; order Magnoliales; family Magnoliaceae; genus Magnolia; species Magnolia sinica. The sequence continues at coordinate 38,464,692 of NC_080577.1, forward strand.
TGCCGTCACCTAAAAGAAGAGATCGAACGACTCATAAAAGATGGCCGACTCAGAGAACATATGGTTAAAGCTAGGGCGGCTGAGGCACGCCCGACCGAGAGCCAGCCTATGGAAGAAATCCGGACGATTATCGGCGGTCCACAAGGTGGGGGCGACTCAAACAATGCACGAAGGAGTCATGCAAGAAAACTTAGTCAGCATCAGTCCGATCTCATGATCATCGATCGGCCACCAACGGAGAAGAAAAGAGAAAGATATTGCATCTCGTTCACAGAGGAAGTCTACCACCCCCACGATGACGCATTGATTGTCACCCTGACTATCGCTAACCGAAAAGTGTTTCGGATACTCGTCGATACGGGGTCATCTGCAGACGTGTTATTTACCCAGGCGTTCGACAAAATGGGGATCGAACGGTCCACACTGCGCCCAGTTCGGACCCCGTTGATCGGTTTTTCCGGAGGACAGGTACTGCCTGAAGGGATTGTCTCGTTACCACTCACTGCTGGTAGCGCCCCATGTCAGACGACGATGATGGTAGACTTCCTGGTCGTCGATCAACCATCGGTATACAACGCAATACTCGGCCGACCTTCATTGAGTCTCCTCCAGGCCGTGGCATCCACGTACCATCTTTCAATGAAATTCCCGACCGAGTCGGGAGTCGGAATTGTCAAAGGAGACCAGCAGGATGCGAGGCGATGTTACATGATAGCCGTAAAAGGAGCCACCGACAAAAGTCCGACTAACATATTAACAATCGAATCGTTGGACCCTCGGGGCGAGAATTATGAACGAGGACAGCCGGTCGAGGATCTTGTCTCGGTCCCCTTGGTCGAGACAGATGGATCCAAGACGGTACGAATTGGCTCGTCTCTGCAGTCCCCTTTGAAAGAAAAGCTGATAGCCCTGCTCCGTAGGTACGCCGACGTCTTTGCCTGGGGTCATGAAGATATGCCCGGGATCGACCCCTCTATGGTGACTCACCGACTCAACATCGATCCATCGTATCGACCGATCCGACAGAAGCGGCGACCGCTCGGCCCTGAACGATACGCTATCATCGAAGAAGAAGTCAACAAACTCCTCCAGGCTAATTTCATAGAAGAAGTATACTATCCAGAGTGGGTCGCAAATGTCGTGCTCGTAAAGAAATCCAACGGGAAGTGGCGGGTCTGTATTGACTATACTGACTTAAATAAAGCCTGCCCAAAGGATAGTTTTTCGCTTCCAAGGATAGACCAGCTAGTAGATAGTACCGCCGGACATGAGCTCCTTAGCTTTATGGATGCTTATTCAGGATATAATCAAATTGCGATGCATAAGACAGATAAATCAAAAACTACCTTTGTCACCGACAGAGGCCTTTATTGTTACCGAGTGATGCCATTCGGTCTGAAGAATGCCGGCGCAACTTATCAAAGATTAGTTAATAAGATCTTTGCTCGGCTCATAGGCCGAACCATGGAAGTATATATTGATGACATGCTCGTCAAAAGTATACACGCGGCAGATCATGTGAATGATTTGGAAGAAATGTTTACCACCCTACGAAAGTTTCGGATGAAGCTGAATCCGAATAAATGTGCTTTTGGGGTGCGCTCTGGAAAGTTCCTCGGTTTCTTGGTTAGTCAGCGAGGAATAGAGGCAAACCCTGAGAAGATAAAGGCCTTGATCGATATGGAATCCCCTAAAACCATAAGGGATATCCAAAGGTTGACTGGACGAGTCGCAGCACTTAATCGGTTCCTGTCCAGAGCCACGGATAATTGTCTCCCTTTCTTCAGACAGTTGAAAGGAAGACAAACAATGGACTGGACGGAAGAATGTGAAGCGGCATTCCAACAATTAAAATCATGTCTCGGTTCTGCACCTCTCTTATCAAAGCCCGAATCGGGGGAGTCTCTGCTCCTTTACCTAGCGGTGTCCGAGGCAGCGGTTAGCTCGGCCTTGATACGAGAGTCCGAAGGAAAGCAACTGCCGATTTACTACGACAGCAAAGCATTATTGCCGGCAGAAACAAGATACCCAAGCCTGGAAAAAATGGCCTTGGCTTTAATTACTTCCTCTCGCCGACTCAGGCCTTACTTTCATGCCCATACCATCATCGTAATGACCGATCTTCCGCTTCGCCAGGTATTGCAGAAACCAGAAGCTTCCGACCGACTCACGAAATGGGCCATCGAATTGAGTGAATTTGACATTCAATACAGACCGAAGGCAGCAATCAAAGGGCAAGCAGTAGCCGATTTTATCGCCGAGGGAACACCACCATCCGAGCTCCCGGTCAACGATATGCCAAAGAATGTTGCAGTTCCAACAACAACCGCTCCCCCGACCCTTACCTGCCCTATTCCCTGGAAACTGTTTGTCGACGGTTCTTCCAACTCGAAGGCAAGTGGGGCTGGGGTTGTGCTGGAAACCCCCGATCATACCTATATACAGCTTACGACTTGGATTCCAAGCGTCGAACAATACGGCGGAATATGAAGCATTGTTACTCGGCCTCCGACTCGCCGCTAGCATGGAGGTCACGCACCTAAGTGTTTTCAGCGACTCTCAGTTGGTCGTTAACCAAGTTACCGGTGTATACCAGACACGAAAAGACCAGTTAAGGGCATACATGCAGAAAGCAAAGGAACTTATCAACGGATTTCAACTCTGTCGTGTCACTCGGATCCCTCGTATGAAAAACAGCAAAGCCGATTTGTTAGCAAAGCTCGCCTCAGCCGATGAAGATGAGATACCCAGGTCCGTCCCTGTCGAATACGTCGATAAGCCGAGTATAGATGAACCAATTAGCGAGGCCGTCAATACTATCAACTCGGAACCATCCTGGATCGATCCAATCCGTCAATACCTTGACGAAGGAAAGTTGCCTGAGGATCGCGCCGAGGCTCGACGAATTAAGATCCGAGCCTCCCGTTATACCATACTCAACGGAACCCTCTATAAGAAAGGTTACTACGCCCCATTGCTGTGGTGCCTCAAACCCAGCGAGGCAAACTATGTATTACGGGAAATCCATGAAGGAATCTGTAGAAACCACTCTGGAGGGCGGTCTCTCGCCCATAAGGTCCTACGACAGGGATATTACTGGCCCACTATCCAACACGACGCTCGCCAGCTCGTCCAAAAATGCGACAAATGTCAACGATTCGCGGCAATTCCGAGGCAAGCCCCCGAAGCACTGACGCCGATGACTGGTCCCTGGCCCTTCGCACAGTGGGGTGTCGACATCATAGGCCCTCTCCCTATGGGAAAAGGTCAGACCAAGTTTGCTGTGGTAGCAGTGGACTATTTCACGAAGTGGGCCGAGGCGGAGCCATTAGCCAAAATAACCGAGCAGAAGATCACCGAGTTTGTGTGGAAAAATATTATCTGCCGATTCGGAGTACCCCGTACAATTGTCACAGACAATGGAAGGCAATTTGATAATAGGAGCTTTCGCGAGATGTGCGACAACCTCGGAATCAGAAACGTTTATTCTTCACCTCATCACCCTCAAACCAACGGACAAGTTGAGGCGGTTAACAAGATTATCAAGCAACATCTTCGGACCAAGCTTGGCCGGGCCAAAGGAGCATGGGCCGAAGAGCTCCCGAAAATTCTTTGGGCTTACCGAACTACAGCTCGAACAGCCACAGGAGAGACTCCGTTTTCACTAGCTTATGGCTCGGAAGCCGTCACTCCCGTTGAAGTCGGATTACCTTCGGCTCGAATCACCTCATTCAATGCAGAAGAGAATGAAGAACTCCTTGCACTCGGACTCGACCTCTTAGACGAACAAAGGGAGGTGGCGCGGCTGCGCACTGAGGTGCGGCAACGACAAGTGGCTCGGTTCTATAATACTCGAGTTAAGGTTAGAAGGTTTCGAATGGGAGACATGGTCCTCCGGAAAGTTTTTTCCAACACCAAGGAAATTGGGTCGGGTACGCTGGGACCCAATTGGGAAGGACCCTATATCGTCTCGGGCACCATACGACCAGGAACGTATCGGCTAGAAGACCTAGACGGACAACCATTGCCTCACCCTTGGAACGCTGAACACCTCAAGGTCTACTATCCTTAGCTCGGTACTCAATGTTTAAAGACTCTGAACTAAGCAAGATTAAAGCCAATGAATAAAGCTAAGCATTTTTCTTTCATTCATCAAAGCACATACAAATACAATGTGTGAATACATCAAAGTGAATAAAAAAAAATCAAAGGGCCCTGGTAACTGTCCTCATGCACCGGCCTCATCCCCAGCAGCAGTGTCTTCGGCAGCGGCGTCCGGGTTCTCGGGTTCCGAGGCTGCTCCACCCTCGATTTCTGAAAGGTCAAGGTCAGGAAATGATTCCTTTATATCCTTGACGCATTCCAGATATCCGCTTTGGAACAAGCGGTCCCTCTCGTCCTCGAACTCCGCCGACTCAAGGAAAGCTTGGACGGCCTGGTCCCTGGCCTTCTCGGCCTCCCGAGCCTTCTCGTCGGCCTGACGAATGTGCTCTGCCGCCTCAAGCTTAGCCTGAGTTAAGTCATCTGCGCACGAAGCATGGACTGCGAGAATTCGCCGGTTCTCTTCTTCACCTTCGGAGAGCAGAGCCAGTACCCGAGCAACCTCCGCTCTCGCTTCATCCAAGGCTTTTCTGGAGGAAGCCGCCTCTGCTCTCGCATCTTCAGCAGCCTTCCGGGCGAGGGCCGCCTCGCCTGTCAGGATGCCGACCCGGATTTCGGCCTCCTCGCGTAGCCCTTCGGCTTCTGACAGAAAGGTCTGCAGCCGATGAGTTGAGGATAGCTCCTTGCTGGCCTTAATCAAGCAGGGAGCGAGTTCAAAAAGCATCCTCGCTGCATGGCTGACGGTTTGCGATGACGGGGCGTTATAGAGCCTCACGAACTCTCTTTCGCCCCCGCGGGCTAAGGCCCAGGGAACCATCCCCGATACCACTTGCTGCAGGACAGACGGCCCTTCCTGGTTCGTCTCCTCCCCCCTGGAGGATGCGGTCCTCTTCTCACCTTCCCCTCTGGAAGACGCGGCCCTGGTCTCTTCCTCTCGTCTCGGAACGTCCGTTTCAACGTTTGCCGAGTCGGGTGCCGCCTGAGTTTCCGGGGCAGCAACCGCCGTCTCTTCAGCCCTTTCTTCTGGGTCGGGAATTACGACGACGGGAGGGGCGGAAGAACTTGCTGGCTCTTTCTCCTTCCTCACCACCCTTTGCTTCTTGGACGGCCTAGGCTCCGACAAAAGAACGGACCGCGGAGGAGCCTTCAACTTCGTGACTGCCCTAAGGGGAGGACGAGCTCCAGTCATTTCTGAGGGAGCCGGCTCGTGAATAACCCTGAGATTAGGGCGGGCTTCAGGCAGATCTGTAAAAAAAAAAAAAAAAAACAACAAAGTAAGTCAGGGGGAAATTCGGAATACTCAGAAGATACGTTTTCACTTACCTGTGACTTCCGAGTCTAGACCTGCAAGATGAAGGCGTTCCGGCTGTAGAAGCACCTTCCAAGACCTGTCTGCCGGATCCAACGTCCTCAACTCTTTGATCCGAGCCGAGGCACTGGAGCCGAGCTTCGCCCGCTTCTTCGGGATATCTGCCAGACACAAGTCCTTCAGACGCAGAATATTATAAAAAATGAAGAACGGCCAGAGAGAGAAGACCCCAGTCACCTGCTCTCTGGAATGTCCGAGGAACACGAGCCTCGTAAGACCCGGAGTCATCAGTCTCCCATCGACCACACGCCCAAAACCAACGCTCTCTCCAATGTTTGTTGGAAGTGGGAGGGTCAGTTATCAAGGAACCGCCTCCGCCTCGCCAAGCAGCGAAGACGTAGAAGCCAGGGTAGTTCGGATTCACCCGCACTTGGTACAGGTGGAGAAATTCATCGACTGTAAGCGGTGGCTGTTCCATCTCGGCCCACAGCACCGCACACCCGAATAAGTTCCTCCACCCATTTGGGACTATCTACCCCGGGGCAATCTGAATGCGAGACAGTACTCCCCGGACGATGGCCTGAAGGGGCAGACGTAGGCCGCATTGCATTGACACTTGGTAAAGGGCGACCGCCCCAGCAGGAGGGTGATCCGGTAAGTCATTTGGACGGGGGAGATAGGTGATGACCGACTCGGGGATGTGATACCCGATTCGGATTCTGTCTAAGTCCGCCTCAGTTAACACTGAGGGAACCGGACCGCTTAAATCTTCCCCCGATCCTTCTCCTTCGGATTCGGCATGCGCCGGTTCATCGACGGGAACGGGATCGGAGGTTCCCTCGGCAATCAACATTTCATCTTCTTCCTCCTCATCTTCCTCCATGCCCCTTGGGAAGTTCGGCCTTCCCGGGCGGGTTAATAAAGACGACCCGCCACGAGAAGGAACAACAGAAGCAGGGCGCTCCGCCGGAGCTTCTGTGACTCTCTCAGATAGAAACGCAGCGTTGGCATCCACTGCTATCTCCGTCAGTAAGGAAGGCGATTCCGCAACATTCCAAAAACGTTGCGCTTCGCCTTCGTCTCCGGAAGCTCCCCCCTGGGGACTTCGAGAACCCCTATCCGCCATTATTATCTAATAAAGAGGAAGGAGAAACTCACCGGAGGGAGAAAGGAAAACGGAAATGGCGAAAGGAAGCGTTGACGGTTAAGAGAGAGGAAAGGAAGAAGATGAAAGACTGAAAAGGCTCCAAAGGGAATGAAAAGTAGGAATGGCAATAGAAGTTCAAAATGCGGGACCCCCACCAATTTATAAGGTTGCCATACGGCGGGAGCAATTAATGAGGAAATGATTCGACGCCTGCATCGATTCCCCCACTCGACACGTGACGCTCGTCGACTGACGATAATAATGTCCTTGCTACGTGTCCAACCCTCATTGGCGGGATGAGCGACTTGACGGCTGACGGCGCATGAGATGTCAGGAACCGAACCGCCTCTCGTCAGAGGCGGCATGGAACGCATTAAATGACCACCTGCTGTCTCGGACTGGGTTATGAACCGACTCAAAACTCGCTACTCCTAGGTGTCATATGAAACACACGGAGTAGGGGGGGCTTACTGTTGGGGGCAAAAAATACAAGTCCGAAAACTCGGACTTAATGCCTCGGGTCACCGAAGGATGTGTCAAATCCGAGGCAAGATTCGCTAAACCGAGACAAAGGTTGGGTCGGTTCGGACGACTCATCAGCGTCCCGGGCATGCGTCGGGCGGACCATCTTGCCAGATCGACCGTCGCTAGGTCGGGTCTCGTCCCGGATATCTTGGGATAAGATCTCCGACCCCGAAGCTCACGGGATCGGATGAAGGCTCAAGATGGGCACGATCCTATCTCCGTGATACCAGGAGAAGATCCCGCGCTCAATATCAAGAGGAAAATCCTTGTGCGACAAAGGCCCCAGCAGCTATAAAAGAAGGATCCCTGTCACCTTGAAAGGTACGAAACAAATTCTCTCTAAAAAGTTCCTCAATACTCTTAGACCCAGAATCCAGGCCTGACTTTGGCATCGGAGGGTCCCCTGCTCAAGCCAGGGTCTCCTTTGTCCTTTCTCGATAGGTGCATGTTCTTCAAATCTTTAGATTTCTTTGCATTGTAGCTATTCTCCCTCTCTTCTTTCATATTGGAGTATGTGAGGCCCATCAAGAGATGATGGTGGCCCTAAGACTTCACGGATGTGGTTTGAAATCCATCCTACATTGCATGCATGTACATGCAAGGGACCATCCTCCATGGATCCCTTCATGCCTTATCCTTCCTTAGATAAGGGATCTTTGGGTCATCTAGACCCTTAATTCTTGGTGGAATTAGATCTCTACCATATATCTCTATTAGATAAGCTTGATCATGTAATATGTGCATCTTATGGCAATGAAATCTCCTTGTATATGTGTGATGAAGGGAAGGGCCTCAATGAGGCAGAAACCCTTCTCTTGTGCCCGATTGCTTCTCCTTTTCTTGTTGAGAGTGCTGATCATGTGTGTGTAACCCATCTTGTGGAACAACAAGATCCCAACCATCCATAGGGAGGAGACATTTTCACCGTCCCTCCCATTGGACTTGTGGCCCCTAAATGCACAAAAAAGGGTGCATGCAAGCTTTTTTTTGGTGATGGGATGGTTTGGATATTTGTGGGGCCCACTTGGGTGGACCACACTATAAATTCCAGGGGTTAAATCTCCATTTAATTTATGTTTATAATTTATTTTTATGAAGTATATGTTGCTGTCCAGTCTATCTAGACAGATTTTGGACAATTTTGGGGCCTAAATTTTGGTCTTTTGGTGGGGACTTTGATGTCATACAATGTATGATTCTTGAAGACCTATGTCCCACCTATAAGCTTACTAAATTCCAACCCCATCTGACCCTGATTGAGGTCCCAAAGGTGTGGCCCAAGTGATGTGGACAGTCTGGATTTTCTGGCCAGTTCCATCAGTAATATCAGTATGGAAATCCTTGAATATAAAATAATTTTCCCATTATTGGACCACATCCGTGGACCCCACCTTGGGGTACATATATGATGGCACATAAAAACTATTTTTTCCCAATTTTTAGAGGCCTTTAATCTACCCCATTGGAAGTTCAGATCAGGACCTGTCTAAAATCTGCACTAAACAAATTTTCGGGACAGTCAGTTTTCTTTAAATGAAATAAAATACTTTTCCTATTCCAAAAAATTTAAAATTTTACAGAGAGGTGGCCCACCCATTCTAAGACCTACCTACCAATTTTTGGGGCCAACGGATCCTTGTGCAATTCGTGGCATGGGCTAGACCGGCCCAATAGGCTGGGACGTCCAGCCATGGTTGGCCGTCCAACCCCTTTATGGGCCCACCTTGATGTGTTGTGCATCCTCGCTATACATCTATTTGTGGTCCACATGGGACGTGGCCCACCTCCCTGAGGATTTGTCCTTTTTTTTACCCACTTTGATGTGTTTTGATCTGACTGCCCAAGCCCATAGGACCGTTCACCTTGGGACCCCCAGGTCCATTGGACTACTGCTGGACGTCCAGTCCAGCAGCATGGCCCACCTGATTTATGTGTATCATCCATTCCTTTTACCTGGTGGGACCCATAGTGATGTGTGTGGGTCACCGGTGAGCAAAATACTTACTATAAATTTATTATTGTTGGACTCCAGCAAGCCCAGAAATAGGTGGGCTGGAAATTCAGCAATAGGCCCAAACTGACTGCCGTTAATGACATGTTTTGGGGTGGCAAGGCCCACCAGATTTATGGATCTTTATGCACATAATCTTGCCAATTCCTGATGTGCCTTTTGGATTAATTAGTGTACTTTTTAAGACCACCCCAGTTGAGTTTTTATTCGATCAATTTTCATAGCTATTTGTTAAGTTTTCTAAGCCCATTTGTCTTGGAACTTTCTAGATAGGCCCCTTGACTTTTGAGCCTATATTTACTACTTATTGTGATGGGTTTGTGGGCCATAATATGCAAGTAATTGGGGCCTTGGTTGCCCACCAAAATAACATTTGTACTTGGGCCAAGTTATGAGGCCCAACTCACTTGAATTAAGTATAAGGATTTGCCCTCTTGGTAGAATTACCGGGCTGCCCATTAGGCCCACCACAATATGTGAGATTATGACCGTTATGGTTGGCCCCAAACTTGCTTGAGGGCCCACCGTATTGCTTATGTGTTAGGCTTGGTGCACAGCCCACTAGGCCATCGATTGCCTTAGGCCGTGGGCCTTGTTTCAATTTAAGTAGTGGCGGGCAATCTTTTAGGACCTAATTGAGGTTGAATGTCCTCCTTGGTGGCCCTAAGGTAGGCCCATGGGGTACTATGGGTGGTTTAAGGCCCACCATAGGCCCTCATTAGGATTTCTTATTCCTTTAGGCTTATATATGGCCCTTCTTAGCTTTGTAGGCTACTCCAAAGTACTGGGCCCCACTAGAGGTTTGTTCCTCAGATTAATTGCTTAAGTACCTAGACTTGATTCCCTCCTTGGGGAGGAGGAGTATATTCTAAGTCATCATCGCCGTACGGCACACCCTCATGACCTATATGCATCATTGAGTGATTGGATTGCATTATGTGTGGTCATTGGGCTAATATGATAGAGGGATGGAGTTCCCCTCTTGTGCACATTGAGTGTTTGGAGCTAGTGCATGATTGGTATGCGTGAGTCATGCATCTGGCATCACATCTCATGGACGTTATCGCCCTTGCTTCATCAAGGCCTTGCCTCCACTGGTATATTCATGAATGGTTGTATGTGGACACCAAAAATATATCATTTGAGCACTAGGGTGCATAGGAAATCCTTAGGTGAAAGCCCCTATACCTTCAAAGTACCTAAAAGATGCCCCAACGCCGTGACTGAGTGGAAATCATGAGCGCCCGAGTGCCTTACACCATTAGGCCGCATCTCCCACTATCGTGTAGTCGGTTGAGATGGGATGTGGCCTTATCCGCCTGAGTGAGAGGGCATGGCTAGGCTGAGTCTGACCAGCTCATGAATGAGTCCACTACCGTCGAGCCTTGCTAGTGATTGGTTGTCTATAAGCAGGTAGTGTGGTCTCTTATGCTCGTTGATTGGGCGGTCTTGACAGCGACAATCATCTTATAGTGCATCAAACCCCGGTGATATTCCTTATGATGGAACTGTATGGGATATGTGGACTAGTTATTGAAATTGTGGTAAAGACCACTTTAGTTGAAGTAGGAATATGCTAATATATCCTAGAGGGGGGTGAATAAGACTTTTTAAGAATTTTATAATAGTTTAAAATCCTATTACTCTAATCCTAACAACAAGCATATATTAGGATTACTCAAGAGTAACTCTACTGCCTTCTAAGTCTGATAGAGGATCCAATCACAAAGTATTTGAGAGATAAACAATATGCAGACTAGTTTATGATGGATATGATTGTGAGTGTGTGTGTGAGGTGTGATCTCAGATGATCAGATATGGAAGTATTTAAGAAAATCACATAAACAAATGAAAGTCACAAACAATCTCAAATGCAATCATTTTTATAGTGGTTAGAATACTTGTCTACTCCACTCCCGATAACCACACTCAACCCTTGAGTGTACCGAATTTCACTAAGGAGGTTTCACATGGTTCACCCCAAACTCAAGGTTTTAAATCAGGTTCACCTTTAACCTTTACAACCTACACCTAAGCTGACCGTTTATTCTCTCACGAGCAAGGGTCAACACATAAAACCCGCTTTTAGGTACACTGGCTAAGGATCTTCCACAAGACCTTAACTGTTTATGCTCTCACGAGCAAGGGTCAACACATAGCACCCACTTTTATGCACACTGGCCAAGATCTTCCACAAGACCCTAACTATTTATGCTCTCCACAGAGCAAGGGTCAACACAACACACCCACCACATACACTCCCGCCAGAGGCTTCCTAGAGGACTTTCAAGGGGTGAGAAATACCTTAGACTCAATCCTATAAAGGAATGATCACAAGGGTTCTCTGGACTCTAATAACTTACTATAAGTAGATGAGTCTCTTTTAGCTCATTGTCGAAGATCTCCTCCTTTGTTGATGAAGAGTCTTCTGCTTTCTTGAACTGCAACTCAGAAGATATACCAATGCATGGCGACGGGTTGGGTCAAGGTTATGATGGAATCCTATTCTTAAATATTTTCTTATAAAGGAGATAAAGTGATTCCAATCATCTATGCATTCAAGGTATCCCAGCTCAATAGTTTGCTATTAAGATGGTAGCTAGAGGATCCTTGAATGCGGAAGTTCATTCCCCAATCCACTCTATTGAATGTTAATAATGAGGGTGGATTGTAGGATGAACTTCCATGAGAGAAAGGGCTTTGGGTAAATGATCTAAGGTTAAACACATAAAAGCACTCTCTTCTTTCTCTCCTAGTAACTAAAGACAAGCTCTCTATATATAGGAAAAAAGTTCCAACGGATATAAAATAGTCACATTTATGACAGAGTTCGATATCATCAAGCAGGGTCGATATCATCGAGCGTATACTCTCGATTGTATCAACTGGTCGCTCGATGACACAAACTCAAATGTCATACTCTTTTAAAACATTTTGCCAGCTGGTCGAGGAAATCGAACATGCATCGATATCATTGGATTTTAAACTCCGATATCATCGATACGAGGTTCAATTCCTCGACACATGAAAATGAGAGAGACTTGCCTTAGAAATATTCCAGGTCAAGGTTATGATCGAGGTACCCTCGATATCATCGGAATTTGAATGTTGACAATATCGAAGGTCGTGTCGATGCATCGATAAATCCAAAGATTTTATCAGTGAACTTGCTAGATAGTTTATGTCCTTTCTCGATACAATTGATCCAGCCTCGATATCCTCAATATTTAAATATCGATTCTATCGAGTGACCCTCGATCCAAGATAAAAACCACTTAAAAATATCTGCTAGATAACTGTTTCCAAGACCGATATCATCGAAGGCCTTTCGATATCATCAATATTTGAATTCCAAGGATATCAAGGGGTACTTCGATATATCGAAGGTTTACATGATTTTCTTTATAAAAACAGGGACACAAACGCTTTACTGTTGATTTTATCGAGTCAACTTCGATAGACTCGAGTTTCAAATATAGATGATATCGATAGGGGTATCGATACATCGATAAATTCGTCCAGATGAATATGTGGTTGCTGGACATCTTTTATCCTCACTTCAATGGTATCGATTGAGCATTGAGGACATCGACAGCGTACGTCGATAATATCGATCAGTATATCAATAAAATCGACATAGCTAGAAAACTTAGAGATTTTCTGAATTTTGAAAATGTTTTCTAACTCAAAACCCTATGATGTTCTAATTTGTTTTAAAGGTTTTAATCACCTGGTGTTGTGGGACATGAGATGTGAGGCTTAGATTTACCTGTGCTGAGTTCGGGCACTCATCCGGTTGAGGCAAACGCTTTGACGATCTTCCTATGAGGCTCTGCAGTCTAGCTGACTCAACACTCACGCTAATTGACAAACCAGGGCACTTTCAGTTATAAGCATTGACATCACTTCACATTTCATTGGTGTCGGTTGTATAAGCCTTGTTGCATTGCATAGCCTTGGTATGGCTTCCTACATTCATGGCTTAGCCTTGGTTAGGCTTGTGGCATTAGCATCGATCATGTTTCCCTTCTATATCTCCTATTATTCTTCTGCGCACCATTATCACACACCTTTATCACCCTCTAAGTTTTTATAAGCTTATGCACGATTGATGCGTGTAAGAGATCCTAGGTCGGTGTCATAGTAGTTGAGCTTAGATAGGAGTTAAGCCGAGGACCCAGTGTTGCAGATCTTCCTTCCTTCTTCTCTTGTCATCAGATGTATTTTCTTCCAGCTATTGTAACACCCCGTACTTTCTAGTACTCGAGTGTTACCATGTAATTTAATTTAATATAAATACAAAGAATAATACAACCTAAATATATATACACTATGAAGTGTATATACTTTGTAAAGATTTAAAATTTCATGCTAAAATGATACATATGTATTTAATGTATATAAGACATTATGAAAATAATATTATATTAAATAAACACAATGAAAAATAATTTCACAACATAAAATCAAATTTTAAATAATAATGTAGCAGTGAATATTTTTATATCCGTATGTATACAAAAATCATTAGATATTTTAATGAAATTTTATATTTAACAATATTATTAAATACAAATATAGTTTTAATTAAATATAATATTGTGTATTAAGAATTATGTATATTAATGAATGTGTGAACAGCAGCATGTAATTAGTGGTGTGTTAATATTAAAATTATATTTATATATATGCATGAGATTTTAAATATTGTAATTATAGGTAAGATACAAAAATAATAAAAAAAATTATATTAATATTAGCATCAGTTAGTAATATATGACAAAAGCCGTACAAATGGCCCATGAAGACCTTTTAACTGTTGACGTCCAACTTCGGGATGATCTGACCGTCAGATCAATGAAAACACCAATTTAGAGGAAAAATCTTCATGTATGGCCCACCTGAGCATTGTACCCACCTGAGTTTAGGTTAAAAACCCATACTTGGGCCCATCAAGTGAAATGGACGGAGTGGATTTATCACAAACATCACTGTGGACCCCACTTATATGATGTGTGTGCATAGGGCATGTGCACACGCGGTGCACGGGACTATAGAGCTCGGTTAGGCGGGTCTGACCCGCGTCTTTCCAAAACGGAGAGATTTCTCTCTCACCTCGCTGTTTACAGCGAACGGACGGAAGTCCATTTGTGATGATCGGTGGCCCACCAGAGGGGACCCATCTTCATGATCAGGACCGTTCATCATGGCCAGAAGATGAACCTAAACAAACCCTAGGTGGCCTCGCCTGTTAAAGTATACTTTCATGCACACAAGCACCGACCCAAATGAAGCCTATAAAGACAACATTTCCGAAAATGGAAACTTGTCTTCCTTCCAGCTCAGCGATCTGCGTGCCCTCTCCCCTTCCAATCCCAGCCATCCTTCCTAGCGAGATCTTAGCCGTTCATTCCAACAGCGATTTAGGTCTTCAAAACCACGACCGGTCCCATTCCGCCTACTGTTTTGGGAGGCGGTTTCAACCAGAGGAGATCCTGGCCACTGGCTATTGATCCGACGGTTTAGGAGGGATCAGGGAAAGCATAAGAGGCGTGAGGATCGAGAAAATGGGAGCTAACCCTCCATCTTTGCAACTGTTGCTTGGGAACCGGCCGTTTCTTCTAACGTCCGAACCCACCGCATAAACCTCATCCAAGCTTCAAAAGAGCCCATTCATAAGCCTTCTAGGACCCATATGGGGTGTCTGAACGGAGCAAATTGAAGGGAACAGTGGTGTTTCCAAATCCGCCATTATCAGCGGTCGTCTTCCCCACCGCACCTGTTGGGTTGTCGGGTGGCTTTGCTCGGGCCTGGTTCAAACCATGCTGGAAGTTTCCATCAGACAGAGAGTGGGATTCAGGGAGAAGGGAGAAAGAAAGAAAGGAGAAAGGAAGATGAAGGTGCGTGATGGGTTGCTGCACCAGGCAGCTGCACCACCACTCGATCCGAGCCAAGTGCGGGCCGAGCCAGGCTGGGTCTGTCGGCTATTGCTGGGCGTTCCAGCAGCAAGGAATAAGGAAGAAGATAGAAGGAGAAGGAGAAAGAGAGAAGGAAAGAAGAGAAAATAGGAGAGGAAGAAGGGAGAGAGTGCGGCTGCTGTGCAGCCCGACCCGAACCAAACCGAGTCGCGACCCGAGTCGCACTGCTGGCCGAGTTCTCATCAACACTGATGAGTGAAGGGGAGGGAAAGGGAGACAGGAAGAAGAATGAGATAGGAAGTAGAGAAAGAAAGGAGAAAGAAGGTGATGGTGAGGTGTGGCTGACGGCACCATATCCAATTGACTAAGTTGTTGGGCCTTGTTTAGGCTGTTGGCAAGTTGCGTCTGAGTCAACTCGATCCAGGCCCCTGCTGGATGAGTTTGAGGAAAGGAGAAGGAAATAGAAGAAGAAAGGGGAGTGAACGAAAGAGAGAAAGAGAGAGCCAACTCGACTCACCTGAACTCGGCTGGAGCTTGCCGTGCGAGTTGGGCAGATCTGGTGTAGTCCAAATTCTTACCGGAGTTCTCTAGCAAAAAAGAAGGAAAGGAAGGAAAGAAAGAAAAGAAAGAGAAGGAGAGAGAGAGAATGTAGAGGTGTTGGTGTTTGTGTTGAGCCGAGTCAACTCGGTTCGAACCGAGTCATCAAGGTGAGTCAACCTTTCTTCTCCATTCTAACCTTGTTCTGATGCACTGTTATCATTTGTTACCATTGTTGTTATTAGGATTATTAATATTAAAT
This sequence comes from Magnolia sinica, assembly GCF_029962835.1. Classification (NCBI taxonomy): domain Eukaryota; kingdom Viridiplantae; phylum Streptophyta; class Magnoliopsida; order Magnoliales; family Magnoliaceae; genus Magnolia; species Magnolia sinica. The sequence goes on from NC_080577.1 coordinate 38,480,502, forward strand.
ATGGTTAGCCATTAGTGGACCATTATGCTAAACTGATTATTACAAACAAATTTCAATTATTAAATATTAATATCCTGTTTATTATTCTTAAATATTCATTTGGATAGTCGTTGGTGTCACCACAATGATTATTTTGCTACATTAACTAATGTTAATTATAATACTAACGATAATAGTTATTTTCTAATTATTTTAACATGGTTACTATTTTCATTATTAATAGGATTGTTAAATATTAAGATGCATGACCATTAGTAAATTATCTATTCTAATGATAGTTATTATATACAAGAAATTAAAATTAATGCGTTGTCCTATCATAGATAGAATATCAAAATATTAATTATTAACAAATATTAACTATAACACTAATGTTAGTAAATATTTTATAACTATTAAATTAACATTATAAATAATTACACACCACTAGGGTTCAACCTTAAAAATCTAACCTCAACCCAAACTCTAGGATGAAGACCCTAATTCCACATTAAAAACCCTAAGATAGATGACTCAAACCCTAGGATATGATCTTAAACCTAGGAAGTATGTAGAACTTGGATCTAATTGTGCATCCTGATTTATGGTAGGATTTGATTGTAAGGGAACGCGCCTTCCTTAACAATGCTGGTATGCGATGCAGAGTATAAGGTGATGATTCTTCCCCCTGAGCTTTCCATCTTCTCATTAGCTTAAGTTATAGTTTTTACTAAAAATTACAATTGATATCTCTCTCTTATAATCACATGTGTTAACTGGTGGAAATTGAATTGCTATATTGCCTGCTTAATGTTTATCCTGTATATTTGTCCATGCTTGTGGATTATTTGTGTATTGCTTATGGACTTTAAACTGGTACATTAGTGGGAAACCCCCACCTATAAATGTACACCCATACTTGGGATGTAACCCGACTGGTTGTGATTAAAATGGACCTTCGACTTAGTGGTTATTGAGTGGTGGTCTGAATGGATCATTAATGTGGGCCTACCATCCAGAGTTGTTGTGTCCAATAGTTTTCAAGGATGGTCTTTTATCGCATGGTTTTGATACTCGCCCTATGAGGCCTATTTTGATAATTGCCCTATGTGGCTTGTTTGATATCGCCCTATGTGGCTTTGTTCTGGTATTTTCTCTGTATGGGTTCGATGTTTTATACTGTGCAACCATACGATGGTAAGCCCCATATATTGTCATATGATTGGCCACTAGTCGACGGGTTTCCATTAAACATCCTAAGATGGTAGCCTCATGAGCCGGGGATGGTGGTAATGGGACACTATGCCCGAGCTGTCGGCCTACGCTGGGCCATGTGCTCCCCGTAGTGACCTTTGAGCTTATCTAAATTGGCTGGTTGTAAATGGACTAATAATGACTTGGCTAATCATGCATAGCATACTACGACGGCTTGGATCATTATGCCCATACGATTACGTTGTGAGTTACGCTAATGACCAGCCGATCGATTTATGATGATAACTTGGATCACTCATGCCCATACGATTACGCTGTGTGTTGCGCTGATGACCACTCACATCTTTGGGTGACGACCCCATTGCCTATCTGGATGTTTTTCCTCGGGCTCCGACCGTCCGGATGATTTACCCGGGTCGATGATTGCATTCATGCATCCATGCACCTAATAAGACTGCATTTACTCTGTTTTGGTTGTCTGGATGTTTTATACTATTTCTTACTTAATGCGGCGGTGTGTAATCTTGAGGGAAATTCACACTGAGTTGGCCACTCATCCATCAAATATACAACCGTACAGGTAGTACAAGTGGCTTTAGTGATATGTATGTTCAGACATGATGAGGAGCAGGGTACGATCGCCAGGGATGCATGGCTGTATTTACCTAGAGGAGCTGCATGGTCTTGCGGCTTATATTTATATGCTTTCCACTATTCTTCATGTATTAAATTCTTGTAAATCTTGTACTTATTAAATTCAGAGACATTGGTTTGTATAAGTCATTATGGGCAGCTTCTTGTAAATTTGAATGATAATGAAATTTTCCTTTATGTCGATTTGTCCACACTACGCTCATTTGCTTACTCTGATGAAGGAAAAAAATGTACACTTGAATTTGACCATCCTTTAAAGCTAACACTCGGGTTTTTAGGACACGGGTCATATACTCGGGTCCTGAAGATTCGGGGCGTTACAGCTATGCACTTAAAAAGCTCAAATTTATAGTGGATTTTGCGATGTGTGGCTTTGTTATTTTTGAGATGTACTTGCTGTGATCTTGGATATGCTCTTATTGGAATGGTTACGCGGTTATGAAAATCTTACTTGTAGGATCCAAGGATCGAAACCTGCCTCAGGAGCCGAGTATGCGATACTACAAAGGTATTGTGGCTAGAACCGGCTATCGGGTTCCTTGTGAGATCGTTACTGAGTCTGAGGTATGACAGGAGTTGGTATCAAAGCATAACAAGTAATTCTAGAATAACTTGGGATAAGATCGCATATCTACTGCAAGCTTGGGACAAGAAGTGTCCCGAGGGCCTTCCTTTCATTTAAGCCTACAATATTTTAACCTTATGCGTCGTCATCTTTGTTTTTCTGTAGACGATGCCGCCTAAGTGGGGCGTTCGTGGCCATGGTACCCATGGTCGTGGTGCCCCTGGCCATGGTTCTTATCCTGATCCAGCGACCCATTCGACTCAAGTGCATCCAGCTTCCGTCTTAGAGGATCCAATTCTCGAGGTCCTGATATAGCATCCGGTTAGACCTGTTCCCCTGGTTGCTCCAGTTCCCCCACTAGTTCCCCCATCTGAACCTATTGTTCTGGTTACAGAGGCTCCAGCTCTGTCAGCCGCACCTGTGCCTCCGCCCTAGGCGAGTGCCTCTCCTGCATTCCAAACTGTGTCATTTGGTGCCAAGCATTTTCAGTAGTTGATGCAGCTTCTCGCTGCTGCATTGTAGACTCGTAGCCTGCAGTTGTTTCGATTCCCGAACAGACCGATTTGCTGTGCGCTAGCACTATTTCTAAAGAGTTCAGGCAGCATGATCCTCCTAGGTTTAGGGGTGAGCTTGACCCTTGTGCCGTCGAGGCTTAGCGCACAGTGATAGAGCAAATTTTTGACATGATGCAGTGTCCGACTGACCAGCGTGTTTCCTTGGCGACCTTTCTTCTCCAAGGTGAGGCCCGTCATTAGTGGTCATCCGTATCAAGGATGGCCAGGCCCGATTTCATCTGGACATGGGAGGAATTCGTGGTCCGCTTTGACCAGAAGTTTTTCCTTGAGCATGTTCAGGAGCAGAGGGCTACGGACTTCAAGACTCTAGTCTAGGGAGATATGTCAGTGTCTCAGTATGAGGAACATTTCTTGGATTTGTCTAGGTTTGCTCCTTATCTCATCAGTGACGAGAAGATGAGGGTTTGCCGTTTCCAGAACGGCTTGTGTCCCACTCTCCGCATCAAAGTAGTGGGCCATTATCTAAGGACGTTTGATGAGGTCGTGTACAGGGCCTTGGTATATGAGGAGGACTAGGCTATGACCTAGAGATCTCGAGAGCAAAGTTCCGGTGGAGACCGGAAGAGATAAGCACTAACCGGCAATTCCAAGCAGCACCGTCAGCAGAGAAGGAGGGGCAGATCCGAGTTTAGGTAGCCTACAGCTCAGATAACAGCTTCATCATCATCAGTGCAGCCAGTCGCCCCATCTTTTGGCCCTTTTTGCAGTTACCCTCTCCCCTTGCAGCAGCAGAGGCCACCATAGTTGCCTCCTCCTCATCCTCCTCAGCGTCAGCAGCAGCAGCATCAGCAGCGAGTGCAACTTCAGGCTCCCGCTCTTAGGGCTCCTCCTTAGCAGTAGAGGCAGCCAGGCAGGCCTCCACAGTGGCCACAATAGCAGCAGCAGAGAGGATATGCACCTACGCAGTCTTTGGGTCAAGTATACATTGCTGCTTAGCAGGCGCAACCTAGGATCCGCAGTCTTCAGGCTTGCTTCCCTTGCTAACTCAGGGCAGGTTCTACCTCGTGCAGCAGGCGTAGGGCCAAGACCCGCAGTCATTAACCAGTAGAGTTGTCGAGGGTGTTATTCTCATTTCTACTTGCATTGTCCATGTTTTGTTTAATTCTGGCGCTTCTCATTCCTTCGTGGCCGAGCAGTTTTGCCAATTGGCCGGTATTCCATCAGAGTCTGCATCTAAGGCCTTGGTCATTTCAACTCTCATAGGGAAGTTTGTTGTGTTAAGCCGTCATTGACCCTCTTGCCCGGTGCTGGTGGGCGAGATGTTCCTTCCCTCCGATTTGTTTATATATCCGATGGTGGAGTTTGATGTTATCCTGGGTATGGACTGGCTTGAGGAGTATTACGCCATCTTGAATTGTGCCGCGAGGACAGTCACATTTCACATTCCTGGCTTGCCAGTGTTCCAATTCGTCGCCGAGCCCAGAGGAGAGCCATTGTCAAGTTTATTGGCTTGTGTTGTCGAGGATTCTATGGCAGGTGGTATCGAGCAGCTGCCAGTTGTTTGTGAGTACCCAGATGTGTTCTAGGAGATCCCGAGCTTATCACTGCATTGGCAAATTGAGTTTCAGATTGATTTGGTGCCCGGTACCGCACCTATCTCGAAGCCTCCCTACCAAATGGCATTATTGGAGTTGAGGGAACTGCAGGAGCAGTTGGATGAGCTCCTAGAGTTCAGTTTTATTCGTCCCAGCAGTTTTCCTTGGGGAGCCTCGGTATTGTTCATGAAGAAGAAGGATGGCTCGTTGAGGTTTTATATGGATTACCGCGAACTTAAAAGAGTCACTATTAAGAACCGATACCTGCTTCCCCATATTAATGATCTGTTTGACCAGTTGCAGGGTGCACAGTTCTTTTCCAAGATAAACTTGCGCTCCAGTTACCATCAAATTTGAGTTCGAGAGGAGGACATTCCGAAGACAGCTTTCCGGACGTGCTATGATCACTTCGAGTTCCTGGTTATGTCGTTCGGACTGACCAATGTGCTCTCCGTATTTATGCAGCTGATGAACCAGGTCTTCCGGCCATTCCTCGATCAGTTCATGATGGTATTCATTGATGATATTCTTATATATTCGAGGACACGGGAGGACCATGTTGAGCACTTGCAGATTGTGCTAGAGACCCTCCATGCCCACCAGCTATATGCGAAACTGAAAAAGTGTGAGTTTTGTCAGGAGGAGGTGAAGTTCCTCGGTCAAGTGGTGACGAGGGAGGGTGTCGCTGTGGACCCCTCGAAGGTTGATGCACCGCGTCAGTGGGGCCAGCCCATGAACGCGTCTAAGAGCCATAGCTTCCTTAGTTTAATAAGATATTATCGTTGGTTTATCAAGGGTTTCTCCCGTATTGCAACACTGCTGACCCGGTTGATGCGGAAGGACATGAGTTTGTCTGTAGTGACGCCTGCGAGGAGGTATTTCTGGAGTTGAAGGATCACCTCACGTCCGCTCGTATTCTCACTCTTTCTGATGGGAGTGAGGGTTTTATTGTATTTATCAATACCTCCAGAGTTAGCTTGGGTGTTGTCTTGATGCAGCACGGGAAGCCAGTGGCGTATGCCTCGCGGTAGCTTAAGGTCCATGAGCTGAACTACCCCACCCATGATTTGAAGCTAGCAGCAGTTGTCTTTGCACTGAAGGTGTGGAGGCATTATCTATATGGGGTTAGGTTTGAGCTCTTCTCGAATCATAAGAGCTTGAAATATCTATTTTCGCAGTCCGAGTTGAACCTGCGTTAGAGGCGATGGATGGAGTTGTTGAAGGATTATGACTTCGACCTTCAGTACCACCTGGGTAAGGTGAACGTGGCGGCGGACGCATTCAGCCGTTAACCACGAGGCCTGATGGCACAAATGATGGCTCAATAGTGGCAGATGCTCGAGGATGTTTCAGAGTTTAACTTTGAGTTCGGTCAGCATTCTTCCATTGTTCAGCTTTCGAGCTTGTCGATTCAACCCTCTTTGGTAGTTAGGGTGATCAAGGCTCAGTAGAAGGATGACTCACTTCAGGAGTAGTGAGCAGAGGCCACGTCCGTAGAGCAGTCAGACTAGCAGATTGGTTCCGATGGTGGATTACGCTTCAGAGGCCGATTGTGTGTCTTAGACGTGCCAGAGTTGCATTGTGATCTGATGACCAAGACACACCGATCGAGACTTAATATTCACTCGGGCTCCACAAAGATGTATAGAGATATGAGGAGGCAGTATTTTTGGTCGGGGATGAAATGCTAGATTGCTAGCTTCATGGCCGAGTGTGACACTTGCCTGCATGTCAAGGCTGATCACCAAAGATCCCCTAGTCCCTTGCAGCTGTTAAGCGTTCCAGTGTGGAAATGGGAGCATGTGTCAATGGATTTCATCGCAAGTTTGCCAAGGACTCAATGCGGTCACGACACCATCTGGGTTGTCATAAATCGTCTGACGAAGTTAGCTCATTTCATTCTAATGCGTGTTTCTTGGACTATGAACCGGCTTATGAAGGTATTCATTGAGGAAATAGTCAGACTGCACGGCATTCCAGTTTTGATCATTTTTTACCGAGACTCCAGATGTAGGTCTCAGTTTTGGAGGAGTTTTCAGCACCCGGTGGGGACCATTTTGTATCTCAGAACGCTTATCATCCGTAGACGGATGGCCAGGCTGAAAGGATCAATCAGATCCTTGAGGATATGTTCAGAGCCTGTGTGATCGACTTTGCAAGCAATTGGGACAAGCATTTGTGCCTTGCCGAGTTCGTGTACAATAATAGTTATCAGGCGACTATCGACATGACTCCTTTTGAGGCACTTTATGGCAGACCATGCAAATCTCCTAACTGTTGGACCGAGGTTAGAGAGCGTCGTCTCTTACGTCTCAAGCTTATGTAGCAAACGTCGGAGATTCTTGATGTTATCAAGCAGAGGGTGCGCACAGCTCAGAGATGGCAGAAGAGTTTTACTGATCGTTGGCATCGACCCCTCGAGTTTGACATGGTATATCTCAAGGTCTCGCCTATGAAAGGCGTGATTCGCTTTGGTGTGAAGGGCAAGCTTGCCCTGAGATTCATTAGACGTTTTGAGATTACCGAGCACATGGGCGCTGTGGCCTACAGGCATGCCTTACCTTCTGAGTTGTCCATGATCCACGATGTATTTCATGTTGCTATGTTGCGAAAGTGTGGGTCGGACACCATTCCTGTGATTGACTGGCAGCCACTCGAGGTCCGTGAGGATGCTTCCTACATTGAGCAGCCAATTCATATTCTTGATCAGAGGGAGCAGGTCCTCAGGACCAAGGTCATTCCCTTAATGAAGGTGAAGTGGGCTTATCATTCGGAGGCCGAGGCGTCTTAGAAATGCGAGGCTGAGATTAGAGAGCATTATACACATTTATTTAATGATTGATCGATATATGATTGTTTGTATTGCCTTCTCTTTGGTAATTGCTATTTATATGACGGTGTTTCTGCATTTTCATTTTGTCTTGGGATTAGTCAATCTCGAGGATGAAATTTCTTTTGGTGGGGAGGGTTGTAAGACCTGACCAGAGTGCGTGTGTGTGTATGAGTGTATGTGAGTGTGCATTTGCTTCTCTTATTCCCACAGTCCTACTGGTCGAAACCTACCGACCTATGACCCCCGGATAATGTTTGTGATCATCCTTAAGTCTGGTCATGTAGACTCGACTCGAATCGAGCCGAAACCTATGCCATCTTATTCGCTTCATCGTTGTTGTTCCGACGTCATGTCTTGTGCGTCCATCTGACGTGTAGATCATAATATGTAGGCTTTTCATTTTTAGCCATTGATCATGATCATGTGGCCCACCTAGTGTTGAGGGCATGCTTTTCAAGGTGGCCACCCTCTTTTGTGCAAATCCCAACACACACCACATATACACTACTCAAAACGCCATCTTCTACACCACCCACTACCCATCCCTACTCCTAGCCTAGTAACATAGCTTATATCCCCATAACCTCATGATAGATTTGCCTACCCTAGGAGAGAAGTCATGATGACTCTCTCTCTCTCTTTTCTAGCAATTTCTCTTCTCTTCCTCTCATTTCTCTCTACTCTCTTCTCTTACCAACACCTCCAAACTTCCCCACCCTCTCCTTCTATCCAGCCCCTTCTCCCTCTAATCCCCTCCCATCTAGCCTTCAACAACCCATCTTACCCATTGAAATATGTTCGTTAGAGCATGGAGAGTATATTGATGTAACTTTGGAGTAGGATCCTTAAGAGATGGGTGCATGTTCTTCAAATCTTTATATTTCTTTGCATTGTAGCTATTCTCCCTCTCTTCTTTCATATTGGAGCATGTGGGGCCCATCAAGAGATGATGGTGGCCCCAAGATTCCATGGATGTGGTTTGAAACCTATCCTACATTGCATGCATGTACATGCAAGGGACCATCCTCCATGGATCCCTTCATGCCTCATCCTTCCTTAGATCAATGATCTTTGGGTCATCTAGACCCTTGATCCTTGGTGGAGATTGATTCTCCACCATAAATCTCTATTAGATAAGCTTGAACATTTAATATGTGCATCCTATAGCAATGAAATCTCCTTGTATATGTGTGATGAAGGGAAGGGCCTCAATGACACGGAGACCCTTCTCTTGTGCCTGATTGCTTCTCCTTTTTTTACTGAGAGTGTTGATCATGAGTGTGTGGCCCACCTTGTAGACTAACAAGATCCCAACCATCCATAGAGAGGGGACGTTTTCACAGTCCCTCCCATTGGACATGTGGTCCCTAAATGCACAAAAAGGGGTGCATGTAAGTTTATTTTTGGTGATGGGATGGTTTAGATATTTGTGGGGCCCACTTGGGTCGACCACACCATGAATTCCAGGGGTTAAATCCCCATTTAATTTATGTTTGCAATTTATTTTTGTGAAGTATACATTGTTGTCCAGTCTGTCTGGACAAATTTTAGACCATTTTAGGGCCTAATTTTTGGTCTTTTGGTGGAGACTTTGATGCCATCTAATGCATGATTCTTGAAGACCTGTTTCCCACCTATAAGCCTAACAAATTTCAGCCCCATCTGACCTTGATTGAGGTCCCAAAGGCGTGGCCTAAGTGAGGTGGACAGTCTGGATTTTCTGGACTGTTCCATCGGCAATATTAGTATGGAAATCCTTGAATATAAAACAATTTTCCCATTGGTGGGCCACATCTGTAGACCCCACCTTGGAGTACATATACGAGGAGACATAAAAACTTTTTTTCCAATTTTTAGAGGCCTTTAATCCACCTCATTGGAAGCTCAGATCAGGGCCTGTCTGAAATTTGCACTAAACAGATTTTGGGGACATTCAGTCTTCTTTAAATTAAATAAAATACTTTTCCTATTCCAAAATTTTTGAAATTTTGCAGAGAAGTGGCCCACCCATGGTAGGACACACCTACCAATATTTAGGGCCAACGGACCCCTGTGCAATTTGTGGCGCGGACTAGACTGGCCCACCAAGCTGGGACTTCCAGCCATGGTTGGCCGTCCACCCCCTTTGTGGGCCCACCTTGATGTGTTGTGTATCCTCGTCGTCCATCTATTTGTGGTCCACGTGGGACGTGGCCCACCTCCCTAAGGATTCGCCCTTTTTTTTTACCCACTTTGATGTGTTTTGGGCTGACCGCCCAGGCCCATAAGACCATCCACCTTGGGATGCCTAAGCCTATTGGGCTGCTACTGGACGTCCAGTCCAGCAGCATGGCCACTTGATTTATGTGTATCATCCATTCCTTTTCCTAGTGGGACCCACAGAGATGTGTGTGGGTCACCAGTGAGCAAAATACTTAGTATACATTTATTATTGCTAGACTCCAGCAAGCCCAGAAGCAGGCGGGCTGGAAATTCAGCAATAGGCCCAAACTAGCTGCCCTTAACAGCATGTTTTGGGGCAGCAGGGCCCACTAGATTTATGGATGTTTATGCACATAAGCTTGCCATTTCCTTATGTACTTTTGGGCTTAATTAGTGTACTTTTGAGGCCCACCCCAGTTAGGTTTTTATTGGATCAATGTTCATAGCTATTTGTTAGGTTTTCTAGGCCCATTTGTCCTGGAACTTTCTAGATAGGCCCCTTGACCTTTGAGCCTATATTTACTACTTATTTTGATGGGTTTGTGAGCCATAATATGCAAGTAGTTGGGCCCTTGGTTGCCCACCAAAATAACATTTGTACTTGGGCCAAGTTGTGAGGGTCAACTCACTTGAATTAAGTATAAGGATTTGCCCTCATGGTCGAATTATCGGGCTGCCCTTTAGGCCTACCACAATATGTGAGATTATGACCGTTATGGTTGGGCCCAAACCTTGCTTAAGGGCCCACCATATTTCCTATGTGTTGAGCTTGGTGTATAGCCCACTAGGCCGTGGATTGCCTTAGGCCTTGAGCCTTGTTTCATATTTGAGTAGTGGCGGGCTATCTTTTGGGACCCAGTTGAGGTTGGATGTCCTCTTTGGTGGCCATAAGGTATGCCCATGGGTTACTATAAGTGGTTTAAGGCTCACCATAGGCCCTCATTAGGACCACTTATTCCTTTAGGCTTATATATGGCCCTTCTTAGTTTTATAGGCTACTCCAAAGTACTGACCCCCACTAGAGGTTTATTCCTCAGCTTAATTGTCTAAGTACCTAGATTTGATTCCCTCCTTAGGAAGGCGGAGTATGTTTTAAGTCATCATCGTCATATGGCACACCCTCATGACCCTTTTGCCTCATTGAGTGATTAGATTGCATTATGTGTGGTCATTGGGCTAATATGATAGAAGGATGGAGTTCCCCTCTTGTGCACATTGAGTGCTTGGAGCCAGTGCATGATTAGTATGGTAACTCATGCATCTGGCATCGCATTTCATGGACATTATCACCCTTGCTTCATCAGGTCCTTGCCTCTACTGGTATATTCGTGGATGGCTGTATGTCGACACTGGAAATATATCATTTGAGTATTGAGGTGCATAAGATATCCCTGGGTGAAAGCCCCTAAACATTTAAGGTACCTAGAAGACGCCTCAACGCCGTGACCAAGTGGAAATCATGAGCGCCCGAGTGTCTTAAACCATTAGGCCGCGTCTCCCACTATCATGTAGTCGGTTGAGATGGGATGTGACCTTATCCGCCTGAGTGAGAGGGCATGGCTAGGCTGAGTCCGACCAGGTCGTGAATGGGTCCACTACCATCGAGCCTTGCTGATGATTGGCTGTCCACAGGTGGGTAGTGTGGTCTCTTACACTCGTTGACTGTGCGGTCTTGACAACAACAGCCATCCTATAGTGCATCAGACTCCGGTGATATTTCTTATGATGAAACGGTATGGGATATGTGGACTGGTTATAAGCATTGGCATCACTTTGTATTGCATTGGTATCAGCTGTATAAGCCTTGTTGCATTGCATAGCCTTGGTATGGCTTCCTACATTTATGGTTTAGCCTTGGTTAGGCTTGTGGCATTGGCATCGGCATCAATCATGTTTCCCTTCTGTATCTCCTATTATTCTTCTATGCACTATTGTACGCACCTTCAGCACCCTCTAAGATTCTATAAGCTTATGCATGATTGATGCGTGCAAGAGATCCTAGGTCGACGTCATAGCAGCTGAGCTTGGATAGGAGTTGAGCCAAGGACCCAATGTTGCAAATCTTCCTTCCTTCTTCTCTTGTTATTAGATGTATTTCCTTCCAGCTATGTACTTGAAAAGCTCAAATTTATAGTGGATTCTGCGATGTGTGCCTTTGTTATTTCTGAGATGTACTTGCTATGATCTTAGGTATGCTCTTATTGGAATGGTTATGCGGTTATAAAAATCCTCCTTATAAGATCCCAAGATCAGAACCTGCCTCAAGAGTCGAGAATGGGGTACTACGGAGGCTGTTACAGACAAAACCGGCTATCGGGTTCCTTATGAGTCTGGTTACCGAGTTTGGGGCGTGACAAGCTATAATCTAAATATATGCTCATACGCTGGACGATTTCTACTAAAATACAAGTAGTTCTCTCAAAAAGGTTCTTGGCAATTATTCCCTTAAATTGACTATAAGTGTTTCGTTTTTGTTCATTTTTATATTTGAAAGTCCTTTCGTATGGAAGACAATGTGCAACCTATTCTTAGAAGTGTGGGACTTAATCTATATGCGGAATAGGCCCATAGATCTGTCTGTTCATGGGACATAGTGATCAGGGGTCGGATAGCTTACCTAGCTAAGACGCCGCCATGGAAGCCGGATAAGAATACCAGAATACCTGTAGAGCTTAGGATCATCCTCTCCCTCACACTCTTTCTGCAATTCATAAGATGGGACTCAAATTTCTGCTATGGTGTAGGAGCGGGGACCCAGCTCTCTTTTATAGAATCTATGGAGAGAGAGTTTGAAACCCATCACAACTCTCTCTCTCCCACACTCCACATTATAGCATCCTAGTGCAACTCAAATTACTGTCTGCGTAAGACAGCTATAGCATCCAGCCCTAGTACGCAGAGCTGCACAGATAGATTGTGCAGTACATCACATGAAGTGGGGCTCACTGGTCTACTCAATCATCTAGTCCAACTGTATGACAATCCAGACCGTTGATCAGTGAGGCCTACTAAATATAGTTCTTACATTCTCCCACTCGGGCCTCATTGAGCAACGTTAATGATAGTCATGTAGAATTATTTTAAAAACAAGTTTTGATTTTTTAAGAAAATATCCAAATGGTTAACCAATGAAAACAGTTGGACATTATGAGTAATGTTATTCAATCTGGTCTATCAAGATAGTCAGTATCGAAACACGGTAGTCATCACAACATTTAATTTAGGCGAAGTGAGTCTAAGCGTGATCACAAATACTTTCAATCTTAACGACATAAATCACGAACTAGGAAATGTGGTATAAGGATTACACACTTTAGTATGATGTTATGTGACTATCCTTAAGAGGTCCTGAAGCTTTTACATGTCTCCAACAAGACACGACTGTAGTTCTACTTACTCAAAATTTACGCATATATATAGAGAAGCAGAAATAAATCTTTATATCAAAATCATCCAAACAAACTGTATAAAATGAGATCTCTAAATGTCTATAAAAATCAAAGTACGCTCAACTCCCACTAACTGAAAACATCTGTGCGATCAATGACTCCCATGGATGTTACATGCTCCTGAAATGGCGTGATAGGGAGCCCTTTAGTGAGCGGATTGTCATCATCTGCTTAGTGCCGATGAATTCCACGGACACTTGATGATTCTAAACCCTTTCCTTTACAACAAGATACTTGATGTCAATATGCCTCGACATTGACGAATGCTTATTGTTACTAGAGAAGGAAATAACAGTCGAATTATTACAAAATATTCTTAATGGTTTCGGGATATACTCCAGTACCCGCAAACCTGAGAAGAAACTCTGTAACCATAGTACCTGATTAGATGCCTCATGGCAGGCAATAAATTCAACTTCCATAGTGGATGAGGCCGTAGTAGATTATTTCACGCTTTTCCATGACACGGCTCCTCCCACCATCATGAAGATGTATCCTGAAGTAGAATTCTTAGTATCAACGCAGCCTGCGAAGTCTGCATCTAAATATCCAATCAACTCCAACTGATCAGACCTTCTGTATGTGAGTCTGAAGTCTTTCATTTTCTGAAGATACTGTAATACTTTCTTTGCAGCTATCCAATGTTGCATTCTTGGATTAGATAGATATCTTCCCAACATTCCAGTGACAAAGGCAATGTCCGGTCACGTACAGACTTGAGAATACATGATGCTCCCTACTACTGATGTGAACGAAAATTCTTTCATTCGATTCTTTTCTAAATCATTCTTTGGACACTGAAATAAACTAAATTTGTCGCCCTTCACAATGGGCGACTTTCCTGAAGCACAATTTTGCATGCCATACTTTTCGAGTACCCTAGTAATATAGGCCCTCTGTGACAAGTTGAGCAGTCCAAGTGTTCTGTCACGGCAAATCTCAATGCCGATGATGTAAGAAGTTTCACCAAGGTCTTTCATTTCAAACCTTTGAGATAAGAATTTCTTGGTGTCACTCAACATCCCGGTATCACTGCTAGCTAACAGAATGTCATCAACATACAAAATCATCATAACAAACTTACTCTCACTGATTTTAATGTAGATGCATTCATCTGCAATGTGTTCTACAAAGCCATATGAAGAAATTACTTCATGAAACTTAAGGTACCACTGTCGCGATGCCTGTTTCAACCCATAGATGGACTTCTTAAGTTTGCAAACTAAATGTTCTGAGCCAGTAACTACAAAACCTTCGGGCTGCAACATGTACACACTCTCATTCAGATCCCTATTGAGAAATGTAGTCTTTACATCCATCTGATGTAACTCTAAATCCATATGAGATACAAGAGTCATTATGATCCTGAATGAGTCGTTCTTGGATACTGGTTAGAAAGTCTCCTTAAAGTCAATGCCCTCACATTGGTTAAAACCTTTGGCAACAAGTCTGGCTTTATATTGTTCGACATTATCTTTGGAGTCCCATTTGGTTTTAAATATCCATTTACAACCAATCAGCCTTATTCTAGAAAGTAACTCTACAAGATCTCATACTTTATTGTCCTGCATGGATTTCAACTCATCTTTCATGGCATCAAACCAACAATAAGGGTCAACATTTTGTTTGACCTATGTAAAGGATTCAGGATCCTTTTCCACCTCTATGTCAAAGTCGTGTTCCTGTAACTATACGATGTAATCACCTCGATTTACAGGCCTTCTCTCTCTTTCAGATCTTCTTAATGGTTCAGCTTGTTGGGTCTGATCTTGATTTTCCTCATCAGTGGCTTGTATATGAGGTTCTACGTGGTGCTCTGTAGTGACTGCAGAATCGACTGCATCATTAATGTCCACATGATCTGGATTGACTATGACAGGAGTCACAGTCCTTTGTTCCTCAAATAAAAAATTTCTTATGTTCGTGCTCCCACTATTTTCAGTGTCCTCAATGAATCTGGCATTCCTAATCTCAACAATCCAGATGGAGTGGGAAGGACAGTAGAATCGATAACCTTTTGATCTTTCTGGGTATCCAATGAAGAAACAACTTACGGTTCTAAGATCAAGCTTCTTTTCATGCGGGTTATAAATTTTAGCCTCAGCAGAACAACCCCAAACATGTAAATATCGGAGACTTGGTTTTTTCCTATTCCAGAACTTAAAAGGAGTTTTACTTACCGCTTTGTAGGGAACCCTGTTTAGTATATGAACTACAATTTTGATTGCATCACCCCACAGAGATTCTGGCAATGTCAAATTGTTGACCATACTTCTCACCATATCCATAAGAGTGCGATTACGTCTCTCAGCAACTCCATTCTGCTCTGGAGTTCCAGGCATAGTGTACTGAGCAACAATATTACAATCCTACAAGTATTTAGCAAATGGCCCTGAATTCCGTCCTGATTCGTCATATCTGCTATTCACCACCACGGTCAGATCTGACAACTTTAATTCTCTTATCGAGTTGATTTTCAACCTCAGCCTTATAGATTTTAAAAGCATCCAGGGCATCTGATTTCTCACTGATAAGGTATAAGTATCCAAAGCGAGAGTAGTCATCTAGAAAGGTAATGAAATATTTGTGGCCACTCCAAGAGGCTGTAAGGAATGGTCTACAGATATCTGTATGTATAACCTCTAATAGATCTACACTCCTGGTTGCACCTTTCTTTCTCGTTCTAGTATGTTTCCCTTTTATGCAATCAATGCATACTTTATAATCAGAGAAGTCTAGAGAATGTAAAATTCCTTCTCGCACAAGCCTGTCTAATCTCTTACGAGATATATGGCATATCCGCCTGTGCCACAATATGGAGGAATTCTCATAGTCTAGTCTTCGCTTGGATCTCACTACATTTCCATGCAAGGAATTAATGTTATAGACGTAAGAGGCAATCAAGTCTAACTGGTATAAGTTGTTTACTAAAGAACCAGTTCCAACTTTAATCGAATTAAAGTAAATATTAAAACTTTTATTTCCAAAGTGGAACGAATATCCCAACTTATCCAAATAGGAAATTGAAACTAAATTGCGCCTTATAGACGGCACACTGAATGTATTTACTAAATTCAAAAAATGACCAGACTTCAACTTAAGCCTATAGACTTCTATTGCCTCCACGTCAACTTTGACACCATTGCCTACATATACTGAGCGCTCCGCATCAGTTGGTGGCCTGGCCTGTAGTAATTCCTGCATAGAAGTACATATGTGAATAGTAGTTCCTGAATCTATCCCCCAGGAATCTGCTAACACATCGGTCAAATTAGATTCAAAACAGACAAGAACAGAATAATTGCCTTTCTTTATGAGCCAATCCTTAAAACCTTCGCAGTCTTTCTATAGATGACCCGTCTTTTTACAAAAGAAGCACGGTTTACTTTTAACCAATTTACTTTTAGATCCGTTTTCAGATTGATTCTCATGGTTTCCAGATGGAGGACCAGAGAATCCTTTATTAGAACCTTGTTTCCTTTTCCTTTTACCTTTATTCCCATGCCCATGCCCTTGTCCTGAAGTCACCATATTAACATTTTAAACTTTTACCATCTTCCTGATCCTCTTCTTCTTAGACGCACTTAGTGATGAGTTTATCCAATGTCCACATGTCCTTCAGAGTGTCATAGTTTACCAGGAACGTGCCGAATTAGGGAGGTAGGTTGTTTATGATCAAATGAACAGTTGATCATCAATGAATACAAGCCCTAGAGTACGGATCTTAGAAACAACTTTGATCTGCTCTACAATGTATTCACGGATGTTGTCTTTTCCATCGTAGGACAAGCGAGTTAATTTATTCAGAAGAATGCCCATTTCAGATTTATCAGATTTCTTGAATCGTTTTCCCATTTCAGTCAGGAAAACTTTAGCCTTGTCTGTTTCAGGCATGACACCCTTCATCGATTCAGAAATTGAATACTTAATGACTTTCAGGCATGTATCATTTGATCTAAACCATGCAACCCATCAATTATATTCAGCTTCAGTGGCATTATCAGATGGCTTTGGCGGTTCTGGTGTTATCAGGGCAAGATCTAATTGAAGACAGCCCAGTACAACTTCAATGGCATTCTTCCATTGAGCGTAATTAGATCCATTAAGGGCAGGGACTTGATTCTGATTGGTTGGAATTGAGACTGAAATAAAGGAGATACATATATACTCACATTAGTTCATAGTTTCACAAATCAATTTCGTGAATATAAATAAATTATCAGGTAAAGTTAATCAATTCAGTTGTTAAGGGAGGCATCAACTGAATCATCCAAGATGAAAATGGGCCCAACCATCACATCCTGGTGAGAATCTGTTACATCATCATCATTCCTCCTATGGGAGGTAATAACAACATGTTAGTGATCCTCCTGAACATGAAGCTAAGTGATGTAAGTCATGTAAATCTGAGACACTCAACACCTATGGGTAAGATGAGTCTTTCAGCTTTACATTACCAGCACCATTTACTTCACCCGTTCACTTGACTGCGAAACGGTAATCGTCTGTGTTTTCGTTACTGTACGCATGAAAACGTGAACAAAACTGTATGCAAACTTTCTTATCCCAATGTTACAAGTCTGTACTTGTAAAGTTTTCATTGATTGAGGTCACTATGGTGGCTAACACAACCAAATCCAAAACTACAAATATAGACTTTAGGATTGCTATTATAATCCTGCCTCTCTATGGATTATATCTTAATTAGTCCGATGCGGCTCATAAGATGGTTGGTATTAATCATTAGAAAATATATGAACTTTAAAGTAATACATGCGGATAAGTTTCATACCATATATTCCAATGGTCAATATCAACTCTTAAGGATGGGTGATGGGCCTATAATAGGGCCGAATCAGCACTCTATTTTGTTAGATCATTGAAAATAAGTAAAGAAAATCTAGTTCATTATATTTTCATGATAGATAAGAAAACATCAACCTTTAACAACTGGATGTGTAGATTCATATATGGGTGTCTACATGAAGGATGGATCGGCCCATATACTGAATGTTAATCAAATATAGGTTTATCATCTACATTATCTATCCAGAGAATGTGTCATATTGATTGCTCATAGTGAATTGTTCACACTAGATGTTGGCTAACAAATGACCCAACCAGAATGGTCCAAAATTGGACTCTATCCAAACACTCATTCTATATGAATGAGGCCTTCCACATAGAAAACCTTATATGTGGGTAATGGGCCGCTACCCAGACACGGCCCATGATAGACTAAGGTACTAATCAAATGGGCCATATCTGCAATGGCCATCTTGCAGCGTCAAGTCCACCAGATAAAACAGCGTGAGCCCACTCACGGGTCCATATGGTGGACCCGAATGCATGTAATCGGGTCTGTAGGACCGATTACCTATAAGGTCGGCTACGACCGAGCAGCATCAACGACCGATTGAGGGTATCAGCGATAGAGAAAAAAATTTCCTCTTCCATCATCCATGATGCAAATTCGAGAAAGATCAGGTCGTATTTTCGACCCACTGAGAGCAGTTGTAGAAGGGAGAGGAAGATTTCTTGTAACGCCCTGAAATTCGGGGGTCGAGCATAACTCAGCTCCCGAGTTCCAAAACATCACTTATGCAACATAATTAATGAATGATGTATGTTGACTGTATTAGCACATAAACATGGGATAGGTTAAGCCAAAACGCAGATATGATTCAGGGGTAAGTGAATAAAGCAAGCGGAAGACTTATAGTAAAATATGTGTACAAGTGTAAGTCCCTGAATTACATATACAACCAGATCGTGTAAAAGTGTTATTTATCAAAATTATAAGTACAAGTTACATTATTTCAGTTCCCAAAATAGTCATCCCATAGATCCCGCGCAACAGACCGAGGCTCGCTAGAACCCGTCTGAAAACTGCATATAGGAGAAGGCAGCCTCGTCGTCATCCAGCCCGCTCTGCCTCGACGTCGCATCCACATCTTGCAACATCGGGGCCTAAGACAGAGTCCGGTGGGTGTGTAACACCGCCCGAAACGTGGGAGTGAGTGATCAACTCGGTGGAACAATAAGGCATGGTTAACATGCTATCGATTCAATCAAACAAGAATGATAAAGCAGACAATTAAATAAATCCTAAGTACTCTTGTTAATGCGGTATGAATGCAATATGATGCGTGCCCTCACACGTACACCCTCGCGTCTTCATCTTACGTTACGCATGACATCGCCTCAAAGTGCGCCACATCTACAAAGCACATGCAAATGCGGTGCATGGATATGATTACCAAGTTGTTATTAGTCCAATTCATACAGGCCAGATTGGGAAGCTAAGATACCTTCCTCATATCACCATCCAAACAGTGATCCATACTAGGGTCGTCAATCCTAGACATTGCATATGATCATATAGTTGAGGTCGTAGCAAAGGGCTCGTCACCAATCAATGCACGCCTTTCATGCCCTTACTACCACAGATCGGCTCGTCACCTCCTTGCGGTATCCAGGTATGCTCGAGGTCACTACAAAGGGCTCGTCACCAATCAATGTAGGCCGACAGGACGAATATAGTGTCCCATACCACCATAATCGGCTCACGAGTTTAGTTGCTCACTGGTCACTACGGGAGGCTCGTCACCCCACGTAGGCCGACGGCTCGACCACGGTGTCCCATACCACCATGTCCGGCTCATGAGTCTTAGCGGATCGGTACCATGGTTATTAGGATTTCACTGGTAAGTTCGGTACCCTAGATTCAAGCAGTAGCGTCCATACATGGTTAACATACACTGGACAATCGGGTTAGTTGATGAACTCGACTAGCACGAGCGCACGTTGAATTGAACGACATAGAGTGCGCAAACACTCCGCGTGGCCAAACCACTGCCGCCAACTCTAATACGACTCGGGTTCGTCTAATGGGTCTCACGTGGCGAAAGCAATCTCAACCACGACCATAGGGTCAATTACCGATTTCCTGGACTAAGGCATAGTCCCAAATATCCTACACTACTACAGATATTCATATGGAATGTAAAACAGTAATGGAACAACCACTCAAATCATGGTGCATACACATCTGAAGAATATCAACTTAACATAAATGTAAGCATAGGAATGCTTGAATTTAAATAACTTGGAATGTAAATGCATAAGGGAAATCATGCGCATCCATAGAAGTATTGAGAATCACTTCTCAACGCCTGCATTTAGTGTAATCAGTTACACGTAGATCATTCATGCATTTCTACAAACACTTAGCATTCATGGAACAACATACATGACGCATGTTGAAATACGTGCACTTAGACAATTCCTTTTCCCAAGGAGTTGTCATACATGCATCTAGCATACATACATGACCAAAAATCATGGCAAACATAAGTGCGTATTTTATACGTATACGGTACTTTATAAATACACTTAGAATACACAAATCTCAATATAGCACATGCATATCAGGAAAGCAATGTAAACATAACATTTGACATGTGAAATCTCATCCATAACAAGAATAAATCACTAACTCGGGATTGAAAGCCTTGAAAACCATAACCTATACACTTAAAGTCCGCACCTTAAGCAAAGAACGCACCCCCGAACCGACTGAGACCAGTTGTCTTCGTCAACGGCGCAAGAAGACCCTAAACTAAGGATAGAAATGAGATACAACACCACCAAGTCTAATCTAAGCTCTAACACAAATTAGGGTTAGTTTAACTTACCCCAAAGAACTCAGAATCATCAGAGGAACGATTCAAAGTGAAGGTTCAAAGGTGAAGAAGAACAAGGAAGAATCAAGGTGATTCACCAACCAATCTCTCTCACTTCCTCTCTCTTTTCCACTCTCTTTCCAAGCTAGGGTTAGAGAAAATTCGTATGGAAATGAGAGCTAGGGTTTAAGGACTATATATAGGCCTTAAAATGATGGAAATAACCCTAGGGTCAAGGTATACTTAGGTTATAACCAAAGTACGCCTTTCTCGATCCAACGAAGCACTTCGGTGGGCCTATAACCACGAAAGGTCGGACTTAAGCTCACCTGACCATGGATCTAGGTCGCTGAGTTTTCGCTCCAATCGGATCTTAGATCAACCGTGGCGGACCACACTCAATTCAACGGTCCCGGAAACTCGATCAAGTCCACAAGCACTAGGATATGCCTGGCCAACCATCCTATTCGAGGGTGAAATTGGGTCGAATCCAACGGTCGAATGCTTAAAATCGTCGCGCAAGCGCACGACTCAATTTCATAAAAAGCTTATTAAATTCCAACCGTTCTCACACTCTTCACTCCGAACTCAACCAAATCGACCAAGAACAACAGAACGACTAGATTATTGAGGTGAAGACCAAGCCCAACTCAGTGACCGCAACAACCTAAGATCATCGCCATCGGACTTTCGACTCGCGGTTTAGGTCCGATCCAGATCTTCCAAAAATTCCCAGAACAACTGGATTTAGCGATGGATCCCAGATTTCCGAGTAACGTAGCGCTCACTAATCTACACGTTTAGAGCCATGCAGATACAATTTAAAGTGATTGATGCGAATTTCACAAGCAATCAAGTAGAGCGCTAATTACCCCAAAACAACTACTTAAGGAAAGATTAGCACAAAATTCCAAGGTCGTTACAATCTACCCCCTTAAAGAAAATTTCGTCCTCGAAATTCATACCTTCATATAATCCTCGAGGATCGGAGGGTAGGTCTTCCCGACCTCAGCTGATTCCCAAGTAGCCTCTTCCACACCATGATGCGACCATAACACCTTCACGAGAGGGATAACCTTGCTACGCAATACATGCTCCTTTCTATCGAGAATACGTGTCGGTTGCAGACATAAGTGGCATCCTCACTTAACTGCACCTGCTCCCAACGATAATATGCGAAGGATCAGAACGTACTTCTTCAGAGGATAGAAACGTGAAATACGTTATGCACGCCCGCAAGAGGTGTGGGCAAAGCAAGGCGGTATGCTACCGCTCCCACTCGATCCGAACTTGAAATGGACCAATAAATCTCGGCGTCGCTTTCCCTTCTTACCGAACCGCAAAACTCCCTTCATAGGAGAGACCTTCGAAAAACATGATCTCCCACTACGAACTCAAGCGGTCGACGCCTCGTATCAACATAACTCTTCTCCTGCTCTGCGCTGCTAGAAGTCGACGTCGAATGATGTCAACCTTCTCTCAAGTCACCTGCACAACTCTCGGCCAAGCAAACTACGCTCACCAATCTGCCCAACAATGTGGTGCTCGCACGGCGACCATACAACGCCTCGAAGGGAGCCATGCCGATACTCGCGAAACTATTATAATACGCGAACTCGCATACGAAGACAATCATCCCAACTGTCTTTGAAATCCAAAACACAAGCTCGCAACATATCCTCCAGACTTGATTCACGCGCTCCGTCTCCCCATCTGCTTGCGGATGAAACGCGGTGCTGAACTTCAGTTTCACACCCATTGCTCTGGATACGAGTCCATAAGATAGATGTAAAACGCGTGTCTCTATCGGACACAATCTCCAGGGGAACTCCATGCAGACGCACTATCTCCTTGATATACAACCTAGCCAACTCGTCTGCAGAGTAAGTGACTCTGATCGGTAAGAAATGCGCCGACTTCGTTAATCGATCGACGATCACCCAAATAGAGTCAAATCCCTTTCTCGTCCTCGGCAACCCAGAAATAAAATCCATAGAGATGAAATCCCACTTCCATTCGGCTATGGGCATGGGCTGCAGCAACCCAGGAGGTCAGCGATGCTCTGCCTTGACCTGCTGGCACGTGAGACAACAAGAAACAAATTCAGCAATCTGGACCTTCATATTGTCCCACCAATAAGACCTCTTCATATCCTGATACATCTTCGTGCTACCTGGATGCATCGCAAGCTTAGAACTATGGGCTAACTCGAGAACCTCACGTCTCAAGTCAGGGATGTCGAGAACACATAACCGGCCACGAAAACGTAGGCCCCCATCGGAACTAATACTCCGGTCGGAGTTCTCATCTGTACCAACCCGCCGCCTCATCTTCACCAAAAGCTCATCATCTCCCTGAGCTGCAACGATCCTCTCGCCGATAAGGGGCGCTATACACGAATGTGTGCGATAACCTCATACGGCTCAACCACCGTAAGCTTTTGCTCAAAATCGCGCACGAACTCCAACATCTCCCACTCTGCTAGCGGAGCCGCAAACTCCAAAGCCTTCTTGCGACTCAACGCATCCGCCACAAGGTTCGCCTTACCAGGATGGTAAGAAACATCGAACTTGAAGTCCTTCAATGTTTCCATCCATCTGCGCTGCCTCATATTCAAATCACGCTGCGTGAAGATATACTTAAGGCTCTTGTGGTCGCAAAAGAGCTCGAACTCCTCACCATAGAGGTAATGTCTCCAAAGCTTTAATGCGAAGATGACAACTGCCAATTCCATGTCGTGCGTAGGGTAATTCTCTTCGTGTTTCCTTAATCGACGCGAAGCATAAGCAATCACCCCGTCCTTCCGCATAAGGACACAACCTGGCCAACGCGAGAGGCGTCGATATATAATATACTTAACCCCTTGCTCGCAATACTAGCACAGGGGACGTCAACTTGTCCTTCACTTCCTGAAAATAACTCCGCCCGCTCACTCCAAGCAAACTTCAAATCCTTCCGTGTCACTGCGACAACGGTCCGGCAATCTTCGAGAAGTCCCTGAATAAAGCGTCGATAATATCCTGCAAGGCCAAGAAAACTCATCACCTCAGTAATCGAACCAGGCGTCCTGCACTGCACCTACCTTGGCAAGGTCGACGGCTATACCTTCCTTGGACACCACATGTCCCAGAACTTGACTTCCTCTTTCCGTAAATCACACTTCTTGAACTATGCGAAAAGTCCGATGCTCCCTAAGAGTACCCAAAACCGCTCTTAAGTGCTCCTCGTGCTCTGCCCGCCACCGAATAAATCAAGATGTCATCAATAAATACAATGACGAATCGAAACAGAAACGGCCAACACCCTGTTCATCGATCCATGAACACGGCCGGCGCGTTAAGACAACGACATCACAAGGAACTCATAATGACCGGCCGGTCCTGAAGCGGTCTTCGCACGTCTCCATCCTTCGACGCGCAATCGATGATACCCGATCGCAGATCAACCTTCGAGAAGTACCATGCCCCCTTCAACCGATCAAACAGATCATCAATCCCGGGCAAGGGGTACTTATTCTTCACGATTACCAGATCAACCTGCGATAATCAATATACAATCGCAAGGAACCATCCTTCTTCTTCACAAACAAAACAGGCGCTCCCCAAGGAGACACACTGGGCCGAATAAAACCCAATTCTAGCAAACCATCTATCCGCTTCCTCAACTCCTCCATTTCACTCGGAGGCATCCGATAGGTGGGTAAAGAAATGGGCGCCGCACTAGGCATAAGATCGATAGCAAAATCAATCTCACGCTGAGGAGGTAATCCAGGAATCGACTCAAACACATCTTCAAACTCCTGAACTACCGGCGTACTAACCAACGCCGACTCGGCCGAACTCTCCAACAGAGAAGAATAAAAATCAATACGAATAGGGTAACTGACCTGAACCGGGAAAGTAACAATCTCGCCCTCCGGTCCATGGATCGTCACTGCTCTAGCTTCACACTCAATCTCAGCCCGCATCCTCGTGAGCCAATCCATACCCATAATAACATCGTAGTGATAAAGCGGTGCGACTAGCAAATCAACACGGATCGATCCACTTCCCAGATCGACCAAACAATCCATACAACGCTTGCCCAAGGCAGAGGACATCCCCGTAGCGGTAGTAAGCGTCACTCCCTGCATAGGATCAGATCTCAAACCCAAACGCCTAATTGCCGCATAAGAAATAAGAGAAGTAGTGGACCCTGTATCCACTAACAGAAACGGGAATACCTTCAATATGCGTTGTCACCTCAAAGGACCTCGGCACCAAGTCGACATAGGCGCTCACAAAGCGCATGAATACGAGCTCGTGCCGACGATTCGGAGGAACCATGGGCGCCGAGGTGGCTCGAAACCAGAACCGCAGTCCAAGGATGGATGAGCGGCGCCGATCGAAGAGGAGGAGGAGAAATAACCGAGGCATCGGACGGCTAACCCTCTCGCGGTGGAGTAAAACCACCTGCTCGCATACGAAAAGCAGAAACGGTCCAAGTGCCCAACCTTCCCACAATAAGAACATCTCAGATCCGCTCTCATCTGCTGAGCGGGCGCGAACGCCTAGGAGGAGAATCAACACGCGGCCTCTTGCAAAGGAAAGGGCACCATGGAAATCCGGTCTCGGCCTAGGAGGCATCGGTGCTCGCATGCGGGACGCCTATCTCCGTCCTGCTCTACTCGCAAGGATATGCTCACTAGCTCGCATATGAAGAAATGCTAGCACAACAAATCTTCGATCGGATCTCATGTCGCAGCCCCTCGAAAAACGCCGCATCCTCATCGGCCGATCACCCAGATCAAAGGAACATACCGCCCAACTCGTAAACCGGTTCTCATACTCAGAACCGACAACCCTCCCTGGCGGAGGTGAAGGAACTCACTCTCCTTCTCATGTCGGTACGTCACCGGAAATACTTCTCGTGGAAGCGCGCCTCAAACGCCCGCCACGACCACACGAAGTCCTCCTCGACAGCGCACACTGTCCCACCACAAACCGGCCTCCTTCTCAAACATGAAGGTGGCAAGCTCAACTGCTCGACCTCAGAGAGTGCAACGGCCTCGGCATCTTAGAGATGCGGTCAATCCAATACTCGGCCTCCTGGGTCCATGAGAACCCGCAAAAGTAGGAGGTCGCAAGCGCTGAATCGCTCAGAAGTGTCGCTGGCACTAACACTGGCACTGGCACTCCCGGATGGAGGCATAGGTGAAACAGTTGGAGTCGCCCCTACTCTGAGCAAAGATGCCAACCATGGAGGAGAGGAACTCCTGCTGCCCCTGTTGCTACTGGATCAACAACATCATCTGCTCAAACCTATCAACAGTGGAGCATAAGAAGGTGCATGGCTCGGCTCAGAACCGAGGGTGTGACTGGAGGAGCCATAGGTGTCGACCCAACACCAGACTTCAGAGTCCGAGACACCTTCTTAAACTTAGAACCCCAGCAAGCGACTCAATCAGAGAAAGACGGGCCGAAGTCTTCGAACCCTTAGGAGGCATCCCTACATTAAATCAAAGGATGCAACCTGTCAGATTCTAAGTCACATAATCCATCCACACAACAACAACACAGCACAACTCCAAAAATAAACAACATGCATTCCATTAACCAAAATCGTCGCAATACAAGTAGTGCAGCAATACATGAATCACGACTAGGAAAGCATGAAAACAACAACATCTAACACTTCAAACAACCACAACTACTACAACCACTAACAGCTACAACACTACAACAACACCAACTACAAGCCAACAACGGCTACACACAGAAAGAAACACCAAACAAAGCAAAGACGGCCACGACGATGCTACTCTTCGGAGTCAGGAGACGGAGGCGGAGCACTCTTATCCTGCAAGCAACACAGGATAGACTTCAAAGTCTGGGACATCTTCTTGAACTTGTGCTTAACCAAGCCTCGAAGATCAACCATCTCCTGGCGTAAAGCAGCTTGCCCTTCTTCAAGCCGTGTAAGACGGGCATCTCTGGCAACCTGCTCTGCGCCCTGCTCTGGCACCACAGGAGGAGAGCGATCACTCGAATCCTGTGCCTCAATCTCTTCCTCATCTTGCTCTGCTTCTTCCTCAGACTCCGCACCACCTTCAGCATAACTCTCATCATCACCACTCTCAGACCCGGCCTCACCCTCAGAGGCAAGCCGACCAGAACCAACCTCCATCAGCTTAAGGGTCCTCAAGTTGATATAACGAACAGGAACCGGCTTCTCAGCTCCAAGCCTATAGCCAAACTCATGTGCGATCTTGTAAATGAGGCGGCCAAAGGGAAGAGACTCGGTCCGTCTACTCGAACGAGCGATGAGAATAATCTGACGCAGGACGTACGTCGGCACACACAACTTCGCATCCTGCCCCACCTGATATAGAAAATCTACCATCAGGCGCATACACTCGCTGCGGTTGCTCCACCTTGGATATACATTGAACGTAAAGATGTGGTGAAGCAAACGGAAGTCGTCCGTCATGAAAGAAGCCAAGAGACTCCTATTCAGCTGCCATTCGACCAGACGACCACAAGGATCGGGTGCGACGATCCCTCTCGCGCACACTGTCCACATTCTTCTCGCTGGCATGCACTTCCCCAAGTGGCACCTTCAAGAGTCGGGATATCAAAGCAACATTGACAATTCCAACTCGACCGCTACCACAGGAAATCTTGAACTGCAGAGCGAAGGCTCCCGAATGTTGGCATAGAAGGCCCGAACAGTGCTAGCATTCGCGCGATACTCGCCTTCGAACAAGGGACCCCAACCGGCCCCTTCTAGGCGCTCCAACAAAAGGAACTCTCCAAAGAGCCGCGGATCAACATGAGCCTCAAAAAGGACTCTACACCCCTCATAGACTCCATGCGACAATTCCGCCAACAAGGTCCTACTGACAGGAGCTCGAGGATCGAGGTCCCGCTTCGTCTGGAACTCGCGCGTGGCGGACGTGCTAGCGGCGGCACCTCTCGGCCTCCGTGCACGGGTTGGGCGGCTCGGCCCGGCTTCATCCACGGGCGCTCTCTTCTTCCCCATCAAGGAAAGAAGGGAAGAAATGGAAAAGATGGCCGCACAATCTCAAAGAGGGCCATGAGAAATGAGAGAAAAGAGAAATAGGAAGATGGTGAAGCTTCCACACAACTATGAGCCAAAAAGGGAATGAAAGGGCTCAAATGAGAGGGAAAGATGGAGAAATCAGCAATGGAATAGAAGATTTGAGAATGGGGTGATGGGTTTGCACGAAAATGGAAGGAAGATGAAGATTTGGGAGAGATTTGAGAGAGTTTGGAGAGGTTTTGGAAGAAAAGGAAAGCTTGGAGGTGGGTGTTGTGAAGGAAATAGATGGAAGGAAGGGTTTTAAAATGAAAACCGTGGAGGGGTGGGCCACATTGAGCCTAGGAATGATCGGCCCGCATCGGCCTGGCCCGCCGGCGATCCCTCGCCGAACCGGCGATGGTATCGCCGGTCTCTGGACATATCGGCGATGCCTCGCCGATTTGGCGAGGTCCTCCTGGTCCTCCTTGGTCCAAATGATGTGGTTCCCCCGGGTCCCACAGAAAATGCCCCGATTGGCCCCTTGTGTAGTTTGAAGCCTATCGGGTCATTCTGACAAAAATCAAACAGCGATTTCTGGAAGGTTTAAAAATCAATAATGGGAAGATAGCCCATCTACACTCATTAATAGAGGGTCTAGGAAAGGTGTCGGGTCGCTGTGTGTGATCAGGTAAGAGTACAGACTCGATCTCGGCAACGGTTTTCAAGAAACTTTCGCCGATAGAAACTACGGAGCACAAACACAAAGCGATGATAGACCCGCACCCAATTACACTATAGTGGCGACAACGTGCGGTGTGTGACCGTAACCTAGGTCCGGTTTAATCCAGATCATGCTCTGATACCAACTTGTAACGCCCTGAAATTCGGGGTCGAGCATAACTCAGCTCCCGAGTTCCAAAACATCACTTATGCAACATAATTAATGAATGATGTATGTTGATTGTATTAGCACATAAACATGGGATAGATTAAGCCAAAACGCAGATATGATTCAGGGTAAGTGAATAAAGCAAGCGGAAGACTTATAGTAAAATATGTGTAAAAGTGTAAGTCCCAGAAATACATATACAACCAGAACGTGAAAAAGTGTTATTTATCAAAATTATAAGTAAAAGTTACAAAATATAAGTTCCCAAAATATAATCCCATAGATCCCGCGCAATAGATCGAGGCTCGCTAGAACCCGTCTCAAAACCGCATATAGGAGAAGGCGGCCTCGTCGTCATCGCTCCCGCTCTGCCTCGACGTCGCATCCACATCTGCAACATCTGCAACTAAGACAGTCCGGTGGGTGTGTAACACCGCCGTAAACGTGGGAGTGAGTGATCAACTCTGGAACAATAAGGCAATCGGTTAACATGTTATCGCTCAATCAAACAAGAATGATAAAGCGAGACAATTAAATAAATCCTAAGTACTCTTGTTAATGCAAGTATGAATGCAATATGATGCGTGCCCTCACACGTACACCCTCGCGTCTTCATCTTACGTTACGCATGACATCGCCTCAAAGTGCGCCACATCTACAAAGCACATGCAAATGCGATGCATGGATATGATTACCAAGTTGTTATTAGTCCAATTCATACAGCAGATTGGGAAGCTAAGATACCTTCCTCATATCACCATCCAAACAGTGATCCATACTAGGGTCGTCAATCCTAGACATCTCATACGATCATATAGTTGAGGTCGTAGCAAAGGGCTCGCCACCAATCAATGCACGCCTTTCATGCCCTTACTACCACAGATCGGCTCGTCACCTCCTTGCGGTATCCGGTATGCTCGAGGTCACTACAAAGGGCTCGTCACCAATCAATGTAGGCCGACAAAGACGAATATAGTGTCCCATACCACCATAATCGGCTCACGAGTTTAGTTGCTCACCTGGTCACTACGGGAGGCTCGTCACCCCGCAGTAGGCCGACAGCTCGACCACGGTGTCCCATACCACCATGTCCGGCTCATGAGTCTTAGCGGATCGGTACCATGGTTATTAGGATTTCACTGGTAAGTTCGGTACCCTAGATTCAAGCAGTAGCGTCCATACATGGTTAACATACATCGGACAATCGGGTTAGTTGACGAACTCGACTAGCACGAGCGCACGTTGAATTGAACGACATAGAGTGCGCAAACACTCCGCGTGGCCAAACCACCGCCGCCAACTCTAATACGACTCGGGTTCGTCTAATGCGTCTCACGTGGCGAAAGCAATCTCAACCACGACCATAGGGTCAATTACCGATTTCTGGACTAAGGCATAGTCCCAAACATCCTACACTACGACATATATTCATATGGAATGTAAAA
This sequence comes from Magnolia sinica, assembly GCF_029962835.1. Lineage (NCBI taxonomy): Eukaryota > Viridiplantae > Streptophyta > Magnoliopsida > Magnoliales > Magnoliaceae > Magnolia > Magnolia sinica. The sequence continues at coordinate 38,510,548 of NC_080577.1, forward strand.
CAGTAATGGAAAAACCACTCAAATCATGGTGCATACACATCCGAAGAATATCAACTTAACATAAATGTAAGCATAGGAATGCTTGAATTTAAATAACTTGGAATGTAAATGCATAAGGAAATCATGCGCATCCATAGGAGTATTGAGAATCACTTCTCAACGCCTGCATTTAGTGTAATCAGTTACACGTAGATCATTCATGCATTTCTACAAACACTTAGCATTCATGGAACAACATACATGACGCATGTTGAAATACGTGCACTTAGACAATTCCTTTTCCCAAGGAGTTGTCATACATGCATCTAGCATACATACATGACCAAAAATCATGGCAAACATAAGTGCGTATTTTATATGTATACGGTACTTTATAAATACATTTAGAATACACAAATCTCAATATAGCACATGCATATCAGGAAAGCAATGTAAACATAACATTTGACATGTGAAATCTCATCCATAACAAGAATAAATCACTAACTGGGATTGAAAGCCTTGAAAACCATAACCTATACACTTAAATTCCGCACCTTAAGCAAGAAAAGAACACCGAATTGATTTAGACGAGTTGTCTTCGACAACGGCGCAAGAATACCCTAAAATAAGGATAGAAATGAGATACAACAACACCAAGTCTAATCTAAGCTCTAACACAGTTAGGGTTAGGTTAACTTACCCCAAAAAGAACTCAGAATCGTCAGAGGAATGATTCAAAGTGAAGGTTCAAAGGTGAAGAAGAACAAGGAAGAATCAAGGTGATTCACCAACCAATCTCTCTCACTTCCTCTCTCTTTTCCACTCTCTTTCCAAGCTAGGGTTAGAGAAAATTCGTATGGAAATGAGAGCTAGGGTTTAAGGACTATATATAGGCCTTAAAATGATGGAAATAACCCTATGGTCAAGGTATACTTAGGTTATAACCAAAGTACGCCTTTCTCGATCCAACGAAGCACTTCGGTGGGCCTATAACCACGAAAGGTCGGACTTAAGCTCACCGACCATGGATCTAGGTCAGGTTGAGTTTTCATCGACCGGATCTTCAGATCACCGTGGTGGACCACACTCAATTCAACGGTCACGAAACTCGATCAGTCCACAAGCACTAGGATATGCCGGGGCCAACCTCCTGATTCGAGGGTGAAATTGGGTCAGAATCCAACGGTCAGAATGCTTAAAATCGTCGCGCAAGCGACACGACTCAGATTTCATAAAAAGCTTATTAAATTCCAACCGTTCTCACACTCTTCACTCCGAACTCAACCAAATCGACCCAGAACATCAGATCGACTTGATTTTTGAGGTGAAGACCAAGCCCAACTCAGTGACCGCAACAGCCTAAGATCATCGCCATCGGACTTTCGACGCGCGGTCTAGGTCCGATCCAGATCTTCCAAAAATTCCCCAGAACAACTGGATTTAGCGATGGATCCCAGATTTCAGAGTAACGTAGCGCTCACTAATCTACACGTTTAGAGCCATGCAGATACAATTTAAAGTGATTGATGCGAATTTCACAAGCAATCAAGTAGAGCGCTAATTACCGCAAAAACAACTACTTAAGGAAAGATTAGCACAAAAATTCCAAGGTCGTTACATTTCTCCTTCTCCGCAGATGGATTCGCAGCCAGTCGAACGCCCAGTCGCCTTCATCGACCACGATGATGATGATGAAGATGCTTTCTCCTTGAAGGTGGGCTACATGCCCGACGGTAGTGCTGAAATCCATGACTGCCTCTATGGAAGGCATAGGTGGATATCGGAATTTCCTTTTTTTTCCAATCGAAAATTTGGGTATTGAAACCGTAATTGTATGGATTTGGGGCTTTGAGATCCGAATGCCCAATGTTCGAATCCGATATCTAAAATCCCTAATTGAAACTAAATTTAGGGTTGTGGGTTTGAAAAAACCCTAATTTGGATTTGGGGATTCAAAAAATCCCTAATCTAAATTTGGGATTCGAAAATCCCTAATCGCTATATTTGAGATTAAAATCCCCAATTTTTTCAATTTGGGGATTCAAATCTGAAGGCCCTAATTTCACAATTTTGGGGATTCCGAATTGAAAATCCCCAATAGACTTATGGATTTGGGGATTCGAAATCCCCAATTCGAATTGTAGTCTTTAGGGTTTTCAAAATTCAAATCCCTGATCTGAATATTTCTGGGTTCAGGGATTCGGAAATCCCTGATCACAATAGTTTTAGGAATTCGAAAGTCCTTTATATGATCAGATATAGTTGGATGTGATCATCCATACCTATGCACAGATGTCTCTGATACCAACTGTGGGACTTAATCTATATGTGGAATAGGCCCACGGATCTGTCTGTGCATGGGATATGGTGATCAGGGGTCGGATAGCTTACCTAGCTGAGACGCCGCCATAGAAGCCGGATAAGAATACCAAAATACTTGTAGAGCTTAGGATCTTCCTCTCCTTCACACCCTTTCTGCAATTCACAAAATGGGACTCAAATTTCTGCTATAGTGTAAGAGCGGGGACCCAGCTCTCTTTTATAGAATCTGTGGAGAGAGAGTTTGAAACCCATTACAACTCTCTCTTCCACGCTCCACATTGTAGCATCCTAGTGCAACTTAAATTGTTGTCTGCGTAAGACAGCTAAAGCATTCCAGCCCTAGTATGCAGAGCTGCGCAGATAAACTGCGCAGCACATCACATGAAGTGGGGCCCACTGGTCTACTCAATCATCCAGTCCAATTGTATGACAATCCAAACCGTTGATCAGTGAGGCCCACTAAATAGAGTTCTTACAAGAAGATGAACAATACCTTTCGACAATCGTCCAATCATTTTAAACATCTTGTGAGTGGCTAAATAAATAATTTTTCTTAGATCTCATTCATATAAGATCGGAACTGACCTATCTGCCTACCTTGATGCTTGGGATTAAAGTTGCTTAGTTGGAATTGAGCCGCACGTTCAGTTCTAACACGCCCGCACGCATCACCTATTGTGAGAGTTGTATGTCACGCTAACATCATACTTTGAAAGTTAACTTTCTGGGTGAACCATGAGTTATGGTCCCATCGACTGGATTTCAAACCTTCTCATCTCATCCGTAAAAACAAGTGTTCCCGGATCAGTGGGCAAGTTTTTTCAACCATATATTTTCAGAGGATAACTTAGCAACAGTGGCTCACAATTAGTCCGTCTAATATGAATTGATACATGATACTCGAAACCTCTCTACGTGCCTGAGTATCAAGCGTCATACGTAGCAGAGTATGAAATCACTCACGTGATGAAATCGTTGGTGGACGTTCTGGTGACGCATGCCTGACAGACGCGAGAAGGACACTGTAAAGTCTGGAAACTACCATGACCTATCTAAATTTACCAAACAAACCCCATGAAACCGAACTGCCCCCACCATCTACGTGAACAATCACATGCAGCCCCCTCTTTCTGGCAGTTGCGTCACGTGTGCAGCATTTAGTAGCCATGCGAAAGGTGGGCCACATCATGAAAGATTAGACTCGTCCACTGCTACGGCGGGACACAATGCTGAAATCAGTATACGGAGGACGTTTTGACTCTTTACGAGTACAGCCCACTTAATACGTAGATCGGCATGGTTCGCATGGTGAGGCCCCCCTTGCCTGTCAAATTTCAAATACGATGCCTTATTTCTAACAAATATGTCAGTTGCAGTGCCGAGCCCCTGTAAAAGGTGGGTCTAGACCTAAAGATTTGTCGAGGGTAAAAATAAGGATGATGCGCTCATCCTTCGTACGAAACCGTTGAGATCAACGGACAGAAGATGTTTTGAAGCACTGTGCAGTAATCATGGCGCGAACCAACTTTTTCACGGTCCAGATGATCTAAAAAGTAATTCGTACATGCAAAAGAAAGCGTTGTACGTGAAGGACATATACACGGCTAGATAAAATGGACGCGGCTTCCATGGATGACTGTGGGGCCCACCGTGATGTATGCGACTTACATCTACGCTGTCCATCTATTTTGACTGATCATTTCAGAGCATGAATCCAAGAGCGAAGCAAATGAAAATCTCAGCTGAAATAAACCATAGGAAAAAGTGGTGATTGACCATTAAAAACTTCTTGTTGGCTACAAAAGTTCTCAATCAAGCTGATTTTGTGTAGTCCCCTCCCCAAGGTCTTAGTGACCTTATCAACAGGTTGGATGGCAAATAGACATTCTGGTTGCCCCCAAGAATTTTTAATGGTGGGTATTCAATCACCACTGTTTCTCGTGGTATAGTCCGTTAGACACTTGGATCTGCTTTATTTTATCGGATAACCCCCTAAAATGATCTGTTAAAACGGATGGACGGCGTGGATGTAAGGAACAAAGATCACAGTGACCCCATATTCAGGGATCAACCGAAGCTGCGTCCAGATAAAATCACTCTTCATTACAAAAAAGTCAAATCTGGTTCTACTGGTTTGTGTGTACTATATGTCTATATCGTAACTGCCGGGTAAAAGAGTCCTTTCATTCCTCGGGCCGCAGATACCGTAGCACGCAGGTTTTAAATGGCCTGGAAGATGGGATGATTATAGTCTAAGCCCTATAAAAGCGCACCAACGTACCACAGCCTGGTGGAACATAACCACGAGAACGGATTAGGTGAGACCCCGGATCCAACCAAGTAGGCGGGACCACTGACTGTGGGGCTTAGAGTGATGTATATGTTTTAAATCCACACCGTCCAACCATTTCAGAGATCATTTTAGAACTATGGTCCCAAAAATGAAGCATGCCCAAATCTTAGGTGGACCACGCCACAGGAAATAGTAGTGATTGAATCCCCACCATTAAAAACTTCATAGAGTCCACCTGAATGTTTATTTGCCATCCAACCTGTTGATAACGTTACAAAGACCTATATGAAAATACCACATAATTATTATCTTGATCCAATATTTTTGTGGCCCACAGGAATTTTTTAATGGTAAATTACTATTGTTCCTCTGCTATGGTCCATCTGAAATTTGGATCTGCTTAATTTTTTGGATCATGCCCTAAAATAAGTTTTCAATACAAATGGACGGCGTGGATGTAGTCACGTACATCAAACTGGACCCCATATTCAGGGATCCAACTCACGATCCACCAAGCCACGCCTCAAAACCACCTATCCCGCCAACATGCCACTTGTGTAGTACTACAGTACAACAGAAGTGCTGGCCCTATACAGTGAAGATGAAGATGACCTGGCTCAAAATCGGGTCGGTCCACTCATTAGGTGGACCACACTGTTGGGATCAACGGTCATCGGGCGGTCTGAATCAACATACAGACTTATTACGGTAAGTTCTGGAAATTCGCTGTTGCAGGATGCTTTGCAAAGGCACGTGAATTGCCTGCGGTCGGAAGTCTGGTAGGCCATGTTAAAAAAATGAAGAACTAAAATGGGCCACACCACAAGGACAAATAAGAATGGAAATGTCTACCTTCTGAAACCTTCCTCATTTATATACCATCCAAGCCGTTCGTAGAGTCATTCTCATTAAGTGAACAGAAAACAAAAATAGTTGCCTATCCAAAACTTTTGTAGCCATACATATGTTCCTACAATGGATGTTTACTCCCACCGTTTTGCTCCCATGGCTTACTTGAGTTTTTGATATGCTTCATTTTTTTGCTATCTCCAGCGACAAAATGGGATGATTACAAGCAAACATCAAGGTAACCCCATCTAGCTTTTAACCTGAGAAGCTAGGCAAGCCCCGTGCTAATGTTTTTGAGAAATCTAGCCCATCCATTCTTTCAACTCAATGTTCTATATTCAAAACTCAAGTGAGCCACATGACTTGAAAAGATAAAATGCTTATCTTTGAAAAATTTACAAAGTATACCTTATGTTTAAATGCCAACCAAAGTTCTCATAAGGTCATATCCATCTTAATTAACCCAAAAATCACCAATATTATTCTCCAAATCCTCTGCAGCATGGCTCCACAAATGTTTCAATAGTGGGTATTAGATCTCCATGTAAGTCTATATGCGGAATAGCAAGGACCATGCTATGCATCGGATATGGAGATCTAAAGGGCTGTATGGTTTACCTTGTTGGGACATCATCGCTGAAGATAGGATCGCTGGAGTCTTCCTCTCCTTACACCCTTTAGAGAAGCTGTAATGGGGTTGTAACTTCTTTCGGTGGTGTTGAATTGGGGACCCATCCTTGTTTTATAATGCAGAGGGCATAGGAGTTTGAAACCTATCAAAACTCCATATGGCTCCACACGAATTTGACAATACTAGTTCCTCTAAAACACTGTGTGTGTATCACAGTTATAGCACTCCACTCCTTACACGAATTTCTAAATGTATCACAACTTAGTGGGGCCTACTGGTATACTTGATCATATTATCCAACCCTTAGGACAAATCCAGACCGTTGATGAATAAGGCCCACCTTATAGAATTCTTACATTCTCCCACTTGGGCCACATTTGATCAATGTCAATGATTAATCTTTTGAAATATTTTGAAAAATATATTTCGATTAGAAAAAACATCTAAATGGTTAACCGATTACATTGTTGGATAATACAGGTAGTGCTATGACAATCTGGTCCATCATGGCTGTTAGTATTGAATTGCGGTAATCATCACAACATTTATTCTAGGTGAAGTGAGGCTAAGCGTGGTCACGAATACTAATAGTCTTAATGACATAGATTTGAAACTAAGAAGTGTGGTATGAGGATTGTACACGTAATGTGATGATGTGTGTCTATCCCTAAGAGGTCTTGAAGCTTTCAAATGTCTCCAATGAGAGATGACTGTAGTTCTACTTACTCAAATTATGTTGCGCATACTTAAAAAGAAACAGAATTAACTTTATATCAGAATCATCAAATAACTTTATTAAATAAGATCTCTATAATGTCTATGAAAATAAAACATGCTCAAATCTCACTAACTGAAAACATCTGTGGAATTAATGACTCCATGGATGTAACTTGCTCCTGAAATGGCGTGATAGGGAGCCCTTTAGTGAGCGGATCTGCAATCATCTGTTTAGTGACGATGAACTCCACAGACACTTAACGATTCTGAACTTTTTCCTTTACAATAAGGTACTTGATGTCGATATGCCTCGACCTTGATAAATGATTGTTGTTACTAGATAAGGAAATCACAGCTGAATTATCGCAAAATATTCTTAATGGTTTTGGGATATACTCCAGTACCCACAAACCAGAGAAGAAATATTGTAACCACAATGCCTGATTAGATGCCTCATGACAAGTAATTAATTCAGCTTCCATAGTGGATGAGGTTGTAGTTGACTATTTTACGCTTTTCCAAGATACAACCCCACAACCATCATGAAGATGTAGCCTGAGGTGGACTTCTTCGTATCAATGCAGCTAGAATAATTTGCGTCTGAGTATCTAACCAACTCCAAATGGTTAGATCTCCTATAGGTGAGTTCGAAGTCCTTTGTTCTCTAGAGGTAGTGTAACACTATCTTTGCAGCTATCCAATACTGCATTCCTAGATTGGATAGGTATCTGTCCAACATTCCAACAACAAAGGCAATATCTGGTCGTGTACAAATTTGAGCATACATGATGCTTCCTACTACTGACGCGTATGAAAATTCCTTCATTTGATTCTTTTTTAAATCATTCTTAGGACATTGGAATTGACTAAACTGAATTTATTATCCTTTACAATGGGTGACTGTCCAGGAACATAAGTTTGCATGTCATACCTTTCAAGTATTCTATTAATATAAGCCCTCTATGACAAGCTGAGCAGTCCACGAGATCTGTCACAACAAATCTCAATGCTAATGAGATAAGAGGCGTCACCAAGGTCCTTCATTTCAAATCTTTGAGATGAGAATTTCTTTATGTTGCTCAACATCCTAATGTCACTGCTAACTAACAGAATGTCATCAACATACAAATTCATCATAATGAACTTACTCTCACTGATTTTAATGTAGATACATTCATCTGCAGTGTTTTCTACAAAGTTATACGAGGAAATTACTTCTTGAAACTTTAGGTATCACTGTCATGATGTCTGTTTCAACCCATAGATGGATGTCTTTAGTTTACAAACTAAATATTCTAAGCCATGGGCTACAAAACCTTCGGGTTGTAACATATATACATTCTCATTCAGATACCAGTTGAGAAATGTTGTCTTTACATCCATCTGATGTAACTCTAAATCCATATGAGCTACAAGGGCCATTATAATCCTGAATGAGTCTTTCTTAGATACTGGTGAGAAATTCTCCTTAAAGTCAATGCCCTCACGCTGGTTAAAACTCATGGTAACAAGTTTGGCTTTATATCTTTTGACATTACCCTTGGAGTCCCGCTTGGTTTTAGATATTCATTTACAACCAATCGGTCTTATTCTAGAGGGTAACTCAACAAGATCTCATACTTTATTCATGGATTTTAACTCATCTTTCATGGCATCAAACCAACGAGAAGTATCAACACTTTGATTGACTTGTGCAAAGGATTCACGATCCTTTTTCATTCTAATGTCAAACTCATGTTCCTGTAAATATATGATGTAATCGTCTTGATTTACAGGTCTTCTCTCTTTTGGATCTTCTTAATGGTTCAGCTTGTTGGGTGTGATTTTGATTTTCCTCATTAGTGGGATGTATATGAGGTTCAAAGTGATGTTCTACAGTGACTGCAAGGTCGACCGCAACATTTATTTTCACGTGATCTTGAGTGACTATATGACCAGAGTCACAGTCATTTCTTCCTCAAATACAAAGTTTTTAATGTTTATGCTCCCACTGTTTTCAGTGTCTTTAATAAATCTGGCATTCCATCTCAACAATCCTGATAGAGTGGGAAGGACAGTAGAATCGATAGCCTTTTGACCTTAAAAAAAAGCTTATGATTCTATGATCGAGCTTCCATTCATGCGGGTTATAAAATTTGGCCTCAGTAGGACACCCCTAAACATGTAGATATCGGAGACTTGGTTTTCTCCCATTCCACAACTCAAAAAGAGTTTTACTTGCAGCCTTGCTGAGAACTTTGTTAAGGATATGAATTGCTGTTTTAATTGTATCACCCCATAGAGATTATGACAATGTCGAATTGCTAACCATGCTTCGCACCATATCCATAAGGGTACAATTACACCTTTCAGCCACACCATTATGCTCTAGAGTACCAGCCATAGTGTACTGGGTGACAATTCTACAATCTTATAGGTATCTAGTGAATAGTCCTGAATTGCGACTTGATTCGTCATATCTACCCTAGTATTCGCCACCACGGTCATATCTGACAACTTTAATCTTTTTATCAAGTTGATTTTCAACTTCAGTCTTATAGATTTTAAAAGCATTCAGGGTATCTGATTTCTCACTGATAAGGTAGAGGTACCCGAAACAAAAGTAGTTATCTGTGAAGGTAATAAAATATTTGTATTCACTTCAGGATGCTGGAGGGAATGGTCCACAAATGTTCGTATATATCACCTTTAAAAGTCCTACACTCCTTGCACCTTTTTTTCTTGTTCTAGTTTGTTTTCCTTTTATACAATCAATGCACACTTTATAGTTGGAGAAGTCTAGAGAATGAAGAATTCCTTCTCACACAAGCGTGTTTAATCTCTCACGAGATATATGATACAATCGCATATGCCATAATATGGAGGAATTCTCATAGTCTAGTCTACGTTTAGATCCTACTTTATTTCCATACAAGCCATTAACATCATAGACGTGTGAGGCAATCAAGTATAGCCGGTATAGGTTGTTCACCATAGAGTCGGTGCCAACTTTAATCGAATTAAGATAAATACCGAATACTTTATTGTGAGGCTCGTATCCTAGCTCGTACTATTCCGTAAGCTTCCGCGGTCCTCCCAGTCGAATTTCGTTGACTTACGATCTGTTATCGGTATTTGCGTGCGATCCTAAGTCGTGTCCTGTATATCTAAATCGACTCGACCCGAGACTTTACTAGGGCGACCGCACAATCATCGCAGTTCCAACGCCGCGTCTCATGTGGCAAGGCGATTCCCGGGCCAGGAGATGTGGGCCCGCATTCTGTTAGAGGAAAACGCTGCTCGTTGCAATCTTGAGAGAATCCATCACATTCATTCCATCAATCCCATCAATCAAAATACACATCACACTCCATCACTCACCCATCCCCAAGTACAACCACCCCTCCCCTAAAGTCAACTCTCTCTTACACAAGTACACATCACTCACTCACACCCATCTCTCTCTCTCTCTCATCTCTCTTTCTCATTCTCCAAGCAAGCATCCCACATCCAAGCAAGCTTCCATGGGAGAGAGCTTGTGTGACCCACTTTCCTACCTCCCATCTCCACCATCCAAAGATCATCTCAACCATTGAAGTTGTACTTTTAGAGCTCTATCATACATTGGCGGAAGAAGGAAGAAGGGATCTAAGGTGAGTGATCTACCATCGATTTCCATTTGAGGCTCCACTTGTAAGTGGTTCCCATTTTGATGTATATGTTGTAAGCATGAGGGGGCCATAGTGGCGGGGCCCCTTCACTACCCTCTCTCTCTCTCTCTGTAAGTGGGTCCCATTTTGATGTATATGTTGTAGCCATAGTGGCGGGGCCCCTTCACTACCCTCTCTCTCTCTCTCTCTCTCTCTCTCTCTCTTTCCCTTGTGTTGTGGACCCCACCATGGCAGCGTGTGAGGCCCATCTTGTATTGATGCATGGCATCCACATCGTCCGATCCATGGACAGTGGGCATGGATTGGCTGAGGTATCTCACGAAGCCATGTAGTTGTTGTATTGACGTTCACGTCAACAAGTGGTGGGGCCTGCCTAGATGGCACATGTGGGAAGCCACCTTGATGGATGTATTACATCCTTGTCGTCCGGCCATGGGACGTCCAACAGCCTTTGCTGCTGGATCGTATGAAGAGAAAGCATAAATATCAGCTTAATCTAAAAGCTGGTGGGTCCCACACGTGTGGACCCACCTTGATGTATAGTTTCATCCCCACCGTCTAGCTACTGGATGGTGGGACTCCACCATGATGTTTATCTCCCTGTCGTACATCTATTTTTTTTATGGTCGGTCCTACCGCTAACTGATGTCAGCAAGCACTGCGGGGCCCTCCATGATGAATGTTATATCCAAACCGTCCATCTGCGTGGACCCCATCAGATGTATGTGTTATACCTACACACCATCCATCTACTTCATATCCAAGCCATCCGTCTGATGGACGGTGGACCTGCACACCAGCTATACATCTGTTGTATTTACAGCAATAAGTTCTGCGGACCACATTATGATGTATCTGTCCACACCGCCCAACTGTCTGGACGGTGGGGAATTCATAAATATCAGCTTGGTCCCAAGTTGTGGGCCACGTGTAGTGGGACCCACCTTTGATATATGTGTTTTATACTCCCAGTCGTTCGTCCATTTGAAACAAGGACGATGGGTCCCTGCAGCCTTGCCTCAGGTTGACGTCAGCAAAATCCATAGGCCCCACCTTGATTTCGTGTAATTTTTTTCACCCAGCCGTCCGTTTGTGGACGAGCAGCAGAACAACTGCTATGTTAACGCAGCAAATTCTGTGGGTCCCGTGTGAGCCGTGAGTTTTGGATCTAAGTTGTTCATCTATTTTGGTAGGAGGGGTCCACCATGATACGTGTTTCATTCACGCCATCCATCAGGTTTCATCTCAGCCGTCCACCTGTTGTGTGGGCCGATCATGATGTATATGATTTACAGCCGCATCGTCCATCTATGTGGACCCCACATAGATGCATGTATCATACATCCCCACCGTCCAATCTGCTGGACGGTGGGATTCCACCATTAATGTATGTATTATATATATATATATATATATATATATATATATATACACACACACACACTGTCCATCTGGACAGTGGGGCCCACGCAGAAGAAATGCTGCTGCTTTGTCGTTAGAAGCTCTCTGGGCCCACTGATGTATGAATTGTAATATGCACCTTCCATTAGGTGGACTCCACTATGATGTATGGGTCCCATCCACGCCGTCCTGACCATGGACAGTGGGATCCACCATGATGCATGCCTTATATCTAAACCGTCCCACCATTTTAAGAGATCATTTTATGGCATGAGAGAAAGAATGAGTCAGATCTATGTCAAGTAGGCCTCACCATTGAAAATAGTAGGGACAGTGATATCCACCGTTCAAAACTTCTAAGGGCCACAGTAATTTTCGATCAAGTTGATGTTTTTGTTTTCACTTCATCTATCACTATGTTAACTTATGAATAGGTTGGATCTCAAATACATCATGGCAGGCCACACCATGATAAATCCGACCATTGATCAGGTGAACCAGACCACAAAGACCAGTGGAGATTGAACACCCACCATTGAACCCTTTGGGTTACAGAAGTTTTGGACCAACATGATATTTGTTTTCCTCTTTATCTAGGACTTTGTGACCTGGTGAGAAAATTGGATGGAAAATAAGCGTTATGGTGGGGTCCACCTTGATGTATGTGTTATACATCCATGTTGTTCATCTGGTGGGCCCATTTAGAAGGTATAGGCCCACCTACTATGTGGCTCAGCTTGACGTATGTGAGGCCCGGGTAGAGAGGCCCATTGTGATGTATATTGGGCCCATGAGTGAGGCCCGATGTGATGTATATAAGGCTTATATGATGGGGCCCACCTACCTGAATTTGAGGCCCATGGGCAAGACCCATTATGATGTATTCGTAACCTATGGGCAAGGCCCGTTGTGATATGTATTAGGCCCATTAGTATGACCCATTGATACGGCCCATTTGAGGTACACGAGGCCCATTGGTGTGGCCCATGGGCGTGGTCAACTTGACGTATATGAGGCCCACTGGTGTGGCCCATGTGATATGGCTGGCTCAATATATATGAGGTCTATTGCGATGTGTGATTACTCCACAATATATGTAATGATGATTATGGTGGGCCATGCCTTGGGAGCAATGATAGTTTAATGGCCACATTATTGGGCAATGATGGTTTAATGTCCACATTGTGACCTTCCCTTAGGCTTTGTTTGGCCGATTTCGTTTGTCAGGGCCGATTATCGAGGTCGATTCCGATTGTCAAGGCCAAGTACAATTGACGAGGCCGATTCTTTTTGTCGAGTCCGATTGAAGTGGCCGATTGCCGATTAGCGATTGAGGCTGATTATCGTGACCGATTGCCGATTAGTAATCGAGGCTCATGATCATGACCGATTGCCGATTCTGATTATCGATCGACGATTGACGTAGCCGATTGCTAATTAGCGATCGAGGCTAATTATCATGACCGATTGCCGATTCTGATTATCGATTGATTTTGATTGACATGGCCGATTGCCGATTAATGATCGAGGCTGATTATCATGACCGATTACCGATTTCGATTATCGATTGATTCCGATTGACGTGGCCAATTGCCGATTAGCGATTGAGGCTAATTATCGTGACCGATTGCCGATTCCGATTATCGATCGATTCCGATTGATGTGACCGATTGCCGATTAGCGATCGAGGCTGATTATCGTGACCGATTGCCTATTCCGATTATCGATCAATTCCGTTTGACATGGTCGATTGTCGATTAGCGATCGATACTGATGATCGTGACCGAATGCTGATTTCGATTATCGATTGATTCCGATTGACGTGGCCAATTGCCGATTAGCGATCGAGGCTGATTATCGTGACCGATTGCTGATTCCAATTATCGATCGATTTCGATTGATGTGTTCGATTGCATATTAGCGATCGAGGCTGATTATCGTGACCGATTGTCGATTCCGATTGTCATGGCTGATTGCCGATTCCAATTATCGAGGCCTATTATCGATCGATTCCAATTATTTGTGGTCAATTATCGATTCCAATCATCGAGGCCGATTCTGATATTGAGGCTGATTGTATAGGCCGATTGTCGAGGTCAAATATCGAGGCCAGATATCGAGGCTGATTGTCGAGGCCCAATGTGATGTATATGCGGCCCATATTTGAGGACCATTATGATGTACAGTTGGCCCGTGTTTGAGGCCTAAAGTGATATATATGCGGCCCGTATTTGAGGCCTGTTGTGATGTGTATTCAGCCCATATTTAAGGCCCAATGTGATGAATATAAGGTCTATGTGATTAGGCCCATTGTGATGCATTCGAGGGCTAAGCGATAGAGCCCATTGTGATGTACTTTCAGCCCATATGTGCAGCCCATTGAGTTGTATATGTGGCTCAAGAGTGAGGCCCAGATGGCGAGGCTCGATGTGATGTATGAGAGGCCTATGCGATGCAGTTCACTTATTATATATTAGGCCAATGTGCGAGGCCATGGGTCCACTATATGTTTGGCTCTATGTGGGCCATTCCTTGGGGGCAATATTGGTTAAATGTCCACATTGTCGAGGCCAATTATTGATGTTGGTTATTAACACCAATTATGAGTATGTGACAGCATAACATCATGATACATGACCATACGCATCATCTGCATGTTTGTTATGAGATGTGGTTGACCATTGCATATGTCAGGTTGTTATGAGACTCCCTGATAGGCGAAGGTTATATCACATAAGCGCACGATATGTGCATGATTGATGCATGACTGGATTGTATGACTCATGCATCTTGCATTGTGTGTTGTGACTACTGTACGCCCTAGCGACAGTAGGGCCGTAGCCTCCACAGGCACATCATGGATGGCCAGATGGGACACTAGAAATATCTTGTTAGCATCGGGCTACCATAGATGACCCTGGGTGAAAATCCCTAAAGCTCCAGGCCAAGGACACCCCAACATAGAGACCGAGTGGATACATGAGTGCCCGAGTGCCGAATACTAGGAGGCTACGTCTCCCATTGTGTCGTGGTCGGTTGGGAGGGGGTGTGGCCTTACCCGCCCGAGCGTAGGGGGCAATACTAGGCTGAGTTTGACCAACTCATGAATGGGTCCGTTATCGATATGCCGGATAGGTATTGGCAGACCATTGGCTAGGCGGATAGTGAGGTTTCTTACGCTCACTTGGATTGTGCGGCTGGGAGAGCAGCAGTGCCATTTGGAGTGTACTAAACCCTAGCGATGATCCCAGAGAAGAACCGTACTGATATGTGGACTTATTGAGCAAGAGTTGCATACTCGTTCATTCATTCACTATCCACTCGGGCTGATGGTGCGCAACTATTTGTTACGTGTACTTTCGCAATGGTCAGGATTTCGGTTGGGGCGTGCGACTAACCTAAGATTAGGAGTTTACTACATTGAGTCTGACTATCTAAATTTAGGTATGGGACTGGTTTGAATAGAAGTTCCTTATAATAGACCCCACAGCCTGCGATACTACGTACTATCATCCCGACTTCACACTCCAGCATGGTCATTCCATTCGCACTGCATATTGCATTACATCCGCGGCATATGGCATTTTTGGTTACCTGTGTTTCTGTATTTATATGGTTTAGATACGACATCTAATATTTGACTCTTTATGACTCCTCATTTGTATAGTTGATTTGTACCGCTTATTCTGATATTATTCCTCATTTGTATAGTTGATCTGTATTGCGTATTCTAATATTGCTTAACTCTTAGTATTTTCGCTTACTCTGATAACATATAATTCATGACCTTGCACCTATTTCAACATTTTATGATTATGATATTGCGTTGAATACTTGGCACTTACCTTGTGCACACACTTACACCACCTTCTAAGCTTTTTATAAGCTTATGCACGATAGATGCGTGCAGGTGATGTTAGGTTGCAGTAGTGTTGAGCTTGGAGCCTGCAGCGGTCTTCTAGAGCTTGATTTTCGATTTATGTATTTCCCTTTCAGCATTGTACTCAAAAGATTATATTAGTGGATATATGATGATGATGTTACCTTTGTAAATTAGGTAATCTTGTGGTTATGCTTATTACGAGTTAAATGTACAAAAACAAATCCTCCTTGTAGGATCCCAAGATCAGAATCGAGCGTATGGACGCTAGGAGCTGAGAATGGGGTACTACAGAGGCTGTCCACACTGGATTCGGCGATCGGGATTTCTGTGAATCCGATTTTCGAGTTTAGGGCGTGACATTTATTCTCAAATTGGAATGAATATCCCAATTTATCCAAACGAGAAATAGAGACTAGATTGCGCCTTATAGAAGACACAAAATTGTATCTACCAAATCTGATGAATAACCAGACTTTAGCCTAATCGTATAGATTATAATTGCCTCTACGTCAACTTTAACATCATTGCTTATATACTGAGCGTTCTGCATCAGATGGTGGCCTGGTCTATAGTAAATCATGCATAGAAGTACATATGTGAATAGTGGTTCCCGAATCTATCTACCAAGAATTCACCGACACATTAGTTAACTTAGATTTAAAACAGACTAGAACAAAATTATTACCCTTCTTTATGAGCCATTGCTTATACTTTATATAGTCTTTCTTTTGATGGCCCACTTTGTTGCAAAAGAAGCAATTATTACCTTTAGCCCGCTTGCGGCTCGATCCATTTCTAGGTCGGTTTTCAACTAGTGAACCTGGAGGACCGTGAGGTCCTGAGGATCTCTTATTAGAACCATGTTTCCTTTTCTGTTTCCATTATGTCTAGGTACATGTCCTGAGGTTACAAGATCAATATTTTAACTGTTTTCAAAGGATTTTGACGATTCAGAATTTACTGAAGTGATCTTCAAATATAAGCATTTCAAGACTGTCTTTAAGGCCTTTATCCATTGAACATAGTCAGACTCGTTTAGGACGGGAACTTGATACATTTGAGTTGGAATTGTAACTGGTTGTAAAATATACTCACATTAGCAAATTATTTACATAAAACAATTAATGAATAAAACCAAATATCAGGCAAAAACAATTCAATTGATTGGGACTTACAATTGAACTATCCAAGATGAAGATGGGCCCAAATATTTGATCCTGGTGAGAATCAGTTACAACATCATCACTCCTCATGTGGGAGGTAATGGTAATATGCAAGTGACCCTCCTGAACATGAAGTTAAGCAATGCCAATTATGTAAATCTGAGACACTAAACACCCGTGGGTAAGATGAGTCTTTCAGCTTTACATCATAAGCACCATTTACTCCACTTCGTTCATGCTCCTGTCAAACGGTGATCATTTGTATTTTTGTTATCATTCGCATAAAATGTGAACGTAACTGAATGCAATCCTTTAACTGAATTCCTAATATCTCAAGTCATTATTCATGAAAATTTTCACCGATTGAGGTCACTGTGGTAGCTAACACAATCGGATTTAATCCCACAAATTTTGACTTTAGGACTTAGGATTGCAATTTAATCTTACCCTCAATGGATTAACTATATAAATTAGTCTGATTTGGCCCACAATGTGGTCAATATTGATCGTTGGGAAAATGAGAAGCATTAAAGAGAAACAGACAGGTAGGTTTCACCTTACTCATTCCTACGATCTATATCAATTCCCAAAGGATGGGGAATGGGCTCACAATAGGGCCAAATTAAGACTCTGTATGATCTGGTCATCATCAATGAGTATTACAAGTCTAGCCTTTAACATTCACATGATAGACATTTGGCATGAGACAATTCAAATGGATGGTTAGATCCTTACATTAGTGTCCATAATATGGACATATCAGATCCAATTCATAATCTCCACATGATGAAATGTCCATATTCTTTATTGTCCATCAAATGAATGATCTAGATTTTACGCTCATTTTAAGCTAAACAGATGGCTCGGATCTAAGCAATGGATCCTAACATTGGCTCAGGGTAAGGTTCGAACATTAAATGGGCATTTAACGTCCCCTCAAATTGGGCTTAATTAAAATGGTATAGGCCTAGAATAGGAACTTCATCTAGTAAACTACCAGTCTTAATTGGGCCCAAAATTAACCTAAGTGGGCCCATAAGGTGGTCTCCTATCATGAACCCAATTTAAGCCCAAACCTAAACCATGGATGATGTAAGACCTGTATCCTAGTCTGTACTGTTCCGTCGACTGCCGCGATCCTTCCTGTCGAATTCCGGTAACCTGCGACCTATAATCGACGTTTGCGCTTGACCGTAAGTCGAATCCTATAGATTTGAGTCAGCTTAATCCGAGACTTATATCATTGCGACCACACCATCGCCGCGACTCACGCATCGATGCGATACCCTAGCCGGAAGATGTGGGCTGGTGTTTATTTCGAAGAAAAGGCCGCGCGTTTGCAATCCCAAGAGAATCTCTACAACATGTCCCATCAATCAATCAATCAATCCATCAATCAATCACCTTATGTCAACTACACACACCCATGCTTTCTTTCTCCACAAGTCAAGCAACCACCAAGTCAACTAACCTCTCACCTCACATCCATCACTCACCTCACATCACCCATCACTCTCTCTCCTTACAACGCTCTCTCTCTCTCTCTCTCTCTCTTTCTCTTCACAAATTCCAAGCTAAGGAAGTGGTGGACGTCCAAGCCTTCCCATGGAGAGAAAAAAATGATTTTTTGGTGGCCCACCTTTCCATCCCAAAATCCCTCATCCTAGCCATTCATTTCCCATCTTCCACCATTAAAGTGAAGCACAAGGAGATCGGCTTTCCAACGGACCAAGAAGATCGACGGTGGGTGCTTCTATAGGCTAGATTTTCATGTTCTTATGAGGGGCCAAGTGAGGCCTACCGATCAATGGTATGGATCTCACTTTGGACCCTAAGATGTGGCCGATGGCTCACCTTGATCTTCATGATCATTCCATGATGGGGCCATTCTCCATGGACCCCATCATGATGTTTATTTTCTAGCTTGAAAATGGGTCATCTAGACCCTCTATTTCGGTGGAGGAAGGACCTTCACCGTTGATTTTGATCGGTGGGCCCATTTGAAATGGGACCCACTTGATGTATGTTATAGATCATGTAAGGGAGGGCCCATAATGCCGGGGTCCCTCCATCATCACGTGTCTCTCTTTGTCTCTCCCTCTCTTTTTATTTATTTTTGCGTGTGATGATATGGCCGTGTGGCCCACTAGTATGGACCCCACCATGAAGCATGTGTTTTATCCAAGCCATTTGCGGGTGGGGCCCACTTTATATGTCTTACCCAAGCCATCCAACAATTTGGTGGCCCACCTGGGCAGGGCCCACCTCATATGCATGTGTTATGCATAAACCGTCCAACGTCCAGGGACGCTAGACGTGAAAAGAAAACAAAAATATTAGCTTTTTCCAAAGCTTATTGGGTGGGCTGCTTGTGTAGGCCCCACCTTGATGCAAGTATTCAATCCACTTCGTCCATTCCCTTCCACGGCTCATTTTAGGCGTTGAGTCAAAAAATGATGTTAATCCGATTTTTCTGGTGGGCCATATCATAGAAAATATTGATTTTTACCATTAAAAATCGATTAGGACCCACCTTGAGCTACAATATACTGGATATTGGACTCCTTTGGACGGTATCGGGCCATGCAATCCAGTGGCTGGGGTGGATTCAGTTTAAGTGGGCCCTGCGTATGGAAAACCGTGAAAAATCACGATTTCAAAAAAAAATAAACAAAACCAACAGCAGCATTGCTACTGCTGCTGTGTCAGAGGCACCTACGCCAGCGCCAGCACTAGCGGGCGAGCGGACAACAGGGACCCACGGTCCCAGCCGTGGGCCCCACCCTGATGTGTATTATGTATCCACCCCATTCATATGGTGGTAACCTCCCTGTAGTGGGCCCCCTCCAAAGATCAGGCCGATCTGATGCTTAGGTGGCCCACATCATTGGAAACAGCGGTGTTTGAACGGCTGCCTTTGAGACCATTTTTGTGGCCTCAGAAGTTTTGGATCAAGATGAAATTTGTTTTCCCTTTTCACCCAGGTACGTGTGACCTTATGAATGGATTGGATGGCAAATAAGCATTATGATGGGCCCCACATGGGACCCACAGTGATGTATGTGTTTTAGGCACACCGTCCACTACTATGGACGGTGGATCCCACCCAGAAGTATGTGTTTTACCAATGTCGTCCAGCGACTGGACGGCCAGTGAGCCCCACCATGATTTATGTGTTTATCCACACTGTCCACACCTGGACGGTGGGACCCACCATGATGCATGTGTTGCATCCAAACCGTCAATCCATTTTGCAAGCTCATTTTTGGGCATGAGCTAAAGAATGAATCAAATCCATGGTTCATGTGAACCCCCCTCCATGATGCATGTGCTGCATCCAACCTGTCCATCCATTTTAAAAGCTCATGTTATGGCATGAGCTAAAGAATGAGCTAGATCCATAGCTCGGTGGACCCCACCCTTGATGCATGTGTTACATCCAAACGGTCCAGCCATTTGGCAAGCTTGTCTTAATAGGTTTGAGGCTAAAAATAAGATAGATCTATAGTTCAAATGGACCCCACCTTGGTATATGAATGAGGCCCATTTTGATTTATTTGTGGCCATCCATCGAGGCCCACCTTGGTATGTGGATGAGTCCCACCTTGATGTATTTGTGCCTTGTTGTTGAGGCCCACCTTGATATTTATAAGGCCCATGTGATGGGGCCCATATCGATATATTTGTGGCCGTTGTTGAGGCCCACCTTTATATGTATAAGGCCCATGTGATGGGGCCCATATTGATGTATTTGTGGCTGTTGTTGAGGCCCACCTTGATATGAATGTAAGGCCATGTTGTGAGGCCCATTGTACTGTATTCAAGGCCCATGGGTTATGGCCCATTGCAATGTGCACAAGGCCCATTGATGCGGCCCACTTGATTTATATAAGGCCCATATGAGGCGGCCCATTTGATGTATCTAAGGCCTATGGGTCGAGGCCCAATAAGATGTATATAGGTCCATTACAATGTGTGATTTTCTATGGTTTGTGTAATGATATTTTATGGCGGGCCATGCCTTGGGAGCAATGTCGGTTTGACGTCCACATTATAAGAATAATGTTGGTTAAATGTCTGCATTATAACTCTCCATAGAGCCCATTGGTAGGCCCATACTTGTTGATGGTTCACCACTTTATAACATGCTTAGTATATCTCCATGATTCATGACCATACTCATCATATGTATGCTTGATATGAGGAATGTTTGATCATAGCATTAGCCGTTGGGCTGAGACATTTACAGGACTCCTTATGAGATGGAGTGCCCCACATGAGCGCGTGGTATGCCAGAGATTGCTGCATGACTGACGGTGTGACTCATGCATTTTGCATTGTGTGTCGTGATTCACTACACGCCCTAGCGACATCAGGGCCATGGCCTCCACAGGCACATCGTGGATGGTCGTATGGGATACCAAAAATATTGGCTCTAGCATTGTGGGACTTAGGATGTCCTTAAGTGAAAGTCCCAAAACCTTTTTGGTACCATGAGATGCTCCAACATCTAGACCAAGTGGATACACGAGCACCCGAGTGCCGAATACCAGTAGGCCACGTCTCCCACTGTGTCATGGTCGGTTGGAAGGGAGTGTAGCCTTATCCGCCTGAGTGAGGGGGCTATAAGTTAGGCTAAGTTTGATCAGCTCACAAATGAGTCCACTATCGACAAGCTGGGTAGGTATTGGCAGACTACTGGTCAGGCGGATAGTGTGGTCTTTTTCACTCGCTTGACTGTGCAGCTAAGGAGGAGGCAGTAAGTGTGAGGTGTATTAGACCCCGGTGATATCCAGAGAGGAACTATACTAATATGTGTACTTGATGAGTACTGGCACGCTTGCTTTGTATCTCGCATATGACATTTGGCTACATAGGCCTCGCATCGCATGGCTTTGGTATGGCCGATAGCATTCATGCCTTGCATCACATAGCTTTGTTATAGTTGATAACATTCATGGACTTACCGCATATTTCCGCATTACTCTGATATTGTACACTTGACACTTGCCTTACACACACTTTCACCACCCTCTAAGCTTTATATAAGCTTATGCACAATAGATACAAGCATGTGGTGTTAGGTTACAGCAGCGTTGAGCTTAGAGCGTGCGGCCGAGATTCTGGAGTTTCTTTTACTTTCATTATATTGTATTTTCCTCTTTTACGCATTGTACTTAAAGTTTTTGATATAGTGGATATGTGGTGTTGTTGTTTTGTAACTTGATTATGCTTGTGGTTATGCTCCATTACAAAAAAAAAAATTCATACTGAAAATCCTCCTTTTAAAATCCCAGGATCGGAATCTGGCGTATGGGCGCTGGGAGCCGAGAATGGGGTACTACGGAGGCTGTCGGCACCGGATTCGGCGATCGAAAATTTTGTGAGCCCGTTTTCTGAGTTTGGGGCGTGACAGATGAGCTCAAGAGGGTAAGATGGATCCAAAACAAATCTTAAGTGGTCGTAGAACTAAACGGGGCCACATATATAAGGCCACAAATAGGAATAAAGGTTATGCCTAGTCAAGAGCCCATGCAAGAAGTCAATCAGGCCCACAACCTGTCTAAAATTGGGCATAGGCCCAAGGACCAGGCCCATTAACTATTATTTCTAAAATGTCTTTAAGGCAAACGGTCCTCTCATAAACCTTGAATGGGCTCTGACTCATTCAGTAGGGCTCGTAGACAGGGCCCACTCAAAATTGCATTGGGAGTAGGCCCAAAAGACAACCCAGGAGGCAGGGCTCATGAGCAAACTTGAAATTCACTCGACACCCGACACTAAAAAAAAAACGGCCATGCATTGCATAAGTCCAGAGAGAGAGAGAGAGAGAGAGAGAGAGAGAGAGAGAGAGAGATCCCTAAATTGATTCTTCTGCCGGAAGTGCAATAGAGCATGGGTTGATGCCTGACGTTGAGCCGCATGAGGAGTAGCCAAAGGAAGAGGTTTGGAAAACCCTAACCCGATCCCTCTGCTCCTGCTAAATCCCGGCATCGTCGCTGATTGGGAAGCAAAAGGAACAGAAGGAAGGAGGCAGATGGATAGATGCCACTGCAATGCTAGCTGTTAGGGGTACTGAAGCACCCATTAATGGCTATCTCCAAGGTGGTCTCGACAAAACGGTAATGCCAATCACCCCTCCATCTACTTTCCGTCCTCCGAGCCGATGACAATCTGTTGCGACTGTCAGGTATGGTTGCCAGCAATAGCCAAGGTATGAATCCCCAATATCTGTATCTCAAATCCCAAATCGAAAGCCTAATTTATCTAATTTGGTAATTGAAATCCCCTACTAATTTGGGAATCAAAATCTGAAAATTCCGATTTGGGGATTAAAATCCCTAATTTGTGAATCATGGAATGAATATTTTAATTGCTGGATTTAGGATTCGAATTCCCTAATTCCTGATTTAGGGATGGAAATCCCCAATTTCTGGGGATTCGCAAATCACAAATTTCTCTAATATATGCTAATATGGGGATCAATAATCAAATCCCAATCACTGGATTAGATCATCCATGCCTGATGCAGAGTGACTTTAATACCAACTTACGTCTATATATTGAATAGCAAGGACCATGCTATGCATCGAATATGGAGATTTGAAGGGCTGTATACTTATCTTGTTGGGACGTCATCGCTGAAGATAGGATCGCTGAAGTCTTCCTCTCCTTACACCCTTTAGAGAAACTGTAATGGGGCTGTAACTTTTGTCAGTGGTGTTGGATTGGGGATCCAACCCTGTTTTATAATGCAGAGGGCAGAGGAGTTTGAAACCCATCAAAACTCCTCTCTCTATGGCTACACCCGAATTTGACAATCCTAGTTCCTCTAAAACACTGTGTGTGTATCATAGTTGTAGCACTCCACCCCTTACATGAATTTCTAAATGTATCACAACTTAATGGGGCCCACTAGTATACCCGATCACATTATCTAATCCTTAGGACAAATCTAGACCATTGATCAATAAGGCGAACCTTATAGAATTCTTAAACTCCATGGTTGCCTGAGTTGAGTTTTGAACCTGCCTTATCTCTTTAGGCATATGTCCCAATATGATCACCCTCACCCTGTGGTGCAGTGGTGCCGTGAGATTTGATTCCAGTCCTATGTTGTCAAAGTAGTCCAAACCCTTTCCGGGGCTGTGTTTTTTTTTTAATTTTTTAATTTTTTAATTTATTTTTGTCTTAAACCTGGTGAGTTATCTCTAGCCACATACGGCCTCATCAATCAAATCTCACCAAGTCATCACACCACGGCTGAGGGTGGCCAGGGTGTCACTGCCTAATCAAGATTATCTTAACTCAAGTTGGCAAAGCATATGGATTAGGTGAATTTTTCACTAGAGCAGCATCGAAAACAAAGTGGGGTTCACTGTGATGTTTGTGGGAAATCCACTCCGTTCGTCTATTTTACCAGCTCATGGTATGCCATGAGTTCCAACGTACGGCAGATCCAAAGTTCAATTGAGTCACACGTAATAGGAAAATGTAGGGGAGGGAAATGCCTGCCGTTGAAACATTCGTAGGCCAATAGATCGTCGGAAGTAATGTCCACATTAAAAAAGAAAAAAACACGGTGGGTAACACTTAATGGGTGTTACCCTTACCATGTGAGGCCCACCTTGATAAATGCGTTGTATATCCACTCTACGGACCCGTTTTTTCAGCTCATTTAAGGGAGTTATTCCAAAAATTAAGCATGTACAAGACTCCAGTGATCTACACCACTGGAAAAGTGGTGAATGACCACTAAATTTTTTTTTCTGGTCACAAAAGTTTTGAATCTAAGATTATCTTTATATTTTCCCTTCACTCGGGTCTGGTTGACTTTATCAATACGTTGGATGGAAAATAAACATTAGGAAGTTTTTAACAATGATCATTCGATCACCTCCATTTTCTGTAGTGTGATCCACCTGAGATTTGGATCTGCTTAATGCTTGGAACCACGTCCTAAAATGGGATGCAAAAATGGATGAACTGCGTCGATATACAGCACATCATCAAGGGGCCCAACAACCACTAAGGTTTTACTCGGGTAACAACACCCAATCGGCGCTCATAAAAACTGATGGTAAGTGAATAATTTATTCACATATATATATATATATATATATATATGTGTGTGTGTGTGTGTGTGTGTGTGTGTGTGTGTGTGTGGGAAATGGTTCTATGCGGTCAAGCTCATGGGAGCTTCCATGAGGTCTGAGTTGTGTGGGCCAACCGTGATGCGTGTCAAATATTTACCCCATGAATCAGATGCACCATTCCATGGTGGGCCCAGGTCTTAAAAATCAAGTTAATCCCTATCTTTTGTAGGCAACACCACATACAAAAGTCAAGAGGTGTTTCCCTCCATTAAAACATTTATAATCATTTGTTGGGCCCACCGATATGTGGTTTATAAATCCAACCTATCCATTATGTATTTCCCACTTGGATTAGGGGTCAGACTAAGTCTCAGATGCATCCAAATTTTATGTGGGCCCCGCCAAGTGCCTTTATATGTTTTAGGCATGTCTTCACATGATTTTAGATGGTACGGTCCACTTGAGTTCCGTATACAGCTGAATTTTAAGATATCCCATAATTTAAAGGGGACCCATCAAATGCACGGTGTTGATTTTCAACGTACGTCATGGTGTAGCCCACACAAGTCTACCTCAAGGGAAGCTCCCATGAGCTGGACCACATAGAACCTTTATATATATATATATATATATATATATATATATATATATATATATATATATATATATATATATATATATATATATGTGGGATACCATGAGGTCCACTTCATGGGAACTTCCCATGAGGTCAAGCTATGTGAACCCTACCGTGATGTGTGCCAAACATTAACACCGTGTATTTGATGGGTCCCTTTTAGGTTACGTGAGACATCAACCCTATAGGTGAGCAATACCATCGAAAACCATGTGAAGACATGCCTAAAACATATTACTTAGTGGGGCTCACTTGAGTTTTGGATGCAACTAAAACTTGGTTTGACTCCTCATCCAAATGAGACACATAATAGATAGTCTGAATTTGTGAACCACATCTTTGTGGGCCAAATAAATGATTATGAATGTTTTAATGAATGGTAACTTCTCAACGGTCGTATGTGATGTGGCCCCCCCTGAATTGACTTTTAAGCTCGTGACTTACCATTTCATGAGGTTTTGTTGAGGTTGACCTCATAGTACCATTTCCATATATATATATATATATATATATATATATAGCAATGATCACATTACATTTTCATCCAGCTAACGGTGCATTTAATGAAAACTTTCTTCTTAATTAATGTAAATGCTTCCATTGCAGAATAATTTTATTTTAGCAAAGAAAAGTGGCCATGGCTTGGGTGGGCCACCATGGTGTTACCGTAAAAGCAACCCTGGCTATCAAGTATGTCACTCCATTTTAGATTAAGATCTCAAAATTTATCCCCATCTGTAGTTCAAGAGGACCACGCGGTTAGAATTAGTGTACATGGAAAGGTTCACCCTCCAAATAGTTTCCATATAGTGTGGCTCACATGAATCATGTATAAGCCAGATTTTTCGGACCTAGGCTTATTTTTAGTATGAAAACTAATGGTTGGAATGGATTTCACAGTTTCTTCGTGATTAGCCTTGTAAAAATCAAGGGTGGATGTCTCTTTCGTAATTATTCTCATTGGTGTGGCCCATTTGAATCACGGGTAAACCTAATTTATTGTCAGGAGACCTATTAATGGATTGTACATCTAATGGTCGGAATGGATGTCACATACATATTAGGTATACCCATATATATATATATATATATATATATATATATATATAAAAAGAAGGAAAAGTCTAAGATAAAAACAAAAAAGAAGGAAAAGTCTATGAGGTAACTGTTTCCAAAACACTATTAGTACGCGTAATTTAAGGTCCGAAGTATCCATAGGTGGTGAAATTCTACCAGCGTGAGTGTGTGGTGGTGTGTGTGCGTGTGTAAAAAAAAAAAAAGGAAGTCCGAAGTTATTGCTCATAATGCTGGCGGTCGCGGGCTAGCTACTGAACCCGAAGTGATATCACCACGTTCTATGGGGCCACCATGATGTCTGTATTGTATCCACACCATTCATCCATTTGGAGAGATCATTTAAAGGCATGAGTCAAAGAACGATGTAGATACAAAGCTCAAATAAACCCCACCACAGGAAACTGTGGGGACAATGACGCTCACCATCGACACCTTCATAGGGCCTACCATGATGTCTATTTGATATCCAACCTGTTTATAAGTTAACACAGTAATAGAATAAGGGAAAACACAAATATTAGCTTGATCGAAAACTTATATGGCCTCAAGATGTTTTAAGGGTAGGCATTCAATCTCCACTGTTTTTTTGTGGTGGGCGTCCATTTGAGCTTTGGATCTGCCTAGTTCTTTGTCTCGTGTCATAAGGTGTTCTATCCAAATGAATGGACAGTGTGGATAAAACACATACATCATCGTGGGGCCTATAGAAGTGACGTCACTTCATTAGCGAGACTCGCTACTGTCAAATTCAGTAGCTAATCAGCGTCAGTTGGTAATTAATCTTGTAATGTTGGTATTGTCTAGTCGTTGGACATTAGACCATGTAATCACATATTAGACGGATTAGATGCCATATTCACATAAAATGTTGAACGTTATCTGTTATATTAATCGCTGGACGTTAGAGCATAGGTAAGATGGCGATAAACATCATGCTAAGCGGTAGGAAGGTTTTAACGATGGGTGTGATGTGATCAGATTGAGCTTTGATCTACCTTATTTTTGGATTCATGCCTTAAAATAATATGAAAAAAAAATAAGTGGATGAATAGTGTGGATATAACACACATCGTAGTGGGCCCACAGAAGTTGCCACGTCAACACAATACAGCCTGTGTTAAGTGGTGTATAACAGGGTGTTGAATCACTAG
Source organism: Magnolia sinica (assembly GCF_029962835.1). Classification (NCBI taxonomy): domain Eukaryota; kingdom Viridiplantae; phylum Streptophyta; class Magnoliopsida; order Magnoliales; family Magnoliaceae; genus Magnolia; species Magnolia sinica. Next base: position 38,538,400 of record NC_080577.1, read on the forward strand.
AGAGAGAGATAAACTCCGTCAAATAATGCAATAGCTCCGGTTAGGGAGAGCATTAAAGGAGAGAAGAAGCGTGCTAAATGAGGAGAGAGAAAGGAAGATGTCCAATGTTTACATAAAAAATGAAATAACTAGAGAAGATATACACATGTGACATATTAGAGTGATGCGCTACATATCTTGAAAATCTGGTCCGTTAATTAGGTAGGATCTATTATAATAATGTGAAGAATATATATATATATAGTGACATGTACAAGAAAAGTAAACTACTATTTCAACATTTCAGATTCGAGTTACACGTGTGCCGCTAATGTAATGACCATTTATTAATTTTTAGCATATGAAATTTCATTTGTGGGCCTTATTTGATAAATAGATTGAATTTATGACACATAATTCCTATCAGACTCATGGAAGACTCAATGCCAATATATATCCTCACATGTGGTACAATACATGTGGATACAAAAATAAATCCTTGACATTTAATGCACGTCTAGTTGGAATGGTCTAATTAGTTGTGTTAGCATTTTTCTCTCAACGGTCCACCTGATCACCTACATGTGTACCGTTCCCCAATACCTCGCGACTATACTCACACGAGGGGAAGGTTTACTCCGTGTCCATGTGCGCCTGGCTGCATAAAAAAAAGCCACTGTCAAATTCCAACATTGCAAGTGACAAGCCATCGCTTTCGCTCGCTTAGAGCTCGAAATAAATTAAATTAAGTACGGAACACTCTCTCTCTCTCTCTCTCTCTCTCTCTCTCTCTCTCTCTATACCTCTTTGGTCAGCCGTGTGAGTATACCGGCGGTGGCTCGGGTAGGCTCACTACTGTTTTCGTGAAATCCACCCCAGCCACCAGGTGTCTCACTCTATGTTAAAACCAAGACAAAAGATATCAGCTTAATTTATAATTTAATTAGACCACAAACTTGTAAACAGTATAAAGGCAACTCTCATCCTTCAATTTATGGCTTTTGCTGCTGCCCACCTAAATTACGCATGGGCATGATATTTGGGCACTAGATGTAAGCTTTTTCGGTGACATTTAATAATTGGAGTGAATTTTATATAACCATCATGGTGGACCATTGTACGCTAAAGTGTCTTGGAGGGGCCGTCGAGGAAAGAGAGGTTTAAAGGAAATTTCTAGACGCCCTACCCGTTACCCCTTTGTTCTCGATGGGTACACTGATGCCATGCTTATGTGAGACCCAGTTCATGTATAATCCCACTTTAGGCAGAGGGCCACTCCACCTATTAGATGTGTAATTCCACTTTAGGACAATTATGAGAGACATCAACCCTTGATTTTTATAGGCCCACTACGATGATAATATTAAATCTGCTCCTACCGCTAGACGCCAAAAGATCAGGCTCATTGGGCCGAGCCTCATCGAAGGGAAACAACTTCTAGGGTGAGGGTTCCCTTGGACACTTTTTAATGGTAAGGTCCATCTAAACCAGAAATGGGGATTTTATTTATTTATTTATTTTCTAAGATGGGTTGAGACGCGTGATTATTGGGGTGGATTTTCCATAAACATCACAGTGGGTCTCACCTGAGCCTGATACTAGTCCCCCAACTTCCTTAATGGTAATTACTCAAGACATTTTGGAATGTAAATTTTATATTAAGTAGATAGTTTTCTGTAAAATTAAAAAAGAATTTGAGATATTGATTGCTATTTTATTAATTTAGTACTTGTATCCAAGTACCTACCCAAACTGACTTCTCATTAAACAACCGTATTAATCAAGGTATTTCACACCAGTGTACCTTTAGTTGGTTCTCACTTCCGTTAGGTCAAATAGTCTTTTGTCATAAATGACAAAAATACCTTCATATTAAATGACAATAAAAATAGAGGAATTATTTTGATATCCTGTCTGTGGGATAGTTGGGGCGCTGTTCTCGCAAAGTCAGTGTTTTATTAACCATCTGGAGTCCCGTTGTGTGAATACTTTAATTCGAGTGATACATTGCTACTAGCGATTTTTATATTTTTTTGGGCATGCACGTGCATAACACTAATCTATGACACTGGTACGATCATTTCTCGGCCCATGACACTGCTCCCAAAGGCACTTCTACATGTCAGTTGTTACTAGGGAATTTGAGCCGACTCTAATTGAGGAAAGCTCGGCTTGGCCAGTTGAACGGCCGCACCGAGGAGAGAGGATGACAGAGCAAGATAAGCCAACCCATGGTCCGGTACTAGCCCCGCTACTCTGATTAAGTTCTTTTATACAGCTTTCACATCGAATCCCACTTCCAAATTCTTTTGTAGAGCTTTCACATCCGCCTGGAATCCAAAAGAAGCCATTACACACCCTATCCACTGGCTCTGATCAAGTGCTCGTCGGCAACATGGCCAGGCCCAACCTGCTAATGGGTCCAAACTGTCGTGGGCATGACTCGGACTATAGGGTCGGCTCGGACAGAGATGTCCTATAATCACGCTCAAGGTCTAACTCCAGTAACTCATGTATGGAGCAACATCTGTCGCACGATATCAGGGTAACTGCCAACTTCAGCGCGTGCGTCGTTTTCGCTTAATAACAGAAATTATGACAAAAATGATGGACACGTTAACTCCAATTGAGAGGTATAAATAGGAAATACACCTACAGGAACAGGTACGCAAAATCTCTCACTCAAAACCTACATACACTTCTTAGTCCCAGATTCCTAGCCTAACTTTGGCATCGGAGGATCCCCTACTCTAGCTAGGGTCTCCTTTGTCCTTCTCCTGTGCAGGCTTACAAGGCTCGCGCAAGTGCTCGGAGCTCGGCGAGGGTAAATCAGATTTTTGCATCAACATTTTGGCGTCGTTTGAGGGAATTTGAACAAAAAACCGCTCTTACTTCACCGAGGAAAAGTAGCAAGCGGAAAGAAGAAAATGCATATGCCCATTACTGCTATTAATCCTAAGCCATCCAGGGTGCGGAACTCAACTTTTGGGTTGCAAATAGAATCCGTGCCTACGGAGCATACTCAACGATTCAGTAATCGAGGAGGCAGATATCAAGCATTACAGCACCAAATGGAGATGCTAGTCAATGAGGTCAGCCAGATGAGACAACAGATGAATAGGCAACATCCGCCTCTAAATCAGGAGGTGAATGCTCCGACGATTGTAGAATGTTAAGCCCTTGCAGTGTCTCGAGACGCCTCGCGAGGAGCATCTGCTTGGGTCCCGATGTGACCACGGGAGCCATCAAACCAAGCCCTGACGCGTGTCTTTGAGACATCAACACTAGCTCTGACTGATCTTCGCCATAAATTGGAATAGAGAAGATGTGAAAGGACTCCCAAACCTGACTAGGTTTAGGAAGCAGTGGCCGAGAATAAAGATCCCTGGTAGATTCACCTCGAAGAACTACGAGGGCAGATCGACACAATGCGTCGGACATATCAAACTTAGATTCCGACCACCATGGACGCGTTGATGAAGGAAACCGAATCTCCGTTTACTAGCGAAATAATGAATGCGATGATGCCTCGGAGATTCTAAGTGCCTCCCATCACACCCTACTCAGGCTCTGGAGATCCTACCAAGCACATGGAGTCTCACCATTCATGGATTGAGCTCTAGTTAGCATCCGGACCAATCATGTGCCGAGCATTCTCGTTCGCTGAGCTTAGTAAAGCGTTTCTCACACAGTTCATCGTAGGGAAGCAGCGCAAGAAATCCTCCTTACACCTACTCACCATCAAACAAAAAGATGGGGAAGCTCTAAAGGATTACATTCTCCGATTCAACAGAGAAGCGATGCAAGTCAACGACTACTCAGACAAGATGGCTTTGAGATAATCTCTGGGCTCAAGGAAGGAAAATTCCTATTTTTGATAGGGAAAAACCCTCTAACTACGCTTAGAGACTTTATGAATCGAGTACAAAAGTATTCGTATGTTGAGGACTTCTTCAGCTCTCGAAAAGGGTCTCATCATGTAGGAAACTCCTCTAGAGACAAAAAGCCGTAAGGATGCCCCATTCCAGCCTAACACAAGTAAGAATAGGTTAGATGAGGATGGATCCCGCAGCCAAAGGCCGAGTAGAAAACCTGAAAGCCGATTCATCTCATATACTCCTCTCAACACATCTCCAAAGCAGATCCTATTGGATATCTAAGATAAGAAGTTGTTACATTGGTCGAGCTGTATGAAGATGGAAGTGGGTCAGTGAGACAAGCACAGGTATTGTCGCTGTCATCGTGACCATGAGCATAACGCCAGTGATTGTGTCGACCTGAAAGAGGAGATCAAGACTCTCATTCGAAAGGGATACTTGCGTCAGTATATAAATGAAGAAAAATAGGCTCGAAAGGACAAGCAGCCAAGCAGAGCAATGAACAATGGTATTGAGATCTGGATGATATACGGAGGACCGTCCGAAGGTGGGGACTCATACCAAGCCTGAAATGCTCATGCTCGAAGTACTGACCCCGAGCACTACATCCACTTAGCTGACGGACCGAGCAAGGAACTTCGAATGAGTCCGTGCAGCCTCACATTTACAGAGGATGACGCATGTGGAATTCAGCATCCTCATGATGATGCCTTGGTGGTCACCATGACGATAGCCAATCATAAAGTGTACCGCATATTGACACAGGAAGCCTAGCCGATATCTTGTACTCTGAGGCATTCGACAAGATGGGTATTGATAGGTCATGCCTCCGACTCGTTGGAACCCCATTGCACGGCTTTGCAAGCGATAAAGTCATCTCGGGAGGGGTGATCTCTCTCCCGGTCACAGCAGGAGAGGGACAAAACCAAGTCACATAGTTGGTAGACTTCCTGCTGGTAAACATACCATCGACATACAACGTCATCCTCAGACGGCCATTACTTAACGCCATGAGGGCGGTAGTATCCACATACCATTTGATGATGAAGTTTGAGGGATCGGCTACCTCCAAGGAGATCAGAGAGAGGCTCGACGTTGTTACGCTATAGCAGTTAGAAAGGGTTTGGCAAAACATGCCCTTACAGTCGATGTGCTCGACCCTAGAGAAGATCCCTTGGAGGGAAGTTCCTCCGTTGAGGATCTCTTGACCATTTCACTCGATGATACCGACCTGACTAGAACGGTCCAAATCAGATCACCATTGACCACAGATCAGCGAACACAGATGTTGGACTTCCAATGATAAAACAGAGATGTCTTTGTGTGGTCCCATTAAGATATGCCTGGCATCGCCCCTGAAGTAATGGTCCACAGGTTGAATGTGGATCCATAGCACAAACCTGTCAAGAAAAAGAGAAGGGCTTTCGAGCCCGAGAGGTATGTGGCGATCACCGAGGAAGTGGAAAAATTGCTCAAGGTAGGCTTTATCGAGGAAATCCACTAGCCAGATTGGATCGCCAACATTATACTCATCGAAAAAGCCAATGAAAAATAGTGGGTCTGTGTAGACTACTCCGATCTGAATAAAGCTTGCCCTGAGGATAGCTTCCCCCTCCCTAGAATCGATCAGCTGGTTGACAGCATGGCTGGGCACGAGCTACTCACATTTATGGATGTATACTCTGGATATAATCAAATAGCAATGCATCCCTCAGACAAGAAGAAGATGATATTTGTCACGGACAAAGGGCTCTACAATTATCGAGTCATGCCCTTCGGCTTGAAGAATGCCGGGGCCACATATTAAAGACTAGTAAACAGGATGTTTGCCCGTTAGATCGGCCGAACCATGGAGGTCTATGTCAACGACATGGTCATAAAGACCATCAGAGCAGCCGACCACATATCAGACCTCAGAGAGACCTTCTCTATTCTACGGAAGTATTAAATGAGGTTGAATACAACCAAATGCGCATTTGGTGTGGGCTCAGGAAAATTCCTTGGCTTTTAAGTCAACCAAAGAGGTATTGAGGCGAATCCAGACAAGATCATGACCCTCCTTGACATGAGCTCACCTCGAATGATGAAGGAGATCCAATGCCTCACCGGAAAAGTAGCCGCACTCAACTGGTTCATCTCCAGAGCAATGGACAAGTGCCTCCCTTTCTTCTAGTAGCTGAAGGGTAATAAGAAAGTAGAATGGACCTCGGACTGTGAGTAGTCGTTTCAGCAGCTAAAGTAATATTTAGGGTGGCCTCAATTATTGTTGAAACCCGTGAAAGGGGAACCGTTGTTCCTCTAGTTAGCAGTCTCAACGTCGGCCGTAAGCTCAGCCCTCATCAGAGAATCTGAAGGGAAGCAACATCCGGTGTATTATGTCAACAAAGCACTAGTCCTGGCAGAGACATGATATCCGAGCATGGAGAGGCTTGCTCTGGCTCTGGTTGTGTCTGCACGATGGCTACGTCCGTACTTACGGGCACACTTGATAATCATCTTCACTGACCAACCACTTCGGCAGGTACTCCAGAAGCCTAAAGTATCTGGGCATTTGACCAAGTGGGCTACAGAGCTCGGCGAATTCGACATCGAATACCAGCCGAGGACTACCATCAAGGGTCAAGCAATGACCAATTTCATAGGAGAGTTTACTGCTTAGAATAGTGAAGCTGAAGCATCTGACTCAAATGCACTCTCTTGTTCGGCCACGAACCTCATGACCCTCCAAGTGCCTCCATCTGCCGAGGATACTAGGGCAGAGGCAGAGATAGTGGGTGATTGGACCTTATTTGTAGATGGGTCGTCAAACTCTAAGCGAGGAGGAGCAGGAGTTGTCTTGGTTGCACCTGACTCGACAACTGTTCAATATGCCATAAGGCTCAATTTTCGAGCCTCAAATAATGTAGCAAACTACGAAGCTTTGCAAGCTGGGCTCAAACTAGAAATTGCCTTAGGAGTCCGGTTCCTCAAAATCCAGTGCGACTCTCAGCTTGTCGTGAACCAAGTATCAACAGAATATGAGGCTAAGGAAGCCAGGATGATAGCCTATCTGGGTGAAGCAAGGAAACTTATAAGCAAGTTCCAGGGGTGCAACATCAGTCAAATACCGAGGACCGAGAATTCTTCGATAGACGCTCTCACGAAGTTGGCCTTGGCAACCGAAGGGAGCATCCCAAAGATTGTCCCCATAGAATTCCTCAATGAGCCAAGCATCAATTGCTCCGACCAGGAGGTCGCTCATGTTGTGCAGACAATGACAAGCTGGATGGATCCTATAATTGAATATCTAAAGGATGGAAAGACTCATGAGGATAAACTGGAGGCGTGACGTCTGAGGCTCAGAGCAACACAATATGTAATCATAGGAGATACATTGTACAAGAGAGGCTATTCCTTGCCATATCTGAGGTGTTTTCGACCAAACGAGGTAGAGTACGTAATCCAAGAGATCCATGAAGGGATTTGTGGGAATCACTCTGGTGGCCGAGCTCTGGCCCAGAAGATTATTTGCCAAGTATACTTCTAGCCAACAATTCAAGAAGACTCCAGAGACTTCACCCGAAAATGTGACAAATGCCAAAGATTTGTGGTCGTCCCAAGGCAACTAGCGGAGGAGTTGACTCCCATGACCGGACCATGGCCATTTGCTCAATGGGGGATTGATATCATCAGACCATTGCCCCAGGGTAAAGGACAAGCTAAGTATGCATTTGTGGCCATCGATTATTTCATCTAGTGGGCTGAAGCCGAACCTATCACTAAGATCATTGAGCAGAAAGTGACAGACTTCTTCTAGAAAAATATTGTCTGCCGGTTCAGCATTCCCCACACCATTGTGTCAGATAATGGAAAGCAGTTCAACAACGTTGGATTCAAGGGCACGTGTCAAGGGCTCGGTATCAGAAATGCCTACTCATCACCTCGGCATCCTCAATCCAACGACCAAGTGGAAGCAGTAAACAAAATTATAAAGAGCCATCTCAAGACCAAGTTCGAAAAAGAAAAACACGCCTGGGTTGAGGAGCTCCATTTCATGTTATGGGCATACCGAACTACGGTCCAATCAGCAACTAGAGAAACCCTGTTCTCCCTCTCTTATGGCGCAGAGGCAGTTGTCCCAGTTGAGATAGGACTTTCCACTTCTCAGGTGCAATCCTGTCAGGAGGAAGCCTATCAGGATGAAGAGAACTCCAAGCAGATGACAATAAACCTCAACTTACTTGAGGAACTAAGGAATACAACCGAACTACGGATCGCGTCTAGGCACCAACAAGTCGCCCGTTTCTACAATTCTAGGGTCAAGACAAGGTGATTCCGAAAGGGAGGCCTCGTCCTTCGCTGCGTGTTCCAAAACACCACTGAGCTTAGAGTAGGGTCCCTAGGACCAAATTGGGAGGGACCCTACCAAATAGTCAGCTCAGCCAGACCTGGCTCATACCGACTTGAAGATCTAGAAGGGCGACCATTGTTGTATCCCTGGAAAGCCGAGCATTTAAAAATCTACTATTTCTACGGAGATCAATGTAAGGGTCGGAACTACTTGTCATGATTGCATTCTGAATAAAAGACAATTTTCTATATGAAATTGAGTTATTCTACATGGCCTACGTAACACTTCCTATGCAAGGAAAATCCCGATGATGAGTCGATTGCTTAAAAAATAGTTTCTTCATCATCTGAACAAGCTACGAAGGGCTATTTCTCATGTGCAAATTTGGAACCCTTTAACGAGCTAACTCTTAAAGAAGAGGTTGACTCGTCATTCGATAGACCCCACAACTATAATCCATAATCAACATCAAACACGTCAACCAAAAATCCACAAGTACGATATTCAAAATAGCGCCGCGGCGCAAGAATATCCAGTTACAAAAAATAAAAGAAATGGGGTAAAATGCGGTTCAACTAGCTTGGGGGGGTCAACGCTGGGGGGATGGTCGGCTGGGGGAGTATCTTTGGTGTTTTGGGCGTCGAAGTTAAGGTTTGGGTAAAGATCTTTGACGTCTTCTACGCAAGCGTTGTAGCCGCAATAGTAGATCTTCTCAGCCTCAGCAGTCCTCTCCACCAAAGTCTTAAACTCCTTAACAGCAGTAGCGGCCATCGAAGCGGCCGAGGCCTCAAACTTAGCACAATGAGCAGTGAGAGCTTTCTTTACGGTTGCCTCTGCATCGGCGATAGCGTCAAGCTTCACCTGCCCTAGCTCGCCCGCCAGTCGGGCGTTATCATCCTCCACCGTACCGAGGTAGGCTCTCACCTTCACCAGTTCGGAATCAGTAGAGTCCAGACAGGACTAGAGCTCGTTGACCTCCCCCTGGAACACTAGCTCCCTCACCTGGCCCTTAGCAACAAGGCCCCTGAGCACCTCTCGCTCCTCAACTGCTGCCTTGAGGAGCGAATCCACCTCAGCCTTCCCTCCTCGGAGGGCTCCTACCTCCCCCCGAAGAGCCTTAATCACCTCATCCTTCCTGCTTATTTCTCGTAGCCTTTCCCGGGTCAACAAGAACATGGGCAGTGCGTACACAAAAGAAGAAGCGAAAGATATTTCGAGATCAAGGAGAGGAAAATCCAACTAAGAGAGGGGGGTTACCTTATAGCAAACTGAGACAATATCATTGATGACGGACTCATGACGGTGTGTGAGGAGCTCGACAATCTCCACCTTAGGAGCATGCTTCGTTGCCTAGTCGACTAACTGAAACATGTGATAGCCAAGGGGAAACTCCCTAGCCTCAGGGAGAGGAGCAGACCCTGCAACCTTGCTGATGCCACTGGTAGCTGAGGCCTAAGGCTCCATCATAAGCTTGCCCCCATCCCTGGGCGGAGTATGTGTCCTCCCTACTGGTGGTCAACATCGACAGGCATAAGCATGATGTCCTCATCGCTTGTCGAAGCCTCCCCCTAAGCTCAGAAGAGGAGGGGATAGTGATAGCAACTTCCCCGACTGCCTCCCTTTCTACTCCGAGTGGATGTAGAGGGGTGGTCAGGGGAAATTCAGGGGCAGGGGTAGGAGTGGCGACAACCCTAGCCTCAGAAGTGGTGGCGGGACCAACCTCGGCTTGGGGAGTCTCCTTCCTTCGAGCGGTAACCTTCACTCGGGGTTCGGACCGTAGCATCTCCTGAAGAGGGGGAGGCTTCCTCTTCCTAGACCCCGATGCATCGCCCATACTTGCACAAAACAGCTCAGCTTAGGGAGACGACTTCATTAAGAACTCCGATTAACAGAATAGTATATTAATACTGACATAAAGCGAAAGGGGTGGGTTTTAATCTGCAAAGACTGGACTGATAAAGATCGTCCGGGTTAATGACGTGGCACTAGATGCATTGCTCGACGTTAAGCAATCTCACCCTGGAAACCTGAGTTTGAAGAAGGGGAGAGATCTTGGAAGGACCCTTTGGGTACGCTGCTAAAGGATAACTATGATCAGATAAGAAAAATATGAGTTAAAAGTCAACGGTAGAACAAGCACCTCAAGAAATTAGACCTGGAGTAAAGAATTTGGTGGGCACTTTAACCTGCAGATTACTGAACTCGGTCGCGGGCGCGTCCCACTCTCTCGAGGCCCAAAACCACTTGTTCTTTCAATATTTGTTAGAAGCGGGGAGTATGGTGATGAGGTCAGGACCTTGTTGAGTCCTTTCCGAAAAAAAATACCGGCACGGCTCGTAGCAGTCATGCTTAGCTTGGTAGATGGCCATGAACTCGTCAGGCGTCAGCTCTTGGTTTTTGAGCCGATGCCAGATCAGGTATGCGGCTATCAATGTCCTCTAAGCATTGGGGATGAGCTGGCCTGGAGCCAACTTTAGATGTGCGGTCATGGCGCGCATGAAGGGGTTAATGGGGAATTGAAACCCGCATTGAAGGGCACAAATAAAAACTGCTACATCACCTTTAGCTGGGTCCCTTGGGGCATCCAAAGGGCCCGGAGCACGAATATGTACCAAGCTTGGAATTTGATAATCCACTCAGATCTCGGCCATTTGGGATTCTACCAAGACTGAGCCCCTAGGGACAAGCTTGGCAGGTCGTCCACCTGATGGTCTAGTGATCACCCTTCCCATCAGATCTCGAGGTATTCTTTTTGTGCCTTTAGAGCGAGCACTGACTTTAGTGCCCTTATTTTTTCTTGTATGAGGTCGAAGGGGTATCACTTTCAATGGATCTTCCAAAACCTCGCGCCTAGAGTCCACACTCTCTGGCCCTGATTCATCCTTGAACGCATAAACTTCTCGAGCTTCACCCGATCCATTCAACATCGTAAACTGAACGAGAAAGAGAAAGACTAAAAGGAAAAGGGGGGCCGAAAAGAGAAAAGACTCATTGGAAATCACTTGCTTCAGGAAATTGCTAATAGTAAGTGCCTTCTAGGAGGAATAGAGGAGAGAATTCAAATGAGGAGAATACCAGCTTTTATAGCCCTAGTCGGCCACCAGTAATCATCACAAACAGTTGTACCTGAAGGTGAAACTCCGCAGAGCCGAACCCTACGCTGCATGTGGCAGCTCACCATTAGTTCAAGCTTATGTCCACCAAGCCACGCGCTGCTCGCATTAAATGGGAATCAATGTGTGGACATCTTTCCTCCTTTCGAAGTCCATACAGCAATGTTTCATTCACCCCAATGATTCGAATCCTTAACCATCGCCATGTGTTCGCCACCAACAGGCTCGTAATCGAAAATCTACCGTGGTACGATGCCTCAATAACAAGGAACCATGATTACGATTATACACTCCGATTTTGCTGACTCATCATTGTGAAGGGCGTAAGGGATCATGTCCCCCAGCATTTACTCCCTGAGTCTGATCTCAAACTCAAAGAGTAGGGTGCTTCTGTTATAGGGGAATTTGAGCCGACCCCAATTGAGGAAAGCTCGACTTGGCTAGTTGAACGGCCATGCCGAGGAGAGGGGATGGCATAGCAAGATAAGCTGACCCACGGTCCAGTACTAGCCCTGTGTAAGGTTTGTATCCTAGACCGTACCGTTCCTTAGGTTTCCACGGTCCTCCCGGTCAAATTCCGGCAACCAACGACCTGTAATCGGTATTTACGCATAGCCCTGAGTCATGTTTCATATTTTAGAGTCTGCTCAACTCTAGACTTGTATCCTTGCGACTGCGCCATCATCGCGGTTCTGACGCCACGTCTCATGAGCCAAGGCGATACCCGGGCCAGGAGATGTGGACCCACGTTTAGTTCGAGGAAAACGCCGTGCATTGCAAATCCCAAGAGAATATCCCATCAAATGTCAAGTATACACCCCATCACTCACACCCATCCCGAAGTATAATGCCCATCCCCAAAGTCAACTATGTCAAGTACATCCACCACCTTTCACCTATCCCTCACCCATCACACCCATCTCTTACATCAACTCTGTCTCTCTCATCTCTCTCTCATTTTCTCCCAAGCTCCATGAGAGCAACTGTCCAAGCTATTTCCATGAGAGAGAGCTAGGTGTGACCCACTCCTTATCATCCAATCCCACCCTCCAAAGATCATCTCAACCATTGAAATGCATCCCTTGGAGCTCTAGGATGCTTTGGTGGAAGAAGGAAGAGGAGATCTAAGGTGGGTGTTCATCTATTAGATTTTTATTTTTTTTATTTAGGGCCCACATGTATTGGGACCCACTTGACGTATGTTTTGTAAGGGAGGGCTCATAGTGGCGGAGCCCTCCATCGCATGCCGCTTTTCTTTCTCTCTCTCTCTCTCTCTCTCTCTCTCCTTTTGTGTGATGGTGTGTGGCCCACTTAATCCAGACCATCCGTTCATGGGGCCCACCTGTATGAAGGAAACTACAAATATTAAGTTGATCCAAAGCTTTGGTGGGCCACCACGTGGACCCACCATAATGTTCATGTTGAAATCCACCCCGTCCATGCATGCGACGTGGACCCCACCATTAACATGTGTTGTATTATCCACCGTCCAGCAGCAATTGCTACTAGAGGGGCAAGTATGGACGCTGTAATGCTGGTGGGCCACACGTGTGGACCCACCAGTGGTAGGTGTTTCATCCATCCCACCCACCATCCAGATGGGCTGGACGGTGGGATCCACCTTAGTGTATGTTTTCTATCCTCACTATTTGGTGACGGACGGTGGGCCATGATTTTTGTTTTGAATGTACACCATCCAGCAGTGGACGGTGGATCCCATGATATATGTGTTTCATATCCACATCGTCCACCGTCTAGCCATGGACAGTGGGACCCAGTGATGGAAGTGTTGTGTCCACACCATCCACGTGGGATGTGGGGCCCTTGATGTATACATCTTGCCTATACCGTCCAGCTAGGGATGGGTCCACCTTGATGTATGCTATATACACATCGTCCATCCTTCATCCTACCGAGGGAGATCCAAAGCTCTAATGGACCGCATCATCGCTGGATGGTGAGGATTGGCATCCATCGATGAAGCCTTGGCCCCGCATGATGTTTAATTGCCACCAACCAGAGGGTTGTGAGACCCACCGTGGTACCCACGTGATGCACGTGTGGCATCTCCACCATCCAGTTGAGATGGTGGGACCCACCTTGGCATATGTGTTTTATACGCACCGTCCATCTGGATGGTGGCCCACTACTGACTGACGTCAGTCAGTTACGTGGGCTACCATGATGTATGTTCCGTAGCCATGCTGTACGTTTAAGACGTGGCCCACCCCACACATGTGGGTGAGACCCACCTTAGTTTATTTATTCTATATCCATCCTGTCCATCTGTTCTAGACGCTGGACCCCTTTGCAATGTATGTGCCTCCCCACACCATCTGTTTGGACTGTGTGGGGCACCCCATGATGTTTGCATTTCATCTATGCCGTTCATCCATTAGTATTGGACGTGTGACGGGACCCACCTTGAGGCATGTATTGTATATCTACATTGTCCATTTGTGTGGCCCGCCGTTATGTATGTATTGTATATCTATTCCGTCCATTTGTGTGGCCTGCAGTGATGTAATTGTGACCCATTGATGAGTCCCAAAGTGATGTATTAACGGCCCATTCAGTGAGGCCCATTGTGATGTTCTTGTGGCCTATTTGTTGAGGCCCACTGTGATGTGTTCGTGACCTGTGATGAGGCTTGATGTGATGTATGAGAGGCCCATATGTGCAGCCTAATGTGATATATTTGTGACCCATTTGGCGAGGCCCACTATGATATAATTGTGGCCTAGGTATGAGGCCTGATATGATGTATTTGAGGCCCATCGTGATTTATTGTGGCCCATATGATGAGGCCCGATGCGATGTTTATGTGGCCCATATGATGAGGCCCAATGTGATGTATATTAAGCCCATGTGATGCGGCCCATTGTGATGTATTTGTGGCCCATGTGTCGAGGCCCATTGTGATATATATGCGGCCCATGAGTGAGGCCCATAATAATGTGTATTAGGTCCTTCTGTGAGGCCATGGGCCCATGATATGTTTGGCTCTATGTGGGCTACTCTTTAGGAGCAATGTTGGTTAAATGTCCACATTGATGGGTGATGATGGTAAAATGTCCACATTGTGTTCCCTTAGGTCGATTATCGAGGCCGATTTCGATTTTCAAGGTCGATTATTGAGGCCGATTCCGATTGTCGAGGCCGATTGTTGAGGTCGATTCTGATTGTCGATGCTGATTATCGAGGTCGATTCCAATTGTCGAGTCCGATTCTGATTGTCGAGGGCAATTTCAATTGTCGAGGCCGATTTCGATTGTCGAGGGTGATTCCGATTGTCGAGGCCGATTATTGAGACCATTCCGATTATCGAGACCGATTCCAATTGTCGAGGCCGATTGTATAGGCCGATTATCGGTGTTGGTTGTCGATACCGATTATGAGTATGTGACAGCATAACAACATGATACATGCCATATGCATCATCTACATATTTGTTATGAGATGTGGTTGACCATTGCATATGTCATTGGGCAGGTTGTTAGGAGACTCCCAGATAGGTGGAGATTGTCTCACATGACCGCACGGTATGCGTAGGATTGATGCATGACTGGATTGTATGACTCATGCATCTTACATTATGTGTTGTGAATACTGTACGCCCTAGCGATATCTGGGTCGTAGCCTCCACGTGCATGTCGTGGATGGGCAGATGGGACACCAAAAATCTGTTACTAGCGTCGGGGTGCCATAAATGTCCCTGAGTAAAAATTCATAAACCTCCAAGAGTAGGAGATGCCCCAACGTCAAGACTAAGTAGATATATGAGCGCTCGAGTGCCGAATACCAGTAGGCTGCATCTCCCACTGTGTTGTGGTCGGTTAGGAAGGGGTTGTGGCCTTACCCACCTACGGGTAGTGGGCATACCTAGGCTGAGTTTGACTAGCTCGTAAATGAGTCTGCTATCGATGTGCCAGGTAGATATTGGCCTACTACTGGCCAGGCGGATAGTGAGGTCTCTTCCACTTAAATGGTTACGCGTCCTGTGGGTGGCGATTCCATGTAGAGTGTACTAGACCTCGGTGATGATCCCAGAGTTGTACAGTATTGATATGTGGACTTATTGAGTAGGAGTTGCATACTCAGCATTTTACTCATTCATTTATTCTTTCATTATCCACTTGGGTTAGTGGTGCGCAACTAATTGATATGTGTACCTTTGCAATGGTTATGATTTCGGTTGGAGCGCACGACTAACCTGAGATCAAGAGTTTACCACATTGAGTCTGACTATCCAAATTTAGTTATGGGACTGGTTTAGAAAGAAGTCCCTTGTGGTGGACCCTGTAGCCTGCAATACTATGTACTATCATTCCAACTTCACACTTCAGTTTGGTCATTTCATTCGCACCGCATATCGCATACTGCATCTGCGACATATGGCATTTTGGGTTGCTATGTTTTTATATTTATATGGCCTAGATAATCTTGACGGTATTTGTGGACTCATCAGGATTTGTATACTACATTGCTTCCTCAGTATATGATATTGGCTTATTATGTTTTATGCATCGCATAGCCTTGATAAGGCTGATGGTATTTATGGACTTACCATCATGTTTCCGCTTACTTTGATATTTATATGCTTGGAACGTGCATCGCACACACTTACACCACCCTCTAAGCTTTATATAAGCTTATACACGATAGATGCGTGCAGGTGGTGTTAGGTCGCAGCAGCATTAAGCTTGGAGCGTGCAGCGGTCTTCTGGAGCTTTGATTTTTTATATATGTATTTTCCTTTCAGCACTGTATTCAAATGTTTATATTAGAGGATATGTGATGATGATGTTGTTGTCTTTGTGATTTGGGTAAACTTGTGGTTATGCTTCTTATAAGATAAATGTACACTGGAAAATCCTTCTGGTAGGATCTCAGGATCGAAATCTGGCGTATAGGCGCTGGGAGCCGAGAATGGGCTACTACGGAGGCTGTCAGCACCGTATTCGTTGATCGGAAATTTTGTGAGCCCGGTTTCCAAGTTTGGGGCGTGACACCCTGTTACTCCGACCAAGTTCTTTTGTAGAGCTTTCACGTTGAATTCCGCTTCCAAGTTCTTTTGTAAAGCTTTCACATTAGCTGGCTCTGATCAAGTACTCGTTGGCAACGCGGCCAGGCCCTACCTACTAACGGGTCCAAACTGTCATGGGCAAGACTCGGACTATAGGGTTGGCTCGGACAGAGATATGCCCTACGATCACGCTCAAGGTTTAACTCTAGTAACGCAAGTATGGAGCAACATCTGACGCACGATCTCAGGGTAAGAGCCAAATTCAGCGCATGCGTCGTTCTCACTTCATGGCAGAAATCATGCCAAAAATGATGGACACATTAACTCCAATTGAGAGGTGTAAATAGGATATACACCTACAAGAACAGGTACGTAAAATGTCTCACTAGAAACCTACCCACACTACTTAGACCCAAATTCCTAGCCTGACTCTGGCATCAGAGGGTACCTTGCTCTAGCCAAGGTCTCCTTTGTCCTTCTCCTGTGTAGGCTTACAGGGCTCAGTGCAAGTGCTTGGAGCTCGGTGAGGGTGAACCAGATTTTTGCATCAACATTAGTCATAAGCTCTTCTACAAGGCAAATATTTTTCCAGTGATGCAACATGAGTACCGTTGCCATCAAGTCAGTTAGTCTGAGGTCAATCGTTTGACCAAGGGCCTAGATCGATTGTATGTCTGTGTCTATTATAGTGCAAGCGTGCTACGGTCTACCTAAATCATGGTGTTTTTTTTTTTTTTTGACTGAATTGTTAATGTCCCCCACACCGAGATAGATATATTAGAGACTGGACCATGATCTTCGGTCCTCTCAATCATTCATTAATGTGCTTTGTAATTAGGCGATTTATACAAGGGTAAGGGTTAACCCTCATGAATGGGTTTTTTTGTTTATTTTTTTGTTTTTCCAGTTGATGTAGGATTGACCAGTTTAAGGACTTTCTATTACACCCCAAATTTAGTATGGTATTTCTCAATCAAAATGGAAGATTCACACAAAATAGAATATAAGCTAGGCTAAACATGATCAATTTTTATTAATTACTTGGCTCTGTTACAACCATCGTACTTTACAACCATATATAAATAGAAACGAGAAACTACGTAAATACCTAATGTGCTTATCAGAATAGACCATCAAGACAGGATAAGACTGAAGAATGAACAACTGAATCGAAACTTATATAAATATGATAATCTACCGACTTAAGGTTATGGATATTTAGCCTACTCCTAAGATAAATGTATTGCAGTGGGAGTCGCTGGCCAATAACGAACTAAACTAGGAAAAGTGAGCCAGATATGGAGTAGAGTAAATGTTAAAGTAGATAGACATACTTGGTGTAGGGCAACAGGCTCTTGTTCTTGTATTCCTTTTATAGCTTTCTCGAGGCGATGAAAGCCCCTATCTGGGCTTCCTTCATGTGGGCTTTTCAGACACATAATCTCTTCCTTAGCAAACCGAGACTTGCCTTAGAAAGAAATGATTCTGGACTCACTGGCTTCTCGGATCTTCTTTCGTAGCTGATACTTCGCGAAGATGTTTGTAGCCCAGTAAAGACTAGTCCTAGGACTGATAAAGTTCCTCCGATAAAGACAACTGGGTTGAGCTTTGGGATGTTCAAGGATTGGTCTCTATTGAATAGGGCCACTTATTATTTCTTAGTGGCCTGCCTCGTCCACTTCGAGGTGTTGCACAGTCCAGATCAAATCATCTCCTACATTTAACCATTCCTAAGGTGATAGTCTTGAGTATTGGTGGAATTTGACTCATGATATGATAAGTCATCTGGACAGACCAAATCTCACATTCTCTTTATTCGTATCATCATATAAAACAAGACTTGATATAGGTTCAGCCATTCGTTTATGGGTCAAAGACCCCATCTGGGTTGGCTCACCCTTGGTCTATGAAATCTTTTGGATGGATGTTGGTTTTCAATGTGTCTGGGAAAATCTCTTATTCTAAAAGAATTGTGAAAGATGGCCTCACAAATGATATCATATCTATTTGTGAAATATGATACGCTCACTCAACGGATGTTTCATAGACATGTCACTCAAGTTGCCTCATTTGATGAGCACATTAATCGTAGTAAGGTGACAGGAAGATCAAAAGCAACTTTTTTAATGCGGGTATAAATTCTGCCTACGCTAAACATGTAGTGTCTCTATGGAGCATCATCGTATTGGTTCACTCTAGAAGCTAAAATGGGTGTAAACAAGTACTAGATCCAATTCGTTGGGATATGAGTATATAGATGATCCGTCACAAGACTCAGATTGGTCCACTGGTCAGATGGGCCAGATTTATAGTTAGGTGTGAACATTTGCTATGCCAGATCCACTTACAAACGCTATCCCTCTTTTGTATTAGGTAACAAAAAAGGTCTCTCTGCATCTCTCCGCAGCTCCTACTTCAGTTGATTTATTGACCATAAATGTAACTCAAATCAAACTGTCCAACTGGTAGCTCACACTTTAAATGGGTTGTGGACCACAAATTAAATATGCTTAACTGGCTTTGTTGGGATATCAATCAACAGTTAAAATAGAAATACACAGGGGTATGAGATTAACAAACAAATCCACCAGCAAGAGCTTAGGATCATTCCAGCAAGTTAATTTTGGGCGGTTCAATATCCAAATCAGATCCCATAATTTGAATGGTACAAATTAAATTAGATGCATGCAACGCGTATGTTGTTATATAATGCATACTTATTTTGCAGATGATAGTGAACTAGGAAAAACGGGAATACGCTAGCAGCATCTCTCTACAATATATGGTGCGAGGTGGTGCGAAAATCGTGTCCAACCATATGCAGGGCTGAGCATTGATGGTTTATGTCACACAAAAAGTCTTGTTCATCTAACATGTGGCCATTTAAATGATGGTAGAATAAAATGGTTAACTGTCTAATAAATAATTGAAAGCTGTGGGTCCTTAATTGCTCCGGTGGTTGACTCTCAGGAGTTTCAACACCGGGTCAAGTATTCGAGTACCCACGGGTGGTGAAATTCCACTACGGTGTGACTGTGTGTGGGGTGTGTGTGCATGCGTAAAAAATATTAAAAAAAATTTAATTTAAAAAAAATAAAAATTAATTAAAAGCTGTAGAAAAGGTAATGGATAAGACCATGGGTTTTATTTTTAAAGCATAAGCCTTCAGTCGTATCTCCCCAGTGGCTTAGGTGGATGCCCAGATCGACCTTTTGGGCCCATTTTGATGTATTTTTCTTACATCCACGCTGTCTATCCGTTTTTTTTTTTTAATAGATCATTTAGCGTTGGATCCCGAAAATGAAATAGATTCAAATCCTAGGTGGACCACACTATAGGAAACAGTGGTGGATTAAATATCCACCATTAAAAACTTTTTGGGGGCGACGAGAATGTTTATCTGCCATCCAAATTGTTGATAAGGTCAGAGACATTGGGACGAAGGGACCACACAAATATCAGCTTGATCCGAAACTTTTGTGACTAACAAGAAGTTTATAATGGTCAATCGCACTGTTTCCTGTGGTGTGGTCCACCTGATACTTTCATCTGCTTCAATTTTAGGATAATGCCCTAAAATGAGCTGTTAAAATGGATGGACGGCCTAGATGTAAGGCACGTACATTAAGGTGGGCCTCACAAACAAAGATTCACCCAACTCTGTGGATCCATGGATCCAACGAAAGCACGCTCATTGCTTCGAATACGCGTCATTCCATGGCTTGCAGAGCAAAGCTTTAAGTACGATTGTTGTTAGTGCGTCAGGCCCACCATGATGTATGTATGCAACTTGAACCGTCCATCAAGGTCGCCCACCTGTGAGAGCATGGCACTCGTAAAATCTAAGTTGATCCAACATCACGTAGGCAACTATCTGCATCTTTGTAAAAGAAGAATCATGCTAAAATTGTATCCAGTCGGGAGAGTGCCACCTTATTGCTCGAATGCTATCCAACTAATGCATCAAGTGTAATGCAATGACATTTTCACACTGGGCTCGAGTGGGGTCGCTTGTGGGATGCAGGGGCACACTCGGGGTGGGTGACCCATGCGATTTGGGGCCCACGGGGAAAGTCTCATGTTCGAGACACCTTACCAAGAGTGATTAATGCGCATTTCATACCGGGCTCGAGTGGGGTAGCCCGTGGGATGCACAGACACACTCGGGATGGGCAACCCATGTGATTTAGGGCCCATGAAGGGGGTTCGACTAAGGTCTTAACCCATGAGATGTGAGGCCTAGGCCATGAGATAAAGGGATTAATTCGCCATACTCTAACAGATTGAGTTTTTAGAGCAAGTGGTTAATTGTCCTGCATTAAAGTGAGCCCCAACATGATAATAGGATCCCCAATAATTAAGCTTATCTAAACACACTAAGCGGACCACAATATAGTAAATAATAGACAATTAAACTGCCACGCCCCAAACTCGAAAACCGGGCTCACAAAATTTCCGATCGCTGAATCCGGTGCCAAAAGCCTTCATAATACCCCATTCTCGGCTCCCAGCACCTATATACAGGATTCTGATCTTGGGATCCCACGAGGAGGATTTTCAACATGAAATTTTTGTAAGGAGCATAACCATAAGTATAACCCAAATATAAACAATAATATCACCACATATCCACTATGGAAAAAAAAACTTTAGGGTACAACACTTATGGGAAATACAAGATAGATTTCAAAACTCCAAAAGCTCAGCCGCACGCTCCTGCCTTAGCTTGGCTGTGTCCTAGCGTCATCTGCACGCATCTATCATGCATAAGCTTACAAGAAGCTTAGAGGGTGGTGTATGTGTGTGCAATGCATGTGCCAAGCATATAAATAACAGAGTATGCAGAAATACTGGTAAGTCCATAAATTCCATCAAACTTATCTAGGCTATGCGATGCAAAGACATAATAAGCGATTTCATATACTGAGGAAGCAATGCAACATATAAATGCAAAAGAAATGACAAAGCTGGAGTGTGTAGTAGGGATGATATTATGTGGTATCGCAAGCTATGGGGTTCATCACATGGGACTTCATCCAAACCAGTCCCGTACATAAATTTGGATAGCTTGACTCAATGTGGTAAACTCCTGATCTCAGGTTGGTCACGCGCCCCAAGTGAAATCCTGGCCATCGTGAAGGTACACATAATATTTTGGTTGCTTACCACTAGCCCGAGTGGACAGTGAATGAATGAATGAGTCAAATGCTGAGTATGCAACCCCTGCTTAGTAAATCTACCTATCAGTACTGTACATATCTAGGATCATCATAGGAGTCTAGTATTGAAAAGGCCAAGCTATATGTCCTGGGGGGGAGGGGGGGGAGGGGTGAATAGGACTATGCCAAATTAAACTTTTAACAGCGGAAACTAAAGAATATGATAGCCAACAAAAGAAATAAAACAAATCACAATACAAAAATGTAAAGCAACCTCAAATTCAAGTCTTGAGAGGCTGATACAAATGTTGTTCTAAGGACAACCTTGCACCATAAAAACCAAGGGTTTATGGCAGGATAACCTTACTAGAACGATAAGTATCAATATCCCAAACTGAAGAGGAATAAAAAAGGAAAATAACAGAAAGTAAAGTCTAAACTATTACAACATTCCCACAATGCTTGAAATATAAATATTACAACATTCACATCTACACATACATCCCACAATTCTGAATGATAAAAGATACGAAATATTAAATGAACATTCAAACCACAAGACACAGAGAATTATAGTGGTTTTCCTATGTGTACACCAACTGTTAAACAACAGCCACACAGCTACTCCACTCCTAATATCCTCATACAGGGGATATCAGTGTTCACTATTAAAATAGGTTTTACAGGTTCACCTAAAACCTTCACAATTGTGTCTTTTATATGGGCTTATACAATTCAAAAACTCCACTTTCTGAATTTTCTGGCTCTCCTCAGATAACCAACACAATGAGATTTTTTTGGCTTAACCTCAAATAAAACCAAAACAATTGAATTTACAATAAATTTAAAATACCTGGATTTCTCCTTTTGTTGTAGCCCGGAAGAACCAATCAGAGTAGAAGTTCGAATGTGAAGTTCAATGTCCAATACTCACTTTGATATGGTTTTAAATTCTAATTTATTTTAAATTAAACCAGTTGGGCTAGCTATATTTGATTTTGATTCTAAGAAGGAATACAACAATTTCTCTTTTCAATTTAGATTGAAATATAGAAACAAAATCAAATTAAATAAGCTAATCAAAAGAGAATATTAAATAAGCACAATGTAGTTTAAAAATAAACACAAACTTATCTGGATTATCCTTGATTTTCTGATATTGATATAACTCCAAATTGTTCGTATTTTGATCAAGACTAGTATCTTTGTAGTTTGAGTCGAAGAACATGGACTGGTCGAACTGATTCATCAGATCGGTCTGAACAAAGTCCAGGACTGGTTGTAGATGAACAAAAAGTTCTGAGCAATTGCAATAAACTTAGGATCGGTCCTGGATTTTCTAAGATAGTCGAACAGTTAAGGACTAGTCGAATAAGTCAGATGCAGATAATCTATAAATTGTAAAATTGAAAATTAGATCTCATGATTAAAGGTCAATCTAGGAGTCAAATCATCTAGCAAATACTAAAAGTAATTCAATATGAATTATGTATTCAAAATGACCTACCCTAAGGTCAATCTATGGTCTATCATACCTGAGACATGAAGTATGAACATTGAAAATTCATTCAATCAGATGAAGGTTGACCATTGAACCTTATGAAGCTTAAGATCTCTATTTAATGTAACTTGATCTTGAGATCTTCTACAACTTGGATTCGTCTTCTTAGAATGTACTTCATTTTTTAACATCATTTTTAGACTTGAACAAACACTCTTCTGATTGACGTAGTTCTGAACATTGAAGCTTACAGAAGAGGATCAAGTACATGACCTTGCATTTCTTGAAGTAGATCACCGTACTTGACTTGAAGCATTGATCCAGTGTCTTGAACATTTATACAACAGCAAACTACACAAGACACATATAGAGGTTTTGGCATCACAAAATTTGACAACCAAAGGAGCATGAGACCATAACACTTACAATCTCCCCCTTTGTTAAATTTGTGACAAAACACATTCTAAAGAAGAGAAGCACAACTCATATATAAAAGAACTAGTTACAGCCTGATTAAAGAATTATGCTCCAGTTGTTAACTTAACGAATCATTGTTAACAAGCATACCAGTTGTCAACAAGCACAAATATTATAGCCTGGTTAACGAATCATGCACCAGTTGTTAACAAGTACAAATATTACTCCCCCTTAGTAGCACATATAAATCCAAAAGAAATGCTTATGCTACTACTTCCACAAATATCAATCTATATACACAATAAATTCTCCCTCTTTTTGTCACAATATGACAAAGGAAGAAATAAAAGGATAATTAGTAGGAGAGTAAGTAATGGATGAACTAGTCAAGATATAAGCAAGTTAAAAAGTCCACACACCATAAGCTAGTTCAAACAAAAAAATAGTTACTTAAGGTTCATACACCACCAAAAGTAAAAAGTAATAAAGTTAATACAGACCAATATAATCACTTAATCCGATCCTGAAGAAGGAGCAGGAATAGAAGGATCAAGTTGATGAAGGCCCTTGATTATATGCCTGAGATACTTGCACATATATTTAAACCTTAAATCGTGGGCAACATTCATATTTTCTACCTTCTCTTCCAAAGCATGTAAACGCGCATTAAACTCAGATGGTTCATAATCAGGATCATTTCCAGAGTCAGATTCTATCTCATCAAAAATATTATCCATGTTAATATCATTAGGAGGAAGATCACTAGCATCTTCTTCATTCCCAGCTTCAGCTCCACTTCTACCAACATTCACTTGGCCAGGAGCCAATTCCAATTTCATCTTGTTTATATTAGAATTGTTGAAAATGAGATGATGGATAGGAGCCTCTCTAACAGGCATAGCCACTAGCATATGATTAGCTAAAACAGTCATAAGATATGTAAACGGAATATTACTATGACCTGGATGGAGATGAAACTAAATAATTGAATGACATATCAAAGAAGGTAGGCAAACTTTAGTACCAGAAATGACAGAATGCAAGACTCGAACCATAAAAGAAGTTAGTTCAGTTTTGTTACTTGAACGAGGATACAGATTTGAAATAAAAATTCTATGAAGCACCCTATATTTGGGTAACAAATACTTTGCGGGGAGTGCATTCCCTTTATGCGTCCATTGCCCATTCATATTGCATAGATCTCTAGTCAGCATGCGTTTCTCTAATTCAAAGGATTTTTCAATTAAAGTATGAATAGGAATACCCTCATCATTAACAGGAATATCCATAAGGCCAGATATCAAATGCCGATCTACATCAAATGGCCCTTCTCTAGCATCAATCTTAAATGATAAATTTTTAATAGAAAAGTCAGAAAGACATGCAAACATGGCTTGTGCAATAGATTGGAATGCTGGCCCACCCCAATGTAAGATGTTATCCCATCCTACAGCTTGCAGTCGAGGTAGGATACCAAACTGAGCAATATGATTAAGATCAACCGGATGTTCGATAATGACATTACGCATACGCAAATCCTGCACATATGAGGGATAATCTTCGGGAGACCGAAGATGTCGCCGAGTTAAATTCGACCTAGAAGAAGAAGCACCACATGTTGTTTTCTTTTTTCCTCTGGAGTCCATTTGCAATAAGAAACTCAAGGAAATAAGAAGATACAAAGGATGTAGAGTGGGGTTTTACTAGATCAGATTTTTTAAAATAAAATCTCAAAATTGCAATGAAAGATCAAATAGATTAATCCAAGAGTGAAAATGAAGTAATATAGACTAGAATCTACAAGAAAAATGCAAATAACGCACTAACCTTGAAGATCTAGGTCGGTGGCTGCGACTGGTCGGGCGTTGGCTCGTTGGAGAAGGAATAGGAAATGATGAAGATGAATTTTTTTCCCAAATTATAAAAGACCCAACACGCTCCACGACCGGTCTTGAGCTGTCCTCGACCAGTCGTACCACGACCGGTCGAGTACAACCACGACTGGTCGTGTATAAGAAAAAACATGTATTTTTTCATAAAAATTTATAATTTAACCACATAAAGTATTAAATATATATATACACTATGATACATACATACATGAATAATCAATTTTGAATGCACATAATAAGATCAAATTTTAATTTATTAAACCTGCTTTTGTCAAGCGGTTTAGTGAAAATGTCAGCAAGTTGAGTCTCAGTCAGAATGTATTCTACAGATATTATTTTTTCTTCTACTAATTCACGAATATAATGATACCTAATGTCAATGTGCTTGGCAAATGAATGTTGGATTGGATTTTTTGAAATATTTATCGCACTAGAATTATCACAATATAATATCATTGATTCCTATGCAATTCCATAATCGCTTAACATACGTTTCATCCAAACAAGCTGAGTACATGTATTTCCTGCTGCGATGTATTCAGCCTCAGCAGTTGAGAGCAATATAGAACTTTGTTTCTTACTGAACCAAGAAACTAAACAATTTTCAATATAAAAACAACCACCACTGGTTGATTTCCTATCATCGATATTACCAACCTAATCAGCATTAGAGTACCCAGCCAATTGAACACTAGTATCATATGAATACTAGAGACCCAATTTAGCAGTACTTGCAACATATCTCATAATCCGCTTGACCGTAGTTAGATGTGGCTCTTTAAGGTTAGATTGATATTTAGCGAAAATACCAACACTTAAAGCAATATCAGGTCTACTAGCAGTTAAATAAAGTAGACAACCAATCATACTTTTGTATAGTCTAGGATCCACATCTTTACCTGTAGAGTCATTTGAGAGTCTTAAAGTTGTTCTCATAGGAGTATTAAAGTTCATACCATTCTCAAATCCGAACCTTTTAATCAAGCTCAAGGCATACTTAGTTTGAGAAATAAAAATACCATCAAGTTGTTGTTTTACTTGCAACCCTAAGAAATAGTTTAATTCCCCAACTATGCTCATTTCGAACTTAGATTTCATTAAATCTGCAAACTCAATAATCATGTTAGTATATGTTGATCCATAAATAATATCATTAACATAGATTTGAACCATTAAGATATCATCATTATGTTTCTTAACAAAGAGCGTCTTATCAACACTACCCATTTTAAAATTATGACTTAGTAAAAACTTAGTCAATTTTTCGTATCATGCCCTTGGAGCTTGTTTTAAACCGTAGAGAGCCTTTTTAAGGCGATACACATGATCAGTGTTCTTAGGGTCTTCAAAACCCATTGGTTGTTCCACATACACTTCTTCATGTAGATCACCATTTAAGAAGGCACTCTTTACATCAATTTGATAAATTTTAAACTTCCTAAAGCATGTAATGGATATAAAAAGTCTGATAGACTCAAGACGGGCTACTGGGGCAAAGATTTCATCATAATCAATGCCTTCTATTTGAGTGTACCCTTGTATAACTAGTCTAGCCTTGTTTCGAATAATATTACCAAGTTCATCAGACTTATTTTTGAAAATTCACATAGTTCCTATAATGTATTTATCTTTAGGTCTAGGAACTAAATACCAAACATCATTTCTCACAAATTGGTTAAGCTCTTCTTGCATCGCAACTATCTAGTTTTTGTCAGAAAGAGTTTCTTTCACGTTAGCCGGTTCTATCTGGGATGTGAAGCACACATAATTACATATGTCTTCTAGTTGTCTACAAGTGCGCACACTAGTGAAAGGGTTTCTAAGAATCTGAGTAGTTGGATGATCTTTAACAGACCTCTGTTCAATATTAGTTTGATTTGATGAAGTATCTGATTTGTCAATTAAAAGAGCATCATTATCTGAACTTAGGGCAAGTGTATTCAAATGATCGTCTATGACCACATTTATAAATTCTTGAATCACACTAGTCCTTTTATTTAGTACGTAATATGCACGACTGTTTAAAGAATATTCTAAAAAGATTCATTCATCACTTTTTATGTCAAAATTTCTCAGATTTTCACGGTCACGCAAAATATAGCACTTGCTGCTAAAAACTCGAAAGTATTTGACAGTAGGCCTCTTATCAAACCAAAGTTCATAAGCAGCTTTATGAATAGATTTACATGTATAAACTCGGTTAACAATATAGCACGTAGTATTTACGGCTTTAGCCCAAAGATTTCTAAGGAGCTTCATACTATTCAACATTACATTTTCCATTTCTTAAAGCACTCTATTTTTTCTCTCCACAATTCCATTTTGTTGTGGTGTTTTGGGAGCAGAGAATTCATGTGATATTCCTTGATTACTACAGAATTTCTCAAAACTGCTATTCTCAAATTCAGATCTATGATCACTACGGATTTTACTAACTTGAGAACCTTGTTTAGTTTGAATCCGCTTGAGCACTCTTTTTACTTTATCAAGGGTTTCTGATTTATCCCTTAAGAAGGCTACCCATGTGAATCTGGTATAATCATTCACGATCACCAGAATGTATTTTTTACCACCTCGACTATCCGACCTGGTTGGTCCTATAAGATCCATATGGAGAAGTTCGAGTGGTCTTGATGTGGCATTAGAGTTCACTTTCTTGTGAGGGCTCCTTATTTGTTTGCCAATCTGGCATTCACCACATATTTTGTCTACTTTCTATATTTTAGGCAGACCTCTTATTAGTTCTCTTTTGCTCAATCTATATAGATTAGGACAGTGTACATGTCCAAGGCGTTTATGCCATAATTCCGTTTCATCGGTATGGACCATGTAACACAATTGATTAGATGAGCTACCATCGCATACAATATAGCAGTTTTTAGAAGTCCTGTGGCCAGTTAATATTACAGAACCCTTTTTGTTTAAGATTTCACAACCTTGATTTGAAAATTTCACACTATGATTATTATCGCATATTTGAGATATGCTTAACAGGTTGTGTTTTAATCCCTCAACATATAAAACATTCTTAAATACGGGAAGATTATAGAGTAGAACCGTACCTTTGCCAATAATCTTGCAGTTGCTACCATCACCAAATGTGACTGACCCATCAGTCGTATCTTTAAGATCGGTAAATAAAGCCTTGTCACCTGGCATATGCTTGGAGCATCCACTATCTAGGTACCACTTTGAATGACTTGTAGCTTTGAAAGCGGTGTAGGCAACCAAGCAAGTAACCTTAGAAACCCATTTCATAACAGTTTTGGGTTTAGGATAATAGTTGGTCTTCTTCTATCTATTGTTATAAGAATGACTTACTGAGTTAGATTTTCAAAGCTCCTTAAGCAAATCAACTATTTTTTTCGGCTAAAGGATTTCGGTTATGATTTTTATAGTTGACAAAATTGCTTTTAGGTTTTTGAAAAGTTTTAGCATTTTTAGAAAAACCTTGAATAGTAATTTTCCCTTTTGAGTTAGAGGTTTCTCCTTTCACAAACTTAGGAGGAGTATTCTTTTGTTTAGAAGGTATATTCTTATCGTAGCCCAACCCGAATCTGTTGCCACATTTTCTAGATCCGGATAAGAGTTTTTCAAACTTTGAATCTCCTTGGGCATACATCCATGTATCCTTTAAACTCAAAAGTGAAGAGTTTTCAAGTTTAAGTTTGTCATTTTCAGATTTAAGATTTTCAATCAGGGAGGTTTTAAATTCTAAATCGCATTTAGTCTTTTTAAAACAATCTGAAATATGGGATTTTTCTAAAACAAGAGACTCATAATTTTCTTTAAGCTTTGAAAATTTTTCTTTTTGAAGTTTAAGTTTGACAACAATTTTACAACTTTCCTTGTATAGGGCATTGTAAGCATCTTGAAGATCATTTTCATTTTCACAATCACTATTCAGATTTTCTTCACTTGTTAAATTATCATTATCTGAAAATGTGAATTTGGCTAGAGTCATAAGAGCTTTAACTTCACTGCCCGACTCGGTTTCAGAATCTTTTGATTCAGAAGAGGCTTCAGAATTAGAAGATTCATCCCAAGTAGCCGACATACCCTTCTTTTTGAGTTTGTCCTTTTTAGGACACTTGTTTGCCAAATGCCCATATTCTTGGAAGTTGTAACACTGACTGTCTTTTAATGATTTTCAAGATTTAGATTTAGGTTTAGATCTTTTCTTATTAATTGCTTTTTGAAAATCAACCTTCTTTTTACTTTTGAAAATTTTGTAAAACTTTTTTCGCCAAAAGGGCCATATCATCTTCAGAGTTTTCTAAATTAGAATTTTCTTGAAAACTATTTTTAGAAGATTTAAAGCAATCAATTTTCCTTTTGGAGCTTTAAAAGTTAACTCATAAGTCTGTAAAGAGACAACTAATTCCTCTACCCTCATATTGTCCGTATCACGAAGTTCTTGAATCGCGGTTACCTTAGAATTAAACCGTTCAGGAAGTGAGCGCAGTATCTCTGTACACACTTTACTTTCTGGGATTTTATCACCAAGACCCCACATAGAGTTCACAATGTCATTTAATCTAGTGTAGAAGTCCATAAACATCTCATTTTCCTCCATAAGAATTTCTTCAAATTTGGTTGTGAGGATTTGGACTTTAGATTTCTTGACGATTGATGTACCCTCGTGTGTCATTTCTAATATATCCCAGGCTTGCTTTGCAGAATCATAGGATATAATTCTTTTGAACTCATCTGGTGATAGTGCGCAAGTGATTGTATTTAGTGCTTTTGCATTTGCACTACTCTCACTTTTCTAAAGTGTGGTCCAAGAAAAAGAAGCTGTTAATCTCATTATTTTTGAACCATCGATACCAGTCACTTCAGTGGTAAGAGGGGTCCATTCATTCACTGTGGCTTTCATCCATGGATTTAAGGAAAATCATCATCCTAGCTTTCCAATAGGCATAATTGGTGCCATTAAATGGTGGAGGCCTAGTGACTGAAAGGCTATCAAAATTTGACATTTTATATATAGCTTAGATCGTTAGCTCAGGAAATGAATCCAAGAATAAAGAATTAAAAACGAGCTATTAGGCTCTGATACCACTTGAAAAGGCCAAGCTATATGTCCTTGAGGGGGGGTGAATAGGACTATGCCAAATTAAACTTTTAACAGCAGAAACTAAAGAATATGATAGCCAACAAAAGAAATGAAACAAATCACAATACAGAAATGTAAAGCAACCTCAAATTCAAGTCTTGAGAGGCTGATACAAATGTTGTTCTAAGGACGACTTTGAACCATAAAAACTAAGGGTTTATGACAGGACAACCTTACTAGAACGATAAGTATCAATATCCTAAACTGAAGAGGAATAAAAAAGGAAAATAACAGAAAGTAAAGTCTAAACTATTACAACATTCCCACAATGCTTTAAATGTAAATATTACAACATTCACATCCACACATACATCTCACAATTCTGAATGATAAAAGATAGGAAATATTAAATGAACATTCAAACCACAAGACACAAAGAATTATAGTGGTTCGCCTGTGTGTACACCAACTGTTAAACAACAGCCACACAGATACTCCACTCCTAATATCCTCACACAGGGGATATCAGCGTTCACTATCAAAATAGGTTTCATAGGTTCACCTAAAACCTTCCCAATTGTGTCTTTTATATGGGCTTACACAATTCAAAAACTCCACTTTCTGAGTTTTCTGGCTCTCCTCAGATAACCAACACAATGAGATTTTTCTGGCTTAACCTCAAACAAAACCAAAATAATTGAATTTACAATAAATGTAAAATACCTGGATTTCTCCTTTTGTTGTAGCTCAAAAGAACCAATCGGAGTAGAAGTTCGAATGTGAAGTTCAATGTCCAATACTCACTTTGATATGGTCCTAAGTTCTAATTGATTTTAAATTAAACTAGTTGGGCTAGCTATATTTGATTTTGATTCCAAGAAGAAGGAATACAATAATTCCTCTTTTCAATTTAGATTGGAATATAAAAACAAAATCAAATTAAATAAGCTAATTAAAAGAGAATATTAAATAAGCACAATGTAGCTTAAAAATAAACACAAACTCATCTCAAAGTGATGCCTTGATTTTACTTGAATTGAGTTATCAATCTCTGAAATTCGTCGTCTATTTATAGATGCAAAAATCACGCCTACGACTAGTCTTGAGTACCCCACGACTGGTCATAGATGAAATGAATTTTTGAATTTTCAAGCGGGATTGAAATAGACGGTTACATGACCGGTCGTAGGGTGTCTATGAGTGGTTGTAGGACCTCTATGACTGGTCGTAGAAAACTCACGACTGGTCATAGGACTCAAGGATTCATTGCTGTAGTTTGAGTCGAAGAACATGGACTGGTCGAATGACTAGCCGACACTGTTCACACGACCAGTCGAACAGAGTCCAGGACTGTTCGTAGATAAATAGAAAATTCTGAACAATTGCAACAAACTTAGGATTGGTCCTGGATTTTCTAGGACTGGTCGAACTAGTGCTAGGACTAGCCGAATAAGGTCCTGGACTAGTCTTAAAATAGACCACATACTTATAAAGTGATTCAATATGAATTATGTATTCAAAATGACGTACCCTAAGGTCAATTTAAGGTCTATCATACCTGAGAGATGAAGTATGAACATTGAAACTTCATTCAATCAGATGAAGGTTGACCTTTGAACCTTATGAAGCTTGAGATCTCTACTTGATGTAGCTTGATCTTGAGATCTTCTACAACTTGGATTTGTCTTCTTAGAATGTACTTCATTTTTGAACATCATCTTTAGACTTGAACAAGCGCTCTTCTGATTGACGTAGTTCTGAACATTGAAGCTTACAGAAGAGGATCATGTACATGACCTTGCATTTCTTGAAGTAGATCACCATACTTGACTTGAAGCATTGATGCAGTGTCTTAAACATCCATACAACAACAAAATACACAAGACACATATAGAGGTTTTGGCACCATAAAATTTGACAACCAAAGGAGCATGAGACCATAGCACTTACAAGTACACTCCAAGTGGAAAAGACCTCACCACCCGCATGGCCAGTAGTCTGCAATATCTACCCGGCTTGTCGATAGCTGACCCATTTCTGAGCTGGTCAAACTCAGCCTAGCTTGCCCCCTACCATCAGGTGGATAAGGCCACATCCCCTTCCAACCGATCCCGACATAATGGGAGACGCGGCTTACTGGTATTCCGCACTCGAGCGCTCATGTATCCACTTAGTTTAAACGTTGGAGCATCCCCTGGCCACGGGCGTTTAGGGACTTTCACCCTAGGACATTAAACGTGCCCAAGTGCTAGAACCAAACATTTCTGGTGTCTAAGCTAGTTATCCACGATATGCTTGTGGAAGCCACAACCCTGATGTCGCTAAGGCTCACATATGACATGAACCGCGAGATGCCTGAGCCATACTATCCAACCATGCATCAAACCTACACGTACTACACTCATGTGGGGCAACTTCGTTCACAGGGAGCCCCATAATCAACCAGCCCAATGTCATGTGCTACTCCTCATAACAAGCATACATATGATGTGCATGGACATGAATCATGATGTAATAAAGTACACTGGCTTGATTATCAGATAAGACAAACAATAGTAGCCATAAATGTCACATCCCAAGGGTGTAAACTAAATGACATGCCCTGAGCATCAAACCTATGCATACCGCCTGCTTAGGTGGGGCAACTATGTTTCTCAGGGAGTCCCATAAACAATCAGCCCATTGGCACATGCTATGATCAATCACTCATAATAAGTATGCAATGATGCGCGTAGGCATGTATCATGATGTCATACTAAGCATGTTCTCAGTTTATTGATCTCATACAACATGCGAGATGCATGAGTCATATCATCCAGTTATGCATCAAACTCGCGCGTGTCGCGCGATCATGTAGGCCAACATTGTCTCACAAGGAGTCCCATAAACAATTAGCACTATGGCACATGCTATGATCAACACTCATAATAAGCATGTAATGATGCGCATGGACATGTATCATGATGTTATGCTAGCAAATACTCAGTGTGTCCTACTATCTTAAGCACATTAGCATGATTGACAGATATAACATTAATCGGCCCAAAACATGACAGGGTCCACAGAATGATAGCATATCTATCACAAACATCAAGATATGCCTAAATAGTGAATATACCCAATCTGATATCACATATTCTTCTATATACGACAAGGGAAATGATGATGATGTACAAATGTCAAGGATGAGCCTCACACTTGTCCTAAGAAGGTAAATGGACGGTGTGATTGATACATACATAACACGAAGTCCTCACAATCGATTTAAAGGTAGGGTACATCACATGGGGTGAGTCAAGCGGGTATAGAACAAGTGGGCTTCCTCACTCTCTTAATCATGTAACAAGTGGGCTTTCTTATAGGGGGCCCATTATGAATACAAGGCTAGCCTTGATTGGATCCATTCATCTAGGACTATGTGTCCTTGTAAGCGGGTCGGGTAGTCCACTCATCATCTAAGTGGGCCTCGGGTTGAGTCACTAAGCTTGGGCAAACACATGCATCAATGTGGGCCACATTTACTATGGAAGGCCTGATATGAAATCATAAGGAGGGCTTTAAAGCTTAGGTAGTTCTACAGGGTATGGTGGAAAGAATCATTATCAGTGGGGTCCAATGTTTTGGGGTAGCCCGACAAGGAGAGATGGGTATTATGGGGGCCCAATGGTTTGGGATAGCCTAACACGGCGAGGTCTATCTGTCAAATATGTAGGATGAGAAATGGGCTTATTAATGGGTCCTGGGGAGGTTTACTAGTGCGGTCCACTTGTGGGTTGAATCTAACTCACGGTGGGGCCCATGACCTTCAGACTAACTAGGAAAGTGGATGGGCAGCGTGTGTAGAACACATATGTCAAGGTAGGCAGCCCAAAGCCTAGAAAATGGACGAACAACACACACGATACGGTGTGGCCGCACAAGGAAGTCCCGCAACCTGGATATGGTGGACTATATGCATATAACACATATGTCAAGGTGATCTTCATGGATTGGGCAATTCTACAAGGCATTGTGGGAGTACCATCAATACCAGGGGGTCCAACAATTTGGGTTAGACCATAAAGGTGAGATGGGCAATACTTATGGGGGCCCAATGATTTGGGATAGCCCAATAAGGGAAGGATATTGATGGGCCAAACAACGGACCCTAGGGAGGTGTACGACGGGGATATTTAACCACCATTTTCAACATGGACATTTAACCATGGTAGGTCTCTCACATCACGATTAGGCCTCATATATATCTATATATATATATACATACATGCGGACACACAATGGGCCTCACACATAAAATGGGCCTCATATACATCCCAGTGGGCCTCATGTACATCACAATGGGCTTCATCACCAGGGCCTCATATACATCACAATGGGCTCATTACATGGGCCTCATGTACATCACAATGGGCTAGGAACAATGGGTGGGTAGTGCGTGTAACACATACATCATGGTGGGCCTTATGGGCCAGCACATATGGCCCAACAAAATAGATGGGTAGCATGAATATAATCACATACTTCTTGGTGGGCCTCTTGGGGCAGCCCATGGCCTAAAAGAATAGATGGACAGGGCACATACAAGGCTCCAATGACTAGACGTCCAGCCCCTTCTGGGCCTGCTGGACATCTAGAAATCTGGACTGTCTGGAGTTAACAACACATCATGGCAGGCCTAGACAGTGCAGTTGGGCCCCACCAAATGGACAGTGTGGATGAAATACATACAGTAGGGTGGGCCCTGCACATACACAATAGGTGGGCCCTGCACATACTCAACAGGTGGGCCTTACACATACAACAGTTGGGCCCTGCATCCAGCAAAATGGACGGACGATGTGGATATGAAACACATATATCATGTGGGTCCCACCGTCCCACATGTGGACGGTGTTAGACACCATGTGACAGGTGGGTCCCACCGTCCCACGTGTGGATGGTGGATGGTGAGAATAAAACACTTGCATCATGGTAGGTCCCACCGTCCTCTGCTGGACGGTTGTAATGACCCTAAAAATTTTGTGCCAAGACCCGAGTACTACCTCTATTTTTTTCCTTAAAAGCTTTTTGGGGTAATTAGCGCTTAACTCGATTGCTTGTGAAATTTGCATCAATCACTTTAAATTGGATCTGCATAACTCAAAATCTATAGAATAGTTGGCGCTAGGTTACTCTGAAATCTGGGATTCATTACTAAAGCCAGTTGCTCTTGGAAATTTTTGGAAGTTCTGGATCGAACCTGGACCGCGCGTCGAAAGTCCGATATTGATGATCTTAGGGTGTTTTGGTCACCATGTTGAACTTGGCCATCACGTCAAAAATCAAGTTTAGATGATGTTCTGGGTCAATTTGATTGAGTCCGGAGTGAAGAGTGTGAGAACGGTGAGAAATTAATTAAGATTTTATGAAATCTGAGTCATGTTGCTTGCGCGACGATTTTAAGCAATCTGACCGTTGGATTCTGACCCAATTTCACCCTCTGATCAGGGAAGGTGGCCCAGGCATGTCCTTGTGCTTATGGACCTGATCGAGATTCGGTGACCGTTGAATTGAGTGTGATCCGCCACGGCTGATCTGAAGATCCGATTGGTACGAAAACTTAGCTTGACCTAGATCCATGGTCAGTGAGCTTAAGTCCGACCTTTGGTGGTAATAGGCCCACCGGAAGTGCTCCGTTGGATCGAGAGAGGCCTATTTTGGTTATACCCTAAGTATACCTTGGCCCTGGGTTATTTTCATCAATGTTAGGCCTATATATAGACCTTAAAACCCTAGCTCTCTTTTCCATACGAATTTCCTAACCCTAGCTAAGAAAGAAAGAGGAAAAGAGAGAGAAAGTGAGAGAGAAGTTGGTGAATCATCTTAGATTCTTTCCTGTTCTTCTTCATCCTTAAACCTTCACTTTAGAATCGTTATTCCGGCGATTCTGAGTTCATCTTTGGGTAAGTTAACCTAACCCTAATCTGTTTTAGAGCTTGGAATAGTTTTTGTGTTCTTGTAGCTCATTTCTATTCTTGCTTTAGGTTGTCTTGTCGCCGTTGACGAAGACATATCGTCTGAATTAGTTCGGTGTTCCATTTCTAGTTAAGGTGCGGACTTTAATCGTATAGGTTATGGTTTTCAAGGCTTTCAATGCCAGTGAATGGTTTATTCTTGCTATGGATGAGATTTCACATGCTAAATACTATGTTTATTTTGCGTTCTTGATATGCATGTGTTATATTGAGTTTTGTGTATTCTATGTATATGTATAAAGTACCGTATACGTATAAAATATGTACATGTGATTGCCATGATTATCTATCGTGTATCTATGTTAATTGTATGTGTGACAACTCCTTGGTAAAAGGAATTGTCCAAATGCGTGTATTTCAACATACGTCATGTATGTTGTATTATGTATTCTAAGTGTTTGTAGAAATGTCTGAATGATCTAAAGTGCTACATATTAACCTAATTGCAGGTGTTGAGAAGCGATTCTCAATTCTCCCATTGGTGTGTATGATTTCCTTCATGCAAGTTACATTGCTTGTTGTTTAACTTCCAGTATTACTTATGCTTAAATCCATGTTAAGTTGAGATTCTTCAAATGCTTACTTACTATATGATTTGAGTTGTTGTTCCATTATTATTTTAAATTGTTAATATCAATATCTGTTATAGTGGAATGTGTTTGGGACTATGAATAGTCCAGGAAATCGGTAATCGGCCTTAAGTTCGTGGCTGAGGTTGCTTTCGCCACGTAGGACGTGATTAGACGAACCCGAGTCGTATTAGAGTTGTCGGCAGTGGTTTGGCCACGCGGAGTGTTTGCGCACTTTATGTCGTTCAACCCAACGTGCGCTCGTGCTAGTCGAGTTCGTCAAGTAACTCGATTGTCCGATGTATGTTCACCATGTATGGACGCTATTGTTTGAATCTAGGGTACCAAACTTACCGATGAAATCCTGTTAACCATGGTACCTTGATCCGCTAAGACTCATGAGCCGGACATGGTGGTATGGGACACCGTGGTCGATCTGTCGGCCTACACTGGCGTGAGGAGCCTCCCCATAGTGACCAGTGAGCAACCAAACTCGTGAGCCAATTATGGTGGTATGAGACACTATATTCGTGCTGTCGGCTTACATTGATTGGTGATGAGCCCTTTGTAGTGACCTCGAGCATGCCTGGATACCGCGTTGAGGTGACGAGCCTTATTGTGGTAATGAAGGTATGATAGGCGTGCATTGATTGGTGACGAGCCCTTT
The DNA here is from genome assembly GCF_029962835.1 of Magnolia sinica. Lineage (NCBI taxonomy): Eukaryota > Viridiplantae > Streptophyta > Magnoliopsida > Magnoliales > Magnoliaceae > Magnolia > Magnolia sinica. The sequence continues at coordinate 38,576,004 of NC_080577.1, forward strand.
GCAACGACCTAAAACTATATGATCGTATGAGATGATCTAGGACTGACGACCCTAGAATGGATCACTGTTTGGATGGTGATATGAGGAAGGTACCTTAGCTTCCTAATCCTGCTGTATGAAAAAGACTAATAACAACTTGGTAATCATGTTCATGCACCACATTTGCATGTGCTTTGTAGACGTGGCGCACTCTGAGGCGATGTCATGCGTAACGTAAGATGAAGACGCTGAGGGTGTACGCGCGAGGGCACGCATCATTTTGCATAATCCTTGCATTAACAAGAGTACTTAGGACATGTTTGATTATTCTGCTTTATCATTACTGCTTGATTGAACTGATAACATGTTAGCCTTTGCTTTATTGTTCCACTGGGTTGATCACTCACTCCCACGTTCTAGGGCAGTGTTAAACACCCACCAGACTCTGTCTTAGCTGCAGATGTTGATGAGACTTCTGAGGTAGAGCGGGAGATCGAGGATGATGAGACTGCTTTCTCTTTTACGTAGTTTTCAGACGGGTTCTAGTGAGCCTTGTTATGATGCGGGTAATGCTGAGATTTCTTTTGGGAATTAAATGATATAATTTGATACTTGTAATTTTGATAGTAACACTTAAAATACGACCTGGTATGTATATGTATTTCAGGGATTTACACATGTACACATATATTTCTTTAAGTCTTCCGCTTGCGTTCTTCACTTATCCCTGAATTATGTCTGCAGTTTGGCTTAATCTATTCCATGTTTTATGCACTCATACAGCGGTGAAAGTTTACTGAAAATGATCGCTGAGATCGAGTCTGTGCTCTCTCCTGGTCACACACAGCGACCCAAAATCTCTCCTAGACCATCTATTAATGAGTTTAGGTGGTTTATCATCCCATTTCAATCCTTCAATCTTCAAGAAATCTCTGTTTGTATCAGATTTCTACCCGAATGGCCCGATAGGGGTTGAATCATGCAAAGGGGCCGATCGAGGTATTTCTAGTGGGGCCCAGGGGGGACCCACATCATTTTGGAGCTAAGGGACCAGGAGGACCTCGCCCGAATGGCGAGCCATCGCCGGACTGTCCAGAGACCGGCGATGTCCTCGCCGATAAGCAGGCCAGGCCGGGCGGGGTGGCTCGGGCCGACGAGTTTATGGCCTAATGTGGCTCACCCTTTCACGGTTTGCTAATTTAAACCTCTTCTAAACCCTACTTCCTTCACAATCCTCCCTCCCAAGCTCTCCTTTCCTTCAAGTTCTTCTCCAATCTCCTCCAAATCTTCTTCTTCTTCCACTTTCGTGCACACGCTACCAACCCATCTCAGAACCCTCACCCCCATTGCTGTTTACACCTTCTTTTCTTCTCATTTGGGTTCCCAAATCCATTTTTAGGATCTCAAGTGTGTGGAAGCTTCACCATCCTTCCTATTTCTCTCTTTCTCTCATTTCTCATGGCCCTCTTTGAGTTTATCACGACCATCTTTTCCATCTCCACCCTTCTTTCTTTGATGGGGAAGAAGAGAGCGCCCGTGGATAAGCCGGGCCTAGTATCCCAACCCGTGCACGGAGGCCGAGAGGTGCCGCCACGAGCACGACCGCCGCCCATGAGTTTCAGACCAAGAAGGACCTTGATCCTCGAGCTCCCATTGGAAGAACCCTGTTGACGGAGTTATCACCTGGAGTTTATGAAGGCCATAGGGTCCTTTTTGAGGCTCATGTTGATCCACGGCTGTTTGACGAGTTTTTATTATTGGAGCGCCTGGAAGAAGTTGGTTGGTGTCCCTTGTTTGAGGGCGAGTATCGCGCGAATGCTAGTACTGTTTGAGGTTTTTATGCCAACATTCATGATTCGTCGTTGGAGCCTTTGCAGTTCAAGATTCCTTGTGGTAGCGGTTGGGAGGCCACGGTCAACATCGCTTTGATATCCCGACTCCTGAATGTGCCACTTGGTGATGTGTATGCCAGTGAGAAGAATTTGAACAATATGCGCGAGAGGGATCGTCGCACCCGATTCTTGTGTGGTCGTCTGGTCGAATGGCAGCCGAATAAAAGTCTTTTGGCTACCTACATGACGGACGACTTCTGCTTGCTTCACCACATGTGTACGTTCAATGTATATCCAAGGTGGAGTAACCACAACGAGTGTACGCACCTAATAGTAGATTTTCTGTATCAGGTGGGGCAAGAAGCGAAGTTATGTGTGCCGACGTACATCTTGCGTCAGATTATCCTTATCGCTCGTTCGATTAGGAGGACCGAATCGCTTCCTTTTGGCTGACTCATTTGTAAGCTTGCACATGAGTATGGCTATAGGCTTAGAGCAGAGAAGCCGGTTCCTGTTCATCATATTAATCTGACGACCCTTAAGAAGATGGAGATTGGTCCTCGTAGATAGGCCTCAGAGAGTGAGGATGAGTCAGAGAGTGATGAGGATGAGAGTTATGCTGAAGGTGGTGCTGAGATTGAAGAAGAAACAGAGCAGGACGAGGAAGAGGTTGAGGCACAGGATACAAACAAGAGCTCTCCTCCTGTGGCACCAAAGCAGAGCGCAGATCAGGCTATCGGGGATGCCCGTATTGCTCGGCTTGAGGAAGGGCAGGCTGTTCTACGCCAGGATATCTTGGATCTTTGAGGCCTTGTGAAGCATAAATTTAAGAAGGTGACTCGAACTCTGAAGTCTATCCTGTGTTGCTTGCAGGATAAGGGTGCCCCACCTCCATCTCTTGATTCCGACGAGTAGTTGTCGTTGTAGTCATCCTTTGCTTTATTTTGTTGTTTCTTTCTGTGTGTAGCTGTTGTTGGCTTTGTAGTTGGAGTTGTTTGTAGTTGTTTGAAGTTTTAGATGTTGTAGTTCACATGCTTTCCTGGTCATGATTCATGTAATGCTGCACTACTTTTATTACGATAAATTTTGTTAAATGGAATGCATGTTGTTTATCGTTGAAGTTGTGCTGTGATTGCTGTTTGGTTGGATCGGCGTTTGATAGCACGCCGGTAGTTCGGGAGTTCGAAGATGTGTTTGAGTCGATTCCTGGATTACCTCCTCAGCGTGAGATTGACTTTACTATCGATCTCATGCCTGGTGCGGCGCCCATTTCTTTACCCACCTATCGTATGCCTCCGAGTGAAATGGAGGAATTGAGGAAGCAGATAGATGGTTTGTTGAATTTAGGTTTTATTCGGCCTAGTGTGTCTCCTTGGGGAGCACCTGTCTTGTTTGTGAAGAAGAAAGATGGTTCCTTGCGATTATGTATTGATTATCACAGGTTGAATCTGGTGACTGTGAAGAATAAGTACCCATTGCCTGGGATTGATGATCTGTTTGATCAATTGAAGGGGGCACGGTACTTTTCGAAGGTTGTTCTGCAGTCAGGGTATCACTAGTTATCAAGAATGAGGACGTGCAGAAGACCGCTTTCAGGACTAGCTTCGGTCACTATGAGTTCCTTGTGATGTCGTTCGGTCTTACGAACGTACCGGCCGTGTTCATGGATCTGATTAACAAGGTGTTTCGGCCATTCTTGTTCCGATTCGTCACTGTTTTTATCGATGACATCTTGATATATTCTGTGAGTCGGAAAGAGCACGAGGAGCACTTAATAGCGATTTTGGATACTCTCAGGAAGAATCAGCTTTTTGTGCAGTTCAAGAAGTGTGATTTCTGGAAGGAGGAAGTCAAGTTCCTGGGACATGTGGTGTCCAAGGAAGGGATAGCTGTCGATCTTACTAAGGTAGCTGCAATGTAGGATTTGAAGCAGCCTGGTTCAGTTACTGAGGTAAGGAGCTTCCTGGGTCTTGCAGGCTATTATCGACGCTTCATTCAAGACTTCTCGAAGATTGCCAGGCCGTTGTCGTAGTTGACACGGAAGGATTTGAAGTTTGCTTGGAATGAGATGGCGGAGTTAGCTTTTCAAGAGCTGAAGGACAAGTTGACATCCGCCCCTGTGCTAATATTGTCAGAGTAAGGGATTAAGTATATTATATATACTGACGCCTCTCGCGTTGGTCTGGGTTGTGTCCTTATGCAGAAGGACAGGGTGATTGCTTATGCTTCGTGTCAGTTGAGGAAACACGAAGAGAATTACCCTACGCACGACCTAGAGTTAGCAACTGTCATTGTTGCATTAAAGCTCTGGAGACTTACCTCTATGGAGAGGAGTTCGAGCTCTTTTACGACCACAAGAGCCTTAAGTACATTTTTACGCAGCGTGACTTGAATATGAGGCAGCGCCGATGGATGGAAACATTGAAAGAATTTAAGTTTGATGTTTCATACCATCCGGGTAAGGCAAACCTTGTGGCAGATGCGTTGAGTCGTAAGAAGGCTATTGAGTTTGTGGCTCCGCTGATGATATCAGAGTGGGATATGTTGGAGTTTGTGTGGGACTTTGAGCAGAAGCTTACGGTGGAAGAGCCGTATGAGGTTATTGCACACATTCGTGTACAGCCCCTTATCGACGAGAAGATCGTTGCAGCTCAAGCAGATGATGATTTTTTGGCGAAGATGAGAAAGCGGGTTGGTACAGATGAGAACTTCGACTGGAGTGTTAGTTCTAGTGGGGGCCTACGATTTCATGGCCGGTTATGTGTTCCTAACATCCCTGACTTGAGACGGGAGGTTCTCGAGTTAGCCTATAGTTCTAAGCTTGCGATGCATCCAGGTAGCACGAAGATGTATCAGGATATGAGGAGATCATATTGGTGGGACAACATGAAGGTCCATATTATTGAATTTGTCTCTCATTGTCTCATGTGCCAGCAGGTCAAGGCAGAGCATCGCCGACCTCCTGGGTTGCTTCAGCCCATGCCCATAGCAGAATGGAAGTGGGACTTCATCTCTATGGACTTTATTTCTAGATTGCCGAGAACGAGGAAGGGATATGACTCTATTTGGGTGATCATCGACCAATTGACGAAGTCGGCTCATTTCTTACCTATTAGAGTCACAAACTCTGCAGACGAGTGGCTAGGCTGTATATCAAGGAGATTGTACGTCTGCATGGAGTTCCCTTGGAGATTGTGTCTGATAGAGACACGCGTTTCACATCTATCTTCTGGACTCGTATTCAGGAAGTGATGGGTGTGAAATTGAAGTTCAGCACCGCGTTTCATCCACAGACAGATGGGCAGACGGAACGCGTGAATCAGATCCTGGAAGACATGTTGCGAGCTTGTGTTTTGGATTTCAAGGACAGTTGAGATGATTGTCTCCAGTATGCAAAGTTCACGTATAATAACAGTTTCCAGGTGAGTATTGGCATGACTCCCTATGAGGCGTTGTATGGTCGTCCGTGCAGAGCACCGCATTGCTGGGCAGAAGTTGGCGAGGTAGTTTGATTGGCCCAAAGTTGGTGCAGGCAACTTCAGAGAAAGTTGACATTATTCGACGTCGACTTCTGACAGCCCAGAGTAGGCAGAAGAGTTATGCTGATACGTGGCGGCGACCGCTTGAGTTTGAAGTGGGAGACCATGTATTTCTTAAGGTCTCTCCTATGAAGGGAGTTCTGCGGTTCGGTAAGAAGGGAAAGCTTACGTCGAGATTTATTGGTCCATTTCAAGTTCTGGATCGAGTGGGAGCGGTAGCATACCGCCTTGCTTTGCCCACACCTCTTGCGGGCGTGCATAACGTATTTCATGTTTCTATGGTGAAAAAGTACGTTCCTGATTCTTCGCATAATATCAGTTGGGAGCAAGTGCAGTTGAGCGAGGATGCCACTTATGTACTGCAACTGACGCGTATTCTAGACAGGAAGGAGCAGGTATTGCGTAGCAAGGTTATCCCTCTTGTGAAGGTGCTATGGACGCATCATGGTGAGGAAGAGGCTACTGGGGAATCTGAAGCTGAGGTTAGAAAGAGCTACCCTCAGATCCTTGAGGAATATGAGAAGGTATGAATTTCGAGGATGAAATTTTCTTTAAGGGGGGTAGATTGTAATGACCCTGAAAATTTTATGCTAAGACCCGAGTACTACCTCTATTTTTTTCCTTAGAAGCTTTTTGGGGTAATTAGCGCTTAACTCGATTGCTTATGAAATTTGCATCAATCACTTTAAATTGGATCTGCATGACTCAAAATTTGTAGAATAGTTGGCGCTAGGTTACTCTGAAATCTGGGATTCATCGCTAAAGCCAGTTGCTCTTGGGAATTTTTGAAAGTTCTGGATCGGACCTGGACCGCGCGTCGTAAGTCCGATAGTGATGATCTTAGGTTGTTTTGGTCACCATGTTGGACTTGGCCATCACCTCAAAAATCAAGTCCAGATGATGTTCTGGGTCAATTTGATTGAGTCCGGAGTGAAGAGTGTGAGAACGGTGAGAAATTAATTAAGATTTTATGAAATCTGAGTCGTGTCGCTTGCGCGATGATTTTAAGCAATCTGACCGTTGGATTCTAACCCAATTTCACCCTATGATTAGGGAAGGTGGCCCAGGCATGTCTGTATGCTTGTGGACCTGATCGAGATTCGGTGACCGTTAAATTGAGTGTGGTCCGCCACGGCTGATCTGAAGATCCGATCGGTATGAAAACTTAGCTTGACCTAGATCCATGGTCTGTGAGCTTAAGTCCGACCTTTCGTGGTAATAGGCCCACCGGAAGTGCTCCGTTGGATCGAGAGAGGCCTGTTTTGGTTATACCCTAAGTATACCTTGGCCATGAGGTTATTTTCATCAATGTTAGGCCTATATATAGACCTTAAAACCCTAGCTCTCTTTTCCATACGAATTTCCTAACCCTAGCTAAGAAAGAAAGAGGAAAAGAGAGAGAAAGTGAGAGAGAAGTTGGTGAATCATCTTAGATTCTTTCCTGTTCTTCTTCATCCTTAAACCTTCACTTTAGAATCGTTATTCCGACGATTCTGAGTTCATCTTTGGGTAAGTTAACCTAACCCTGATCTGTTTTAGAGCTTGGAATAGTTTTTGTGTTCTTGTAGCTCATTTCTATTCTTGCTTTAGGTTGTCTTGTCGCCGTTAACGAAGACATATCGTCTGAATCAGTTCGGTGTTCCATTTCTGGTTAAGGTGCGGACTTTAATCGTATAGGTTATGGTTTTCAAGGCTTTCAATGCCAGTGAATGGTTTATTCTTGCTATGGATGAGATTTCACATGCTAAATACTATGTTTATTTTGCGTTCCTGATATGCATGTGTTATATTGAGTTTTGTGTATTCTATGTATATGTATAAAGTACCGTATACGTATAAAATATGTACATGTGATTGACATGATTATCTGTCGTGTATCTATGTTAATTGTATGTGTGACAACTCCTTGGTAAAAGGAATTGTCCAAATGCGTGTATTTCAACATACGTCATGTATGTTGTATTATGTATTCTAAGTGTTTGTAGAAATGTCTGAATGATCTAAAGTGCTACATATTAACCTAATTGCGGGTGTTGAGAAGCGATTCTCAATTCTCCCATTAGTGTGTATGATTTCCTTCATGCAAGTTACATTCCTTGTTGTTTAACTTCCAGTATTACTTATGCTTAAATCCATGTTAAGTTGAGATTCTTCAAATGCTTACTTACTATATGATTTGAGTTGTTGTTCCATTATTATTCTAAATTGTTAATATCAATATCTGTTATAGTGGAATGTGTTTGGGACTATGAATAGTCCAGGAAATCGGTAATCGGCCTTAAGCTCGTGACTGAGATTGCTTTCGCCACGTAGGACGTGATTAGACGAACCCGAGTCGTATTAGAGTTGTCGGCAGTGGTTTGGCCACGCGGAGTGTTTGCGCACTTTATGTCGTTCAACCCAACGTGCGCTCGTGCTAGTCGAGTTCGTCAAGTAACCCGATTGTCCGATGTATGTTCACCATGTATGGACGCTATTGTTTGAATCTAGGGTACCAAACTTACAGATGAAATCCTGTTAACCATGGTACCTTGATCCGCTAAGACTCATGAGCCGGACATGGTGGTATGGGACACCGTGGTCGAGCTGTCGGCCTACGCTGGGGTGACGAGCCTCCCCGTAATGACTAATGAGCAACCAAACTCGTGAGCCGATTATGGTGGTATGTGACACTATATTCATGTTGTCGGCTTACATTGATTGGTGACGAGCCCTTTGTAGTGACCTCGAGCATGCCTGGATACCGCGTTGAGGTGACGAGCCTTATTGTGGTAATGAAGGTATGATAGGCGTGCATTGATTGATGACGAGCCCTTTGCAACGACCTAAAACTATATGATCGTATGAGATGATCTAGGACTGACGACCCTAGAATGGATCACTGTTTGGATGGTGATATGAGGAAGGTACCTTAGCTTCCCAATCCTGCTGTATGAAAAAGACTAATAACAACTTGGTAATCATGTTCATGCACCACATTTGCATGTGCTTTGTAGACGTGGCTCACTCTGAGGCGATGTCATGCGTAACGTAAGATGAAGACGCTGAGGGTGTACGCGCGAGGGCACGCATCATTTTGTATAATCCTTGCATTAATAAGAGTACTTAGGACATGTTTGATTATTCTGCTTTATCATTACTGCTTGATTGAACTGATAACATGTTAACCTTTGCTTTATTGTTCCACTGGGTTGATCACTCACTCCCACGTTCTGGGGCGGTGTTAAACACCCACCAGACCTGTCTTAGCTGCAGATGTTGATGAGACTTCTGAGGTAGAGCGGGAGATCGAGGATGATGAGACTGCTTTCTCTTTTACGTAGTTTTCAGACGGGTTCTAGTGAGCCTTGTTTTGATGCGCGTAATGCTGGGATGTCTTTTGGGAAATAAATGATGTAATTTGATACTTGTAATTTTGATAGTAACACTTGAAATACGACCTGGTATGTATATGTATTTCAGGGACTGGCACATGTACACATATATTTCTTTAAGTCTTCCGCTTGCGTTCTTCACTTATCCCTGAATTATGTCTGTAGTTTGGCTTAATCTATTCCATGTTTTATGCACTCATACAGACAACATACATCCATCATTTAATATGTTGCATAAGTGATGTTTTGAAACTCGGGAGCTGAGTTATGCTCGACCCCTGAATTTCAGGGCGTTACAACGGTGGACAATGTGAATAAAACACTTACATCATGTGCGTCCCACTGTCTAGACGCTGGATGGTGGATGAAGGACATATATCTGGCGGGACCCACGTCCCACGGACGGTGTGAACACCACACGTGCAACACGTGCAAGGAGGGTCCCATCTACTTTAAATCAAAGATGATATTTGTGTCTCCCTTCGTCCAGGCCCGTCCAGGCAGGTGGGCTTGCCCGCTAGACGATCAGTCCAGTAGCAAGGCAGGCCCTGCCTTTTGGACAGACGTTGTGGATCAAATGCATCACGGTGGGGTCCACATGCATCTGGCCCACCGAGCTTGGAATCAAGCTAATATTTGTGTTTTCCTCTCCATCCGAGCCTGTGTGACCGACCAGCCACACAGGCCCAGAAACGGGCAGCAGATGGGCTTGGAAGTTAGGCAGTGGGCATACCATTGGATGGATGGTCTAAAATCACATGCATTAGTAATGGTGGGCCATCAAACCAGAGAGAGAGAGAGAGAGAGAGAGAGAGAGAGAGAGAGAGAGAGAGAGAGAGAGAGAGAGATGTGTGATGGAGGCACGCAACCACTATGAGCCCCTCTAATACATGCATCTATACATACATCAAGATGGGTCCCAAACGTGTGGGCCTAGAAACAAAATCAAGGGTGGAGATTCCATTTCCACCATAAATCAAGGCCAAGATGGCCTTCTTGCACTAGGAGATTAAATCAAACATCATGGTGGGGTCCATGGAGAATGGCCCCACCATGGATACATACATGCAAGCTTGGTGGGCCATTAGCCACACCTAATGGCTAAGATGGGATCCTGACCATTGATTGGTAAGTCCCTCTTGTCCCAAACATAAAAACAAAGGAATCTAGTCTAAGGAACACCCACCTTTCCTTCTTCTTCTTCCTTAGTGCTCCAAGGCTCTAATGGGGCTACTTCAATGGTGGAGATGGGTTTCTAAGGGCTGGATTAGGAGGGATTAATGGTGGAATGTGGTTGGATTTTGATGGGTTTTCTCTCAAAGGCGGGACGTCCAAGCTTCTCTTAGGTTGCTAATGGAGAAAGTGAGAGAGAATGGGAGGGAGAGAGAGGTGTATATGAGATTAATCATGAATTGTAAGGTGATGATGAAGGGTGTAAGAGCATGGAGAAGGGAAAGAGTATGCTTGAAATGATTATGTGTAAGAAGCATGGGGCTAGGGTGATGTCATCCTAGCCTAGGTAGGCTAGGGTGATGTCACCCTCATGATGGGTTGTAGAGATTTTTCTTTACTAGGAAATCTTGGGTCCCAAAACACGTGCTACATGACCGAGATAATGCGCGGGCCACATCTTTCAATCTAAACGTCGCATTGGCGCACGAGATACGACGTTGGAACTGCGGCGACGACGCAGTCACAATGGCATAGGTCACGAGTTTAGCCAACTCGGGTCTACTCGATGCGACTTGAGGTCGCTCGCAAACGCATTTATAGGTCACAGGTTATTAGAATTCAACAGAGAGGATCGTGGGATCTTAAGGAATGGAATGGTACTAGGACACAGGCCTTACAACTTTCCCCTCCTAATAAAATTTTTGTCCCTAAAATTTACGTTACCACTTGGAACAAATGAAAGGAAGAGGAAAATGGCATCATCATGTATATCAAAATACAATATAAGGTACAATCAATCAACAAAGAGATAGGGATATCACTCTCGAATCTCAACCTCTCACTCCCAAGATATCTCATCTATACTATGATGACCCCTACTGAACCTCGGATCCCTGATAAGAAACGATCGAAACTGGGATGCCTTGCACCTCACAATCTCATCAATGATTAATCTAACAAGAGGGTCCTAAGGTCTGGTCGTGCGAATCATCGACGACTCCTCCTGACGACTGAGAGTCTTGCTGGGGAGGTGTATGCCCCCTCTGTGGTCATTGTTGCTACGGTTGCTGCTGGGGTCTCGGCGGCAGGTACTACCATCGTTGCTGCTGTAAAGGCTACTATTAAGGACAGGGACACTCGTGCCTACGATGCCCCGTCCCACTGCATCCGAAGCAAACACCTGAGAATAGTGTAGATGGTGCTGAAGGTGCTGCTGGCGCTCGAAAGGATGGACGGTTCCTGTTCCTCAGCAGTCATCGACGCTGCCGCTGTTGGAAGCTACTGGAGAGGGCCTTCCTTTTCCAGCCTCCTCTCTAGCCTCAGACCCTTGGGGAATTAACACATTTTGCCTCATATATTAGGGCCCGCTGTATGACCTGTTCAAATGTCGGGAGCATGTGTCCAACGACACGACTCTGAAGGCCACGACACAAGCCGCACTCGAAATGGTGGGCCTTATGCCCCTCATTAGCTACCAGGTATGGTACAAATCTCGATAATGCGACGAATCGGGCCTCATACTGAGACACTGATAGGTCACCCTGCACAACAATCTTGCACTCAAGTGCGTGCTGCTGACGGACATGCTCTGGGAAAAACTTCCAGTTGAACCGGTCTATAAAATCCTACTAAGTCCACACAACATTGGCTCCTGCTGCTCGAGTAACCGATGCCCACTAGTGTTTGACCTTACACTGGAGAAGAAATACTACTAACGGAACAAGCTGTTGGGTGGTACACCACATGTTATTAAAAATCTTCTTCACCTTAGATCTCCATCTCTCTGTTGTTGACGAGTCAGGCTCTCCCTGGAAACGTGGGAGACGGAACTGCCTGAAGTCATGTAGAATAGAGCTCGCGCGCTCCTTCTCAGTCTGGGCGGGTGCATCCGCGGGTTTCCTACTCTGCCCCTAAAGAATCGTGATCATTGCCTACAGCATCTGCTGGAGCTGATTCATGCTCACTAATATGATTAGGCCGCACTAGTCTCGAATGCGGGAGCTGCTCGACTCGCTCTCTCAGGTGTCATGTCCTATAGAAAGGGACAACGGGCCTATTAGCCATGAGCACTCTCGAATGCACACACAATAGGGAGCTATATCAGAAAGTTTTTAAGTTATTCGAACTCAGGGATCTAATCATTCTAAGTTCTCGACAATCATATAGTGAAGGGTAGTTATCAGTAGATATGTGATATTATCCTCAGGTATTACCAAGTTATGCTCTGATACCAACTCTTGACAGACGTACTCCGGAAAAAATGGGAGATGCATGAGTCATACCATTTAGTTATGCATCAAACCTATGTGTATCGCGCGATCATATGGGGCAACTCCGTCTCACAAGGAGTCCCATAAACAATTAACCCAATGGCACATGCTATGATCAATCATTCATAATAAGCATGTAATGATCTGCATGAGCATGTATCATGATGTTATGCTAGCATATACTCAGTGTGTCTTACTAGCTTAAGCACACTAGCATGATTGAAGGATATAACATTAATCGGCCTAATACATGACAGGGTCCATAGAATGATGACGCATCTATCACAAACATCAAGATAGGCCTAAATAGTGAACATACCCAATCTGATATCACATATTCTTCTATCTATGACAAGGAAAATGATGATGATGTACAAATGTCAAGGATGAGCCTCACACTTGTCCTAAGAAGGTAAATGGATGGTGTGGTTGATACATACATAACATGAAGTCCTCTTTTAAGGCCCATATCATAGTCCGTACTGTTCTGTAGGCTTCCTCGGTCCTTTCGGTCGAATTCTAGCAACCCTCGACCTATATTCGATGTTTGTCTGTGTGGCCCACCCTGCACTCCATCCCTTATCATCCCATCACTTCTCTCTCTCCCTCATTTCTCAAAACAAACTCCTAAGCAACAAAATTCCAAACGTCCAAGCTCTCTCCCAAATTCAAGTGTGACCCACTTTCCTACTCACTCATCTTCCATCTCAACCATTCATTCATCATCTACCTCCATTAAAATTGAAGGCAAGGAGCATAGGAGTCCAAGGAACTAAAGAAGAAGGCCAATAGGTGGGTGATCCACCGTTGATTTCAATTCTAGGGCCCACTTGTTGTGGGACCCACATTGATGTATGCAATGTAGAGAGGGGCCCATAGTGGCGGGGTCCCTCTATCTCACCGTCTCTCTCTCTCTCTCTTGTATGGATGATGGTGTGTTTGTGTGTGTGGCCCACCACGAAGTATATATTTTATCCATGCCATCTACCTTGTGGGACCCACCTAATGGATCTGTTGGACGGAAAAACATAAATATTTGCTTTTCTTGAGCTGGTGGGTTTCACACATGGATTAGCTAGTGGTCATTGCCATGTGGGCCCCACCATATTTGAGGTATGCGTTTTATCCCCACCATCCATCAGGGATGGTGGGATTTCTTGGTGAAAATTCATCCAGCACGCTAGACTATTTGGTTTGAAAAAAGAAGAATGTATAATATATATATATATATATATATATATATATATATATATATATATATATATATAATATGTGAGATGAGGGCCCCATGTGTGACCCACCCTCCTGGATCGAGCGGCTGGGGCCTTGACATTAGCAAGTGGTGGACCCCACTGTTTTTGTGAGGTGTCATCCATCGTCCAGCATGCTAGATGGGTGGCATCCACCATAAATGTATATGTTTTATCCATCATCCATCTGGATGGTGGCAGATGGGGCCCACCACCGATGGTTGTATCACATTCAAGCCGTCCATCCATCTTAAATCCCAACCGTCCATCCATCTGTCGTGCATCATGCGCCACACCTTGATGTATTGTTCTAACCATGCCGTTCATCCATCTTACGTGCTCATGGCCCCACGTTGATGGATTTCATGCATCCAAACCATCCATCCCAATTTTGTGGGAACCACATGTGATGTATGGGTCTTTTGCACACTGTCCGTAGGCTAGGACGGTGGGTCCCACCCTCTAATGCATGTGTTGAATCCTACCATCTATCCATTTGGCGAGCCTGTCTCCAGGCTTGAGACTAAAAATAAGACAGATCTAATATCAAGTGGACCACACTGCAGAAAAATAGTGGGATGAGTGCCCACCATTGAAAACCCCATTGGGTTACTGGACGCTGGACCAATGTGATATTTGTTTCCCCTCTATATCCAGGTCTTTACGACCTTATGAACAGTATGGATGGGAAATAAGTGCTATGGTGGGCCCTCTAAATTTTTAGCTGATCATTATCACCATTGCCATTTGTGGTATGGTCCAGATGATCCTTTGGATATGATTCATTTTTTTAATGCTCTATAATGATCTCTAACAATGGATGAATGGTCTATTCAACTCGGTCATTTGAATCGGCCCATTTGATCGGCCCATATGAATCGGCTCATTTGATTCGGCCCCTTTAATTCGGCCCAATTGATCGGCCCATTTGAATCGACCCATTTGATTCGACCCCTTTGAGTCGGCCCATTTGATAGGCCCATTTGAATTGTCCCCTTTGATTCGGCCTATTTGATGTAGCCCATTTGATGCATGATCGACCCATTGGAGTGGCCGACATGATGCGGCCCACTTGAGGAATATGAGGCCCAATGAGACGTATGCGAGGCCGTTGTGTGGGCCGACTGTGATGTATATGAGGCCCATTGTGATGTGAGATTCCACCACGATGTATGTAATGATGTTTTGGCAGCCATGCCTTGGGAGCAATGATGGTTTGACGTCCAAATTGTAAGAGCAATGATAGTTAAAATTTTTCATTGTAACTCTCCTTAGGGCCCATTGATAGGCCTATACTTGTAGTGTGTAGGCCGTCTAGGCCCCTCTTCATTTTGAACAGAATCCATCACCATATAACATGTTTAGTATAGTTACATGATTCATGCTCATATACATCATATGTATGCTTGATATGAGGAGTGACTGATCATAGCATATGCCTTCGGGCAAATTGTTTATGGCTCCCTGATAGGTGGAGTTGCCCTTCATGAGCGCGCGGTATGCGCAGGATTGTTGGATGACTGGTAGTGTGATTCATGTACTTCGCATTTGTATGACATGATTACTATACGCCCTATCGACATTAGGGCTATGACCTCCATAGGTATATTGTGGATGGAAGGATCAGATACCAGAAATATTGTTACTAGCATCGAGGCGCCATAGATGTCTCTGGGTGAAAATTCCTAAACCTGATGGTACCAGAGGATGACTCCAACGTCGAGACCGAGTGAAAACATGAGTGCCCGAGTGCCGAATACCATGAGGTTACGTCTCCCACTATGTTGTGGTTGGTTGGAAAGGGGTGTAGCCTTACTCGCCAGAAGGTAGGGGGCATTGCTAGGCTGAGTTTGACTAGCTCGTGAATGGGTCCGCTATCGATGTGTTGGATAGGTATTGGCAGACTATTGGCCAGGCGAATAGTGAGGTTTCTTACACTCACTTGGACTACGGGCTTGGGTAGGGGGCAGTGCCATTTGGAGTGTACTAAACCTCGGTGATTATCCAGAGTGAGAACCGCACTGATATTTGATGCTTTAGTGAGGAGCTGCATTGATATGTGGATGAGGATTGGCATGCGTGAGTGGCATTTCGCATCGCATGACCTTAATATGGCCGATAACATTCATGTTTTGCACCGCATAGCCTTGGTACGGCTGATTGGATTTGAAATTACGGTAATGACCACTTTAATTGAAGTAGGAATATGCCAATATGTCCTAGAGGGGGGTGAATAGGACTTTTATAAATTTTTTATGGTATATTTAAAATCCTATCAAACTTGTCCTGAGTAGATATGCATGAATCAGGATTTCTTTAAAGTAACTCTAATGGTTTCTTAGCCAAATAGGGGATTGAATCATAATGCTATTTGACAGGTGAATAAGATACATTTTGTAGATTATGATGGATGTGACTGTGAGGTGTGATCTTAGATATTCAATTATGTAAGTATTTAAAGAAATCACATAAGTAATCAAGAACTAATATCAATCACAAATACAGTCATTTTTATAGTGGTTCGACTACTTGTCTACTCCACTCCTGTCTAACACACTCAACCCTTTAGTGTACCAGATTTCACTAAGGAGGTTTCACAATAGGTTCACCTCAAACTGGAGGTTTTAAATCAGGTTCACCTCTAAATAGTACAACCTACACCTAGGCTGATAGTTTATGCTCCCACGAGCAAGGGTCAACACATAGCACCCAATTTTAGGCACATTGGCCAAGGATCCACTCAAGGAACCTCACAAGTTTATGCTCCCACGAGCAAGGTTCAACATAAAGCACCTAAATTTTAGACCACCCTAGTCAAGGACCTAAGAGTTTATGCTCTCCACAGAGAAAGGGTCAACACAAAACACCCACCACGTACACTCCCGCCGGAGGCCTCCGACGAGGACTTGCAAGTGGTGAGAAACACCTTAGACTAAATCTTATAGAAAGAATGATCACAAGGGTCCTCTGGACTCTAATAACTTACAGATAAGCAGATGAGTCCTTTTCAGTGCATTGTTAAAGATCTCCTCCTTTGATGAAGAATCTTCAGCTTCCTTGATCCGCAACTTAGAAGATGTACCAATACATGGTGATGGGTTGGGTCAAGGTTATAATGGAATCCTACTCTATTGAATGTTTTCCCATAAGGGAGATAGAGCGATTCTAATCATCTATGCATTCAAGGCATCCCAACTTAATGATTTTCCATTAAGGTGGTAGCTAGAGGATCCTTGAATGTGGAAGTTCATTCCTCAATCCACTCTATTGAATGTCAATGATGAGGGTGGAGGAGGATGAACTCCCATGAGTGAAAAAGGCTAAGGGTATATGATCTAGGGTTAAGCACACAAAAGCACTCTTTCTTTTTCTCTATTCAACAACCAAGGACACTCATTAAATAGGCAGAAAGTTCCAACGGATATAAAATGGTCACATTTTTTACAGAGTTCGATATCATTGAGCAGGGTCAATATCATCGAGCGTATACTCTCGACAACATCGACTGGCCGCTCGATGACACGAACTCAAATGTCAAACGCTTTTGAAACCTTTTGCCAGTTGGTCGAGGAAATAAAATGAGCGTTGATGTCATCGGATTTCGAACTCTGATTTCATCGACACGAGGTTCGATTCCTCGACATTTGAAAATGAGAGAAACTTATCTTTGAAATATTTCAAGTTTAAAAGAATGATCGAGGCACACTCGATATCATCGGAATTTGAATGTCGATGATATCGATGATAGTGTCGATGCATCGATAAATCCAAGGATTTTACCAGTGAGCTTGTTGGACAGTTTATGTCCATTCTCGATGCAACCATTCTCGATGCAATTGATCTAGCCTCGATATCATCGATATTTGAATATCGATTCTATCGAGTGACCCTCGATCCAAGATGGAATAACGTGAAAATATTGCTTAAAAATAGAGTGTCCAATCCGATATCATCGAAGGGATTCCGATATCATTGAAGTTTGAATTCTGAGGATATCAAGGATTGCTTTGATATATCGAAGATTTTGTGATTTGCTATAGCAGAACTTGGACACAACATATATGATGTCAATTTTATCGAGTCAACTTTGATAGACTCGAGATTCAAATTTTGATGATATCGATACAGATATCGATACATCGATAATTCCATCCAAAAGTATATGCGGTTGCTGGACATCTTATGTCCTCAATTTGATAGTATCGAGTGAGTTGCGAGGACATTAACAGCAAGGTTCGATTTCATCGAACCGTTTGTCGATAAATCAATAAAGGTAGAAAACTTGGAGATTTTTCTAAAGTTTGAAAAAGTTTTCTAACCCAAAAACCCGATGATATTCTAATCAATTTTAAGGGTTTTAATTACCTGGTGTTTTGGGACATGGGATGTGACGCTAAGATTTACTTGTGGCGAGTTCAGGCCCACATCCAGTTGAGGTAGATGGGTTGATTGATCTTCCTATGGAGCTTCTCTATCTAGCTAACTCAACACTCATGCTAATTAACAAACTAGGGCACTTTCAGCATTCATGTACTCATCAGCATGATTCCACATTACTTTGTCATTGCATTCTGAGCACGCCCATATTACGCACACACTTACACCACCCTCTAAGCTTTCTATAACTTATGCACGATTGATGCATGCAGGTGATGCCAGATGCAGTTGTAGCTTCACCGCAGTAGGAGCGTGCAGTCGAGCTTCAGGAGTTTCCGTTATCATTACTTAGTATTTCCCTTCATATGCATTATACTTTAAAGTTTTTTATCATAGTGGATTTTGTGATGGTGTTCTTATGGTTATTATTCATGGGTTATGCTTATGGTTATGCTCATTACGAATCAAAATCATGTTAGAAATCCTCTTTGTAGAATCCTAGTATCGGAACCTGGTGTATGGGTGATGGGAGCTGAGAATGGGGTACTACAGAGGTTGTCGGTGCCAGATTTGGCAATCGAGAATTTTGTGTGGCCGAGTTTGGGGCGTGACATCCTCGCAATTGATTCAAAGGTAGGGCACATCGTGAGTCAAGCGGGTATACAACAAGTGGGCTTCTTCACTCTCCTAATCATGTAACAACTGGGCTTTCTTATGGGGGTCCCATTATGAATACAAGGCGGGCCTCGATAGGATCCATTCATCTAGGACTAGTCTTGGGCAAACACATGCATCTATGTGGACCATATTTACTATGGAAGGCCTGATACAAAATCATAAGGAGGGCTTTGAAGCTTGGGTAGTTCTACAGGGTATGCTGGAAAGAATCATTATCAATGGGGCCCAATATTTTAGGGTAGCCCGATAAGGGGAGATGGGTATTATGGGGGCCCAACGGTTTGGGATAGCCTAACACGGCGAGGTTTTTCTGTCAAATATGTAGGACGAGAAATGGGCTTATCAATGGGTCCTGGGGAGGTTTACTAGTGCGGTCCACTTGTGGGTTGAATCTAACTCACGGTGGGGCCCATGACCTTCAGACTAACTGGGAAAGTGGATGGGCAGCATGTGTAGAACACATATGTCAAAGTAGGTAGCCCAAAGCCTAGAAAATGGACGAACAACACACACGATACGGTGTGGCCGCACAAGGAAGTCCCGCAACCTGGATATGGTGGACTATATGCATATAACACATATGTCAAGGTGATCTTCAAGGATTGGGCAATTCTACAAGGCATTGTGGGAGTACCATCAATACCAGGGGGTCCAACAATTTGGGTTAGCCCATAAAGGTGAGATGGGCAATACTTATGGGGGCCTAATGATTTGGGATAGCCCAATAAGGGAAGGATACTGATGGGCCAAACAACGGGCCCTGGGGAGGTGTACAACGGGGACATTTAACCACCATTTTCAATGTGGACATTTAACCACCATTCTCCCAAGGCGTGGCCCATTAGGAACATAGAATCTAACTACAATGGGGCTCATGGCCCTTATATTAGCTAGAGAATGGACGGGCAGCATAAATATTATCTCATACATCATGGTAGGTCTCTCACATCACAATTGGGCCTCATATATATATACAATGGTCCTCACACATAAAATGGGCCTCATATACATCCCAATGGGCCTCATCACACGGGCCTCATGTACATCACAATGAGCTTCATCACAAGGGCCTCATATGCATCACAATGGGCTCATTACATGGGCCTCAGGTACATCATAATGGGCTTCATCACAAGGGCCTCATATACATCACAATGGGTTCATTACATGGGCCTCATGTACATCACAATGGGCTAGGAACAATGGGTGGGTAGTGTGTGTAACACATACATCATGGTGGGCCTTATAGGGCAGCCCATGGCTTAAAAGAATAGATGGGCAGGATACATACAACAAGGTGGGCTCCAATGGTGGACGTCCAGCCCCTTTTGGGCCTCCTGGACGTCCAGAAATCTGGACTGTCTAGAGTCAACATACACATCATGGCGGACTTGCATAGTGCAGATGGGCCCCAGAAAATGGACTGTGTGGATGGAACACATACAGCAGGTGGGCATTGCATCCAACAAAATGAACGGACGACGTGGATATGAAACACATACATCATGTGAGTCCCACTGTCCCACGTGTGGACGGTGTTAGACACCATGCAACAGGTGGATCCCACCGTCCCACGTGTGGACGGTGTGAATAAAACACTTGCATCATGGTAGGTTCCACCGTCCTCTCCTGGACGGTGGACGGTGTGAATAAAACACTTACATCACGTATGTCCCACCGTCGAGACGCTGGATGGTGGATGAAGGACATACATCTAGTGGGGCCCATGTCTCACGGACAGTGTGGACACCACACGTGTAGCACGTGTAGGGTTAGTCCCATCTGCTTTGAATCAAAGCTGATATTTGTGTCTCCCTTCGTCCAGGCCCGTCCAGGGAGGTGGACCTGCCTGCTGGACAATCAGTCCAGCAGCAAGGCGGGCCCTGCCTGCTGGACAGACAGTGTGGATCAAATGCATCATGGCGGGGTCTACAAATAAAGATTTTACATTGAAAAGTGAAAATTATTTCATTAACAATATGAAGAATATATAGAAGAGATTTGAGATCTTTATGTAATGAAGGGTCTTAGTCATGACTCAGTGACACAAACTAACAAAAGTTTCAACACAACGTCATGGGTTCAAGTACCCATTGTGGTGAAATCCCACGGTAGGATGAGTGTGTGTGGGGTGTGAGTGCGTGTGTTAAAAAAAAAATCTAAGGAAATTCTAATAAATATGTATTAACAAAAGAGACAGTGTCATGATCTACTTAATATATTCTAACATCCCCTTCAAACTCAAGATGCTCTAAAAGGAGTAATTTGAGTTTAAAGGTAGGATAAACATTTATTCAAAAAAATAAAAAAATAAAATCCAAGAGCACTTCAATTGACTAACGAAAGATCTAGCAATAATTCCAGTAGTTGGGATTTCACCCATATGTTCTTCTAGTAAATACACATTTTCTGTTGGTGACAGTTTAATCATTACACTTCTAGTGACACTAAGTAATCTTAAAAAAAAAACAAAAAAACAACAGGTCTTGTCATAACAAAGACGGGTAATGAAGTTCAGTCTAACACACCCAACATAAAACTAAATTCAGTCCAACACGTCCGGCATAAAAAAAAATAAACGAAAAGAAAACACATCTTGTTAGAATGCCTTATTTAAAGAAATTATAACATCAAAGAAAATGGTGGAGAGGTGGTTAGCCTACATCACACGGTCCAAGACATATTAGAAAATTAGGCCATTAACAACTGGGCCCACATAAATTTGATGTTGAATTGAACCACGCTAAGATTCCAACCAACAATAAACTATGCTATGTTGAATGACACCACAAGTGAGATATGCCAAACACCACTAGATCTAACCAGCTAAACATTCCCACCAACGTCAAAACAACCTAAAGAACAATGTATTGTCTATTGTGTTTCAAAACAAATATATATATATATATATATATATATATTTATATATATTTATATATAAATATATAAATTTCTCCAAAAATCATTTCAAAAAGCAGCAAAGGCTTTTGTCTTTTAATGGTGTGGGTTTAGTCTGTTATGACAAACCCAAGTGCAGGGTTGCGAAGTAGTAATAACTCGGTGAGACCGAGGTCGAATCCACAGGGAATGGGGGACACGACCTAAAACTAGTCTAAGTCTAATGGTTTGTTTGGGTTTTTAATCTAGCAAAATAAAAAAAGGGTTTTAAATAAGAAAAAAAAAGTACTAAGGATCCTGGAATCCACTCATAGCAATCACAATATCTATTTTATTGATTCATTGATTATAACTCAATTGGAATCGAAGTCCTATCATATCCAATTGAAAGATAAAGCAATTAAATCAATCATAAATAATACTAGAATATGAATTTAATTGAACAATTGTCTCATGAAGCACTAGGACATCAATCATAGTGAATTAAAAGCCCCTATAGCACCCTTAAGGCAACTATAGATCAATCAATTATACAGATTGAATCATTTTCTAAATCAAGGCTAAATAATTGTTAAATCAAAGAATTCATTATACCCGGAGTGCACAATAAATCTAGAAATAAACAATTCAATGACTTTAAAGTAAATTCAAATCAATTCAATCTAATATCATAACTCTAACTATTGTTTGCTGAATCAAATAAATTAAATAATGTAATGAACTACAAGCTTCATCCGTTGGCCTTAGCTAAGGGATTAGCCTAACATGGCTAATAACCTAGAAGAATGACTTCGTAGAGATTCTGCACCCCTTGGTCTCTCTCCCAAGCTCTAATTCGTATATAAAAGAACTAAGAAAACTCCTTTAAATAGTAAAAGTTCGCACTGACTTTCAATCGACTTCAATTTCTATACTTTTGTTACTCTTCGGTCGCATTGAAGTTGCATTTAAAAAAATCTGTATAGAATTTGTCTAACTTAAGTCCCGCCTAAGCTGTCTTAAGTGGGATCGAAGGTCGAGTCAAATTAATTTTAAAAATTACAATTTCTTGCTGGATTGTTTCGTTCACTTTCAGTGGGACTGAATAGTCAGTTTTTTCTGTTGTTGGACTTGTGATTTTGCCAGTCTCTTATCCCTCCTTTGCACTTGATTTTCTTGTATCTTTGGTATGTAAATTCTTCATTAATGACTTCCAAACCTCCAATTCTTCATTATCTTCTTTTGAGCTCTAAATTCATCATTTCAAGTACATATTCATCTTTAAGTCCAAAATCACCTCGCATGATGAAAACATACATAATTCTATCAGATTAATACTTAAATTCTAAGAAAGCTAATGTAATTAAAGGGATGAATATACACTATTTAGGTTTAACACACTCCCACATGGGATAGGCAAGTGGAAAACTTTGAGTTTATAAAAGGAGGAATTTGGATATGACTTGGTGTTCACAACCCCAAGTGCAGGGTCGCGATGTAGTAATAACTGGTGAGAACGAGGTCAAATCCACAGGGAATGGGGAACATGGTCTAAAACTAATCTAAGTCTAACTTGGTTGGTCTGAGTTTTTAATCCAGCGATTTCAAAAAAGTTTTGAAATAATAAAGATAAAAGACTAAGGATTCGGGAATCCACCTATAACAATCTCAATATCAATTTACTTGATTCAATGATAACCCAATTAGAATTGAAGTCCTATCCTATCCAATCAGATGATGAAGCAGTTAAACAAAATCTAAATTTTTCCTTAGTTTAGTTTCCAAATATCTGTCTAATTACAATGATCGTAGGGAATTCAATCATCCACCATGCCCATAGACAATTGTGAACAACGACTTTTACATATCACACAATTTTGAAGCCAATAAGATCATATCAAAAGCTTTCATAGCATCTACTATAATTTTAGTAACAATAAACCATAGAAAACTGAAAATATATATTTATTTAAACTAAAACGTAATGGAAATTCAACATATACTTAAATCAAAGCAAACTAAACATTAAAATAAACTATAGGTTTTATCCCTTAGCCTACAAAGACTAACATCCTAGACGAAAAACAAAAAGATTAACTAAAACCCGTGAAGAAATTGAAGTGGAAGAACATTGTCGGCGCTCCACCTTGACCTTTTCTCCATTTTCAAACTGTAGAAGATGCTTTGGAACGTCCTAGGGACTCCTATTTATATTTGTGGACTTCTAACTTTCACACCGACTTGGAGATTTCACCAACCGACCTTGGATTTACGCACTTCTATGACACTTCAGTCGGACCGAAGTTGGCTTCACTTGGACTAAAGTCGCGTATGAAAAATATGTGCAAAATTTGTGAAATTTAGGTGGGATCGAAGTTGTCTATGGTTAGACCGAATTAAGGATGAAAATCCCACTTTCTCGCTTGACTATTTTGTGTGATTTCGGTCAGACTGAAGTTGATTTCGGTCAAATCGAAGTTGGCTTCAGCTGAACCGAAGTCTGTTTCAGGATATTTTTATTTTGGACTTGTAATTCTATAATATCATTTTTCTGGCCAATTTTCAGGATTCCTTTTCTTCACTTCAAACCTTCGATTTTCTTCATTCCTCACTTGGTTTCCTTGGATCTTTGGCATGTGAATTCTTCATTAATGACTTCCAAATCTCCAATTCTTCATTATCTTCTTTTGAGCTATAACCTTTTAAGCAGATATTCATCATAGGCTTCTAAATCACCTCGAATGATAAATATATATATAATTAAATAAAATTAACACTTAAATGTCATGAAAACTAATGTGATTGAAGGGTTAAATATGTAATATTTGAGTCTCAACACTTAGGCCCCGTTTCAGGGGGCATGTGAAGTTAGTTGTTGTTTGGGGGGTGTGGTTGGGCAATGCTAACAACCCCACCCTATGCCATGAACCACACGTGAGCGTGAACGGTGCGATATCATGTAGTGTGCGCGCGCGCGCAAGTATATTTGCCAAAGCTTAAATTTTATTTATTTTTTTACAATTTTAAATTTCATTTTCTTTTTGTAAGAATGGCCATATTTTTTAATTTCCGAACAAAGCTGAAAACTCAAAGGTTTTCTCTTTCGAAAACGCAATATCCATGTTTGTTAGCAGGGGTGCTTAGACACCCTTTCGAGGCAACCTTTGAAGTTTATAAAAGGGACTTCTCTTACTCAAATTTGTAAAATGCAATTCATTCATCTCTCTCTTGCTCTCTGAATTTCTGCAATTGTTTTTATTTTTTTGGTTAGACATAATGTGGTGGTTCGGGTCTTTATACATCGAGTGTATCCATGTAATGAGACAACATTCGAGGGTATCTTGTAGGTTAATTATCCAACATTCCTATTGCACTATGGACATTGTCCAAAGGAGGGCAAATCAACTTCGAGCTGAGTGATTTTTCATGCATTGAATCCTATAAGTCCTTCTAATTCGTCTTACTTAAATTTCTATTTCTATTTCATTTTATTTTTACAATTTAATTGTTTCAAATTTTCATAATTATGGATTTACAAAACCAAAATTCCAACAATCTTGAAGTTGATTTATTGATTTATACGTCTATAACAATGGAAAATATCACATTAAACCCAACTATCAAATTATCTAAAATCAAGACATTTTTTGGATGCCATTTTAAAACCTGGAAACAGAAACTCATGTTTGCTTTAGATACTTTGAAAGTATCACATGTTCTATCTGATATTTTCTAATATGAAGCCGATAAAGAATCTATTGTAAGGGATGACCATAATTGGAAAAATTATATTATAAATTCTCTATACAATGAGTTTTATGATGTTTATGTCACATATAAAAGAGCTAAGAATATCTGGTCAGTATTAGCTAAGAAATGTGTTTTAGAATAAGTTGATGCCAAAAAGCATGTTATTTCCTTTTTTTCTAAACTTTTTATATTAGATAATAAGCCCATTGTTGAGTGTCAAATATTTCATATTTTACCCCATTTATATCTTGGTTTTACGAACATGATAAGGTTTAATGGTATATTTTATACATGTTTGTGTTGCAAGGTGAGTTTAAGAGCTTAGATTGAAAAGAATGCTAAAAGCATGGATTTGATGTTCAAAGAACACCAAGGCAAATAACAAATCTTTGGAGACCAAGATTGAAGATTTCAAGACCCCAAGATCTAAGAAAACCAAGTGGAGAAGGAAGTAGAAAGAACAAAGTGCTGAAATTCACTTTATTATCTGTGTCATCGACCACAGTTTGATGACATCGAAGCCATCCTTTGATGACATTGAATACAGGTCGATGACATCGAATTTTTACATGAAAATCAAGTTGGTTGCTGGACATATTGGATGTAATTCTCGATGAATCGAAGTCATGTTCGATGACTCAAAGAGATGATTGATGACATCGAAGTTTGTTTGATGGCATCAAATTTATAGAAGAATTTGAAGCAACTCGCTGGACTGTTTTGGACACTTTTTCATTTGCTCGAAGACTGATCGATGACATCGAAGGTGTGCTCAATGACTAGAAAAGTTACGCAGTGCAGAAAGGCGTGACTTTTGGAATTCGACTTACGTTTGATGACATCGAAGGCTGTTCGATGTTATCGAACACGTTAAGCAAAGTCACGCAGACTGCGTAAATTGAGGTAGTTTTGCGATCTTACGCGAACTAGGCTATAAATATGAGTTTCCTACAGACTTTTTGAGTTATCTAGGGTTTTGAGAAGGAGAGCAAAGGGGTGGAGCTGTCATCCAATAGTTTTTTCTTCCTTTCTTCCTAGTTTTTAATGCTTTCTTTTAGGGTTTTGATTCCAATCTTGTCTATGGTTAGCTAAACCTCTTAGCTAGGCCTAAGAGGTGAAGGTTGTAGCATTTTTAGGATGTTTTTCCTGTTTAATTCTTATTCTTATTGAACTTCTTGATTCTAATTTGATATTTATGGAATACTTTTAGTTTTTAATGGTTTGCTGTGACTCAAATTAAAATAGATCCACAATAGCTTTGAGTATCTTCTTTCTCATATTTTAGGATTGTGGGATTGGTAAATCCTTTTGTTAGCCATTGTCTCCAGGGCATGGTTTGGTGATGGAATCCCTTTCAAACCTCACAATTCTCTTTTATTAAGAATTAGGTCAATGAAAGTTCAGATTTGATTATAATGATATATCTTCTAATTGGATAGGATAGGACTCCAATTCCAATTGTGTTCCTTGAATCAAATAAGGAAAAATCCTGATAGCTACAAGTGCATCCTTGGAATCCTAGTTCTCTTTAAATTATTAAAATCCTTTTTTATAATTACTTCCTTTATTTCCATATTTCTAACTTAGATCTTTCTCTAGTTCTAATTCTAGTTAGCTTTAGAATACACACAAGATTAGTCCTTATAGATTCGACCTCAGTCTTAACGAGATTATTACTACATCGCGACTCTACACTTGGGGTTATGAACACGTTTTTGGCGCCGTTGCCGGGGACTAATGGCTGTGTTTTTTTGAAATTGATTAGTTTTAGAATTAGGGTAAGATTAGGGGTCATTTACTTTCTATTTTTACGTTAGAATTTTTCTGATTTATTTTTAGAAACTAACTTGTTTTTCTGTTTTATAGGATCTTAACATAGAAATTTCCAATCTGGTAATCTCTTTCTAATCCTCTATTTCTTTTCTAAATTTCTTATTTGTCATAGGATTCTTTCATTTTAGGGTTAGGTTAGATTCTGAAATTGAGGGCCGAGAGTGTTTCATGCCCAAGTGGGTCCGTGATAACACTCAACGTCTCTTAAGTGAAGGAGGATTGGTCGAAGGGTTGCCTATCCATCACATGATTAGACACCACTCGAGATCCTCAGAGTTAACTGAAGTTATGACTGCAAATCAACCTACAAATCCTCCAAATCCACCTCAACCTCCGGTTGAGGAAATCCAGGATGAAAACGAGGTGCATCAAGCAACCCCACCTCGTAGTTTATAAGATTATCTACAACCGGCGGGGGTGAGCACACCTTCCTTTATGGTTTTTTCAGAAAATACAAGAAACATGGATATTAAGCTAGGGGTGATCCAACTCCTTCCAAAGTTCCATGGACTTGAATATGAAAGTCCATATTTATACATGAAAGAGTTTGACGAGATCATAGCCACTTTATACTTTCCTAATGTGTCTGAGGACACGGTTAGGCTAAAACTCTTTCCCTTCTCCTTAAAAGACATAGCTAAGACATGGTTGCACTTATTACATCTACAATCCATTGGTAGATGGAATGACATGACAAGGGAGTTCATAAAGAAATTCTTCCCATATCACAAAATGAACACCCTTAGGAAGTCGATCATGAACTTCACCCAAAAGGAAGATGAAGCATTTTTTCAATGCTGGGAGCAGTTCAAGGATCTTGTTAGTTCATGTTCACAACACAGTTTTGAAATGTGGTGCATAACAAGTTTCTTCTATGAAGGATTGGCATCTTCCATACACCAAATGGTCAAGACAATGTGCAATGGGGAATTCATGAGCAAAGATGTCAATGATGTGTGGGATTATTTTGACAAGCTTGCTGAAAACACACAATCATGGGACTTCTCCCCTAAACCCCACACCACTTCTAAGCTCATTCAAACAAAGGAGAGGGGTGCAATGTATGCTCTCAGAGAAGAAGATGATACAAGTGTTAAAGTGGCCAATCTCACAAGGAAACTCAAGGCCATTGAAATTAAGTAGGACAAGGCTAAGGAAGTAGTCTGCGGTATTTGTGCTTACAACGTTCATACGACTGAAAATCGTCCAACAATAACCTGCCATTTAAGAAATATTGAATGAGTAGTTGAATGTCGTAAACAACTACTAAAGGCCTTTTAAGGGAACCACCTCAAACACATACAACTCTAGCTGGAGAAATCATCCACACTTCAGTTGGAGGAATTGGCAAATTGTTACTCCTCAGGGGATCCTTAACCAGTTTTTGGATCAAAAGAAGCCTCAAGAGGATCCAGTTTTGAAACACATTCAAAATCA
This sequence comes from Magnolia sinica, assembly GCF_029962835.1. Taxonomy (NCBI): domain Eukaryota; kingdom Viridiplantae; phylum Streptophyta; class Magnoliopsida; order Magnoliales; family Magnoliaceae; genus Magnolia; species Magnolia sinica. The sequence goes on from NC_080577.1 coordinate 38,604,373, forward strand.
AGAGCTTTTTAATTAAGGCACACTATAAGCGTTTTAAGATCTTACTAAGGTTGTGCAATGAATTGAGTCACAGATTGGAGAGAAAGGGGTACTTCCAGCCCAACTTCTCCTCAATCTTAAACCACAATATGAAGTTAGTGACCCAAGCTCTTCAAATCAAATGTAGCAAGCCAAGTCTATCACCACTCTTAGGAGTGGGAATGACCATTGACAAAACCATTCTGGTTAGGGCTAAAAAGCCTAAGGACCCAGAAGAGGACAACAATGATAGATCTAGTATTACTCCACAAGAATTAGAACTGAACCTCAAGGCAAGCCAATTACTCCATTCCTCCAACGGTTGATTACATCAAAACCACTCTTTAACTCTTAGGACATTCTAAAGGTGCTTAAACAAGTGAATGTCAACATTCCTCTACTAGATATCATTAAATAAATACCTTCATATGCCAAATTTTTGAAAGACTTATGTATGACCAAAAGATGGCAAAATATTCAAAAGAAAATCTTCTTGACTGAAAAAGTGATTGCCATCCTAAAGCAAGATGTGCCACAAAAGTACAAAGATCCTAGTAGCCTAACCACCACTTGTGTAATTAGGAACTACCGAATTGAGCACGCAATGCTTGACTTAGGAGCGAGTGTAAATTTGATTCCTTACTTAGTCTACGAATAATTGGGTCTAGGTGAATTAAAACCCACGTGGACCACATTACAACTTGCCGATCGCTTAGTTTGTGTACCGAGAGGGATAATTAAGGATGTGTTGGTTCAGGTTGAAAAATTATACTACCCAGTAGATTTTATTGTCTTGGATACTCAACCCATCATGGACATGAGCAGTCAAATTCTAGTCATTCTAGGTCACCCATTCCTTTCACATCAAATGCAATAATTAATTATAGGATTGGAGTCATGAATTTATCTTTTGAAAATATGACATTGGATCTCAATATCTTTTTCAATATGAGCAAAAAGGCAGAGGATGATGACGATGCCTGTTCACAACCCCAACTGTAGGGTCGCGATGTAGTAATAATCTCGGTGAGACCGAGGTCGAATCCACAGGGACTAATCTTGTACATTTTTTAAAGTAACTAGAACTAGAACTAGAACTAGAAAAAGATCTAAATCTATAACTGAAATATTTGAGAGAAGAATTGTGAATAATATAATTGAAACTTATGAATTTAAAGGTGGGAACTAGGGTTTCAAAGGATCCGCTTATAGAGATCAGGGATCCCTCTTACTTGATTCAAGTAACATAATTGGAATTGATGTCCTATCCTATCTAATTGGCAGATATAGCAATTAAGATCAAATTGAACTTTCATTGACCTAATTCTCAAAGGATGAAGAACTGTGAAGGTTGGAAGGGATTCCATCACCAAACCATGCCCATGGGATGATAGCCAACAACCAGACTTATCAATCCCATAATCTCAAAACAAGGAAAAGAAGATACTCAAAGTTATTGCAGATCTATTGTAATTTATGTCACAATAAACCATTAAAAACTAAAAGTATTCCTTTAAAATTAAATTAGAGTCAAAGAAGGTTCAACATAAACATGATTTAAAGCAAGAGAAACATCCCATCACGCTACAAGCTTCACCTCTTAGCACTAGCTAAGAGATTTATCCAACCATAAACATGATTAGATCTAAAACCCTAGAAGAAAGCATTAAAAATAAATAAGAAAAGAAGAAAAAACTCTTGGGAGGTTCTCCACCCTTTGGCTCTGCTCCTTGTAACCTTAGATATCCCTAAAAGTCCATAAGGAACCTATATTTATAGCCTTATCTGCATAGATTCACAAAACCTCATCAAATTTATGCACTCCGCAATAGTTCTGCGTAATTCTTCGATGTCATCGAACAACCTTCGATGTCATTGAAGAATGTATCCAATTTGTCCAGTGACTAAACTTAATTTTTTTGTAATTCTTCGATGTCATCTAACTGTGTTCGATGTCATCAAAGACTGGCTTTGATGTCATCGAAGATTGCATACAGTTTGTCAAGCAACCAGACTCAATTTTTCTATAATTCTTCGATGTCATCGACTAGCCTTCGTTGTCATTTAAGGCTGGCTTCGATGACATCTAAGCTCAAATCTTGTGAATTTCTGCACCAATTTCTACACTAATTTCTGCACTTCCTTCCTTTTCTACTTGATTTTCTTGAATCTTGGGGTCTTGAAATCTTTAATCTTGGTTTCCAAAGATCCATTTTTTGCTTGATGATTCTTGAGCATTAAATCCATGCTTTTAATATTCTTTTCAATCCAAGCGCTAAGATTCACCTTGCAACACAAACATGTATAAAATATACCATTAAGCATTATCATATTCATAAAACCAAGATATAAATGGGGGATAATATGTGATATTTGAGCCTCAACACAACTCCCAACTAGCATTTTGCTAGTCCCGAGCAAAAAATATGCGATAAATAATCTTCAATCTCAAGTTCAAAATCCTTTTTTTTATATAAAAAATCTTTTGTTCAATCAAGTATAAATGAGAAGAATTAAGTGAGATAGTGGGATCTTGAAAAGTTAGAGCCAAATCAACTATGCAATTAATCAAGTAGGTTCTTTATTAATTAAATCAAAATAGAAGTTCAAATATCAACTTTTCCAATGTGCTTGGTGAAAATAAATTTACTTCTCAGAAGACTACTTTTGTTTCGTAATGTTATTCATGTTCATCATATTAAGATTAATTAAAAATGCAAGTACTGATTCTAAACATATCCCCTTTTTCATTCTTTTTTCAGTTTTTGATTTTATATCGACAATCACCATTATTTATTTCACTTTTTAGATATTACATCATTTTCAAAGACATTTTTCATTCCCCTCAAAGATGCTGTCATTCTTCATTCTTTATGACCTATTTGTCGATCTCCTATTTTTTAACTGGTTTTTCATCTCTTAAGGTGGACCAAATTCTCCAGACTAAATTCTCAATATCTAACAATGATCCACATACTAACTATTAGAAACTCAAGCACACTCCAAGAAAGTAAATTGAATGTGTCTTGTGGTTTAGATTAACATGATATTCAAGCTTTTTCTTAATCAATTCAAATGTAAGAACTGTGAGTGATATTTTACTTAGATGATTAAGCTTCAACAATATAAAATCCAATCGCACTTCTCATCATACTCAAAGCATTCTTAATTACATAATTTATTGCCTTCCAAACAAAGTTCACTCAACATAGTGAAAATTTTCCAAAAATTTTGCTCAAAACTGAGAAAAACACTGATTAGGTTTACCTAATCCCCACTCCCCCCACAAAAGTCTACATTGTACTCAATGTACAAGAGATAAGAATATAATGTAAATGAGGCAATGAAAAGAAAAGAAATGGTGATGGAAAGATAGTACTTAGAGGAAGGAAATTTGAGGCTTTTCGACGGATCACAGCATAAAAATGGGTTAGCATACAACAAAACTCAACAAAGTATAAGCAAACTATCCTAAAACAGTAGAAAATCAAACAACCCTAGTCCTAAGAAAATGATAAATCTATCTATACCTCCATCAGATTAGGAGATCAATCCTGGTACATAGGATTAGTCAGAGGTATGGACATGTCCTCTGAATCGAATTTCTCCACAAATGGCTTTAAACGATGTCCATTCACTTTAAACCTATTGCCATTTTTCAGATTCTCTATCTCAATAAGCCCATGAGGATAGACATTTATAATAGTGAAAGGACTAGACCAACGAGATCGGAGCTTTTCAAAAAAAGATGTAACTGAGAATTGTACAAAAGGACTTTATGGCCGGTCAAGAATGATTTCTAAAGGATGTTCTTATCACGGAACACCTTCATCCTGTCCTTATAAATTGTCGAGTTCTCGTATGCATCATTCCAAATCTCCTCTGGTTCATTCAATTGTAGCTTGTATAACAAGCCAGCGTTGTCTAAATCGAAATTTAGAATCTATGTTCCAACTCCACGGGTAAGAGACAAGCTTTCCCATAGACGAGTCTAAAGGGAAACATTCCAATAGGAGTTTTAATTGTGGTATGGTAAGCCCATAGAGTATCAATTAATTGGATTGACCAATCCTTATGGTTAGGGTTAACCATCCTTTTTAAGATGTGTTTAATCTCCCTACTAGAAATCTCAGCTTTCCTACTTGTCTGTGGGTGGTATGGAGTGCTCACCTTGTGAGAAATGTCATATTTCTTCATTAAGCTTGAGAATGGCCTATTGTAAAAATGTGAGCCCCCATCATTAATGATGGCCTGAGGCGTTCCGAACCGGGAAAAAATATTTTCTTTTAAGAATTTAATGATCGTCTGATGGTCATTATTCCGGCACGTGATCTCTTTGACCCATTTAATGACATAGTCTACGGCTAATAGAATGTATAAATTTCCATGAGATTGGGGGAATGGTCCCATGAAATTGATGCCCTAATAATCAAATGCTTCAAGGATCAGAGTGGGGTTTAAAGGCATCATATTTTTATGGGACAATGCTCCTAACTTCTGACAATGCTCACAAGTTTTGCAAAACTCATGAGTGTCTTTGAACATAGTGGGCCAATAAAAGTCACATTGCAGAATTTAGTCGTGGTCTTTTTAGCAGAAAAGTGACCACCACAGGCCTGAGAATGACAGAAGGAGATGACACTCTGGTGTTCATTGTCTGGTAATATTTAAATAAATAAGGATCATCCCAGAAGAGTTTACGCACCTCAGTGAAAATTTTCTTCTTATCTTGCGTAGTCCAATGTGTCGGTGTGGAACCTATGGCAAGATATTTATCAATATCAGTGAAACAAGGTGAATGGGAGACTTTAAACAGTTGTTCGTTAGGGAACATGTCAATCAGGGAGGTCAAGTCTAGAAAGATGGTTAACCACTACATTTTCTACTCCCTTCTTATCTTTTATTTCCAAATTAAATTCTTGGAGTAGGAGGATTTATCTTATTAGGTGGAGCTTAGCATCATTCTTAGAAAGAAGGTACTTGAGCGCCGCATGATCAGTGTAGATAATGATCTTGGATCCGATCAAGTAAGATCTAAATTTGTCCAAAGCGAATACTACGACCAAGAGTTCCTTTTCCGTAGTAGAGTAGTTCACTTAGGCAGGATTTAGAGTTCTACTTGCGTAATGAATAACGTAGGGCTTCTTTTCTTTTCTCTGCCCTAAAACTTCCCTAAGAGTGTAGTCAGACGCGTCGCAGCTCTAGTTGGGTGGCTGCATGATAGGTGCAGTGGTTAACATTCCCTTGAGCTTATTAAAAGCTTCCTGGCATTGCTCAATCCACTCGTATGGTGAATCCTTTTGAAGTAGATTACATAGAGGATGAGAGAGGTGACTAAAGTCCTTTATGAATCTTCTATAAAACCTGACGTGTCCCATGAAGGATCGCATGTCTCGTATGTTCTTGGGTGGAGGTAGGTTAGAGATAAGATCAATTTTAACCTTATCTACCTCAATTCCCTTGGATGAGATGATGTTTCCAAGGATAATTTCCTTACGAACCATGAAGTGACACTTTTACCAATTCAGTACCAAATTCTTTTCCTCACATCGCTTCAGTACATTTTTTAAAATTTCCAAACATTCGCTGAAGGATGAACCAAAGACCTAGAAGTCATCCATGAAGACCTTTAAATATTACCCCACCATGTCAGAAGAAATACTCAACATGCATTGTTGAAAAGTGGCGGGGGCATTACATAGCCCGAATGACATCCTTCGGTAAGCAAAGGAGCCGTAAGGACATGTAAATGTCATCTTTTCTTGATATTCAAGGGGCTATCTCGATCTGATTGTAGCCTAAATAACCATTGAGGAAGTGTTGAGGGTTAAATATTGCATATTAGACCCCAGTTATTACTTGGTTTACGTTCATGATAATGCTTAACGCTCTATTTTAATCGTGTTTGTGTTGCAAGGTGAATTTAAGAGCTTGGATGGAAAAAGGGTATTAAAAGCATAAATTTGATGCTCAGATATCACCAAAGCAATAGAAGGATCTTAGGGGACCGAGATTGAAGAATTCACATGCCAAAGATCTGAGAAAATCAAGTGATTAAAGATAAAGAGGCCTGAAAATCATCCTGAATGCAAGATCACAGGGTTCCCACCATCCGTTTGGCTCGAAACTTTATATCTGGCCTGAGGATCATAAAGTAACCGTACACGTAAAATTTCAGCCTTTGGATCTTTGTGGAAGTGGTCCAATGGACAGATCGGCTAATAAATCACTAATTTAGGGCCCACCTGATCTCTGGATATTCTTCAAACTTGGGCTCAACCCGTTAAATTGGATGGAAGAACGGATGAATGGTGTGGATTTATCCAAACATCACTGTGGATCCCACCTTGAGGGTGTGTGTGTGCACAGCACACATGCACTGGAGGCGCACTGGACCAGAGAGTCCGGTCAAAGACTGCTGACCCGCACCATCGCCCGACTTCACGTCTAGCGTCCACATGCTGGGACGCTGTGGTGTGCAGTGGCCCACTACCGTGGACCATCTTGATGATCGGAGCCGTTCATTGTGTCTAGGGGGTGCCAACCATAACCATGGAGCCCACATGCATCCATGCACGTGTACACACGAAGATCATCATCAAACGCAGGATGAATAGCGGGAAGATTTGATTCCTTGGGCCGCACCAAACTCAAGCAAAACCATCCATTTCTGACTGAAATTTCACCACGAATACAATGGATGGGGTGGATTTCTCTGATGACTTCAACCAGGGGCCCACCGAGCACCTCAGCGTAGGTACGTGTGCAAGAAGATATCTGGATGCTGTCTGATTTTCATGGTCGTTGTGCGACCATGGTGGTGATTGGATCGTCGATCTGTACCATCTAAAAGATTGAGAAGGGGGCCACGACCCCATCCACGAAGGCCAAATAGAATCTTGGGATGATCCGCTGTCCCAAAGCCACTCTAAATGCAAGATGGTTTCGCATTTCGTTGCAAAAGATAGCTTGTTGCGTAAAGTTTACACATGCAACACCTAACCGACTCTCTTCACCGACCCCCTTGGCTATAAAAAGGGAGAAGAGAAGAGAGAGGAGAGGATCATTTAAGATGTGGAGGAGCAAGAGGAGAGAGAGAGAGAGAGAGAGAGAGAGAGAGCTTCGACGGTCGGCTGGTTTTTCTTCCCTCTTTCGTTTTTATTTTTCCTTTAATATTTTTTAAGAGACTTAGATCATCATGTCTATGATGAGCTAAACCTCTTATCTAGGGCTAAGAGGTGAAGCTTGTAGCGTGATGGGATGTTTTCTATGACTTTAATTCATGTTTAAGATGAACTCTCTTTGATTATAGTTTAATTAAAAGCAATACTCTTAGTTTTTAATGGTTTATTGTGACTTAAATTACAATGGATTTGCGATAGCTTTGGGTATGTTCTTTTCATTATTGTGATTGTGAAATTAGGAACCCTGTTGTTCACCATTGTCTCATAGACATGATTGGATGATGGAATCCTTCCTAACGTTCATAATTCTCCTAGATTGGTTGTGGATTGGTTAAATTCCATTGTTTGCTTTGTCTCATGGGCATGGTTTTGTGATGGAATCAATTCTAGTTCTCATACCTCTCATCCCTTGAGAACTAGATCAAAGGAAGTTCAGAATTGAATTTTAATGAATTATCTTCCAATTGGATGAAGATGGGACTCTGATTCAAGTTGTGTTCTTGAATTAAGCATAGATCTCCCTGATCTCTACAAGTGGATCCTTAGAAACCCTAGTTTCCCACCTTTGAATTTTATAAATTCTAGTTTAATAATTCACCATTATTCTCTTAAATTCTCCCGATTTAGATTACATATTCTTCTAGTTCTAGTTCTGGTTATTTTCAGATTACCTACAAGGTTCAGTCCCTATGGATTCGACCTCAGTCTTACTAAGATTATTACTATATCGCGACACTACACTTGGGGTTGTGATCAAGTTTTTGGAGTCGTTGCCGGGGACTGATGGTTGCATTTTTTTCAGATTGACTAGTTTTAGAATTAGGTTAAGATTATGGTTTTCTAATTTTAGGTTTAGGTTTTTTTGTTTGATTTTTAGAAACTAACTTAACTTTCCTATTCTGTAGGATCTAAATATAGAAACTTCTAATTCGGTAATCTCTTTTTATTTCTAGATTAGGTTTTTAGAAACTTTCTAATTCTAAGTTTTCTTTTATTTTTAGAAACTAACTACTCTTTTATTTTTATTTTTAAAAACTTCCTAATTTTGGAATTTTTATTTTTTTAGAAACTGACTTGTTTTGTTTCGTTTTGCAGGATTTTAATTAGCAACGTCTAATTTAGTAACTTTTCTCCAACTCTCTCTTTCTTTCTATTTCTAGATTTCTATTTCCTTTCTTCCTTTTTAGGTTTAGGTTAGAATATGAGATTGAGGGCTGAGAGTGTTTCATGCCCAACTGGGTCCGTGACAACAATCAACGTCTTTTGAGTGAAAGAGGATTGGTTGAGGGGTCATCTGTCCATCACAGGATTAAACACCACTCGAGATCCTCAGAGTTAATTGAAATGATGGCTGCGAATCAACTAGTCAATCAACCAAGAAGACAACCTCAACCTCGGGTTGATGAAGTCTAGGATGAGAATGAGGTCCATTAAGCACCCCCGCCTCTTACTTTGCGAGATTATTTACAACCGGCAGGAGTGAGCACACCCTCATGCATGATTTTTTCAGAAAATACGGGACACATGGATATTAAGCCAGGGGTGATCCAACTCCTTCCAAAATTCCATGGACTTAAATCTGAAAGTCCATATTTGCACTTGAAAGAGTTTGATGAGGTCATAGCCAGTTTATATTTTCCAAACGTATCTGAGGACACAGTCAGATTGAAACTCTTTCCCTTTTCTTTGAAAGAGAAAGCTAAGACGTGGTTACATTCACTGAATCCCAGATCTATTGGCACATGGAATGACATGATAAGAGAGTTCATAAAGAAAATTTTTGTGTCATAACACGAACACCCTTAGAAAGTCAATCATGAACTTTGCCCAAAAGGAGGATGAAACATTCTTCCAATGTTGGAAAAAGTTCAAGGATCTTGTCAGTTCATGCCTACAACACGGTTTTGAAATGTGGCGCATTTCACACTTTTGCTATGATGGTCTGACACCTACCATGCACCAATTGGTCGAGACAATGTGCAATGGGGAATTCATGAATAAAAATGTCGATGATGTGTGGAACTACTTGTATAGGCTTGTTGAAATGCACAATTATGGGACATTTACCCAAAATCAAGCACCACTTCTAGGCCCACTCAATCAAAGGAGAGGGGTGGATTATACCTTCTAAAAGAGGATGATGATATCAATACTAAAGTGTCTAATCTCATAAGGAAATTTGAGGCCATGTAATTAAAGAAGGATAAGGTTAAGGAAACTGTTTGCGGTATTTGTGCTTGCAATGTTCACACAACTGAAATTGTCCAACAATACCTGCCTTTCAAGAGGTGTTGAATGAGCAATCCAACGCTGTGAACAATTACCAAAGACTTTTCAATGGACCTGTCTCTAATACATACAATCCTAGTTGGAGAAATCATCCAAACTACAGTTGGAGGAATGGACAAACTGCTACTCCTCAAGGTTTTTTTAATCAAATTCCAAATCAAATGAAACCTCAAGAAGAACCAGTTCAAAATTCCACACAAACTCAAGAGTTTACTTAAGCAATACAAGAACTTACGAAATATATACAAAAGATGGATTCACATGTTACAGTCATAGAAAGGGGGATGCTTCCCACTCAACCTCTCCCCAATCTTAAACCGTAAAATGAGATAAGTGGTCCAAGCTCTTCAGATCAGATGGAGTAAGCTAAATCTATCACCACTCTTAGGAGTGGGAAGACCATTGACAAAACCATTCTAGTTAGGACTGAAAAGCCTAATGACCTGGAAGAGGACAACAATGATAGACCTAGCATTGTTCCACAAGAATTAGAACCAAAACTTCAAGGCAAGCTGGTTGCTCCATTCCCCCAACGGTTGGTTGTACCAAAACCTCTCTCTAACTCTCAGGACATTCTACAGGTGTTGAAACAAGTGAAGGTCATACGACCAAAAGATGGCAAAATATTCAAAAGAAAATCTTCTTAACTGAGAAAGTGAGTGCCATCCTAAAGTGTAACGCCCTGAAATTCGGGGGTCGAGCACAACCCAGCTCCCGAGTTCCAAGACATCACTTATGCAACATATTTAGTGATGGATGTATGTTGTCTGTAAGAGGACATAAAACATGGAATAGATTAAGCCAAACTGCAAATATGATTCAGGGATTAGTGAAGAACGCAAGCGGAAGACTTAAGGAAATATGTGTGTACATGTGCAAATTCCTGAAATACATATACATACCAGGTCATACCTACAAGTGTTGCTATCAAAATTACAAGTATCAAATTACATCATCTATTCCCAAAGAAATCCCAAAATTCCCGCGCATCAGAACAAGGCTCACTAGAACTCGCCTGAAAACTGCATGAAGGAAAATGCAGCCTCATCATCATCAAACTCCGGCTCTGCCTCAGAGGTCGCATCAACATCTGTAATATCAGCAACTAAGATAAAGTCTGGTGCGTGTTTAAACACCGCCGCAGAACATGGGAGTGAGTGATCAACTCAGTGGAACAATAAAGCACAGGTTAACATGTTATCAATTCAATCAAGCAGTAATGATAAAGCAGAACAATCAAACATGTCCTAAGTACTTTTGTTAATGCAAGGATGTATGTAGAATGATGCGTGCCCTCACGCGTACACCATCAGCGTCTTTATCTTACATTATGCATGACATCGCCTCAAAGTGCGCCACGTCTTCAAAGCACATGTAAATGCGGTGCATGAACATGATTACCAAGTTGTTATTAGTCCTTTTCATACAGCAGGATTGGGAAGCTAAGGTACCTTCCTCATATCAATTTTCAAACAGTGATCCATTCTAGGGTTGTCAGTCCTAGGCATCTCATACGATCATATAGTTTAGGTTGTTGCAAAGGGCTCGTCACCAATCAATGCACGCCTATCATACCTTTGTTACTACAATAAGGCTAGTCACCTCAATGCGGTATCTAGGTATGCTCGAGGTCACTACAAAGGGCTCGTCACCAATCAATGTAGGCCGACAGTACGAATATAGTGTCCCATACCACCATAATCGGCTCACGAGTATGGTTGCTCATTGGTCACTACGGGGAGGCTCGTCACCCCAGCGTAGGCCGACAGCTCGACCACGGTGTCCCATATCACCATGTCCAGCTCATAAGTCTTAGCGGATCAAGGTACCATGCTTAACAGGATTTCATTGGTAAGTTTAGTACCCTAAATTCATACAATAGCGTCCATACATGGTGAACATATATTGGACAATCGGGTTACTTAACGAACTCGACTAGCATTAGCGCACGTTGGGTTGATTGACATAGAGTGCGCAAACACTCCGTGTGGCCAAACCACTGCCGACAACTCTAATACGACTCGGGTTCGTCTAATCACGTCCTTTGTGGCGAAAGTAGCCTCAGCCACAATCTTAAGGCCGATTACCGATTTCCTGGACTATTCATAGTCCTAAATACATTCCACTACAACCGATATTCATATCACAATTTAGAATAGTAATGGAATAACAACTCAAGTCATGTGGTATGTAAGCATTTGAAGAATATCAACTTAACATGGATTTTCACATAAGTAATACTTGAAATTAAACAACAAGGAATGTAACTTACATGAAGGAAATCATACACACTAATAGGAGAATTGAGGATCACTTCCCAACACCCGAAATTAGGTTAAAATGTTGCACTTTAAACCATTCAAACATTTCTACAAACACTTAGAATACATAATACAACATACATGACGCATGTTGAAATACACGCATTTGGTCAATTCCTTTTGCCAAGGAGTTGACACACATACATCTAGCATACATACATGACAAATAATCATGCCAATCACATGTTCATATTTTATACGTATACGGTACTTTATACATATACATAGAATACACAAATATCAATATAACACATGCATATCAGGAACACATAATAAACATAGCATTTGGCATGTGAAATTTCATCCATAACAAGAATAAACCATTAGTTGGCATTGAAAACCTTTAAAACCATAACCTATACGATTAAAGTCCACACCTTAAACCAGAAAAGAACACCGAACTGATTCAGACGTTATGTCTTCGTCAATGGCGACAGGATAACCTAAGGCAAGAATAAAAATGAGCTACAACAACACAAAGACTATTCTAAGCTCTAACACAGATTAGGGTTAGGTTAACTTACCCAAGAATGAACTTAAAATCGCCGGAATAACGATTCAAAAGTGGTGGTTTAAGGATGAAGAAGAATAGGAAAGAATCTAAGATGATTCACCAACTTCTCTCTCACTTTCTCTCTCTTTTCTTCTCTCTTTCTTATCTAGGGTTAGGAAATTCGTATGGAAAAGAGAGCTAGGGTTTTAAGGTCTATATATAGGCCTAACATTGATGAAAATAACCCCAGGGCCAAGGTATACTTAGGTTATAACCAAAACAGGCCTCTCTCGATCCAACGGAACACTTCCGGTGGGCCTTTTTCCACGAGATGTCGGACTTAAGCTCACTGACCATGGATCTAGGTCAGGCTGAGTTTTCGTATCGATCGGATCTTCAGATCAGCCGTGGCGGACCACACTCAATTCAATGGTCACCGAAACTCGATCAGGTCCACAAGCATTATGATATGCCTGGGCCACCTTCCCTGATTAGAGGATGAAATTGGGTCAGAATCCAACGGTCAGATTGCTTAAAATCATCGCGCAAGTGACACGACTCAGATTTCATAAAATCACATTTAATTTCTGACCGTTCTCACACTCTTCACTCCGGACTCAATTTAATCGACCCAGAACATCATCTGGACTTGATTTTTGAGGTGATGGCCAAGTCCAACATGGTGACCAATACAGCCTAAGATCATCGCTATCGGACTTTCGACGCACGGTCCAGGTCCGATCCAGAACTTTCAAAAATTTCCAAGAGCATATGGATTTAGCGATAAATCCCAGATTTCAGAGTAACATAGCGCTAACTATTCTACAGGTTTTGAGTCATGCAGATCAAATTTAAAGTGATTGATGCGAATTTCACAAGCAATCGGGTTTAGCACTAATTACTCACAAATAGCTTCTAAGAAAAATAGAGGTAGTACTCGGGTCTTGGCACGAAATTTTCCGGGTCATTACAGTCTACCCCCCTTAAAGAAAAATTTCATCCTCGAAATTCATACCTTCTCATATTCCTTAAGGATCTGAGGGTAGCTCTTTCTAACCTCAGCTTCGGATTCCCAAGTAGCCTCTTCTTCACTATGATGCGTCCATAGAACTTTCACAAGAGGGATAACCTTGCTACACAGTACCTGCTCCTTCCTGTCTAGGATACGTGTCGGTCGCAGTACATATGTGGCATCCTCGCTCAACTGCACCTGCTCCCAACTGATAATATGCAAAGGATCAGGAACGTACTTCTTCAGCATAGAAACATGAAATACGTTATGCACACCCGTAATAAGTGTGGGCAAAGTAAGGCGGTATGCTACCGCTCCCACTCGATCCAGAATTTGAAATGGACCAATAAATCTCGGCGTAAGCTTTCCCTTCTTACCGAACCGCAAAACTCCCTTCATAGGAGAGACCTTAAGAAATACATGGTCTCAAACCTCAAACTCAAGCGGTTGCCGCCTCGTATCAGCGTAACTCTTCTGCCTACTCTGGGCTGTTAGAAGTCGACGTCGAATAATGTCAACTTTCTCTGAAGTCGCCTGCACCAACTCCGGGCCAATCAAACTACGCTCGCCAACTTCTACCCAGCAATGCAGTGCTCTGCATGGACAACCATACAACGCCTCATAGGGAGCCATGTCGATACTCGCCTGGAAACTGTATTATACGCGAACTCTGCATACTGGAGACAATCATCTCAACTGTCCTTGAAATCCAAAACACAAGCTCGCAACATGTCTTCAAGGATCTGATTCACACGTTCCGTCTGCCCATCTGTCTGTGGATGAAACGCGGTACTAAATTTCAATTTCACACCCATCGCTTCCTGGATACGAGTCCAGAAGATAGAAGTGAAACGTATGTCTCTATCAGATACAATCTCCAAGGGAACTCCATGCAGACGCACAATCTCCTTGATATACAATCTAGCCAAATCGTCTGCAGAGTTTGTGACTCTGATCGGTAAGAAGTGATCCGACTTCGTCAATCGGTCGACGATCACCCAAATAGAGTCATATCCCTTCTTCGTTCTTGGCAACCCAGAAATAAAGTCCATAGAGATGAAGTCCCACTTCCATTCTGCTATGGGTATGGGCTGAAGCAACCCAGGAGGTCGGCGATGCTCTGCCTTGACCTGCTGGCACGTGAGACAACGAGATACGAACTCAACAATGTGGACCTTCATGTTATCCCACCAATAAGATCTTCTCATATCCAGATACATCTCCATGCTACTAGGATGCATCGCAAGCTTAGAACTATGGGCTAACTCGAGAACCTCCCGTCTCAAGTCAGGAATGTCTAGGACACATAACCGGCCACGAAGACGTAGGCCCCCATCAGAACCAACACTCCACTCGGAGTTCTCATTTGTACTAACCTGCTTTCTCATCTTCGCCAAAAACTCATCATCTGCTTGAGCTGCAACGATCTTCTCGCCCATGAGGGGCTGTACACGAATGTGTGCGATAACCTCATACGGCTCTTCCACCGTAAGTTTCTGCTCAAAGTCATGCACAAACTCCAACATATCCCATTCCGCTATCATCAGTGGAGCCGCAAACTCTATAGCCTTCTTGCGACTCAACTCATCTGCCACAAGTTTTGCCTTGCCCGGATGGTAAGAAACATCGAACTTAAAGTCCTTCAATGTTTCCATCCATCGGCGCTGCCTCATATTCAAGTCACGCTGCGTGAAAATATACTTAAGGCTCTTGTGGTTGCAAAAGAGCTCGAACTCCTCTCCATAGAGGTAATGTCTTCAGAGCTTTAATGTGAAAATGACAGCTGCCAACTCTAGGTCGTGCGTAGGGTAATTCTCTTCGTGTTTCCTCAACTGTCTCGAAGTATAAGCAATCACCCTGTCCTTCTACATAAGGACACAACCCAGGCCAACGCGAGAGGCATCAGTATATATCGTATACTTAACCCCTTGCTCTGGAAATACTAGCACAGGGGCGGACGTCAACTTGTCATTCAACTCTTGAAAAGCTAACTCCGCCATCTCATTCCAAGCAAACTTCAAATCTTTCCGTGTCAGCTGAGACAACGGTCTGGCTATCTTTAAGAAGTCTCAAATGAAGCGTTGATAATAGCCTGCTAAACCCAGCAAGCTCCTTACCTCAGTAACTGAACCAGGCTACTTCCAATCCTGAACTGCAGTTACCTTGACAAGATCGACAGTTATCCCTTTCTTGGACACCACGTGTCCCAGGAACTTGACTTCCTCTTTCTAGAAATCATACTTCTTGAACTGCGCAAAAAGTTGATTCTTCCTAAGAGTATCCAAGACCACTCTTAAGTGCTCCTCGTGCTCTTCCCGACTCGAAGAATAAATTAAGATGTCATCGATAAAGACAATGACGAATCAGAACAAGAATGGCCGAAACACCCTATTCATCAGATCCATGAACACGGCCGGTGCGTTCGTAAGACCGAACGACATCACAAGGAACTCATAGTGACCGAAGCTAGTCCTGAAAGCGGTCTTCTGCACGTCCTCATTCTTGACGCGCAACTGGTGATACCCTGACTGTAGATCAACCTTCGAAAAGTATTGTGCCCCCTTCAACTGATCAAACAGATCATCAATCCTGGGTAAAGGATACTTATTCTTCACAGTTACCAGATTCAACCTGCGATAATCAATACATAATCGCAAGGAACCATCTTTCTTCTTCACAAACAAGACAGGTGCTCCCCAAGGAGACACACTAGGCCAAATAAAGCCCAAATTCAGCAAACCATCTATCTGCTTCCTCAATTCCTCCATTTCACTTGGAGGCATATGATAGGTGGGCAAAGAAATGGGCGCCGCACCAGGCATGAGATCGATAGTAAAGTCAATCTCACGTTGAGGAGGTAATCCAGGAATCGACTCAAACACATCTTCAAACTCCCGAACTACAGGCGTGCTTTCAAACGCCGATTCAGCCATACTCTCCAACAGAGAAGTATAATAATCAAGACGAAAAGGGTAACTAACCTTAACTGGGAAAGTAACTGTCTCGCCCTCAGGTCCATGAATTGTCACCGACCTTGCTTCACAATCAATCTCTGCTCGCATCCTCGTGAGCCAATCCATACCCATAATAACATCGTAATGAAAAAGAGGTGCGATAAAGAAATCAACACGAATCGATCCACTTCCTAGATCAACCCAACAATCCATACAACGCTTGTTCATAGCAGAGGAAATCCCCATAGCGGTAGTGAGCATCACACTCTTCATAGAAATAGTGCTCAAACTTAGACGCCTAACTGCCGCATATGATATAAGAGAAGTAGTGGACCCTGTATCCACCAGCATAGAAATGGGACTACCTTCAATGTGTGCTGTAACCTCGAAGGATCTCGGCACCAAGTCAGACATAGGCACTTTTAGCTGAGAGCGCATGAACTCGAGCCTACTGCTGACGATTCGGCGGAGGAACCATGGGCCGCTGAGGTGGCCTGAAGCTAGGTACAGTAGGTCTGAAGGATGGATGAGCTGGCGCTAAACGAAGAGGTGGTGGAGAGATAACCTGAGGCATCGGACGGTTGATCCTCTATGGTGGGTAAAACCATTGGCCCGCATACGCGAAAAGCAAAAACAATCCAAATGCCCCATCTTCCCACAGTATGAACAGCGAAGATCAGCTCGCATCTGCTGAGCGGGCGGCGCTGAATGCCTAGGAGGAGAATCTGCCCGCGGCCTCTTGCCGAGAAAATGTGCAGGTTTGGGAACCATAGGTGCTCGCATACGGGACGACCTGTCCCCGTCCTGCTCTGCTCGCAAGGACATGCTCACCAACTCCGCATAGGAAGAAATGCTAGCACAGCATATCTTCAATCGGATCTCAGGCCTCAATCCCTCAGAAAAATGCCGCATCCTCATCGGCTAATCGCCTAGAATCAAAGGAACATACCGACCTAGCTCAGTGAACCAGTTCTCATACTCCGTCACCAACAGCCCTCCCTGGCAGAGGCGAAGGAACTCACTCTCCTTCTCATGTCGGTACGTAACCGGGAAATACTTCTCATGGAAGTGTGCCTCAAACGCCTACCACGACCACTTATATCCTTCCTAGTGCGAAGAACATTGTCCCACCATAGACTGACCTCCTTCTCAAACATGAAGGAGGCAAGCTCAACCTGCTCGACCTCTGAATAGTGCAGCGGTCTCAGTATCTTAGAGATGCGATCAATCCAGTACACGGCCTCCTCGGGTCTATGAGAACCCGTAAATGTGGGAGGTCGTAAACACTGGAATCGCTGAAAAGTGCTGCTTGCACTAGCGCTCCTAGATGGGGGCATAAGTGAAGCAGGTGGAGTCGCCCCCACTGACTGAGCAAAGATATTAGCCATGGAAGATAGGAACTGCTACTGTTGTTGCTGCTGCTGCTGAATCTGCTACTGCTGCATTAACAACATCATCTGCTCAAACCTATCAGAAGGTGGAACAAACGAAGATGCACGGCTCGGCTCAGGAACTGAAGGCGTGACTGGGGGAGCCATAAGTGTCGGCCCAATACCAGCATAAGACGGGCCCGACTGTGGATCCGTCTGGCTATCGCTCAGGGGAGGAACCCTAGCAAGCGACTCAACCAAAGAGAGACGGGCTGAAGTCTTCGAACCCTTAGGAGGCATACCCTACATTCAACAGAGGATATAACCTGTAAGATTCCACGTCCACATAATTCATCCACATAGCATTCACAGCACAACTTCAAAGATAAACAACATGCATTCCATTTAACAAAACTTGTCACAATACAAGTAGTGCAGCATTACATGAATCACTATAGGAAAGCATGTAAACTAAAACATCTAAAACTTCAAACCAACAACGACAACTTCCAACTACTAAAGCCAACAACGACAACACACAGAAAGAAACAACACAACAAAGCAAAGGACGACAACAATGACAACTACTCATCGGAATCAGGAGATGGAGGCGGGGCACCCTTATCCTGCAAGCAACACATGATAGACTTCAGAGTTTAAGTCACCTTCTTGAACTTATGCTTCACAAGGCCTCGAAGATCCATGATATCCTGGCGTAAAACAGCCTACCCTTCCTCAAGCCGTGTGAGACGGGCATCCCTGGCAGCCTGATCTGCGCTTTGCTTTGGTGCCATAAGAGGAGAACTCTCACTCGTATCCTGTGCCTCAACCTCTTCCTCGTCCTACTCTATTTCGTCTTCAATCTCAACTCCACCTTCAGCATAACTTTCTTCATCATCGCTCTCTGACTCATCCTCACTCTCTGAGTCTTGACGACGAGGACCAATGTCCATCTGCTTAAGGGTCGTCAGATTAATATGACGAATAGGAACCGGCTTTTCTGCCCCAAGCCGATAGCTAAACTCATGTGTAAGCTTGCAAATGAGTCAGCCAAATGGAAGTGATTCGGTCTTCCTAGTTGAACGAGCGGTGAGAATAATCTGGCGCAAGATGTACGTCGGCACACATAACTTCGCTCCTTGCCCCACCTGATATAGAAAGTCTACCATCAGGCGTGTACACTCGCTGCGGTTGCTCCACCTTGGATATACATTGAACGTACACATGTGGTGAAGCAAGTGGAAGTCGTCCGTCATGTTGGTAGCTAGCAGACTTTTATTAGGCTGCCATTCGACCAGACGACCACACAAGAGCCGAGTGCGACGATCCCTCTCATGCATACTGTTTAAATTCTTCTCATTGACATGCACTTCACCAAGTGACACATTGAGGAGTCGGGATATCAAAGCGACGTTGACCGTAGCCTCCCGACCGCTACCACAAGGAATCTTAAACTGCATAGGCTCCAGTGATGGATCACAAATATTGGCATAAAAAGCTCAAACAGTGCTTGCGTTGGCGCGATACTCGCCCTCGAATAAGGGACATCAACCAACTTCTTCCAGGTGCTCTAACAACAGAAACTTGCCATATAGCTGCGGATCAACATGAACCTCAAAAAGGACCGTACAGCTTTCATAAACTCTATAAGATAGCTCCACCAACAAGGTTCTTTCAATGGGAGCTCGAGGATCAAGGTCCCGCTTAGTCTGGAATTCACGAGTGGCGGTCGTGCTCGCGGCGGCACCTCTCGGCCTCTGTGCACGAGTTGGGCGGCTAGGCCCGGCTTCATCCACGGGCGCTCTCTTCTTCCTAATCAAAGAAAGAAGAGTAGAGATGGAAAATAAGGCAGTGATGAACTCAAAGAGGGCCATAGAAATGAAAGAAATGGGAGAAATAGGAAGGATGGTGAAGCTCCCACACACTTGAGATCCCAAAGGAGGATTTGAGAGCCCAAATGAGAAGAAAAAGGAGTGTAAACAACAATGGGGGTGAGGGTTTGAGATGAGTTAGATGGGTGTGCACGAAAATGGAAGAAGAAGAAGATTGAGGAGGGAGATTGGTGAAGTTTTGAGGGAAACTTGAAGGAAAGGAGAGCTTGGGAGGGTGGATTGTGAAGGAATTAGTGTTTAGGGAAGGTTTAAATTAGCAAACCATGGAAGGGTGGGCCACACTAGGCCACATAAACGTCGGCCTAAGCCGACCTGCCCGGCCTGGCCCGCTGATCGGCGAGGGCTCGCCGAACCGGCAAGGACATCGCTGGTCTCTGGACCGTCCGGCGATGGCTCACCGTTTGGGCGAGGTCCTCATAGCCCCTAAGCTCTAAATGAGGTGGGTCCCCCCTGGGCCCCACTGAAAATGCCCCGATCGGCCCCTTTGTCCGATTCGACGCCTATCGGGCCATTAGAGTTGAAATCTGATACAAACAAAGATTTCTTGACGATTGAAGGGTGGAGATGGGATGATAAACCATCTAGACTCATTAAGGGATGATCTAGAAGAGATTTTAGGTCGCTGTGTGTGATCAGGAGAGAGCACAGACTCGATCTCGGCGATCGTTTTCAGTAAACTTTCGCCGATAGAAGAAACAAGACACAAACACACATGCTACAATAAACTCACACCCAAATACACTAAGGTGGTGACAGCGTGCGGTGTGTGACCATAACCCAAGTCCGGTTTAAGCCAATTCATGCTCTGATACCAACTTGTAACGCCTTGAAATTCGGGGGTCGAGCGTAACCCAGCTCCCGAGTTCTAAGACATCACTTATGCAACATATTTAGTGATGGATGTATGTTGTCTATAAGAGGACATAAAACATGGAATAGATTAAGCCAAACTGCAAATATGATTCAGGGATTAATGAAGAACGCAAGCGGAAGACTTAAGAAAATATGTGTGTACATGTGCAAATCCCTGAAATACATATACATATCAGGTCATACTTACAAGTGTTGCTATCAAAATTACAAGTATCAAATTACATTATCTATTCCCAAAGAAATCCCAAAATACCCACGCATCAGAACAAGGCTCACTAGAACCCGCCTGAAAACTGCATGAAGGAAAATGCAGCCTCATCATCATCGAACTCCGGCTCTGCCTCAGAGGTCGCATCAACATCTGCAACATCAGCAACTGAGACAGAGTCTGGTGGGTGTTTAAACACTGCCCCAGAACGTGGGAGTGAGTGATCAATTCAGTGGAACAATAAAGCACAGGTTAACATGTTATCAATTCAATCAAGCAGTAATGATAAAGCAAAACAATCAAACATGTCCTAAGTACTCTTGTTAATGCAAGGATGTATGTAGAATGATGCGTGCCCTCACGTGTATACCCTTAGCGTTTTCATCTTACGTTACGCATGAAATCACCTCAAAGTGCGCCACGTCTTCAAAGCACATGCAAATGCGGTGCATGAACATGATTACCAAGTTGTTATTAGTCCTTTTCATACAACAGGATTGGGAAGCTAAGGTACCTTCCTCATATCACCATCCAAACAGTGATCCATTCTAGGGTCGTTAGTCCTAGATATCTCATACGATCATATGGTTTTAGGTCGTTGCAAAAGGCTCGTCACCAATCAATGCACGCCTATCATACCTTCGTTACTACAATAAGGCTCGTCACCTCAATGCGGTATCCAGGTATGCTCGAGGTCACTACAAAGGGCTCGTCACCAATCAATGTAGGCCGACAACACGAATATAGTGTCCCATACCACCATAATCGGCTCACGAGTTTGGTTGCTCACTGGTCACTACGGGGAGGCTCGTCACCCCAGCGTAGGCCGACAGCTCGACCACGGTGTCCCATACCACCATATCCGGCTCATAAGTCTTAGCGGATCAAGGTACCATGCTTAACAGGATTTCATTGGTAAGTTTGGTACCCTACATTCATACAATAGCGTCCATACATGGTGAACATACATTGGACAATCGAGTTACTTGACAAACTCGACTAGCACGAGCGCACGTTGGGTTGATCGACATAGAGTGCGCAAACACTCCGTGTGGCCAAACCACTGCTGACAACTCTAATACGACTCGGGTTCATCTAATCATGTCCTTTGTGGCGAAAGTAGCCTCAGCCACAATCTCAAGGCCGATTACCGATTTCCTGGACTATTCGTAGTCCCAAACATATTCCACTACAACCGATATTCATATCACAATTTAGAATAGTAATGGAATAACAACTCAAGTCATGTGGTATGTAAGCATTTGAAGAATATCAACTTAACATGGATTTTCACATAAGTAATACTTGAAATTAAACAACAAGGAATGTAACTTACATGAAGGAAATCATACACACTAATAGGAGAGCTGAGAATCACTTCCCAACGCCCGAAATTAGGTTAAAATGTTACACTTTAAACCATTCAAACATTTCTACAAACACTTAGAATACATAATACAACATACATGACGCATGTTGAAATACACGCATTTGGTCAATTCCTTTTGCCAAGGAGTTGGCACACATACATCTAGCATACATACATGACAAATAATCATGCCAATCACATGTTCATATTTTATATGTATGCGGTACTTTATACATATACATAGAATACACAAATCTCAATATAACACATGCATATCAGGAACACATAATAAACATAACATTTGGCATGTGAAATTTCATCCATAACAAGAATAAACCATTAGCTGGCATTGAAAGCCTTGAAAACCATAACCTATATGATTAAAGTCCACACCTTAAACCAGAAAAGAACACCGAACTGATTCAGACGTTATGTCTTCGTCAACGGCGACAGGATAACCTAAGGCAAGAATAGAAATGAGCTACAACAACACAAAGACTATTCTAAGCTCTAACATAGATTAGGGTTAGGTTAACTTACCCAAGAATGAACTTAGAATCGCCGGAATAACGATTCAAAAGTGGTGGTTTAAGGATGAAGAAGAACAGGAAAGAATCTAAGATGATTCACCAACTTCTCTCTCCCTTTCTCTCTCTTTTCCTCTCTCTTTCTTAGCTAGGGTTAGGAAATTCGTATGGAAAAGAGAGCTAGGATTTTAAGGTCTATATATAGGCCTAACATTGATGAAAATAACCCCAGGGCCAAGGTATACTTAGGTTATAACCAAAACAGGCCTCTCTCGATCCAACGGAACACTTCCGGTGGGCCTTTTTCCACGAGAGGTCGGACTTAAGCTCATTGACCATGGATCTAGGTCAGGCTGAGTTTTCGTACCGATCGGACCTTTAGATCAGCCGTGGCGGACCACACTCAATTCAACAGTCATCGAAACTCGATCAGGTCCACAAGCATCATGAAATGCCTGGGCCACATTCCCTGATCAGAGGGTGAAATTGGGTTAGAATCCAACGGTCAGATTGCTTAAAATCATCGCGCAAGTGACACGAATCAGATTTCATAAAATCACATTTAATTTCTGACTGTTCTCACACTCTTCACTCTAGACTCAATCAAATCGACCCAGAACATTATCTAGACTTGATTTTTGAGGTGATGGCCAAGTCCAACATGATGACCAATACAGCATAAGATCATCGCTATCGGACTTTTGACGCGCGGTCCAGGTCCGATCTAGAACTTCTAGAAATTCCCAAGAGAAAATGGATTTAGCGATAAATCCTAGATTTTAGAGTAACATAGCGCTAACTATTCTATAGGTTTTGAGTCATGTAGATCAAATTTAAAGCGATTGATGTGAATTTCATAAGCAATCGAGTTTAGCACTAATTACCCACAAATAGTTTCTAAGGAAAATAGAGGTAGTACTCGGGTCTTGGCACGAAATTTTTCGGGTCATTACATAAAGCAAGATGTGCCACAAAAATTCAAAGATCTCGGTAGCCTAACCATACCTTGTGTAATCGGGAACTACTGAATTGAGCACGCACTTCTTGACTTAGGAGCGAGCATAAAGATGATTCCCTACTCAATGTACAAACAATTAGGCTTGGGTGAATTAAAACCCACCCTAACCATATTACAACTTATTGATCGCTCAGTTCGTGTACCGAGAGGGATAATTGAGGATGTGTTGCTCCAGGTTGACAGATTCTACTACCCAGTAGATTTTATCGTCCTCAATACGGAACCCATCAGTAACATGAGCACTCAAATTTTTATCATTCTTGGTCGCCCATTCCTTGTCACTTCAAATGCAATCATTAATTGCAGGAATTGAGTCATGAGTATGTCTTTCGGGAATATGACATTAGAGCTGACTATCTTTTCAAACATAGGCAGACAGTTAGAGGATGATGACGATTTCCATGACATCAACATAATTGACTCTTTCGTGGAAGATAGAACTCTGATGACCTAATCCTCTAACCCTCTAGAGGTGTGGTTGGCCCACTCCTATGATTTAGATGATGATATGATTAGGGAGACAGGTGCTATGCTTAATACTGCACGGGTACTTGAAGTTAACTGGTGGAGGCTACAATTTAAAGAATTGTCCCAAACTAATGTAGTGCCTCTACTGTCTAGCCTCAAGGCACCGAAGCTTGACCTAAAACCTTTGCCCTCTAATTTGAAATATATCTATTTAGGTCAAGATGAGATATACCCAGTGGTGATTTCATCCTACCTTGAGCAAGAACAGGAGAGTATGCTTATATCTACTCTCATTGAGCATAAGGGAGGCCTTAGATGGACAATTGCAGACTTCAAGGGAATTGACCCTTTGATTTGTCCTCATCGCATTTATCTTGAGGATAATGCGAAAACCTCTCAGTAATCATAACGTAGACTAAATTCAAACACGAAAGAAGTGGTTAAGGCCGATGTTCTTAAACTATTGGATGTGGGTATCATATACCCTATATTCGATAGTCAACGGGTGAGTCCAACTCAGGTGGTTCTTAAGAAGTCCGAAATCACCATCGTAGCTAATGCCGATAATGAACTCATGCCAACTAGAGTTACTACTGGTTGGAGAATGTGCATTGACTACAGGAAGTTGAATACCATCACGAGGAAGGATTACTTTCTTTTGCCCTTCATTGATCAAATTTTGGAAAGGATAGTTAGCCATTCATATTACTATTTCCTTGATGAGTATTTGGGCTATAACCAGATAGAGATAGCCCTTAAAGATGAAGAAAAGACCACATTTACATGTTCCTATGACAGCTTTGCTTACCGAAGGATGTCACTCGGACTATGTAATGCCCCTGTCACTTTTCAGTGATGCATGATGAGTATTTTTTCTGATATGGTGGGGCAATATCTAGAGGTCTTCATGGATGACTTCTCTGTCTTCGGCCCATCTTTCAACGGTTGCTTAAAGAATCTTAAACGTGTACTGAAAAGATATGAAGAAAAGAATTTGGTACTCAATTGGGAGAAGTGTCATTTCATAGTTCATAAGGAAATTGTCCTTGGACATATCATCTCGTCCAAAGGAATCGAGGTAGATAAGGCAAAAATTTATCTTATCTCTAAGCTACCTCCACCCAAGAATATATGAGACATGCGATCATTCTTAGGACACGCTGGCTTTTATAGGAGATTCATAAAGGACTTACTTTAGTCATCTCTCTTGTCCTTTATGTAATTTTTTCAAAAGGAAGAACCATACGAGTGGACTGAGCAATGCCAGGAAGCTTTCACTAAGCTTAAGGGCATGTTAACCACTACACCAATCATGCAGCCACCCGAATGGAGCCTTCCTTTTGAACTTATGTGCGACACGTCTGACTATGCTCTTGGGGCAGTTTTAAGCCAGAGAAAAGAAAAGAAGCCCTACGTTATTCATTACGTAAGTAAAACTCTAAATCCTGCTCAAGTGAACTACTTGACTATGAAAAATGAACTCTTAGCCGTAGTATTCGCTTTGGACAAATTTAGGTCCTACTTGATCAGATCCAAGATCGTCGTTTACATAGATCATGCGGCACTCAAGTATCTTCTTTCTAAGAATGAAGCTAAGCCCTACCTGGTAAGATGGATCCTCTTACTCCAAGAATTCGATTTAGAAATAAATGAAAAAAAAGGGAATAGAGAACGTAGTGCCTAACCATCTGTGTCGCCTTGATCTCTCTGATTCACTTGAGAGAACACACATAAATGACATGTTCCCTAATGAACAATTGTTCAAAGTCTCCCATTCACCTTGGTTTGCTGATATTGCTAATTATCTTACCACAGGGTTCACACCGACACATTGGACTGTGTAAGATTGACTATGCAAGATAAGAAGAAAATTTTCACTGAGGTGTACAAATTCTTCTAGGATGATCCGTATTTGTTTAAATATTTTTCAGACCAAATCTTAAGGAGATGTGTGCCAGATGATGAACATCAAAGTGTCATATCCTTCTGTCACTCTCAGGCCTGTGGTGGTCACTTTTTTGCTAAAAAGACCACGGCCAGGATTCTACAGTGTGGCTTTTACTGGCCCACTATGTTTAAGGACACTCATGAGTTTTGTAAGGATTGTGAGCATTATCAGAAATTAGGAGCATTGTCCCATCGAAATATGATGCCCTTGAATCCCATCCTTTTCATAGAAGCATTTGATTGCTAAGGCATCGATTTCAATGGGTCATTCCCTCAATCCTTTGGAAATCTATATATTTTGCTCATCGTAGACTATGTCATTAGATGGGTTGAAGTGATTCCATGCTAAAATAATGACTATCAAATGGTCATTAAATTCTTAAAAGAAAACATCCTTTCCCGGTTTGGAACGCCTTGAGCCATCATTAGTGACGAGGGCTCACACTTTAGTAATAGGCCATTCACAAACTTACTGAAGAAATATGGCAACTCCCATAAAGTGAGCACTCCATACCACCCACAAACAAGTGGGCAAGCTGAGAGTTCCAATAGGGAGATCAAACACATTTTGGAGAAAACGGTTAACCCTGATCGAAAGGATTGGTCAATCCGATTGACTAATGCTTAATGGGCTTACTGTACTGCATTTAAGACCCTTATTTGAATATCTCCCTTTAGACCTGTCTATAGGAAAGCTTGCCACTTGCTTGTGGAGTTTGAACATAGAGCCTACTGGGCGATAAAAAATCTGAACTTCAATCTGGACAACGCTGGATCGTTACACAAACTTTAGTTGAATGAACTCGAAGAAATCCGGAATGATGCGTACGAGAACTCGAGAATTTATAAGGACAGGATGAAAGTATTTCATGACCAACACATTCTTTGAAAATCATTCACTCTAGGTCAAAAGGTCCTTTTGTATAATTCTTAGTTAAATCTCTTTCCGGGTAAGCTCCGATCTCGTTGGATCGACCCTTTCACTGTTATCAATGTTTATCCTCATAGGGCTATCGAGATTCAGAATCCAAACAATGACAATGAGTTTAAAGTAAATGGACATCGATTAAATCCATTTGTTGAGAAATTTGATTCAGCAAACATGTCCATACCTCTGAATGATCATGTTTATCAGGATTGATCTCCTAGTCTGACGGAGGTATAATTAGGTTTACTGCATTCATAGGACTAGGGTAGTTTTCTTTTTGTCGTTCTAGGATAGTCGGCTTTATGTTGTTAGGATAGTTTGCTCTCCATTTGTTCTAGGATAGGTTCTTTTTGTTGGTTCAACTCTTGTGCTAACCACCTTCACGCTGAGATCATTTTGGAAAAGCCTCTTGATTTCTTCCTCAGGTACTACCTTTCCATCACTTCTCCTTTACTTTCCTTGTCTCATGTACATTGCATGCTTATATCTTTTACATTGAGGACAATGTAGATTTTAGGTTGGGGATGAGAGATTAGGTTACCTAATCAGTGTTTTCTCAGTCTTGAGCAAAAATTGTGAAATTTTTTTTTTATTTTTTATGAATTAAAGTGATTTTGAAGGCAATTCTTGATTTAGAAGTACAAGATATTTAATGTTGGTGATTTATGACTCTTAGATTCAGTTACCTGTTGGATTTCATAGTTAAGTTCGAATTATTAATCCATGATTAGAAGTTTTACACATTGATTGAGTCATGATTTCACATGTCACATCTAGCTAACGCATTAAGGTTTCAGTTCGATATTAAATTGTTAATCAGGTAATCACTAAGCATGGAAGGAACCAACCTGGGGATTTTGTCCATCATGTTCATTGAAAAACAAAGAGAGAGAATACCCAGCTAAAAACAGTTGTTACCGAAAACGGCTACCTGTTAAAGATCTTTAAAAAGGTTGACATGGCATGAAGCCATCGATGGAAAAATCAAAAGATAGAAGAATAAAAAGGCTGAACTGTAAAGCAAGTTTTGGTTATCCAAAATGCTCTTTTTGGTATTAATGTTATCATGAAAATTGACAATTGGATCTTTGAATGCGATAAGTCAAGGTTGCACTATATACCCATGAAACTCAATGTTTAGAATTTTTCTAATTGATGGATTAATACTTTGAACTTGACTATGAAGTTTACAGTGTGCTTGAGTCTAGGAGAAAGTAATGCTCAACATTAATGCATCTTAAAATTCTAGTATTTGGATTATTTTTCAAAAATCACTCAAGTTTATAGAAATTGTCTTGTAATTCTCAAAATATTTTTGCATACTTTGCTCAGGACTAGCAAAATGCTGATTGGGGATTGTGTTGAGGGTTAAATATTACATATTAGACCCCAGTTATTACTTGGTTTTACGAACATGATAATGTTTAACGCTCTATTTTAATCGTGTTTGTGTTGCAAGGTGAATTTAAGAGCTTGGATTGAAAAAGGGTACTAAAAGCATAAATTTGATGTTCAGGAATCACCAAAGCAAGGGACCGATCTTAGGGGACCAAGATTGAAGAATTCACACACCAAAGATTCAAGAAAATCAAGTGACTAAAGATAAACAGGCCCGAAAATCATCCTAAATGCAAGATCACATGCATACCAATATATCACAATCTCTATATAGTAAAGCACGCCAAAATTCTCTCCCTTTTTGTCACAATATGACAAAGGAAGGAAGCAAGAGATAGAAGTGGAATTATATAAAGAAGGAAGAATAAGAAGAGTATTGAGGAATAAATGATCAAGATCGACAAAATATCAAACCATAAGCAAGTTATGTTAAACCATAAGTAACCAAGTTCAACTAAGTACAACTAAGTTAAATCAAGTTCAAGTACTATCTCAAAAGAGAAAATAAATCCAAGTATCATCAAAGTTATTACAAACCAAGAGAAGAAAAAACTAATCAGATCCTGAAGAGGGAGCAAGAATAAATGGATCAATATGATGTAAACCCTTATTAATGCGCCTCATATATTTACGCATATAAGTAAATTGCGAATCCTGAGTTACACAAATCTGAGCCACATGTTCCTCAAGAGAATGTAACCTCTTATCAAAATCAGAAGGCTGATAATCAGGGTCAGCCTTAGAATTTGATTCGAGCTCATTAAAGATATCATCCATGTTAATATCATCAGGAGGTAGATCGCCTTCTTCTTCATTTACTAGTCGTGTACAGCAAAAAATTTGCATTTAAAATTAAAATTTGAAATTTAAATATACAAACTAACAAGTATATACATTATAATATAGAAATACATGAATAATCAATTTAAATTACACATGCCAACATCAAATTTCAATTTAGAAAACCTACTTTTGTCAAGCGGTTTTGTGAATATGTTAGCAAGTTGAGTCTCGGTTGGAATGTATTTCAAAGAAATTGTCTTTTCTTCCACTATTTCATGAATGTAATGATATTTAATGTCAATGTGCTTGGTTCGTGAATGCTGGATTGGATTTTTAGATATATTAATTGCACTGGAATTATCACAATATAAAACCATAGAGTCTTGTACAATTCCGTAATCGCTTAGCATTCTTTTCATCTAAACAAGTTGTGTACATGCATTACCAGCTGTAATGTATTCAGCCTCAGCAGTTGAAAGCGATACGAAACTTTGTTTCTTACTTTGCCAAGAAACTAAACAATTCCAAACATAGAAACAACCACCACTGGTTGATTTCCTATCATCAACATTACCAGCCTAATCAACATCAGTGTACCCAGTTAAGTGAACAGTAGTATCATGTGGATACCAAAGACCCAAATTAGCTGAACTTGTGACATATCCCATAATCCGCTTAACAGCAGTTAAATGTGACTCTTTAGGATCAGATTGATATCTAGTGCAAATTCCTACGCTAAAGGCAATATCGGGTCGGCTTGTAGTTAAATACAATAAATTACCTATCATACTGCGATACAATTTAGGATCCACTTTCTTACTTGTAAAGTCTTTTGAGAGTTTTAAAGTCATACGCATAAGAGTATCAAAAGTTTTTCCATTCTTAAATCCAAACTTTTTAACTAAGTTCAGAGCATATTTGGTTTGAGAAATGAAGAAACCATCAGGTTGCTGTTTAACTTGTAACCCAAGAAAATAATTTAATTCCCTAACCATGCTCATTTCGAACTTAGATTTCATAAGATCTGCAAACTCAACAGTCTTGTTAGCACAAGTTGTCACGTCCCAAACCTGGGGATGGACAGCTTCCGTGATGCCTCGAATCTGGCACTCGAGTTCCATACACCAAGTCCCGAGTTCGGTGCACCACAAGGAAGATTTTTTACTAGATTTTTTTAAAATATAATAATACCTGAGCATGAAGATCCATGAGTAAAATACTAAGCAATACTCTCCATTATAAATCCTGATGGTTACAAGTACAATGCTCTTCAAAAGGTATATAACGTCAACTTTGGCAAATCGAAAAATAGATGCAATGCATCGAGAAAGCTAAGTCTTCCAAGCTACTCTAGCCCTAAAAAAATGAAAAATAGGAAGCTTAGGCAAAAAGCCTAGTGAGTACACTCGTGTGTGCAGTGTGTCCTACATGTAAGCAAGATAAATATGCCATGAAGAAATCATGTATGGTGAAAGGCATGTAGTACGTAAGGTATGATATCAATGCCAATGCAATGCATATGCATCATAGTAATACTCCGAATCAATGCTATCGGCATCACCAAGTCATATTTTCATTTCTCCTATACCACATCCATAACCATATTACATGCATCCGCAAGCATATCATCATCATCATATTGTCATACCATATCATAACTGTATATCTCGGGAAGCACCATGGTCGATACTCATGCACTAGACACTAGTAATCGACCTCGCATACCCGTCTTGTGGTGGACTTCTACCAACTGTATATCATGGGAAACACTGTGGTTAACACTCATGCACTAGACACCAACAATCGACCTCACATACGATGGACTTCCACCTGGCATGCCAGTAGCGGACCTCATTCGCGCTTCTCCTCGCTGGCGGGTCAGACTGGTCCTTCTTTGCACCTTAGCCCTTAAGCAGGTTGGACCCACCTCTTCTCAACCTGACCTCATCAGTGTGACTCAAATCCATGACCCATGTATCCACTCGGCCCGACGGTGAGGCAACCCTAGCTAGCATAGGGGTTTAGGGACTTTCAACCTAAGGAGCACATCATCCCCTACTATTTCACACTTCCGGTGTCCCGTCCATTTTCAGGGATAACCCAAGTTATCATCATAATGTATATTTCATCGCAAGATCCAACTCATGTTATACGGCACGACTGTGGTATTTTAATTATCATGTATGTCATGATTATACATGAATTCAAGCAACCATGATAAGGCATACGTTCAAGTGCATGTGGTATGCATATAATGTCATGAATTTAGGGTCTGCTTAACCTTTAAGGAAAATATAACGTATAATCATCATATGCCACTATCAACTATATCAATCCATGATCATGTGACTAAACTAAAGAGGACATGTCTTACACATAAACAAATGTATTGAAGTACACTTGCACCTACCATCATTCCATAGTACATGAGTATGATCAATATCAACATGGTTAAGTAGATGAATTTAGTATGTTAGGGAGTGGAACAACATTAATCAAGTATTAAATCACATGCTTCTATTAACCACAATTACTGACATCATTAATATCATCCATAACTATCATAATCATGAGCATTAATTGTAATAAGAGTTACACCATATCCTTCGCAAGATAGATATTCCATTAGTGGCTTTGGCCCGATATGATTTTCTTCTATTGGGACCACATGGTTATACCCTAACTGGGCTTTATGGTTAATGAGTGGTGGTGACACAAAGTACATGCACCAAGTGGTTATGAGATGAAAGGCTTTGACATAACATATAGTAAATGAGCCACAAGATGAATGGTGCAGGCGAAACTCATATAATGTAGTGAACTTCATCTTCACGTGGGTTGTTAGTAGATTGGATTTACAAATAATTATTTTAGTAGTTCTACAATGGTGTGGAAGGCACATGTAAACTTCATAAGATATAGTGAGTGTTAAGTTAAACAACTTGGGTATATAATATACACATAAGAGTTAATCACGATTAGATGATGTGGGTTTGTCTCATACAACGTAGTGGGTCCTACTTCCAAGTGGTACTGTAAGCAGATGAGTCCGTACACAAACATTACGGTGGGTCCCATCAAGTAGATAATATAGGTAACTCACATATAATAAAGTAGTACAAGGAAGAACAATTCAGATGCACAAGGCACACATTAGTGGGCTCCATCATTAAACCGTTTGGTTGGCAAAACAATTGAACAGTGTGGATAAAATACATACGTTGAGTGGGTTCACAAGTGTTTAAAAGTTAATATGTTCAATTAACACTATTTCATGTCGTCTGACTTATTTAGGAATTGGATCTAGGTCATTTTGGAATCATATTCTAGAATTAGGTAGTCTAATGGATAAATGATGAAATATGCAATACTCACATCAAGGTAGGGTTCATAATCAATCTGACACATGCCCTAAGTTCACATACAGAAGAGGTTACACCATCAGCATAGTCCACGAGTCTGAGTAATCACACAATTCTCATTGCCCACATGGTCTCATGGCCACTTCATTATCAAAAGTCCATATGGTTGAGTGGCCACACAAATGTCACTCTACTTGCCATAATAAAGGATTTAAGGTCACATGGTTACTTATTTTTACTATATTACAACTCATACATCTATGGGCAACCACTTTATTAAGCTCCCACATGGGCAGGTTGTCGATGTCATAATTTTCACTTGGTTGAGTGGACATACAATTAGTATCATGGTCTAGTGACCATACCTCAAAGCATCTAAGACACAATCACAAGCATACCCACCATACTAGGCTACACTACGTTACACTAACTCTTAAACTATGATCGCCTTATACTTTATACGGAGAATGACTCAGATTTGGTGTCACATAATTAAGAGGCCAAGAACTAGCTTCCATCACATCAGATATAGTTTAGTGGTCCCTGCATCTGTCTCAGCTATGAGAAAATGTAAGAGTTGTATTTGTCACATGACACCGAATTGAAGGGCACTCCATTATCAAGTTGTATAATCCAACCCATATCATACTTTTCATGAATAAGAAAATCTGCACGTACAACCCGATTGTTCATGGTTTAGGTGACTATAGCTATGCCCATAAGCACGTGGTCATGTCATTGGGTGGTCACTAATGCCACCTGATTTCATGAAGTTAGTTGGTCTTGTGTGGATTTTGCAATCATACGGTTAGATGACTACATATACTCCACAATTGCATATGATTAGGTAACCTTACATATGTCACATGTCCACATGATTATGGGGCCAAACACGTACATCACATCCTCACACCACTAAAGTCTACATATTGTTATAATTGAACATGTTTATGGGTTTAAACATGTATCATATGATCCTACTACTTAGGGCCGCACTCTAACTAAAGTGCTAATGGTGAAAGGCTGTGCACTCATTATATAATTAGGTAATCTAAGGCAACAACATAATACAATGCATATCACATACCAAGTGGTGAAGGACTATACACACAACACAATTTCACATGATTTAATATAGCATACATTTAATACATTTAGATCACAAACTCTTGCCGAAGAGGGCCAATGGTTGGCCTAAACAAGGCTACTACTGATGGGCCCACATGACATTCACTCAAAATGGGCCTTAACATTCTTGGGCCCACACATTAATGGAATTCACATGGGTTCTATGTGGTGGAGCTCATGGGGTTATGCATTCATCATACTTACATCAATTGTAGGTTGTCCAGTCCACGAACTACATGGTCACATGATTGTACACCATCAATATATAGAAATTTTAACAAAGATCTGGACCATTCACATATCAATCCAATTTGCATAATTAATGGGCCACTAATCCATGGTTGGCCTGGGGCTAAAAATCAAGTCAATTTGTGACACATGTGGGCCACACCACACACAAAAATTAAGAGGATTACCCTCCATTAAAACATTCATGATTATTTATTAGGCTCACAGAGATGTGGTTCATGAATCCAGCCCATCCATTATGTGTGTCCCACTTGGTTAAGGGGGTCAATCCAAGTTTTCAGATGAATCCAAATTTTAGGTGGACCCTACCGAGTGTTTTTATATGCTCGAGCTCCGAGTTGTATGAACGGTTCAAGGAGATTAAAGTTACATGGGTCCCAAAGTGATGTATTTATTACATATACATAGTTCATCTATTATTATTATTATTATTATTATTTTATTTTTATTTTTATTTTTTTAGAGATCATTTTATAGCATTATCGAAAAATGAATCATATCCAAAGATTATTTGGACCTCACCACAAACGGGAGTGGGGATAATGATTTTCACTGTTAAACAATTTACAAGGCCCACCTTAATGTTTATTTTCCATCCAATCTATTCGTAAGGTCACAAAGACCTGGATTAAGGGGAAAACAAATTTCATATTGGTCCAAAACTTTTATGACCCAAAATTCAATGGTAGACATTCAATTCCCAACTACTTTTGTAGTGTGGCCCACTTGATAGTTAGATCTATTTTATTTTTCTTCTCAAGCCTTAAGATGACTCACTAAATGGATGGACGGTTTAGATATAACACATACCTCATGATCAGACCCATGAATATTGCTGATTTATTCAGCTTTAAATAATAATAATAATATTATTATTATTATTTTTTCTTTTTTAATGGTGTGGGCCACCTGAGTTCCATGTATGACTGATTCTTGGGGGTGACCCATTTTTAAAGGGGACCCATTAAATGCCCGGTGTAGATGGTCACCATACATCATGGTGGGGCCTATGGCGAGGCCTGCTGTCTTCCAACGTCCAGCAGTAGACACTGCTTGCTGCAGTGTCATCTGGACGCTGACGACAGCAGCGTCATTTGCTGTTTGCATTTTTTTTCGTTCCTAAGGTTTTTCATAGGTGGGGCGCACATTAAGATAATCAAGTTCATCTGTTGCATTCTCTTACTCGTGACACATCCAATGAGTCCAATATGCAACATTTTTTATGCACATAAACATCATAGTGGACCCTAACAATTTAACACTATTAAAATAGTCCTTTTGATGGTGTGTCATGGAGAAGAGTTGACTTGGGTGTACATGAGTGAGTGTAACGACCTTGGAATTTTTGTGCTAATCTTTCCTTAAGTAGTTGTTTTTGGGGTAATTAGCGCTTTACTCGATTGCTTGTGAAATTCGCATCAATCACTTTAAATTGTATCTGCATGGCTCTAAACGTGTAGATTAGTGAGCGCTACGTCACTCTGAAATCTGGGATCCATCGCTAAATCCAGTTGTTCTGGGAAATTTTTGGAAGATCTAGATCGGACCTGGACCGCGCGTCGAAAGTCCGATGGCGATGATCTTAGGCTGTTGCGGTCACCGAGTTGGGCTTGATCTTCACCTCGAAAATCAAGTCGATCCGATGTTCTGGGTCGATTTGATTGAGTTCGGAGTGAAGAGTGTGAGAACGGTTGGCATTTATTAAGCTTTTATTGAAATCTGAGTCGCTTGCGCGACGATTTTAAGCTATCTGACCGTTGGATTCTGACCCAATTTCACCCTCTGATCAGGATAGTTGGCCCAGGCATATCCTAGTGCTTGTGGACCTGATCGAGTTTCCGTGACTGTTGAATTGAGTGTGGTCCGCCACGGCTGATCTGAAGAGCTGGTCGGTACGAAAACTCAGCCTGACCTAGATCCATAGTCAGTGAGCTTAAGTCCGACCTTTCGTAGTTATAGGCCCACCAGAAGTGCTTCGTTGGATCGAGAAAGGCTTACTTTGGTTATAACCTATGTATACTATGACCCTGGGGTTATTTTCATCAAGAATAGGCCTATTTATAGTCCTTAAACCCTAGCTCTCTTTTCCATACGATTTTCTCTAACCCTAGCTTAGAAAGAGAGTGGAAAAGAGAGAGAAAGTGAGAGAGATAAGTTGGTGAATCACCTTGGATTCCTCCTTGTTCTTCTTTATCTTTGAACCTTCACTTTGAATCGTTCTTCTGATGGTTCTGAGTTCTTTTGGGGTAAGTTAACCTAACCCTAACCTGTGTTAGAGCTTAGATTAGACTTGGTGTTGTTGTATCTCATTTCCATCTTTGTTCTAGGGTATTCTAACGCCGTTGACGAAGACAACTCGTATAAATCAGTTCGGTGGTTCTTTCTTCGCTTAAGGTGAGGACTTTAAGTGTATAGGTTATGGTTTTCAAGGCTTTCAACACCAGTTAGTGATTTATTCTTGTTATGGATGAGATTTCACATGTCAAATGTTAGGTTTACATTGCTTTCCTGATATGCATGTGCTATGGTGAGATTTGTGTATTCTATGTGTATTTATAAAGTACCGTATACGTATAAAATATGCACTTGTGTTTGTCATGATTATTTGTCATGTATGTATGCTAGATGCATGTATGATAACTCCTTAGTAAAAGGAATTGCCTAAGTGCATGTATTTCAACATACGTCATGTATGTTGTTCCATGTATGCTAAGTGTTTGTAGAAATGCATAAATGATCTAAGTGTAACTGATTACACTAATTGTGGGCATTGAGAAGTGATTCTCAATACTCCTATTGATGCGCATGATTTCCTTTATGCAGTTACATTCCAAGTTATTTAAATTCAAGCATTATCTATGCTTACATTTATGTTAAGTTGATATTCTTCAGATGCGTATGTACCATGATTGGAGTTATTGTTCCATTATTGTTTTACATTCCATATGAACATCTGTAGTAGTGTAAGATGTTTGGGGCTATGTCTTAGTCCAGGAAATCGATAATTGACCCTATATGCGTGGTTGAGATTGCTTTCGCCACGTAGGACGTATTAGATGAACCCGAGTCGTATTAGAGTTGTCGGCAGTGGTTTGGCCATGCGGAGTGTTTGCGCACTCTATGTCGCTCAACTCAACGTGCGCTCGTGTTAGTCGAGTTCGTCAAGTAACCCGATTGTCCAATGTATGTTAACCATGTATGGATGCTACTGCTTGAATCTAGGGTACCGAACTTACCAGTGACATCTTATTAACCATGGTACTTGATCCGCTAAGACTCATGAGCCGGACATGGTGGTATGGGACACCGTGGTCGAGCTGTCGGCCTACGCTGGGGTGACGAGCCTCCCCGTAGTGACCAGTGAGCAACTAAACTCGTGAGCCGATTATGGTGGTATGGGACACTATATTCGTGCTGTCGGCCTACATTGATTGGTGACGAGCCCTTTGTAGTGACCTCGAGTATACCTGGATACCGCAAGGAGGTGACGAGCCGATCTGTGGTAGTAAAGGCATGAAAGGCGTGCATTGATTGGTGACGAGCCCTTTGTTATGACCTTAAATATATGATCGTATGAGATGTCTAGGATTGACGACCCTAGTATGGATCACTATTTGGATGGTGATATGAGGAAGGTATCTTAGCTTCCCAATCCTGTTGTGTGAAACGGACTAATAACAACTTGGTAATCATATCCATGCACCGCATTTCCATGTGCTTTGTAGATGTGGCGCACTTTGAGGCGATGTCATGCGTAACGTAAGATGAAGACGCTGAAGGTGTACGCGTGAGGGCACGCATCATACCGCATTCATACTTACATTAACAAGAGTACTTAGGATTTATTTAATTGTCCTGCTTTATCATTACTGTTTGATTGAACTGATAACATGTTAACCAGTGCCTTATTGCTCCACTGAGTTGATCACTCACTCCCACGTTTCTGGGGCGGTGTTAAACACCCACCAGACTCTATCTTAGGCTCTGATGTTGCAGATGTGGATGCGACTTCTGAGGCAGAGCGGGAGCTGGATGATGACGAGGCTGCCTTCTCCTATATGCAGTTTTCAGACGGGTTCTAGCGAGCCTGGGTCTGTTGCGCGGGATCTCTGGGATTATTTTGGGAACTGAAATGATGTAATTGATACTTATAATTTTGTTACCAAACACTTTCATACGACCTGGCTTGTATATGTAATTCAGGGATTTGCACTTGTACACATACTTTGCTATAAGTCTTCCACTTGCTTTATTCACTTATCCTTGAATCATATTTGTGTTTTGGCTTAATCTATTCCATGTTTTATGCACTAATACAGTCAACATACATTCATCATTAAATATGTTGCATAAGTGATGTTTTGGAACTCGGGAGCTGAGTTATGCTTGACCCCCGAATTTCAGGGCGTTACAGAGAGGGAGGGGTATGGGTGTGTGACATCACACACATGGGTAGAGATTCTCTCACCCATGTGTGGCATGTACATGTGTGCATGGCATGTGTTGTGCACATGTGTGGAATGAAGTACCTGGCGCCATACGCATATGATACAATAATGATTCTTCATGGCGTATCTCACTAATGTAGTATCATACAGATGCACGGGTGGTACCTTCACGATCGCGGCGACGGGGCTGTCATTATCATATAGGTTTCAAGGTCTTGGGGTTCCGGTCAATCGGGTGTGTACTATGAATGGTTAATCTAGGTCTAGCTAAGGGCGTCAATCATCGTGTACATAAGCATAGAAAGTTGTACGGAATGGATGGGGTCTTACACAGGTAGATCCATAAATAATATCATTAACATAAATCTGCATTATCAAAATGTGATCATTATGTTTCTTTACAAATAATGTCTTATCAACACTTCCCATTATAAAGTTATGACTTGGTAAAAACTTAGTCAATTTTTCATACCATGCCGTGGGAGCTTGTTTTAAACTGTAAATAGCCTTTTTTAGGTGATAGACATGATCAATATTCTTAGGGTCTTCAAAACCCATTAGTTGTTCAACATACACTTTTTCATACAAATCGCCATTTAAAAAAGCACTCTTTACATCGATTTGATAAATTTTAATTTTTTTAAAGCGAGCAATGGATATAAATAGTCTAATTGATTCAAGAGGAGCTACTGGGGTAAAGGTTTCATCATAATCGATGCCTTCAATTTGAGTGTACCCTTGTACAACTAGTCTAACCTTATTTCGAATTATATTACCAAGTTCATCAAACTTATTTGTAAAAATCCACTTAGTTCTGATAATATGTTTATTCTTTGGCCTAGGAACTAAGTACCAAACATCATTTCTTACAAATTGATTAAGCTCTTCTTACATCGCAACTATCCAGTTTTCATCAGTAAGAGCTTCTTTTACATTAGCCGGTTCTATCTGAGATGTAAACCACACGTAGTTACACACATCTTGTAGTTGTCTACGAGTGTACACACCAGTGAGGGGGTTTCCAAGAATTTGATTAGTTAGATGATCTTTAACAGTTCTCAGTTCAGAGTTGTTTTGACTTGATGAAGAATCTGGTTTAAGAAGTACTTCATCATTATCTGAACTAGAGACAGGTGTATTCAAGTGATCATCAATGACCACATTAATGGACTCTTGAATTACACTGGTCCTCCTATTAAGAACCCAATATGCTCGACTATTCAGAGCATATCCTAAAAATATCCCTTCATCACTTTTAGTGTCGAACTTACCCAGATTTTCTCGGTCACATAAAATGTAGCACTTGCTGCCAAAAACTCGAAAGTATTTGATAGTAGGTTTCTTATCAAACCACATTTCATAAGTTGTTTTATCGTTTAAATTTTTTTTATATAAACACAGTTAATTATATAGCATACAGTATTTATAGCTTCGGCCTAAAGATTTTTAGGGAGCTTCATTATATTTAACATTACATTTGCCATTTCTTGAAGCACTATTTTTTCTTTCTACTATACCATTTTGTTGTGGTGTTTTGGGCGTAGAAAATTCATGTGATATTCCCTGATCACTACAAAACTACTTAAAACTACTATTCTCAAATTATGATCCATGATCACTACGAATCTTACAGACTTGTGACTCTTTTTCAGTTTGGATACGTCTAAGTACCCTTTTAACTTCATTGCGAGTTTCTGATTTGTCTCTTAAGAAGACTACCTAAGTATATCTGATAAAGTCATCAACGATTACCAGAATGTACTTTTTGCAACCTCGACTCTCTGTTCTAGTTGGTCCAATAAGATCCATAGGAGGAATTCAAACGGTTTAGATGTGGCATTGGAGTCCACTTTTTTGTGAGAGCTCCTAATTTGCTTACCAATCTGGAATTCGCCACATATTTTATCTATTTTCTGTATTTTAGGTAAGTCTCTTACTAACTCTCTTTTGCTTAATCTATATAAGTTGCAGTAGTGTACATGTCCAAGGCGTTTATGCCATAATTCGGTCTCATCGATATGGACCATGTAACACGATAAATTAGATGAGCTAGAATCACTTACAATATAGCAATTTTCAGAAGTTCTATGACCAGTT
The DNA here is from genome assembly GCF_029962835.1 of Magnolia sinica. NCBI lineage: Eukaryota > Viridiplantae > Streptophyta > Magnoliopsida > Magnoliales > Magnoliaceae > Magnolia > Magnolia sinica. The sequence continues at coordinate 38,644,709 of NC_080577.1, forward strand.
AATATTGCAGAACCGTTTTTATTTAAAATTTCACACCCTAGGTTAGAAAATTTTACGCTATGATTTTTATCGCATATTTGAGAAATGCTTAATAAGTTGTGTTTTAAACCTTCTACATATAAGATATTCTCGAATAAAGGGAGATTAGAAAGTTGAACCGTACCTTGGCCAATAATCCTGCAGTTGCTACCATCACCAAATGTGACTGAACCATCGTCATGTCTTTAAGAGTGGTGAACAGACCTTTGTCACCAATCATGTGCTTGGAGCATCCACTGTCTAGGTACCACTTTGAATGGCTTGATGCTTTGAAAGCCATGTGGGCAACCAAGTAAGTAACTTTAGGAACCCATTTCATAACTGTTTTGGGTTTAGGAGTATAGTTGGTCTTCTTATGATTGTAGTTGTTATAAGACCGACCCATTGAGTTAGATATTAAGAGCTCCTTAAGTAAATCAATAATTTTCTCAGCTAAAGGATTATGATTCTGATTTTTGTAGTTGATATAGTTGCTTTTAGATTTTAAGGATTGAAAAGTTTTAGCATTTTTAGAATAATTTTGATTTGAACTTTTCCCTTTTAAGTTTGAAGACTCTCCTTTCACAAACTTAGGAGGAATATTCTTATGTTTGGGAGGAATATTTTTGTCGTAACCCAAACCGGATCGGTCGCCACATTTTCTAGATCTAGATAACAGTTTTTCTAACTTAGGATCACCTTGGGCATACCTCCATGAATCCTTTAAACTCAAAAGTGAAGAGACTTCAAGTTTTAGTTTTTCATTTTTAGATTTTAGATTTTCAATAAGGGAGATTTTGAAACCTAAATCGCATTTAGTTTTTTCAAAACAATCTGAAATGTGGGATTTTTCTAAAACAAGAGTATCAAAATTTTCTTTAAGTTTCAAAAACTTTTCTTTCTAAAGTTTTAGTTTTACTGCAATTTTACAACTTTCCTTGTATAAGGCATTGTAAGCATCTTGAAGATCTTTTTCATTTTCATGATCACTATTCAGATTTTCTTCACTAGTTGAATCATCATGATCTGAAAAAGTGAACTTGGCTAGAGTCATGAGGGCTTTGACTTCATTACCTGACTCGGTTTCAAAATCTTCTAATTTAGAAAAGGCTTCAGAGCCAGAAGATTCATCCCAAGTAGCTAACATACCTTTCTTTTTAGGTTTGTCCTTCTCAGGACACTTGTTCTCTAAATGCCCATATTCATGGCAGTTGTAACATTGAGTATGTTTTAAAGATTTCCAAGTATTAGATTTAGATCTTTTCTTATGATTAAATTTTTAAAAATCAACCCTCTTTTTACTTTTGAAAATTTTGTAAAAATTTTTAGTTAAAAGGGTCATATCATCTTCAGAGTTTTCTAAATCAAAATTACTATTTTCTTGAGAAATACATTTAGAAGATTTAAGGGTAATGGATTTACCTTTAAGAGCTTTAAAGTTTAACTCATAGGTTTGTAAAGAACCAACTAACTCTTCTACCCTCATATTGTCCGTATCATGAAGTTCCTGGATCGCAGTCACCTTTGAATTGAACCGTTCAGGTAGTGAGTGTAGTATCTTTGCACAGACTTTACTTTCTAGGATTTTATCACCGAGACCCCATATAGAGTTGACAATGTCATTCAATCTAGTATAAAAGTCCATGAAAGTTTCACTTTCCTCCATACGTATTTTCCCAAATTTGGTTGTGAGGATTTGGACTTTAGATTTCTTGACAATTTTTGTTCCCTCGTGTGTCATTTCTAAAATATCCCAGGCTTGCTTTGTAGTATCACAAGATATAATTCTTTCGAATTCATCCGGTGATAGTGTGCAAGTTATGACATTTAAAGCCTTTGCATTGGCACTACTCTCATTGTTCTGAAGTGTGGTCCAAGTAAAATAAGGTGTGACTTTCATTGATTTGGATCGATCGATACCAGATACTTCAGTGGTAAGAGGGGTCCATTCAGTCACTGTGGCTTGTCACACGCTCTCATCCATAGATTTTAAGAAAATCCTCATTCTGACTTTCCAATAAGCATAATTGGAGCCATCAAATGGGGAGGCCTAGTGACTGAAAGACTATCAAAATTTGACATCTTAAATAGCTCAGATCGATTAGCTCAGGAAATAAATCCAAATAAAATAATTAAAAACCAGCTATTAGCTCTGATACCACTTGAAAAGGCCGAGCTATATGTCCTAGAGGAGGGGCGGGGTGAATAGGACTATGCCAAATTAAAAAAATAACAGCGAAATTTAAATAAATTAAATGCAGATAACAATAAACAATCTCACAATGCTGAATTTAAAGACAACATCAAATGTACCAGTATTGAGAGGTCGATATAGATGTTATTCTAAGGACAACCTTACACCATAAAAACCCAGGGTTTATGATAGGACAACCTTACTAGGATGGTTTGTGTATCAAAAACTCAAACTTGATACAGAGGAATAAATAAATAAATAGCACGAAAGGAAATCTAAGCTATTAAAACATTCCCACACATCCACACAAAGATTACAGCATTCTCCACAAATGTAATAAGGGAAATTACAATCATCCATAAAAAGAAATAAACATTCAAACCACAACACTAGAAATTATAGTGGTTCGTTTGTGTATACACCAACTGTTTAGACAAACAACCACATAACTACTTCACTCCTAATATCCTCACACAGTGGATATTAGCATTCACTATAAAAATAGGTTTTCCTAGGTTCACCTAACACGCTTACAATTGTGTCTTTCAAGTGGGCTTACACAATTCAAAAACCCCACACTTTGAGTTTTCTGGATCACCTCAGGCAAACCACAATAGAGATTTTTCTCGCTCAATCTCAATGAAAACCAAAACAAAAGAATTTACAAAAATTTAGGATGTTTTTAATTCTTTCTTTTAGGGTTTTGATTCCAATCATGTCTATGGTTGGCTAAACCTCTTAGCTAGGTCTAAGAGGTGAAGCTTGTAGTGTTTTTAGGATGTTTTTCCTGTTTGATTCTTATTCTTGTTGAACTTCTTGATTCTAATTTGATATTTAAGGAATACTTTTAGTTTTTAATGGTTTGTTGTGACTCAAATTACAATAGATTGCAATAGCTTTGCGTATCTTCTTTCTCTCATTTTGGGATTTTGGGATTGGTAAATCTTGTTGTTTGCCATTGTCTCCAGGGCATGGTTTGGTGATGAAATCCCTTCCAAACCTCACAATTCTCCTTCATTGAGAATTAGGTTAATGAAAGTTCAAATTTGATTCTATTGATATATCTTCAAATTGGATAAGATAGGACTCTAATTCTAATTGTGTTCCTTGAATCAAATAAGGAAACATCCTGATAGCTACAAATGGATCCTTGGAATCCTAGTTCCCTTTAGATTATTGAAATCCCTTTCACAATTACTTCCTTTATTTCAGATGTCTAACTTAGATCTTTCTCTAGTTCTAATTCTAGTTACCTTTAGAATACACACAAGATTGGTCCTTATGGATTCGACCTCGGTCTTACTGAGATTATTACCACATCGCGAACCTACACTTGGGGTTGTGAACACCCGTCTTTGATAAGATACTTGAGTATCAAAGTTTAGTACACAGACTTATGTTTGAATGATTAATAATAGATATTATTTTTTCTTTGAGGTATTCAAATTCAAAAACTCCCTCTCATAAAAAAAAATACAAAAATAAGATGAAAAAAAAAAGAAAAAAAAAAGAAATGTCCATGAGAAATATTATTGTACACATCCATATAGAAGAAGCTAATCATATACGAGATCAAAAGGAAAATGTTATTGGCATTGCTTCTAATGCCAAGTTGGTTAAAATGAATCAAGAGAACAAAAACAATCAAAGGATCATGTTCTCATTGTGGAAAGGTAGGTTACCTTATTAATCAATGTTGATACTTGAAAGGTACCTATTTCCATTGTAGAGAACTAGGCCATCGTGTTGAACAATATAGGCTTAAAAATAAGAAAGAAAAATCGATAAAAAAGAAAGGAAAGTGTTTTCATTGTGGCAAATATGGGCACCATATTGGAGAGTACATATACAAGAAAAAGGCTTCTAATGCTCAGGCCATTATGACCGAACAAGATGGACAAGATAAAATAGTTGCAATGGTATCTGAAGTAAACTTCATTAACATAATGCAATACGTACTAGACACTGGGGTTATGTGTCACATATGTAAAAATTAAAGTATGTTTTTGAAAAAGGCGAGCTAATAGTCCTAGAGGGGGGGTGAATAGGACTATACCAAATAAAAACTCAAAGTACTGAAATAGTAAATAAATCAGAACAAATCACAGATCTCAATCACAGTAGTATTGAGAAATTGATTCAAACTTAGTTCGTAGGACAACCTTACACCAAAAATAAAGTTTTAAGTATAACAACATAATTTCACGAACGTTTGTAATGATCAAGATCACAAACTAAGTAAGAGATAAGAGAGCTACCTATTATAAGCATTCACCACATATGCATAAACAAATTACAATCATTCACCATAGATACAAAACTTAAATCATTCACCACAAACATTAGGAGTTATAGTGGTTCGATGTGTACACCAACTGTTCTCAAACAGCCACACCTACTCCACTCCCAATAATCACAACCCACGTGATATTGGCGTTCACTAATAAACAAGGTTTTCACAGGTTCACCTTAAAACCTATACAGTTGTGATTTTAAAAGGGCTATCACAAACAAAACCCCACACTGAGATTTTCTGGCTATCTCAGTCAAAACTAATACACGAGATTTTCTGGATATCTCAAAGAAACCAAAATACAAAGATATAGAATGATACTTATCTTCTTCTTGAAGACATTCTTGATGTAGCTAGTAGAACCGCTTCGCTTCAAGTAGAATGTTTAATGTCCAGTGACACAAACAAGGGTTCTAAATTCTAGATTTTTTTTGTTATCTTGTTAGCACACCCACTGTTAGATCACACTTCACTGTTAGCCACCCCTTCTAGATTCTAGATTGATTTTAAATTAATTCAAATCACAGGATACTTGTTTAAATCCCTTAGATCTCAAAAGAAGAGTGATTACTCTCTTTAAAACATATGATTCATGAAAAGGGATCAAGGAATTTAAAAAAAGCTTTATAAACAAAATATAAAATACCATGCAATAGCTTGATGATGGTGGGGACTTCTCTCTTTCTAAGTGAAGTCTATTCTTAGCTTGGATGACTAATTGTGGATTGAGAGAAGGCCTCTATATATAGGTTGAAATACTATTTCTTCGACTCATCTAAGGTCTCCTTCGAATCATCTAAGATCTAACCAAATTTTAAACTTTGGGCGCGATCGGATAAAATGGCCTTTCGACTGGTCGAAGTCCCTGCTCGACTGGTCGAGGGCCCTCTTCGACTGGTCGAGCATGGGCTTCGACTGGTCAAGGGTACCAAAAAATAGTTGGTAGACTTCGAGTCGAGCACCCCTTAACTGGTAAAAGGTGCCTCTTCTAATGGTTAAGTTGTTTGCTCGACTGGTCGAGAAATAACCAGAAATATCTGTTTTTTGAGATTTAAACTTGGACTAGTCGAAGACAATCTTAAACTGGTCGAGCCACAGCTTAGACTAGTCGAATCAAGGCTTAGTCTAGTCAAACTAAAGCCTAACCAAAGTATAAAACTCCGTATAAATTTATCATTTGAAAGCACCTAAGTTTAAGGTCTTCTGAGGGTCAATTATACCTAAGAAAACTGGACATTGAAGTGTAAAGCTTGAATCTTCTACTTGAATCTTCAATAGTGCACAGTTGATCTTCTACTTGAAGTACAATCAAAGGTGGAGCTTGATCATCTACTAGAAGTGTAATAGAACTTGAATACAGTTTAGCTTGAACTATCCAACTTTAAGACTTATGCTTATGCTTGCACTTACCAACTTCATGACTTGTTCTTGAAGGTGAACTTTCCATCACATAGTGTGAACCATATCATAAGTTGTTTTGTTCCATCGAAATTTGACAACCAAGAGTGCTTTATACATTATAGCACTTACAATCTCCCCCTTTGTCAAATTCGTGACAAAACACTTAGTGCAATTCAAAATTTCTACTCTGCAATATTTCTGCCTACTCCCCCTCAATTTGAGCTTCTCTTTGGCCTTGTTTAACACCTATATTATAACATATATTTCCATTACACAATTCCAACAACATTTTCTATTCATACATTAATCATATCAAATCATATCAGTCATATTCATCATATTAAATCTCTCCCCCTTTTTGTCACAAATTGACAAATGAAAGAGCATGAGAATATCATATAATTGAATAAAGAAGAACTAGAAAATGCATAACTAAACCATGAGATGATTATTATAATTAAGTCCAGAACAGGAGTAGTGAAAGCATTAAGAGAGCATAAAGAGACAATATGATCTAAGAGTTAATAAGTCAACCAACCACATAGTGAAATTAATACATCACTAGTAAGCTAGAAAAAGCATAGCAATTAAACTAATCAGACCTAGAGGAAGATGGAGGAGGTATGGAATGATCAATTTGGTGAAGTCCTTTGGTATTTTGATGAAAATATCTACGCATGTATTTCATTAAAGGTTTGTGACTTTCAGCCAAAGTATCCTGAGATACCTTCAACTCAATAACTTTCTCCTCTAAAGATCTAAGCTGATCATCAACCTGAGAAGGCTAATAATCAGGATTACCTTCATCGTCTGATTTTTGCTCAGCAAAACTGCCCTCCATGGATGTGTCTTTAAGCAAAGGAGCTTCCTCTTCTTTTACTTCATCCTCATCTCTAGCCAAGCTGGTAGTCCAAATTCATTTTGTGAATGTTCGTGTTATCAAATGGAAGAACTACCTCAGGTGCCTCAGTAGAAGGAATAACAACATTACAATGAATGGCAAGGCTAGCCATGAAATAAGCAAAAGGAACAGACCCATGGCCAGGATGGATACAAAATTGAATAATTGAGTAGCAAATCAATGAAGGAAGACAAATAGGAATGTTGGACACAATAACATGAAGAACACAATACATAAAGGGAGTAAGTTCAGATTTATTCCCAAACCTAGGATAGACATTGGAAATGAAAATACGATAAAGAACTCTATATTTGGGTAACATCTGATTGGCACGAAGGGCATTACCCGAAATCCATTCGACATTAAACCAACACAATTTATGGGTAATTTCCTGATTTTCAGTTTCATTTATTCCTTCAGCAAGGGTAGGTATGGGAATACCTTCATTATTGACATTTATGTCCATTAACCCTGAAATAAGATGCCTATCAATAGGGAATGTTCATTCTCTAAAATTAATTGAGAATGTCAGATTATCTAGGGACGTTTCACCTATCGAAACATACATCCCTTGTTCAATAGAGCGGTATGCCATTCTGCCCCAATTAAGAATATTTTTCCAACCGACAAAGGTAAGAATAGGAATGAGCTAGAATGGAGCAATATGATCAATATTAACTGTCCTCTCTATGATAATTTTCCAATTGCGAAGATCCCTAACATGCTCTGAATCTTCTTCAGGAGTTCTTAGGGTTCTAACCCTAACTGGAGTCGACCTGGAGGAAGAGCCATGAGTTACTTTCCTCTTTGTTCGATACTCCATTTAGAGATTGCAATAGAGAAAATCACAAATAAAAGATGGGTTTGGCAAGGATCAAATTTTTGCACAAAACCCACTATAAAGAGGGTGAGAAACTCAAAATGAATCACAAAGAAATGATTAACTAGCAAATGTAGACCCAAATCAAGAAGCAAAAGTAAAATGAACCACTTACATGGAAGAAATAGAGATAGGTTTTAACGAGTGGAGCCACGACTAGTTGAGGCAGAAGAGAGAAATGGGGTGAAAAAAAGTATTTTTCCGCTTTTCAATGAGAAAGCTTGCAATCCACGACCGGTCGAGTGTCGTCCCCGACTCGTCGATGGTTGACTGGTCGAGGACGTAATCGACCCGTCGAGCATCTGAAAAAAACTCATTTTTGCAAAAAAAATTTAATTAAAACATGCAAATAATAAACAACATGATTTAATCAATTAGAAGTACACATACCAATATCATGTTTTTATTTGGAATATCTATTCCGGTCAAGCGATTTAGTCATAATGTCAGCAAGCTAATTTTCAGTCTAGATATATTCTAATGAAATGCTTTTATCCTCAACCAATTCTCGAATATAATGATATTTAATGTTTATATGTTTCGTACAAGAATGTTGAAAAGGATTCTTTGAAATATTGATTGCACTAGAATTATCACAGTTTAGAATCATTGTATCTCATGCAATTCCGTAATCAACTAACATTCTTTTCATCCAAACTAGCTGGGTACTAGCATTACCAGCTGCTATTTATTTAGCTTAAGTTGTAGATAAAGATACAAAAATTTTGCTCTCATTGTATTAGGAAACTAAGTAATTTTCTACATGGAAACATACACCACTGGTAGATTTTCTATCATCAATGTTTACTGCCTAGTCAGCATCGGTATATACAACTAGTTGTATAGTTGTATCAAGAGGATACGATAGACCGAAATTAACAGTACTTGCAACATATCTAATTATACGTTTAACAACAATGAGATGAGATTCTTTTGGATCAGACTGATATCTAGCACAGATTCTGACACTAAAAGCAATATTTAGTCTACTAACAGTTAAGTTAAGAGACTACTAATCATGCTGCGATATAAGTAAGAGTCTATACTTTTACTTGTTTCATCCTTTAAAAGTTTGAGAGTTGTACTCATAGGAGTATCAAACTTTTTACCGTTCTCGATTTCAAATTTCTTTACCAAATTTAAGGCATAATTGGTTTGAGAAATGAAAATACCATCTTCCTGTTGCTTTATTTATAGAACAAGAAAGTAATTCAATTCTCCGTAAGCTCTGCAAACTCAATGGACAAGTTAGTGCTTGTAGATCCATAAATAATATCATCAATGTAGATACGTACAATCAATATGTGTTCATTATATTTTTTGACAAATAATGTTTTATCAACGCTTCCCATGATAAAGTTGTGATTGAGTAAGAACTTAGTCATATTTTCATACCATGCCCTGGGAGCTTATTTTAGACCATAAAGTTCCTTTTTAAGACGATATACATGATTTGAAATTTTAGGGTCTTCAAAACCCATAGGTTGTTCAACATAAACTTCTTCATGTAGATCACTGTTTAAAAATGCACTTTTGACATCCATTTGATATATTTTAAAGTTTTTATAACAAGTAATAGAAATAAATAATCTAATGGATTCTAAGCACGCAACTAGTGCGAAGGTTTCATCATAGCCAATTCCTTCTATCTGAGTGTAGCCTTATACAACCAGTCGTCCCTTATTTCTAATGATATTTCCCATTTCATTAGATTTTTTCTTAAAAATCTATTTAGTTCTAATTATATGTTTATCAGATGGTCGCAGAATCAAATACCAAACATCATTTCTTACAAATTGATTTAACTCTTCTTACATGGCAACTATCCAATTTTCATCTATAAGTACTTTTACATTAGCCGGTTCAATTTGAGAAGTGAAGCAAACGTAGTTACAGATATTCTCTAACTGTTTTCTTGTTCGAACACCAGTAAGAGGGTTACCTAATATCAGATAAGTAGGATGGTCTTAGACTAATCTTAGTTCATTATTAATAGGATTGGATGAAGGGTTAGGTTTCTTGATAAAGTTGACTTTATCATCATCTTGACTTGATGAGGGTGTGCTCAAGTGATCGTCAATTACAACGTTAATAGATTCCTCGATTACTCCTATTCTTTTGTTAAGAACACGATATACTTGACTATTTACAGCATTACCCAAAAATATTCCTTCATCACTCTTGGCTTCAAACTTCCCCAAAATTTCCTGGTCACGCAATATGAAACACTTACTTCCAAAAATTTGAAAATATTTGACAATTTGTTTTTTTATTAAACCATAACTCATAGGTTGTTTTATCTTTTGATTTTTTTAACATACACACGATTTATTATGTAACATGCGGTATTAACAGCTTCAGCCCATAAGTTTTTTTGTAAATTCATATTATTTAGCATCACATTGGCCATCTCTTGTAGTACTCTATTCTTCCTTTCAACAACCCCATTCTGTTGAGGTGTTTTAAGGAGAAAAGAACTCGTGTGATATACATGATTAGTACAATACTTCTCAAAATTGCTATTTTTGAATTCAGTGCCATGATCACTTCTGATCTTGATTATATTTACTTCTTTTTTAGTCTGAATTCATTTTAATATTCTTTTGACTTAATCGAGGGTCTCAAATTTCTCTCTCATGAAAGCTACCCAAGTAAATCTGGTAAAATCATCAACAATAACCAAAAAAATACTTCTTTCCACCCCTACTCTCCATTCTTGTTGGTCCAACTAAATCCATATGGAGAAGTTTAAGAGGTTTGGTTGTGGCTAAGGAGTTCACTTTCTTGTGACTACTTCTTGTTTGTTTGCTAATTTGGCGTGTGCCATATCTTTTCAATCTTTTTTAATTTGGGTAGACTTCAGATAAGATCTATTTTGCTCAATTTATAAAGATTTTGGTAGTTAACATGTCCAAGACATTTATGCCATAGTTCTGTTTCGTCTGTTTGGACCATGTAACATGAAAAGTTAGAAGAGCATGACTTATTGATGATATAACAATTTTTTAAAGTCCTATGACCATTTAATATCATACAAACTTTCTCATTTGTAATCTCGCATCCGTGATTAGTAAATTTTACACTGTGTTTGTTATCGCAGATTTGAGAAATCTTAGGAGATTGTGTTAAGTCCTTCAACATACAAAACATTCTTAAAAGGAGGAAAATTAGGGAGTTGAATAGTACCTTGGCCTATAATTCTATAGTTGCTTCCATCACCAAAAGTAACCGAATCATCATTCATTTCTTTAAAGTTGGTGAATATTTCTTTATCACTTGTCATATGTCTTGAATAACCACTGTCCAGGTACTATTTTGAATGGCTAGAAGCTTTGAAGGCAGTGTGGGCAACAAAACAAGTAACTTTCAGAACCCATTTCATTATGGTTCTAGGCTTAGGAATTCCATTGGTTTTTCTCTATTTATAGGAGTTTGAATTTCTCTGTCTATTAACTCTGACTTCATTTGAGTTAAATTTAATAAGCTCTTTGAGTAAGTCCACTATTTTTTCAGTTAAAGGATGTTTACTATATCTTTAACTTCTATAGCTGATGGTATTAGTATTAGTCTTAGAAGCTTGAAAAGATTTTAGATTTTTGAAATCATTTTCGCTATAAATTCTCAAATTCTTACCTTTTGAGTTTGAGGATTCTCCTTTTACAAATATAGGAGATGCATTTTTATTTTTCAGTGAATTATCTTTGATATAGCCCAGACCCGATTTATCGCCACATTTTCTGGATGCAATTAATAGTTTTTCCAGCTTAGGGTCTCCATGGGCATATCTCTAGGTATCCTTAGAACTCAAAAGGGAAGAAACTTCAAGTTTTAGATTCTCATTTTCAATTCTGAGTTTTTCTAACTCTGAGGTTTTGAAATTTAAATCAAGTTTTGCTTTTTCAAAACAATCGGAAAGATGAGATTTTTCCAAAATATTGTTTTCAAGTTCTTCTTTCAGTTTAAGATATTTTCCTTTTGAATTTTTAGTTTGACAACAATTTTATAACTTTCCCTGTATAGGGCAGTGTAGGCGTCTTAAAGATCATCTTCATTCTCATTTTCAGGGTCACTCCTGAGATTATCATAATCAGATAAGTTACAACTTATCTAAGGAGGTGACTCTGGCTATAGTCATCAAGGCTTTTACTTCATTCAAAATTTCTTGTTCTAATTCATCTGACTCAAAAGAACTTTCAGAGTCGAATGATTCATCCCAAGTAGCTATCATGCCCTTTCTTTTCTATTTATCCCTTTTAAGACATTTAGTCACCAAATGCCCGTATTCATGGCAGTTGAAACATTGACTGTCTTTTACAGATTTTCAGGTTTTAAATGTTCCTTTTCTTTTATCAAATGGTTTTTGAAAATGAAATCTTTTCTTATTTTTAAAAATTCTGTAAAATTTCTTAGCAAGTAAAACCATATCATCTTTTGTATCTTCAATATCAGAATTAACAAAGTTATCTTTTGAAACAGATTTAGAAGTTTTAAGAGCAATGAACTTACCTTTAGGAGCTTTAAAATTTAATTCATACATTTGGAGAGAACCAACTAACTCCTCAACCTTCATTAAATCAATGTCTCTAAGTTCCTGAATGGCAGTTACTTTGGAATTAAATATCTTAAGAAGAGATCGTAGTATTTTAGCACAGACCTTGCTTTCCGGGATTCCATCTCCTAGACCCCACATGGAATTTACTATATTATTTAATTTCGTATAAAAGTCCATGAAAGTTTCATTATCTTCCATATGAATTTCCTCAAACTTTGTAGTGAGGATTTAAACTTTAGATTTCTTGACTATAGTAGTCCCTTCATGTATCATTTCAAGAATATCCCAGGCTTGTTTAGTTGTATCACATGAAATGATTCTTTTGAATTCATCAGGTAATAGAGCACAAGTAATGGCATTTAAGGCCTTATCAATTGCACTGCTTTCATTTTTCTGAGGTGTAGTCCATCAATAGAATGGAGTTTCTTTCATGGACTTGGTTCCATCACTGCTTAGAACTTCAGACATATGTGGTTCCATTTAGTTACAGTGGCTTGCCACACGCTTTCTTCTAAGGATTTTAGAAAAATCCTTATTTTGGCTTTCCAATAGGCATAGTTAGTGCCATCAAAAGGTGGTGGCCTGATAATAAACAAGCTATTAAAATTTGACATAATAAAAGCTCTAGATCTTTAAACTTAAGGAACTTAATCCAAAAATATGAGCAACTCGGCTTTGATACCACTTGAAAAAGGTGAGCTAACAGTCCTAAAGGAGGGTAAATAGGACTATACCAAATAAAAACTCAAAGTACTGAAATAATAAATAAATTAGAATAAAAACCATATCTAAATAGTAGTAGTAATGAGAGATTGATTCAAACTTAGTTTGTAGGACAACCTTACACCAAAAACAAAGTTTTATATAGGACAACCTGATTTCATGAACATTTGTAAGGATCAAGATCACAAACTAAGCAAGAGACAAGAGAGCTACTTATTATAAGCATTCACCACATATGCATAAACAAATTATAATCATTCACCACAAATACAAAACTTAAATCATTCACCACAAACACTAGGAGTTATAGTGGTTCAGTGTGTACACCAACTATTCTCAAACTGCCACACCTACTCCACTCCAAATAATCACAACCCACATGATATTGGCGTTCACTAACAAACAAGGTTTTCACAGGTTCACCTTAAAACCTATACAGTTGGGATTTTAAAAGGGCTATACAAACAAAACCCCACGCTAAGATTTTCTGGTTATCTCAGTCAAAACCAATACACGAGATTTTCTAGATATCTCAAAGAAACCAAAATATAAAGATATAGAATGATACTTATCTTCTTCTTAAAGACGTTTTTGATGTAGCCAGTAGAACCACTTCACTTGAAGTAAAATGTTCAATGTCCAGTGACACAAACAAGGGTTCTAGATTCTACATTGATTTTAAATTAATTCAAATCACAGGCTACTTGTTTGAATCCCTTAGATCTCAAAAGAAGAGTGCTTACTCTCTTTAAAACATATAATTTATGAAAAGATATCAAGAAATTAAAACTAAAAGCTATATAAATAACAAATAAAACACCGTGCAATAGCTTGATGATAGTGGGGACTTCTCTCGTTCCAAGTGAAGGCTATTCTTAGCTTGGATGATTAATTTTGGATTGAGAGAAGGCCTCTATATATAGGCTGAAATGTTGTTGCTTCGACTCATCTAAGGTCTCCTTCGACTCGTCTAAGATCTAACCAAATTTTAAATTTTAGGCGCAATCGGATAAAACAGTCTTTTGACTGGACGAGGGCCCTCTTTGACTAGTCAAGCACGGGCTTCGATTGGTCGAGAGAGCCAAAAAATAGTTGCTGGACTTCGAGTCGAGCACCCCTCGACTGGTCCAAGGTGCCTCTTCGACTGATCGAGAAATCACCAGAAATATCCATTTTTTGAGTTTTAAACTTGGATTGGTGTTGAGGATCAAATATTGCATATTAGACCCCATTTATTACAAAGATTTACGAGCGTGATACTGTTTAATGCCCTGCTTTAATCATGTTTGTGATGCAAAGTGTATTTAAGAGTTTGGACTACAAAAGTGTGCTAAAAGCATGAAATTAATGCTCTGATGACACCAAGGCAAGGGACAGACTCTAGGGGACCAAGATCGAGGATTTACACGCCGGAGATCAGAGAAATTCCAGCCATTCACCTTAAACAGGCCTAAAAGACGTCTAGAATGCAAGATTACAGGGTTCCCACCATCTAATCGGCTCAAAACTTTATACAAACCCTGAGGACTCTAAATTAACCGTACATGTCAAATTTCAGCCAGTGGATCCCTCTGAAAGTGGCCCAACAAACAAATTATCCCTCAAACTGAGGATTTTAGGCCCACCTGATTTCTGGATATGTTTCAATCTTGGTCTCGACCCCTTAAATGGGGAGAAAAAATGAATGGATGGATTGGATAGCTCGTAAACATCACATTGAACCCCACTTGGGTTGTGCGTGCATACTGCACCACTGCACTTGCCGTGCACCGGTCCTGAATTCTTGGTCCAAGTCAGTTTAACCGACTATCCAGTTAAAAATGAAAATCTCTGTTTGCAGCGTTCGCCCAAAGGCCATGAACGGATGGTTGTGGGCCACCATGATGATCTGAAGGTCCAATTTGGACCGTCCATTAGAACCACAAGGTCTGTTTTAGCAAAGCCTAGAGGACAGAATTTTAGGAGACAACGGTTATCAGGTTTTCAGCCGTCAAACGCAGGATGGACGAATGAATAAAAAATCCATGGGCCACACCAAAAACTATCCAAAACTGACCATTCCCGACCGAATTTTTTATAGGAATCTGGTGGATGGCGTGGATTTCTTAAAAGATATCTGAAGTGGGCCCCACCAAACACGTCAGTGCATCTGCGTAAGGTTTACGCACATCCGGGAAAACCAAAATTTGGGGGAAGTTGTGGACCATGATCATCGATCATTTCGACTATCCAGACCATCCAGTAGGAGACCAAGGGTCCTCTTATCTAAGACTGGGTGATAAATTCGTAAGAAACAACGGAGATCCGTTGTTAACCGGCTAAAAAGAGGACGAACGGTAGAAGCATAAATCTCATGGGTCATGCCGAGTTCAAGCCTAAATTGGTCTATTTTAGACCAAAAATCCTACGTGAACTCACTAGACGGAGTGGATTTCTTGTCTGACATCAATCTTGGACTCACTAATCATCACAGATGCGTAAGAGTTTTTAAAAATTTCTGTTGCGTAAACAGAGTGGGTTTCCGACTCTGTTACAGCAACCACTCCCACCGACTTCTATTACCTATAAAAGGGGACGAGAGAGAAAGAGAAGGGACATTCAATTTCTAGGGAAGGCAGTCGTGGAGCAGACAGAGAGAGAGAGAGAGAGAGTAGAGTACTGCTTATTCTACTATTATTTTAATTCTACTATTTTTATTTATTTATTTGAGGATGTCTGCCCTAATCATGTCTGGCTAAACCTCTTAGCCAGGGCTAAGAGGTGAAGCTTGTAGTGTGGTGGGGAGACTTTGCTTATGCCTTTTGTTTATACTGAACTGATATTGATTTTAGTTAATTAAGGGAATGTTTTTAGTTTTTAATGGCCATTGTGACTGAAATTACAATGGGTCTGCAATAGCTTTAAGTATGTTCCTATTCCTTTTATGTTTATGATGTCAGAAAGCCCTGTTATTTACCATCGTCCCCTGGGCATGGTCAGATGATGGTACCCTTCCTAACCTTCATAGCATGTTGATTAGTTGGTAATTAGTTTAATTCTGTTGTTTACTTTGTCTCCTGGGCATGGTTTGGTGATGGAATCCATTCTAATTCATATACCTTTCATCTCTTTAAAACTATATCAAAGGAAGTTCAGTTTAATGATTACACCCTTCAACTGGATGAAGATGGACTCTAAGTCTAGTTGAGTTTTTGATACAGGCATAAGAGCTCCCTGATCTCTATAAGTGGATCCTCTGAATCCCTAGTTTCCTTTCCCTGAATTCTTTAGATTTTAGTTTAATTATTCACCATTATTCTCTTAAAAACACTCGATTTAGATTTCATCTTAGTCTAGTTCTAGTTCTACTTAGTTTCAGATAACGTACATGTATCAGTCCCTTGGGATTTAACCTCAGTCTCACCGAGTTTATTACTACATCACAACCTTATACTTGGGGAGTGAACAAGTTTTTAGCGTTATCGCCAGGGATTGACGGTTACATTTTTCTGAGATTAACTAGTTTTAGGATTAGTTTAAGATTAGGATTTTCTAATTTTAGGTTAGATTTTTTTTTTTGTTTTTATGTTTTCCTGTTTTGTAGGATCCTGACATAAACTTCTAATTTGGTAATCCCTTTCTAATTTCTTTACTTTTTCTATTTTTAGAATTATGATTTTAGTTTTAGAAACTTTCTTATTCTAGGTTTTCTTTTTAGAAACTAGCTTTCTATTTTTAGAAATTTTCTATTTCCAGGCCTTCATTTATTTTAGAAATTTTTTTCCTTTTAGAAACTAAAATTACTTTCTATTTTAGGATTAGGATTTCCAATTTAGAACTTTCTAACTTTAGGATTAGGTTTTATTTTTTATTTTTATTTTTATTTTATTCTAGAATTTCTTTTAATTTTAAAATCTAACTTACTTTCTAATTCTAGGTTTAAAATCTTCTTTTAGAAATTTTCTATTTTTTAGTTTTAGAAAATTTTCCCTTTTAAGAAACTAGTTTTCTTTCTATTTTTCTTTTTAGGATCTTTCTATATTTAGACTTTCTATTTTAGAAACTAACTTGTTTTATTTTATTTTGCAGGTTTTTAAGTTAGGAACCTCCAATCTGGTAACTTCTTTCTAACTACTCCTCTTACCTTCCATATTGCCGTAGGAATGTTTTTCTTTTATTTTTATAATTAGATTCAGAGTTAGGGTTTTACTATGCAAGAGTTGGAACGTGTGTATGCTGAGATAGCCAAGAAATCTTGGGAAAGTTTTTTAACGTATGATGATAATGATGGGAAATAGCCTATGCCTCAAATATTTTCTGAAAATTCTTCAACCAATCGGAATATGATGCTCCATCGATTAAGAAGTCCTTCGGTGATTATCTGCGGGAAAATAATTGCATTCCACGAGTTAAGAAAATAGTACGTGATTATTGGAATGATAACGTATATCAACTCCCAACCGATGACCCGTATGATTATGATCAGTGGAAACAGAAATATTACGAAGTTGAGTCAGTAAAACATCATGGTAAAAACCCTCGTAGATCAGCCACTTTTGAATATCCACCAGAAACGACCCAAGAGGAGTCATCTTCGAGTTACACAAACTATGTTACTGGCATGAGAAAATTATTAGAAGCACTTGAATCACGCCTTGATAGGCTAATGGAGACTAATTCATCCCAACCACAGCTCGTGGATCCTGTTTGGATTCCCTACTCATGATGGGATAATGGAAGCTAATTCATCTCAGCCACAACTGAATCTAGAAATACAATGCGAGAAAAGTGATCCTCACTCGCTTTTGAAAAACTCTGGAATTTAGAATGAAGATTTGAATTACGTTAATGAGCATGTGGTTCAATTTTTCAAAGAATCAATCTCGATGACGGTCTAAAGGAATGGTCAAGAGACGTGAGTGTCTTTCAAATATAATGATGATGACACACTCCATTCACATGACACACTCAAGTTCAATAATAAGGAAGAGGTTAGTTTATATGAACCTCAACCCAATCTGGGAATAGAATGTAAAGAAAGCGATCCCATCCCAAGTGTGCACTGCACTGAACTAGAATATGATGAGTATTGGGATGACAATCATGAATGTGTAGCCCTAGTTCCCCTTAAATTAATCTCAAATTTAGTCCAGGTCAATGATCAAGAAGTACATGAAGTGAGCGGTTATAACGAGCTGCTCCACTCATCTAACCTGTCTAATTTAAAAGTGGATGAGTTCCTTACAACCGACCCTTCTATCTCTTGTGAGACATGTTTGGATGATTCCCCTGAATTGTGTGGTGATATGATTCAGGAGATGGAGAAGTTGCTTGATACGACTCTAGAATTTGAAACCACCTAGTTGAGGCCACCATCTGAACTATCGAGTTTTGACGATTCAATGCCTCTTCTGAGGAGTATCAAGGAACAAAGTTCGCACATCAATACTTCATCTACTGACCATCAATTTGTCTGCGCAGGGCTGGAGCAAGAGAGCATACCTCCATCTACTTTTAATGACGATGAAATCCTTAGGCAGATCATCACACATTTCAATGTGAAAAATGAGTCACTCTCAGCTGAATGTCCCAACTCTTTGGACGATTGCTTGACACACTTTGCAGATTTAAACGATCCTATGATTAAAGAAATAGTACATGCCTCGTAAGAGAATATCTCAGTAGTTGTTACTAATCGAGAGAACCCTTATTCTGAAGTCTCTTCTTCCCCAGATCCTAAATGTCTACCGGTAAAGGAAGAGGAGCTGAAAATTGAACCGAAGTTTGGAACTTTGGAATATGTTAAGACTACATCACTTCTTAAGAAGTTTTCTGAACTTTATTTACTTGTAGTCTCTGATTCACCAAGGGATACTAACATTGAAACTTCTTATGTTACAGGTGAATCGTATATAATCTTGATATCTTAAGCAATTCAATGGAAAATTTCTTTTGAGGTACATAAGTTTCTCTGGAAAGTCCTGCTCCAGGGCGTCCAAGCCTATTGCAAAAAGGGCTTTTGGATGATCCTGTTGAGGAACTTATTGAGAAACTTATCAAGATATTGACCGGAAGAGGAACCTTGCGACATGATCGAGTAGTTTTCCCTACTTTCATAAGACTAGGGTAGTTTGCTTTATGCTATTCTAGGATAGAAGGTTTTATGCCAATAGGTTAGTTTGCTTCCTGTATTATTTTAGGATACTTTGCTTTCATGTCTTCACTCTTGTACAGACCGACTTTCATGCCGAAATCTTTGTGGAAAAGCCTCTTGATTCCTTTCTTCAGGTACTATCTTTCCATTACTTTTCATTTACTTTCATTGTCCCATGTGCATTGCATGCTCATATATCTTTTACATTGAGGACAATGTAGATTCTAAGTTAGGGGTGGGAGATTAGGTTACCTAATCAGTGTTTTCTTGGTCCTGAGCAAAAATTGTGAAAATTTTTAAATTTTTCTGGACTTTCTTGTGATTTTGACGACCATCTTTGATTTAGAATTACAGGATACAAAATGTTGGTGATTTACTACTCTTGAACTTAGTTATCTGTTAGATTTCACAGTTACGTTTGAATTATTAATCCATGATCAGAAATTGTAAACATTGATTGAGTCATGATTTCACATATCACATCTCGCTTACACATTGAGGTTCCAGTTCGATATTGAATGATTAACTTGGTAATCACTAAGCATGAAGGGAACCAGCTTGAATAATTTTAGCATCAGTTTATAAAGAAGAATTGAAAGGGTTGGTCGAATAATCTTCACCATAGGTTTGCTCCCTATAGATGAAGATTTGATTTCCCAAGGTTGACATTCAGAATAGGCGGGGCTACTAGTTCTCACCATAGGTTTGCTCCCTATAGGTGAAGATTTGATTCCCCTCGGCATTACCTAAAAAAAAAGTCAAAAGCTGGAAGAATGAAAGAATGATCTATGAGGCACGTTTAGTTTTTGGGTGTTCTAAATGCTCTTGTTACTTACCAATGGTATCATGAAATAGCAAAATGAATTTTAATGATGATAAGCCGAGATTACACTATACACTCATGGAACTCAATGTTTAGAATTTTTCTAACTGATAGATTAATACCTTTGAATTTGATTATGAAGTCTACCATGCGCTTACATCCAGGAGAAATTAATGATCAACATTCATGAATCTTAGACTTCTAATATCCAGATTGTTTTCAAAAATCATTTGAGTTTATAAAAATTGTCCTGTGATTCTCAACTTATTTTTCGCATACTTTGCTCAGGACTAGCAAACTGCTGGTTGGTCAAAACAATCTTTAGACTGGTCGAGCCACAACTTAGACTAGTCGAACCAAGTCTTGAACTAGTCGAACTAAAGCCTAACCAATGTATAAAATCCCGTATAAGTTTATCATTTGGAAGCACCTAAGTCTAAGATCTTTCTAGGGTCAATTATACTTGAGAAAACTGGACATTGAAGTGTAAAGCTTGAATCTTCTACATAAATCTTCAATAGTGCATAGTTGATCTTCTACTTGAAGTGCAGTCGAAGGTGGAGTTTGATCGTCTACTAGAAGTGTAGTAGAACTTGAATACACTTTAGCTTGAACTATCCAACTTCATGACTTGTGCTTATGCTTGCAGTTTCCAACTTCATGACTTGTTCTTGAAGGTGAACTTTCCATCTTGATTCACTTGATGGTGAACTTTCCATCACATTGTGTGAACCATATCATAAGTTGTTTTGTCCCATCAAAATTTGACAAACAAGAGTGCTTTATACATTATAGCACTTACAGTTTCCCTCTTACCAAGCTGTAGGGGATGAGCAAGTGTTTATGGAAAATACTTGAATATCCTCAATAGTCAAAAAATGAAAAGTGATCTCAAAGCTTCTGGAAAGACCCTTACACTGAATAGTATTCTACGTGTGCCTAATATCAGAAAGAATCTAGTTTCTGGCTCCCTCCTGAATAAAGTTAGTGTCAAATTGGTTTTTGATTTAGAGAATGTTATACGATCTAAGAATGGCACATTTGTTGGGAAGGGTTAATATTAGTAAGATGAATTCCAGTTCTGTCACGCCGCAAACTCGGAAACCGGGCTTACAAAATTCCAGATCGCCGAATCTGGCACCGACAGCCTCCGTAGTATCCCATTCTCGGCTCCCGGCACCTATACACCAGGTTCCGATCCTGGGATGCTACAAGGAGGGTTTTAAATCATCAATTCAATTGTAATGAGCATAACCAAAAGCATAACCCACGAACAATAACCACAAGAACACCACCACAAAATCCACTATGATAAAAAACTTTTGAGTACAATGCGTCTGAAAGGGAGAAAATACAAGATAATGCAAAAGATAGAAACTCCAAAGCTCGTCTGCACGCTCTTGCTGCTACTATGCTATGGCTGCGTCCTGGCGTCACCTGCACACATCAATCGTGCATAAGCTTATAGAAAGCTTAGAGGGTGGTGTAAGTGTATGCGTAATATGAGCGTGCTCATAATGCAAGGTCAGAGTAATGCTGAATCATGGTGATGAGTACATGAATGCAATCAGCTGTACCAAGGCTATGCGGTGAAAGATATGAATGTCATCGGCTATAACACGGCCATGCGATGCGAGATGCAACTCAAGCATGCCAATCCTCATCATATATTAGTACAGTTCTCATTCTGGATAATCACCGGGGTTCAATACACTCCAAATGGCACTGTCGCTCACATAGCCGCACAGTCCAAGTGAGCGTAAGAAACCTCACTATCTGCCTGGCCAATAGTCTGCCAATACCTATCCGGCACGTCAATAGCGGACCCATTCACGAGCTGGTCAAACTCAGCCTAGTATTGCCCCCTACCCTCGGGCGAGTAAGGCCACACCCCTTTCCAACCGACCACGACACAGTGGGAGACACGACCTCCTGGTATTCGGCCCTCATGCGCTCATATATCCACTCGGTCTCGACATTGGAATCATCCTCTGGTACCATCGTGTTTAGGGATTTTTATCCAGGGACATCTATGGCGCCCGTATGCTAGAATCAAACATTTTTGGTATCCAACCCAGCCACCCACGATGTGTCTGTGGAGGCAATGGCCCTGATGTTGCTAGGGCATACAATGATCATGATCACACAAATGCAAGTGCATGAATCACCCTACCAAGCATGCAACAATCCTGCGCGTACCGAGCGCTCATGTGGGGCGACTCCGCCTATCAAGGAGCCCATAAACGATATGCCCGAAGGCATATGCTATGATCAATCACTTCTCATATCAGGCATACATATGATGCATACGATCATGAATCATGGATCTATGCTCTACATGTTATGTGGTGATGCGGTTTGATCAAAATGAATATGGGCCTAGACGGACTATATGCTATAGGTATGGGCCTATTAATGGGCCCTAGGGAGAGTGACAATGCGTACATTTAACCAACATTGTACTTGCAATGTGGACGTCGAACCAACATTGCTCCCAAGGCATGGCCCACTACCATAGTCAACACATGAACCATGGAAGAATCACGTTGTAATGGGCCTTATAAAGATCTTGTTGGGCCTCAACCCAAGGGCCCAAATACATCAAATGGGCCTCAAACCATGGGCTCATATATCTCAAGTGGGCCTTAGTGGGCAGGCCACAAATACATCAAGCTGGGCCTAAACACACGATTCTTACATACTTCACAATGGGCCTCATAATATGGGCCCTATACAAATCAAGGTGGGCCTCAACAATGGGCCTTAAATTATCTCCAAAATGGTTGGACAGTTGGATGAAACACATGCATCATGATGGAGCCCACTCTAATGGAGGGTATGGTTTACAATACATACATAAGTGGGTCCCATGTGGGGCCTACCATAATGTTTATTTCCCATCCAACCCATTGATAAGGTCATTCAGACCGGGGCCTACAGTAGTGTGTATTTTCTA
Organism: Magnolia sinica; assembly: GCF_029962835.1. NCBI lineage: Eukaryota > Viridiplantae > Streptophyta > Magnoliopsida > Magnoliales > Magnoliaceae > Magnolia > Magnolia sinica. The sequence goes on from NC_080577.1 coordinate 38,667,583, forward strand.
AGCAACCTAGGGCCCAACATAATGTTTATTTTCCAACCAACTGTTCATAAGGTCATGTGGACCAGGGTAGGGCCTACTGTAATATTTATTTATCATCCAATCTATTCATAAGGTCATGTGGGCCTGGATATGGCCCACTGTAATATTTATTTTCCATCCAAAATGGGCCCACTGTAATGTTTATTTATTTACCATCCAAACTGTTAACGGTTCGTGTGGACCAGGGGCCCACGGTAATGTTTATTTGTTTACCAAACTGACCATAAGGTCACAATCAGGGGCCCACCGTGATGTGGTCCACAGATCCAGCCCGCTCATTGGGTGCGTCCCACTTGGCTGACCGTTCAGACCAAGTTTCAGCTTCATCCAAATTTCAGGTAGGCCCCACCAAGTGTTTTTATATGTTTAGGCATGTCTTCACCTGATTTTAAATGGTGTGGCCCACCGGAGTTCTGTATACAGCTAATTTTTGGGGTGGTCATCTGGTCCGAGGGGACCCATCAATTGCATGGAGTAGATGTTCGAAACGCATCATGGTGGGGCCCATACCGCCTCCGGACGGTCAGGTACTCACCCATTAAGCTGTTACACCAGACCTGCTGTCTGAGTTTTTTTATTTTTATGATTTTCTACAGTTTTTAGTAGATGGGGCCCGCATCAGCAAGATCCACTCCATCCATTGGTCACTGTGGCTCGATACAAACCCATGGAGTCTAATATTGAGCTATTTTTTATATACAGGAGCATCAGGGAGTAAATTGAAGGTAGGAACACTGTTTCCTATACCATGGCCCGCCAGGAAACCAGATCAACCTCATTTTTCGGTTCACACCTAAAATGATTTGAGGAAGAGGACGGATGGCTTGGATTGTATAATAACATCAAGGTGGGGCCTGTATGAGTAGTCCACCACTCCCTCCTCTTTGGCTAGACCATTAGTACACTCCCACGCCCCTTTACACTTCATTGTTGCCAACGTCCAGCGTCCAGGGACGCTGGACGGCATACGTAAATACATTATTGTGGTGGGTCCCACATGGACGTGGCCCACCAACATATACATATAATATATATCTTATATTATATATATATATAATACATATTATAGTATATATATATTATATAAAATATAAAGTATAAAAAAAAAGATGTATTGGGCCCATCCAAACAATGGATGGTGTGGATCATCACCTACAATAGGATGGGCCACACCGTCTGATGTAGATGGACGGGTAGATATAACACATATTGGTGGGATCCACACCATCACAAAGAAAGAGAGAGAGAGAGAGAGAGAGAGAGAGAGAGAGATATACAGTGAAATAGAGGGACCCCGCCACTATGGTCCCTCTTGGTTAAATCACATACATCCAAATGGGTCCCACCAGCAAGTGGGCCCTAAAATTGAAAATAACGGTAAATCACCCACCTTATCTTCCTTCTTCTTGGTCCCTTAGACTCCAATGCTCCTTAGCTTCCCTTTTAATAGAGGTTGATGGAAGATTGATGGTGTGGATGAGAGATGAGAGGGTGGGCCACACTTATGGTTTGGGAGAGAGGAAGCTTGGACGTGGGATGTTACTTGGGAGATTTGAGAAATGAGAGAGAGAATGAGAGGATGGGAGAGATATGGATGGGTGAGGTGGGATGGGTGATGTAAGGAAAGGTATGGGTTGGGTTAAAATTTTGGGAAAAGAAGAATGGGTGAAGAGAGAGAGAGTTGACTTTGAGGAGAAACAGGGATGGGTTGTTGTACTTGGGTAAGGTGTGACTTGACTTGTACTTGACATTGATTAATTGATTGATTGATTGTACATATCGTAGAGATTCCCTCGATATTTGCAACGCGCGGCGTTCTTCGAAACAAACGCTAGCCTACATCTCCTAGCCTGGGTATCGGTTCGGTGTGCAAGTCACGACGTTGGAACCGCGGTGACGACGCGGTCGCTATGATACAAGTTTCGGATCGAGCCGACGTCGGTGTGCGGGACCTGGCTTAAGATCGCGCGCAAAGGTCAGATACAGTGCGAAGGTTGTCGGAATTCGACCGGTAGGATCGCGGAAGCATACGGAATGGTATGGACTAGGACACGGGTCTTATAAGTTCTGCTTACTTAATTAAGTCACTTGATTTATGACATAATAGATTAGGAGAATACATTTCTAGAAATGAAAAAAGATACTACATAGTGACTTAGGTGAATTAAAGAATCACATGACTAGAAATGGAAAAAAAAAATACTACATAACCTTCATAAATGGCTTCTCTAGATATACTAGGGTATACCTACTAAGAAGTAAAGATGAAACACTTGAGTTCTTTTTCAAGTATAAGACATAATTTGAAAACCAATTAAATAAGAAAATCAAGAGACTTAGAATAGATAGAGGAGGTGAATATTAATCCTTGCAGTTTAAGAAATTATATTAAAAGAATGACATTATACATAAAACTATTGTCCCCTATACACTTGAACAAAATGGTATAACAAAATGGAAAAATAGAACTTTTGAAAGAAATGATGAATGCAATGTTAAATAATTATGTGTTACACTTAGACATTTTGGGAGAAGCTATTCCTTTTGTTTGTCATATTCTAAATAAGATACCTTATAAGGTTACAAGTAAGACACCTTATGAATTATGAAAGAAACATCCTGCTAGTCATAAATATCTTAAAGTGTGGGGGTACTTAACAAAAGTAAGGTTATCAGAAGAAAAAGAAAAGGAAGTTAGGTCTGAAAACAACATACTACATGTTCATAAGATTCGCTGAAAATAGTGCAGTATACAGATTTCTGGTTCTGAAATTTTTGGATAACATCCTATATCCTAACACTATCATTGAGGCAAGAAATGCAGAATTCTTTAAGAATATTTTCCTAATGAAATCTGCATATAAAGAAATTAAAAATAATAATGCTTCAAACATTGCCTCGACTATTAAGACTGTAGAAAGTGAAATGCATAGAAGAAATAGAACCAATGAGGAGAACAAGGATTAGAAAAGAGAACTTTGGAGATGGATTGTCACGCCCCAAACTCGGGAACCAAGCTCACTAAATTTTTGGCCACCAAATTTAGTGCCGACAACGTCAGTAATACCCCATTTTCGGCTCCTAGCTCCCATACACCAAGTTTCAATCCTGGGATCCTACAAGGAGGACTTCAGGGTGATTTTTTTGTGAAGGAGCATAATCACAAGTGTACCCAAGTCATAAAACAACTTCATCACCACATTTCTACTAATAAAATCTTTGAGTACAATGTTATAAGGGAAATACAAGATATAATCAAGAACTAAAAAGAACAGGCTCATTCTCCAAGCTCAGCATTGCTAATACGTCCTAGCATCACCTACATCATAAACAAATGCGCATAAGTCTCCTGGAAAGCTCAGTAGAGTGTGTGTGTGTGTGTGTGCATACACAATGCATATGATAATAATACAGATATCAGATTATACAAAAGATGATGGAGGGCTAAGCTGTCAAGTCCATGAATGTTGATAACCATACCAAGACTATGCAATGCAAGGCCTATATGGTCGAATGTCATATGCTAGAGATGCAACACAAATATGCCAATCCTCAACTATTCCACATATCAAAACAGTTCATCACAAAAAACATCACTAGGGTCTAGTACACTCCAACATTGGTTGCCGCCCCATCGTGCACTTGACTAAGTGAGTGAAAAAGACCTCACTATCTACATTGCTAGTGGTATGCCAATGCCCACCCAACTCATCGATAGCAGACCCATTTATGAGCTAGTCAGACTCAACCTAGCTTATATTCCCCCTGCCCTCGGGCAGATAAGGTCACACCTCTTTTCAACCGACCTCAACACACTGAGAGATGTGGCCTACTGGTATTTGGCACTCGGTTGCTCATGTTATCCACTCTGTCTCGATGTTGAAGCATCCTACTAGTACCACAAGGGTTTAGGAACTTTCACCCATGCACATCCATAATGCCCAAGTGTTAGAACAAATATTTTTGGTATCCAATCAGTCCATCCATGATATGCCTGTGGAGGCCACAACCCTAATGTCATTAGGGTATAAAAGTGATCGTGACATACATGATGCGAAATGCATGAGTCATACTATCCAAATAATGCACCAAACCTGCGCATACCACGTGATCATACGAGGTGACACTATCTCATATAGAGTCCCCTAAGTGTCTCAAGATTAAGGGCATATGCTATGAACAATTGTCATCCACAACAGGTATATAAATGACGGGTATGAACATATAATTGGGCATGATACCATTACACTAAGCCTGTTATTAGTGTGTCATATCATGTCAAGTACACAAGCATGTTATCAGACATATCATGATATAATCAACCTTAATTAGCACATTATATACAGAGAGTGAGACCTGAACAGTATGCCTCGCTAGAAATATAGAGGTCTATGTGGTGTAGCCCACATTAGACTAGCATTGGCTATTCATGTAGCTTGCATATTAAACAGGTCTAACAACCGGATGCAAGGCTTGGATAAAATACATATGCCAAGGCGGGGCCCACTGGAAATGATCAGAGTGGACACCCATATGTGCAACATGTGTGCCACTAGGCTATCAATCTATTAGTCACGTGGCCCACTAATGATATCCCAAAACGATCGGATTATCATCGACATCAATAGGATGATCTACACTATTTGAATATTACTGATGCATTCGACGATTATAAATCATTAGTTAGTCACTAGGATGTGATCTTGTGTTTTTTGGCCCATCTGAGTCTTGGGATTTCATCATTTCAGGCAAATTACATGCCTCAATGGATTTAATACAACCATAGTGTCAACATTACATACATATACTAATCATGGATTTTTTTAATTTATTTAATAATTAATTTTAAATCCTGTAAATACACCTCACTTTTAATATAAGATTGTAGGGATTTTAAATACATGGTTCCAAACATAGCCAATGGATTCTAGAAATACAAGAATCCCAACTCCAAGAAAGCCCCAAATCTAAGGGATCCCAAATTTAAGGATTCTCAAATTCATGGGATTCCAAATCTAAGAAATCTCAAGTCCATGGGATTCCAAAGTCCAAGATTTCTAAGTCCAAGGGGTTTCCACCTCCACAGTTCCTTGTAGTGCGGCCTACCTAAGATCTAGATCAGCATGAAACTTGGGCTAATGGCCTAACACGACTTGAGGGAAATGATGGATGGTGTGGATGACATAGAAACATCGAGGTGGGTCCCATGAATGGGCCTATCAAATGATAAAAAGGGTCAGCACTCTATTGAGGCATAAAAAGAGAGGAAGCAGAAAGGAGCATAGTGCGCAAACTATTCTGCGCAACTCATTGCGCGGAATTGAGTGCTGTGCACATATGGTTGTGCGCAAATCGTTGTGCAGGAAAACACCTTGCAATGAAGATATTTGCACATTATCTTCCGCATAATGGACCCCACACAAAGTCTGACGCACAATAGATTCTGCCCAAAGTATGTCGCATAATGAAATCTGCACAAAGTATGCCCGCATAATAGAATTCGCACCAAGTTGCCCACACAATGAAGTCTGCATAAAGGAGGAGCGCACAGTACTTACATGGCATATTCACATGTGTGAGAGGGCTATAAATACCACTTGACCCCTCTAAAGGGGTCATTAACAACTAATCTCGGAGAGGGAAGAAATTGCAGAAGAAGAAAGGTACAGCCCGCAACTGTTGTGCAAAATAGGCATTGTGCGGTGCACAACAGAAGCCAGCACACAACAGAAGCCAACGCACAACAGAAGCCAATGCACAATAGGAGTCTATGCACAATGGACTCCTCCAGCACATAATGGTCTCTATCAGCACACAACGGCCTTTAACAGTGTACAATGGCTTTTGACAGTGCGCCATGACTTTTAGCGCAGTGTTCAACATTATGTTTTAATGTTTTATACATTTATGTATAATTTGGGTGCTAAATATTGATTTGCACTATAATTTATAAGTATTCTATTTGGAATCAAAGGAGAAAGGGATATAAAGAACTTAGAATATATAAATAAAGGGATTGTCTTTCTTGTTTTCTTCTGGTAATCAATTCAATGAATGAAATTTCCCAAACGAAATGCATTTGTTTCTTGTCCGAAATAAACTGGCGACTCTATTGGGGAATTTCATATTCACTTGAATATTAACCTAAGAATTACAAGGGAGATGATCACAACTATTTGGCGTCTTCAAGGCGCCAAAATGGCAGACTCTCAATGGGAACATCCTACCTTTCATCTCTAAAATAGAATACAATTTAATATAAGTTCTAATTTTCCTTTATTTCATGAATATGAACGACATGAGAAGAAGAACATTGCAACCAACCAATCAATGGCAGCCGTTCAAAGGAATACAATTTTCTACTTCATCACGACAGGATTTGTTATGGAGTATGCTGATAAACGAACTAGATTTAGTGAAAGTAAAGCGATAGCAAACAAGTAAATAGAATCACAATCAGCTGTTACAGTCGTGACTGCTTCGCCAGTAATGCAAGGAGAAAAAGATGAATGGATCATCGTCACTCGCAGAAGGACAAAGACTCAGAATGCAACTGCAACAAGAATAAACTCGTCGTTGAGAAAAGTTGGGGGGCCGATAACATGAAATGCCGCCAAAAAAAATCATGAACTCGCCCCTCCTACGATATACCCCGTGTGACCAGTTCCGCAGCTGACATCGCGTGATTTCCCAACTTTGACGACCCCAGGAGCCAGATGGACGAAAGAACAAAAAGGTAAAGCACTACTAGTAAGTTCACCGACGTCTGTTTCGTCCCAATCGATAAATGGCAATAGGGGTATGGAGAAGTCGAATGAAACCCCATCCTCTCCTCTTTTCGTGAGCCCTATCACGTCAATGTATTCTTATCCCACTCTGACTACAACTTCATCGAGGAGTGGAGAAGTCGCAGTACACATGGCCAGAAAGAATCAGGAAAATATGCTGACTACATAGGACCGTGTAAATGAAATGGCGGAGGCGTAGAGAGCACTAATGGAAGAATGCAGAAATCTCAGAGAAGCCTTAACAACTCTCGCACACAATGTTACCCGAATGGCAGCACCCCTAGTGGCTGATAACGTGAATGAAAGAGAGCAACACCCCGAAGGGTCGTAGCTGTCGAGGACCGGGTCACATGGATCTATTCCCACGACGAGAATAGTGACACAGGAAGAAGTACGACAAGTCGTTGTAGAAGCGGTTAGGTCGGAAAGAGAACGTGAAGGCATAGGAAGATTCAGATATCGTACACCATACCTGAGAGGTGTGGAGGATATCCCTTTCCCGAACAATTTTAAACATCCGGACTTTCAGAAGTTCAACGGGGATCAGAAGAACACCTGATGCACTTCATCACCAGTATGTGGGATTTCTCCACAGTACCTCAATACTGTCTCCGATTATTTGGGTCTTCTCTAACAAATAAAGCAAATCAGGTGGTTTGCTAGCTTAACGCCTGGTTTGGTAAGAACATGGGACCAAATGCAAGATGTGTTCATGTCAAATTTCTTCTCATTAGAACGTGATGTCAGTATCACAGAACTAGCTTCAGTCCGACAAAGAGAAGGAGAGCCAGTGGAAAATTTTATAGACAGATGGAAGACCTTGGGAGCTTCTTGCAGGCAATTACTAGAAGAGAAAGAACAGGTGAAAATATGCCTGAACTCTATGGAAACCAGAATCGCATTTGGTCTCACCAGTGCAGACATCGGAACCTTCTGTGACTTGGCTACAAAAGCGCATGCCTTAGAATTAATGACTCGGAAGATGCCGGCGTTCAATTATGAAATGGTCAGAAAAGGATCTCAGAAGCTAATCACAAATGTGGTTGATCATGAAAAGAGGAACCGAGAAATAAGAGAAGTGAAAGGTAAAAGGAGGAAAGGAGAGAAGAGTCGAGTCACCCCAGAGGGAGGTTTTACAACAAGAGACCCCGATCATTGATTTCTCATGAGGGTTTCGCGTTTGAAAAAGAGGATGTACTTCCCATGAGGAATCACTTGCTAAAAGCTGGAACAATTGAATTGCCGCTATCAAAATGTCCTGAAGAAGTATCTAAAACCAAGGAAAGAGACTTCTTGCATTATCACTGCCTAGTTGGGCACCCGACAGAAAATTGTTATACACTGAAGTGTATTGGGCGAAATAATAGTCGGGAAAGAGAAAGAAAGGGACAGAAGAGCGACAGCAAACGTACTCACCTTACAAGAAGACTATCAGGAGAGGACAATGGTGAATGATTATAAAACAACAGGGAAAGTTGTCGTAACTACCTTACGATCAAGGAAGAAGATGGCTAACCCATCAAATTTGAAAAATGAAAAAGCAAATGCAGAAGCAGCCAAGAGTCATGTCAACAACAATAACAGCAGTGCAAAGGAAAAGGGAAAGGAGATAGGGAAAGTGACTTAGGACATTATAAGTCACTTGAAAGGTGTTCCAGCCTAGTTGAGTGTTTATGACGCTCTAAAGTTGTCAGAAGATACTCGACAAAACTTAATCAAAGCATTATCTAATGAAAGTATAAGAGAAGTGTTGCTGACTGAATTAGAAAATGATAAACAAGAGGATTGTCTGTCAATTATCTCCTTCTCCGATGAAGACTTGGTCTGTGATGGGGAACATAATAAGTCACTGATGATAATGGGTCATATTCGCGATAAGCAAGTAAAACGGATAATGCTCGATAACGGGTCCGCCGTAAACCTGTTGCCATTAATAATGTTAAATAAACTAAGTTATCAACGCTCGAACCTATGCCCTAGTGGAATGATGATACAGGGCTTTAATCAAGATGGACAACGTGCGCTTCGGAAGATCACAATAACACTGGAGATAGGAGTGCTAACTACGAATGTCATCTGCCATGTTATAAGTGCAGTGACTACATATAATCTCCTCCTGGGAAGATCGTGGATGCATCAGTATGGCATCATACCTTCTACCATGTACCAGTGTTTCAAGTACTGCAAAGACGAGGTACATCATAAGGTGTTAGCCGATGAAAGACCGTACACAGAAGCTGAAGCTTTCTTCGTAGTTGCAAGTTATTATGATGCATTTGCCAGCAAGGAAGAGAAAGAGAACGATGAGGATAAGAACCAAGAAAAAGCTTACATGGAAATAGTGAAAGAGAAAGGAACAAAGTTGCCTGTAAAAGAGAAAGGGAAGAAGAAGTTTTATTTCATCTCGAAACATTTGCGACAACCAGGGCAACCGCCATTAACGTTGCTATCGTCCAGACAATTGGAGATTTTGTAGTCGAATTATATAGTATCGCTCCCGTATGCTGAGAGGAGGAGGTCATTTCCCCTCATTTCAAAAAGGTTTTGTGTCAAACCAGTGTAAGGTATCCAGAGTCAATCGAATTCTATGCTCCTTCAGAAATAAAACAAGATGAAGCAGTCAACAGTGGGGTGGAAAATCATGAAGAAAATAGAAACTTATGCCCGAAGGGCTGGAAAGGTATAGTTTGGCAAGTCAAAAAATCATGAAGAAAATGGGCTTTAACTAAGAAGAACCTGTTGGTTTAAATTATGGGAAAGGAATTCAGATTCCAATCGGGGTCAATCAAAGGAAGAGAGAAAAATTCCAAGGTCTGGGGGCAGAATCATCGGTCAATATGGTGACAGCCGATCAGATAGCAAAAATGAACCTTGATGTGATCAGTAAGCCCGAGACAGCCCTAAAGCAAATCGAGAATGAGGGGCAGCCAACGATTGACAACTTGACAAATATAAATTTGGGAACAGAGGAAGAACTGTGGAATACTTTCATAAGTGCCAGTTTATTAGAAAAAGAAGCGGATCAATATGTTAGCCTCTTGAAGGAAAACAAAGATGTCTTTGTTTGGACGTATGTGGAAATACCAGGTCTAGAGCTAATAGTAGTGATACATCGGTTGAATATTTCTAAAGACAAAAGACCTATTAAGCAAACACAGAGGCGGTTTCACTCAGACTTGGTTCCCAAGATAAAAGAAGAAATAAGCAAGCTGATAAAGGTTGGATTCATTAGAGAAGTTAAATAACCCAGGTGGATATCAAATATAGTCCCGGTAAAGAAGAAGAATAGGCAGATCAGGGTTTGTGTTGACCTTAGAGATTTGAATGAAGCATGTCCAAAAGATAATTTTCTACTGCCAATAACAGAAATGTTAATTGACAGTACTACGCAGTATGCTATCATGTCCTTTATGGATGGCTACGCCGGCTATAATTAAATAAATGGCGCCAGAAGGTGAGGAGGCGATGGCTTTCAGAACCCCGTTGGGAATATATTGTTATAAGGTCATGCCATTCGGACTCAAGAATGCAAGAGTAACATATCAGAGGGTGATGCAGAACATATTTCAAGACATGATGCATAAGCATGTAAAGTGTTATGTGGACGACTTGGTGGTCAGGTCAAATCATCATGAAGAGCATCGTGAACATTTAGCATCGGTCTTCCGCCGAATTAGAAAGAAACAATTGAAGATGAACCCGGCTAAATGTGCATTTGGAGTGTCCTTGGAAAAATTCCTTAGTTTCGTGGTAAGACACAGTGGTATCGAAATAGATCTAAAGAAAGTTAGAGCTATTCAGGATATGCCTCCTCCGAGAACATTGAAAGAGCTAAAAAGCTTGCAGGGCAAGTTAGCATATATCCACCGCTTTATCTCAAACCTAGTAGGAAGATGTCAGCCGTTTTCTCATCTGATAAAAAAAGGAACAGAATTTATATGGGACAAATCCTACCAAAATGCCTTCGATTCGATAAAAGAATTGTTAAAACAGTCTCCAGTATTAACAGCCCCCGTGAAAGGAAGGCCCCTCATTTTGTATGTATCAATAGCAGAGAATTCGCTAGAAGCCCTACTGGCACAAGTGAATGAAAATGGAAAAGAAGCGGTACTTTATTATTTAAGTCGAACATTGATCGGTGAGGAATGCAACTATACACCTATCAAAAAGATATGCCTGGCATTGGTGTTTGCAGTTCATAAATTAAGGCATTATTATTTGTCCCATGACATAACCATAATATCTCGAATAGACCCCATTAAGTTTTTAACGATAAGGCCGATGTTGTCATGAAGGTTGGTAAAGTGGATGTTACTGTTGTCAGAGTATGCAATTACGTACGAATCAGTGAAAGCAGTGAAAGGACAAGCAGTGGCAGATTTTCTAATGGCTCATCCTGTGATAGATTGCGAAGCTATTCTCAATGACTTTTCAGATAAACAAGTCATGATGACAGAACTGCCTAAAGCGTGGCAAATGTTCTTTGATGGGGTGGCTCGGGCAAGGGGGGCAGGTGCCAGAGTAATATTCATTAACCCATAGGGCGATTTGTTGCCTTATTCTTTCACGTTAGGTACGGCGTGTACGAATAACAAAGCCTAATATAATGCCCTTATTATTGGGATGGAGATAGCCAGTGAACTAGGAATAAAACAAATGTAGATTTACGGGGATTCTAAGCTGGTCATAAATCAGGTGGCGACAGAATTTGAGACAAGGACACCAGAACTTCGGTCGTACTGTCGAAAAATGCAACACTTAATGGAAAAAATTTTGAATGTTGAAGTTAAGCATATACCATGATATGAGAATGCAAAGACCGATGCTTTGGCCAATCTAGCAGCAACACTATCATGCCCAGATCGAAGTCCCCTGTGTCACGCCCCAAGCCCCGAAATCGGATTCACAGGAATCTTGATTGCCGAATTCGGTCCTGACAGCCTCCTTAATGACCCATTCTCGACTCCCAGCACCCAAATGCCAGGTTCCAATCCTAGGATCCTACAAGGAGGATTTTCTAACGTACATTTATCTCGTAAGAGGCATAATCACAAGTTTCCCAAATCACAAAGGCAAATCATCATCACATATCCACTAATATAACATTTGAATACAATGCTGAAAGGGAAATACATATGTTAAAATCAAAACTCCGGAAGTCAGCTACATGCTCCAAGATCCACGCAACTGCAACCTAACATCACCTGCACGCATCTATCGTGCATAAGCTTAGAGAAAGCTTAGAGGGTGGTTTAAGTGTGTGCACAAGGTAAGTGCCAAGGATTCAATATAATACCATAATTATACAATATAGGAAATACTGGTAAGATCATAAATCATACGATATTAGAGTAAGCAGAAATACTGACAAGTCAATGAGTCAAACAATATCAGAGTACGCAATACAGATCAGTTATGCAATTGAGGAGTCATAAAGAGCCAAATATTAGATGTCGAGGATGCAATGCAATATACAATTCCTGATGAGTTCACGAATACCATTAGCCGTATATAGACCATATAAATAGAGAAACACGGTAACCCAAAATAACATATACCGCGGATGTAATGAAATATGTTGTGCGAATGGAATGACCATACTGGAGTGTGAAGTCAGGATGATAGTACATAAAATTGCAGGCTATGGGGTCTATCACAAGGGTCTTTTATACAAACCAGACCCATACCTAATTTGGATAGGCAGACTCAATGTGGTAAACTCCTGATCTTAGATTAGTCGCACGCCCCAACCGAAATCTTAGCCATTGTGAAGGTACACTAATAAATAGTAGCGCACCACCAGCTCGAGTGGATAGTGAATAAATGAATGAATGAGTATGCAACTCCTGCTCAATAAGTCCCCATATCAGTACTATTCATCTCTAGGTTCATCACCAGGGTCTAGTACACTCTACATCATCTTGTGTAAGTGCTATAGTTTATATGTGCTATACTTTATATCCCTGTTTGTTGTCAAATTTGTGGTGCCAAAATCACTGTTATGTTATATATAACCTGCTTAAGTGAAGTTCTCTCAAGGATCAACATTCATGACTCCATGACCAAGCTAAGCTCACAACAAGCAAAGCTCACAAGACAAGACTCAAGCTGCAAGACTTCAAGAAGAGTTCAAAGCAGTTTGTACACTTTCAAGATTGAGCTACATCAAGACCTCAAGGCTCATACTTCAAGGTCTCAAGTTCCGAATGTTTCAATGTCCATACTTCATGCTTGAGGTTTGATTGACCATAGGTTGACCTTAGAAGCAGGTCATTTCGGATACATAAACCGAATGTTTATTTTACATGTGATTGGTCTGTTCTTCGACTAGTCCTGGGCCTTCTTTGACTAGTCCTAGACTTGCTTCGACCAGTCTAAGATATTCCTCGACCAGTCGTAAGTTTGTTACATATTCCGGATAAAATCTGTTAGCCTTCGACTAGTCCAGGAATCTGTTTGACCAATCGTAGGAACAGTGTCGATTGATCTTTGACCAGTCGTAAAACCTTCGACTCGAAGTCCAGCGATGGTTTGCAGGACCTACGACCAATCGAAGGAAACCTACGACCAATCCTGGAGACTGGTCGACCGGTCGTAGGAGGGCTACGACTATCGTAGAACGGTCAAAGTATATCCCGCCGAATTTTTTAAATATCTGTTATGGCTTCGACTAGTCGAAGAGCACTCTAGACCAGTCGAAGACCCGATCTTCTCACTTATAAATAGCGCACGAATCTCAGAAGAAATCATCGAATTAATTATAGTATTCAAGCTAATCTTCGTCGAACTTCTGAGAGATAATTCTGTGCTCCATCTAAGCTAAGTGTGCTTATTTAATATTCTTCTTTCCTTAGCTTTATTTTAATTGATTTTGTTTCTGCTATTCCAATCTGATTTGATAAAGAGGAATTATTATTCCCTTTCTTTGGAATCAAAATCAATTAAGGCAAGTCCTATTTGGTTTAATTTAAAATCTATTAGAATTAGAACCATTGTAATCGAGTACTGGACATTGAACTTGGACATTTAATCATCTACTTTGATTTGGTTCTACCGGGCTGCTACAACGAAGGAGATATTCAGGTCTTTTACATATTGTAAATTCCTTTCTATTATTTTGGTTTCTTTCAAGATTTGCCAGAAAAATCTTGTTATATTGGTTATCTGAGGAAAGCCAGGAAAACTCAGTAGTGGGGTTTTTTTAATTGTGTAAGCCCACATACAAAGACACAATTGTAAGGGTTTTGGGTGAACCTGGGAACCTATTTTTAGTGAACGCTAATATCCCCTGTGTGAGGATATTAGGAATGGAGTAGCATTTTGTGTGGCTGTTGTTTAACAGTTGGTGAACACACAGGCGAACCACTATAAACCCTTGTGTTGTGGATGATTGTTTTATTCTTCTAATTCTTTATTCTTGTGTAGGATGTATGTATGGTGGTGAATGCTATAATCATTTAATTCAAGCTTTGTGGGAATGTTGTAATAATTTAGAATTTATTTTCTGTTATTCCTTTATCAGCTTGATATTTTAATTTCATTTGAAAGTTGTTCCAGCAAGGTTGCCCTGCCATTTTTATGGTGTATGGCTATCCCTAGAACAATACATTTTTAATTACAAGTTATTTCAATTCAGTTTGTATTTCTTTTTATATTCCTCTTCGATTTGAGACTTGATACAAAGACCTTTCTAGAAATAAGGTTGTCCTACCATAAACTCTGTTTTTGGTGTAAGGTTGTCCTTAGAACAACGTTTGTATCAACCTCTCAAGATCTGAATTTTGAGGTTATTTTAATTTACTGCATTGTGATTTACTTTGGCTATCATATTCTTTATTATTCCGCTGTTATAAGTTTTTATTTGGCATTGTCCTATTCACCCCCCCTCTAGGACATATGGCTTGGCCTTTTCAAGTGGTATCAGAGCCTAATAGCTCCTTTTTAATTCTTGTATTTAATTCCTGAGCTAACGATTTAAGCTATTTAAGATGTCAAATTTTGATAGCCTTTCAGTCACAAGGCCTCCACCCTTTGATGGCTCCAATTATACCTATTGGAAAGCCAGAATGAGGATCTTCCTCAAATCAATGGATGAAAATGTGTGGCAAGCCACAGTGACTAAATGGAATCCTCCTATCATGGAAATTACTGGGGTTGACGGTTCAAAATCAATGAAAGTCACACCATATTACCAATGGACCACACTTCAGAAAAGTGAGAGTAGTGCAAATGCTAAAGCACTAAATGCAATTACTTGTGCACTATCACTGGACGAGTTCAAAAGAATCATTTCCTGTGATACTGCAAAGTAAGCTTGGGATATATTAGAAATGACACACGAGGGTACTACAATTGTCAAAAAGTCTAAAGTCCAACTCCTCACAACCAGATTTGAAGCAATTCATATGGAGGAAAATGAAATGTTTATGGACTTTTATACTAGATTAAATGACATTGTAAACTCAATGTGGGGTCTTGGCGATAAAATCCCAGAAAGTAAAGTGTGTGCAAAAATACTACGCTCACTTCCTGAACGGTTCAATTCTAAAGTAACCGCGATCCAGGAACTTCGTGATATGGATAATATGAGGGTAGAAGAACTAGTTGGTTCACTACAAACCTACGAGTTAAACTTTAAAGCTCCTAAAGGAAAATCTATCGCACTAAAATCTTCTAAATGTAATTCAGAAGAAAATTCTGATTCAGAAGATGATATGGCTCTTTTAGCTAAAAAATTTTACAAGATTTTCAAAAGCAAGAAAATGGTTGATTTTCAAAAATCAAATGACAAAAAGAAGTTTAGACCCAAATCTCGAAAATCTTTGAAAGATAGTCAATGTTACAACTATCTAGAATATGGGCACTTAGCAAATAGATGTCCTAAAAGGGACAAACCCAAGAAGAAGGGTATGTTGGCTACATGGGATGAATCATCTGATTCTGAAGGTTCTTCTGAATCAGAAGATTCTGAAACTGAGTCGGGCAATGAGGTTAAAGCTCTTATGACTCTAGCCAAATTCATATTTTCAGATAATGACTCAACAAGTGAAGAAAATCTGAATAGTGAATGTGAAAATGAATATGATCTTCAAGATGCTTACAATGCCCTATATAAGGAAAGTTGTAAAATTGCAGTCAAACTTAAACTTCAAAAAGAAAAGTTTTCTAAACTCAAAAATTGTTTTGAAACACTTGTCTTAGAAAAATCACAAATTTCAGATTGTTTTGAAAAATCAAAATGCGATTTGGAATTCAAAAACTCACTAATTGTTGATTTAAAATCTGAAATTGAGAATCTTAAAACTGAAGTATCTTCTCTTCTGAGTTTAAAGGACACATGGAAATATGCCCAAGGTGATCCAAAGTTAGAGAAACTTTTATCCGGATCAAGAAAATGTGGCGATCGATCCGAGTTGGGCTATGATAAAAATTTACCTCTTAAACAAAAGTATACTCCTCCTATGTTTGTTAAAGGAGAGTCCTCAAACTCAAAAGGGAAAAGTACTTATCAAGATTTTTCTAAAAATTCAAAAACTTTTCAAAAACCTAGAAGCAGCCATGTCAACTTTAATCAGAAACGAAATCCACTAGCTGAAAAGATAGTTGATTTACTCAAGGAGCTCTTAAAATCTAACTCTACAGGTCATTCCTACAAATATACACAAAAGAAGACCAACTATGTTCCTAAACCCAAAACAATTATGAAATGGGTTCCTAAAGTTACCTGCTTAGTTGCTCACACTGCTTTCAAAGCAACAAGTCATTCAAAGTGGTACCTAGACAGTGGATGCTCCAGGCATATGACAGGTGACAAAGCTTTATTCACCGATCTGAAAGATATGACTGATGGCTCAGTCACATTTGGTGATGGTAGCAACTGCAAGATAATAGGCCAAGGTACCATTCCACTTTTTAATCTTCCGGTGTTTAAAAATGTTTTATACGTTGAAGGCCTAAAGCACAACTTGCTTAGTATATCACAAATATGTGATAATAACCATAATGTTCGGTTTTCTAATCAAAGCTATGAGATATTAAATAATAAGGGTTCTGTAATATTAACTGGACGTAGAACGTCTGAAAATTGCTATATTATTAGTGAATCCAGCTCATCTAATCAAACATGTTACATGGTCCATACAGACGAGACTGACTTATGGCACAAACGTCTTGGACATGTACATTATCGAAATTTATATCGATTGAGCAAACGAGAACTTGTAAGAGGTTTACCCAAACTTCAGAAATTAGATAAAATATGTGGTGAGTGCCAGATAGGCAAACAAATAAAGAACTCACACAAAAAGGTGAATTCAAATACCACATCAAGACCACTCGAACTTCTCCACATGGATCTGATAGGACCTACCAGAACGGAAAGTCGTGGTGGGAAAAAGTATATCTTGGTAATAGTTGATGACTTTACCAGATTCACTTGGGTAGTCTTCTTAAGGGACAAATCTGAAACCCTTGAAGAAGTAAGAAAAGTTCTCAAAAGGATTCAAACTGAAAAATCTTCTCAAATCAGTAAAATTCGTAGTGATCATGGATCTGAATTTGAGAATAGCAATTTTGAGAAGTTCTGTACCGACCAAGGAATATTACATGAATTCTCTGCTCCTAAAACTCCACAACAAAATGGAATTGTAGAAAGGAAGAATAGGGTGCTTCAAGAAATGGCTAATGTTATGTTGAATAGCATGAAGCTCTCTAAAAATCTTTGGGCTGAAGCAGTCAACACAGCTTGTTATATTATTAACCGAGTCTACACTAGAAAAGATAATAATAAAACGGCTTACGAATTGTGGTTCAATAAAAAACCTACTATTAAATACTTTCGAGTTTTTGGCAGCAAGTGCTATATTTTACGTGATCGTGAAAATTTGGGAAAGTTCGATACGAAGAGTGATAAAGGTATTTTTCTAGGATATTCTTTAAACAGTCGAGCTTATAGGGTCCTGAACAAAAGGACTGGTGTGATTCAAGAATCCATTAATGTTGTCATTGATGATCATTTAAACACACCAACTTCTAATTCAGATAATGATGAAGTACTAATCATTGATAAACCTGATACTTCATCGAATCAAACTGATTCTGAGTTGAGGACTGTTAAAGATCATCCAACCACACAAATTCTTGAAAACCCTCTCACCGGTGTTCGCACCTGTAAACAACTTGAGGATATATGTAATTATGTATGTTTTACATCCCAAATTAAACCATCAAACGTAAAAGAAGCTCTTGCTGATGAAAACTGGATTGTTGCGATGCAAGATGAACTCAACCAATTCATAAGAAATGATGTTTGGTATCTCGTACCAAGACCTAAAGATAAACACATCATTGGAACAAAATGGATATTCAAAAATAAGTCTGACGAATGTGGAAATATAATTAGAAACAAGGCTAGACTAGTGGTACAAGGTTATACTCAAATTGAAGGAATTGATTTCGATGAAACCTTTGCACCAATAGCACGTCTTGAATCTATCAGACTATTTATATCCATTGCATGTTTTAAAAACATAAAGATCTATCAGATGGATGTGAAAAGTGCTTTTCTAAATGGCGATTTACATGAAGAAGTCTATGTTGAACAACCAATGGGATTTGAAGATTCTAAAAATACTGATCATGTATATCGGCTTAAAAAGGCACTTTATGGATTAAAACAAGCACCTAGGGCATGGTATGAGAAACTAACAAAATTTCTTTTAACTCATAATTTTCAAATGGGATCTGTTGATAAAACTCTGTTTGTTAAAAAACATAATGATCATATCTTAATGGTACAGATTTATGTTGATGATATCATTTATGGATCAACTTGTACTGACTTGACTACTGAGTTTGCAGATTTAATGAAATCACAGTTTGAAATGAGCATGGTTGGGGAATTGACTTATTTCCTTGGATTGCAAGTAAAGCAACAACCTGAAGGAATATTCATTTCTCAATCTAAGTATGCCTTGAATCTAATCAAGAGATTTGGATTTGAGAATGGCAAGAATTTCGATACTCCTATGAGTACTACCCTGAAACTATCAAAAGACTCTAATGGTAAAAATGTTGACTCAAAACTTTATCGGAGTATGATTGGTAGTTTGTTATATTTAACTGCTAGTAGACCTGATATTTCTCTAAGTGTTAGTATTTGCGCAAGATATCAATCTGATCCAAAAGAATCTCACTTGATTGCTGTCAAGCGAATTATTAGATATATCGCAAGTACTATAAATCTTGGTCTCTGGTATCCTCATGAAACCAATGTACAATTAGCTGGGTACTTGGATGCTGACTGGGCTGGTAATCTAGATGATAGAAAATCAACCAGTGGTGGTTGTTTTTACATTGGAAATTGTCTAGTTTCCTAGTTTAGTAAGAAACAAAATTCTATATCACTTTCAACAGCTGAAGCTTCGCAGCCGGCAATGCATGTACACAGCTTGTTTGGATGCAACGAATGCTAAGTGATTATGGAATTAAACAGGATTCTATGTTATTACACTGTGATAATTCCAGTGCGATAAATATTTCAAAAAATCCTATTCAGCATTCTCGTACTAAGCACATTGACATTAGATTTCATTATATAAGGGAATTAGTAGAAGAAAAAGTTATATCTCTAGAATATATTCCTACTGAAGATCAACGTGCTGATATTTTCACAAAACCTCTTGATAAAAGCAGGTTCAAAAAGATGAAATTTGATCTTGGCATGTGCATTTTAAATTGATAATTTATGCCTTCTTGTATAATATTGTATATATTTGCTAGATTAAATTTCAATTTTTGTTTAAATTGCAAGAAAATTGAATTTTTTGGGGTTTATTCAACCAGTCGTGAGTATACACGACCAGTCATACTACGACCTGTCGTAGATACCCACGACCAGTCGTGGAACACGGGTTTCACTTAAATTGGAGATTTTTCACTTTCTTCCTCATTTCTTCTTTCTTCTCCTTGGAGCCGAACTTCGACTCGTCGAACCCATCTTTCAAATCCTTCAAGGTTAGTGCTCCAAATCCTCTTTTTCTTGCATATTTGTGTCAAGATTGTTTCCTTTTCTCTCTTGAAGCTTTCTATTTTGAAATTCATTGAGATTTGGGGTTTGGATTTTGAAAAATCTGTTTTAAGAAAACCCACTTCTCAATCCTTTGCAACTTCCTATTTTCTTGAAATCCTTGTTGCAAATGGCTTCTAGATGTAGAAAAACTACTTCCCGTGGTCCATCTTCTTCCTCCAGATCGACCACTATCTCTAAACGTCATCTTCTTGTTCCTGATGATGATCCATCATATGTCAGGGACATTAGATCTCGTAATGTTATCGTTGAACATCCTGTTGATGTTAATCATATTGCACCTTTTGACATCCTTCCTATGCTTGAAGCTGTAGGTTGGGTTAACTTATTGCATTGGGGTGGGCCTGCATACCGGTCCATTGCCCAATCCATGTTTACATGTATCAGTGCATTTTCACAGGATAATTTAACTTTTCAAATTTCTACAAGAGAAGGGCCTTTTGACGTTGATCGTCATTTAATTTCAGCCCTTATGGAAATTCCTGTGAATGATGAGGGTATTCCAATTCATAACTTAACTGATAAACCCTCAATGGCTGAAAAACGCATGCTAACTAGAGACTTGTGCAACATGGATGTTCAATGGACTCAAAAAGGGAATGCGCTCCCCGCAAGGTATTTGTTACCCAAATACAGAATTCTTCACAGAATCTTTGTGTCTAATCTGTATCCTCGATCGGGTAATAAATCTGACTTGACTTCATTTATGGTTCGTGTTATCCATGCTATCTCCAATGGTACTCAGATTTGTTTGCCTTCCTTAATCTGTCATTTCATTATTCAGTTTCGACTCTATCCTGGTCATAGTGACATTCCTTTTGCCTATGTTAGTCGATATGCCTGTTGATGAGGCACCTATCCATCATCTGATCTTCAACAATACTAATATCAATAAGATGAAGTTGGATCTGCTTCCTGAATAAGGTGGTGGTGTTGGTAGTGGTCCTGAAGAAGTTGGTGTTGACATTAATATGAATGAGATTTTTGAGGAACTAGATTCTGACTCAGTTAATGATCCAGATTTTGTACCATCTGATGTTGATGCACGTCTGAGTGCATTAGATAGTAAAGTTAAGAATATTAATGTTACGTTGGAAAACATGTCTGTTGCTCATGATTTGCAATTCAAGTACATGCGCAATTATCTTAGGCGCTTGAACAAAGGCATGCACCAACTTGACCCTTCTATTCCTGCTCCTTCATCAAGTTCTAGTTCTGACTAGTTTTTATGAGACTTTTTGGTCTGTATTAACTTTATTACTTAGCACTTGTTTGCTTGGGTATGAGTTGGATTCTATTTATGTTTTATGCTGAATATTTGTTCTTGATGTAATGCTGGATATATGTGATGCTATCTTGAGTTCCTCTTACTCTCTTACTTCCTCATGTTTCCTCTCATGACTTCCTTTCTTTAGTTCTCCTTTGTCATATTATGACAAAAAGGGGGAGAATGGTTTGTTCTTAATGTGATTGTGAGGGGAGTAGCAGTGGTTATGTTACCCAGGGGGAGTTAGGGGGAGTATATGTTTGATCTTGTTGAATGTTGATCTTGTTGAAACTGGTTGAATGTTGAATATTGAATATTGATTTGCAGGTATTAACCAGTTGTTTTACTTTATGTTTATCTTGGTTATGTGTTTTGTCACTAATTTGACAAAGGGGAGATTGTAAGTGCTATAGTTTATATCCCTATCTGTTGTCAAATTTGTGATGCCAAATTTGTGGTGCCAAAATCACTGTTATGTTATATATAACCTGCTTAAGTGAAGTTCTCTCAAGGATCAACATTCATGACTCCATGACCAAGCTAAGCTCACAACAAGCAAAGCTCACAAGACAAGACTCAAGCTGCAAGACTTCAAGAAGAGTTCAAAGCAGTTTGTACACTTTCAAGATTGAGCTACATCAAGGTTTGATCTACATCAAGACTTCAAGGCTCATACTTCAAGGTCTCAAGTTCCGAATGTTTCAATGTCCATACTTCATGCTTGAGGTTTGATTGACCATAGGTTGACCTTAGAAGTAGGTCATTTCGGATACATAAACCGAATGTTTATTTTATATGTGATTGGTCTGTTCTTTGACTAGTCCTAGGCTTTCTTCAACTAGTCCTAGACTTGCTTCGACCAGTCTAAGATATTCCTCGACCAGTCGTAAGTTTGTTACATATTCCGGATAAAATCTGTTAGCCTTCGACTAGTCCAGGAATCTGTTTGACCAGTCGTAGGAACAGTGTCGACTGATCTTCGACCAGTCGTACAACCTTCGACTCGAAGTCCAGCGAAGGTTTACAGGACCTACGACCAATCAAAGGAAACCTACGACCAGTCGTAGGTGACCTACGATCAGTCGTAGGAGGGCTACGACCAGTCGTAGAACGGTCAAAGTATATCCCGCCGAATTTTTTAAATATCTGTTATGGCTTCGACTAGTCGAAGAGCACTCTAGACCAGTCGAAGACCCGATCTTCTCACTTATAAATAGCGCACGAATCTCAGAAGAAATCATCGAATTAATTATAGTATTCAAGCCAATATTCGTCGAACTTCTGAGAGATAATTCTGTGCTCCATCTAAGCTAAGTGTGCTTATTTAATATTCTTCTTTCCTTAGCTTTATTTTAATTGATTTTGTTTCTGCTATTCCAATCTGATTTGATAAAGAGGAATTATTATTCCCTTTCTTTGGAATCAAAATCAATTAAGGCAAGCCCTATTTGGTTTAATTTAAAATCTATTAGAATTAGAACCATTGTAATCGAGTACTGGACATTGAACTTGGACATTCAATCATCTACTTTGATTTGGTTCTACCGGGCTGCTACAACGAAGGAGATATTCAGGTATTTTACATATTGTAAATTCCTTTCTATTATTTTGGTTTCTTTCAAGATTTGCCAGAAAAATCTTATTATATTGGTTATCTGAGGAAAGCCAGGAAAACTCAGAAGTGGGGTTTTTTTAATTGTGTAAGCCCACATACAAAGACACAATTGTAAGGGTTTTGGGTGAACCTGGGAAAACCTATTTTTAGTGAACGCTAATATCCCCTGTGTGAGGATATTAGGAGTGGAGTAGCATTTTGTGTGGCTGTTGTTTAACAGTTGGTGAACACACAGGCGAACCACTATAAACCCTTGTGTTGTGGATGATTGTTTTATTCTTCTAATTATTTATTCTTATGTGGGATGTATGTATGGTGGTGAATGCTGTAATCATTTAATTCAAGCTTTGTGGGAATGTTGTAATAATTTAGAATTTATTTTCTGTTATTCCTTTATCAGCTTGATATTTTAATTTCATTTGAAAGTTGTTCCAGCAAGGTTGCCCTGCCATTTTTATGGTGTATGGCTGTCCCTAGAACAATACATTTTTAATTACAAGTTATTTCAATTCAGTTTGTATTTCTTTTTATATTCCTCTTCGATTTGAGACTTGATACAAAGACCTTTCTAGAAATAAGGTTGTCCTACCATAAACTCTGTTTTTAGTGTAAGGTTGTCCTTAGAACAACGTTTGTATCAACCTCTCAAGATCTGAATTTTGAGGTTATTTTAATTTACTGCATTGTGATTTACTTTGGCTATCATATTCTTTATTATTCCGCTGTTATAAGTTTTTATTTGGCATTGTCCTATTCACCCCCCCTCTAGGACATATAGCTTGGCCTTTTCAGCTTGCCACCCCATCAAGCGCATAACTGGGTAAGTGGAAGAGACCTCACTATCCGCCTAGCCAGTAGTTAGTCAATATCTATCCGGTACGATGATAGCGGACTCATTCATGAGCTGGTCAAACTCAGCCTAGCTATGCTTACTCCCTTATGCGAGTAAGGCCACACCCCCTCCCAACCGACCACACACAGTGGAGATAAGGCCTACTGGTATACGCCCTCATGCGCTCATATATATCCACTCGGTCTGTTGGGGCGTCCTCTGATACCAAGAGGGTTTAGAGATTTTCACCCGGGGCCATCTATGGCAGCCCAATACTAATAACATATTTTCGGTGTCCCATCTGCCCATCCATGATATGCTTGTGGAAGCTATGGCCCTGATGTCGCTAGGGGGTACAATAATCACAATACACATTGCCGAATGCATGAGTCATACAATCCAGTCATGCATCAATGCTTCACATACCGTGCGCTCATAATATACAATCTCCTCCTATCAGGGAGTCTCATAACAACCTACCCAATGACATATGCAATTGTCAACCACATCTCATAACAAACATGCAGATGATGCATATGGGCATGTATCATGATGCTATGTTATCACATACTCATAATCGGTATTAATAATTGGTATCGACAATCGGCCTCGACAATGTGGACATTTAACCAACATTGCCCCCAAGGAATGGCTCGCATAGAGCCTAACATATAGTGGACCCATCACCTCACATAAGGGCCTAATATACAACACCATGGGCCTCACTAAAGAGCTTAATATATATTATGATGGGCCTCTCATATGGGCTTAATATACAACACAGCGGGCTCCATTACCTAGCCCATAAATGTACCACTATGGGCCTCATCACATTGGCCTCACCTACATTACATATGCCTCAAATGCATCAAGCCGAGGTTGAATGCTTATCAGAATGAGCCTCAAATACGGGTCGTATATACATCACAATGGGCCTCGACAATCGGCATAGATATCTTGCCTCGACAATTGGCCTCGAGAATCAGAATCGACCTCGACAATCGAAGTTGGCCTTGACAATCGGAATCGACCTCAATAATCAGGGTCACCCATGACGATCGGAATCAACTTCAATAATTAGGGTCGGCCTTGATAATCGGAATCGGCCACGATAATCGAAATCGGCCTTGATAATCGGAATCGGCCTCAATAATCGTAATCGGCCTGAACAATCGGATCGACCTCTACAATTGGCATCGACAATCGGAATAGGCCTCGATAGTCGGAATCGATCTCGATAATCGAAATTGGCCTCAATAGTCGGCCTCGATAATAATCAAAATCGGCCTCGACAATCATCCTAAGAGAAGGTCACAATGTGGACGTCCAACCATCATTGCCCAACAATGTGGACATTTAACCAACATTGCTCCCAAGGAATAGCGCTCATAGGGCCAATCGTATAAGAGGCCCATCGCCTCAAATAAGGGCCTAACATACATCATCATGGGTCTTAATTACATCAAGTGAGCCGAATTAAGTGGGGTTGATCAAATGGGCTGATACAAATGGGTCGAATCAAATGGGCCGGTTCAAATGGGCCAAGTCAATTGGACTAAATCAATGGGCCGAATCAAATGGGCCAAGTCGAATAGGCCAAATCAATGGGCCAGTACAAATGGGCCAAATCAATTGGGCCGATCAAATGGGCTAAGTCAAATGGGCCAAATCAATGGGCTGAATCAAATGGGCCAGTACAAATGGGTCAAATCAATTGGGCCGATCAAATGGGCCAATACAAATGGGCCAGTACAAATAATCGAAATCAATTAGTCACAACAACTACACCATTCATCCATCTATAGAGATCATTTTAAAGCATTTTCCAAACAAATGAATAATGTCAAAAGACCATCTAGACTATACCACAAACCACAATGGTGATAAGGATTTCTACTGTTAAATTTTAGAGGGAGCCCACCATAGCATTTATTTTCCATCCAGACTATTCATAAGGTCACAAGGACCTGAATAGGGAGGGAAAAATAAATATTATATTAATTCAAAACTTCTGTAACCCAAAGGGGTTTCAATAGTAGACGTTCAACACCACTATTTTCTGCAGCGCGGTCCACATGAGAGAAGATCTGTCTTATTTTTTGTCTCAGCCCTTGGGATAAAATCGCCAAATAGATGGATAGTTTAGATATAGAATGTGTACATCATAGGCGCCCACCTTAGCATTTAATATTAATATATATATATATATATGCGTGGGTGTGTAGGAAATTGGGAGCATCAACGTCCAGGGTCCAGAGATGTTGGACGGATGACCAGATGGATGACGTCCATAATGGTAGGCCCCACCTGGACGTTCAAGAGCTTATATACGTCCATCATGGTAGGCCCCACGTGAATGGATGGTTGCACACATGCAACGAACGGGGCCCACGTGGTGAGCCTTGGATCGGCTGATATTTATGTTTTTACTTCATTTAAGCCCGTCCAAACGAACTGCCATGTGGGCCACTCGGTGGACGGTATGGATAAAATACATACTTCATGGTGGGCCACACTCATCATCAACATCACCAAAAGAAAAGGAGAAAGAGAGAGAGGGAGAGAGATCGGTGTAGTGGTGGGACCCCGCCACTATGGGCCCCTCATATGATTTCATCACATAAACAAATTGGGTCCCATCACAAGTGGGCCATTAAATTAAAAATCAATGGTAGATCATCCACCTATATCACTCCTTATTTAGCTCCATGGGCTCGTATGCTCTGTGCCTTCAATTTTAATGGAGGTTGATGAATGATGAATGTTTGAGATAGAAAATGAGAGGGTGGGCCACACTTGGCTTTAGGAAGCTTGGGGAGTTGGATGTTGGAAGCTCTCTTGGGAGTTGGGGAGTGAAGATAGAAATGAGAGGGTGGGAGAGGAGTAATGGATGAAAGGCATGGATGGAATGGGTGTTGTAACGAATGGGAATGGGAAAGCATGAGTTTGTTGGAAATTTTGGTAAAAGAGGGATGGGTTGGGAGAGAGAGAGTTGACTTGGGGAAAAAGGGGGATGGGTGTTGGTACTTAGGATAGGGTGAGGTGGCATTGAGGTATAATGGTATACTTGACTTGATTTGATGTGACATGTTGCAGAGATTCTCTCGAAATTCACAGCATGCGGCGTTTCTTCGAAATGAATGCGGGCCAACATCTTTTGGCTCAGGTGTCGGATCAGTGCGCGAGTCACGGCGTTGGAATCGTGGTGACAACATGGTCGTTAGGGTAAAAGTTTCGGGTCGAACCGACTCCAGTATGTAGGACTTGGCTTAGGATCGCGCAAAAACATCGGGTACAGGTCAAGGGTTGGCGAAATTCAACCGGGAGGACCGCAAAAGCCTTCAAAACTGTACAGACTATGATACGGGCTTTACAGCTCTCCCCTCTAAATAAAAAAGTTTTATCCTCAAAATTTACACTATCATTGGAAGTAAACATAACTCATAATAGAAGAGGAAACAAAGCATCATCATATAAAATCGGAGACAACAACATATAATCAATCACCAAAGAGATGGGGATAACGCTATCGAATCACGGCCTCGCGCTCCCAAGATGCCTCATTAACATTATGGTGGCCCCTACTGAACTTCAGATCCTGGATTAAAAATGATTGAAACTAGGATACCTTGCAGCCTCAGAATTTTTATTAATGATTGATCTAACAAGACGGTCCAATGAACTGGTCGCGCGAATCGTTGGCAACTCCTTTTAAAAACTGCAGATCCTACTGGGCTGCATAAAGTCTGTCCTATGCCTGTTGGGGAGGTGTGTGTCTTCTCTGTGGTTGTCGCTTCCATGGCTGCTGCTAAGGTCCCGATGATAGGAGTTGCTGTCGCTGTTGCTGGTGATGAAGGCGGGGACACTTCCGCCAACGGTGTCTCGTCTCGCCGCACCCATGACAGACACCAGTGAACTGCCTCAGAGGTGGTGTTAGGGGTGCTGCTGATGCTCGGATGGATGAGCGATTCCTATGCCTCTGCGGCCGTCGATGCTGCTGCTGGTGGGAGTTATTGGAGGGGGCCTGCCTCTTCCAGTCTCTTCTTTGGTCACGATCCCTCTGCGAACTGACCCACTCGTCTTCATAAATTTGGGCCCTCTATATTACCTTCTCGAAAGTTAGGAATTCATGCCCAACAACGCGGCCTCGGAGACCATAACGTAAGTCGTTCTCGAAACGGTGAGCCTTTCGCTCCTCATCATCAACCAAATATGACGCGAATCTGGACGGTGCTACAAAATGAGCCGCATATTATGCCACAGACATGTCTCCCTGCATCAAGGTCTCGAACTCTAACGCTCGCTGCCGAAGAGAGTAGTTGGGAAAATACTGTTGGTTGAATCGGTGTATGAAATCCTCCCATGTCCAAACAAAATCAGGCCCTGCAACACAAGTAATGGAAGTCCACCAGTGCTTGGCCTCACCCTGGAGAAGAAATACAGCTAACCGGACCCACATTGAGTCGTACATGTCATCATATCAAAAATCTTCTCTACATCAGAGCGCCATTTCTCGGCCGTTGTCGGATCTGCCTCACCTTGGAAACGCGGAGGATCGAGCTGTCGGAATTCCTAAAGAAGGGTGCTCGTGCGCTCCTGCTCTACCTGGGCTGGCGAAACAACTGGGTGCCTGCCCTGCCCCTGAAGGGCGGCTATCACAGCTTGTAACATCTACTATAACTGGGAAGCACTCATGGGTATGATCAGATCCATACCTGTCTCAGGTGGAGGAACGACATCCTCAGGCTGGGGAGTAGGGATCTCTGGTGGTGTAATGGGAGTCGCTCGCATCGCTCTCCTGGGTGGCATGTCCTATAGGGAGGAACAAAGGCACCTATTATCCTTAAATACTCTTGAATATACACACGGTGGTGAGCTTTATCAAAAAGTCTCTAAGTTATTTGAACTCGAGGAGTTCTCAACAATCATAGAGTGTAGGGTATCTATCAGCAGATATGTGATGTTATCCTCAGGTATTCCCAAGTTATGTTTTAATACCATCTTCCGTCACGCATCAAACCCAGAAATTAGATTCACAGGAATCCCGATTGCCGAATCCGGTGCCAACAGCCTTCGTAGTGACCCATTCTCGGCTCCCAGCGCCCAAATGCCAAGTTCCGATCCTGGGATCCTACAAGGAGGATTTTTCAATGTATATTTATCTCATAAGAGGCATAATCATAAGTTTACCCAAATCACAAAGGTAACATCATCATCACATATTCACTAATATAACATTTGAATACAATGCTGAAAGGGAAATACATATGTTAAAATCAAAACTCCAGAAGGCAGCTACATGCTCCAAGCTCCACACTGCTGCAATCTAACATCACCTCAACTCATCTATCGTGCATAAGCTTATAGAAAGCTTAGAGGGTGGAGTAAGTGTGTGCACAAGGTAAGTGAGTGTCAAGTATTCAATATAATGTCATAATCATACAATATCAGAAATACTGGTAAGATCATAAATCATATGATATCAGAGTAAGCGGAAATATTGACAAGTCCATGAGTCAAATAATATCAGAGTACGTAATACAGATCAGCTATGCAAATGAGGAGTCATAAAGAGCCAAATATCAGATGCCGAGGATGCAATGCAATATATAATTCCTGATGAGTTCACGAATACCGTTAACCATATATAGACCATATAAATACAGAAACACAATAACCCAAAATGACATATGCCACTGATGTAATGAAATATGCGGTGCGAATGGAATGACCATGGTGGAGTGTGAAGTCGGGATGATAGTATGTAGAATCGCAGGCTATGGGGTCCATCACAAGGGTCTTCTATCCAAACCAGTCCCATACCTAATTTGGATAGGCAGAATCAATGTGGTAAACTCCTGATCTCAGGTTAGTCGCACGCCCCAACCAAAATCCTGGCCATTGCAAAGGTACACGTAACAAATAGTTGCGCACCACCAGCCCGAGTGGATAATGAATGAGTATATAACTCATGCTCAATAAGTCCTCATATTAGTACTGTTTGTCTCTGGGAACATCACCAGGGTCTAGTACACTCTACACCAACTTTCTGCCCCATCAAGAGTACAACTGGGTAAGTGGAAGAGACCTCACTATCCGCCTGGCCAATAGTTAGCCAATATCTACCCCGCACGTCGATAGTAGACTCATTCACGAGCTGGTTAAACTCAACCTAACTATGCCTGCTCCCTCAAGCAGGTAAAGCCACAACCCCTCCCAACCGACTACGACACAGTGGGAGACGAGGCCTACTGGTATATGGCCCTCATACACTCATATATATCCACTCAGTCTCAATGTTGGGGTGTCCTCTGGTACCAAGAGGGTTTTGAGATTTTCACCCAGGATCATCTATGGCAGCCCGATGCTAATAACATATTTTCGGTGTCCCATCTGCCCATCGACGATATGCCTGTGGAGGCTATGACCCTGATGTTGCTAGGGTGTACAGTAATCACAACATACAACACCATAGGCCTCACTCAAGAGTTTAATATACATCACGATGGGCCTCTCACATGGGCTTAGTATACAACACAACGGGCTCCATCGCCTGGCCTTCAAATGCACCACAATGGGCCTCATCACATAGGCCTCACATACATTACATATGCCATAAATGCATCAAGCCGAGGCCTAATGCTCATCAAAATGGGCCTCAAATATGGGCCACATATACATCAAAATGGGCCTCAACAATCGCAATCAGCCTTGACAATCAGAATCGGCCTCAACAATCGGAATCGGCCTCGAGAATCAGGGTCACCTTAGACAATCGAAATCGGCCTCAACAATCAAGGTCGGCCTCGACAATCGAAATCGGCCTTGATAATCGGAATTGGCCTCAATAATCGCAATCGGCCTCAACAATCAGCCTCGACAATCGAAATCGACCTCGATAGTCAGAATCGGCTTCGACAATCGGAATCGGCTTCGATAGTCAGAATAGGCCTCAATAACCGGAATCGGCCTCGATAATCGGAATTGGACTTGAAAATTGGAATCAGCCTTGATAATAATCGGAATCGGCCTCGACAATCATCCTAAGGGAAGGTCACAATGTGGACGACGTCCAACCGTCATTGCCCAACAATGTAGACCTTTAACCAACATTAGTCCCAAGGAATGGCGCTTATATGACCAATCGTATAATGGGCCCACGGCCTCATACAAGGCTTAATATACATCATCATAGGCCTCAATTACATCAAATAGGCCGAATCAAGTGGGCCAAATCAAGTGGGCCGAATCAAATGTGCTGGTTCAAATGGGCCGAGTCAATTGGACCAAATCAATGGCCGAATCAAATGGGCCAAGTTGAATGGGCCAAATCAATGGGCCAAATCAAATGGGCCAGTACAAATGAGCCAAATCAAATGGGCCGATCAAATGGGCCAAATCAAATGGGCCGATCAAATAGGCCAAATCGAATGGGCCAAATCAATAGGCTGAATCAAATGGGCCAAA
This sequence comes from Magnolia sinica, assembly GCF_029962835.1. Classification (NCBI taxonomy): domain Eukaryota; kingdom Viridiplantae; phylum Streptophyta; class Magnoliopsida; order Magnoliales; family Magnoliaceae; genus Magnolia; species Magnolia sinica. The sequence goes on from NC_080577.1 coordinate 38,698,678, forward strand.
TCAATTGGGTCGATCAAATGGGCCGATACAAATGGGCCGAGTCAAATGGGCCAGTACAAATGAGCCAAATCAATTGGCCACAACAACTACACCATTCATCCATCTATAGAGATCATTTTAAAGCATTTTCCAAACAAATGAATCATGTCAAAAGACCATCTAGACCATACCACAAACCACAATGGTGATAAGGATTTCCACTGTTAAAATTTAGAGGGGGCCCACCATAGCGTTTATTTTCCATCCAGACTGTTCATAAGGTCACAAGGACCTGAATAGGGAAGGAAAAATAAATATTATATTGATTCAAAACTTTTATAACCCAAAGGGGTTTCAATGGTAGACGTTAACACCACTGTTTTCTGCAGTGTGGTCCACATGATAGAAGATATGTCTTATTTTTGGTCTCAGCCCTTGGGATAAAATCATCAAATAGATGGACAGTTTGGATATAGAATGCATGCATCATAGGGGCTCACTAACCCAGCCTACGGACGGTGTGGATAAGACCCATACATCACGTGTGGTCCACACATGTGAACCCCACTTGAGACTGCTGACCGTCTAGCAACAGTGGGTCCCACCAGGTAGATAGACGGAGTGGGTGCGAACATGCATCACAATGAACTCCACATACATGGCTCAAATGCGAGCTCGCCAGATGAATGGATGGACGGTGTGGGTAAGACCCATATCTCACAAGGGTCCCACGTACATGGGCCACCACATTTCCTCTCTGTTGTATATATAATATAATATAATATAATATGATATAATATAATATAATATACTTAATACACATGAAATGAAAAAAAGCCACCATCCAGAGTCTGAACGCTCTGGACAGTGTTGATCTAACGCAAGTATCCATGGTGGGTCCACACACAGGAGTGGCCCACCTTAGCATTTAATATTATATTATAATATATATATATATATATATGCGTGGGTGTGTGGGAAATTGGGAGTGTCAATGTCCAGCGTCCAGAGACGCTAGACGGACGGCCAGATGGATGACATCCATCATGGTAGGCCCCTCATGGATGGTCTAGATGTTATATACGTCCATCATGGTAGGCCCCACATGAATTGATGGTTGCACACATGCAATGAACGGCGCCCACATGGTGGCCCATCAGAACCTTGGATCGGCTGATATTTGTGTTTTTACTTCATTTAGGGCCGTCCAAACGGACTGCCATGTGGGCCACTCGGTGAACGACATGGATAAAATACATACTTCATGGTGGGCCACACTCATCATCAACATCACCAAAAGAAAAGGAGAAAGAGAGAGAGAGGGAGAGACATTGGTATAGTGGTGGGACCCCTCCACTCTGGGCCCCTCATATGATTACATCACATAAATCAAATTGGGTCCCATCACAAGTGGGTCATTAAATTAAAAATCAACGGTGGATCACCCACCTATATCACACCTTCTTTAGCTCCTTGGGCTCGTATGCTCCATGCCTTCAATTTTAATGGAGGTTGATGAATGATGAATGGTTAAGATGGGAGATGAGAGGGTGGGTCACACTTGGCTTTGGGAAGCTTGGGGAGTTGGACATTGAAAGCTCTCTTGGGAGTTGGGGAGTGAAGATAGAAAAATGAGAGGGAGGGAGAGGGGTAATGGATGAAAGGGATGGATGGAATGGGTGTTGTAAGGAATGCGAATGGGAAAGCATGAGTTTGTTGGAAATTTTGGTAAAAGAGGGATGGGTAGGGAGAGAGAGAGTTGACTTGGGGAAAAAGGGGGATAGGTGTTAGTACTTGGGATAGGGTGAGGTGGCATTGAGGTATGGTGGTGTACCTGACTTGATTTGATGTGACATGCTGTAAAGATTCTCTTAGAATTTATAACACGCGCCATTTCTTCGGAATGAACGTTGGCCAACATCTTCTGGCCTAGGTATCGGATCGGTGCGGGAGTTGCGGCATTGGAACCGCGATGATGGTGTGGTCGCTAGGGTACAAGTTTCAGGTCGAACCGACTCTAGTATGCAGGACTCGGCTTAAGATTGCGCGCAAACATTGAGTACAGGTCAAGGGTTGCTGAAATTGGATCGGGAGGACCGCGGAAGCCTACAGAACTATACGGACTATGATAGGGGCTTTACACCTTGCAAGTAACCATCGAAGAAAGGAGATTCCTACCTTCAGCAGAGATAGTTGGTGAAACAATGGAAGCCCTACCCGTATCATGCTTAGAAGTGATAATAAATGATTGGCGTCAGCCTTTCATCGACTATCTCAAGTACGATATCTTACCAAACGATCTAGAGTGAAATAGCTTACTAAGCATAAAGTAAAAAAGATTCATTTTGTGTAATGAATAATTATACAAAAGATCTTATAATGAAGTGTTGTTACGATGTCTCAATAAAGAAGAAGCACGTCAAGTGCTACAAGAGGCACATTCTGGGGAATGCGGGGCACATCAAGCCGGGAGGAATTTGTTCCACCAAGTGCATCGAATGGGATATTACTGGCCGATAATGTTTAAAGATGCAATAGATTATGTGAGGCAGTGCCATGAATTTCAAATCCATGGAGACATCATACATGTCCCTCCTAAAGATCTTCATCAATCAGCTACTTCTTGGCCTTTTGCCACATGGGGACTTGATGTCATTGGCCCCATCAATCCACTATCGTCTAGAGGAAAACAATATATATTGATAGCAACAAACTAATTTTTCAAATGGACGGAAGCAATTGCACTACGAAGCGTTAAAGAAAAAGATGTTGTTAGTTTCGTTCGGCATGCGATAATATATCGCCATGGTATCCCAAAGAGAATCATTATAGATAACGGCACTCCTTTCAAAAATAAGGGGATGGAGAAGTTATGTCAGAAATTCAAGATTCACCAATCATTCTTAACACCCTGTTATCCACCAGCCAATGGGCTAACTGAAGTATTTAATAAGACGATTGTAAAAATACTAAAGAAAATGGTGAGCGGGAACAAGCGTGACTGGGATGAAAAATTGCAGGAAGCTCTATGGGCTTATGGAACAACACATCGTAAGGTGACACAAGCTACTCCGTATTCGTTAGTTTATGATGTGGAAGTTGTCATGCCAATCGAGATACAAGTCGCTTCATTAAGGGTAGCAGTGCATTAATCAATTACAGAGGATGAAAATGCGAAGATACGGCTAAAAGAATTGGATTTTCTTGATGAAAAAAGATGGGCAGCCTAGCAGCACTTACAATTATATCAAGCCAGAGTTTCTACTGCCTTCGATAAAAAGGTTAAACATTGATCTTTTAAGAAAGGGGATTTGGTTTTGATGTTGAAAAGGCCGATAGTAGTCACTTGGCGAACAGGGGGCAAGTTTGACCCTAAGTGGGACAGACCGTATGTCATATCTAAGGTTTACTCCAATGAAGCATATAGAATAACAGATTAAGATGGACGAGGCATCAATATACCAATCAATGCTCGCTTCCTTAAGAAATATTACTCCTGACAGTGGGAGAAATTTTGATTTAGAAAATTATCAAGATAATGCTTCTATATCGAAAGGGGGCAATCACAGATGAAAGGATGAAATGATGAAATAGCCTTTAAAGGCACCGCCTTATATTCTATCTTCATGAGCAAAAGAGCTGCAATAGACAAAGTCATGTACTCTCCCTCGTGTGAATGAATAAAAGGCACAAGTTCTCAAGTAAAAGTTGCTCAAATGTATCAGAAGCATTGATGATCACCAAGCGTCGATGATTACAGCCAAAATTAGCAACTATCGCTATCATCATCAATCGCTCATATGAGTTTATTTTATCAAAAGTGCTATCATCGCCAAGCTGATATACTATGTTAAACATAATATGAATGTTCTCAGGACATCATCAATGACGGCAACATATCAATTATTAATTTACCGATTTTGGCAGTGAAATATCAAAGTTGATGATAACGATGGCAGCTTACTTCTTAAGGCAGCCTATCCAAGCCTTACGTGGCCAACTATGCATAAGACCTATGCTTTCACCTTTCGGGTAGCAGTGAAAATCACCGTTCAGGTAGCAGTGAGAAGCCAATGGCCCTAAAAAGCCCGTGAAGGCCATCATGTGCATACCCATGCGAGTAGCGGACAAAGTTAGCGACTAAAAGCCCAAATGGATAGTCACGCATAAGATCACTGTTGTTTATGAGCTCTCCGATAGCGTCATGGACGAGGATGAAAATACCCTCTTAAGAATGGGTCCGAACTCACAAACGAAGAAAATCCAAATCCCCGATTTGATTTCGGTATTAACTCATGAGGAAGGGCGTAAACCTACTCATTGATAGACCAATGACCTTGAATTTGGTACCTAAGGTAGCCTGGTAAAGCCTCGTGAACTCTAGAGAGTTACTGTTGTCATCCCTATGCGTAAATCCCACTCATGGCCGTGATTACTCCAACTACTTAAGAGCTTAAACTGTGTGTGTCTATCTAACTAAACTAAAATCTAGCAACGCCTATTAAAACATAAATCACACAGGGTAATCCCATACTGACAATCATAATATGTGGTGATTTTGTTAATAGTGCTTAGATGAGATGTCATGTTGAGATTATTGCATAGGTGAATATGCTAGGTGAACATGCCCAAAATGATTCATGATGTAGAAATTGATGAAGAGCAAAATAGCTTAAAATATTTCTAGGAAATTTTGTAAGTTGTTTATATATCATGATACAAAAAGAATATTTACATGAAACATCTACAGATCTTCAATAATATTCAATATCTCCAAGTAATGTTGCAACTCTTCTTTTAATTGGGACTGTACTGCAGCAGTTGTGCGCTCGGCTGCAAAGATCATGCTAGCCTAGTCAGGAACACCGATCAGTTCAGATTCTAAAGAAGTAGCAGCTTCCCCATTCCTCATCTGTTCAGTTTGTATGGTAGCAATTAATTGGTTATTTGTTTCAAGCTCTGCTTTGATCTGGCAAATAGTTGCGTCTTCCACTTCCCACTGACTTTTAAGTAATAGGATCTCCTTCTCAAGAAAAGCAATTTAATCACTAATGTTTGCCTTATTTCTGTTAGAAACCTTCAGTTTCTCATGGAGAGACTGATTAACAGTATTATAGTTAGCAAGAACATCATACGCCTGAGAGAGTTTCTCTTTAAGAAGTGTCAATTCCTTCTGACGATGTAGAATTTCAAGAGCAATGACCATATTTCACGCTGCTTCTAAATTCTTTGTGGAGTCATAAAATTGTGATAAAGAAGTGTAGAGAGGTTGAACATCCACATGTACCAGGTGAGCTGAGTGAGCAAGAACTGTTAGAGCACTATCCAAAAAGAGCCATTGAGTCGGATCTTTAAAAGCACCGACAATGACAGAAATCACATTTTTGAAGAGCCCTAGCATAAGAGGCAACACCTTTTCTAGAGAGAACTTGTCGAAAGTCGTAGTCACCGAGTTAGATCCTTCATATCCACTGGGAGTTGGCACAGTTGAAACTAAACGATTAGAAAGGAATATAAGTTCAAAAGAAAACGTACGTATATTCAATGTTGGTATGAAACGAATATATATATATACCTAGAGTGGGAGCAGTAACAGGGGCAACTGGAACAGAACGAGTTGTAGGAGTTGTAGAGCTAAGGACTTTTGTATTCATAATAGCATTGAAAGAAAGCTCTTGAGCCCCTACAATGCTTGAGTCAAGGGTGCTTGGGGTAGGGATATCAATTGGATCAAAAAGAAACTCCAACCTTCTGGCCACCGGCAAAATAGGAGAAGGACGTACAGTAGGGGACCTGCTGGTCTGAGCGGGGGCATCAAATGTTTAAGGGACTGATGGCAAAGTTCCTTCTAGACCAGGAAGAAGAAGTATGTTTCCCATCATTGCCTGAATATCGAAGGGTTAAGCCTCTGCATCCCCTGAAGTTGATGTTCCACGAGCGGCCACCTCAGCAGCATCCACGATACAAGGAGAATACGAAGCGTCAAAAGAAAGGAAGATGTTTCTACCAGGACTACCACCATATTCTCCATAGTCAAGTTGCTCTTCATTATCTAGAGAAGTCTCCGGAATGGGATGGGAAGTATCGGGATGAGTGGTCAGAGCATCAGGAAGAGAAGACCTAACTTCAGCATCTCTCTCTTCTCCAAAGTTTATCTTAGAATCAGTATCTGCATTTAGCAAAGCATCTCCTTCATCATCGAGACTTGTGGGAGAAGACGTGTCTTCACTTACAGTGTTTGCAGAATATTCTGACAAGCTGTCTTCCTCCGATACAGTTTCTTTTCCTTTATAAATAGTCTTCACAGGAAGAAGACATGTACCTCACGAGGGAGAAGGAATTGGTTGTACCAAAACTACAGGAGACAACGACTTAGCACGAGAGCGGGTCATGGGGGAAGTAGTAATGACAATTCAACATGTAGCCGGAGAAGTTGTAGCAGTGGCACGATTGACTGCGGTTTCTGAAAGATCCACGATAGGAACAATCGTGGTAGCTGCATGTTCAATGGATTGGGCAGTTGCAGGAGGAACAGGTTCTGTAGCCAAAGGAATAACGGGAGCAGGACTTGCAGGTTGATCTTCCCGTAGGGGAAGTCAGAATACCCCCTGTAGTTTCAAATTTGTTGTGAGGACTGACCGATCTTTCTCTCCAATTTATTAGGTCTAAAGGGGAACCAAAAGCAATCCAGCCTTCAAGAGTGTTTGGGGGCTTTATCTCTCTGATAGGCTCTTCTATAGAAATTTTTCGACGAAGTTGCCCTGGGACGGCAACTTGATCTTTCTTATAAAAGTACCTGATCCCTTGTTCCGCTCTATAATTCCTCAAACACGGGTGAGGAACCCAGAGAGGGCGATGCATTGAGAAGTAATTGCATACTAAATAGTAATGATGGCTCCACCATCGCATCCAGGAATATGAAGTTGTTACTCTGTGATTATACCCTGGGAGGACAAATCGAGAGCCAAAATTTCTAGTCAGGAGTTGCTTCCATATCAGAGCCCAGTTATAAGGACCAACTCTATAGCTCCTCATTGTTCTGGTGACTTCTTCACTTCCTTGGGGTATAGCCTGATCGTACCCAAACTGTTAAGCGAATTGATTCGGGTAATATGGTTCTCGCCAGAACTCTAGTCCTTCCCATAATGGAAGACTATCGGAACGAAGGCAAAGAAAGAAAGTCCTTTCAATAGGATCCAAGTCCTAGTTGTCCTCAACATCTCTGTCCTCAGCCCGATAATCTAAATAAAAAGGAAAGAAGTCGATGGATTCCATGTTATCAATTTTATCTACTATCCATTCATACCCCTTATCATTTTTCATTTCAGAAAATGCCACAAGGGCAGATGGTCAGGATGGACATAAGCCTTCTCCAGATCATTGTATGTCTAAGGGAAATAAATGTCAAGCCATCCAAAGAAGTAATGTTATGGAGTGAAAGTGGATGAAACTCCTAGCCACGGGCTTCAGTAATACATCACGGCATGACCGAAAGCTCTGTATAATGAACATAAAATAGGAGGAGCCAAAGAATATCTTTTTTTGCCCTCCACCATTGCACCCACTGCTACAAATAAGGTTGGCCGAATAGAGTCTGAACTCTCTGAACTAGGAAGCACAACCAAGCTCAACCGGTAAGCCAAGAAAGCGTCTAGTTCAGTTTCGACAATGAAGTTGGCCGGACCTCTTATTTTCTTGCGAGTGGCTTCTAATTTAGCATAATGGCTACTAGGGAACCTAAAAATGGGAGAAAACCAATGAGTAATTCATGCTTATGGTAAGTGTTGTTTGAAAGGGAAGAAAAAGGTTAAAATACTTACACCAAGTATTGGGAAAAGTGCGCCAGCCATTGAAGAGGAGAAATCTTATGGACATTAGCAAAATAAGATGTCTCATGGAAAAGTTCAATAGTTAATGTTGTAATTTTGGGCACCCTGTTGGGTGCGACAAAGGCAAACTCTTTGTTTGAAGGAACGTACTCATCAAGAAAGGACCTGGAGATAGGTAGACCCGCCATCCTATAAAGATCCCATAGGGTAATACTTACTTCTCCTACTGGAAGATGGAAAGAAGTAGAAGACCAGTATTTTAGAAAACTTTTATATATCATCGTTTCTTTTGGGAAAATTTCCGAAGTGGCTTCTATGGCATGATAAATTCTGGCCCCAGTAAGGATGTCTTTATGTTTCTCCAAAATCGCTTTGGTCCAAGCACTATACTACGGACGAATGGTCCAAAGACCTCATGTTCTGAATTCATCTTTACCCCACAATGATTCACGATGACGGAAACATTGTTGAATCGTCTCGAAGAAATGAGTATGATATAGGGAATGAGGGTCGTGACATGGCGTGAGAAAGCGCATGTATCTTATTTGCCCAGTCTTCTGAGTTAAACCTTTATCTATGACATAACCCTCGAGAATCTGCGGCTCTTTTATTACCCAGTTAGACACATATAAGAGCTTGTTCTGTGTCATGTAGTCTGTTAGTTCTCTCTGGAGGATGGAAAGGTGGCGCTGAAGTTGCAGGGGTAGGGCAATGGTCTCATCTCTATATGGGTTGCAGAATTTAATTGAATCCCAAGCATTTTGGAAACGTTTTTGGTTATGTTCTTGAATTTTCTCCTGGAAAATTTTGTCTTGCCTCTTTTCTCTTACTTGTTTTAGGACTAATGGGGGAGGAGAAGCCTCTGCAACAGAAGGATGATTATCATCAGTGCGATAGTTGGCCGTGCATTTCAACCAATCGTCCCAATCAAATTCATGTCCCGAGAGGGGGGGTCCCTCTATCTCCTTCATAATTATGGCCATGTGAATATGCTCTGACAAGCGTTAAATACAATCAACAAAGTTCACGATGATAGGAGCCGACTTCTTGAAGAAGGAGCCGTAGTTATTACTAGAGCGGGGCCTTTTCGGATTATAGGTTTGCACAGATTGTGGGTCAGATGGTCCCGCAGTACTTGGGGAAGCGAGAGGTCTTTTTGAGCTGGCCATTTGAAACCTACACAGGAGGGAGAAAACTTCATTAAGTTGAAGAAAAAGTATAAAAGATTGTTGAGAAGGGAGGATAGATAAATGCAAAATACGAGGAAAATGCTCAAGTTCAAGTTATAATGCACAAAAGAGTTGTGCGTGAACTGTTACGCGTAATCTACTGTACGTGAACTATTGTGCGCAATCTACTATGCGCAAACTGTTGCACGCAATCCACTGTGCATAAAGTATTACGCGCAATCTATTCTGCGTACATTGTTGCGCGTGAAGTACTGGGCGTAAAGGTATTGTGTGCCACTTCCAATGCGTAGGAATTTTGGCTAAGTGCGAAAAGGTGTTGTGCGGAACGAACTTATTGTGCGCAAAAGGTGTTGTGCGGAACAGTGGTTGTGCAGCGCACAATGGGGTTAGCGTACAAAGGTAGAAACTTGACATAAAGAAACAGTGCGGAGCAGAGGAGAGAGATGGTGCAAATGAAGACAAGTCTTGTATTTATAGGTAGAATCCTGGCTGTTGTGCGCTAATGGTTGTGCACAAATCATTGTGCGAGATTCATTGTGTGCAAACTAGTGAGCGCACAATAAAGAAAATAAGCGCGCAATGAGGGAGATCAAAAAATAGTGTTTGAAAAGGATTGTTATTGATCCTACATGTTTGTTTTTGTGGATGTAAAAAAAATGCAGGATCAAGGGGGCATCTGTTGAGGCATAAAAAGAGAGGAAGGAAGCAGAAAGGAGCATAGTGCGTAAACTATTGTGCGCAACTTGTTACGTAGAATTGAGTGTTCTGCGCATATGGTTGTTCACAAATCATTGTGTGGGACATTAGCTTCCGCACAATGGACCCCGCACAAAGTCTGACGCACAACAAATTCCGCACAAAGTATGTCGCACAATGGAATCCACACAAAGTATGCTGCACAATAGAATTCGCACCAAGTCACCCACACAATGGAGTCTGCACAAAGGAGGAGCGCACAGTACTTACGTGTCATATTCACACGTGTGAGAGGGCTATAAATACCCCTTAACCCCTCTAAAGGGGGTCATTAGCAACCAATCGCGGGAGGGAAGAAATTGCAGAAGAAGAAAGGTAGAGCCCGCTACTGTTGTGCGAAACAGGCATTTTTCGGCACACAACAAAAGATAGCACACAACAAAAGCTAGCGCACAACAGGAGTCAACGCACAATGGTCTCCTCCAGTGCACAACGGTAGCAAACAGCGCACAATGGCTTTTAACAGTGCACGATGACTTCTAGCGCAGTGTTCAACATTATGTTTTAATGTTTTATACATTTATGCATAATTTGGGTGCTAAATACTGATTGTGCACTATAATTTATAAGTATTCTATTTGGAATCAAAGGAGAAAGGGATGTAAAGAACTTAGAATATATAAATAAAGTGATTGTCTTTCTTGTTTTCTTCTGGTAATCAATTCAATGAATGAAATTTTCCAAATGAAATGCATTTGTTTCTTATTCGAAACACACTCCCTGCCCACTTTTTCCTTTAGTGCGGTCTGCCTGAGATTCGGATTGGTTTGATCCTCGTGCCCTTGGCCCTAAACGATCTGGCAAAATGGATGAGTGGAGTGGATAAGGCACATACATCATGAAGGGTCCCATGAGTATGCCCCACTCCATGCCCCAAGCTAGGCATCTGCCCACCCATGGGCGATGGCAGCAGCGTTAGCTGCTGACACCTATTATTTTAAATATATATATATTTTTTGTTTTGTTTTGGATACACTATCAAAGCGAGCCCCACTAGGATGATCTACTCTGTCCACCATGTAGGCCAACTCAAGCCAGGGTTTAATGGGCCCTTACTAGGATTGGTTTGGATGAATAGGGACCCCATGGTGGGCCTTGAAAGATTTCAATAACAGGGGTTTGTTTCCCTGTGTGCGGTCCACTCACAAATCGGATTTGCCTCATTTTTTTGGCCCATGGCCTAAAATAATATGGAGAAACAGGTGGATGACGTGGATTCAACACATTCATCAAGGTAGGGTCCATGAGTGGGACACCACTCCTCACGTTTGCATGTGAAAACGCTGACATGGGTGGGTCCCAGCTCAATTGTTCCCTATAATGTGGTCCACCTGAGGGTTCAGTTATACAATTAACATGATCCGAAAAACAAATAGATGATGTGGATCTAGGAAATACATCAAGGTGGGTCCCACGAGTGGGAACCCACTTCCCATCCCCATACAAAGCAATGTCTTTAACATTGGGGCGTTCCAACCCCTAAGTCGAGGTAGTGTGGCCCATCTGATGGGTGGATCGGCTACAATTTTGGGCCAAAGAATTAAAACAAGTTGGCAAAATGGATAGACAGTATGGATCAAACATACACATTATGGTGAAACCCACAAGTGGAGGTCCTAATCTTCCTCTATTTTTCGGGCGTCTGGACGCTGGACGTCTCTGACGCTAATATACATATATATATAGATATAATTTGTGGGGTCCACATGAGAGATCTGAACTGTCCATCAAGTGAACCAATTCGTGTTGGGCCAAGGAACTTTAGATTAACCCAATTTTTGTGCCCTTTCCACCTTCCAAATTTGCGTGAATCTAAAATGCTGGTTAAAGGTGTGATAATGCATACATATTGCATATTTATCCTCTCGATTACATTATCTTTCTTGGTATTTAAGCGTTAATTCAATATAATTATATATGCTTTCTTTATGTGAGAAGATTTTGGTCCTAAAGATGAATATGCGCTTAAAAGATGTTTTTAAATCTCAAAAAGTTACAAGATAAAAAATGATGAAAAATTGATGATTTGGAAGTCATTAATGAAGATTTCACATGCCAAAGATGTAACACCCTGAACTTTTTAATACCCGAGTATTGAAAGTTCTCGAGTGTTACTATAAAATTTAACTTATTATGTACATGTGTATAATACTAATCTAACTATCCTAACCTTACATCTATTATCTAACACGAATCTGACCGTTGGGAATAATCTCCATTCATAGATCAAGCCATTTGGCTATTGATTTTGAGATAAGATCATCATATACCCAAGTATTCTTACATGTCTATCATAACCGACTGTTCAATCAACTATTCACTGCTAGGTAAAGATATCTAACCGTCCACTCTGAGTTTGGACCACTTGACTATAGTAAACTAGCTACTTGATCCCTGCATCCACTCATACACATATCAAATTAAGATTCTGATCCATTCATCTTGTTCACTACCTATGAATATGCTTAAGCCACCATCAAAACTACAATCTGAGAAACTTACACGGGTGAACAAGTCACTTGAATCTAATGGTATACTTGTTCTACCTCTTGATCACTGCAAAAACTCACTTATGATCATATATTTACAAAACTGAGTTTACACCCACTTACATACTTGATCAGAGTACTAACCATAAAGTTTTTCTATTTTTAACATGTTATCTGACCATCCATTATGTTGGTTGATATATGTATATTCATTTAATTACTTTGGTAAATAATTTCTTATTCATAATGATTTAGATATAAGTTCTTTTATAAGAATTACTTAAAAACATGCCTATAACCATGTAGAACCATTAGATTTTCCAAAACTCTCATATCAATAATAATTATGAAAATGCCATTAACCTAGACCCTTGAATTCTAGATCACATGGTTCCCACGATCTGTTTGATGTGAAATTTTATACCATGCCTATGTCTCATAAATTAACTATACATGTCAAATTTTAGCCTTTAGCTCATTGTAAAAGTGACTCAATTAACAAATCAGCCCCTTAACCGTTAATTTTTGTGTCCATCGAGTGAAGAAACTTCATGGGTAGTCCTAGTAAGATATTTTCATTTATATGAATGACTTAGATTGTCCATCATATGAACCAAGTGTGAAATATGAAAAACCCACTTTGGTAGGCACGAAGTTATCCTATCAAGGCTTACCAACTCCTTATACATCTAGATCTTTTTATTTAACCACTTCCTTTTGTCTATCACAACTCAAATTTAGATCATACTTTGGTCTTATATGACTATGAGGTTATACAAAATTTAGGCCTTAATCTATGATCCTACACTATTGAAGGTTGAAGCCAATTCCTTCCTTTTGATAGAAATATGAAATTTTAAATTTAGGCTTTTTCCACCATCGATCAACCACTGAATTTTGTCCAATTGTTTGCTTATCCTGACTACACATTTTTTCCAAAATTAGGCCATGATCATCAAGTGTGGACCATTAATTGAAATCAAGTTCGTTTTGACACTCACAGGGAGAATTTTCAAGACAGGCCAATATAAATTTCAGATCACCAAGAAAGTCATATACCCCGACCCTATTCGACGACCCTGATACAATGGATGAATTAGATTTAAAGAAAGATTGTCAATAAAAGGGCAAATTGGAGAAACCTAATCTAAGTGCGATGGGAAACACACCTCTCTTACACGCCCACTCCTTTATAAAAGGAGTATGCATCCCCTCTCCACTCACACGTCCACCTCCCAAATGTCCAAGGAGAAGGAGAAAGAGAGAGAGAGAGAGAGAGAGAGAGAGAGAGAGAGAGAGAGAGAGAGAAAGAGAGAGAGAAGGAAGAAGAAAAGAAAGAGAAAGAGAAAGAGAAAGAGGAAGAGAAGAAGAAGCCTAGACACCTTCTTCCTTCTCCATATATATGGTGTCTCCCTCTTGCTCAAGTAATGTCGCAATTCATATAGAAGCTTTCCTACATGGATATTTATCTAGGGTTTAGATCTAAGGCTAAGGTCAGGGATTCCTTTAAGCTTACAGTAATTTAAGTTGATATGCTTTATTCTACCTTTAACATGCTATGCTTTCATGTTACTATGATTCTCTCCCTACAATTGTTTAATTTACCACCAACAATTATTTATCCTTTGGAAATTATGGCCATGGTATGATTTTAATTATGTGTGATCTTTATTAAATTATGTGGAGCGATGGATACAAGCCTTGCCCTTGCTCTTTACCAATTTTATTAAGTTAGCCCTTGCTACTCTCCTCTTTTATTGAGTTAGCCATTGCTACTCTCCTCTTTTTGTTGAGTTAACCATTACTACTCTTATCTTTTTCTATGTTAGTTATTGCTGCTCTTCTCCTTTATTATATTAGCCTTATGCTACTTCCCTTTTAGACCTGGGCATATGTTTTGAAATTTCAAAACTCTCATGATTAAATTTATCCCTCTATCGGTGCAAGTGATGTGTTGAGGTATCCAAACAAGTGATTCAAATATATATTGTGGACTTAATGTGTTATAGGTAGCGGCCCTCTTGGTTGCTACGTAATTACGCGGGTTGTCGTGGTACACAATCAATGCAAATAAATCGCCATGTGTGTTACATCACTTTTCGGGATTGGATGTCGCAAATAGTCGCTTAAAAAACACATCGTGTTACTTATATCCCCCAACTGCGTTGTTGTGTCACCTCGAGATGTTCGCATAAATCCACGTTAACGTTGAACACACCAGAAAATCTCCGTAGGTATGATTTGTTAGGCATGCATTTATGTAGGTTGGTTGTTCATACTGATACCACTCGTAGTGGTGGAGTACGAGACATATTAGAACCCTTGCCTTACTTTATAAATCTCTTGAATTATTGTTAATATTAAAAGATAACCATCACTATGAGTAGGGCGTTGACCCTCTCTAACTGTACAAATGATGCAGGTGATGTACATATTTAAGACCCAGAGGACCATCTCACTATGGAAGATTATACTGAATGAATAAGAAGATAGTTTTATGATTTAGGTTTATGTTTCCACTGCAAACTTGATAATGTAATAAGCTCTCATTGAGAGGGTATTTGATAATTTGTTGAATTCTTTTACTCTAATGAAATGATAAATACAGTCGATTTTATTCTCGTGAATGGTTACCTTCATGAATGTAACTGGATGTGATCTAAATGAAAAATAATATGGTGCGATTTTTAAAGCATCCAATTTATACATTATTAATACCCGGAATTATTAGGCACGAGTATGTACTCGGGCAGTTGAAGTGTAAGAAAGTGAAAAAATTGAAGTCAGTTTCAAGCAATGCAAACTTTTTCTATTTAAAGGGGTGTTCTAAGCTTTCTTAGATATGAATTAGGGCTTGGGAGAAAGACGTAGGCTTGACAAAGCTTTCACGAAGCCAACATTCTTCTTCTTCCCCCTCAAATTTAGTTTGTCTCTTTAATTTTTCTTTTAGATTTTGTTTACTAAGATGCTAGCCATGTTAGGCTAATCTCTTAGCTAAGGCTAAGGGATGAAGCTTGTAGTTCAATTACAATATTTAGTTTATTTGATTCAATAACATTGGTTTAAATGATGGTAAAAAGTTAATTTGATTTGGATTTACTTTAAAGTCTTTGAGTTGTTTATTTCTGGATTTATCTTGCACTCCGGGTACAATGAATGCTTTGATTCAACAATTGTTTAGTTTGAATTAGAGAAGAATTAAAAATGTATGAATTGATTTATCTATTGACGCTTAAGGGTACTTTAGACACTTTTGATTCCTTACAATTGAGATCTAAGTGCTTCATGAGAGAATCGATCAATTGAAAATCATATTCTTCTTGGTGTTTATGAATGGTTTAACATAATTATCTTCTGATTGGATAAGATATGACTTCAATTCTAATTGAGATGCACATTAAATCAGTAAATCGATGTGTGATTGTTATGAGTGGATTCCTACATCATTAGTCTTCTATTTTCATTATTTTAAACCCTTCCTTTAACCGCTAGATTAAAAACCCAGCCAAATCCTTAGACATAAATTAGTTTAGGCCATGTTCCCCATTCCATGTGGATTCGACCTTGTCTCACCGAGTTATTACTACACTGTAGCCCTGCACTTAGGGTTGTTAACTCTTATGCTCGATCAGTTAGTCATCTTATGTAGGGTTAAATGGGTTGTTTACGAATTAAACTAATAAATGCTAGCATAATCATACATCCATGGCATTCGGGCATTAACAGATGCATGGATGTCTATTTGAAATGCCAGTCTACTATTCTAACAACCCATTTACTACAGGCTGGGACAACTCAATGCAATTTAGTGTGTAGTGTCCCCCGATGAATTTAACGTATTTGCACATGTAAAACATGGAAGGAAGCATAGAACATATTGGAAGTCTCCCACGAGGGAACTAGTACAGTAAAAAGATGAAAGCTTCAACTCATAACGAGCCAATTTTAAATTTTTAAAATGAAAGAGTCTTAATGCTTTATAGAGTTTTATTCAAAGTTAAATGATATTTGTAACTCCATATGGGGTTTAGAAGAAAGGATTTCAGAAGAGTGTATATGTAGGAAAATACTTAGATCCCTATTGAATAGGTTCACTCCAAAGATAACTTTGATAGAAGAGTGTAGAAATATAGATGAGATGAAAGTAATAGAACTCTTAGGTCCCCTACAAACTTACAAACTACACTTTTAGACACCCTTTAGAGCAAAGAAACTAGTCATATTTAAAACATCTCATAAGCATTCAGATAGGTATATGATTATTGAATCTGATAGTGATAGTGACGATGAGGATGAGGATGAGAAATTTGAAAGAAAGTTTTAAAAATTACTCGAATTGAATAGAGGGAAGAGTTGTGACAAGAGGGACAAGACGGTTGAGAATCGTAAAGGTAAATTTGTTAAACAACTTAAGCCGATCCAATGTAACAATTGTGAGGGTTATGGACATATTGCCATCAATTATCCTAATAAAGTAAGATTCAAAGGTAAAAATATGGTGGCAAAATGAGATGATATGGAGGAGTTAGAATCCAATTTAGGAGACTCCTCTACTATTGAGGACCTTAGAGAGACCATAACACCTTCGATAAGTGATCTTAGAAGGTCCATTTAGAGTGAATTGAAAATTAAAGGATTTTAGCCTCAATGTTGGGCTCTATGGTTAAATTTAAGGATTTCAGCCTCATTAGTGAGCACCATAAGTAAATCAGAGGACTTAGCCTCTTGTACTTAATAGTAAAATTTAAGGATTATAGTCTCATTTGTTTTTTAATAATTAAGTTTTAAAGTTGTTGAATTTTGTTATCATATATTTTTAGCTTAGACTGTCATTGATCATTCATATTTTGATTAAAATATCCTTTGAATGAGCATTATAAGCATTCTCCATATTTTATTGTCAATATACACCCTATTCCCATGTTAGTATATGCCTTATAATTGGTAAATCTATAACTTATAAAGTTGTTCCATGCTATGTTTTTATTGGTATATCTACTAGAATTAACTCTTTGTCAAATACTGATAAAAAGAGAGAGAAAGATCAAGTCATGGCAAAGCAAGTTTAATTTTGTTTTACAAGATTTGTTGTTGAAGGAATTGATGATATAGGATGAGTAAGTAAGGGGGGAGCTATGCAAGTGTTACATGTCTTATTTATATCGATTTGTAAATCTTTTATATATGACATGTAATATTTTGTATTGTTTGATATGTCATTAGTATGGACTATGACATTGTCTAGGTTAGATTTTTGTCATATAATTAAGAAAGGGGGAGATTGTTAGTGCACTTATTTCTGAACCTTATTTGTCAATCATATGGGTCTGTGTGTCAGGAAGTCGGTTGAGGCCTTAAAAGCTAAAGACCAAAAACACATGAAGACTAGAGTATCAAGGAAGTGAAGAACAGGTAAATGAGGTGCCTTGGTGACCCTGACATTAACCAAAAATAACCCTTGAACCTCTAGATGATCCTTACCCTATAGGAAAACCTTGTGTGATCATCCCTTAGACTTAGGAGCCTTATTGAAACATGATAAGATAGGCTATAGAGGTCCCGAGTTACTGGAAAATAAACTACATATTTTCAGCAACCTTCGGTCCCACAAAATATAATTTGTTTGGTCTGACTGAAGACCATATTTAGTCCGACCGAAAGTACCAAAATTTTTCTAGTGGTTTTTCTTGTCTATTTTGGTGCAACCAAAGTCCTATTTGATTCAACTAAATACTAGCCATTATAGATCCATTAGAGCCTTTTTTCTGTAAATTTAGTATCCGAATCTTTGTGGTGTTGATGGTTTTGAGTGAGAAAAAGATCTTAGAGTGTCCAATACTTCCAAATCCTTATAGTTCTCACCCATTGAGATCCATACCCTCTTCCAAGGGATTCATTACTTTATGAGTGTTCACAACCCCAAGTTCATGGTCGCGATGTTGTAATAACTTGAATAGAACGAGGTCAAATCCATAGGAAACGAGGAATACAATCTAGAACTAGTATAAATCTAGCTTGATTGTCTGGGTTTTTAGGCCAGTAAGTTAAAAAGAGTTTTGAATAATAAAGATAAAAGACTAAGAATCCATGAATCCACCTATAGCAATCTCATTATTCAATTTACTTGATTCAACAATAACTCGATTAGAATCAAAGTCCGATCCTATCCAAATAGATGATGGAGCAGTTAAAACAAAATCTGAACTCTTATTGGATTAGTTCCCAAATATTCATCTAATTGCAATGATGGCATGGAATTCAAGCATCCACTATGCCCAGGAGATGATGGTGAACAACGACTTATACACATCATACAATTTAAAATAAGTAAGAAAATATTCAAAGTTTTCACAGCATCTACTATAACTGGAGTCATAATAAACCATAAAAATTAAAAATATTCTTTAAATTAAACTGGAAATCAATGAAGTTTAACATAAACTTGAATCAAAGGAAGATAAACATTAAAATAAACTATAGGTTTCATCCCTTAACCTTAGCTAAGAGATTAGCCTAACAAGACTAACATCCTAGAAGAAAAATAAAAAGATCAACTAAAACTGTAAAGAAATCGAAGTACAAGAACGTTGCCGGTGTTGAGGGTCAATTATTGCATATTATCCCCCATTTACATCTTGGTTTTATGAACATGATAATGCTAAATCTGAGAGGTTGGATTGAAAAGAATGCTAAAAGCATGGATTTGATGCTCAAAAATCACCAAGCCAAAGGTTGGATCTTAGAAGACCAAAAATGATGAATTTAAATGCCAAAGATCCAAGAAAACCAAGTGAGGAATGAAGAGAATTGAAGACTTGAAATGAAGAAAAGGAATCCTAAAACTTTGCCTGCTTCGACTAGTCTAACCCTCTTTCAACCAGTCTAAGCTTTGCCTCGACTAGTCAAAGAACCTTTGACTAGAACTCTAGCAACATGAACTTTTAAATTCGCGCAATCCTCGACCAGTCAAAGGTGACCCTCGACCAGTTAAAGACTGTCCTCGACTAGTCAAGGGTTACGTAGATTTTGCGTGGACTGCATAAATTTGAGGCGGTTTCTGGATTTTTTCAACTCTGTGTGAAAGTTGGAGTTCCCCAACTATAAATAGGAGTTCCTAGGATGTTCATAGGCATCTTTTAGGGTTTGAGGAGAAAAAGGGTGGAGAAGCTGTCGCTTTCTTCTTCTTCCTTAGTTATTTTCATGTTTTATTTAAAAGACTTTGGTTCAATCATGTCTATGGTTGGCTAAACCTCTTAGCTAGGGCTAAGATGTGAAGCTTGTAGCGTGATTGAGATGTTTCCTTTGCTTTGATTTATGTTTATGTTGAACTTCTTGGATTCTAATTTGATTTTTAAGGATTACTTTTAATTTTTAATGATTTGTTGTGACTCAAATTATAATAGATCTGCAATAGCTTTAAGTATCTTCTTCTTCCTATTTTGAGATTATGGGATTGGTAAACCCCATTGTTTGCCATCGTCTCATGGGCATGGTTTGGTGATGGAATCCCTTCCAACCTTCACAATTCTCCTCCATTGAAAGTTTAGATTTGATTTGATTTGATTGCTTTATCTTCCAATTAGATAGGATAAGACTCTAATTCCAATTGTGCTTTTTGAATTCAAGTAAGGTAGCATCCTAGGAGCTACAAGTGGATCCTTGGCACCCTAGTTCCCATCTTTAAATTTACAAGTTTTAATTACTTTAATCACAATTTCTCGCTCAATTACTTCAAAATTACATTCACAACTTCTCCTAGTTTTAGTTCTAGTTAAGTTCAGTAGTGTAAAAGTTCAGTCCATGTGGATTCGACCTCGGTCTCATAGAGATTATTACTACATTGTGACCCTACACTTAGGGTTGGGAACAGTCAGTGCTCCACTTAGGCCTTCTCCTCCTTTTCAAACCCTAAAAGATGATTTGGAATAGCCTAGGGACTCCTTTAAATAGTTTTACAACTTAAATTTTCGCACCGCCTCGAAAAAGTTCACAAACCACCTCGAATTTACACATTATGTGCATCTTCAATGGCAAACTTCGATGCCATCGAACAGTATTCGATTGCGCCTTTGATGGCATCGAATTATCTTTGATTCCAGCCAAATTTGTCCAGAACTGTCCAACGAGTTGAGTCTGAAATTCATAAATCATTGATGCCATCAAAGTTTATTTCTGAAATTATTTTAGGACTTTCTCTTTTAGACTTGGAGTTTTGGAATATCATTTTTCTAGCCAATTTTCAGGATTCCTTTCTTTACTTTAAACTTTCGATTCTCTTCATTCCTCACTTGGTTTCCTTGGATCTTTAACATGTGAATTCTTCATTAATAAATTCCAAATCTCCCATTCTTTATTATCTTCTTTTGAGCTCTAAATCCATCCTTTTAAGTGCATACTCATCATAAGCTTCCGAATCACTTTGCATGACAAAAAACATATATAATTAAATCAAATTATTAATTAAATGACGGGAAAACTAATGTAATTGAAGGGTTAAGTATGCAATATTTGAGTCTCAATAATGAGCATTCAAATGCTCTACTTATGGAAGAACTTCGAATGTCACATTCTCTAGAGGTTAGACTAAAATCAATATGTGTATTCTTTGTCTAAACAACAATAAAATGGTCATCTATGTGAATCCCTACTAGGAAACCAATCTTATAATTATATGTAGGAGATTCACCTACCTATCATCACCTTAGTCACCTCAAAGGAGCATCGCATGGAATGTGTTTGATCTTAAAGTTGAATAATTGGTGATAACGCCTAAATATTGTATATTTATCCTAGTAATTGCATTAAATTTCCTGATATTTAAATGTTAAATTAATTTATTAATATGTGTTTTCTACATCGAGGTGATTTTAGACCTAAAGATGAATACATGCTTAAAGGGAGAATTTAAAGCTCAAAAGAATAATCAATGAGAATAGAAGATTTTGAAGACATTATTGAAGATTTCAAGTGCCAAAGATCCAAGAAAAAAAAGTACAAAGGATGGAGAAAAGACTGAAAAATCATGTAGTGCAATAACAGAAATAATAGCCTATTCGGTCCCACCTAATATTGGTTCAATCCGACCGAGTGTGCATAAACAGTCCAACGAGAAATTATGGTTTTCAGAGTTAATTTAGTTCGACACTTAGGTGTGACTGAATGCATGTTTGGTGCCACAAAGGAGGGTTCAGTGCAACATGAGGAAGACAAAGACTTTAGAAGAAAATTTAAAAATTTTGAATGCAACCGAGAAACGCATTCAATGTGATGAAAGTGATATTCGGTGTCACCGAATGATACAATTGGTTGATCGAAGCATAACAAAAGTGTGTAAATTTGAAGTAGGTCCAAGTCGATGTACATTTTTCCTATTTAAATGGGTGTTTAGGCTTTTCAAAGTATGAATTAGGGCTTGAGAGAAAATCGTAGGGGTGGCGGATCTTCAACATAGCCATCATTCTTCTTCGATCCATCAATTCTAGCTTGTCTTTTTAATTTTTCTTTTCATGATGTTAGCCATGCTAAATTAATCTCTTAGCTAAGGCTAAGGGAAGAAGTTTATAGTTAATTACTATATTTATTTTATTTGATTCAATAACATTGGTTTAAATGATGATAATATATTGAAATATATTTGGATTTTACTTTAAAGTCTTTGAGTTTTTTATTTCTAGATTTTTTGTGCATTACGGGTACAATGAATGATTTGATTTAACAATTGTTTATACTAAATTAAAGAAGGATTTAATCTATATAATTGATTGATCTCTTGTTGTCTAAGGGTACTTCAGATGCTTTTGATTTCCTGCAATTGAGATCTGAATGTTTTACGAAAGAATCGTTCAATCGAATTCATATTCGTATTGGTGTTGATGATTGGTTTAATAGAATTATCTTCCAATTGAATATGATAGGACTTTGATTCCAATTGAGTTATAGAAGTTGAATCAATGAATGAGATATTGTGATTACTATAAGTGGATTCTTGAATCCTTAATCTTTTATTTATTTATTTTAAAACCTTTCTACTTCTCTGGATTAAAAACTCAGATACCATTTACCTTTAAATTAGTTCTAGCTTATGTTCCCCATTTCCTGAGGATTTGACGGTGTTCTCACCGAGTTATTACTGCATTGTAGCCTTGCATTTGTGGTTGTCAATCCTTAGGTTTGATCAATTGGCAATACATCGGCATCAACAATTGGGGGAGTAAAAGAGGAGCTAATCGAAGCATGTGAGAGCATCAATCAAGCAACTCGAGAAGGCGTTACAAAAGGAGTCCAATCTGACAAGTAAGGTTTCATTTGTAGAGTTCACATACACTTCTTCCATATATAGATTGAGTGTAAATGTTTGTTTGCCAAACTCGATTAGGTTATTGTTTAGGATGTAAATCAAGTCCTTGTATAGGCCACCAACACAAGTGTATACATGTAGTTTCTTATATAGGACTAAGGTTTGTAGCTAGCTTATAGAAATCCATATAAGTCTTTGAAGGAGCCAGTCCTTATATAGGATTGTAAAGGTTAGAAGTAAACCTATTTTACAACCTCCGAAAGTGAAATCCAATACACTCATGGGTTGAGTAGGTCTGTCGGGAGTGAAGTAGGAAAACCGAACCACTATACGTGCTTGTGTTTGAGATTGTTATGTGAGCACTTGTTTAATTATGCTTATGTGATTTATTGACAAATTATATGTATGCATGATTAGATGAATGCTAAGAATTGATACTTAGCACATCCCACACACATGTATACTATTATATACAGACTAGTTGCTTCATCTAAATATGGTTTACAGTCTATATGATTGGACTCACTTTGGCTTTGAAGCCTTAGTGTTAAGTTGCTTCACTTAGTTTAATTTGCATATTAGTTTAAGTATGTAATTGTGAATTTAAAATGTATAAATTTTATTTGGTCCTAATAACCCCCTATAGGACATAGACTTCATTCTATAGCCCCGTCAAGCTTCTACATGCATAGCCTATGGGCCCACCAAGCACAATTTCAAACTTTAGTATCTTCTTCGACTTTGACTTTGACTGATAGGAGAAATAAGCACGTGGAATATTTCAGAGAGGACGGAGGGTTAGGCACGTGCTATTTCTAAAGTAATGAAAGTCAGTCACTGTTTAAGTATATTCGGACACAACTCGCTCTCTTCGTCTGAACCCTTTGGCAACGCTAATATTCTCTCTGAACTCTCTCTCTCAACATTTTCCTCGTTGGATCTCTCCATGCTCCATTTTGACTCTCTGAACCATCCCTTTTGTTGTCTGCGCATTGTCTTAAATAGGCAAAGGGGCGGTGACACGTAAGTGCCATATGTCAAATCAGAATACGTCGAACCGTCACTGTCCAAGGAAGCAACAAGATTGGGCGCATCATCCATAGGCTCGAGGTAGCATTTGATTGGTGACTAGGGTGGCTATGCGCAGACCATATATGTGCAAATATGGTCCCGAGAAATCTATTTCTAGGATTATGGATTTCACACCATTTTTAAGTTTATAACTTTTTTTATATTTAATGGTGCTTCAGGGGTGGTCTTGTGTTCGTATGCTCTCGTCACCCTATCACCTATGCACCCTAGTGATGGCTAATTCATGCCAATGGCTGTCTTTAAGGCACTATTTTAACCATACATGTGTCTTGTTCGAAGTCCAACTGAAGTCAATGAGCATGATTCAAATATGTTCAAGGTAAGGTGTCTACAATATATATTTGAATGGGCTTATTACAATCATTCTATCAATATATCACACACACACACACACTCATATATATAGATACACACGCTAATTTGGGATATTAAAGTTGATTTAGTTAATTCAATTAAGATTTCTTAATATAGTAAGGAATTTTAGGGTATTCCAAGTACAAGCTTTCAGATAGAAGGTGTGGATTAGACATGAATTGCCCGTGATACCCTATCAAAAGAACAAGAAGTTCCCATCGAAGGTTTGGATTAAACATGAATTGCCCCCGATACCCTGTCGAAAGAACAAGTTCCTATGGTTAGAAGTTAAGTGGGGCCGGCTGTTGTAGTGTTTGTGACAAATCTAACATGTCCATTTGTTTTGCCAGCTCATGTTAGGACATGAGTTTAGAAATGAGGCATATCCAAAACTCAAGTGGGCTGCATGATATGAAAATGTGGGTAGGGAAATGCATATCATTGAAACTTCCAAAGTGTCTGCAATGATATTTATATGGCATCCATATAGTTGGTAAGGTTATTCTTGCTGGGATGAATTGAAAACCCAAAAATATTAGCGTGATCCAAAACTTTTGTAGCCCCACAAATGTTGGACATCCAATACTCAATGTTTCCTACTGTGCGACTCACTTGAGTTTTGAATTTGCTTCATTTTTTTCCTCATATCCTAACATGAGCTGGTAAAAGGGTTAGACAAGGTGGATTTTCACAAACATCAACGTGAGCCCTACCTAGCTTCTCAAATGATGTAGTTCTTGCCACGAGTTCCTTGGCAATCCATGTCTATTTGATTCCAGTACATCCCAATTGTAAGGTTTCAAATACAACTGAGCATTCAAAATCATCCGATTCCAATAAAATTGTGGGTTAAATCCACCTCATCCAGTTTTCCCTCTCATATGGCCCACTGGAGCGTTAAATCCACTTCATTTTTCATTGCATATCCTAAAATGATCTTGCATGATGGATGAACAAGGTGGATTTCTCACTAACAATACTGTGGGCCCCACCTGACATCCCTCAAATGAACTTATGAAAGGTTGCACTGTTGAGGTGTCTCAAACACATGTCTGAGATTTGTCAGAGGTTTGTCCTATGCCACTGCTTGAAAATTTTAGATCCCGAATACAAAATTTACAATTCCATCCCACTTTTTTTTAAATAAAAAAAAAAGATAGAATAGTAAGTTTGGGGTCATTTGGCATTTTTTTTAAAGGCAGAGCAAAACAGAGGCCCTTCATATATCCATTGCTAAAAAAGGTTATACAACCTGATTTAAATTCGGGTTTCGAAGGAAAAAAAGGCCTAACTGAAACCTATCATAAGACTTAAAATTGAAAAATGCCTTAGAGAAGGGGAGGGGGGATAGAGAACTATCTCCTGAGAGTGCCCAGACCCACCGTGTCAAGGAAAATCAGCCCCTTCACTTCTTTAGGAAGGATGTCAATGGCGTCGATCAGTGCGGAGGATTGGGAGTCGCTGCCCAGTCTGGCCAACCTGTCCACCGGCTCATTTCCCTCCTTCAAGGTGTGCTAGAATTTAACTTCCCCATTTTTCTTCAGCCCAACAATCCTGGAGAGCCAGTATTTCCACTTCCAGCCCGATTGGATTTTTTGGGAGAGGAAGTTGATCACTAGCAACAAAATCTGATTCGATGATTACTTTGAGGTAGCCCCTGCTAAAACATTGGAGAAGCCCATCGTGGATGGCCCTAATTTCTACTTAGGTATTGGACGCCACCCGTGTCCTGCGTAGAAGCCGTAGATGAACTCCCCTTTCTCACCTCTACCAATGCCCCCGCCAGCCATGCCCAGGTTGCCCCTGGCCGAACCATCCACATTCATTTTTACTCAGCCCATAGGAGGCTTAAGCCACTTGATAACCTAGATTTTTCTTGCAGGGGGGAAGAACTGTAGCAGGCTGCAGGCCCAACACTGAGAGGGCACGTCTATTGGATCCCATATGGGCTGAATTCCATCCCACTTTATCCTACTTAAGCCTATACACCAAGAGTGCAGATCCTCTGTTTCGTGGAAACAGTGAGTTGCTGAATCCAGCTTTATTATTGGTCCACGTCACTGTAAGCGCCACATCACCAGTTTTATTACATATATTAAAAAAATTACATTTCACAGAAAGTATAACAGAAATGTTAGACGGTTTCCATTTGAAAATCGGATTGCATGATGTGTACGGTACGCACTTATCATACTAAGTAAACTCAGTTGGGCCCACCTTGTATGTATGTGGTCTATCCACACTGTCCATCTGTTTTTCCATCTAATTTAAGGGGTTGACCCCAAAATTGAAGTATATCCAAATATCAAGTGGATCATAACACAGTATACAGTGGGGATAATGATTTCCACCGTTGAAACCTTACTGGGCCCCACAGTGATGTCTATATGTCATCCAATCCGTTCATGAGTTCATATAGACATGGATGAAGGGAAAACACAAATATAAGATTGATCCAAAACTTTTGTAGCCCCCAATAAATTTTCAATGGTAAACGTTCAATTCAACTGTTTCCTATGGTGTGGTCCATTTGAACATTGTATATGCTTCATTTTTAGCCTCAAGCCCTAAAATTATCAGGTAAAATTGATGGACAGAGCAGATAAAATACATAAATCATGGTGGACCCCACAGAGTGTACTCAGTACGCTAAGTTACCACGCAATCCACTTCCTTCCATTAACTTTGCACAACCAGTTGAGTAGCGAGACTTGCTATTAAAGTGACGTCACCTAGTTATGTGGGTCCCACCATGATATATGTTTTGTATCCACCCCATCCATCCATTTGGAGAGATCATTTTGGGGCATGAGCCAAAAAATGAATCGGATCCAAAACTCGAGTGGACCCCACCATAGAAAACATCAGAGAGAGTCACGCCCACCATTAAAAACTTCTAAGGGTTACAAACATTTTCAATCAAGCATATATTTGTGTTTTCCCTTCTTTAATGTCTGTGTTAACTTATGAATAGGTTGTATCTCAAATAAAAATCACGGTGGACCTTAGGAAGGCTTCAACAGTGGACATCACTCTCCTCACTATTTTCTGTGGTGGGGTCCACTCCAGCTTCGGATCTGCCTCATTCTTTTAATCATGACCTAAAATGATCTCTGCAAATAGATGAACAGTGTGGATACAACACATACATCATGGTGGGCCGCACATAACCTGGTGACGTTACTTCAGTAGCGAGTCTAGCTACTCAACCTCCTGTCGGTAGCTAATCTGCTTCCAATTTCTTTCTTCCAAAATTTAATTAGGTTACGTCATCTCACGTTAATTTTATAAGATAAAAAAGAAAATATTTACAAAATCTACCTGATTAGCAAGGAATATTAGCTGCGACCCAGGATGAGTGATGTCCGTAGGATCCTCACCGTGGGCCCACCTTGATCAATACGTTGTATATCTACCCCATCCATCCGTTCTTATTTTAGAGAATTATACAAAAAATGTAGATACAACTCTTAGGTGGACCACACCGCGAGAAACAGTGGTCATTGAATGCCGACCATTGAAAACTTCATTGTCCACTTCAATGTTTATTTGCCATCCAATCTGTTATTAATAAGGTCACATAGCCCGAATGAAGGAAAAATACAAATATTAGCTTAATCCAAAACCATTTGTGGCCCACAAAAAGGTTTTAATAATCAATTATTATGGTTTCTGGTAGTGTGGTCCACTTGAAATTTGGATAGGCTTCACTTTTTGGCCTACTTTGTAAAATGAGCTCGTGAAATGGATAAATGACATAAATATTCAATGTATACAATTAGATGGGTCCCACTCACACTGGGGGATTCGGAGTTGTCGAGTTCTTTCTTTTACACTCGGATCACATGGCATAGTACACAACACCAATGTTGGTATTGTGTGCTACTAAAAATAATAAACCTTTGTGGGCTTCACCATTATTAGGGCTGGGCAAGCAACGACTCAGTAAACTTGACTCGTCCAACTCGATATGAATGGAGTGGGTGAGTCAATCCTAATCGAGCTGACTTCATCTAATTCGAACTCAAAGCAAGTTGAGTTTGAGTCACCTAGTAAGTCGACTCGATGTTCACAACCCCAAGTGTAGGGTCGCGATGTAGTAATAACTCGGTGAGACCGAGGTCAAATCCAGAGGGACTAAACTTGTACGTATTCTGAAAATAACTAGAAGTAGAACTAGAACAAGATCTAAATCTAAAATCTGAATAAAAGAGAGTATAATGTTTGACCGTTTAAAATAAAGGGTGGACATCTCTCTTGCAACTATTTCCTTTAGTGCATTTCTCTAGGCTCAATATGAGACTTAATAGCCAATGATTATAATGGATATTACATAAACATTGCAGTGGGCCTTGAAAAATCAAGAGTCACACCCCACACAAATATATATATATATATATATATATATATATATATATATATATATATGTATGTATGTATGTATATATATATATAAGGAAAAGGTTCTATGCGGTCGAGCTTGTGGGCCCCACCGTGATGCGTGTCAAACATCAACATCGTGCATTTGATGGGTCCCCTTTAAATTATGAGATATCCCAAAAATCAGCTGTAAGACCCGTGTCCTAATCCGTACTGTTCCGTTAGCTTCCGCGGTCCTTCCAGTCAAATTCCGGCAACCTTCGCACCGTATTCGGTGTTTGCGCACGATCCTAAGCCAGGTCCCGCGCACCGACGTCGGCTTGGTCCGAAAGTTATCTCATAGCGACCGCGTCGTCGCCGCGGTTCCAACGCCGTGACTTGCGCACCGAACCGATACCCAGGCTAGAAGATGCCGATCAGCGTTTATTCCGAAGAAACACCGCGCGTTGCGGATTTCGAGGGAATCTCTACAATTAGTCCCATCAATCAACCATTAAAGCATCCCATACCTTAAGTACATCAACCCATCTTCACCTTTTACAAAAGTCTACCCTCTTTCCACCTCACCACTCCTCTTTTTCCCATTTTCAACATCAACCATACCTCCTTTTACAATTTTCAACCCAAACCATCCCCCATCACTCCATCACCCATCATTCTCTCTCTCTGTCTCTCTCCCTTACAAGTCTCTCTCTCATTCAAACTCTCTCATAGCAAAAAAAATTCCTACGTATGGTCCTCCCATGGTGAGAGAATTGCATTTGTGAGGCCCACCTTTCCCACCCCTTCATCTCTCATCTCAACCATCCATTTCCCATCTTCCTCCATCAAAGAGTAGCACAAGGAGCTAAGGAAGCCAAGGGAGCAAGAAGATCAAGCGGTGGGTGTTTGGGATAGGATAGTTTTTGACGTTTTTAAGATGGGCCAAGTGAGGCCAACCGATCAATGGTTCGGATCTCACTTTGGACCCTATGATGTGGCCAATGGCCCACTTGGATCATCATGATCATTCCATGATGGGGCCATTCTCCATGGACCCCATCATGATGTTTACTTTCTTGCATATTTAGGGTCATCTAGACCGTCTGATTTAGTGGAGAAGAAATCTCTACCGTTGAATTTTAATTTAATGGGTCCACATGTAATGGGACCCACTTGATGTATGATTTAGTACAAGGGAGGGCCCATAGTGCCGGGGTCCCTCCATCACGCGGATCTTACCCTTTATCTCTCTCTATCCCTCTCTCTTTTTATTTTATTTTATTTTTTTTTGTCTTTTTCTTGTGATGATTATGAGGTTAGGTGGCCCACTTGAATGGACCCCACCATGTAGTATGTATTGTATTTGAATGGGGCCCACCTTATAAGTATAGTACCCTCACCATTCATCAGTGGTGGCCCCCTGAGCAGGCCACTTGTATGGCAGACCGTCCAGCGTCTCTGGACGCTGGACGTTGCAATGGGAAAACACAAATAAAAGCTTGGTTCAAGCTCATGGAGGAGGCCCATTCATGTAGGCCCCACCTTGATGCATGTCTCCAATCCACACCATCCATTCCCTTCCCAAGCCATTTTTAGGTGTTGAGCCCAAAGATGGGACCGATCAGATTTTCAGGCGGGCCATAACATGGTAAACGGTGAGTTTACCATTGAAATGTCCCATACTATTTCTATCCATCAAACAGCCCAATATTGGGCTTGTTTTGACTGGTCATGAGGCAAGGAGAGCCATTCGACGGAGCAGATCCTGCAAGAGGTGGACCCCACCGCAAAATCCTTAAGAAACCAAAATCAAAAAAAAAAAAAAAAAAAGCATCAAGGCGCAGTGCGGCGCGCGCACGGCGTCCGGCGACGGACGTTTCCCACGCCCACCACACCGTAGCCGTGGCCCCACTCGACGTTTATGTGCCATCTAACCTGTCGATTTGGTGGGCCACTATCCGACGTGGGCCCACCCCAAAATCAGATTGATCCAGATTGGCGGCCCACATCAAAGGAAACAGCAGTGAATTGGACCATACCGTTGGAACCCTTTTTGGGCCCACGAGTTTTGGATCGGGTGAAATTTATTTTCACCCTTCATCTAGTCCTGTGACCTTATCAATGGGCTGATGGAATATAAACATTATGGTGGGCCCCACATGGAGCCCCATTGATGTATGTGTTTCATTCCCACCGTCCGCCTGGACGGTGGACGTAGAGCCACTGTGATGAGTGTGTGGGCCCACTGTGATGTGTGCGTGTGTGTGTGTGTATATATATATATATATATATATATATATATATAAAATATTATATTTCATATAATATTATATGTATTATGTATATATGTATTATATACTATATATATATTATATACTATATTATATGTATATATTTTTACTAATGTTGAGGCCCGTGATTGAGGCCCACCTTGATATATAGGTAAGGCCCACCTCAGTACTTGTGACCCATGGTTGAGGCCCACTTTGATGTATATATAAGGCCCATGGGTCGAGGCCCATTTAATGTATTAGGAGCCCATGGGTCGAGGCCCATTTGATGTAATGGGGCCAATGAGTTGAGGCCCATTTGATGTGCACATGGGGCCCAATTGCTGAGGCCCATTTGATATATATAAGGCCCAGGTGAGTAGACCCATTTGATGTACATATGGAGCCCAACTGTCGAGGCCCATTTGACACGTGTAAGGCCCATAAGCTTAGGCCTATTTGATATGTTCTGAAGCCCCCGGGTTATAGCCCATTGCAATGTACATAAGGCCCATTGGTGCGGCCCGCTTAATGAATATAGGCCCATATGATACGGCTCATTTGATGTATTGAAGGCCCAATGGGATATACCAAAGGTCCATTGCAATGTGCAATCCCGACATGATTTATGACAGTCGTGCCTTGGGAGCAATGTTGGTTTGACGTCCACATTGCAAGTATAATGTTGGTTAAATGTCCGCATTATGCCTTTCCCTAGGGCCCATTGGCGGGCCCATGCGTGTTATGTGCAGGTCGTCTAGGCCCACCTTCGTTATGCATGTCATCCATCCTATATAGCATATTTAAATTCCATGATTCATGATCATATGCATCATATGTATGCTTGATATGAGAGATGACTGATCATAGCATAAGTCTTTGGGTAGATTGTTTAGGGACTCCCGTATAGGGGGTGTTGCCCTACATGAGCGCACGATACGCGCAGGATTGCTGCATGACTGAATAGTGTGATTCATGCATTCGCATTGTGTGATATGGTTACTCTACGCCTAGCGACATCAGGGCCATAGCCTCCACAGACGTATCGTGGTTGGCAGGATTGGATACCGGAAATACTGTTCTACATGGGGTGCGATAGATATCCCTGGGTGAAAGTCCCTAAACCCTTATGGTACCAGGAGGTTGCTCCAACGCCTGACCGAGTGGGTGCATGAGCGCCGGGTGCCGATTACCGACGGTTGCGCTTTTCACTGTGTCGTGGTCGGTTGGAAGGGGGTGCGGCCTTACCCGCCTGAGAGTAGGGGGCAATGCTAGGCTGAGTCTGACCAGCTCGAGGAATGGGTCCGCTATTGACGAGCCGAGCCCGATATTGGCAGGCGGATAGTGAGGTCTTTTCCACTCACCTTATTGCGCGCGATGGGGCGGCAATCTGGCTTGGAGTGTACTAGACCCCGGTGATATTCCAGATTTGAGCCGTATTGACATGTGGACTTAGATGAGGATTTGTATGCTTGACTTGCATTTCGCGTTGCATGGCCTTGGTATGGCCGACATCATTCTTTGCACCGCATGGCCTTGGTACGGCTTGTGGGATTCTTGGCATTCATCAGCATGTTCCGCATTACTCTGATACTGCATAGCTACATTACCACCTTGAGCATACACTTTCACCACCCTCTAAGCTTTCTATAAGCTTATGCACGACCGTTGCGTGCAGGTGACGTTGGTTCGCAGCAGCGCTGAGGCTTGGGCGCGTAGCTGATCTTCTTTTGGAGCTTTTGGTCTATCTTCATTGTATTTCCCTTATGCTCATTGTACTTGTAAAGTTTTTGATTATAGTGGAAATGTGTTGGAGTTTTTGGTTGTTGTTTGTGGGTTATGCCTTTGGTTATGCTTATTACGAATCAAACTGATGTTAAAAATCCTCCTTGTAGCATCCCAGGATCGGAACCTGGCGAATGGGCGCTGGGAGCCGAGAATGGGGTTCTACGGAGGCTGTCGGCACCGGATTCGGCGATCGGGAATTTTGTGAGCCCGGTTTCCGAGTTTGGGGCGTGACATCAGCCATATACGGAACTTAGGTGGGCCATACCATCTAAAATCATGTGAAGACATGCCTAAAACATATAAAAGCACTTGGCGGGGCCCACCTGAAATTTGGATGCGTCTGAAACTTGGTTTGACCCCTCAACCAAGTGGGACACACATAATGGATGGGCTGGATTTGTGAACCACATCTCAGTGGGTCCAACAAATGATTATGAATGTTTAAATGGAAGGGTAACCCCTCTCAACTTTTGTATGTGGTGTGGCCCACACAAGTCACAGATTGACTTAAATTTTAATCATGAGACCCACCATGGAATAGTGCATCTGACTAATGGGGTAGGTGTTCAACAGACATCACGGTGGGGCCTACACAGCTCGACCTTATGGGAAGTTCCCATGAGCTCGTCCGCATAGAACCTTTTTCCATTTATATATAAACTCTCTTTACAATTGGAGAAGCATGGGGGATTGAATTTTTAGTGGGGGCCCACCACGATGTGTATGTAAAGTTCACTTTGACAATTAGATGCATAATCATTTAGGCCCGAATCCAAAAAAAAATAGGTTAACACGAGATTCATGTGAGCCACACCAAAGAAAATATTTGGAAGAGAGACATCCATACTTGAAACATATAGGACCCACCATGATGATTATATAAAATAGACACATTAGTTTATCTAATGAAACCCCATCATTTTGTCTAATTGAACCCTATCACTTTGTTAAATGAACCTGTCACTTTGTCAATTGAAACCTCGTCATTTTATTTCACAAGCCGCCACTTTATCTAGTGAAATCTTATCACATTGCGGAATAACATCATCACTTTGTCTAGTGGAACCAAGTCACTTTATTCGAAAATACATCATTTTATCAAACAAAACCCTATCAATCTGTCTGGCAACCCCATCACTTTATTTAGTGGAATATCGTCACTTTGTCTAATGGAACCCCATTACTTTAACAAATTAGATTACGCATAATATCGATAGCACATGCATATCTAAAGTGTTCATTTAAAACCAAAATAAAGGTATTAATTTCATCGCATGTTCAAATATTTGAATTTAAATCCAATCCATCAATCATTTATAAAGAATCAAAATCAATAAGAGAAATTAACCATATTAAGCAATCAATGAGGTAATGAACGAAGATGAAAAAACAAAGATAATTATCAAGATGTAGGAAAGCTTGAAGGGTGATCCTCACCTTAAAGTTGAATTATCTCTCAATGTTGTTAGAGTTGAATATTCTCACTTTAAGATCGACATCTCTCATTCTTCATTTTTCTTCCTTCCTCTTCCAGATTAAAACACTTTACCCTAAACAATCCAACAACAATGCTGGAAATTCGGTGCCAAAATGGATGATTGACTGGACTTGGTAGACTGGAAATCCCTCTCTCTCTCTCTCTCTCTCTATCTCTCTTCTTCTTCTTCTTCTTCTTCTTCTTCTTCTTCCAAACTCCTTGGGCCACATTAGAAGAAGTAGTGGTGATAATGACACCCATCTTAGGATTTCAAATCATTATCACCACAACTTCTTCTAGCGTGGCCCATTTGAGCTTCAGATCTACCTATTTTTTGGCTAAAACTGTAAAATGATTTGAAGAAATTGGTGGGCGACATGGATAAAACCCATACATTACGATGGGCCCAACATATCCCATGCCTAGAGGGAATATGGTATATGTGGGGCAAGATGTAATCTACTTCCCCGCAGAGTTTAGTTAGCACATTATACTAGTTAGCAATACAGTGTCCATGATTTGGAGCCCCAACCTCTATTTATGTGAGTGCAACCTTTAATATGGACCCTACATTATATAGGGCACAATTCAATGTGGGCCTTAAATCGTGTGGGGCCACCGAAAATATAGACCATCCATTGCCAATAATTTTTTCTTAGTCATTAAATAAAGTGATGGGGTTCGTCGGACAAAGTGACGAGGTTATTAGATGAAGTGACAGACTTATACTAAACAAAGTGACGAAGTTTCCCGACAAAGTAAACAAAGTAATAAGGTTAAATGAGACAAAACAAATAGAGTTCCATTAGACATAGTTACAGATTGTAGGAAAAAGTGATGGGTTGCTGGACAAAGTGACCCGGTTCAACTAAACGAAGCTGGAAGACAGTGACTGGTTCCACTAAACAAAGTGATGAGGTTGCTGGACAAAGTGACGAGGCTGTTGGATGAAGTGACGAGGTTTACTAGACAAAGTGATTGGTTTACTGGACAAAGTGATGAGGTTCTACTAGACAAAGAGATTATGTACTAGGACAAAGTAACAAAGTTGTAGTATATCAAGTGACGAGATTCTACTAGACAGAGAGCGACGAGGTTGCTGAATAAAGTGACGGGATTTCACTAGATAAAGTGAAAGGGGTGCTAGACAAAGTGACAATGTTCTACTCGATAAAGTGACGTGATTATTAGACAAAGTAACGGAGTTCCATTAGATAAAGTAATGATGTTCCACTAGATAAAGTGATGGGTTTACCAGACAAATTGATAGGGTTTTGCTTGATAAAATGATGAATTTTCGAATAAAGTGACTTGGTTCCACTAGACAAAATGACAATGTTGTTGTGCAAAGTGACAAGATTTCACTAGATAAAATAGAGTCTTGTCAAATAAAATGATAGGGTTTCAGTAGACAAAATGGTAGATTCATTTGACAATGTGATAGGGTTTCATTAGACAAAATAACGGAATTCCATTAATTAGTAAACTAATGTTTCCATTAATTAGTAAACTAATGTGTGCACAGTACGCAATCCCTTTTCCAAATCAAACCGTCTGCCGTTTCCGTTAGACTTTCCGTCAAATGTAAAGTTTTAATATATTTAATAAAAATGATGATGTGGCAATTACAGTGACGAGGACCAATAAGAAAGCTAGATTCAGCCTCTCACTGTTTCCACGAGACAGAGGATCCGCACTTATACGCCTAACACCCCCTTAGGGATAAGGCCTGCACCACCCCCCTGCCATTTAATCGGCGCTCCTGATGTATGATACAATGGCATTTAGAAATTACCGCAAAACTGCACATGAAATTAAACTTATTTGACTATTTAAATATAGGATTTGTGTACATTTATTGGACGGTTCATCCAACAGTCCCTTTGTGGGTTCAAAATTGATAAGATCCAAAAGTCCGTCTTCCACAAACAAGTGTCCACGAATGTTAAGATCGTTCAACCAATCGAAGCTTGGATTTGGTTAACGGTCTTATTTCTCCGCCTTTCACAATTTCTCCAGCACATCAAGCCACGTGCGCAGCCCGATTACAATGAAACCCCTCCCAGAGAAGACTCTTATCATGGCCTGCTAGCGTGCGCATGGTGCGTAATAAGCATGCTTCGATTTTCACAATTCCCGTCTCACCGCTCTCTTTCAAAACTCCCGTCCGCACGAAAGTTTGACAGCTGCAAGACAACCAGCGGTCTCGTGAGCCGTATGCAACGGTGACGTGTTTCTACTGAGGGACGTACACGAGTTGGATGTTGGTGGAGTCTGACGTCATGCGCGTCACTGTCCTCGGGATATCTCGTCGGCAGCCATGATGCGACGTAACATAACGCTGGTTTCGTAGGGGCCACCGCACGGCCACTTCCTCGAATCTCTGTCGCTGTGTCCTCTCTGCACGAGCGGGAAGCGGATTGGCTGGTGCACCTCACATATGTTGATGTTGTATCGACGTCAACAAGTTCCGTGAGTATGATAACGAAGTATTTATTATATCCAAACCGTCCATGCATCTGGTGAGATTGTATTAAAGCTTAAGACGGAAAAGTAAGACTGATTTAAGATCAAGGGGACCACGCTCCAAAAGGAGTGGGGATTGAACGTCTACCATTAAAACCTTTTTTGAGTGACAAAAGTTTTGGAATTTGTTTTTCCTCATTAATAAGGTCTTTGTGACCTTATGAACAGATTAGATGGAAAATGAACGTTATGGTGGGCCTTATGAATTTTTTAAGGATCAAAATCATTATCTTCATTGCTATTCATGGTGTGGTACAGATGATTTTTGTATATAATTTTTTTTTTTTTTTAAATAATGCTCTAAAATAATCTCTAAAAATATATAAACAGCATAGATATAGTAAATACAACATTGTGAAGCCCATAACTTTAATCTCCTTTAAACCCTTTGTACAACTTGGAGCTTGAAGAGCATCCGTGTTTGTCTCCTCGCCCGTACCTACAGCAGCTATCTAGCTGGTGTGTGGTACACTAGCAATCCGTTTCCACACATGTAAGAAACCGAATCGGAAGTGCATTGATTGGTGTGTGTTACATCAATGTGTTATATCAAAATCGTATATCTAATTTGTGAGCTTGTATTGAGACTTGAGATGAAAAATAAGACAAACTTAAGGATCAAGTCAACCATACTGCCCAAAGTTATAGAGGATTGAACATCTACCATTGAAACCTTGTTGGGGTTTACAGAAGTTTTGGATCAATATAAAATTTGTTTTTCTTCTTCATTCAAATCTTCCTAACCTTATGAACAAATTGGATGGAAAATAAATGTTATGATGAGCTCTGTGAAATTTATAATGGTGAAAATTATTATCTCAATTGTCCAATTGATCTTTGGATATAATGATTTTTTATTTTTTATTTTTGTTTTTTCTACGGTGCTATAAGAATGTTCTCAAATATGGATGAACTATGTGGATATAATAAATACATCATCGCCGCCAATGTAACTTTGATCTCCTTGGAACCAGTACAACTCGCCTTACAATGTACCTATATCGGCTATATTGCTGGTGTACCACACAACAGCTATATAGCTGGTGTGTCGACCTCAGCAAGTTTTGTGGGTCCGTTATGATGTGTGTGCTATATCCAAACCGTTCATACATTTGGCGAGCTCATGGTAATGCTTAAGCTGAAAAATGAGATAGATATAAGATTAAGTAGACCACACTGCAAAAAGCAGTGAGGGATTGAACGTCCACAGTTGAAACTCTTTTGGGGTCACAGAAGTTTTGAATCGATATGAAATTTGTTTTTCCCTTTCATCCATGTCTTTGTGACCTCATGAACAGATTGGATGGAAAATAAACGGTATGATGGGCCCTATGAATTTTTTAACGTTGAGAATCATTATCCGGGCTGCTATTTGTAGCGTGGTCCAGTTGAGATTTGGATATGATTCATTTTCACTCTCGACTCGAGGATCAACTCGTCCCATTCGAAGACCCCCGGACGTGCAGGGCCCACGTGATCTTTGAACACCATCCAACCCGTCCACTGGATGTCTCATTGGTGACTCCCACCATAGCCACTTATGGATGGAATTTTAGGTCTCTTTTAACACAGGCCATCCAAACCGATTATTAGGTGCGCCCCATCGGGGGGCGCCCCAAACTTCAGTTGGGCCATACCACGTGAGTATACATGTTTTAGGTGCGATTGTATTTTATTCCTGTGTTGTGTGACACTTAGTTTTGATTGTTCTTTGGATGTACGGTGAAAATAGCAGCAGAGATGCACGGTTGGATTTGGCCAAGTATCGTACCTACCCGACGATCTTAACCATTGTATTTGGTCTGCTGAATCTGCATAGGTGAATGTCTTCTTTCAAGGGGCCAATAATTTGGACGATCTAGATGTGCCAGACATATTTAAAAAACTATGGCAACCGTTAATCATAGGATCTTACTATTGAATTATTTAGATTTAGCAATTTCTTGGCTCCACTATAATTGTGATAATTACAAATGGGTACTAGCGATGCACTTAAACCGTGATCCATATACACAGTTATTAAGTCGGATATGGAAACCTACCATGTGGAGACCCTAAAAGAGAGAAGTATGATGGGTGAGTTTTTCTAACCCTCTTTCCTATATATACATATATTGGTCCCCTCAACCACTTATGAGGGGAAACCTAGTCCCATTAAAAAGTTCTTCTAAGTGTGTAAGGTGCAAAAGACCAAGATCCATTCTCAGCGAAATCACGACAACATAGATGTCTTCACAATCAGGTATGCCTTTAAGATTAAAGTGTTGAATCTCCATAATTAATGCATGGACAATCCTTTTATTTCAGAATATAGAAATAACAGTTGGTATAAGAGACTAATATGCATTAATCTTGATGATTTTTTCGAGTGTTGAGAGATAGGATACCTCCAAATTTCAAGCATCATCCTAACCGTAGGAGGGAATCAGAATCCAATGGTGACCTAATGGAGTTTTCTACCATAAGGTTTTAGGACGATAGCCATGATCGTCATACTGCGCACAACCATGGCAGTAGCCCTATTTCCAAGCGCCGGCAGACATGGATGAATGAAAAGATGACCATTGTTAGTAGTCGTGGTATTTAGGGTTAACATACCTCGTGGATGGATTTAGATAAAAATAAATAAATAATTTTTTTTTTTAAAAATAAACTAAATTACCCTCGATAGCCATGGTCGTGTGTTAAAACTTGATCGAGGCCATGATTGGAGCAGCCA
Organism: Magnolia sinica; assembly: GCF_029962835.1. NCBI lineage: Eukaryota > Viridiplantae > Streptophyta > Magnoliopsida > Magnoliales > Magnoliaceae > Magnolia > Magnolia sinica. The sequence continues at coordinate 38,737,806 of NC_080577.1, forward strand.
GTGAAACTGGCTAGGCCATGACTCCCACGAGTAGGTGTTGCCTTGGTTTTTGACGACACAAAGTACAATAGCCTGCAACCCTCCAGTTGTCTTCCTGTGCCACTACTCACCGACTTCCATTAGTGGTAGAACCCACCTTTGTAACTCCTTAGCCCATGCGGATTCAATGGGTTTCCGGCATCGCAAATCGAGATGAAAAACCCACCTTTCAACATCGTCAGAGTCCATGGCCATGATTGAAAATTGGTAATTTCGAAAGATACCTACACACGCTGCCGAAATCCGTTTAGATTCATCATTACTGCAAGCTCTTGTGGCCATAGGAGGTGACCTTGTGCATTCAATCACAGTTTTAAAAGGACTTGTCAGCGGCAAACGCGACCATGAAAATTGGTGGGGGAATCGACCTGCGATGTTTGTGAAAGCAATTGAAGGTGATGAGGAGACAGTGTTGTTGGTGCTTAAAGTGGTCAAGGATGGCGAGTAGGGTTTTTGTCACGCCCCGAAATCTGATACCTGAGTATATCCGACCCCGATTCCGTACTCGAAGTCATGACTTATGTTTTGTATATTTACATTTCATAATCCACACATATATTGACAAAATGATCTCATTCATAAAATATAACAATCCAAAAATTGAATAATCAAACATTTATTTGAAGAAGAATGAAATGTCCACGTTCCAACTATTCAAGATTATCATCAAACACATGTCATCGCTATGCTATCATACTATACTTAATGTTCATTACACTTATTTAGAAAATGGTAAAGAAATAAAAATAAATAAAAGAAAATCTCTTTAAGCTCCTTCATAAGATCCCGATCCTGAAATTTTAAAATCCCAACAGGGTAAGCTACGAAGCCTAGTGAGTAATCTCAACACAGGTTTCAAAATAACCTCATATAATCTGAATAAAAATGCACTAAAAGATATAATACCTATTTAGGTAAAATAACAAATGAGGAGATTAATAAACAAATTTTCAATGTAAATTTAAAGAAAAATAAATGAATGAAATCAACATATGCTATACTCTATAATATCATGTGTGGTTTATTCTTTTTAGCACCAGGGCCAGTTTACACCGGTTGGCCAACACTCGCGCCAATACAACACCTAGCCTGATAATGAGAACCTCTTGCATGACATGCTCACCCATCCAAAGGAACTTGGTGAGGGACCTATTTGTACGTTAGCTAGTCAGACTACTACCCTACCAAACTTGACAGTGGGAACCTTTTGTAATTCTGACATGCTCACCCACTCAGAGGGTACGGTAAAGGTTCCAAGAGGTACCAGTTGGCTTTCTAAGACTTTTAACCCAAGGGTCTTGATCGCCCTACCTATTTACGCTTTAGGGATTTTCAACCCAGAGGACTTGATTGCCCCACCTATTTTTTGGTGTTTCATAACTATTTTAATGATGCATAATTTTAATATTGCATTAATCAAATATTTATAAAAGTCTTCAGTGATCGCTATTCTTCGATCAATCCGTGATAATTGATGTACATAATTTATCAAACTAAAAATAAAATTTTTTAATCAATGCAAATTGTCCATACATGATTAAAATTTTACGTAAAAAAAATAAATATTCAACGTAATCTATTAGATCTTGGTTAAAGTACAATGTAAAAATAAAAAAAAAATAAAAAAAAAAAAAAAAAAAAAAACATTCAACATGATTTATTAGATCTTGATTAAAGTTCTACATAAAAGGATAAACATGCAACATGATTTAATAATCTATAAAATTACACATAAACTCGAGATTTTGCAATAAATTTTAACCAAAAAAAAATAATATAAATGCGAAAATGAATTTTTAAGGTAGAATTGACAATAAGAAAATATTAAAGTCAAATTGAGGCATACCAGGGTAGTAAAAATTTAAACGGCATTTTAAGAAGCATTGTAAGTAATTACAACAATTAAAAAAAAAAAAAAAAAGATAATCAAATAAGAATATCAGATTATTCACATAAGAATAAATCTCTCTCTCTCTATCTCTCTCTCTCTCTTTTAAGGGATAACAAATACAATTAATTACCAGAAATAAACAATTAAAAAATAAATGAAGGAAAAAAAAAACATTTTCTTAAAAATATCAAGAGAAAACTCACTTTTTCTTAAAAAGTATTTTCTTTTCTTTTTCTTTTTCTTTTTCTCTCTCCTACTTTTCTTTATTCCTCTCTGTCTCTCTCTTTCTCTCTCTCTCCTCACTTCCTCACCTCACCTCACAACACATCCCACTTCCACGTTTCACAATTTCACGGTGCATGATCTCTCTCATGCCTCCCTTTTCATAAGCTTCTTTCACACATGTAGCATGTGTGAAAGAGAGCCTTTAATCTCTGGCCGTTTTTTCTTTCTTTTATTTCCATTTAAAACATGTGTTTCATGCTTCTTAGTTTTCATTAACTAAATGTCACGTGTGCTATATTATTGTGTGCATGCCACACGTGCACCATGCATCTTATGTGTGCCACATGTGTGTGCATGCCACACGTGCACCATGCATCTCATGTGTGCCACATGTGTGCCACATGTGTGCATGTGATGCATGTGATATATTTGATGCATGCATGCCACATGTGTGAAAGGTATGTGTGCATGATGTATTTGGTGCATGTGTGTGATTGTGATGTATTCAATGGTGCATAAATAGATGATGTAGATGGATGAATGGATCGATATATACATAGATGGATGGATGGATGTATGGATAGATGGATGGATGAACGTATAGTTAGATGAGTTCACGTGTGATCGGGGATGAACTTTGGTATGTACCTATGGATTGGTGGTGAGATGGACAAGTAGAATAGTAAGTGGCCACATGACCAATGAGATGAACGGTCAGTTTAGATGGATGGTCAAGTATTCCAATGATTTCAGCATATGGACGATTTGATGGTTGTATCGTTGGATGAATGATTAAATGTATGGTTGGATTTATTAGTTAATGAACAGTTGGATTGGATATGTCCAAATCAATGGTTGAGATTGAACCAATTGATCTTGTAGATCGATGGTCATACCAGACTAATTGGGTACGTCGATCAATGATTAAAATTAGACAGTCAAGATTAATTTGGGTTATTACAGTTTTGGTTGTGAAGGAGAAGATTAGGAGTGGCCAGGGTTTTAGCCACTAAGAGTGGTTGAGTGCTGACGAGCAGGGTTATGTACGAACAGATGGTCTTTTGGGCCCGTGTTAAATGGGCTAGCTTGAACCCCTCAATTTTTTAAAGATTGGACTTGAGAAATCTTGGCAAACCATTGTCTAAATCATCTAGGAGACCTATCTAGGTGAATTTCTTAGGAAAAAAACTTCTCATTAGTTGTAGGAGATTTAACCCAACTCTCATCTCCTTGGTCACCTCGAAAAAGCATCATATGCAAGGTGATTGATCATGTAGCTAAAGCCTTGGTGAAGTGGCGACATCATGATCGGGGGAGCATCAGAGAGCTGATTGAAGCACAAGAGAGCGGAGATCAAGCAACCCAAGAGGTACTAAAAAGGGGCTCAATCCAATAAGTTGTTATTTTAGGAATCCATGTTTTAGTCTCTTTTCTTGTGTAAGATTGAGGTTAAGAGTTTGTAAACTCAAACTCGATTAGGTTCTTGTGTACGACCTTAGTCTTTGTGGCCTAAATCTATAGTTCTTGTGTAGGACCAGGGTTATTGGTTAACCTAAGGAAAAACCAACCAAAGTCTCTTGTAAGAGCCTCTGGCGAGAGAATAAGTATTAGGTTCTTGTGTAGGACCTTGACTCGAGAGTAGAGCCTAATTTGTCGAGTTTGAGAGTAGGATCCTTGCTCTTGTGTAGGGCATAAATCGAAGTTCTTGTGTAGGACCTTGGCTCGGGAGTAGAGCCTAAATTGTCAGATTTAGAAATAAGACCCTTGCTCTTGTGCAGGGCATAAACTTTAGAGTCATTGTGTAGGGCTGTAAAGGTTTGAAGTTAACATGATTTGAAACCTCCGATAGTGAAATCCAGTACACTCATGGGTTGAGTGCATCCGCCAGGAGTGGAGTAGGTAAGTAACCAAACCATTATACATGCTTGTGTTTGGGAATGTTAATTGTGCACTTGTTTAATTATGCTATTGTATTTGAATGCTTAATTATATATGCATAATTAGATGAATGCTTAAGTTAATAGTTAGTACATCCCACACGCACATGTTCATTATCATTTTATAGACTAGTTACTTTAATTGCAAATCTTGTGTAGTCTATGTGATTGGACCCTCTATTGGCTTGGAAGCATTTAAAGTTACATTGCCTTAGTTTAAGTTAGGAAATTATTTTTTAATTGGCATAAATTTTTAAATAGGTCCTAATCAACCCCCCTTTAGGACATAGTCATCATTCTCTAACTCCGCCAAGCTTCCTCACTTAATGCATAGCGGCACAAAAATCGCAATTTTAGCCAAGAGCGAAGTTTCTTCAACTGGACTTCGTGTCGACCAACTACTCCATCTCCTACCACTCATCATTAAACAATGAGCGGCCTAGGCTGCACTCAAGAAGGTGGACGAAGCGCAGATGCAAGCTTCCCATGAAGAGTTCAAGAGGATGAAGATTAGGTCACTCGACCGCGTTTATGTTCTCTGTGTATGTTTTTTCTCTATAGCAATGTGATCAATGACTGACAAGGCAATAAATAAGCCTCAATATTAAATAAACACTTAAGGGATAGGACGTACCTCCCTTTTGGCCATGCCCTTTAACTGTGATGGTGTCTTAGTACTTTAGTTGTTGGCCTAGCCCTAGTATTATAGTACGGTCGTGCAACACTTAGCCTTTCCTCATACGTGCATGCCATACCTCGGCCACGGTAATAGTGCCACATTCTTCTTAAGGAAATCACATTTATTCTGATGCATTCCCCATGATCCCGAAAATGGTTCATTCAGCCTCAATTGACCGACTGTCACACCGCACCCAACGCGCATTAACTACTACACCCTCATCTATAAAAGCAACCCTTAAGTTTCAAATTGCTTCACAAACTATTTCAAGCCAGAGTTTGAGTTGCAAGTATCTTAGCCATCATGGATTACTTTTCTCTGTCGATCAAAATCATGAAGGAGATATTCCAAGAAGGAATTAAATCCTTCTCGTGCTCTTCCTTTTAGGGTGATCCTTTTCCCTTCCTCAGGAATGTTGTTGATCTTCCTGAAGATCAATGGCCTCCACAGGAGATCTTGAACATTTTCTCAGAACTCCGGTGACTTGGGGATGAGTACTCCGAGGTTGTTCGAGAGATTAAGTGTTGCACTGTTGGCTTGTCACACCTGTCAGCCCCTTAGTGCTGAATAGAGGGCTCTGCCGGCCCATCGGGAAGCAACTTCGAAGAACAGGTTACATTGGATTCGTGACCATAACTTCAATGAAGCAACATTACAATCGTTAAAAACTGCGTGTATAACTTCAATCGAAAATGGTCCAGAACTGTCCAGCAAGTTTAGCATGAAAATCTAGAATTGTCCATGCCATCGAACTAGCTTCGATGACATCGAACCTTCCCTTCAATGGAATCGAACTTTCCACCTAATTGTCTAGCAACAAACTTGATTTTTCATTAAAATATGGATGTGATCGATCGTCCTTCGATGGCATTGAACACTTACTTTGATGACATCAAAGGGCACTCGATGCAATCGCCAATCAAGTTTTAGCAGTTCTGAATTTCTGCACCTTACAATTTTGATTTTCTTCCTTTTTCACTTGATTTTCTTGGATTGGACTCTTGAAATATTCAATCTTGGCTCCAAATATCCAATCCTTATTTTGGCAATTCTTAAGCATCAACTCCATGCTTTTAATATCCTTTTCACTTTAAGCTCTCAAAATCACCTCGTAAGAAAAACATACATAAATATATCAATTAAGTGCTATTATGTTCATAAAACTAATAAATAAACATGGGAAAATATACAATATTTGGCACTCAACACACCCCCCAACCAACATTTTGCTAATGTTCACAACCCCAAGTGTAAGGTTGCGATGTAGTAATAATCTCGGTGAGATTGAGGTCGAATCCACAGGGACTAATCTTGTACTTTTCTGAAAGTAATTAGAACTAGAGCTAGAAGAAGATCTAAATTAGAAATCTAGAATAAAGGGAGTAACTATGAATATTGTAGATTGAAACTTGTGAATTTAAAGGTGAGAACTAGGGTGCCAAGGATCCACTTGTAGCTATTAGGATGCTACCTTACTTGATTCAAGAGACACAACTGGAATCAGAGTCTTATCTTATCCAGTTGGAAGAAGAGATATCAAATCTCTGAACTTTCATTAAATTAGTCTCAAGAGATGAGAATTATGAAGATTTGGAAGGGATTCTGTCACCCAACCATGCCTAGGAGACTATAACAAACAACAGGATTTACCAGTCCCACAATCTCAAATGAGAAAAGAAGATATTCAACGCTATCACAGCGTCTATTGTAATTTGAGTCATAACAAACAATCAATTAGAAATCAATGAAATTCAATATAAATATGAATTAAAGAAAAGTAAACATTCCAATCACGCTACAAGCTTTACCTCTTAGCCCTAACTAAGAGGTTTAGTTAACCATAGACATGATTAAACAAAAATCTCTCGAGTATAAAAACAAACTAAAACAAAAATCTCTCAAGGAAAGTATAAAAACAAACTAAGGAAGAAAAAGAAAACTCTTGGCGGTGGCTTTCCACCCTTTCCTCCACTCCTTAAACCCTAGAAGATGCTTTAAGCATCATAGGAACTTCTATTTATAGTTGGGGAATTCTAACTTTCATACCAAGTTGGAAAAGTTCGGAAACCACCTCAAATTTACGTGGTCCACACAAAATCTACGTAACCTTCGACTAGTCGAGAGCAATCTTCGACTAGTCGAACCGTAATCTTTGAGTAGTTAAGTGAAATCTTCAACCAGTCGGATTTCATGCGAATTTAGAAGATATTGTTGCTGGAGTTTCACCCGAATTTTCTTGGGCTAGTTGAACTAAACTCGAGCTAGTTGAACTAAAATTCGGGCTAGTCGAATTTCACGCGAATTTTTAAGATTCCTTTTCTTTGCTTCAAATCTTCGATTCTGTTCATTACTCACTTGGTTTTCTTGGATCTTTGGCATGTGAATTCTTTAATCTTGCTCTCGCAAGATCCATCCCTTGCCTTGGTAATTCTTGAGCATTAAATTCATGTTTTTAACATTCTTTTCAATCCAAACTCTCAGATTCACCTTGTAACACAAACATTTATAAAATATAATATTAAGCATTATCATGTTCATAAAACCAAGATATAAATAGGGGAGAATATGTAATATTTAAAACTCAACACACTCTCCAATTAGCATTTTGCTAGTCCTGAGCAAAACATGCATGTAGTGAACCTCAATTCTTAATATTCAAACCTTTTTTAAAAAATAATCTTTTATACAATTGAGTATGAGTAGAATTAAGATGGGAAAGTTGGACTTTCAAAACCTAGAACCAAATCATATAAGCAGTTAATCAAATCAGTTCTTTATCAATTTCTTCAGAGCATAAGTTCCTATAACAGGTTTTTCAATGTGCTCAGTGAAAATCAAATTACTTCCCATAAGAATACTATTATTTCATAATGTTAGTCATGTTCATCATATCAAGAGTAATTAAAAACTCAAGTGATGTTTGAACTTATCCCCTTCTCATTTTTCCAATTTTTGATTTTATATCAATGGTCATTTTAAAAAAAGATAAATTATTTATTCTTTTCAGTTTCTTTTCAGAATTTTTCATTCTTTTTCAAACTTTTTCCAATCTTTTCCTCATACATGGCCTTTTGTCGATCTCACTGTTTTTTAACTGGTTGTTTTCATCTTTTAAGGTGGATAAAATTCTCCAAACTGAATTCTCAATATCTATCAATGATTTACATACTAACCATTAGACATTCTAGCGTAATCACATAAAGCAAATTGAATGTGTCTTGTGATTTTGATCAGTCATGATATTCAAAACATCCTCTTAATCAATTGAGTGCAAGAACTTCAGTGATAATATACTTGGTTGATTAAACTCCAACAATTCAAAGTTCAATCTCAATCTTATCATACTCAAAAAATTCTTAAGTGCACAAACTATCGTCTTCCAAATAGGTTTTGAATTTGAAAATTTGAAAATTACCAAATTTTTTGTTCAAAGACTGAGAAAATACTGATTAGTTTACCTAATCCACACCCTCAACCTAAAACTACATTATCCCCAATGTAAAAGATATAAGCATGCAATATAAATGAGACAATGAAAATAATGGATAAGTGATGGAAAGGTAGGACCTGAAGAAGGCGAATTGCAGCTCTTTTAAAGTTCTCAATGTGAAGATGGGTTAACACAACGACTAAACATTGAAAGAAAACTATCCTAGTCCTAAATCATATGAAAGTAATAAACATAACTATACCTCCATCAGACTAGGAGGTTAATCCTGATATACAGGATCAGTCAGAGGTATAGACATGTCATCTGAATCAAATTTCTCAACAAATGGCTTGAGATAATGTCCATTTACTTTGAAAACATTTCCATTCATTGGATTATTTATCTCGACGGCCCCATGTGGATAAACATTAGTAATAGTGAAAGGGCCAGTCAAACGAGATCTAAGTTTACCCGAAAAAAGGTGTAATTGAGAATTTTGCAGGAGGACTTTTTGACTGGTTAAGAATGATTTCCGAAGGATGTTCCTGTCATGGAACACCTTCATTTTGTCCTTGTAAATTTTTGAGTTCTCATAAGGGTCATTTCGAATTTCCTCGAGTCCATTTAACTGAAATTTGCACAGCGAGCCAGCATTATCCAAGTTAAAGTTTAGATTTTTGATAGCTCAGTAGGCTAAATGTTCCAACTCTACATGCAAGTGGTAAGCCTTCCCATAAACGAGTCTAAAGGGAGTCATTCCAATGGGGGTCTTAAACACTGTATGGTATGCCCATACAACATCAGTCAAATGGATTGACCAATCCTTACAGTCAGGGTTAACCATCTTTTCCAGTATTTGTTTAATTTCCCCGTTAGAAATCTCAGCTTGCCCGCTTGTCTGCGGGTGGTATGGAGTGCTCACTTTATGAGAGATGTCGTATTTCTTCATTAAATTCTCAAATGGCCTATTATAGAAGTTGAACCTCTATCACTAATGATGGCTTGGGGCATTCCAAATCGGGAAAGGATCTTTTGTTTTATGAATCGAATGACTGTACGATGGTCATTGTTCTGGCATGGAATCACTTCGACCTATTTAATGACAGTCTATTGCTAGTAAAATGTATAAATTCCCAAAGGATTGGAGGAATGGTCCCATGAAATCGACGCCCCAACAATCAAATGCTTCAATCATCAAAATAAGATTCAGTGACATCATATTTCAATGGGAAAATGCTCCCAATTTCTGACAACTCTCACAAGCCTTGCAGAACTCATGAGTATTGTTGAACATAGTGGGCCAGTAAAAGCCTCACTGTAAAATTTTGGCCATGGTCTTTTTAGCGAAAAAGTGACCACCACATGCCTGAGAGTGACAAAAGGAGATGACACTTTCGTGTTCATTTTCTGGTACACATCTCCTTAGAATTTGGTCTGGGCAGTATTTGAATAAATATGGATCGTCCTAGAAGAATTTACATACCTCGGTAAACAATTTTATTTTATCTTGCACAATTCAATGTGTTGGCATGAAACCTGTAGCAAGATAATTTGCAATATCAGCAAACCAAGGTAGTTAGGAGAGTTTGAACAATTGTTGGTCAGGGAACATGTCGTTTATGGGTGTCATCTCAAGGGGATTGGGGAGATCGAGTCTCAAGATATGGTTAGTCACTATGTTCTCTACTCCCCTTTTGTCTTCTATTGCTGATTCAAATTCCTGGAGTAGAAGGATCCATCTTATCAAGTGGGGCTTAGCATCATTCTTAGAAAGAAGATATTTCAGCGCCACATGATAATTGTAGATGATGATCTTGGATCTGATCAAATATGACCTAAATTTGTCCAAAGCAAACACTTTGGCTAAGAGTTCCTTTTCCGTAGTAGAGTAATTTATTTGGGCAGAGTTTAGAGTTCTACTTGCATAATGAATAACGTAGGGCTTCTTCTCTTTTCTCTGGCCTAACACTGCCCCAATAGCATAGTCGGATGTGTCGCACATGATCTCATAAGGGATGCTCCAATCAGGTGGCTGCATGATAGGTGCGGTAGTTAACATGCCCTAAAGCTTAGTAAAAGCTTCCTGACATTGTTCAGTCCACTCGTGTAGTACATCCTTTTGAAGTATATTAAATAAAGGATGAGAGAGGTAACTAAAGTCCTTTATGAATCTTCTGTAGAATCCGACGTGTACTAGGAAGAATCGCATGTTGGGTATGCTTTTGGGAGGTGGTAGGTTAGAGATAAGATCGATTTAGGCCTTGTCCACCTCAATTTCCTTGGATGAAATTATATGTCCAAGAACAATTTCCTTGGGAACCATGAAATGACATTTCTCCCAATTTAAAACCGAATTTTCTCCTCACATCGCTTAAACACACATTTAAGATTTTTCAAGTACTCATTGAAGGATGGACAAAAAACAGAGAACTCGTCCATGAAGACCACTAAATATTCCCTTATTATGTCAGAAAAAATACTTAACATGCATCGCTGAAATGTGATAGGGGCATTACACAGTCCAAATGGCATTTTTTGATAAGTAAAGGTGCCATAGGGACATGTGAACGTTGTCTTCTCTTGATCTTTAAGGGTTATCTCTATCTGATTGTAGACCGAATACCCGTCAAGGAAGCAGTGATAAGAATGACCAGCTAACCTTTCCAAGATTTGGTCAATGAAGGGTAAGGAGAAGTGGTCCTTCCTCATGACAGTATTCAACTTTCTGTAATCAATGCATATTCTCCAAGTAGTAGTAACTCTAGATGGCACGAATTCATTATTGGCATTGGCTAATATAGTGATTCCTAAATTCTTAGGAACCACCTGAGTTGTACTCACCCACTGACTGTCGGATATAGGGCATATAATACCCACATCCAACAATTTAAGTACCTCTCTTTTAACCACTTCTTTTATATTTGGATTGAGTTGACGCTGTGCTTGTCGAGAGGTTTTTTCATTATCCTCAAGATAAATACGGTGAGTTAAAATCAAAGGATCAATTTCCTTAAGATTTGCAATCAACCATCCAAGGGCTCCTTTATGTTCAATGAGAGAAGCGATAATCATGCTCTCCTATTCTTGCTCAAGGTGGGAAGAAATCACTACCGAGTATGTCTCATCTTGACCTAAGTAGATATATTTAAGATCAGTGGGCAAAGGTTTTAGGTCAAGCTTCGATGCTTTGAGGCTAGACGGTAGAGGCACTATGTCGGTTTGGGGCAATTTCTCAAATTGTGGCCTCCACCTCTTAACTTCAAGTACCGGTGCAATATCGAGCATGACATCCATCTCTCTAATTGTATTATCATCCAAATTGGGGGAGTGTGCCAAGCATGTCTACAGAGGGTCAGAGGATAAGGTCATTAGAGCTTTATCTTCTATGAAAGAGTCTATCATATTAATGTCGTGGGCCTCGTCATCATCCTCTGCTTGTCTTCTCATGTCAAAGAAGATATTGAGCTCCAATGTCCTATTTCCAAAAGACAAATTCAGGACCCCGTTCCTACAATTGATGATAGTGTTGGATGTAGTAAGGAATAAGTAGCCAATTATGACAGGAATTTGAGTGCTCATATCTGCGATGGGCTGAGTATCTAGGACGATAAAATCTACTGGATAGTAGAATTTATCAACTTGGACTAATACATCCTCAATCATCCCTCTTAGCATATGAACTGAGCGATCAGTAAGTTGTAATGTGGTCCGGGTGGGTTTTAATTTACCTAAACCTAGTTATTCATGGACCGAGTAAGGGATCAGATTTAGGCTCACCCCCCAAGTAAAGAAGTGCATTCTCAAATTGGTGATTCCCAATTATCCAAGTGATAGTTGGGCTACAAGGATCTTTATATTTTTTTTGGCACATTTTGCTTGAGGATGACACTCACTTTTTCTATCAGGAAAATTTTCTTTATGATACTTTGCTGCCTCTTGGTTGTGCATAAGTCTTTCAGAAATTTGGTATATGAAGGAATTTTTTTCACAGCATTCAGAAGAGGGATGTTGACCTTCACTTGTTTCAACACCTCTAGAATATCCTATGAGTTGGCTAGAGGTTTTGGTGCAATCAACCACTGGAGAATGGAGCAATTGGCTTGCTTTGAGGTTCTGGTTCTTACCCATGTGGAGCAATGCTAGGTCTATCATCAATGTCTTCTTCCAGATCCTTAGACTTTTTAGCCCTTATCAGAATAGTTTTGTCAATTATTTTTCCACTCCTAAGAGTGGTGATAGACTTGGCTTACTCCATCTAATTTGAAGAGCTTGGGTCACTAATTTCGTATAGTGGCTTAGGATTGGGGAGAGTTTGAGCTAAAAGGATCCTTTTCTCCATAACCACGACGCATGAGTCTATCTTTTGTATAATCTTTGTAAGTTCTTGTATGGCTTGGGGAGTACTTTACTGGATGAGCTCTTGAGTTTGTGTGGAATTTTGAATCGATTCCTCTTGAGGTTTCCCTTGATTCAAGAATTAGTTAGGGATTACTTGAGGAGTAGCAATTTGTCCATTCCTCTAACTAAAGTTTGGATAATTTCTCCAATTTGAATTGTTTGTATTTGAAGTGGGTCCTTTGAAAGGCCTTTGGTAGTTGTTCACAACATTCGATTGCTCATTCAATATTTCTTAAAAAGTAGGTATTGTTGGACAAGTTTCAGTCGTTTGAACATTGCAAGCGTAAATACCACAAACAACTTCCTTAGCCTTATCCGTCTTGAGTTCCATGGCTTCAATTTTTCTTGTGAGATTAGCCACTTTAACATTGATATCATCTTCCTCTTTCAATATATATATATATATATATATATATATATATATATATATATATATATATATATATTATGTCCCTCTCCTTTGATTGAGTATGCTTAGAAGAGGTGCTAGGTCTTGATGAGATATCCCATGATTATGCATTTTCAGCAAGTTTGTCGAAGTAATCCCACACATCATCAACATCTTTGTTCATGAATTCTTCATTGCACATTGTCTTGACCAATTAGCACAAGGAAGATGTCAGTCTATCATAGAAAAAGTTTGTTATGTACCACTTTTCAAAGCCATGTTGTGGGCATGAACTGACAAGATCCTTGGACTGCTCCCAACATTTGAAGAATGTCTCATCTTCCTTTTGGGTGAAGTTCATGATTGACTTTCTGATAGTGTTCGTCTTATGGTATGGGAAGAGTTTCTTTATGAACTCCCTTGTCATGTCGTTCCATTTGCCAATGGATCGTGGACATAGTGAATGTAACCATGTCTTAGCCTTTTCTTTTAAGGAGAAGGGAAAGAGTTTCAGCCTGATCGTGTCCTCAGACACATTAGGAAAATATAAAGTGGCTATTATCTCATCAAATTCTTTAATGTGTAGATATGGACTTTCAGATTCAAGTCCATAGAACTTTGGAAGGAGTTAGATCACCCTTGGCTTAATATCCATATTCCCTATATTTTCTAGAAAAATCATACATGAAGGTGTAATCACCCCCGCCGGTTGTAAGAAATCTCGTAAAGTACAAGGCGGGGTGCATTGTGCACCTCATTCTCATCATAAATTTCCTCAACTGGAGGTTGAGGTTGATTTGCAGCCATCACTTCAATTGACTTTAAGGATCTCAGGTGGTGTCTAATCCGGTGATGGATAAGTAAGCATTTAACTAATCCTCCTTCACTTAAGAGACGTCGAGTGTTGTCACAAACCCACTTGGGCATGAAACACTTGCAGCCTTTAAGTAATTAAACCTAAACCTAATAAATAAAACTAGGAAAACTACAACAAATAAGATATCTAAAAAATACGAGAGTGAATTAGAAAGAGGTTACTGATTAGAGATTGCTATGTTAGAATCCTATAAAACAGAAAACCAAGTTAGATTCTAAAAACAAGTTTAGAAAAGTTCTAAACTAGAAACAAAACAAAAAGTTAATCCTAATCTTAACCTAATTCTAATACTAATTAAATTCAAAAAAACACAGCCGTAGTCCCCGGCAACGGTACCAAAAACTTGTTCACAACCCCAAGTGTACGGTTGTGATGTAGTAATAATCTCGGTGAGACCGAGGTCGAATCCACATGGACTAATCTTATATGTTTCTGAAAGTAATTAGAACTAGAGCTAGAAGAAGATCTAAATTAGAAATCTAGAATAAAGGGGGTAATTATGAATATTGTTGATTGAAACTTGTGAATTTAAAGGTGGGAACTACGGTGTCAAGGATCCACTTATATCTATCAAGATGCTATCACACTTGATTCAAGAGACACAACTGGAATCAAAGTCCTATCTTATCCAGTTGGAAGAAGAGATGATCAAATCTCTGAACTTTCATTAAATCAATCTCAAGAGATGAGAATTGTGAAGATTTAGAAAGGATTCCATCACCCAACCATTCCCATGAGACTATGGCAAAAAAAAAAAAAGGATTTACCAATCCCAATATCTCTAATAAGAAAAGAAGATATTCAAAGCTATCGCCGCGTCTATTGTAATTTGAGTCTCAACAAACCATAGAAAACTGAAAATATTCCTTAAAATCAACTAGAAATCAATGAAATTCAATATAAACATGAATAAAAGAAAAGTAAACATCCCAATCAGACTACAAGCTTCACCTTTTAGCCCTAACTAAGAGGTTTAGTTAACCATAGACATGATTAAACAAAAATCTCTTAAGGAAAGCATAAAAACAAACTAAGGAAGAAAAAAAAAACTCTTGGCGGCGGCTCTCCACCCTTTTTCTCCACTCGTTAAACCCTATAAGATGCTTTGGAGCATCCTAGGAACTCCTATTTAAAGTTGGGGAACTCCAACTTTCGCACCGAGTTGGAAAAGTCTAGAAACAACCTCAAATTTACGCAGTCCGCGTAAAATCTATGTAACCTTCAACTAGTCGAGAGCAATCTTTGACTAGTCAAACCGTAATCTTCGATAGTCGAGCGAAATCTTTGACCAGTCATATTTTATGCAAATTTAAAAGATAATGTTGTTGGAGTTTAATCTGAATTTTCTCATGCTAGTCGAACCAAACTCAGGATAGTCTAACCAAAACTCGAGCTAGTCGAATTTCACGCGAATTTTAAAGATTCCTTTTCTTCTCTTCAAATCTTCGATTCTCTTCATTTCTCACTTGGTTTTCTTGGATCTTTGATATGCAAATGTTTTAATCTTTGTCTTGTAAGATCCATCCCCTTGCCTTGGTGATTCTTGAGAATCAAATCCATGTTTTTAACATTCTTTTCAATCTAAACTCTCAGATTCACCTTGCAACACAAACATGTATAAAATATACCATTAAACATTACCATGTTCATAAAACCAAGATATAAATAGGAGAATATGTAATATTTGACACTCAACAACTAGTCCCGAGCAAAACATGTATGAACCAAACTTTCAAATTCTCAATTTTCAAACCTCTTCAAAACAACCTTCTATCCAATTAAGTATGAATGAGTAAGAATCAAAGATGAAAGGGTGATAAATTTAGAGCTGAATCTCATGGGTAAACAATTGAATTAAGTCCCCCTAAATCAATTAACTAATAAAATGGGTCTAAACATCAAGTTTCTAATGTGCTTAGTGAATTCTAATTCACTTTCAATAAAAGGTAACTATTGTTTCATAATGTCAGTTATGCTCATCACTTCAAGGCGAATAGATTAACTTAAGCACTAATTCCGAACCTATTCACTTTTTTAAAATAAAAATAAAAAAATTTTAAGCTTCAGATTTTATATCGACGACCCTTTTTTCACATTATTTTCAATCTTTTCCTTCCTTTTCAGTGAAATATCCTTGAAACTCATGTATGTGCCCTTTTTGTCGATTTAACTATTTTCTAGTTGGTTCATTTCATCTTTTTCATTATTTTTTAAGGTGGATAAGGATCTCCAAACTTAGCTCCTAATACTTTCTGTCACGCCCCAAACTTAGAAACTGGGCTCACAGAGATCCCGATCGCCGAATCCGACACCGATAGCCTCTGTAGTACTCCATCTCGGCTCCCGGTACCCATATGCCAGGTTCCGATCCTCGGATCCTACAAGGAGGATTTTTAACCTTTTTTTTTATAAAGGAGTATAACCACAAGCATAACCAAGTCACAAAACAACATCACTACATATCCGCTATAATAAATCATTGAGTACAATGCTGAAAGGGAAATACATAAATAAAAAAAATCTCCAAAGTGATTTACCACAAGCTCCTGCCTCAATGCTATTGTGACCATACGTCACCCGCACATAACGGTCGTGCATAAGCTTATAGAAAGCTTAGAGCGTGGTGTAAGTGTGTGCGTAAGATAAGTGTTAAGCACACAAATATCAGCGTAAGCGGAATACTGGTAAGTTTATAAGTCATTCAATATCAGAGTATGCAATGCAGTTCGGCTATGAAATGCGAAGTCATAGGTAGTTAAATATCATATGTCGAGGAGACAATGCAATATACAACTCCTGACGAGCCACGATTACCATCAGCCTCATCTAGGCCATATAAATGCAAAAACATAACAAGCCAAATGCCATATGCAGCGGATGTAATGTAATATGCAGATCTTAGCAAGTCCATAATACCATCAACCTTATTCAAGATATGCAATACAGAAGCATAGTAAACCAAATGCTATGTGCTGAGGATGCAATGCAATATGTGGTACGAATGAAATGACCAAGCTGGAGTGTGAAGTTGGGATGATAATACGTAGTATCGTAAGCTGTGAGGTTCATCATAAAGGACTTCTATCCAAACTGGCTCATACCTGATTTAGATAGCTGGACACAATGTGGTAAACTCCTGATCTCAGGTTAGTCGCGTACCCAACCGAAATTATGGCCATTGCGAGGGTACACATAATGATCTGGTTATGCACCACCAGCCCGAGTGGATAGTGAATGAATGAATGAATGAGATGTTGAGTACACAACTCCTACTCAGCAAGTCCACATATCAGTACTGTACATCTCTGTGATCATCACTGGGGTCTAGTACACTCCAAATTGGTTGCCGCCTCCCTAGCCACGCAACTAAGCAAGTGAAAGAGACCTCACTACTCACCTACCAATATCGGCTTGGCTCGTCGATAACGTACCCAATCATGAGTTGGTCAAACTTAGCCTAGCTTACAACCCCCTCACTTAGGCGAATAAGGCCACACCCCCTTCTAACCGACCACGACACAGTGGGAGACGTGGCCTAATTGTATACGGCCCTCATGCGCTCATGTATCCATTCGGTCTAGATGTTAGAGTGTCTCCTGGCTATGAAGGTTTATGGACTTTCACCCACAAATAACTAATGTGCGCAGATGCTCGAACCAAACATTTTTGATGTCCCATCTGACCATCCATGACATGCTCATAGAGGCCACAGCCCTGATGTCGCTAGGGTGAATAGTGGTTATATCACAAAATGCGAGATGCATGAGTCATCCCATCCAGTCATGCATCAAACCTGCGCATACCGCGCGCTCATGTGGGGCAACTCTATCTTGTAAGGAGTCTCCTAAATATCTCAGCCCAACGGTAATGCTATGATCAAACATTCCTAACAACATGCATACAAATGATACTTATGAATATTTGTCATGATGTAATACTAAGCATATTCTCAGTATGTCCTACTAGATTATGTACACTAGCATGATTATCAGATATAAATAATAATCGGCTTTCACTAGCATGTCACATACCAAGAGTATAAACTAAACAACATGCTCCTTCTACAACTATAGGAGTCCATGCGGCATGTCTCACATTAGCCTTCCAAGGTACTGATATATCATATATTCCAAGACGGGGTCCATTGGAAGGACGACGAATCTTGTTCATATATCGACATAGGCTCTATATGGTGGATATACTAAATCCGGTACCACATATTCTTCCATCTACGGTAAGAGGTGATGGTGTACTAACGTCAAGGATAGGCCCCACACTTGTTCCAAAGAAGTAAATGGATGGTGTGGATGATATATACATGACACCGAGGTTCTAGCAACTGGATACAAGGATAAGATGTCTCATGGGGCGAGTCAAGTGGGTGCACCCCAAGGTGAGTTAAGACGGTGAATCTATGTACAACAAGTAGACTTCCTCACCCTCTCTATCATGTAATAAGTTGGGCTTTCCTACGGGGAGCCTGATACGTACACAAGGTGGCTTGATGGTGTCCATACATTTAGAACTATGTGTCCATCCAAGAAGATTGGGTAGCCCGCCCAACACCTAAGTGGTTCTTGGGTATGGTCACTAAACTTGGGCAAGCATAAGTATCTAAATGGACCACACTTCCTATGGAAGGCCTAGTGTGAACACAAGGTGGGCTTCAACATTTAGATAATCCTATAACGTATGGTGGAAAGCACCATCATCAAATGGGGGCCTAACAGATTCAGATAGCCTAATCAAGGGAAAGGTGGGTATCACTAGCATCAATGGGGGCCCAAAGGTTTGGGATAACCTAATAAGGGAAGGTGGGTAATATAATCATCAATGGGGGGCCAACAGTTTGGGGTAAGCCTAATAAGAGGAGATGAGAATGGGCCTAACAATAGGCATTAAGGAGATTACAACGTGGACATTTACCCATCATTGCTCCCAAGGTAATGGGCTTAACGACGGGCCCTAAGGAGGATTTCAATGGTGGACATTTAACCACCATCGTCTCCTAGAGTGTGGTCCACTTGGGATTTGAATCTAACTCTTTATAGGGCCCACAACCCTTATACAAATCAGGGAAATGGATGGACATCATGTATGTAACACATACATCATGACGGGCCTCACTAGGCAGCCCCATGGTGGGCATATAGCCCATAAATCAGGGTGGGCCTCTCAAGGCAATGGGGCCCATGACCTTAGAGAAATGGATGAACGGTGTGAATATAACACATACATCATGGTGGAATCACTCATCATAATTGGGCCCCGTATACATCACATCGGGCTCACACAAGGGCCACATATACATCACTTGGGCCTCATACGTGGGCCACATATACATCACAATGGGCCCCATACACGAGCCACATATACATCATAATGGGTCTCATACATGGGCCGTGAATACGTCACAATGGGCCCCATCCATGGGCCTTAAATATATCGCATTAGGCCTCATATACAGGCCTCAAATGCATCTCATTGGGCCTCAAACATGGCTGCATATACATCATAATGGGCCTCATCACCTGGGCCTCAAATACGTCGCATTAGGCCTCATATACGGGCCTCGAATGCATCTCATTGGGCCTCAAACATGTCTGCATATACATCATAATGGGCCTCATCACCCAGGCCTCAAATAAAACACAATGGGCCATACAGTAGGTGGGCCTTGTACGGCCAGCAAGTGAGCCCTACACCTTTCAAATGGGCCCACCAGATGAATAACATGGACGTACAACACATACATCAAGGTAGGACTCCCACCGTCCCAAGCAATGGATGGTGTGGATGAATTACATGCACCACGGTGGTCTCATGTCCAGTGGGCCACACGTGCCTTCAATGGATGGTTTGGATATGAAACAAATACATCGACGGTGGGCCGCATAAGTGGACGACATACATGAAACACACACAGTATGGTGGGCCCACATCCAGCCCATCTAGACGGATGGGTGGATAAAACACATATATCTTAGTGGGCCCCATAGCCTGAACGGATGGCCTGGATATATAATACATACATACAAGGTGGGCCACACGTCCAACCTGATGGACGGTCTGAATATACAAAACATCAAGGTGGGCCCCACCCGTCCAGCAAATGGACGGCGTGGAGGAGACCCATACATCACGGTCGACCCCACACAGCACCGTCCAAAAATGGACGGTGTGGATATAGAATATGTACATCAAGGTGGGTCCCATCCCACATGTGCAATATGTGCGAGGTGGGCCCCACACAACTGCCAAATGGATGAACGGTATGGAAATAACACATACCTCATGATCGGACCCAAGGAACTTGCTGACGTCCATGTAGATGGACAGTTGGGATATAACACGTACCTCATGTCAGGCCCACAAAACTTACTGACGTCCATACAGATGGACGGTTTAGATATAACATATACATCAATGGTGGGTCCCACCGTCCAGCAATCTAGACAGTGTGGATATACATACCTCGAGATCAGACCCACACAATTGCTAATGTTAATACAACAGCTATATAGCTGCTGTAAACGTACACCAACCAGTCCTCTACCAAGCAGGTGGGTCCCACCATAATATTATAATAATATTATTATATATAGATCTATTATATTATATTTATTATTTATTTATTTTAAACGTCCAAGCCCTGGACGTCAATTGACGGACGACCTGGATATAGCATATGCCCCCTGGTAGGGTCCACGTCAGCGTGGTCCACCTAGTATTGGATCAGTTGATATTTGTGTTCTCCCTGCATCCAGGCCCATCCACTGGATGGTCAGTCCATGTCACTAGACAGATGAAATGCTTTGATCATGGTGGTGTCCCATGTGTGTGTGGGCCACGTGTGCTATGCACGGATGGTGTGGATCTAATCCATTAGTCAATGTGGGCCGCAATAGGGAAGCAAGAGAGAGAGAGAGAGAGAGGGAGAAGAAGAGAGGAGAAACGTGTGATGGAGGGCTCCACCACTATGAGCCCTCCCTTCCATGCATTTTAAGACGTACATCAAGTGGGTCCCATTACATGTGGGCCCACCAATCAAAATCAACGGTGGAGATCCCTTCTCCACCAAAAATGTAAGGTCTAGATGACCTTTTCACACTAGGAAAATAAACATCATGATGGGGTCCATGGAGAATGGCCCCATCATGGAATGAACATATGAATCATGGTGGGCCATCAGCCACACCTAGGGTCCAAAGTGAGATTCATACCATCGATCGGTAGGCCTCACTTGGCCCAACATCAAAACGTAAATCTACTCCTACAAAACACCCACTGGTTGCAAATCTTCTAGGCTCCTTGGAATGTTAGGCTTCTTAGCTTCAACTTTGATGAAGGATGATGTAGATTGAAGGGCTAGGATGACAGATGAGAGGGTTGGAAGTGGGCCACACACTTAGTTCTCTTCTTGCTTGGAAATGCTTAGATGTCCACACTCTTGGGGTTGCTTAGGATGGGTGAAGAAAGAGATAGAGAGGGTGGTTGTAAGAGTGATGGATGGAGTGATGGGTGTGAGTGACATGAGGGTTGACTGAGGTAGGTTGCTTGACTTGGGGAGAAATAAAGCATGGGCTAGAGATGGGATGTGTACTTGATTGATTGATTGATTAATGTGATGGATTGGGTAGAGATTCTCTCGGGATTTGCAATGCGTGGCGTTTTTCTCAAAATAAACATGGGCCCACAACTCCTGGCCTGGGAATCGCATCGGTGTGCAAGACACGACGTTGGAACCGTGGTGACGATGCAATCACAATGGTACAAGTCTCGGGTTGAGTCGACTTAGATCTACGGAATGCAACTTAGGGTCATGCGCAAATGCCGATTATAGGTCGTAGGTTGCCTAAGTTCGACAGGGAGGATCACGGGGGTCTAAGGAACTGTACGGACTAAGATACGGGCCTTACACTTTCAATAATATATATGCTAAAATTAGAAATTCTAATACTATTCACATAAAATGAGTCAAGTGAATTGTGAATTAGATTCAATTGATATTTAAACTTTCTTTTAATCACTTAATTGGGAAAACTTAGCCAATAGTTTACTTAATATATCAAACTAAATAAAAAATTCATCTCTCTATTTTATTGTAGTACTCAAAACATGAATGATTACAATGATTTTTCACTTTCTAAACAAGTTTTAAAATTGAAAAATTGAAAATTTTCAAAGATTCCTGCTCAAGAACTAGGACAACACATATTAGTCTACCTAATCTCGCCCCCAACCTAAATTTTACATTGTCCTCAATGTAAAAGATATAACAATCAGTGCATATGAGACAACAAAAATAAAATAGGAGTGATAGGGAGATCATACTTGAAGAAAGAGAATTGACGCAGTTCCAAAGTCCTCAACATGTAAAAGAGTTAGTACAAAAACTATCCTAATTCTAAATCCTATGAAAGCAACAAACTTAACTACACCTCCATCAAAATAGGAGGTCAGTCCTGGTACACAAGATCAATAAGAGGGATGGACATATCCTCTGAATCAAATTTCTCAATGAATGGTTTAATCGATGACCATTTACTTTAAAATCATGACCATTCATTAGATTCTCAATCTCTATAGTCCTGTGAGGATAAACAGTTTAACAATAAGGGGGCCTGTCCAATGAGATCTCAATTTCTCTGGAAATAAATGGAGCCTAGAATTATATAATAGGACTTCTTTGTTTATCGTGAATATTTTTTGAAGAATGTTCCGGTCATGAAACTTTTCAACTTGTCTTTGTAAATTTTAGAATTCTCATAAGCAACGTTCCAGATCTTTTTAAGTTAATTAATCTGTAATTTGTGGAGCAAGCCAGCGTTGTCCAGATTAAAGTTCAGATTTTTAATTGCCTAGTAGGCCTTATGTTCCAGCTCCACAGGTAAGTGACAAGCCTTTCATAGATGAGTCTAAAGGCAGACATTCCACTAGGTGTCTTATATGTAGTACAGTATGCCCATAAAGCATCGGTCGATCGAATTGACCAATCTTTACGGTTGAGATTTACCGTTTTCTCTAAAATCTATTTGATTTCCCTATTAGAGATGTCAGCCTGACCGCTTGTTTATGGGTAATAGGGGGTACTCACCTTGTGTGTAATGCCATATTTCTTCATTAGGCTTTCAAATGGCATATTACAAAAGTACGACCCACCATCACTACCAATGACTCGAGGTGTGCTGAACCGAGAAAGGATGTTTTCTTTTAGAAATTTAATGACCATGCGATGGTCATTATTTTGGCAAGGAATCGCTTCAACTCATTTGGTAACATAATCCACTACGTGCAAAATGTAAAGATTTTCAAAAAAATGGGTAAATTGTACCATGAAATCGATGCCCCAGCAATCAAATGCCTCAATGGTCAGGATGGGGTTCAGTGGAATCATGTTCTGACGAGACAATCCTCCTAATTTTTTACAGTGCTTGCAAGATTTACAAAATTCATTGGTGTCCTTGAATAGAGTTGATAGTAAAAGCCACACTGAAGATTTTTTGTTGTGGTTTTCTTGGCCAAAAAAGTGGCCAACACTAGCATGAAAGTGATAGAAGGAGATGACACTTTGATGTTCGTTGTCAGGAACACGTCTCCTTATTATCTTATCCGAGTAATATTTAAATAAGTATAAGTAATCCCAGATATACTTACGCACTTCAGAGAAAATTTTATTTTTATCTTACTTGGTCCAATATGTTGGTGTGATACCTACAACAAGATAATTAGCAATATCAGAGAACCAAGGTAATTGGGAGACGACAAAAAATTATTCATCACGGAACATGTCATTAATATGTATCGTCTCAATGGAATCATAAATAACTAGCTTAAACAGCTGATCATCCACTACATTCTCTACTCCCTTCTTATCTTTGATTTCTATGTCAAATTCTTGGAGTAAGAGGATCCATCTCAACAAGCAGGGTTTAACATCCTTCTTGGAAAGAAGGTACTTCAACACTGAGTGGTCCATGAATACCATCATCTTAGATCCGATCAAGTAGTACCTAAGCTTGTCCAGTGCAAAGACTACAACTAAGAGTTCCTTCTCCATAGTAGAGTAATTCATCCGTGCAGAGTTTAGAGTTCTACTTGCATAGTAGATCACGTAAGGCTTTTTATCTTTTCTCTAGCCTAATACCTTCCCAATGGCATAATCGCTCGTGTCGCATATGATCTTAAAAGGAAGGCTCCAGTCGGGTTGCTGCATGATTGGAGTGCTAGTCACATGCCCTTAAGCTTAGAGAAAGCTTTGTGGCATTCTTCAGACCACTCAAACGTGGTCTCCTTTTGAAGTAGATAACATAAGGAACGAGATATGTGCTTGAAGTCTTTTATGAATCTTCTATAAGAGTCGGCGTGTCCTAAAAAGGAACGAAAGTTGCGAAAGCTTTTGGGAGGAGGTAGGTTAGAGATAAGATGTAGCGTCTCGACTTCCATGTAGCCAATTACACACACACTTAGACATATACATCTACCTCACGAGGAATATAGTAAAATATTAAACATAATGGATCCGTGTAAATTGAACAAATAAATAAATTTCGGGGATGATTTTTTTTTAAGGGGGGTAGATTGTAACACCACGAACTTTTCAATACTCAAGTATTGAAAGTTCTCAAGTGTAACCATGAAATTTAACTTATTATGCACATGTATACGATACCAATCTAGCTATCCTAACCTTACATCTTTTCTTCAACACGAATCTGACCGTTAGGAATAATCTCCATTCATAGATCAAGCTATCTGATGATTGATTTTAAGATAAGATCATCATATACCTAAATATTCTCACTTATCAATCATAAGCAACTGCTCACTCAAATATGTTCTGCTAGATAGAGACATTTAACCGTCCACTTTGATTTTGGACCACCTGATCATAGTAAACTAGCTACTTGATCTCTACATCCGCTCATATACACATCAAGTTGATATTTTGATCCATTTATCTTGTTAATCACCTATGAATATGTTTAACCCACCATCAGAACTACAAGTTGAGAAACTTACACATGTGAAAGGACACTCGAATCTAATGATACACATGTTTTACCCCCTAATCACTCCAGAAACTCACCTTGTGTTCTTCCGTTTACGAAACTGACCGTATATCCACCTACATACATGGTCAAAGTGCTAATCATCAAGTTATCTTATTTTTAGCAAGTCATCTGACTTCCTGTCATGTTTGGATCCGCCAAAAGGGCCACACAAACATTGTGGTAAGCTGATTATCATGAAGATCTCAGGGTATAGGCCCAAACCACCTGGTAACTCGTCAATTAGGCATGTACAAATGTTATTTTGAAATTTTAAAGCATATTAACCATTAAAAGAGCATCTTACTCATCCTCGAGAGATTAGGGCCTAAACTTGGATGACGGAAAGAGCATAAAAAATAAAGATCACCCATCAAATCTCATCTCATTTGGATAGTGGAGTCGTGAATTACGGATGGCGGAAGTTTGGGCAAAATAAAAGGTAGAATTATAAATAAGGGGATACCACGTGCATGACACTGTTGGACAAAAATTTCAATTGAATTTTCAACTATCAATGTTCTCGATACTCGATCAGACCCTGGGGCCCACCTGATTAATGTAACCATTTCATTTTTGACTTCGTGTCCTAAATTGATGTAACAAACCAGATAGATGGAATGAATCCCCTGAAAGGACATCACAAGGGACCACACATGATGCCACAGCCAATCACGGTATCTCATTATGTGGTTCCAGAGGCGATAAAACATTGGGTAACATTTGCTGTTCAAATGTGTTGTGTCCCACTAAATGCTCAGATCCTCTCCATATTTGAACACATGGGACTACATGATTCGGCTAAGATGATGAATGGAGTGGATTGTGCAAACAAGCATCATGATTGGACCCAACAATGGCCCATATTTGTGCCAAAAACCATAAGTTCGCCATAACAAAATCTGAACAACCATGCTCGTAGAAATCTCTCTCTTGCTCTTTCCTGCTTGCGACGTTCTTTTATACCAAGGGCCTCTGATCGGACCTGATATGGGCCACCATCACAGAAGGTTGGGAAATCAGAACCGTCCAATGGCCACCACTAATGTAATAGCCCAAAATTTCATGGCCAGAGTTTAACACTTGTACCTAAGAAAATCGGGTGTTAATAATGTAAAACTCAGATGCTTTGAAAATCGCACCGTATTTTTTTGTTTGGATTACATCTCCATACATTTTTGAAAGTGGCATTCACAAGAATAAGATCAACTGTATTAATTATATTTCATTATAGTAAAAAAGAATAATCAAATGCCCTGTTAATGGGAGCTTATTACATTTGTCGAGTTCGCAGCAGAAGTATAAAACTAATAAACTATCTTCGTATCCTTTCGGTATAGTCTTTTATAGGGAGATAGTTCTCTAAGTCTTCAATCTGTACGTCACCTGCAAATCTGTACGGTTGGGAGAGGGTCATCGCCCTACTCATAGTGATAGTTATCCTTTAAGATTAATAATAATTCAAGAGAGTTATAAAAACAACGTAAAGATTCTGATACGTCAAGTACTCCACAGCTACAAGAGGTATCAGTGCACAAGCAATCTATATGAGATGCATGCATAGCAAAGCATATGCAATGTATCACACTTAGCGATTGTGACAATGTGGAATACTATTATAGTTATCTGACTCGCCCTGCATCCCATACTACGGAGATTCGCTGCCATGTCCCATGTTTAACATGAATTTATGCGGTAATCCTAAGATGGCCACAACACATGACCAGGTGAATACACATCCGAGAATTGGAGTGACTATTTGCGACAACCAACCCCCCCAAAAGCAAGGAATTGATGTACTGCGTATACATAACGGCTCACGTACACCAACTAGTGCAACATCACCCGAGAAACATGGAATTACGTGTCGCCCCAGGGCTGCTACCGAAAACACATTACATCCACGATATTTAATCAATCCCTAGAGGAGGGATTCCCAACATAGTACTTACATCAAAGAGTAATCCTTAATCTATAGAAGGTTAAGAATATTAAGACACCTGTCGAGCCCTTAAGGTAAAAGAGGCGAGTGACAGTAACTAGATCAAATAAGAGGCAAGTGACGAAGGTCAACTCAAATATGAAGAGAGTGGTTAAGGTCAACTCAATAAATAGAAGAGCGGCAATGGCCGATTCTTTAATAAGGAGGGTGATAATGGCCAACTCCATAAGTAGAAAAGCGGCAACAGCCGATTCTTGGATACGGAGAGTGGCAGAGCCAAATTAATAAACATGGTAGGGCATGATCAAGGCTTGTATCCATAGCCTCCCATGAATCTAGGAAAGCTCCTTACAATGGATATCATTTAAAAAAATCTCAAAAGGGCCAATAATTGTTGATAACAATTTAAAATGAAAACCGAGGGAAAGTCATAAAGATGAGAAAAGATAAAAGGCATGTAAAGGACAAGTGTAAAGGCGAGATAAAATGCACTAACTCAAATAAGACAAAGGTATGTAAAAGGTGAGATAAAATAATATGAAGGCATATAAAAGGCATGATAAATATAACAACTTAAATTAATGTAAGCTTAAAGGATAAAACCCTCACCTTAAGGTCTAATTACCCTTCCGTAAGGCTAAGATCTTGAGTATACTACTGGAGTTGAATTTCTACATGAGTACACAGATTACATGGTTAGATCGTCAACCTAAGGTTTAAGTTTGGTTTCCACTATTGTTGGGTGTACGAAGATTTAAGCATAATTTGGATGAAATTAAGCCAATTCTCTTAGATTATCTACGTGGAATCTAGTCTTTGAGAAGGCTTCAAGAGATGGCGGACTTACCTTATTTCGTAGCTAGACTCTACCAGTGCAACCTAAAGTTAAGAGAACATTCGGGTTGAGTCGACTTGCTGAGTCGCCTTGTCTCGACTCTCCCTTTTCTTCCTTCTTCTTTTCCTTTCTTTTCTTTTCTTTTCTTTCTTCCTTTTCTTGGTACATCCAGTAAGAGGGGAGGGTTGGCCATTGCTCTCTCTCTCTCTCTCTCTCTCTCTCTCTCTCTCTCTTTTCTTCATTTCTTTCCCTTCTTCTGATTCTCCTTCTTCCTTTTATAGGTGTGCAGCTAGCAGGTTGGCTGAAGTTTGTGAAATCGACTCTGTTTCATAGTGCGATGCGTTGTAGAGACCGAATGGAGAAAACTACGAGTGGTGCGCTGATTGGTCGGGGCGCCTCCTTTCTTGCATAGTTGTGGTCGGATATTATGGGCATCTCGGTGTGGCCATAGAATGGATGGCCCTGATCATGCGTTCTTGATTGCAGCGGCCAGAAATCCATCTTCACGCACTCTGTTGGTGTGGGAATAGCTCACTGAAGTGGCAGGGTGTGCTGGACATCTTAGGATGAGATTTCTCCTAAAGTTGGTCCGATTGTGGCCATTATATCCAATGAACGATTTAAATTCGCTTCGTTCCCTTGGTAGTGGGCCCCGCTAAGTCCCTGAATGGGATCGGTTTGAATGCATGGGTGTGGGAACAAGAGTGTGTAAATAGGGCCTTGGGACTAGTCCGGTTGCGGACCGATTTGTGTGCAGTGTTTCCTAGGTGTGAAACAAACTAGGGTGGGGTCAAATCCGTCCTCTGGACATGATAGACGGTTTGGATCATCTTATCCGATCACAAGGGTGGATCACAGCAATTCACAATGGAAGGTGTCCGTTCGCATGCGCGGTGGGAAATCCCCCTAGTTTCGGGATTCCACGATCTTTGCGTGTTTAACCGTGCTTTCCAAACTAGTGCACCGTGAGTGCACGTGTAGGTGGTGCACTTACAACACAAGTGGGGTCCACAGTGATTCCTTGGAGGAATCTACCCCATCCATCCACTCATCCATCTATTTTAAGGGGTTGAGCCCAAGTTTGAAGCATATCCAAAGATCAGGTGGACCATGAATAGTGGTATTTTAATCCATACCGCTGAAAACTTTCTAGGCTCTAGAGTGGTGTTTATTTGTCATCCAACTTGTTCATCAGATCATACGGACACAGATGAGGGGAAATTCCCTACCACGACTACAATGGATCTTTCTTCACTTGATGGACACCAAATTCAACAGTTGAGAGGCTGATTTGTCAATTGGGTCTCTTTTACAATGATCTAAGGGCCGGAATTCAACATGTACGGTTAGTCTAAGATTTCTAGGCATGGTATATAATTTCATGTTAGTCGGATAGTGGGACCTATGTGATCTAGAATTCAAGGTTTACATTAATGGCATTTTCATAATTATCATTGATCTAAGAGTTTCATGAAATCTAATGGGTTTACATGGTTCTAGGCACGTTTCTAAGTAATTCCTATTGAAGAACTTACATCTAAACCCTTATGGATAAGGAGTTATTCGTCTATTCATTTAAAGGAAGGTACGCACGTTAAATTACATGATGGATGGTCTTGTCACAAAATCAATGGTCAGATGGCTTAATATATGAAAGGAGATCATTCCTAATGGTTAGGTTCGTGTCAGGACGAGGATGTAAGGCTAAGATAGTTGGATTAGTATCGTACACACGTATATATTACGTTGAATCTTATGGTAATGCTCGAGGACTTTTAATGCTCGAGTATCAAAAAGTTTAGGGCGTTACAACTACCATTTTTCGGCCAAGAGGATTCTTGTATGAAGTGAAGATCAAGTCACACGTCGATTTCAGCAACATTACAAATCATGCGGATGACCCAACCAAAACTCCAGTCTTCTTATGTGCCGGCTATCAATCCTCCCAAGAATACAACTAGAATCTCTCCCAAATTAGAAAGAGAAACCACCACAAAATCCTTCGACTCTCACGAAAATTGTGCTAGCTTTCACTAACCATGTAAAATAACTCCTTTTGCAACATGCCCAAAGTCTCTGCTCCACCATCGATCTAATGGGCTTGGAAGTTTCGGACATTGAATCTGATCCATCTGGTCATGATAGAAAGGAAGATGATTAAGGAGAGAATAATCCGCCATGAAAGGAGAGTTATCTTCTTAGAGGAGAAACTAATTG
The DNA here is from genome assembly GCF_029962835.1 of Magnolia sinica. Classification (NCBI taxonomy): domain Eukaryota; kingdom Viridiplantae; phylum Streptophyta; class Magnoliopsida; order Magnoliales; family Magnoliaceae; genus Magnolia; species Magnolia sinica. Next base: position 38,767,715 of record NC_080577.1, read on the forward strand.
ATTGTAGGGACAAGATGACCCATCGATAGATCATCTAATGGTCAGCAACCTAAGAAATCTTAATGGCGGATGAGTTCCAAAGGAACGGACCAAGATTAACGTAACATTGTCTGAATGATGGTGTTACTGTTGTGCACATCGTTACACAATCAAGGTGCGTATCCGACTCTCCAAAAGCTTCGAAGCTATCTATAAAAGACTGCCATTGGATGCGCTACAAAACAGAACAAAGAGAGAGAGAGACGAGAGAGGTGCAGAGAAGAAAGAGGGAGATCGTCCGAGTTTGACCAATCTCCAAGAAAGTAAAAGGAAGCAATGGTCGGCTGTGTAAAACCGAACCCACAACAACCAACATGGTCCGGGTTTCTTGCACTCTTCCTTCTTTCCTTTTTCCTCCCCAAAGCTTTCCTATAATAGGAGCTATCACGTCTTACCGAGTCAACTCGGTAATAGGATTGATTTAAAGGTAGTAAAATAATAGCCAAGGATGCACAGTTTGTATGACCAAAATCTAACACCATAGATGCATTGAACCGAATTAATACTTGACTTAAAACAGGTAAAATAGATTAGAATCCGACCATAAGGAATATCCGTGAAGGACAATAAACCAAGGTGAGGTTTTTATCCTTTAAGCTTACTTTGATTTATTTGATGAGAATTATCTTGCCTTTTCATGTTTATATATTACTGAGAGGTATCATTTCAATTGATTTAGTACCTCATTTATTTACCCTTTTGGGAATCATGATTTAATTTACATTATCTATCACTGCAAGTGTTGTGTTAAAGGTATCGCAACTAGTGACTCAATATTTATCATAGACGTAATGTGTTACGAGTAGCGACCCTCTTAGTCGGCAAGTAATTTCGTGGGTTAGTTGGCGTAGTACATAATCGATGTAAGTAAATCGCTATGCGTGTTACATCACTTCTCGGGATTGGATGTTGTAAATAGTCACTTTATGAACACATCATGTTACGTAAATCCTCTAATCGCGTCATTGTGTCACCTTGAGATGCTCGTATAAATCCACGTTAACGTGGGACATGCCGGCGAATATCCGTATAGTGAGAGTGTGGGTCGAGCGGAATATCATGAACTGTTTTTCACATTGTGATAGTGATCACTATGTATGATGACCACACACACTTTGCTAGGCATACATTCATGTAAATTGTTTGCGCATATTAATATCTCTCATAGTGGTGGAGTACGTGACGTATCAGAACTGTTACATTACTTTTATGAATCTCTTAAATCATTGTTAATCTTAAAGGATAACCATCACTATAAGTAGGGCGTTGACCCTCTCCAACCATACAGATGATGCAAGTGACGTACAGATTGAAGGCTTAGATGACCATCTCCCTATGGAAGACTATACTAAAAAGATATGAAGATATTTTTATGATTTAGTTTTATACTTCCGCTACAAACTCGATAAATGTAATAAGCTCCCATCAAGAGGGCATTTGATTATTTAAAGAATTCTTTTACTCTGATGAAATAACCAAATCATCTATTTTATTCTCGTGAATGTTACCTTTATGAATGCATCTGGATGTGATCTAAAAATAAAATAAAAATGGTGCAATTTCCAAAGCATCCAATTTATACATTATTAACACCTGATTTTCTCGAGCATGAGTATAAACTCTGGCTGTGAAAATTCAGGGTGATGCCCGAGAAAATTCAGGGGGTTATATAAGATCAATTTTTTCTTTATCCACCTCGATTCCATTGTACGATATAATATGTCCAAGCACAATTCTCTTGTGAACCATGAAGTGACATTTCTCCCAATTAAGCACAAGGTTCTTTTTCTCGCATCATTTCAACACTTATTTCAGATTTTTAATGCAGTTGCTGAAAGATGAACCAAATACAGAGAAGTTATTCATGAAAACCTTTAAAAAATTTCCCACCATGTTTGAGAAGATACTCAACATGCATCGTTGGCGGGGGCATTACATAGTACAAATGGCATCCTTCGGTATGCGAATGTGCCAAAGGGACAGTAAATGTTGTCTTCTCTTGGTCTTCAAGGGCTATCTTTATTTGGTTATAGCATGAATAACAGTCCAGAAAATAGTAATAGGAATGACTAGCTAACCTTCATAGAATTTGGTCAACAAAAGGTAAAGGAAAGTGCTCTTTCCTAGTGACGGTATTTAATTTTGGGTAGTCAATGAACATTCTCCAACTAGTTGTGACTCTAGTTGCCACGAGTTCATTATCAGCATTGGCTATGATGGTGATCCCGGACATCTTGGGAACCACTTGAGTTGGTCTCATGTTTGGATTTAATCTTCATTATGGTTGTTTAGATGTTTTCACATCATTCTCAAGGTGAATGTAGTGAGTGCAAATCAAAGAATTTATTCCCTTGAGGTCTGCGATGGTCCATCCAAGGGCTCCTTTGTGTTCTCTTAGAGTAGCCATGAGCATGCTCTCTTATTTTTCATCCAGATGGGAAGAAATCACCACCAGATATGTCTCATCTTGACCTAAGTCAGCATATTTCATATCAGCCGGTAATGGTTTTAGGTCAAGCTTTGGTGCCTTGATGCTTAATAGTAGAGGCTTTGTCTCATTCATGGGTAACTTTTCAAATTGTGGCCTCCACCGGTCAATCTCAATTACCGATGTTGCATCAAGCAAGGCATTCATCTCCCTAATCATGTCATCATCCAAATAAGAGGAGTGAGCCAAGCATGTCTCCAGAGCATCTGAGTATAGAGTCAGGATGGCTCTATCTTATATGAATGAGTCAATTAGATTAATTTCGTGGGCATCGTCAACTTCCTCGAGTTGTTTGCACATATTAAACATATTTAGCTTTAATATCATGTTCCCGAAAGTCAACTTCATGATCTCCTTCCTGTAATTGATGAATGCGTTTGATGTGGCTAGGAATGGATGGCTTAAGATGATTGGAATTTGAGTGCTTGCATCTATAATAGGTTATGTATCCAAAATAATAAAGTCTACTAGGTAATATAATTTATCGACTTAGAAAACAAATCCTATATCATTCCTCTCAGTATACGAACCGATCGATCAACTAATTGAAGTGTGGTCCTGGTGGGTTTTAATTCACCAAGGCCAAGCTGTTCATAAACTAAGGAATCAGATTCACGCTCGCTCCTAAATTAAGAAGTGCATGCTCGATCTGGTGGTGCTCGATTACACAAGTGGTAGTTGGGCTTCCGGATCCTTGTATTTTTATGACACGTCTTGCTTTAGGTTGATACTCACTTTCTTGGTCAGAAAATTTTTCTTTTGAATGCTTTACCGTCTTTTGGTAGTGCATAGATCTATCAGGAACTTGACATACGAGAGTATTTGTTTAATGACATCCAAGAGGAATGTTAACCTTCACCTGTTTTAAAACCACCAAAATATCTTGGGAATTAGATAAAGGTTTTGGTGCAATCAACCGCTAGGGAAATGACGCACCTGATTTGTATGTTTTTTCCGGTTCTTCCTCTTGTGGGGTATTGCTAGGTCTATCACCCTTAACTTCTTTCGAGTCCTTAGGCTTTTCAAGTCTCACCAGAATAGTTTTGTTAATTATCTTTCCTCTTCTAAGAGTGGTGATAGACTTGGTTTATTGTTCACAACCCCAAGTGTAGGGTTGCGATGTAGTAATTATCTCGGTGAGACCAAGGTTGAATCCATATGGACTAATCTCGTACATTTCTGAAAGTAACTAGAACTATAACTAGAAGAAAATGTGAATCTAAATCTAAATTAATTGAGAGAGTAATTGTGATTAAAGTGATTAAAACTAATAAATTCAAAGGTGGTAACTAGGGTTTTCAAGGATCCACCTGTAGAGATCAGGGAGCCCTCTTACTTGATTCAAGTCACATGATTGGAAATGGAGTCCTATCCTATCCAATTGGAAGATGTACAATTAAGATCAATCTGAACTTTCCTTGACCTTATTCTCAATGGAGGAGAATTGTGATAATTGGAAGAGATTCCATCACCAAACCATGCCCATGAGACGATGGCTAACAACAGGATTTACTGATCCCACAATCTCAAAATCAGAAAAAGAAGATACTCAAAGCTATTGCAAATCTACTGTAATTTGAGTCACAATAAACCATTAAAAATTGAAAGTATTCCTTTAAAATCAAACTAGAATCAAAGAAGGTTCAAAATAAACATGAATCAAAGTAAATGAAACATCCCATCATGCTACAAGCTTCACCTCTTAGCCCTAGCTAAGAGGTTTAGCCAATTATAGACATGATTGAACTAAAATCTGTTAAGAAAAGCATAAAAACAACTAAGGAAAAGGAAAGAACATACTCTTGGAGACGGCTTCTTCACACTTTTTCTCCACTCCTCAAACCTTAAAAGATGCCTAGGAACATCCTAGGGACTCCTATTTATAGTTTTACAACTCCAACTTTTGCACTGAGTTGGAAAAATCCAGAAACCGCCTCAAACTTACGCAGTCCGTGTGCTATTTTCGTAACCTTAGACGAGTCGAGGAAATCCTTCGACTGGTCGAGGCTTTCCTTCAATTAGACGAGGATGACTGAAATTTAGAGAATTTTGTCGCTGGAATTCGAGTTGAGGAATCTTTGACTAGTCGAGCAGGAGCCTTCGTCTGGTCGAAGATGGGCTTAGACTAGTCGAAGGATGTAGATTTTTAGGGTTCCTTTTTTCACATCAAGTCTTCAATGCTCTTCATTCTTCACTTGGTTTTCTTTGATCTTTGGCATGTGAATTCTCCATTCTTGGTCTCATAAATCCATCCTTGGCTTTGGTGATTCTTGAGTGTTAAATCCATGCTTTTAGCATCCTTTTCAATCTAAGCTCTTAAATTCACCTTGTAACATAAACATGATTAAAATAGAACATTAAACTTTAACATGTTCATAAAACCAAGTAATAAATGGGGGATAATATGTAATATTTGACCCTCAACACAAGCCCCAACCAGCATTTTGCTAGTCCTAAGCAAAGTATGCAAAAAATGAACTTCAATGCACAATGCTCGAACCTTTTTCAGAAAATAATCTTTTGTGTAATCAAGTATGAATGAGTAGACTCAAGATGAGAAAGTGAGATTTTAAAAAGCTTGAGATGAATTATATAAGCAATCAATCAAATAAGTTCTTTATCCATTAAGTCAGAGCATAGTTCGCATATCAAGTTTTTAAACGTGCTCAGTGAAAATCAACTTACTTTTCATAAAAATACTATCTTTTCATAATGTTAGCGATGCTCATCACTTCAAGATTGGTTGAAAACTCAAGTACTGATTCCCAACTTATCCCCTTTTCCTTCTTTTTTCAGTTTTTGATTTTATATTGACGGTCATTTGTATTCATTCAGTCTTTTCAGTTTTTTCTCTTTTCTTTCAGCCTTTTTTTTATTCTTTTTCAAACATTTTCAATCTTTTCACAATAAATGACCCTTTTTGTCAATCTCCTATTTTTCGTTTTTTTTTTTAAAAATGGTTCTTTTCTTCTTTTAAGGTGGATAAAATTCTCCACACTCAATTCTCAATATCTTTTAATGATCATGATACTAACAATCAGAAAATCTAGTACTATTCACAGAAAGCAAATTGAACGTGTCTTGTGATTTAGATTAACATGATATTCAAAACTCTTGGTAATCTATTGAGTGTAAGAACTTTAAGCGATAGATTACTTAGATGATTAAACTCCAACAGTTCAATATTCAATTTTTATCTTATCATTATACTCAAAACAGTCTTAAATACACAATTTATCACTTTCAAACAGATAAACATTGAAAAATTTTCAAAAAATTTATAAATTTTCGTAACGCCCTGAAATTCGGGGGTCGAGCATAACTCAGCTCTCGAGTTCCAAAACATCACTTATGCAACATATTGAATGGTGGATGTATGTTGTCTATAAGAGTGCATAAAACATGGAATAGATTAAGCCAAACTGCAAATATAATTCAGGGATAAGTGAAGAACGCAAGTGGAAGACTTATAGAATCATATGTGTACATGTGCAAATCCCTGAAGAACATATACATACCAGGTCGTTTTACAAGTGTTGCTATCAAAATATTACAAGTATCAAATTACATCGTTTAATTTCCAAAAGAAATCCCAGCATCCCACACATCAGAACTAGGCTCACTAGAACCCATCTGAAAACTGCATAAAAGAGAAAGCAGCCTCATTATCATCAAACTCCTGCTCTGCCTCAGGAGCCGCGTCAACATCTGCAACATCAGCAACTAAGAAGATTCTGGTGGGTGTTTAAACACCGCCCCAGAACGTGGGAATCAGTGATCAACTCAGTGGAACAATAAAGCACAGGTTAACATGTTATCAATTCAATCAAGCAGTAATGATAAAGCAGAACAATCAAACATGTCCTAAGTACTCTTGTTAATGCAAGGATGTATGCAGAATGATGCATGCCCTCACACGTACACCCTCAGCGTCTTCATCTTACGTTACACATGACATCGCCTCAAAGTGCGCCATGTATACAAAGTACATGCAAATGCGGTGCATGAACATGATTACCCAGTTATTATTAGTCCTTTTCATATAGCAGGATTGGGAAGCTAAGGTATCTTCCTCATATCACCATCCAATCAGGGATCCATTCTAGGGTCGTCAGTCCTAGACAATCTCATACGATCATATGTTTTCAGGTTGTTGCAAAGGGCTATTCACCAATCAAAGCACGCCCATCATACCTTCGTTACTACAAAGGGCTCGTCACCAATCAATGTAGGCCGACAACACGAATATAGTGTCTTATACCACCATAATTGGCTCACGAGTTTGGTTGCTCACTGGTCACTACGGGGAGGCTCATCACCCCAGCGTAGGCCGACAGCTTTACCACGGTGTCCCATACCACCATGTCCGGCTCATGAGTATTAGCGGATTAAGATACCAAGGTTAATAGGATTTCATTGGTAAGTTCGGTACCCTAGATTCAAACAATAACGTCCATACATGGTGAACATACATCAGACAATCGGGTTACTTGACGAACTCGACTAGCACGAGCGCATGTTGGGTTGAACAACATAGAGTGCTCAAACACTCCGTGTGGCCAAATCACTGCCGACAACTCTAATACGACTCGGGTTCATCAAAACATGTCCTTTGTGGCGAAAGTAGCCTTAGCCACAATCTCAAGGCCGATTACCGATTTTCTAGACTATTCCATAGTCCCAAACACATTCCACTACAACAGATGTTCATATCGACAATTTAGAATAGTAATGGAACAACAACTCAAATCATGTGGTATGTAAGCATTTGAAGAATATCAACTTAACATAGATTTTCACATAAGTAATACTTGAAATTAAACAACAAGAAATGTAACTTGCATGAAGGAAATCATACACACTAATAGGAGAGTTGAGAACCGCTTCTCAACGCCCGCAGTTAGGCTAATATGTAGCACTTTAGATCATTCAGACATTTCTACAAACACTTAGAATACATAACACAACATACATGACGTATGTTGAAATACACGCATTTGGACAATTCCTTTTACCAAGGAGTTGTCACACATACATCTAGCATACATACACGACAAATAATCATGGTAAACACATGTGCATATTTTATACGTATACGGTACTCCCTACATATACATATAATACACAAATCTCAATATATCACATGTATATCAGGAATGCAACATAAACATAACATTTGACATGTGAAATCTCATCCATAGCAAGAATAAACCATTAACTGGCATTGAAAGCCTTGAAAACCATAACCCATACACTTAAAGTCTGCACCTTAGGCCAGAAAAGGACACCGAACTGATTTCAGACGATATGTCTTCGTCAACGGCGACAGGATAACCTAAGGCAAGAATAAAAATGAGCTACAAAAACACATAGACTCATCTAAGCTCTAAAACAGATTAGGGTTAGGTTAACTTACCCAAGGATGAACTCAGAATCGCTGGAATAACGATTCTAAAGCGAAGGTTAAAGGATGAAGGAGAACAAGAAAGAATCTAAGATGATTCACCAACTTCTCTCTCACTTTCTCTCTCTTTTCCTCTCTCTTTCTTAGCTAAGGTTAGGAAATTCGTATGGAAAAGAGAGCTAGGGTTTTAAGGTCTATATATAGGCCTAACATTGATGAAAATAACCCCAGGGCCAAGGTATACTTAGGTTATAACCAAAATAGGCCTCTCTCGATCCAACGGAGCACTTCCGGTGGACCTTTTTCCACGAAAGGTCGGACTTAAGCTCACCGACCATGGATCTAGGTCAGGCTGAGTTTTCGTACCGACCGGATCTTTAGATCAGCCGTGGCGGACCACACTCAATTCAACGGTCACCGAAACTCGATCAGGACCACAAGCACAAGAATATGCCTGGGCCATCTTCCCTGATCAGAGGGTGAAATTGGGTCAGAATCCAACGGTCAGATTGCTTAAAATCGTCGTGCAAGCGACACGACTCAGATTTCATAAAATCACATTTAATATCTCACCGTTCTCACACTCTTCACTTCGGACTCAATCAAATCGACCCAGAACATCACATGGACTTGATTTTTGAGGTGATGGCCAAGTCCAACAGGGTGACCAAAACAGACTAAGATCATCGCTATCGGACTTACGACGTGCGGTCCAGGTCCGATCCAGATCTTCTAAAAATTCCCAAGAACAACTGGATTTAGCGATGAATTCCAGATTTCAGAGTAACTTAGCGCTAGCTAATCTACAAGTTTTGAGTCATGCAGATCGAATTTAAAGTGACTGATGCAAATTTCCCAAGCAATCAAGATTAGCACTAATTACCCCAATAAGCTACTAAGGAAAATAGAGGTAGTACTCAGGTCAAGGCACGAAATTTCCCGGGTCATTACAATCTACCCCCCTTAAAGAAAATTTCGTCCTCGAAATTCATACCTTCTCATATTCCTCAACGATCTGAGGGTAGCTCTTTCTAACCTCAACTTCAGATTCCCAAGTAGCCTCTTCCTCACTATGATGCATCCATAGAACTTTCACAAGAGGGATGACCTTGCTACGCAATACCTGCTCCTTCCTGTGTAGAATACGCGTCGGTCATAATACATATGTGGCATCCTCGCTCAACTGCGCCTGCTCCCAACTAATAATATGCGAAGGATCAGGAGCGTACTTTTTCAGCATAGAAATGTGAAATACGTTATGCACACTCGCAAGTGGTGTGGGCAAAGTAAGGCGGTATGCTACCACTCCCACGCGATCCAGAACTTGAAATGGACCAATAAATCTCGGCGTAAGCTTCCCCTTCTTACCGAACCGTAAAACTCCCTTCATAGGAGAGACCTTAAGAAATACATGGTCTCCAACCTCAAACTCAAGTGGTCGACGCCTCGTATCAGCGTAACTCTTCTGCCTGCTATGCGCTGTCGGAAGTCGACGTCGAATGATGTCAACTTTCTCTGAAGTTGCCTGCACCAACTCCGGGCCAAGCAACCTATGCTCACCAACTTCTGTCCAGCAATGCGGTGCTCTGCACGGGCGATCATACAACGCCTTATAGGGAGCCATGCCGATACTCGCCTGGAAACTGTTATTATACGCGAACTCTGCATACTAGAGACAATCATCCCAACTGTCCTTGAAATCCAAAACACAAGCTCGCAACATGTCTTCCAGGATCTGATTCACATGTTCCATCTGCCCATCTGTTTGCGGATGAAATGCGGTGCTGAACTTCAATTTCTCACCCATCGCTTCTTGCATACGAGTCCAGAAGATAGAAGTGAAACGTGTGTCTCTGTCAGATACAATCTCCAAGGGAACTCCATGCAGACGCACAATCTCCTTGATATACAATCTAGCTAACTTGTCTACAGAGTTAGTGACCCTGATCGGTAAGAAATGAGCCGACTTTGTCAATCGGTTGACGATCACCCAAATAGAGTCATGTCCCTTCTTTGTTCTCGGCAACCCAGAAATAAAATCCATAGAGATGAAATCTCACTTCCATTCTACTATGGGCATGGGCTGCAACAACCTAGGAGGTCGGCGATGCTCTGCCTTGACCTGTTGGCACGTGAGACAACGAGATACAAACTCAGCAATATGGATCTTCATGTTGTCCCACCAATATGATCTTCTCATATCCTGATACATCTATGTGCTACCTGGATGCATCGCAAGCTTAGAACTATGGGCTAACTCAAGAACCTCCCGTCTCAAGTCAGGAATGTCTGTAACACATAATCGGCCACGAAGACGTAGGCCCCCATCAGAACTAACACTCCACTCGGAGTTCTCATCTGTACCAACCCGCTTTCTCATCTTCGCCAGAAACTCATCATCTGCTTGAGCTGCAACGATCTTCTCATCGATGAGGGGCTGTACACGAATGTGTGCGATAATCTCATACAGCTCTTCCACCGTAAGCTTCTGTTCAAAGTCACGCACGAACTCCAACATATCCCATTCTGCTATCATCAGCGGAGCTGCAAACTCAATAGCCTTCTTGCGACTCAACGCATCTGCCACAAGGTTCGCCTTGCTCGGATGGTAAGAAACATCGAACTTAAAGTCTTTCAATGTTTCCAACCATCGGCGCTGCCTCATATTCAAGTCACGCTGCGTGAAAATATACTTAAGGCTCTTGTGGTCGCAAAAGAGCTCGAACTCCTCTCCATAGAGGTAATGTCTCCAAAGCTTTAATGCGAAAATGACAGTTGCTAACTCCAGGTCGTGCGTAGGGTAATTCTCTTCGTGTTTCCTCAACTGCCGCGAAGCATAAGCAATCACCCTGTCCTTCTGCATAAGGACACAACCCAGGCCAACGCGAGAGGCGTCAGTATATATAATATACTTAACCCCTTGCTCTTGTAATACTAGCATAGGGGCGGACGTCAACTTGTCCTTCAGCTCCTGAAAAGCTAACTCCGCCTTCTCATTCCAAGCAAACTTCAAATCTTTATGTGTCAGCTGAGACAACGGCCTGGCTATCTTCGAGAAGTCTTGAATGAAGCGTCGATAATAGCCTGCTAGACCCAGAAAGCTCCTTACCTCAGTAATTGAACCAGGCTGCTTCCAATCCTGAACTGCAGCTACCTTGACAAGATCGACAGCTATCCCTTCCTTGGACACCACATGTCTCAGGAACTTGACTTCCTCTTTCCAGAAATCACACTTCTTGAACTGCGCAAAGAGCTGATTCTTTCTAAAAGTATCCAAAACTGCTCTTAAGTGCTCCTCGTGTTCTTCCCGACTCGCAGAATAAATTAAGATGTCATCAATAAAGACAATGACGAATCGGAACAAGAATGGCCGAAACACTTTGTTCATCAGATCCATGAACACGGCCGGTGCATTCGTAAGACTGAACGACATCACAAGGAACTCATAGTGACCGAAGCTAGTCCTGAAAGCGGTCTTCTGCACATCCTCATTCTTGACGCGCAACTGGTGATACCCTGACTGCAGATCAACCTTTGAAAAGTACCGTGCCCCCTTCAACTAATCAAACAGATCATCAATCCTGGGCAAAGGGTACTTATTCTTCACAGTTACCCGATTCAACCTGCGATAATCAATACATAATCGCAAGGAACCATCTTTCTTCTTCACAAACAAGACAGGTGCTCCCCAAGGAGACACACTAGGCCGAATAAAGCTCAAATTTAACAAACCATCTATCTGCTTCCTCAACTCCTCCATTTCACTCGGAGGCATACGATAGGTGGGCAAAGAAATGGGCGCCACACCAGGCATGAGATCAATGGTAAAGTCAATCTCACGCTGAGGAGGTAATCTGGGAATCGACTCAAACACATCTTCAAACTCTCGAACCACAGGCATGCTTTCAAACGCCGATTCAGCCATACTCTCTAACAGAGAAGTATAATAATCAAAACAAACAGGGTAACTGACCTTAACTGGGAAAGTAACTGTCTCACCCTCAGATCCATGGATTGTCACCATCCTTGCTTCGCAATCGATCTTTGCTCGCATTCTCGTGAGCCAATCCATACCCATAATAACATTGTAATGACAAAGAGGTGCGACAAAGAAATCAACATAAATCGATCCACTTCCTAGATCAATCCAACAATCCATACAACACTTGTTCATAGCAAAGGAAATCCCCATAGCGGTAGTGAGCGTCACTCTTTTGATGGAAATAGTGCTCAAACTCAGACGCCTAACTGCCGCATATGACATAAGAGAAGTAGTGGACCCTGTATCCACCAACATAGAAATGAGACTACCTTCAATGTGCGCTGTAACCTCAAAAGATCTCGGCAATACGCCAGACATAGGTGCTTCAGCTGAGAGCGCATGAACTCGAGCCTGCTGCTGACGATTTGGCGGAGGAACCATGGGCCGCTGAGGTGGCCTGAAGCTAGGTACTGCAGGTCTGAAGGATGGATGAGCTGGCGCTGAACGAAGAGGTGGAGGAGAGATAACCTGAGACATCGGACGGCTAATCCTCTGCGGTGGAGTAAAACCACTGGCCCGCATAAGTGAAAAGAAAAAACGGTCCAAATGCCCCATCTTCCCACAATACGAACACTGAAGATCAGCTCGCATCTGCTGAGCGGGCGGTGCTGAATGCCTAGGAGGAGAATCTGCTCGCGGCCTCTTGTAGAAAAAAGGTGCAGGTCTGAGAACCGTAGGTGCTCGCATACGGGACGACCTGTCCCCGTCCTGCTCTGCTCGCAAGGACATGCTCACCAACTCCGCATAGGAAGAAATGCTAGCACAGCATATCTTCGATCAGATCTCAGGCCTCAATCCCTCGAAAAAGTGCCACATCCTCATCGGCTGGTCACCCAAAATCAAAGGAACATACTGACCTAGCTCAGTGAACCGGTTCTCATACTCCGTCACCGACAGCCCTCCCTGGCGGAGGCGAAGGAACTCACTCTCCTTCTCATGTCGGTACGTAATCGGGAAATACTTCTCATGGAAGCATGCTTCAAACGCCTGCCACGACCACTCATATCCCTCCTCGACAGTGCGAAGAACACTGTCCCACCATAGACTGGCCTCCTTCTCAAACATGAAGGAGGCAAGCTCGACCTGCTCGACCTCAGCGCGGTGCAGCGGTCTAAGCATCTTAGAGATGCGATCAATCCAATACTCGGCCTCCTCGGGTCTATGAGAACCTACAAATGTGGGAGGTCGTAAGCGCTGGAATCGCTCAAAAGTGCCGCTCGCACTGGCACTCCCAAGTGGAGGCATAGGTGAAGTAGGAGGAGTCACCCCCACTGACTGAGCAAAGATGCCAGCCATGGAAGATAGGAACTGCTGCTACTGTTGCTGGTGGTGCTGCTGCTGCTGAATCTGCTGATGCTGTTCAACAGCATTATCTGCTCAAACCTATCAGAAGGTGAAGCAGATGAAGATGCACGGCTCGGCTCAGGAACTAAAGGCGTGACTGGAGGAGCCATAGGTGTCGGCCCAACACCGGCATGAGACGGGCCCGACTGTGGATCCGTCTAGCTATCGCTCAGGGGAGGAACCCCAGTAAGCGACTCAACCAAAGAGAGACGGGCCGAAGTCTTCGAACCCGTAGGAAGCATACCCTACATTCAACAGAGGATGTAACCTGTAAGATTCTACGTCCACATAATCCATCCACACAGTATTCACATCACAACTTCAAAGATAAACAACATGCATTCCATTTAACAAAATTTATCGCAATACAAGTAGTGCAGCATTACATGAATCACGATAGGGAAAGCATGTGAACTACAACATTTAAAACTTCAACAACAACAAATAACTTTCAACTACAAAGCCAACAACGGCTACACCCAGAAAGAAACAACACAACAAAGCAAAGGACAACTACAACGATAGCTACACGTCGGAATCAGGAGATGGAGGCGGGGCACCCTTATCTTGCATGCAACACAGGATAGACTTCAGAGTTCGAGTCACCTTCTTGAACTTATGCTTCACAAGGCCTCGAAGATCCACAACATCCTAGGGTAGAACAACCTGCCCTTCCTCAAGCCGTGTGAGATGGGCATCCCTGACAGCCTGATCTGCGCTCTGCTCTGGTGCCACATGAGGAGAACTATCACTCGTATCCTGTGCCTCAACCTCCTCCTCGTCCTGCTCTGTTTCTTCTTCAATCTCAACACCACCTTCAGCATAACTCTCTTCATCATTGCTCTCTACCTCATCCTCACTCTCTGAGGCCTGTCGACGAGGACCAATCTCCATCTGCTTAAGGGTCGTCAGATTAATATGACGAATAGGAACCGGCTTCTCTGCCCCAAGCCTATAGCCAAACTCATGAGCAAGCTTACAGATAAGTCAACCAAATGGAAGCGAGTCGGTCCTCCTAGTCGAATGAGCGACGAGGATGATCTGATGCAAGATGTACGTCGGCATACACAACTTCACTTCTTGTCCCACCTAATACAAAAAATCTACCATCAAGAACGTACACTCGCTGCGATTGCTCCACCTTGGATATACATTGAACGTACACATGTGGTGAAGCAAGCGGAAGTCGTCCATCATGTTGGTAGCTAGAAGACTTCTATTAGGCTGCCATTCGACCAGACGACCACACAAGGATCGGGTGCGACGATCCCTCTCACGCATACTGTTCAAATTCTTCTCACTGGCATGCACTTCACCAAGTGGCACATTCAGGAGTCGGGATATCAAAGCGACATTGACCGTGGCCTCCCGACCGCTACCACAAGGAATCTTGAACTACAGAGGCTCCAGCGATGGATCACAAATATTGGCATAAAAAGCTCGAACAGTACTTGCATTCGCGTGATACTCGCCCTCAAACAAGGGACACCAACCAGCCCCTTCCAGGCGCTCCAACAACAGAAACTCGCCAAACAGCCGCGAATCAACATGAGCCTCAAAAAGGACCCTACGGCCTTCATAGACTCCATGCGACAACTCCGCCAACAAGGTTCTACCAATGGGAGCTCGAGGATCAAGGTCCCGCTTGGTCTGGAATTCACGAGTGGCGGTCGTGCTCGCGGCGGCACCTCTCGGCCTCCGTGCACGAGATGGGCGGCTAGGCCCGACTTCATCTACGGGCGCTCTCTTCTTCCCCATCAAAGAAAGAAGGGTAGAGATAGAAAATATGGCCGTGATGAACTCAAAGAGGGCCATGAGAAATGAGAGAAAGAGAGAAATATGAAGGATGGTGAAGCTTCCACACACTTGAGATCCTAAAGATGGATTTAGGAGCCCAAATGAGAAGAAAAAGAAAGATAAACAGCAATGGAGGGTGAGGTTTTGAAATGGGTTGGGGGGTGTGCACGAAAATGGAAGAAGAAGAAGATTTGGAGGAGTTTAGAGAAGAACTTGAAGGAAAGGAGAGCTTGAGAGGGAGGATAGTGAAGGAAGTAGGGTATAGGGATGGTTTTAATCAACAAACCGTGGAAGGGTGGGCCACACTAGGCCATACAAACGTCGGCCCGAGCCGGCCGGCTCGGCCAGGCCAGCTGATCGATGAGCCCTCGCCGAACCGGCGAGGACATCGCCGGTCTCTGGACTGTCTGGCAATGCCTCGCCGTTTGGGTGAGGTCTTCCTGGTCCCTTGTGCTAAAAAAGATGTGGGTCCCCCCTGGGCCCCACCGAAAAAGCCCCGATCGGGTCCTTTGCTTGGTTCGACACCTATCGGGCCATTCGGGCAGAAATCTGATACAATCAGAGATTTCTAAAAAATTTAAGGGTTGAAATGGAAAGATAAACCATCTAGACTCATTAATAGATGGTCTAGGAGAGATTTTGGGTCGCTGTGTGTGATCAGTAGAGAGCACGGACTCGATCTCGATGATCGTTTCAGTGAACTTTCGCCGATAGAAGAAACAAGACACAAACACACAATCTACGATAAACTCGCACCCAAATACACTAAAGTGGCAACAGCGTGCGGTGTGTGACCATAACCCAGGTCCGGTTTAATCCCATTCATGCTCTGATACCAACTTGTAACGCCCTGAAATTCGGGGGTCGAGCATAACTTAGCTCCCGAGTTCCAAAACATTACTTATGCAACATATTGAATGATGGATGTATATTGTCTATAAGAGTGCATAAAACATGGAATAGATTAAGCTAAACTGCAAATATAATTCAGGGATAAGTGAAGAACGCAAGCGGAAGACTTATAGAATTATATGTGTACATGTGCAAATCCCTGAAGAACATATACATACCAGGTTGTTTTATAAGTGTTGCTATCAAAATATTACAAGTATCAAATTACATCGTTTAATTCCCAAAAGAAATCCCAGCATCCCGCACATCAGAACTAGGCTCACTAGAACCCAACTGAAAACTGCATAAAAGAGAAAGCAGCCTCATTATCATCAAACTCCTGCTCTGCCTCAGGAGCCGCGTCAACATCTGCAACATCAGCAACTAAGACAGAGTCTGGTGGGTGTTTAAACACCGCCCTAGAACGTGGGAGTGAGTGATCAACTCAGTGGAACAATAAAGCACAGGTTAACATGTTATCAATTCAATCAAGCAGTAATGATAAAGCAGAACAATCAAACATATCCTAAGTACTCTTGTTAATGCAATGATATATGCAGAATGATGCGTGCCCTCACGCGTACACCCTCAGCGTCTTTATCTTACGTTACGCATGACATCGCCTCAAAGTGCGCCACGTCTACAAAGCACATGCAAATGCGGTGCATGAACATGATTACCGAGTTATTATTAGTCCTTTTTATATAACATGATTGGGAAGCTAAGGTACCTTCCTCATATCACCATCCAAACAGGGATCCATTCTATGGTCGTCAGTCCTAGACAATCTCATACGATCATATGTTTTCAGGTCGTTGCAAAGGGCTTGTCAACAATCAATGCACGCCTATCATACCTTCGTTAATACACTAAGGCTCGTCACCTCAATGCGGTATCCAGGCATGTTCGAGGTCACTACAAAGGGCTCGTCACCAATCAATGTAGGCCGACAACAAGAATATAGTGTCCCATACCACCATAGTCAGCTCACGAGTTTGGTTGCTCACTGGTCACTACGGTGAGGCTCGTCACCCCAGCGTAGGCCGACAGCTCGACCACAGTGTCCCATACCACCATGTCCGGCTCATGAGTCTTAGCGGATTAAGGTACCAAGGTTAATAGGATTTTATTGGTAAGTTCGGTACCCTAGATTCAAACAATAGCGTCCATACATGGTTAACATACATCGAACAATCGGGTTACTTGACGAACTCGACTAGCACGAGCACACATTGGGTTGAACGACATAGAGTGCGCAAACACTCCGTGTGGCCAAACCACTGCCGACAACTCTAATATGACTCGGGTTCGCCAAAACACGTCCTTTGTGGCGAAAGCAGCCTCAGCAACAATCTCAAGGTCGATTACCGGTTTCCTGGACTATTCTATAGTCCCAAACACATTCCACTACAACAGATGTTCATATCGACAATTTAGAATAGTAATGGAACAACAACTCAAATCATGTGGTATGTAAGCATTTGAAGAATATCAACTTAACATGGATTTTCACATAAGTAATACTTGAAATTAAACAACAAGGAATGTAACTTGCATGAAGGAAATCATACACACTAATAGGAGAGTTGAGAATCGCTTCTCAATGCCCGCAGTTAGGTTAATATGTAGCACTTTAGATCATTCAGACATTTCTACAAATACTTAGAATACATAATACAACATATATGATGTATGTTGAAATACACGCATTTGGACAATTCCTTTTACCAAGGAGTTGTCACACATACATCTAGCATACATACACGACAAATAATCATGGCAAACACATGTGCATATTTTATATGTATACGGTACTCCCTACATATACATAGAATACACAAATCTCAATATATCACATGCATATCAGGAACGCAACATAAACATAACATTTGACATGTGAAATCTCATCCATAGCAAGAATAAACCATTAACTGGCATTGAAAGCCTTGAAAACCATAACCTATACGCTTAAAGTCCGCACCTTAAGCTAGAAAAGGACACCGAACTGATTTCAGACGATATGTCTTCGTCAACGGCGACGGGGTAACCTAAGGCAAGAATAGAAATGAGCTACAACAACAACATAGACTCATCTAAGCTCTAAAACAGATTAGGGTTAGGTTAACTTACCCAAGGATGAACTCAGAATCGCCGGAATAACGATTCTAAAGCGAAGGTTAAAGGATAAAGGAGAACAAGAAAGAATTTAAGATGATTCACCAACTTCTCTCTCACTTTCTCTCTCTTTTCCTCTCTCTTTCTTAGCTAGGTTTAGGAAATTCGTATGGAAAAGAGAGCTAGGGTTTTAAGGTCTATATATAGGCCTAACATTGATGAAAATAACCCCAAGGCTAAGGTATACTTAGGTTATAACCAAAATAGGCCTCTCTCGATCCAACGGAACACTTCCGGTGGGCCTTTTTCCACGAAAGGTCAGACTTAAGCTCACCGACCATGGATCTAGGTCAAGCTGAATTTTCGTACCGATCGGAACTTCAGATCAGCCGTGGCAGACCACACTCAATTCAACGGTCACCGAAACTCGATCAGGACCACAAGCATAAGAATATGCCTGGGCCATCTTCCCTGATCAGAAGGTGAAATTGGGTCAGAATCCATCGGTCAGATTGCTTAAAATCGTCGCGCAAGCGACACGACTCAGATTTCATAAAATCACATTTAATATCTCACCGTTCTCACACTCTTCACTCCGGACTCAATCAAATCGACCCAGAACATCACATGACTTGATTTTTGAGGTGATGGCCAAGTCCAACATGGTGACCAAAACAGCCTAAGATCATCTCTATCGAACTTACGACGCGCGGTTCAAGTCCGATCCAGATCTTCCAAAAATTCCCAAGAACAACTGGATTTAGCGATGAATCCCAGATTTCAGAGTAACTTAACGCTAGCTAATCTACAAGTTTTGAGTCATGCAGATTAAATTTAAAGTGATTGATGCAAATTTCACAAGCAATCAAGATTAACACTAATTACCCCAATAAGCTACTAAGGAAAATAGAGGTAGTACTCGGGTCAAGGCACGAAATTTCTCGAGTCATTACAATTTTGCTCAAAACTAAGAAAACACTGATTAGTTTACCTAATCTCCCATCCCCAACCTAAAATTGACATTGTCCTCAATGTAAAAGAAATAAGCATGATCTGCAAAAGAGACAACGTAATTGAAAGAGAAGTGATGGAAAGATAGTACCTGATGAAGGAATTTTAAGGCTTTTTTCAAAGGATCTCAGTGTGAAGGTGGGTCAGCACAAGAATTAAACAACCAAAAAGTAAACTATCCTAAACAAATAGAAAGCAAACTATCCTAAAATAGCAGAAGCAAACTATCCTAGTTCTGAATTTTATGAAAGCAATAAACTTAATTATACCTCCGTCAGACTAGTAGGTCAATCCTGGTAAACAGGATCAATCAGAGGTATGGACATGTCCTCTGAATCAAATTTCTCAACAAATAGCTTCAACCGATGTCCATTTACTTTAAAAGTATTGCCATTATTTAGATTCTTTATCTCGATGGCCCCATGAGGATATACATTAGTAACAGTGAAAGGGCTGGTCCAACGAGATCGGAGCTTACTTAGAAAGAGATGTAACTGAGAATTGTACAAGAGGACTTCCTGACCTGGTGTGAATGATTTTCGAAGAATGTGTTGATCATAAAACACCTTCATCCTGTCCTTGTAAATTCTGAAGTTCTCGCACGCATCGTTCCGAATTTCTTCAAGTTCATTTAATTGAAGTTTGCGTAGCGAGCCAGTGTTGTCCAAATTGAAATTTAGATTTTTAATAGCCCAATAGGCTCTATGTTCCAACTCCACAGGCAAGTGGCAAGCCTTCTCATAGATAAGTCTAAAGGGATACATTCCACTAGGGGTCTTAAATGCATTACGGTAAGCCCGTAAGGCATCGATCAATTGGATTGACCAATCCTTATGGTCAGGGTTAACCGTCTTTCCCAAGATGTGTTTAATTTTCTTATTGAAAATATCAACTTGCCCACTTATTTGTGGGTGGTATGGAGTGCTCACTTTATGGGAGATGCCATATTTCTTCATTAAGTTTGCAAATGACCTATTACAAAAATGTGAACCTCCATCACTAATGATGGCTCGAGGCGTTCCGAACTGGGAAAAGATGTTTTCTTTTAAAAACTTAATGACCATTTAATGGTCATTATTCCGGCATGGAATCGCTTCAACTCAATTAATGACATAGTCTACTACTAGCAAAATGTATCAATTCCCAAAGGATTGGGGGAATGGTCCCATAAAACTGATACCCCAACAATCAAATGCTTCAATGATTAGAATGGGGTTCATAGGCATCATATTTTGATGGGACAATGCTCTCAACTTCTGAAAACACTCACAAGCTTTGCAAAACTCATGAGTGTCCCTGAACATAGTGGGCCAGTAAAAATCACACTGTAAAATCTTGGCAATGGTCTTTTTAGCACAAAAGTAACCACCACAGGCCTGAGAGTGACAGAAGGAGATGACACTTTGGTGTTCATTGTCTAGCACACATCTCTTTAAGATTTAGTTTGGGTAATATTTAAACAAATAGGATCATCCCAAAAGAACTTATGAACCTCGGCGAAGATTTTTTTTTTTGCGCAGTCCAATGTGTCACCATGAAACATGTGGCAAGATAATTAACAATATCAGTAAACTAAGGTGAATGAGAGACTTTAAATAATTGTTCGTCAGGGAACATGTTGTTTATATGTGTCCTCTCAAAGGAATCAGATAGATCAGGGTGGGAAAGATGGTCAGCCACTACATTCTCTACTCCCTTTTTATCTTTTATTTCCAAATCAAATTCTTAGAGTAGGAGGAACTATCTTATCAGGCAAGGCTTAACATTATTCTTAGAAAGAAAATACTTGAGCGTTGCATAATCTGTGTAAATGATGATCTTAGATCCGATCAAATAGGACCTAAATTTGTCCAAAGGGAACACTATGACTAAGAGTTCCTTTTCTGTAGTAGAGTAGTTCACTAGGGTAGGATTTAGAGTTCTACTTACGTAATAAATAATGTAGGGCTTCTTTTCTTTTCTCTGGCCTAAAATCGCCCCAAGTGCATAGTCAGATGCATCACACATAGGTTCAAAAGGAAGGCCCTAGTCGGGTGGCTGCATGATAGGTGTAGTGGTTAACATGCCCTTGAGCGTAGTAAAAGCTTCCTGACATTGCTTAGTTCACTCGTATGGTGTATCCTTTTGAAGTAGATTACATAGAGGACAAGAGAGGTGACTAAAGTCCTTTATGAATCTTCTGTAAAACCCGGTGTGTCTTAGGAAGGATCGCACATCTCGTATGTTCTTGGGTGGAGGTAGGTTAGAGATAAGATCAAATTTAGCCTTATCTACCTCAATTTCCTTACTAACCATGAAGTGACATTTCTCCCAATTCAGTATCAAGTTCTTTTCCAAGCATCGCTTTAGTACATTTTTCAAAATTTCCAAACATTCGCTGAAGGATGGACCAAAGACTGAGAAGTCATCCATGAAGACCTTTAAATATTGCCCCACTATGTTAGAAAAAATACTCAACATGCTTCGATGAAAAGTGACGGGGGCATTACATAGCCCAAATGGCATCCTTTGGTAAGTAAAGTTGTTGTAGGGACATGTAAATATGGTCCTTTTTTTAATCTTTAAGGGCTATCTCGATCTAATTATAGCCCAAATAGCCGTCGAGGAAGCAATAGTAAGAGTGACCAGGTAGCCTTTCCAAAATTTGATTGATAAAGGGCAAAGGAAAGTGGTTCTTTCTTATGTTGGTATTCAACTTCCTATAGTCAATGCACATTCTCCAGGCAGTAGTGATTCTAGTTGGCATGAGTTCGTGATTGGCATTGGCTATGATGGTAATTCTAGACTTCTTGGGAACCACCTGAGTTGGACTCACCCATTGGCTATCAGATATTAGGTATATGATACCTACATCCAATAGCTTATGAACCTCGGTCTTAACCACTTCCTTCATATTTGGATTTATTCTAGGTTGTGATTATCGTGAAGTCTTCGTATTATCCTCAAGATGAATGTGGTGAGTACAAATCAATGGGTCAATTCCCTTGTGGTACGCAATCAACCATCTAAGGGCTCCTTTGTGCTCAATGAGAGTAAAGATGAGCATACTCTCTTATTCTTTCTCAAGGTGGGAAGAAATCACCACCGGTTATGTCTCATTTTGATCTAAATAGACATATTTCAAATTAGAGGGCAAAGATTTTAGATCAAGCTTTGGTGCTTTGAGGTTAGACGGTAGAGGCATTACATCAGTTTGGGGTAATTCTTCAAATTGACGCCTTCACCGGTTAACTTCAAGTACCAGCACAGTATCCAGCATGGTCTCCATCTCCCTAATCATGTCATCATCAAAATCATGGGAGTGGGCCAGACACGTCTCTAGAGGGTTAGAGGATAAGGTCAGAAGTGCTCTATCTTCCACGAAAGAATCGATCATGTTAATATCGTGGGAATCATCTTCATCCTCTAACTGTTTGCTCGTATTGAAAAAGTTATTCAACTCCAATATCATATTTCCAAAAGAAAAACTCATGACTCCATTCCTATAATTAATGATTGCATTTGATGTGGCAAGGAATGGGTGACCTAGGATGACAGGGATTTGAGTGCCCATGTCCACGATGGGTTGAGTATCTAGGACGATAAAATCTACCGGGTAGTAGAATTTCTCAACCTAGACCAATACATCCTCAATTATCCCTCTCAGTACACGAACTGAGTGATCAACAAGTTGTAATGTGGGTCAGGTGTGTTTCAATTCACCCAAACCTAGTTGTTCATAGACCAAGTAAGGAATTAAATTCACGCTCGCTCCTAAGTCAAGAAGTGCGTGCTCAATCTGGTAGCTCCCAATTACACAAGGGATGGTTGGGCTATCGAGATATGTTTATATTTTTGTGGCACATCTTGCTTAAGGATGACACTCAATTTTTTCTATCAGAAAAATTTTCCTTTTAATACTTTGCCGCCTCTTAGTCGTGCATGGGTCTTTCAGAAATTTAACATATGAAGGAATTTGTTTTACTGCATCCATAAGAGGGATGTTGACCTTCACTTGCTTAAGCACCTTTAGAATGTCCTAAGATTTAGAGAGTGGTTTTGGTGCAACCAACCGTTGAGGAAATGGAGCAATTGGCTCACCTTGAAGTTTTAGTTCTAATTCTTGTGGAGCAGTGCTAGGTCTATCATTGTTGTCCTCTTCTGGGTCCTCAGGCTTTTTTGCCTAAACTGGAATGGTTTTGTCAATGGTCTTCCCACTCCTAAGAGTGGTGATAGATTTAGCTTGCTCCATCTGATTTGAAGAGCTTGGATCACTTATTCCGTATTGCGGTTTAGGATTGGGGAGAGGTTGAGTGGGAAGAATCCCTTTCTCCCAATTGTTAAGTGTGACTCTATCCTTTGAATAGACGACGCAAGCGTTCCTAATACTGATCTAATATCCTAGAATGCTTGTGCCGAATTCCTATTAAATAGCTCTTGGTCTTGAATATGTTTTAGAATCGATCCTCTTGAGGTTTTCCTTGATTTGGAATTTGATTAAGGAATCCTGAGGAGTAACAGTTTGTCCATTCCTCCAACTGAAGTTTGGATGATTTCTCCAACTAGGATTGTATGTATTGGAGGTAGGTCCATTGAAAGGTCATTAGTAATTATTCAAGGCATTAGATTGCTCATTTAACACCTCTTGAAAGGTAGGTATTGTTGGACAATTTTCAGTTGTGTGATCATTGCAGGCACAAATACCGCAAACAGTTTCCTTAACCTTAACATTCTGTAGTTCCATGGCCTCGAATTTCTTTATGAGATTAGACACTTTAGCATTGATATCATCATCCTCTTTCAGAAGGCATAATCCACCCCTCTCCTTTGATTGAGTGGGCCTAGAAGTGGTGCTTAATTTTAGGGAGGTGTCTCATGATTGTGCGTTTTCAGCAAGTCTGTCCAAGTAGTCTCACACATCATCGACATTTTTATTCATGAATTCCCCATTGCACATTATCTCGATCAATTGGCGCATGGAAGATGTCAGACCATTATAGAAAAAGTGTGTAATGCACCAAGTTTCAAAACCATGTTGTGGGCATGAACTGACAAGATCCTTAAACCGCTCCCAACATTGGAAGAATGTTTCTGAAAAGGCCGAGCTAAGAGTCCTAGAGGGGGGAAGGGGGGTGGGACTATACTAAATTAAAAATTAAATGTAAAATTTAAACAAATATAAATAAAGATAGTGTGAGACCCATATCCTAGCTCGTACTATTCCATAGGCTCACGTAGTCTTTCCAGTCAAATTTTGGTGACCCGCGACTTATGAATTTAATTTGCGATGACCTTTAAGTTCAATCATGTAAGCCTGACCTGGATCAACCCGGAGTTAGCGCCATAGCGACTGCCTTGTCGCTACGGTTCTAACGTCGCGTCTCGTGCGACAATCCGAGTTGTACATCAAAATATGTAGGCCGCGCTTTATTGGACCTTGATCATGTTTGTGGGACCCACCTATGACATGGCACGCCACCCTATGCATGCATGACATCATCATCTTCATAATTTCCTAGCCACCTATAGCTAGTCTAGACCCCTAGCCCCCCTAGCAAGCAATGACTCTCTTACCTTCATTATGACATGCATTTATTACATCTTTCTCTCTCCCTTCTCTCTCTCTCTCTCTCTCTCTCTCTCCATCCTCCCTTCCTAATTTTTTTCATCTCCCCTAGCAACTAGAGGCCATGGACGTCCCAACTCATATCCATGGCCAACCCTCCCCCACCTTAGATCCCCCTATATCCTACCATGAAAAACTCATCTCCACTATTAAAGGAGCCTCATTGGAGCTTTGGAGTATTAGGGAGGAATAAGAAGGAAGGTGGGTGTCTTCTATGGTTAGATCCCTCTTTCTCTCTCTCCCTCCTCTCTTTATTTTCTTTTTATGATATGATGATATGTGTATATGGCCCACCTGATCGACAATCTGGACTATCCAGATTTTCTGGACGTCTAATGAATGGGGCCTGTCTTGGGCCAGCTAGGATGGAGGGAAATAACAAATATTGGCTTGGTCCATGTGGACCCCACCATGATTGATGTATTTCATCCATGCCATGTGGGGTGGCCACGTTCAAGTGGGACCCACCTTGATTAATGTATTCACGTAGCGTCTGGACGTGGGATGCACTCCAGCGTTTACGTGCTTTGTAAAATAATAATAATAATATATATATATATATATATATATATATATATATATATATCACCTTGATTCAAGATTTTGGGTGGGCCATTCATGTAGGCTCCACCTTGCTGTATGGATTTAATCCACACTGTCCATTCCATTTATCATCTCATTTTAGGCGTTGAGCCGAAAAATGAAGTCAATCTGATTTTCTAGTGAGCCATAGCATAGAAGATAGTGGTTTTACTGATGAAATCCACTCTGATATTTTTATACACCGAAACATGCTCAATATTGGGCTTGTTGGATGTATTATGAGATGTAGAATGCAATGGGTGAAGTGGATCCACCTGATGCGGGCCCCATATGGGAAAAACCTCAGAAAAATGATTTAAAAAATATATATATAATAAGATGCAGCAGGTGCTGCTACTAACGTTTAGAGGACGGCAGCAGCGTCCTGCTGCGTTAGGCACGAATGGGCAGGGACAGTTGGGTCCCAGTCGTGGGCCCCACCATGATGTGTGTAGAACATCCACTCCGTGCATTGGTAGGTCCCCTTTGGGATAGTGGCCCCCTAAAAAATCAGCCTTATGTAAAGCTCAGGTGGCCCACGTCACTAGAAATAGTGTGATTGAATGCCTGCCATTGAAACCCTTTTGGGTTGTCCCAGAAGTTTTGGATCATTATGAAATTTGTTTTCCTCTTCAATCTGGGTCTGTGTGATCTTACCAACAGATTGGATGGCGGATAAACGTTATGGTGGGCCCCATGTGGGACCCACTGATGTATGTATTGAATTCCACACCGTCCAGGGACGGTGGGCTGTACCATGATGTATGTGTTTTATTCCACTGGACGGTGGGACCCACCCCACGTGTGGGGCTTCCCATGATGTATGTGTATGTCCAAGCCGTCCAAGGCCTGCATGTTGTAAATATTAAATATTATATTATATGATATATGATATGATATATTATGTATTATATTATAATATAATATCATATACATTAAATGTTGTGGTGGGCCCTACGTGGGACCCACCTCTACCTTTAAATGCAGGAAAGTTGCATCATGCAACAGTTATATTATATATATATATATTATGTTATATATCTAAATATATGATATATGAGGGTGGGCCCTACGTGGGATCCACCTCTGCTTTTCTTAAAAAGAAGCATAGTTGCAAGTGTAGCAGCTGCAAGGCTATCCTGTTTATGTCAGTAGGTCTGCTGTTGTACGTGTGGGTGTAACCCACACCGTCCAGCTATGTGGACCCCACTGCTGGTCGCTGTACTGATGGCAGTAAGCTCCGTGGGCCCCACCTGTTCCATCCACATCATCTATTTATGGGACCCACCATTGATGCATGTGTCGTATACAAACCGCCCAACCATTTGTGAGATCATTTTCTGGCATGAGTAAAAGAATGGGGCAGATCTAAAGTTCAAGTGGACCCCCACCATTACCCCCACCATTTACAATAATAGTGGACCTTGACATCCACCGTTCAAACTCCTAAGGGCCCCAGTAGTTTGTTTTCACTTCATCTATCGCTATGTTAACTTATGAATTGGTTGGAGCTCAAATATATTATGGCAGGCCACACCATGATGTGATTATCCATTGATCAGGTGGACCACACCATAAAAATAGTGGAGGATTGAACATCTATCATTGAAACCCATTTGGGTCACGGAAGTTCTAGGTCAATGGGGGATTGTTCTCCCTCTTAATTCAGGTCTTTATGACCTTATGATTAGGTTGGTTGGAAAATGAACTTTATGGTGGGCCCTATGATTTATCTAACAGTGTAAGTTTATTATTTCCACTGCTATTTGTGGTATGGTCCAAATGATCCTTCCATATGATTCTTTTGGGGATGCATGAGGCCCATTGGTGCAGCCCAATTTGATATACATGAGGCCCATTGATGTGGTCCACTTGATGTATATGATGGCCCATTGGTGCTGCCCATTGATGCGGCCCATCATGATGTATTTTTGGCCCATGTGCGGGGCCCACTTATTTGTATTTTTGGCCCATGTGATACGGCCCATTAGATGTTTTTGAGGCCCATGGGTCGGGGCTCAACGGGATGTACATAAGGCCCATTTCAATGTGTGATTCCACCATGATAAATGTATTGTATATCCCCATCTAGCCCGTTGGATGGTGGGACTCACCCCGATGATGATCCCAGAGAGGAACTATATTGATATGTGGACTTATTGATCAGGAGTTGCATACTCATTCATTCATTCATTCATTCACTATCCACTCGGGCTGGTGGTGCGCAACTATTTGTTACGTGTACCTTCGCAATGGCCAAGATTTCGGTTGGGGCGCGCGACTAACCTGAGATCAGGAGTTTACCACATTGAGTCTGACTATCCAAATTAGGTATGAGACTAGTTTGGATAGAAGTCCATTGTGATGGACCTCATAGCCTGCGATACTATGTACTACCATCCCGACTTCACACTTCAGCATGATCATTCCATTCGCACCGTATATTGCATTACATCCGCAGCATATGGCATTTTGAGTTACTGTGTTTCTACATTTATTTGGTCTGGATACAGCTGATAGTATTTGTGAACTCATTAGGAATTGTATATTGCATTGCATTCTCAGCATCTGATATTTGGCTCTTTATGACTCCTTATTTGCATAGTTGATCTGTATTGCGTACTCTGATATTGTTTGACTCATGAACTTGTCAGTATTTCTGCCTTGCTTTGCTATCGTATGATTCATGATCTTACCAGTATTTTTGATATTGTATGATTATGGCGTTGTGTTAAATACTTGGCACTTACCTTATGCACACACTTACACCACCCTCTAAGCTTTCTATAAGCTTATGCATGATAAATGCGTGTAGGTGATTTTAGGTTGCAGCAGCGTAGAGCTTGAAGCATGTTGCCGTCTTCTGGACCTTTGATTTTTGATATATGTATTTCCTTTTTAACACTGTATTCAAATGTTTATATTAGTGGATATGTGATAATGATGTTGCCTTTATGATTTTGGTATACTTGTGGTTATGCTTCATATGAGACAAATGTACATTGAAAAATCCTCCTTGTAGAATCCCAGGATCGAAACAGCACCGAATTCGACAATTGGAAATTTTGTGAGCCCGGTTTTCGAGTTTGGGGCATGACAAATATCAATTAAACAATCCTACAATGTAGAATTGTAAAATAACCTCAAGTGTACAAGTATTGAGAGGTTGATACAAATGTTGTTCTAAGGACAACCTTACACCAAAAACCAATGGCTTTTGGCAGGACAACCTGATTCCTAGAATAGTCTGTGTATCAAAATCTCAAACCGATACAGAGGAATAAAGAAATAAATAGCAAAGGAAATAACTAAGCTATTACAACATTCCCACACTTGCATATAAGAAATTACAACATTCTCCACAAATGCATAAATGGAAATTTCAACATCCACAAAAAAAAAAAAATCAATCAATCACCACAAGACCAGAAATTATAGTGGTTCGCTTGTGTGTACACCAACTGTTTAGAAAAACAACCACACAACTACTCCACTCCTTATATCCTCACATAGTGGATATTAGCGTTCACTATGAAAATAGGTTTTTCAAGGTTCACCTAAAACTCTCACAATTGTGTCTTTCAAGTGGGCTTACACAATTCAAAAACCCCACACTCTGAGTTTTCTGGATCACCTCAAACCAACCAAAAGAAAGAGATTTTTCTGGCACAATCTCAATGAAACCAAAAGAATAAATTTACAAAAATACAAAATATTTATTTGGATATTCTCCTTTTAATGCAGCCCGGAAGAACCATTTCAGAGTAGAAGTTCATCATAGAAGTTCAATGTTCACACTCACTTGTGAAAAAGTTATAAGTGTTAAATTGATTTTAAATTAAATCACCTTGGGCTAGCTTGATTTGATTTTGATTCCAAGAAATGGGAAAACTTCAATCCCTCTTTCAAATAAGATTAGAATGTAGAAACTCTAAATCAAATGCAAAAAGTTAATTAAAGAGAATATAAAATAAGAACTAGATAGCTTAAGAATATCACTAACTTATCTCTAAAAGTGGTGTATTCATTTTTCTTGAATTGAATATCAAACTCTGAAATTCGTGCTTTATTTATAAGTCCAGAAATCGCATCTTCGACTGGTCCTGAGGTCAGTTCATCTGGTCGAAGGACCAACAAACTTTTAAAAATTTGGGCGCGATAAGAGTGAACTGTTTCATGACTGGTCAAAGGACTTGATCGACCGGTTAAGTCCTGTTCACGACTGGTCCTGTGGAACTCAAATTAGTTGCTGAACTTTGAGTCGAGCCTGCAGGACTGGTCGAGCACTGTTCACACGACCGGTCGAGTAGTCTCCAGGACTAGTCGAGGCTTTAACAAAAAATTCTGAAAATAAGTAACAACTTTAGGACTGGTTGAGGATTTCTTGGACTGGTCGAGCCAGTGTTAGGACTAGTCGAACTTAGACTAAGACTAGTCGAAAAATAGACTATGCACTTATAAAGTCACCCAATTAAATTATGTATTCAAAATAACCTATCCAATGGTCAATCTAGGGTCATTCATACCTTGTAAGCAATAGATGAACATTGAATCTTCTTTTGCTTCAGTTGATAGTCGTTCTTTGAAGTTCACGAAGCTTGAGATAATGAAGCTTAAACTTGGGACTTTTGAAGCTTTAATATGACTAACATTGAAGCTTGAGCTTGAGGTTCAAAGTAAAGAACTTTGTCTTGACTTGGACGAAGCTTTGAAAACTTGAACTATTGAAGCTTGAAAGATTAAATTAACTCTTGGTGGTGTACTTGAACATGAGCATGTAATCTTGCTTTTGAAGTTCTTGAAGTAAAAACCTTTGTTCTTGTATATGAGATCACACTCTTGAATATATAGAAGCTCTACACAAGACACAGATTCCAAGAGGTTTTGGCACTACAAAATTTGACAATAATAAGAGGTAGAAAAAAGAGCACTTACAATCTCCCCCTTTGTCAAATTTGTGACAAAACACACTTCATTTAAAATAAACATAATATGTACAATAAAGAATCATGCATCAATTATCAATATAAACCAGTTATAACCTGGTTAAAGAATCATGCACCAGTTATTAATAGGTCAAAACAATTCGCATCTACTCCCCCGACAATACTCCCCTTTACTTACTCCCCATACAAAAATAATAATGGATAGATACCTATCCACAATTCACACATATCATAAGCATGATAAAATTCTCCCCCTTTTTGTCACAACATGACAAAGGAAGGAACCAATAAATGATAGTGGGAGTAGATAAATAAGGAAGAATAAGAAGAGTAATGAGGAATAAATGAACAAGATATTCAAGATAGTAAATCCATAAACAAGCATTGTTCAATCATGATCAACCATGTTCAACCTAGAAAATAAAAGAAATCCAAGTATCTTAAAAGTTATTACAAACCAGATATTCAAAGACTAATAAGAACCTGAAGAAGAAGCAGGTATGGTAGGATCAAGTTGATGAAGTCCCTTGTTAAGGCGCCTAAGATACTTGTGAATATATTTGAATTGCAAATCATTGGATACATTCATGTTTTCTACCTTCTCCTCAAGCGAGCACAACCGCGCATCAAAATCAAATGGCTGATAATCAGGATCATCTGCTGAATCGGATTCGATCTCATCAAAAATATCATCCATATTGATGTCATCTAGAGGCAAATCACCTTCTTCCTC
This sequence comes from Magnolia sinica, assembly GCF_029962835.1. NCBI lineage: Eukaryota > Viridiplantae > Streptophyta > Magnoliopsida > Magnoliales > Magnoliaceae > Magnolia > Magnolia sinica. Next base: position 38,798,712 of record NC_080577.1, read on the forward strand.
ATTTGTGGCATCAGCTCCACCAGCACCCACATTAACTTGGCCTAGGGCCAACTTCAAATTCATCTTATTAATATTGGAGTTGTTGAATGGTAGGTGATGAATGGGAGCTTCTCCTATAGGCATAGCCACTAAACTATGTATGGCCAACACAGTCATAAGATATGCGAAGGGAATGTCACTGTGTCCTAGATGGAGACGGAACTGAATGATGTAATGACAAATCAAGGAAGGAAGACATACAGATTTATCAGAGATGATGAAATGAAGAATACGAACCATGAACGTAGTGAGTTCGATTTTGTTACCAGAACGAGGATAAAATTTGAAATAAATATCCTATGAAGGACTCTGTATCTGGGTAACAAATACTTTGAGGTAAGCGCATTTCTAGCAGTATTCAATTCCACATCTATATTGCATAAATCTCTAGTAAGAATTCGCTTCTCAGTTTCAGATGGTTTTACTACTAGAGTGCTAATGGGAATACCTTCATCATTAATAGGTAAATCCATTAATCCAGAGATAAGATGTCGGTCCACATCAATTCGAGCTTCTCTGGTTGAGATAGTGAATGTCAGATTTTCAGTAGAAAAATTAGTAATGCAAGCATACATAGCTTGCACAATGAAGCGGTATGCCGGCCTACCCCAATGCAGTATGTTATCCCATCCTACAGACAGAAGGAGAGGAAGGATATCAAATGGAGCTAGATGATCAACATTAACAGGTTGTTCAACTATAACATTATATAACCTAATATCCCGTACATAAGAGGGATCATCTTCGGGTGACCGAAGGTGGCACATTATTATAGAAGTTGATTGAGAAGTAGAAGGACCACAAGATCATTTCTTCTTGGTTCTACTATCCATTTGTACCAAAGATAACAAAGAGCAAAGAGATTACAAAAGAGGTAGAGAGAGTTTTCACTAGATCAAATTTTTGAGAAGAAAACCCCCAAAACTACTATGAATCAAGAAATAAACCACACCAATGATGAAAAGGGAGTGCAAAGAACTTGATTCTACAAGGAAAATGAAAACCATGCACTAACCTTGAAGAAATAGGAGATGGGTTTGACCGGTCGACCTAGGAGCTGTTGGAGAAGACGCCCAAAATGAGGAAAAAGTGATTTTTCTCCCAAATAAAGCACCAAACCCGCGCTACACGGCTGGTCGAGTACATTCTCGACTGGTCGAGTATGTACTAGACTGGTCGTGTACAACCCAAAATATGTAATTTTCATAAATTTTAAAATTTTAAACATTTAAAATAACAAATATATACATTATGATACATAAATGCATGAATAATCAATTCATATTGCACATACCAAGATCAAATTTCAATTTAGTAAACCTGCTTTTGTCGAGCGATTTTGTGAATATGTCAGCTAGTTGATTCTCAGTCGGAATATATTCTAATGTTTCTTACTTTGCTAAGAAACTAAACAGTTCCCTACATAAAAACAACCACCACTGATTGACAATGTTACCAGCCCAATCACCATCCATGTAATCAGATAATTGCACACTAGTATCATGTGGATATCAGAGACTAAGATTTTCTAAACTAGTGACATATCGTAAAATGCACTTAACAACAATTAGATGTGACTCTTTAGGGTCAGATTGATATCTAGCATAAATTTCTACGCTAAATGCAATATCAGGTCGGCTTGCAGCTAAATAAAGTAAATTATCTATCATAATGTGATACAATCTACAATCCACATTCTTACCTGTAGAGTCCTTTGAGAGTTTTAAAGTAGTACTCATATGAGTATCAATAATTTTTCCCACTCTCAATTCTGAACTTTTTAACTAAGTTTAGAGCATATTTGGTTCGAGAGATAAAGAAACCATTAGGTAGTTGTTTTACTTGCAACCCTAGGAAATAATTTAATTCTCCAACCATGCTCATTTTGAACTTAGACTTCATAAGATCTGCAAACTCAACAGTCACGTTAGCACTGGTAGATCCATAAATAATATCATCAACATAAATTTGCACTATTAAAATGTGATCATTATGTTTCTTTACAAACAATGTCTTATCAACACTTCCCATTATAAAGTTATAGCTTAGTAGAAACTTAGTCAACTTTTTGTACGATGCCCTAGGAGCTTGTTTTAAACCGTAAAGGGCCTTTTTTAGGCGGTATACATGATCAGCATTCTTAGGGTCTTCAAAATCCGTTAGTTGTTCAACATACACTTCTTAATGCAAATCGCCATTTAAGAAAGCACTCTTTATACCCATTTGGTATATTTTAAACTTTATAAAGCATGCCATGGATATAAATAGTCTGATTGATTCAAGACGAGCTACTAGGGCAAATGTTTCATCATAAATAATGCCTTCAATTTTAGTGTACCCTTGTACAACTAGCCTAGCCTTGTTTCTAATAATATTACCAAGTTCATCAAACTTATTTTTAAAAATTCATTTTGTTTTGATAACATGTTTATTTTTTAAGTTCAGGAACTAAGTACCAAACATCATTTCTGACAAATTGATTGAGCTCTTCTTGCATCGCTACAAACCAGTTTTCATTAGTAAGAGCTTCTTTCACATTAACCGGTTCTATCTGAGATGTAAAGCACACATAATTACACATATCTTCCAGTTGCTTACGAGTGCGTACACCGGTGAGAGGGTTTTCAAGAATCTGATTAGTTGGATGGTCTTTAACAGTCCTTAGTTCAGAGTTATTTTGATTTGATGAAGTATCCAGTTTATCAATTAGAAGAACTTCATCATTTTCTGAACTTGAGACAAGTGTATTTAAGTGATTGTCAATAACCACATTAATAGACTCTGGAATTACACCAGTCTTCTTCTTAAGAACACAATACGCTTGACTATTCAGAGCATACCCTAAAAATATTCCTTCATCACTTTTGGTGTCAAACTTACCCAAATTTTCTCAATCATGTAAAATATAGCACTTGCTACTAAAAAATCGAAAGTATTTGATAGTAGGCTTTTTATCAAACCATATTTCATAAGCCATTTTACCATTTGATTTTCTAGTATAAATGTGGTTAATTATATAACAAGTACTATTTACGGCTTCAGCCCAAATATTTTTAGGGAGCTTCATACTTTTAACATTACATTTGCCATTTCTTAAAGTACTCTATTTTTTCTTTTTACTATACCATTTTGTTGTGGTGTTTTGGGCACAAAGAATTCATGTAATATTCCCTAATCACTACAAAACTTCTTAAAACTGTTATTCTCAAATTCTGTTCCATGATCACTACGAATCTTACAGACTTGAGATTCTTTTTTAGTTTGGATACGTCTAAGTACCCTTTTTACTTCATCGAGAGTTTCTGATTTGTCTCTTAAGAAGACTACCCAACTGAATCTGGTAAACTCATCAACAATTACCAGTATGTACTTCTTGCCTCCTCGACTCTCCGTTTTGGTTCGTCCAATAAGATCCATCGGTACTAGTTACTTCAGTGGTAGGAGGGGTCCAATTAGTAACTGTGGCTTGTCACACGCTCTCATCCATGGATTTTAAGAAAATTCTCATCTTGGCTTTCCAATAGGCATAATTGGAGTCATCAAATGGTGGAGGCCTGGTGACTGAAAGGCTATCAAAATTTGACGTCTTATAAAGCCCAGATCGATTAGCTTAGGAAATTAATCCAAAAGAAATAATAATTAAAAAGAGCTATTAAGCTTTGATACCACTTAAAAAGGCCAAGCTAAGAGTCCTAGATGGGGGGGTGGTGAATAAGACTATGCTAAATTAAAAATTAAATGTAAAATTTAAATAAATATAAATAAAGATAGCAATTAAACAATCCCACAGTGCAGAAATGTAAAACAACCGCAAGTGTACAAGTATTGAGAGGTCGATACAGATGTTGTACTAAGGACAACCTTACACCAAAAATCAATGGCTTATAGTAGGACAACCTAATTCCTAGAACGGTCTGTGTATCAAAATCTCAAACCGATACAAAGGAATAAAGAAATAAATAGCAAAGGAAATAACTAAGCTATTACAACATTCCTACACTTGTATAAAAAAAATTACAACATTCTCCACAAATGCGTAAAGGGAAATTTCAACATCCACAAAATGAAATAATCAATCAATCACTACAAGACCAGAAATTATAGTGGTTCGCTTGTGTATACACCAATTATTTAGAAAAATAGCCACACAACTACTCCACTCCTAATATCCTCACACAGTGGATATTAGCGTTCATTATGAAAATAGGTTTTTTAAAGTTCATCTAAAACCCTCACAATTGTATCTTTCAAGTGGGCTTACACAATTCAAAAACCTCACACTCTGAGTTTTTTGAATCACCTCAGACAAACCAAAAGAAAGAAATTTTTCTGGCACAATCTCAATAAAACTAAAAGAATGAATTTACAAAACTGTAAAATACTTCTCTGGATATTCTCCTTTTGATGCAGCCTGGAAGAACCAATTCGGAGTACAAGTTCAACATAGAAGTTCAATGTTCACACTCACTTGTGAAAAGGTTCTAAGTTCTAAATTGATTTTAAATTAAATCACCTTGGGCTAGCTTGATTTGATTTTGATTCCAAGAAATGAGAAAACTTCAATCCCTCTTTCAAATAAGATTGGATTGTAAAAACTCTAAATCAAATGCAAAAAGTTAATTAAAGAGAATATAAAATAAGAACTAGATAGCTTAAGAATATCACTAACTTATCTCTCAGAATGGTGTATTGATTTTTCTTAAATTGGATATCAAACTCTGAAATTTGTGCTCTATTTATAACTGCAGAAATCGCATCTTCGACTAGTCCTGAGGTTAGTTCAATTGGTTAAAGGACCAACAAACTTTTAAAAATTTAAGCACGATAAGATTAGACCATTCCACGACTGGTGGAAGGACTTGCTCGACCGGTCGAGTGGGCTCCACGACCGATCGAGTCCTATCCACGACTGGTCATGTGGAACTTAAATTAGTTGTTGGACTTTAAGTCGAGCCTGCAGGACTAGTCGAACACTGTTCACACGACCGGTTGAGTAGTCTCTAGGACTGGTCGAGGTTTTAACAAAAAATCCTAAAAATAAGTAACACCTTAGGACTGGTCGAGGATTTCTTGGACTGGTCGAGCCAGTGTTAGGACTAGTCAAACTTAGTCTAAGACTAGTCGAAAAACAGTATATGCACTTATAAAGTGACCCAATTAAATTATGTATTCAAAATAACCTATCCAATGGTCAATCTAGGGTCATTCATACCTTGTAAGCAATATATGAACATTGAATCTTCTTTCGCTTCAGTTGATAGTCGTTCTTTGAAGTTCACAAAGCTTGAGATGATGAAGCTTGAACTTGAGCCTTTTGAAGCTTGAATATGACTAACATTGAAGCTTGAGCTTGAGGTTCAAAGTAAAGAACTTTGTCTTGACATGGATGAAGCTTTGAAAACTTGAACTATTGAAGCTTGAATGATTGAATTAACACTTGGTGTTGTACTTTAACATGAACATGTAATCTTGCTTTTGAAGTTCTTAAAGTAAAGACTTTTGTTCTTGTATATAAGATGCATAATCTTAAATATGTAGAAGCGCTACACAAGACACAGATTCCAAGAGATTTTGGCACTAAAAAATTTGACAATAATAGGAGCTAGAAAATATAAGACTTTCAATTTCATCCTCCTTTTGGGCGAAGTTCATGATTGACTTTCTAAGGGTGTTCATTTTATGATGTGGAAAAAATTTCTTTATGAACTCCCTTATCATGTCATTCCATGTGCCAATAGATCGGGTACGTAGTGATGCAACCATGTCTTAGCTTTCTCTTTCAAAGAAAAGGGAAAGACTTTCAGTCTGACCATGTCCTCAGACACGTTAGAAAAATATAAAGTAGCTATAATCTCGTCAAACTCTTTGAAGTGCAGATATGGACTTTTAGATTCAAGTCCATGAAATTTTGGAAGGAGTTGGATCACCCTTGGATTGATTTCCATATTTTCCATACTTTCTGAAAAAACCATGCATGAGGGCGTGCTCACCCCCGCCGGTTGTAAGTAATCTCATAAAGTACGAGGCAGGTGTGTATGGTGCACCTCATTCTCATCCTGGACTTCAGCAACTCAAGGTTGCGGCTGATTCAATGGTTGATTTGTAGCCATAACCTTAATTAACTATGAGGATTTCGAGTGGTGTCTAACCCTGTGATGGATAGATAACCCCTTAACTAATCATCCTTCACTCAAAAGATGTTGAGTGTTGTCACAGACCCACTTCGGCATGAAACACTCTCAGCCCTCAATTTCAGATTCTAACTAAAACCTAAAAAGGAAAGAGGGAATAAGAATTCTGGAAAAAGAAAGGAAGAGAATTACAAAGAAGTTACCAAATTGGAATTCCCAATTTAAAATCCTGCAAAATGAAATAAAAGAAATCAGTTTCTAAAAACAGAAATTCTAAAATTTTAAAGTTTCTAAAAATAAAAATAGAAAGATGTGTTAGTTTCTAAAATAAAATAGAAAAACCCTAATCCTAAAACTAGAAAATAGAAAAACCCTAATCTTAACCTAATTTCAAAACTAGCTAATCTAAAAAAAATAAAAATGTAACTGTTAATCCCTGGCAATGGCACCAAAAAACATGTTCACAACCCCAAGTGTAGGCTTGCGATGTAGTAATAATCTCGGTGAGATCGAGGTCGAATCTACAGAGACTAATCTCGTACATTTCTGAAAGTAATTAGAACTAGAACTAGAAGAAGATGTAAATATAAATCTGAATTAATTGAGAGAGTAATTATGATTAAAGTGATTAAAACTAATAAATTTAAAGGTGGTAAGTAGGGTTTCCAAGGATCCACTTGTAGAGATTAGGGAACCCACTCACTTGATTTAAGTCACACGATTGGAATTGGAGTCTTATACTATCCAATTGGAAGATATACAATTAAAATTAATCTAAACTTTCCTTGACCTAATTCTCAATGGAGGAGAATTGTGATAATCGGAAGAGATTCCATCACCAAACCATGCCCATGAGACGATGGCTAACAACATGATTTACCAATCCCACAATCTCAAAATCAGGAAAAGAAGATACTCAAGCTATTATAGATCTATTGTAATTTGAGTCACAATAAACCATTAATAACTAAAAGTATTCCTTTAAAATCAAACTAGACTCAAAGATGGTTCAACATAAACATGAATTAAATTAAAAGAAACATCCCATCACGCTACAAGCTTCACCTCTTAGCCCTAACTAAGAGGTTTAGCCAACTATAGACATGATTGAATTAAAATCTCTTAAGAAAAGCATAAAAACAACTAAAGAAAAGGAGGAAAAACTCTTGGCGACTACTTCTCCACGCTTTTGCTCCACTCCTCAAACCCTAAAAGATGCCTAGGAACATCCAGGGGACCCCTATTTATAGTTCTGTGACTCTAACTTTCGCACTAAGTTGGAAAAATTGGGAAACCGCCTTAAATTTATGCAGTCAGTGTGTTGTCTGCGTAACCTTAGACGAGTCGAGGAAATCCTTCCACTGGTCGAGGGTTTCCTTCGACTGGTCGAGGATGACTGAAATTTAGAGAATTTTGTCACTGGAGTATGAGTCGAGGAATCTTCGACTAGTCAAGTAGGACCCTTCGACTGGTCGAAGATGGGCTTAGACTAGTCGAAAGATGCAGATTTTTAGGGTTCCTTTTATTCACTTCAAGTCTTCAATGCTCTTACTTCCTCACTTAGTTTCCTTGGATCTTTTGCATGTGAATTCTTCATTCTTGGTCTCGTAAGATCCATCCTTGGCTTTGGTGATTCTTGAGTGTTAAATCCATGCTTTTAGCATCCTTTTCAATCCAAACTCTTAAATTCACTTTGCAACACAAACATGATTAAAATAGAACATTAAGCATTATCTTGTTCATAAAATCAAGTACTAATTGGGGGATAATATGTAATATTTGACCCTCAACACTTGCTCCATTTGATGTGAAGAGCTTGGGTCACTTATTTCACATTGCGGCTTCGGATTGGGTTAAAGTTGGGCTGGAAAGGCCACTTTCTCCCCAATCCCTAAACATGACTCGATCCTTTAAATAAATGATGCAAATATTAACATAGTTATTTTGAGATCCTGCAATGCTTGTACCGTATTTTGGTTAAATAGCTCTTGGTTTTACATAAATTTTTAAACCGGATCCTCTTAAGGTTTCCTTTGATTAAGAAGTTGGGCAAGGGCCTCTTGAGGGGTAGTCGTTTATCCATCCGTTCAAGTGAGGGAATTATATGTATTTGGGGTGGGTCTGTAGAATGGGCGTTGGTAGTTGTTGAAGGCATTTGATTGCTCATTCAGAAACTCTTGAAAGGCAGGAATTGTGGGACAATCTTATGTTAAGTGTATGTTGCTAGCACAAATACCATAGTCAACTTCCATAACCTCATTGGTTTGACTGTTTCCAATTTCTTAAGTTGCATGGTCTCGACTTTCCTCGTAAGATTGGCCACCCTTGCACTCATGTCATCTTCTTCCTTTAAGATGTAAATTCCTCCATTTTCTCTTGACTGAGTAGGCTTAGAGGTGGTGGTTCTTGGGGAGGTGTCCCATGATTATGCATTTTTTTTGTGAGTAGGTCAAAATAATCTCACACGTCATCAGCCTCCTCATTCATGAATTTGTCATTCCACATCATCTCTACATATTAGTGCATGGGCGAAGTCAATCCGTTATAGAAAAAGCTTATTACTAGTCGTATTTCATAGGAATGATGTGAACAAGAATTTACGAGATCCTTGAATCTCTCCCAACTTTGCAAGAAGGTCTCTTCCTCTTTTTGGGTGAAATTCATGATCGACCTCCTTAAAATGTTTGTTTTATGAACCGGGAAGAACTTTTTAAGGAACTCTCAAGTCATCTTGGCCCATGTGTTGATAAATAATGACTTTAAGGAGTGCATCCATGACTTAGCCTTTTCCTTCAATGAGAAAGGGAATAACTTCAGTCTTACGATGTTATCAGACACGTTTAGAAAGTGTAATGTAATGACTATCTCATCGAATTCTTTTAAGTGCAAGTGTGAACTTTCAAAGTCCAATCCATGAAATTTAGGGAGGAGTTGTATCTCTCCCTATTTGAAATCAACATTTCTTGCATTAAGTGGGAACACCATATTGGAAGGTGTACTCGTCCTCGCCGGTTGTATGTAATCTCATAAAGTTCGAGGCGGGGGAGCATTATGCTCATTCTCATCTTGAACCTCTTCAACTGGGTGTTGAGGTTGATTTGTAGCCATTACTTTGTTTAACACAGGGGGATCTCAAGTGGTGTCTAATCCGATGTTGGATAGGCAACCCTTCAACTAATCCTCCGCTCAAGAGACGTTAAGTGTTGTCATGAACCCACTTGGGCATGAAACACTCATAGCCTCAGAGTTCTAAAAACTTCTCCTACCAACATAAATTCAAAAAATAAAAATTCTAAAAGGAGAAAAAGATAGAAGGATATTACCAAAGAAGAACTGCTAAGTTAGATGCTACAAAATAGAAAACTGAGCTAGTACTTAAAACAAATTTAGAATGTCTAAGAAAAACATGTAAAAAGTTAATCTTAAACCTAACTACTTCTAAAACTCAATTAATTCAAAAAAATACAACACATTACAATCCCCTGCAACAGTGCCAAAAACTTGTTCACTTGTACCACAAGTGCAAGGTTGCGATATAGTGATAATCTCGGTGAGACCGAGGTCCTACCCATAGGGACTGAATATGTGCAATTTTTCTAAACTAACTAAGAATTAAAATTAGAAACTAAACTTGTAACTGTAATATAAAGATATTGTTGTGGATTTGGAACTATCAAATTATAAGAACTAGAGCGCCAAGGATCCACTTGTAGTCATCTTAATGCATCCTTACTTGATTCACTCCAATACTTCAATTGGAATCGAAGTCCTAATCTATCCAGTTGGGTGATAGAGCAATTAAAACATCATGAATTGTTCTAAAATAGATTATGAATATCCACAATAATGATCTAGGTATAACAATGTTGTTGAATTGATTGTAGAGAGTTCTACTATGAATGTTCCCAATCATCTACCGTGCTTGGAGTCAACGATAAAAAAGAAAGCATTCTTGGAGGTTCCTAATCATCTAACATGCCTGGAGTAAACGATAGATCAAAGAAATAATAAAAAATACTTCTTAAATTCAAACCATAACTATGAAATATTCAACATAAAGATCACGAGCATAAATCAAAATAAGAAAAGCATTAAAATAAACTATAAGCTTCACCTCTTAGCTCTAGCTAAGAGATTAGCCAACCAAAGACATGATTAAGCTAAAACTCTTAAAGAAAAACATGGAAAACTAAGGTAGAAGAAAGAACTCATTGGAAGCTGCTACACCCTTGGCTCTACTCCTCTAACCTTAATTCGTGCATAGAATCCCTTGGAGAACCTAAATATATAACTTTTGTTTGGCCGACTTTGAAAATTACTTTAAATTTATGCACTCTACGCACCTTCAATGTCATTGAACATGGTCCTTCGATGTCATCGAAGGTGGAAGTTCAAGTTGAATTCAAACTGCGTGCCTTTTCATATTGCGTAACCTTCGATGTCATTGAACAGTCTTTGATGTCATCAAACAGTCTTCGATGTCATCAAACATGTCCTCTATGCAATCGAAAATGGTCCAGAATTGTCCAGAAAGTTTTAGTTCGAAAATCCATAATTCTCCATGTCATTGAACTGACTTCGATGACATCGAACCTTGCCTTCGATGGAATCAAAGGTGCGTTGATGTAATTTACACCCAATTGTCTATCAACAAACTTGATTTTTTTTACTAAAATCTTGATGTGATCGATCGTCCTTTGATGGTATTGAACACTTACTTCGATGACATTGAAGTGTGCTCAATGCAATCGACAGTCAAGTTTCAGCAGTTCTGACCTTCTGCACTTTGCAAATTCAATTTTTTTCCTTTTTCACTTGGTTCTCTTGGGTCTTGGACTCTTGAAATCTTCAATCTTGGCCTCCAAATATCCAATCTTTGTTTTGAAAATTCTTGAGCATAAACTCCATGCTTTTAACATCATTTTCACTTTAAGCTCTCAAAATCACATTGCAAGATAAACATGCATAAATATATCGATTAAGTGCTGTCATGTTCATAAAACCAAGGTATAAACATGGTAAAATATGCAATTTTGGCACTTAACAAATACCAAGTAAACCCACTGCGGTTAGAGAGTGACCAAATAATTTTAACATATAATAATCGTTATTGGCCAATTCACCACACTGTATCGTGAAACGACCGACATGCTCAATGCTCAATTGACTAGGCTCACTCGAGAATAGGGAAAAATATGGCATATAATTTCTTGGCAATGGATATTGCTGATCTATCCACTTGGGTTATGGTTTGTGGTAAACCAGAATGGTGTTATGGCCAAGGACCTGGCCAACAACCTCTTGGATAATTTGCATGATTTGGTCATGGTCCACCTACTGAGGATCCAAGATTGGTGGGTGATCTGGGACAAACCAATTGGGATTGTAAGGGAATCTAAGGCCCTACTATGGGTGAACCCACCTAGCGATCCATGGTTCTTATAATCAGGCGCAAAATTCCTGGCCTCCCACTCAGGTTTCCTGCCTTCCATAGGAAGTGGCACATTCCTAACCTTTGGAGGGGGAATCACTGGTGGGTTACATTGAAAAGGTGGCAATGGGGCTGCATTTCCAACCAAGCTTCCATTGTGTTGTGATGCTAACATTATTCGTTTTGTTATTATAACCAATAATCATTACATATATAGCTTTAGTCTAATTGGCCATGTAGCAATTGGTGCTCTCAGCCTGGGCACAGAATTGCTCGGCTTGAGCTCTTCCATATTCCTGCACCATCTGGAAGCACATTTGAACATCTCGCAGCACGATAGATATTTCGTATGGGAGTTTGGCTCAAGATGTAGACAGTCCATCCTGGTTCCTGATCGGGTTAACACTCGGATTTGACACTTTAGGAGGTGCATGAACTGGCACCTCCTCGCTAGGGGTGGTGCAGTTGGTGTTGAGGGTTCGGCCCCAACAATACGTGTACTCTACATTTTTAATAAAAAATTGTCCGATAGTTAATACACAGTGTTTCACCGAGCGTGCCAAAAAATTGTTCGACGTTGTTTTCTCACACAATGTGCGGGTGTGCTAGAATTTGATTTGTGGCTCCAATTTGAATCGAACAACAATGACATTGAGAGCCAAGATAAGTAGATAGTGTATGATGAGATCTGAGGAGATTGGTCGCCTATTCAGCCACTCGCTAAATGTGTAAATTGAATCAGGCGATATTCAGAGGTTGGGGTTCATCCTCTGATGATGGGTTACGCCTTTGCCTCCCTTACAAAAGGACTTTTTCATACAAACAAAGTGGAATGGGAAAAAAAATCATTATAGTCGGCCGTTGTGAAATGCTAAAGAACACCTCTCCGATGATTGAACGAAGTCTAGCATGCGAGCGTAAGCTCCAATTATAACTAAGGATTATCAACAACTTGATTATCACTAAGGAATATAAATCAGTGGGCTGAAAAGTAAATGAGTACACTAAGAAATGTAACTTGCTTAATAGGGAAAGTAAAAGATTACAATATGGAATGTAAATTGACTAGTAAATTGAGAGGATAATTAAAAGATATTGTTTAGTATGAGAAAAAATTTTCTGCTAAATTCCTATGCTATTTATAGCTTTAATCAAGCCATTTTGGATCCTTCCCACGTTTTGATGGTTATGGTAACTGCTTTCCATCACTTGAATTATAGATGCCTCCCAAGTTTTACTCCTTCTACTATCTTCGAGCCATTTGTCACGCGACTGTGTGAACTCGATCACTTTTCCTTGTGTCTTGTAATCATCCAATCTCAGTCGTTTCACTTCTCGACCACTTTAATGATGTACGGTAACAGTTGATACATTATAACTCCATTTTTTGAGAATTCACCGTACACATCAACAGGAAAATATCTCGGCACACCATGTAGGTCCGTACAGATCACACGTAACTGACTCTGATTGATCGAGGCAGACTACAACCAAAACAGGTATGAACAACGGTTGAACCAACTTTTGAGGATTAATGGTTGACATATTGATCTTGATATTGGATGAAAATGGATCAGTATCGATAAACATAACTTCTTTGTCATTTTCAAGAAACTTCAGTAACTCTTTGTTGATGTTGTCTTGAATAACATTCATGAAAACAACATGTTTATTAGTGGAATAAGACCAAGTTCCATGTCATTTACAGTAATTAATTTTCTTCAATTCTTTGGCTAACAGAATCTCATGGTTAACAAGAATCATGATAAATTTGTCAGTAAACATAATATAAAAGATTTCATCAGTGTGAGAAACATGAAACATGTACGTTTTTGAACTTTCTGATTAGCGGATGTCGTTACCCCTTCTTTAACTAAAGTCGAGAATGTGAATGGTTGTTTATCCACTAATTCATCCACTGCAACATTATAATTAGGGTCATATTAATATGTCTCTGTTAACGAATTCTTTTGTCGCATTGATTCCTAAAGTAGGGTCTCATACTTGCTCGTATCCATTACGGTCGTAACCTGCAACAACCAATCAGAGGGGAGTACGTGTGATATCTATGGATCCGCATGGTATGCAAAAAAATCTTCAGATATGTATGGAGATCTCTCAGTAAGTGGAGCCAGGACATATTAGGTGGTGCCATGTATCACTAAAGCAGCCGAGAGGAGAGCTATCGAGCTCGATTGGTCATATGACAAGTGGTACAAGAGGAAGTAAAAAAAGCAGAACATGGGAAGCATCCAAAAGCCAAGCAGTGGAAAGTGGTTGTGATAACCATCAGATCATGGGAAGGATCCAGAACAGCTGTATCAGAGCTATAAATAAAAGAGGAGTTTAGTAAGAAGAAAGGTCTCACACCAACCCAAGCAAACCAAATCTCTCTTTAAAATTATCCTGTTAATTTGCATTTCCTAGTGTAATCTGTTACTTTTCTTATCAAGCAAAGTTTACGTTTCTAATGCAATCTTTACTTTCCAACTCTGCTCATTTATATTTCTTAGTGTAAACCATAACAGTAATCTCGTAGCACGTAATCTTAACTACTATTCGAGTCTACGCTCGCATGCTGGACCTAGTTCATTAATCAGAAAGGTGTTCTTCAACTGCTCTTCATGATCGACTGTAAGTATTTCTTTCTCATCTCATTTCATCCGCATTGAAAAGTCCTTTTGTACGGAAGGCAAAGGAGTAACCCATCATCAGAGGATGAATCCCACCTTCTGAATATCGCTTGATCTAATTTACACATCGAGTAAGTAGCTGAATAGGTGATCGATCTCTTCAGATCTCAGTCATACACTATGTGTCTGCGTACCTCAACGCTCAGCGTCATTGTTGTTCAATTCGAATTGGAGCCTCCAATTTTGGCACGCCCATATACCCGTGCAAAAAATAATGGCAAAATATTTTCTGGCACACTCGGTGGGACACTATTTCTAATTTACCGGTGTGATATTGCAAAAAATGCATAGAAGGAGTGCTCATATTGTTGGGGTTGAGCCCTCAACACAAAACGTACCACCTCCAAGCGAGGATGTGTTAATCCCTATGTCCCCTGAGGCATTAAATCTGAATAATAACCTGATCAGATACCTAGCCAGGCTATCCACGATCCTGAATCGTGCTCTCAAATGAGGTGTTTGTGGTACTTCGGGATGTTTAGATGGTGTAGGAATATGGAAGGGCCCAAGGGGAAATAGAAGCCATGCAATGATAAGTGACTTTAATAACAAAACAAACACCACCGACAGCACAACATAATGTTGATGGAAGTTTGATCAGCAATGTGGTTCTTTTACTACCTTTGCCATCTCTACACCGTAACCCATCATCGGTTCCTACCCCGGAGGTAAGGAATGCACCACCTCCTATGGAAGTTAGGCAACCTAAACTGAAAGTCAAGAATTTTATACCCAAAAATATGAATTATGGACCGCTAGGTGGATTCAATCAACTACGAGGCCTTCGATTCCAAGATAATCTTAACCGGTTAAATTTGGATCACCCACCTGCTTTGGATCCTATAAGTGCTTATAATTGATGCACACTTAAAGTTGTCAAATTTCATAGACAAAGTACCAGATTGATCGCATTTACACTTTAGTCTTCTTAGGCATCTCATGAAGATTAGCTCAAGATGGTTTAAATATCTTAAGACTTAAAGACATCGCATGATTTCAAGAATAAGATCTATGTATATGTCAATTATCAGGTGGTATGACCCTAGAAAGACCCTAGGTTAGGTGTATTAAATCATGGCGGTAAATATAATATATAAAATGTAAAATCATTAAAGTTTGGCTAGCCAAACCAAATTTAGCTACCTTGATAAAATTCAGCCAAGTATACACCAACGTTTGGAAAATTAGTTATAAGTTTGGCCAGCCCAACTTTGGGTTCGCCCAACCGAACTTGACATCGGGCCAGCCCGAATGATTTTTCAATCAAGTTTCCAATAATGGAATTCTTCAAATTTTAGTGAGATTCAGCCAACCAAACTAGAGATTCGGTTAGCCGAATTTTGGCTCAGGCCAGCCACATGTTTTTTATTTATTATATCTTGTAAAATCCGAGAGCCATCGGAACACAATCGTTGGAATCTGGCCATAGTCAAGGAGAAATTGAGGTCCTCCTTAAGCTATTTGTGTGGTAATTTGTTGAAGGTCAAATATTGCATATTATCCCCCATTTATTTCTTAGTTTTACAAACATAATATGGCTTAATGGTATATTTTACATGTGTTTGTGTTGCAAGGTGAATTTAAGAGATTGGATTTGAAAAGAATGCTAAAAGCATGGATTTAATGCTCAAGAATCATCAAGCAATGAATAGATCTTTGGGGACCAAGATGGAATATTTCAAGACCCCAAGATTCAAGAAAATCTAGTGGAAAAGGAAGGTAGTGCAGAAATTAGTGCAGAAATTCACTGGATTTGGGCTTAGATGTCATCGAAGGCCTTAGATGATATCAAAGGCTAGTCTTCAATGACATCGAAAGCTGATCGATGACATCAAAGAATTGCAGAAAAATTGAGTTGGTTGTTGGACATATTGGTTGCTCTTTTCGATTCATCAAAGGAAGTTCGATGACATCGAAGCTAGTCTGTCGATGACATCAAAGGATGTTCGATGACATCGAAGAATTACAACAAAAACAAGTTTAGTCGGTGGACAAATTAGATACATTATTCGATTACATCGAAGTCTGTTCGATGACATTGAAGCCAGTCTGTTGATGACATCAAACTGGTTATGCGGAATGCATAAATTTGATCCGGTTTTGTGATTTTGTGAAACTTTACCTATAAATAGGGTTTCCTAGGCACTTTTTGGGATATCAAGGGTTTGGAGGAGCATAGCAAATGGGTGAGCCGCTTCCCAAGAGTTTTTAATTCAAGCATGTCTACGGTTGGGTAGATCCCTTAGCCAGGGCTAAGGGGTGAAGCTTGTAGCATGGTTGAGATGTTTTTCTTATTTGATTCTTGTTATTGTTGAACTCCTTTGATTCTAGTTTGATATTTAGGGAATACTTTGAGTGTTTAATGGTTTGTTGTGACTGAAATTATAATGGATTTGCAATAGCTTGAAGTATTTTTATTTTTTTTTGAGTTTGTGGAAATAGGAAATCTTGTTGTTCTCCATCGTCCCTTGGGCATGGCTGAGTGATGGAATCTCTTTTGTTCTTCACAAATCATCCATGATAGTTGTTGGATTGGTATATCCTGTTGTCTACCATTGTCTCCTGGGCATGGTCAAGTGATTGAATCACTTCTAATCTTCACAACGTTCATCCATTGAGAATTAGGTCAATGGAGTTCAGACCTGATCTTATTGAATATCTTCCAATTAGATAGGATGGGAATCCAATTCCAATTGAGTTCCTTAAATCGAATAAGGAAGCATCCTAATAGCTGTAAGTGAATCCCTTGAATCCCTAGTTCCCACTTTTAAATTACTTGAGTTTCTTAATAAACACTTCACAATTACTCTCTCTACTTTCCTGATTTAGGCTAGATCTTCCCCTAGTTTTGATTCTAATTACTTTCAGAATAGACACACAAGATTAGTCCATGTGGATTCAACCTTGGTCTCACCGAGATTATTATTACATCGCGACCCTACACTTGGGGTTGTGAACATAATTCCTATTATTGATTAGCTTATTCTATTCTCTTTCTCAAGTTAGCTTTAAACATATTTAAGAGAGTAATCTAAAATCTACTTGAGATTTAGAGAATTGAATCTGCAACTTCAATACCCCAAATTTTTTTAGAATAAACACTCAAACACCCTCACAAAAATTTGACAAAGCACGATTATACATCAAACTAAAAATACACTAAAATAAGCTACAAACTATTATTAAAACTACTAAAACGTGACCACTTAGAACTTGAGTCTTACCCCACCCTTAAAATGTATGACCCGTATCCTAATCCGTACTGTTCTGTCGACTCCCGCGATCCTTCCTATCGAAGTCTGACAATTCGTGACCTATAATTGACGTTTGCGCTCGACCCTAAGTCATATCCCGTATATTAGAGTTGGCTCAACTCGAAACTTGTATCTTTATAACCGCACTGTTGCTGCGGTTCCAACGTCGCGTCTTACATATCTATCTGATACCCTGGCAGGGAGATGTGGACCCACGTTCAGTTCGAGGAAATGTCGCGCGTTTGCAATCCCAAGAGAATCTCTACAACATGTCAAATCAATCCAATTAATCACATCATGACAAGTACAAGAGTAACCCATGCTTTCTTTCTCCATAAGTCAAGCAAACCCCAAAAGTCAACTCTCTCCCTCTCTCTCTCTTACACACTCACACATGTCAAGTACATGCCCATCACCCTATCACTCACTTCCCATCACTCTACTCCATCACACATCACCTCTCTTACAACCACCCTCTCTCCCTCTCTTTCTCTTCACACTTTCCAAGCAATAAAGGAGTGTGGACGTCCAATCACTTCCAGAGGGAGAGAAAAGTGGGTGTTGTGTGTGGCCCACTTCCCATCTCTAGATTTATCATCCTAGCCATTCATCTCTCATCACCTTCCATCAAAGAGGGACACAAAGAGATTGACATTCCATTGGACCAAGAAGATCGAATGGTGGATGCTTCTATAGGCTAGATTTTTTATGTTTTGATGATGGCCCAAGTGAGGCCTACCGATTGATGGTATGGATCTCACTTTGGACCCTAGATGTGGCCGATGGCCCACCTTAATTCTCATGATCATTCTATGATGGGGCCATTCTCCATGGACCCCATCATGATGTTTATTTTTCTTGCATGAAAAGAGGTCATCTATACTGTTCATTTTAAGTAGAGAAGGAATCTCCACCGTTGATCTTTGATTTGGTGGGCCCACATGTATTGAGACCCACTTGATGTATGATTGAATGCAAGGGAGGGCCCATAGTGTCGAGGTCCCTCCATCACACATGTCTATTTCTCTCTCTCTCTCTCTCTCTCTCTCTCTCTCTCTCTCTCTCCTTTTCCTTTTATGTGATGTTGTGGCCGTGTGGCCCACCCGGATGGACCCCACCATGAAGCATGTATTTTATCCAAGCCATCCATAGGTGGGGCCCTTTATATGTGTTGTATCCATATCATTCATCATTTGGTGGCCCACACGAGTAGGGGCCACCTCCCATCTTTGGAATGCCCAAACCGTCCAGCGTCCATGGACGCTGAATGTTAGTTGAAAACACAAATATTAGCCTTGGTTCAAAGCTATTTGGGTGGGCCACTTGTGTAGGCCTCACCTCGATTCAGGAATGTAATCCATGCCGCTCATCCTATTTTTCAGATTATTTTAGGCGTTGAGCCTGAAAATGAACACAATCCGATTATCTGATAGGCTAGAACATAGAAAACACTATTATTACCATTGAAAACCACTCTGATGTTTCTATACACCGAAATATGCTCAATATTGGGCTTGTTTGGCTTGTCTTTAGGCATAGGGACCATTGGGCAGGGTGGATTCACCTAATGCGGGCCCCACACATGAAAAACCATGGAAAAACCCCCCCTTTCCAAAAATAAAAATAATATATAAGCAAGAAGCGCCTGCTGTTGCTGACGCAGCAGCAGAATGCCGCTGTATTTTGGCGGATAGACAGCAAGGACCCACGGTCCCATATGTGGGCCCCACTGTGATGTGCTTTGAACATCCACGCCATGCATATGTTGGGTCCCCTTTAGGACAATGGGGCCCCCAAAAATCAGCCGTATGTGATTGTATGACTGCCATTGAAAGCATTTTGGTGATTATAGAAGTTTTAGATCATATGAAATTTGTTTTTTCTCTGCATCTGGGTCCGTGTGACCTTACCAACAGATTCGACATTAAATAAACATTATGGTGGGCCCCACGTGGGACCGCACCTTGATGGTTATGGTTGGCCCTCTCTGGATGGTGGGTTATACCATGAAGTATGTGTTTCATCTGCTCCTACTCCCCCCTGTACGTAGGCTGCGTCCGTGCAGCGTGGGATCCACATGATGTATTTGTTTTATCAACACCGTCCACACCACTGGACGGTGGGACCCACCCAATGATGTATGTATCCATACCATCCACTATTTGGATGGTGGGGTCCACCATGATGCATGTGTTGCATCCAACCGTCCAACCATGTTGACAGATAATTTTAAGGCTTAAGTTATAAAAAATAAAAAATAAGGCAGATCTATTTATTAAGTGGACCTTATGATCAGACTGATGGGATATATATATTATGGTGGGCCTTAGGAATTTTAATTGTGGAAATCATCATCACCACTTATATTTGGGTGTGGTCCATTTGATATACATGGGACCCATTGGTGTAGCCCATTTGATATGCATATGGCCCATGTGATGTGGCCCATTTGCCACATGAGGGCTCATTGCGATGTATTCAAAGGCCCATGGGATATGGCCCATTGCAATGTACATAAGGTCCATTGATGTGACCCTCTTGATTTACATAAGACCCATATAATGCGGCCCATTTGATATATTTAAGGACATGGGTCGAGGCCCAATGGGATGTATTAAGGCCCATTGCAATGTCTGATTCCACCATGTTTTGTGTAATTATGTTTATGGCGGGCCATGCCTTGGGAGCAATGTTGGTTTGACATCCACGTTATAAGAATAATGTTGGTTAAATGTCCGCATTATAACTCTCCCTAGGGCCCATTGATAGGCCCATACTTGTTACTTGTAGGCCGTCTAGGCCCATTTACGTTGTGAGGATAGTTCATCACTTTATAACATGCTTAGTATAATTCTATGTCTCATGTCATACACATCATATGTATGCTTGATATGAGTAGTGACTGATCATAGCATATGTCATTGGGTAGATTACTTATGGGACTCATTGATAGGAGTTACCCACATGAGCGTAGGTATGCATGAGATTGTTGCATGATTGTACGGTGTGACCCATGCATCTCGCATATGTGTGACTTGATCATTGTATGCCCTAGTGACATTAGGGCCATGGCTCCATAAGTACATCGTGGATGGTCGTATCAGATATAAAAAATACTTGGTTCTAGCACTGTGGGCACTTAGGATGTCCTTGGGTGAAAATCTTAGAACCTTTTTACCAGGAGCTACTCCAACATCTAGACCAAGTGGATACACGAGCTCCCTAGTATCGAATGCCAGTAGGCTGCATCTCCCACTGTGTCATGGTCAGTTGGAAGGGGGTGTGCCCTTATCCACCCGAGTGAGGGGGCTATAAGCTAGGCTGAGTTTGACCAACTCGCAAATGGGTCTGCTATCGACGAGCCAGGTAGGTATTGGCAGACTACTAGTCAAGCGGATAGTGAGGTCTATTCCACTCTTTGGGCTATACGGCTAGGGAGGTGGCAATCAGTGTGGAGTGTACTAGACCCCGGTGATATCCCAAAGAGAAACTGTACTAATATGTGTAGTTGATGAGTACTGACATTCTTGTTTTACATCTCGCATATGATATTTGGCTACATAGGCCTCGCATTGTATGGCCTTGGTATGGCCGATAGCATTCATGCCTTACATCACATAGCTTTGGTACAGTTGATAACATTCATGGACTTACCACATATTTTTTGCATTACGCTGATATTGTACACTTGGCGTTTGCCTTGTGCACACACTTCACCACCCTCTAAGCTTTTGTAAGCTTATGCTCAACTGTTGCATGCAGGTGGCCTTGGATCGCAACAGCGCTGAGGCCGGAGCGCACATCAGATCATTTTAGAGTTTTTATCACCATGTATTTCTCTTTTCGCATTGTAATTAAAGTTTTTGATATAGTAGATATATGGTGATGTTATTTTGTGACTTGGTTATACTCGTGGTTATGCTCCATTACAAAAAAAAATCATACTGAAAATCCTCCTTGTAGGATCCTATGATCTGAATCTGGCATGTGAGTGCCAGGATCCGAGAATGGGGCACTACAGAAGCTTTCGGCGCCGGATTCGGCGATCAAAAATTTTGTGAGTCCTTTTTTCAAGTTTGGGGCGTGACAGAAGTTGGTATCAGAGCATAACTTGGGAATACCTGAAGATAACATCATATATTTGCTGATAACTACCCTGTACTCTACAATCGTTGAGAACTTAGAATGATTAAATCCCCAAGTTTGAATAACTTAGTGATTTTCTTATATAGCTCCCTACCGTTGAGATTGTGGGGCTGCATAGTATCAGTGTTTTGATCGTTTCTGGTCCAGGATCTGATGTTCAGTGAGGTCATCGTAGTGTTGATGAGGTGTCTTGAGAGCAAGAGGCAGAGATTCGTGGGCATTGTCCCCATCTCTTAGGTGTTTAACTATGTTGGGATGTTGTGTTCTGATAGGATTTTCCTCCCATGGTGAGCTCTGTATTGGTCATGTTCTATTTTAAATTTCGAGGATGAAATTTTTATTAGGTGGGGAGAGTTGTCAGACTCGTATCCTAATCCGTACTATTCCGTCGATTCCCGTGATCCTTCCCGTCGAAGTCCGGCAATCCATGACCTATAATCAACGTTTGCACTCAACCCTAAGTCGTATCCTGTATATCAGAGTCGGCTCAACTTAATACTTGTATCTTTGCAACTACAACGTCGCTGCAGTTCCAACGCCGCGTCTTGCATACCAATTCAATACCCTGGTAGGGAGATGTGGACCAGCGTTCAGTTCGAGGAAATGTCACGCATTTATAATCCCAATAGAATCTCTACGACATGTCAAATCAATCCAATCAATCACCTCATGTCAAGTACAAGAGCAACCCATGCTTTCTTTCTCCACAAGTCAAGCAAACCACAAAAGTCAACTCTCTCCCTCTCTCTCTCTCTCTCTTACACACCCATACATGTCAAGTACATGCCCATCACCCCATCACTCACTTCCCATCACTCCATCACTCCATCACACATCACCTCTCTTACAACCACCCTCTCTCCCTCTCTTTCTCTTCATACTTTCCAAGCAACAAAGAAGTGTGGACATCTAAGCACTTCCAAAGGGAGAGAAAAGTGAGTATTGTGTGTGGCCCACTTCTCATCTCTAGATCTATCATCTTAGCCCTTCATCTCTCATCACCTTCCATCAAAGAGGGACACAAGGTGATCGATGTTCCATCGGACCAAGAAGATCAAATGGTGGATGCTTCTATAGGCTAGATTTTTCATGTTTTGATGATGGGCCAAGTGAGGCCTACCGATTGATGGTATGGATCTCACTTTGGACCCTAGATGTGGCCGATGGCCCACCTTGATTCTCATGATCATTCCATGATGGGGCCATTCTCTATGAATCCCATCATGATGTTTATTTTCCTTGCATGAAAAGAGGTGATCTAAACCGTCCATTTTGAGTGGAGAAGGAATCTCCACTGTTGATCTTTGATTTGGTGGGCCCACATGTACTGGGACCCACTTAATGTATGATTGAATGCAAGGGAGGGCTCATAGTGTCGGGGTCCCTCCATCACATGTGTCTATTTCTCTCTCTCTCTCTCTCTCTCCCCTTTTCTTTTTATGTGATGATGTAGCGTGTGGCCTACCCGGATGAACCCCACCATGAAGCATGTATTTTATCCAAGCCATCCGTAGGTGGGGTCCACTTTATATGTGTTGTATCCACATCATTCATCATTTGGTGGCCCACATGAGCAGGGCTCACCTCTCATATTTGGAATGCCCAAATCGTCCAATGTCCTTGGACGCTGGATGTTTGTTGAAAACACAAATATTAGCCTGGGTTCAAAGCTATTTGGGTGGCCCACTTGTGTAGGCCCCACCTCGATTCAGGAATGTAATCCATGCCGTTCATCCTATTTTTCAGATTGTTTTAGGTGTTGAGCTGGAAAATGAACACAATCTGATTTTTTGGTGGGCCATAGCATAGAAAACAGTATTGTTACCATTGAAAATCACTCCGATGTTTCTATACACCGAAATATGCTCAATATTGGGCTTGTTTGGCTTGTCTTGAGCCATAGGGGCCATTGGGCAGGGTGAATTCACCTAATGCGGGCCCCACATATGAAAAACCATGGAAAAACCATCCCTTTTCAAAAAAATATAATAATATATAAGCAGGCAGTGCTTGCTGCTGCTGACATAGCAGCAGAACGTTGCTGCATTTTGGCGGACAGATAGCAGTTATGTGCGCCCCACCGTGATGTGTTTTGAACATCCACGCTATGCATATGTTAGGTCCCCTTTGGGATAATGGCCCCCCCAAAAATCAGCCGTATGCAGAAGGCAGGTAGCCCACATGGCAGGAAACAGTGTGATTAAACGGCTGCCATTGAAACCATTTTGGTGGTTACAGAAGTTTTGGATCATATGAAATTTGTTTTTTCTCTGCATCTGGGTCCGTGTGACCTTACCAACAGATTGGACGGTAAATAAACGTTATGGTGGGCCCCACATGGGACTGCACCTTGATGGCTATGGTTGGCCCTCACCGTCCAGACAGCTGGACGGTGGGCTGTACCATGAAGTATGTGTTTCATTTGCTCCTGCTCCCCCCCTGTACGTGGGCTGTGTCCGTGCAGCGTGGGATCCACATGATGTATTTGTTTTATCTACACTGTCCACACCACTGGATGGTGGGACCCACCCAATGATGTATGTATCCACACCGTCCACTGTTTGGATGATGAGGTCCACCATGATGCATGTGTTGCATCCAAACTGTCCAACCATGTTGACAGATATTTTTAAGGCTTGAGATAAATAAAAAAATAAAAAATAAGGTAGATTTATTTATCAAGTGGACCTTATGATCAGACTGATGGGATATATATATTATGGTGGGCCTTGGGAATTTTAATGGTGGAAATCATCATCACCACTTATATTTGGGTGTGGCCCATTTGATATACATGGGGCCCATTGTTGTAGCCCATTTGATATGCATATGGCCCATGTGATGTGGCCTATTTGTCATATGAGGGCCCATTGTGATGTATTCAAAGGCCCATGGGATATGGCCCATTGCAATGTACATAAGGTCCATTGATGTGGCCCACTTGATTTATATAAGGCCCATATGATGCGGCCCATTTGATATATGTAAGGACATGGGTCGAGGCCCAATGGGATGTACTAAGGCCCATTGCAATGTGTGATTCCACCATGGTTTACGTAATAATGTTCATGACGGGCCATGCCTTGGGAGCAATGTTGGTTTGACATCCACGTTGTAAGAATAATGTTGGTTAAATGTCCGCATTATAACTCTCCCTAGGGCCCATTGATAGGCCCATACTTGTTACGTGTAGGCCGTCTAGGCCCATCTTCATTGTGAGGATAGTTCATCACTTTATAACATGCTTAGTATAATTCATGCCTCATGCCATACGCATCATATGTATGCTTGATATGAGTAGTGACTGATCATAGCATATGCCATTGGATAGATTACTTATGAGACTCATCGATAGGAGTTACCCACTTGAGTGCAGGTACATGCGAGATTGCTGCATGATTGTACGATGTGACTCATGCATCTCGCATATGTGTGACTTGATCATTGTACGCCCTAGCGACATTAGGGCCGTGACTCCACAAGTACATCGTGGATGGCCGTATCGGATACCGAAAATACTTGGTTGTAGCACTGTGGGCACTTAAGATGTCCTTTGGTGAAAATCTCAGAACCTTTTCGCTACCAAGAGCTGCTCCAACGTCTAGATCGAGTGGATACATGAGCGCCTGAGTGTCGAATACCAGTAGGCTTTTCTCCAACTATGTCGTGGTCGGTTGGAAGGGAGTGTGGCCTTATCCGCCTGAGTGAGGGGGCTATAAGATAGGCTGAGTTTGACCAGCTCATAAATGAGTCTGCTATTGATAAGCCAGGTAGGTATTGACAGACTACTGGTCAGGTGGATAGTGAAGTCTATTCTCCTCGTTGGGCTGTGCGACTAGGTGGGTGGCAATCAGTGTGGAGTGTACTAGACCCCGGTGATATCCCAAAGAGAAACCGTAATGATATGTGTACTTGATGACTACTGGCATGCTTACTTTGCATCTTGCATATGACATTTGGCTACATAGGCCTCGCATCGCATGGCCTTGGTATGGCCGATAGCATTCATGCCTTGCATCACATAGCTTTGGTACAGCTGATAGCATTCACAGACTTACTGCATATTTTCGCATTACTCTAATATTGTACACTTGACGCTTGCCTTGCGCACACACTTACACCACCCTCTAAGCTTTTGTAAGCTTATGCACGACCGTTGCGTGCGGGTGGCTTTAGATCGCAGTAGCGCTAAGGTAGGAGTGCACATCAGATCATTTTAGAGTTTTGTATTTCCCTTTTCGCATTGTACTTAAAGTTTTTGATATAGTAGATATGTGGTGATGTTATTTTGTGACTTGGTTATACTTATGGTTATGCTACATTACAAAAAAAAAAAAAATTCATACTGAAAATCCTCCTTGTAGGATCCCAGGATCAGAATCTGGCATGTTAGTGCCGGGATCCGAGAATGGGGCACTACGGAGGCTATTGGCGCCGGATTTGGTGATCGGGAATTTTGTGATCCCGTTTTTTGAGTTTGGGGCATGACATAAAATGACCCTACACTCCGAATGGACAGAGTGGATCCTCCGAGATCATAACCGAATGACCCACAACACGGTGCGTGTGCACCTGTTACATTAACAAATGTAGACCACCCAAGATGAATCCGATCAAACCACGTTTTGACCTGACTAGACACGAACTCTCCCTTCTTTCATGCTCCTGCATAAGGAATTTGAATTCGACTACAACTGAAAGATTTCAGTGGGATCCACCATCAAGAGAGTGGGATGATCTAGGCCATTCACTGTCCACCATTCCTGACGGTGAGTAGCATGGTCCCTCTGCGCAAGAAACTTGTGGCCCACCATCGATCTCAGTAACTCTACGGGCCTAGCGACACTCCAAAGCCTCACCACCTGTGTCAGATCCGTTAACCACGCCACGAAGCATGAAGATCTTCCAAAGAAAACGTTCGGATCTGGGCCAAGCAAAACAGGAGAAGGAATCCCTTAATTTTGCCAGATTTCATGACAAACACCACCGATTCTTATGTAACGGTGCGGAAAGATCAGTTTCGCAGCAACTTCAGAAGCTTGCACTGATCTTAGATCCGGTGGGGCAAAGAACATATGACGGTCAATCCGGCCCACCTGTAGACGTTCAAATGTGAAGAAAGCACACCAATATCAGTCCACTATTGAAATCGATGATAATCCTCCACCTAACTGGATCGTCTGATCAGCAGCCCGAAGAAAATCTACTAATGGGCCATCGGACGTCCAGTAGCTAGGTAAATCGGAAAGGAAGAAAATTTGAAGAAAATAAGATCCATAAGAAAGAAAAACAAGAAAGAGAAAGAGAGAAGAAAGAAGAGAAATCATTGTTTGATTGCAATGAAGAGAGAGAAAGATAGATAGGTGTAGGAGAGAGAAGAGGGATACCATGAGCTCTACATGACCAGGTGAATTCCTTTATGTCTAAAATTGGTACAGACAGTTACCATAAAGAAATTCAACATAACCTAAGTGAAATTGTATGTTTCTCATTGCTGAACTTAATTGACATTCAATTTAACCCAGGTGAACTAGAATAGGATCTGACCATAAAGAAAGTCCCAGAATATCAGCAAACTAAAAGTAAGGATCCTTCCTTTAATTTTTGCAATGTAATGGTTACTCCCTTCTCCAGCTTCAATAATTATTTGTTGTTTATCATTTAATAATGAATTAACACTATAGATATTCTGCACGCGAGTATCATGTCCGGCATCCCATCTCAGACAATCATCATGAACTCATTCACATATGCGTTACGGGTAGTGGCCCTTTTGATCAGTGTGTAATTTTGTGGGTTGGTTGGCGTGGTGCACGATCAATTTAAGTAAAATGTCATGCATGTTACATCACTTCTCGGGATTGGATATCGTAAATGGTCACTCTATGAACACATCGTGTCACATAAATCCCCCAACTGCGTCGTTGCATCGCCTTGAGGTGTTCGTGTAAAGCCACGATAACATGGGACATGCCGGCGAATCTCCATAGTGTGAGAATGCAAGGTGAGTCGGATGTACTAACTGCCTTCTACATTGTGACTATGACTACTAAGTGCGATGGGTCGCACATATTTTGCAAGGCATGCATACCATATAGAGTGCTATGCATATCAATACCCTTGTATATGTGGAATATGGGAGGTATCGGTACCTTTTTCTTTATTTTTATGTGTCCTTGCAAATTATGCTAAATAATGTAAATTTTAAAGGAATGACCATCACTATGAGTAGGGTGTTGACCCTCTTCAATCATATAGATGATGCAGGTGACGAATAGATTGGAGCCCCAGAGGATCACTTCCATGAGGAAGACTATGCTGAATAAACAAGAAAATAGTTTCATGATTAAGCTTTATTTACGTTTCCGCTGCAACTTGATTTTGTAATAAGCTCCCATCTAAGTGAGCATTTAATGATTCGTTGAACTTTCTTTCCTTTAATTTGGAATAATAAATACAAAGAATTTCCTTTTCATGAGTTGGTGCTTGAATACTCAGAATGTATGAATTTAATCACACTATCTAAACGATGTGTGAATGGAATTAATGCTAGAATTCCCAGGATGAGCAAAGACTCAGACCTTGGAAATTCGGGGCATTACAGCATCAATTAGGGTTTCTTTTATTCTTTGAAAATATATTAGATCCCTATACTCTTTCTAGTTGAACATATACTACTTTATCAAATCCTAAGAAAGAAGTTCGTTGCATCAAGCTTCAATTACATATTCAAATCGGCATTTAAAGATAAGTACCTTGTAATTATTATTGTTTTATTTATGGCTTTTAGAGATAACCCAAAAATCTTTGTGAGTTGATTTGTGACAGCCCGTGAAAATCACAAAGGAGGTTTTATTGTGGTGAGCCTATGAAAATCACAAGAATTATATAAGGTTATTAAGGTGAACCTGTGAAAACCTTAAAATAGTGAAAGTTAAAATTACAAGGGTAGTAATTTTGAGAGTGGAATAGGTGTGGGTTTAAGCACCGAACCACTATAACCCCTTGTGCATTAGTTGTGATTGTTTTATTTGATCATTTGTCTCTTTCTTGTCTGAAAGTTTGATTTCAAAGACATCGTGAAATAAGGTTATCATGCCTAAAATTTTAGGCGAAGGTTGTCCTATAAATTATTTAGAATCAAGGTTTTAATTATTTGTGTAATTGAGATTATTTGTTTAGTCATTTCACATTATCTCGAAGAATTGGGTATTGTCCTATTCACCCCTCTTCTAGGACATCGATAGCTCATCTTTCAATTAGTATCAATGAAAGGTTGCTCTTTTTCTTCTTTTTTTTTTAATTTACCTATTAGAGTTAAATCTAGAGCTATAAGATGTCAAATTTTGAGGGTTTATCCATTTCCACATTTCCAGGCCACACCCCTTTGATGGCTCAAATTATTCATATTGAAAAGCTAGGATGAGGATTTTTCTCAAATCCATTGATGAAAGTGTGTGGCAAGCCACTGTGACTTAATAGATCCCTCCTATGATGGAAGTAGTAGCTAATAATGGAACCACGTGCATGAAAGAAATTGCTTATACTTTTTAAACGACTATTCAGAAAACTGAAAGTAGTGTTAATGCAAAAGCCTTAAATGCAATAACTTGTGATCTATCATCGGACGAATTCAAAAGAATCATTTCGTGTGATACAACTAAACAAGCATAAGATATTCTTGAAATGACACATGAAAGAACTAACATTGTCAAAAAATCTAAGATCCAAATCCTCACAACCAAATTTGAGAAAATTTGTATGAAAGAAAATGAGTCCTCCTTTATGGACTTCTATATGAAATTAAATGACATATTTAATTCTATGTGGGGTCATAGATATAGAATCCCTGAAAGCAAGGTTTGTGTAAAAATACTACGATCACTTCCTGTTAGGTTTAATTCAAAAGTTACTACTATACAGGAATTGAGGGAAATTGATACAATGAAAGTTGAGGAGTTAGTTGGATCTCTTCAAACCTATGAGCTGAATTTCAAAGCTCCTAAGAACAAGTCCATTACTCTCAAATTCTATAAATTTAAATCCAAAGATATAAACTTAAATTATGATATGATGAAAATGAGGATGCTATGAGTATGTTGGTAAAGAAATTTTATAGAATTTTTAAGAATAAAAATAGAATAGATTTTCAAAAACCATTTGACAAAAGAAAAGGAAACTCAAAATTTTGAAAATCAAAATCTAAAGACACTTAATGCTTCAACTGTTCTGAATTCGGGCATCTTACTTCAAAATGTCCTAAAAAATGATAAATCTAGAAGAAAAGGCATGATTACTGCTTTGGATGAATCATCTGAATCTGAATCTAATTCAAAAACTAATGAATCAAACCAGGAAACTGTAAAAGATTTGAAAGCCTTTATGACTATATCTAGAATCACTTCTTTAGATAATTGTGAAGCTTCTGATTATGAAACTCCTGAAAGTTATTCTGAAAATGAACATGATCTTCAACTCGCATATGATGCCTTATACAGAGAAAGTTGCAAGATTGGGGCTAAATTGAAAATTCAAAAAGAAAATTAGGTCAAACTTCAATTAGAACTTGAAAAGGGTGTTTTGAAAAAATCTCTTTTTTTTTTTATTATTTTGAGAAAACAAAATTAGATTTAAGTTTAAAAATTTTAGAATTGTGAAATCTTAAATCTTAAATCTGAAAATGAGAAATTAAAAATTGAAGTATCCTCCCTTAAGAGTTTAAAGGATACTTGTTAAAAATAACACTGTGAAATCTAAGAATTCTGCTCCTACATTTGTAAAAGGAGAATCCTCAAACTCTAAAGAAGAAACTCTAAATGAGTTAAACAAAAACAAGAATAACTTCAAAAATGCAAAACCCTTTCAAGAAGCTTCTAATGTAAAAACTTGTGACAACTAGCACAATTATCAAAGGAGAAATAATAGACATCCTCCTATAGCTGATAAAATAGTTTACTTGCTCAAAGAGCTGTTGAAATAGAACTCTGGTAAGAATGGAGTAAATAGAAATAGAAGAAATCCTAACTTCCAAACACAACGAAAGGTTAGAGACCCTCCTAAACCTAGAACCGTAATGAAATGGGCTCCAAAGGTTAAGTGTCATGTTATTCACACAGCTTTCAAAGTAAGTTGCCATTCAAGATGGTACTTGGATAGTGGATGTTCTAGACATATGGCAGGTGATAAGGCCATTCTATCAAACATCAACCAAATTGATGGCGCAATTACATTTGGAGATGGTAGCAACTAAAAGATCATTGGCAAAGGTAATGTACAACTTTCCAAACTACCATCTTCGAGAATGTTTTAAATGTTGAAGGTTTAAAGCATAATCTACTGAGCATATCTCAATTCTGTGATAATAATCATAGTGTAAAATTTTTAAATCAAGGATATGAGATAGTAAATAATAAAGGTTAGGTGATATTAAATGGTCACAGAATGTCTAAAAATTGCTATATCATTGATGACTCTTTCTTAATAAATCATTCATGCTACATGGTCCAAACAGACGAGATTGAATTATAACATCAACGTCTTGAACATGTAAACTATAGAGATCTATATAAATTGAGTAATAAAAAATCACTTGCGTGGCTTACCCAAAATGAAAAGGATAGAAAACAAAGTATGTGGTGCCTATTAAATAGGTAAGCAAATTAGGAGTAGTCACAAGAAAGTAAACTCTTTAGCCACTACAAGACCTCTTGAACTACTCCACATGGATTTAGTTGAACCAACTAGAATGAAGAGTAGAGGCGGAAAGAAATATTTTCTAGATGTAGTCGATGACTACAGTAGATATTTGTGGGTAGCCTTCTTAAGAGAAAATTTGGATGCTTTTGAAGAAGTCAAAAAGCTAATTAAATGCGTCCATACTGAAAATGAATTATCCGTGATCAGAATAAGAAGTGATTGTGGAACTCAATTTTAAAATAGAAAATTTGAGAAATACTGTAATGATCATGGTATATTACATGAATTTTCTGCTCGAAAAACACTTAAGTAAAATCGAGTTACTGAAAGGAAAAATAGTGTTCTAAAAGAAATGGCTAGTGTGATGTTAAATAGCATGAAGCTACCTAAATATTTATGGGCCGAAGTTGTAAATACTGCATGTTATATAATTAACCAAGTTTATATAAGAACAACTAAAAATAAAACAACTTATGAATTATGGTTTGATAATTAAAAAAAAAAAAAAAAAAACCTCTGTTAAATTTTTTTCGTACTTTTGGAAGAAACTGCTTTATTTTACATGATCGAAAAAATTTGGGCAAATTTGAAGCAAAAAGTGATGAGAGAATATTTCTAGAATATGCTCTAAAGAATCAAGAATATCATGTTTTAAATAAAAGTACTAGGGTGATTCAAGAATCTATAAATGTTGTTATTGATGATTAACTGATAACACCCAGACTTGACCAAGATGATGGTGATAATGATATCAATATGATTAATCAATTTGAACCATCATCTAAATTAGATTCTACTAACTTAAGGTTAGTCAAAGACCATCCGACTAATCAAATACTTGGTAATGCTCATACTAGTGTTCAAACCAGAAGACAATTAGAAAATTTATGTAATCTTGTTTGCTTCACTTCTCAAATAGAACCGGCTAATGTAAATGAGGCACTAGCTGATGAAAGTTGGATGATGGTTATGCAAGATGAACTAAATTAGTTTGTGAGAAATGATGTATGGTATCTTGTTCCTATGCATTCTGACATGTGATTGGAACCAAATTGATTTTCAAAAATAAATCTGATAGACTGGGTAACATTATCAAAAATAAGGCACGATTGCTTCTGCAAGGTTATACTCAAATTGAAGGTACTGATTATGATGAAATATTTGCACCAGTTACGTGTCTTAAATCTATCAGATTATTTATTTCCATTACTTTCTACAAAAATTTCAAAATATATCAAATGGATGCTAAAAATTCTTTTCTAAACGGTGATTTAGACGAGAACGTTTACGTTGACCAACCAAAGAGTTTTAAAGATCAAAAACTACCTAATAACGTATACCATCTTTAAAAGGCATTATATGGTTTAAAGCAAGTCCCTAAAGCATGGTATGAAAAATGGAATAAATTTTTTCTTAGTCATAATTTTCTGATGGGTAGTGTTGACAAAACCTTATTTGTCAAAAAATATAATGATGATATCTTAATCATTTAGATATATGTTGATGATATTATCTATGAATCTACTTGTGCTGATCTTTATTCTAAGTTTGTATACCTAATGAAATCAAAATTCAAAATGGGTATCGTTGGCGACCTAAATTACTTTCTTGGACTTTGAGTGGTGAATATTTCTATATTGGAAATTGTCTTTGTATCATGGATGAGCAAGAAGCAAAATTTTGTATCATTATCCATTGTAGAAGCAGAGTACAGAATACATTGCTATAAGTAATGCTTGCACTCAGCTTATGTAGATGAAACGTATGTTAGCTGACTATGGAATTGTTCAAAATATGATAAATTTATATTGTGATAGTACAAGTGTTATAAATATATCAAAAAATCCTATTCAACATTCTCATACAAAACATATTAACATATGATATCATTATGTACGAGAATTAGTTGAA
The DNA here is from genome assembly GCF_029962835.1 of Magnolia sinica. Lineage (NCBI taxonomy): Eukaryota > Viridiplantae > Streptophyta > Magnoliopsida > Magnoliales > Magnoliaceae > Magnolia > Magnolia sinica. The sequence continues at coordinate 38,832,013 of NC_080577.1, forward strand.
GATAAGACTATCATGCTGGAATATATTTAAACAAAGAAGTAGCTTGCAGATATCCTGAGAAAACCACTTGACATTGTAATGCCTCGAATTTTGAGGGTCGAGCAAAGCTCAACTCCCGAGATTTAACACATCACATATGCAACATAGATAATGATATTTAAATGTTGTCCATATTAGTGCATTAAACATGAGGGGGATTATACTAAAACAGCATATCATACTCTAGATATAATTAAATTTAGCAAGCGGAAGACTGGAACACATATATATCTGAACAAACAAGAGTTTAACAACCTTTGGATTATGATTCTATAACCAGGCTGAAATTTATACATGTATTAGTTCAAAATATACAAAATTTCAAAATGTGAATGTCCGACTAATCCATATAATCCCTGTGATCCCGTCGATCAGCGTAGGGTCTATGTTGACCCGCCTGATAGCTGTACATAGGAGAATTTCTCGTCCTCATCAAAGAATTCCATCTCAGATGTATAGACTCCGTCATCACCCACATCTACAATAGAGTCTTGTTGGTGTTTTAAAACACCGTCCCAAAGTGGGAGTGAGTGATCAACTCAGTGGTACTATAAGGCAAAGGTTAACAACATGTTACCAATTCAGTCAAGCAGTAATGATAAAGCAAGACAACAATCATATCCTAAGTACTCTTGTTAATGCAGGGATGGTATGCTGTAATGATGCATGCACTCACACGAAGCTCCCTCACAAGCGACAACATCAGCTATTCGCACATGACAAACTCCCTCATCGTGCCCTTCATCTACAAAGGCACATGCAATGCGGTGCATGGTCGGGTTAGCCAGGTTCTTAATTAAGCTTATTCATACAACAGATTTGGGAAGCTAAGGTACCTCCCTTTAAATCATTTAACCAAACAAAGGATCCATCTAAGGTTGTCAATCTTAGTTAACCATATACGATAGGCAAGTTATAGGGCATCACTCCTTAATGAAGAATAGTGGATGAGTAAGTTCAATAGTTTATACTCGAGGTCACTACCGGGAGGCTCTTCACCTAAGCGCAGGCCGACAGCTCGAATACAGTGTCCCATACCACCATATTCAGCTCATGAGTTTGGGTTGCTCACTGGTCACTACAGGGAGGCTCGTCACCCCAGCGTAAACCAACAACTCGACCATGGTGTCCCATACCACCATGCCCGGCTCATGAGTCTTAGGGGATCGTAGTACCATAGTTGAAACAGGTCTTATATTTGTAAGTGGTACCTTAGATTTAAGCATTGATGTCCATACATGGTAAACACACAAAAGGCCAATCGATTTTGTTGGATAAGCGCGATTGGTACGAGTGCATGCTGAATTAATCGACATGGAGCATATAAGCACTCCATGTGGCCTAACCACTATCGACAATCGTCGTACGACCCGAATTCACCGAACGTATTAAAGGTGCGAGTCTAATTCCACCACTCAACTGAAATTGTTACCGATTGCCTGGGCCAGGGTATGGCCCTAATCCTACTCAAGTACAGTAAGCAGAACACATGTGATAATCATAACAGTAATTAACAAACAATTCAAATACAATTCTCATTTGAGCATTTTGTCAAACACATTAAACATGTTACCCAATATTTACATTTCATCCATAAATTGCGTAATCGAAATTATGATTACATGAAGGAAATTATACAATAGATAAGGTAATTGAGAATTCTCTCTCAATACCCTTATTAAACACAATTCATCAACAATTTCTCATTCAGACATTTTATCAAATACTTGAACTACACATTACTAAATACATAGACTAGATTAGTTACGACAAGAACTATAGCAAAACCTTACACAATTTAGATTATAAAGCATATGACAAACATTAACCTTAGTTTAGAAATCATGGCAAGCATAAATCACAATTTCACATTCAAACAAACATTTCAACAAACACATGGAATGCACCTTATATTCTACATAGTTCACACATGTATAGTATATCGAAAACATTGTAACTAAGATCATATGGCAGCAATCAAGTCAAATATAAATCATTGCTGACATTGAAAGCCTTAAAAATCATAACCTAAACGTTTATAGTCCATACCTTTTGTCAGATTGCTCATTTCGAACTCGGTTCAAATTTTACGCTCCCGAATACAAAACAACCGGTACCTAAATATTGAAATATGTTAGTTATTTTGTCATTTATGCTATTTGGATCCCTAAATCAAGATTAGGGTTAGGATTTCTTACCTAAATCATAGTTGAAATGGATCGGTTAGCTAGGTGTAAAGGCAATTCAGTGCGTGGAGTAGCAGGAACAAATCACTGCAGCAAACTTCAAGGATCTCTCTTCTTTCCCTCACACTTTCTCCTCTTTTCTCTCTTCTCTCTCCTAGGGTTAGAGAAATTCGTATGAAATGGGAATGGGGTGGTTTAAGGGCATTATATAGGCCTAGAACTGATGTCAATGGCCCCAAGGCCATGGTATATTAGGTTACAGCCAAAGGTGGCCTGTTTCTGACAAATAGGGCCCTTAAGAAGGTCCATTTCTCACTTACGACGTAGGGTAAGTTTCCTGACTATGGATCTAAGCCAGGTTATTATTTTGGTACGATCAGATTAGCCGATCAACCGTGGCAGACCCATGTTAGACTAACGGTCATTGTTGCTCAATCAGGGCCACAAGTATACATATATGTGCAGGGAAATTTTCCTGATTCATGGGTGAAGTTCAGTCAGAAACTAATGGTTTGAAATCTTCATTTTGCCCGCAAGCGAATGGCCTAATTTACTTAAGTTTCAATGCCTTTTCTAAGGATATTCGCGTTTCTCACACACTTCACTCGGGGCTCAAGTTTTACATTTTTGGACACTGTTTGGGCTCGATTCCCGTGATGGTTGTCAAACCCAGTAGGACTGACATAATCCTATAGTTTCATGGTCATCGGACTTTTGACATGCGGTCCATGTCCGATTCGGGGTTTCAATGTGCTCCCGAGAGCAACTAGCTTTTGGGATTTCTCCTAGGTTACTAAGTAGTGTTGAGTCATTAATTTTGATGGTTTTGAGTCTTGCCATTTGTATAGATAGTGGTTCAAGATAAATCCACCGCCTATTTAGTTTAGCATTTAACTAAATTCACCTAAATTTCTACAGGTACGATCTTTGGGGATTTCTGCCTGAGGTGGTACTCGGGCCTTTGTGCGGATTTTTCTGAGATGTTACAGACATTGTCATATTCTCTTAAAGCATGATATTGGATTATGTGTTATTAAATAATGATAATTTTTTTTCTTTTCTTTTTGCATTTATTTTATTGTTACATGAGAATAAATTGTGAATGAAAAGAAAATAAAAATTAAAGTAAATATAAATATATTTTAAAATTTTTATGGCTAGCCCGACACTAACCGAGTTTTTTGGCCAGCCGAGTATATACTCGGGCTAGCCGAATCGGGCGTGAAGTGAATAAAAAAGGGAGAAAAACTCCATTTCTTAATTTTTCACTTCTTCTTCGGTCCGCCGATGCTCCATTCAGCCAACCCATCTCCTTAACTTTCTTCTAAGTGAATTTTGAGCATTTCTTTTCTAGATTTAATTTCTTAGTTGCATCTTAATCTAGATTTTATCATTTATTTTGAATTTAGAAACCCTCTTTTGGTGGGTTTTCACCAAAATTTGACCTTCACTATTTTACCTCCCCATTTTATGATTCCTTGTTGTTCTCTACCATGGAACCGAGATTTAAATGCACCATTCACAAATCACATGCTGGTTCCTAATCCAGTTCTGGTCCTCGAGTAGTGCAGACCCTACGTGCACCAGAGGATGACCCAAAAAATGTTCGGGATTTTGAAACTAGGGGCATTATCATAGAACATTCGGTTAATGTTGAACACATTGCTCAATATGGGCTAGCTGAACTCCTTTCTGAGGTAGGATAGGAGAAAAGTTTACAATGGGGTGAGACAGCTTACTGGTCCATTGTAAAGGCATGTATGCATCTATCACCGAGGTTTCTTTAGATTATTTCTTTTTAAAGTTCAATTTTTAGAAAAAAAAAAAAAACCATCACCATAACACCTTCCATCATCTCTTCTTTGATAGATATATAAATGGTGGAAGATGGGATTCCAATTTCTAATCTTTCTGATAAAATAAATAATTTAGAAAGAGATTCAATTACCTATGTGTTATATGGATTTAATGTTGAATGGAGGTCCAACAACACCCTATCTACTAGTAAGTTATTTTCCAAATATCATGTCCTTCATCGCATCTTCACTTTAAATGTTTATCCAAGAGCAAGGAATAAGACTGATCTTACTTCCTTCATGGTTAGATTTGTTCATGTTGTTGCCACTGGTGTTCATATTTATCTACATTCCTTGATTATTTTTTTTGTTATCAGTCAGTATCGATTGCATCCTTGACATGGTTCACTTCCATTTTCTCATCTTATGGCTTTCCTTACTTTGCAATACCATGTTCAAATACCATCGATTGAAGCACCAGAGTCCGAATTACCTTTCAATAATGCCAATCTAAACATGATGCGATTAAATCCTCTTCCTAAACAACAAGGTGATTAGGAAGAAGCATAGGTAGGTGATATTAATATGTATGATATTTTTGCTGATCTGGAAGAGTCTGGTGACACTAATGATTCTGATTCCAACCCTCTCAATTTAATGATAAGTTGACACCTTTAGATAAAAAGGGGTATGCTTTTGAAGGATCCCAAGAATCATTAGCTCAAACTTAGAAACAAAACAAGAAGTACATTAAAAAGTACTTTCACTGATTTAGTTGGAGTTTGAAGATTAATGATCCTAGGATGCCTGCTCCATCCTCTTCTGAGTTGGAGTGATATTATTTTCTTGTTATTATTGGGTTTGTAATAACTTTATTCTGATGGTTTGGTGTGACTTAATACACTATTTGATACACTGTTTTATACAGTGTTTTCTACTTTTCATCTGATGATAAGCTTCTTTTAACTTACATTAATGATCTACTTACATTTCATTTATCTATCATTTGATATTGCTTCTTTATTATGAATTCTTCCTTTGTTAACTTGTGACAAAAGGGGGAGAAGGTGTTAGAAAAATATATATGCGAGCAGGTGATAAAACATGCGTGATATACTTAAAAAATTAGATTTTTTGTGTGCATGTGTGCATGTGTTTGGATGCAAAACATCTTTGTATATGTTCTTAGGGGAACTACAGATGATATACTATAGTTCTCAGGGACAACTACATGTTATATACTACAAGAGATGTACAGATGTCTTTTTGAACCAAAGCTTCAAATAGATGGATGAGTTTATGAGATGTTTAATGTATGTATTGTATGATGTGATTGTTGAGGGTCAAATATTGCATATTGGACCCCATTTATATATTGGTTTTATGAACATGATACTGCTTAATGTCCTATTTTACTCATGTTTGTGTTACAAGGTGAATTTAAGAGCTTGGATTAAAAAGGATGCTAAAAGCATGAATTTAACGCTCAAGAATCACCAAAGCAAAGGTTGGATCTTAGAAGACCAAAAATGAAGAATTCACATGCTAAAGATCCAAGAAAACCAAGTGAAGAATGAAGAGAATTGAAGACTTGAAGTGAAGAAAAGGAATCCTAAAATCTGGCTGCTTCGACTAGTCTAAACCCTCCTTCGACCAGTCTAAGGCTCCTGCTCGACTAGTCGAAGATTCCTCGACTCGAACTCTAGCAACATGAACTTTTAATTTCACACGATCCTCTACCAGTCGAAGACTTTCCTCGACCAGTCGAAGGTTTTCCTCGACTCGTCTAAGGTTACACAGATAGCATGCAGACAATGTAAATTTGAGGCAGTTTCCAAAATTTTCCAACTTAGTGCGAAAGTTGGAGTTACAAAACTATAAATAGGAGTCCCTAGGATGTTCTTAGGCATCTTCTAGGGTTTGAGGAGTGGAGCAAAAGCATGTAGAATCTGTCACCAAGTGTTTTTCTTCCTCTTCCTTAATCATTTTTTGTGCTTTTCTTAAGAGATTTTAGTTCAATCATGTCTATGGTTGGCTAAACCTCTTAGCTAGGACTAAGAGCTAAAGCATGTAGTGTGATCGGATGTTTCTTTTACTTCGATTCATGTTTACGTTGAACCATCTTTGATTCTAGTTTGATTTTGAAGGAATACTTTCAGTTATTAATGGTTTATTGTGACTCAAATTACAGTAGATCTGCAATAGCTTGAGTATCTTCTTTTTCTGATTTTGAGTTTGTGGGATTGGTAAATCATGTTGTTAGCTATCATCTCATAGGCATGGTTTGGTGATGGAATCTCTTCCAATTATCACAATTCTCCTCTATTGAGAATTAGGTCAAGGAAAGTTCAGATTGATCTTAATTGTATATCTTCTAATTGGACAGGATAGGACTCTAATTCCAATCGTGTGACTTGAATCAAGTAAGAGGGATCCTTGATCTCTACAAGTGAATCCTTGAAAACCCTAGTTACCACCTTTGAATTTTTTAGTTTTAATCACTTTAATCACAATTACTCTCTCAATTAATTTAGATTTAGATTCACATCTTCTTCTAGTTCTAATTCTAGTTACTTTCAGAATACACACAAGATTAGTCCTTGTGGATTTGACCTCGGTCTCAGTGAGATTATTACTACATCGTGACCCTACACTTGGGGTTGTGAACATGTTTTTCGCACCGTTGCCGGGGACTAATGGTTGTGTTTTTCTGTGAGTGACTAGTTTTGAAATTATATTAAGATTAGGATTTTTCTTCTTTCTTTTTTTAAGTTAGGGTTTTTTCTAAATTATTTTAGAAACTAACTTAGCTTTTTATTTCTAGGTTTAGAAACTTTCCTTTTTAGTTTTTAAAAACTACTTTCTAATTGTAGGATAAAAACTTTCCTAAATTGATTTTAGAAACTAACTTTTTTTCTTTTTAGAAACTTTCCATTTTCTATTTTTTAGAAACTTTCCTTTTTTTGTTTTTAGAAACTAGGTTGCTTTTTTATTTCTTTTTAGAAACTAATTCACTTTCCTTTTTCTTTTGCAGGATCCTAACATAGATCTTCTCCAATCTGGTAACTTCCTTCTAACTTCTCCTCTACTAACTTTCCATACTATTGTAGGATTTTTCTTTTATTCTCTTTTAGGATTAAGTTCAGGATTAGGATTTCACCATGTATATGCAAGAGTGAGAACGTCAATATGCTAAGCTAGTTTTAGAGAATGCGAGAAATTATGAAGGGTTGTTAGATGATTATGTTAGAAAATAACCTACATCTCAAAATTTTTCTGGAAACATCATCAAGAACCAAACGGAATACAATGCTCCTCCTGTTAAGAAATCCTTACGTGGTCATATGCGGGAGAATAATTACACCCCACGGATTAAGAAAATAGTACGTGAGTGTTGAGATTATTATAACTATAGGACCGAGAATTATTATCACCCATCAGACAAGAAGAAAATAATGAGAGATTATATTATGGGTGATAATATGTATCAACAACCATCAGATTCTCCCACCTATGAACCGTATGACTATAATCAGTAGAAACATCAATATTGGAAAGATGAACCAGCAATACATCATAATGACAATTCTCTTGGGTCTTCTACCTTTGAAATCCAACCAGAAACGATCCAAGAGGAGTCACTTCAGGGTTACATAGACGATTTTGCTGGCATAAGAAGAATGATAGAAGCACTCAAATCGTGCCTCGATAAGCTAATGGAGGCTAGTTCACCCCAGCCTCAACCCAATCCAATTCTTCATTCCCAACTCCCTACTTATGATCAGTGGGAACATCAAGATTGAGAAGTTAAATCAACAATGCATCATAGTGACAATTCTCTTGGGTCCTATACCTCTGAGATCTAACAAGAAACGATCCAAGAGAATTCACTTCAGAATTTCACACAAAATCTAAAGCTCATCCAGCAAAACACACTCCAAAGATTTCAAGAACTTATAAAAGATATAAAATAGTGGGGTTCATGTGATGTATTATAGAGAATACTAAAATTGAGAATAAAGAGTTGGATTGTGTTATGAGCATATGGTTCAATTTCCCAAAGAGTCGATCTCGATGACTGTCTAAAGGAATGATTAAGAGACATGGGTGTCTTTCAAATAGAATGATACTGACATACTTCACTCACATGACACACTTGGTTTTAATGATGAGAAAGAGGTTAGTTTATTCGAACCTCAACCCAATTTAGGAACAGAATGTGAGGAAAGCAACCCCAGTCCATGTGTGTATTACACTGAATTGGAAGATGATGAGTATTGGGATGACATTCATGAATGTATAGCTCAAATCCCCCTGGATTCAATCTCAATTTTGGCCCATATCAATGATCAGGAGGTTCATGAAGTTGTTGACCATAGTGATCTACTCCACCCATCTAACATGGCCAATTTAAATGTGGAGGATGAACTACTTTCAACTAACCCTTCCAACTTTTATGAGATATGTTTAGACCACTCCCCTGAATTGAATGATAATATGATTCAGGAGATGGACAAGTTGCTCGATATGATTCTAGAATTTGAAACTATCCAGTTGAGGCCACCATCCAAGTTGTTAACCCTTGACAATCAATGTTTTTACTGAGTAGTACCAATGAACAGAGTCTTCACATCAATTCTTCACTTGTTGATTTTTAATCTACCTATGTAAGGTAAGACAAGATACATTTGGTGACGATTTATTCTCACCGTGATGAAGAGCAAGAGATCATGCTTCTATCCACTTCCAGAGATAATGAAATCCTTGGGCAGATCATCACAAACTTTAATGTGGAAAATGAGTCACTCTCAACTAAATTTTCCAACTCTTTAGACGATGGTTTGGCATACTTTGCAGATTCAAATGATCTTATGATAAAAGAAATAGTGGATGCCTCGCAAGATAATACCTCGATAGTTGTCACTGACCGAGAGAACCCTTATTCTGAAGCCCCTTCTTCCCCAGATCCTAAATGTTTACCATTAAAGGAGTAGGAGTTGAAAATTGAACCAGGGTCTAAAGCTTCGGAATGTGTCGAGAATACATCACTTTCTGAGAATTTTTCTGAATTTCATCTACATGTAGTCTCTGATTAACCATGTTATACTAACATTGAAACTTTTTCTATCATAAGCGAATCGTACATACTTTGGACACCTCAGGAGATTAAGAAGAAACCTTATGAGGAGGTCCACAAATTTCTCTAGAAATTCATGCTCCAGGGCATCCGAGCCTATTGCAAAAGGGGCTTTTGGATGATCTTATTAAGAAACCTACTGAGAAATTTATCAAGATATTAGCCGAAGGAGGAACCTTGTGGCATGACTGAGAAGATTTTCCCCTGCTTTCCTAGTTTAAGATTAGTTTATTGCTTTAATAGGACTAGGGTAGTTCGCTTCCGTTGTTTTAGGATAGTTTTCTTATCGTTTGTTTGAGTTTTTTGTGTTAACCCATCTTCACACTAAGATCATTGGAAAAGCCTCAAAATTTCTTCCTTAGGTATTATCTTTCCATCACTTCCCTTTTTCTTTTCATTACCTCTTTTGCATTACATGTTTATTTCTTTTACATTGAGGACAATGTAGATTTTTTGGTTGGGAATGGGGGATTAGGTAACCTAATCAATGTTTTCTCAAGTTTTCCCAATTTTGAGCAAATTTTTTAAAAATTTTCAATGGTTCAAGTTGAAATCTGTTTGGTAAGCGATGAATTGTGTACTTAAGAATGCTTTGAGTATGATAAAATAAAGATTGAATTTTGAATTACTGAAGTCTAGTCATCTAAGTAATTCATCACCTAAGTACTTGCGCTCAATTGATTAAGAGGAAGTTTGAATATCATGTTAAATCACAAAACACATTCAATTTATCTTTTGTAAGACATACTAGAAGTTCTGATTGTTAGTATGTGAATCATTGATAGATGGCGAGAATCAGGTCTAGAGAATTTTATCCACCTTAAAAGAAGAAAAGAACTAGTTAAAAAATAGGAGATCGACAGAGAGATCATGAAAAAGAATGAAATATCTAGGAAAGAATGCAAAAATAAAAAGAATGAATAAAAACTGACCATCGATATAAAATCAAAAACTGGAAAAAGAAGAAAAGGGGGATAAGTTCGGAATCAGTACTTAAGTTTCAAACTGATCTTGAAGTAATGAGCATAGTTAACATCATGAATTGATAATATTCATACGGGAAGTTAATTGACTTTCACTGAGCACATTGAAAAACTTGATATACAAATTATGCTTCAATTTAATGGATAAAGAACTCATTTGATTGGTTGCTTATGTGATTGGGTTCTAGGTTTTTAAAATCTCACTTTCGTATCTTAATTCTACCCATTCATCCTTGAGTGCACAAAAGATTATTTTCTAAAAAAGATTTCTAACATTAAGCATTGAGATTTATTTTTCACATACTTTGCTCGGGATTAGCAAAATGTTGGTTGGGAATTATGTTGAGGGTCAAATATTGCATATTAGACCCTATTTATATCTTTGTTTTATGAACATGATACTGCTTAATGTCCTATTTTACTCATGTTTCTGTTGCAAGGTGAATTTAAGAGCTTGGATTGAAAAGGATGTTAAAAGCATGGATTTAACACTAATGAATCACTAAAGCAAAGGTTGGGTCTTAGAAGACCAAAAATGAAGAATTCACATGCTAAAGATCCAAGAAAACTAAGTGAAGAATGAAGATAATTGAAGACTTGAAGTGAAGAAAAGGAACCCTAAAAATCTGCCTATTTTGACTAGTCTAAGCCCTCCTTCGACCAGTCAAAGGCTCCTGCTCGACTAGTATAAGATTCCTCGACTCGAACTCCAACAACATGAACATTTAATTTCACACGATCCTCTACCAGTTGAAGACTTTCCTCGACCAGTCGAAGGTTTTCCTCAACTCGTCTAAGGTTACACGGACAGCACGCGGACATCAAAATTTTGAGGCGGTTTCTAAATTTTTCCAACTCGGTGCGAAAGTTGGAGTTGCAAAATTATAAATAGGAGTCCTTAAGATGTTCCTAGGCATCTTCTAGGGTTAGAGGAGTGGAGCAAAAGCATGGAGAAGTCATTGCCAAGAGTTTTTCTTCCTCTTCCTTACTCATTTTTTATGCTTTTCTTAAGAGATTTTAGTTCAATCATGTCTATGGTTGGCTAAACCTCTTAGCTAGGGCTAAGAGGTGAAGCTTGTAGCATGATCGGATGTTTCTTTTACTTTGATTCATGTTTATGTTGAACCTTCTTTGATTCTAGTTTGATTTTAAAGGAATACTTTCAGTTCTTAATAGTTTATTGTGACTCAAATTAAAGTAGATCTGCAATAGCTTTGAGTATGTTCTTTTCCTGATTTTGAGATTGTGGGATTGGTAAATCCTGTTGCTAGACATCGTCTCATGGGCATGGTTTGGTGATGGAATCTCCTCCAATTATCACAATTCTCCTCTATTGAGAATTAGATCAAGGAAAGTTCAAATTAATCTTAATTGTATATCTTTCAATTGGATAAGATAGGACTCCAATTCTAATCGCGTGACTTGAATCAAGTAAGAGAGCTCCCTAATCTCTACAAGTGGATTCTTGGAAACCCTAGTTACCACCTTTGAATTTTTTAGTTTTAATCAATTTAATCACAATTACTCTCTCAATTAAATCAGATTTAGATTCACATCTTCTTCTAGTTCTAGTTCTAGTTACTTTCAGAATACACACGAGATTCGTCCCTGTGGATTCGACCTTGATCTTATCGAGATTATTACTACATCGTGACCCTACACTTGGGGTTGTAAACAGTAATGTAGATGGATTTATATGTGTTTTGTCATGAAATTGATAAAGTGGAAGATTGTAAGTGCTTATAATTTAAGCACACTTAGAGTTGTCAAATTTCGTAGACAAAGTACCAAATTGATCGCAAGTACACTTTTGTCTTCTTCGGCATCTCATGAAGATTAGCTCAACATCTCAAGATTTGAAGACATTGCATGGTTTCGAGATTAAGATTATGTATATGCCAACCATCAGGTGCTATAACCCTAAAAAGACCCTAGATTAGGTGTTTTTGAATCGTGGCTAAAAATATAATATGTATAATGTAAAATCACTGAAGTTTAGCCAGCCCAACTTCAAGTTTGGCTAGCCTAACCAAATTCGTCCTACCTGACAAAATTTGGCCAAGTATATAGCAACATTCGAAAATTTTGTTACAAATTTGGCCAGCCCAACTTTAGGTTCAGTCAACCGAATTTGACATTGGGCTAGCTAGAAGGATTTTCGGTCAAGTTTCCAGCAGTGGAATTCTTCGGAATTCAGTGGAATTCGGCTAGCCGAACCCTATATTCAGCCAGCCAAACTAGACCTTTGGTCAGCTGAATTTTGGCTTGGGCTAGTTGAGTTTTTTATTTATCCTATCCTGCGAAATCCAAGAGTCATTGAAACATAATCATTGGAATCTAGACAACCAAATCAATTTTTAGGTTAACCGAATTTCCACATCTTTCGACTATAAATAGAGGAGAAGATCCTTCTCATAGTCATGGAGAAATTCAGGTACTCAAGCTATTTGTGTAGTAATTCTTATTCTTGTTTAGCTTATTCTATTCTCTTTCTCAAGTTAGCTTTAAATTATTTAATAGAGCAATCTAAACACTACTTGAGATTTATAGAATTGAATGGGTAGCAGTTAGGCTTTATTTTATTCTTTAAAAATACATTAGATCCCTACACTCTTTCTAGTTGAACATACACAGTTTCATCAAATCCCAAGAAAGAAGATCACTACATTAAGCTTCGGTTACATCTTCGAATCAACATTTGAAGATAAGTACCTTGTAATTATTATTGTTTTATTTGGTTTTTTTAGAGATAACTCGAGAATCCCTATGGGTTGATTTGTGATAGCCCATAAAATCACAAAGGGAATTTTATTGGGGTGAGCCCGTGAAAATCACAAGAACTGTATAAGGTTGTTAAGGTGAACCTATGAAAACCTTGAAATAGTGAAAGCCAAAATTACGAGTGTAATAAATTTGGGAGCGGACTAGGTGTGCGTTTAAGCACTGAACCACTATAACCCCTTTTGCATTGGTTGTAATTATTTTTGTTTGTATTATTTGTCTCTTTCTTGTTTGAAAGTTTGATTTTAAAGACGTCATGAAATAAGGTTGTCCTGCCTTAAATTCTAGGTGAAGATTGTCCTATGAATTATTTGGAATCAAGGTTTTAATACTTTATGTAATTGAGATTATTTATTTATTCATTCTGCATTATCTTGAAGAATTGGGTATTTTCCTATTCACCCCCCCTATTGGACATCGATGGCTCAACTTTTCAGAGCTTCAGCGGGTGGAACGCAATCAGATAATACAATTTTTCTAAGAAATTACAGGCCAAGTGATCAGCTGCAATGTTATTCCCATGTACCACAAACCACACCCCAAGTGGGTAGATCGGCAACATCCATTGTCGAGAAATCAACCGAATTTTACCTTGTTCTTGGGAAAGCCTGGCCAGTCGACTGTTGAGCACGTCGGCTAGTTCACAATGCAGTGTGGCAAGCTGCTAACAATGATTATTATAAACTACAACTATTCGGTCACTCGTTGACCGCACCAGCCTTCACTTGGTACTCAAACTTATTGCTAGACTTAGTACGCACTTGGCAAGAGTTGGAAGAGAAAATCAACACTCAGTTCTTTTCCAAGAACATAGAGATTATCATGGCTAATCTAGCGAGATTTCGATAGTTGCCTAAGGAATCCTGCGAGAGTTGTATTATGCGGTTCAAGTGGACGAAGAACCGCTATAAAGTTGTCATGACTGAGGTTGAGTTTGTGCAATTGGCACAAGATGGACTAGAATACAAACTCCATAAGAAATTCATAGGTATGGAATTTATTGATCTATATGACCTGACAAAGAGGTCTCTTATTACGAGGATCTCCTATAAGAAGGAGCTAGACAGAAAAAATCATCATTAGGAACGTATTACCATGACCCTACTTATGAGATTGCAATTGCCGAAGTAGTGGCTAAGAAGCCATTGGTATGCTTAGCATTAGTCAAAGTGGAGTCGACCTCCTTGACTACACAAAAGGCTCAAAAGATGTACACATCTGATATCACCCGAGCTGAAGAGATATTAAAATTCATATAAATCATAAAATTCTGCCAGCCGATGATTTATAGAAGATCGAGTATTGCAAGTTACATGAAACTCGATCCTATTCAACTAACAAGTGTGTTATGTTCAAAAACATCATTCAAGACCACATCGACCGTGGGCTGTTGAAATTCTCAGAAAAAGGAAAAGAGGCGATGTTGATCAACATTGATCCATTCCCGAACATGGTCACCGCCAATCTCAGGAACCAGCCATGACCGAGGATCAATCTTGGTTCGGATGGTTTGCATAGAATGCCCAGCCGACCTGCGCAAAGGCACCGCTGGGTTCCTCATCCTAGAAATGATCGGTCGATCGCCATCAAAAGACACCAAGGTCCTCAAATTTGCAACCAGTGTGCTCAGGAGATTGCATCCAAAACAGGAGATTCTCCCAAGATATGGAGGGAAGATCATAACAATAGTCTCGACTGTTACCAGTTGCCACGATCGACCTTCGAATAATGCTCACGATGGGGTCCTCCTTTGCAAAGGATGGTCAAACCCCCTACTAAAGGTGAAGGGGTATGGAAATGAGTCATCCATCCAAAGTTTTCGGCAATACCAAAAGCTTTGACAATGACCTAGAAGCACCGATGACAAAGACAGCAAGCTGCCGCTAAAAGGGAAATAGAAGTGAAAATGACATCCCCTTGATCAGAAGCTAAAATGCCCCATCCTTTTTGGAAGATCCTCGTTTCTAATGAACAGTTGGCCATAAGCATGGTTGAAGCAGTACTACCAACTACAGTATAGGAGGGTCTAGATGCCCTTGACAATTTAGGTCTATTGGGGGGGTCTTAAAGAGGAAGATAATTATGGGAATTTTTCAGATTACCTTAGTAAAGACTGCTTTCCAACAGAGGAATGACTAGCAAATGAACTCTTATCGACCAGTGAGAATCTAAAGATTTCTTCGCCCGTTGACCTATTAGCCAGACTTGTGGCCAATGAATACTCTAATTAGATCGTAAAGATTGAATCTGAAATACGTGGGGGGCAAGGTTCAAGTGGTGAAATTTTGTTTGGTTCACTAACGCTAGTCATGTTCCATTGCAATATGATTATCACATTACCGTCAATCTTTCATCCCCACTAAACCAAACACAATGGCTAGTGATGTAGAAGAATATGCCCCTCCTGTGATCATACAACACACTTCTTTCCCATTTGAAGAGAATAAGGAAAGTGAAGCTAAGGTTGATAAAGCACCATATGTCGACACGGTTACCGTCATGGCCGGGGGTGCATCCGAAAGGGTAATTATCGACAAACCCACCCACGCCATGACATAGCACATTAAGTTATTATACATATCGACTCATCTAGATGGAAGCCCTGTTAGTAGAATTCTTGTGGATGATGGGGCTGCAGTAAATTTGTTGCCATGGAGAATGATGGTCAAGTTATGGAAAACTACGGTTGATCTGATCTTGTCAGAAGTAACCATTATCAATTTTGTCAGTCATGTTACAAACATACATGGTGTCTTGTCGGTCGATCTGACCATAGGCACCAAAACAGTCTTGTTACCATTTTTCATGGTGGACAATTCGTCAAGCTATAATGCATTATTGGGGAGAGATTGGATCCATTCTTTTGCATGCATCCCATCCTCTCTCCATTAGTTTGTGATTTTTTTGAACCAGAATAAGGTCGAGCTAGTCTTGGCTGACAACAAACCTTTCTTAGCCACATCGAATGCTAATGAGGCTTATTACTATGGTGAAGAAATAGGACCTATCAGATTCATTGGGAGAACTAAGTTTGAAAGAACCCAGACAACATTGTGCAAGCTATCTGGAGGTCACTCGAACCAATGATGCCTGGCCGAAGGAATTATCTTACATCGGTCAGTCTCCCATTACACCATTGAAGAGGTCCTATGATCATGACACCAAGGAATGAATCAACTTGGGCCGACTTCATGGCCAGAATAAAAAGGCTTTGAAGAAAGCTTAGGGGAAGCCAATGAAGGCTGTTTTGTAAATTTGGCCGAGTTAGAAGAATCGGCCAAGGGAGATAGTATTGAGTTTGAAGAAGCATTAGAAGAAAAGGAACATTCTCAACCATAAGTCTAGGATTCATTGGTTGAGATCAATCTGGGTACAAAATAGGATCCGAGACCAATGTTTATAAGTGACTTGTTGCAACCTCATGAGAAAGAAGAGTTGGTAAAGCTGCTCTCTGAGTTTGTTGACTACTTTGTATAGGATTACCATGAAATTTTAGGGCTTGATTGATCCCTAGTTGAGCACATATTACCTATGAAAGAAGGTAATCAGCCGTACAAGCAGCTACCTAGGCGAATGACAGTTGAGGTTACCCTTAAGATTAAAGAAGAGATTGAGCGACTCCTGAATGCCGATTTTATCAGACCAATCAAATATGTGGAATGGATGTCAAACGTGATCTTGGGAATGAAAAAAATGGTAAGTTAAGGGTATTGTTGAATTTAGAAATGTAAACATGGCTACACCAAAGGACGAATTTCCTATACCGGTGGCTGATCAGCTTATCGATCAGGAGACCGGGCATAGGATTGTGTCCTTTATGGATGGGCATTCTAGATATAACCAAATTTACATTGCATTAGATGATGTATTGAAGATAGCATTCAGATGTTCAGGACCATCGGGAACTTATTGTTGGGTAGTGATGCCTTTCGGATAAAAGAATGCAGGGGCCACATACCAAAGGGCGATGAATGATGTCTTCCATGATTTGATCGGCCGCTTCATGGAAGTCTATGTGGACGACGTAGTATCAAATTGACCGATGAAATGGAGCATCTAGTTCATCTATGCAGGTCTTTTGAGCGAATGAGGCTCCATAAATTGAAGATAAACCCCTTGAAATGTGCTTTGGGGTCTTAGCCGGAAACTTCTTAGGATTCCTTGTGCATCAAAGAGGGATCGAAGTCGAACAAAATAAGGCTCTAGTCATGATTAATGCTTGGCCACCAAGAAACAAGGATGAAATACAAAAATTATTGGGCCACATCAATTTCTTGAGGAGATTCGTATTTAACTGTGCAGGTAAAACTAACATTTTTTCTCTGTTAAAAAAATTGAAGCAGGGGTCCAAATTTGTTTGGGAAGTAGAATACCAGCTAGCTTTTGACAAGATCAAAGAATATTTAATGAAGTCACCCATGTTGATGCCACCGATCAAATATCGACCACTCAAGCTATATGTTGCAGCTTCAACAGAATCAATCGGAGCCCTTCTAGTGCAAGATGACGACAATAGAAAGGAGTGCGTGATCTATTACTTAAGAAGAACTTTGGTTGACGTCAAGAGACGGTATTCAGCCATGAAAAAATTGTGCTTGTCATTGGATTTTGCAACCACCAAGTTGAGCCATTACTTGTTGGCCGAGATAGTAAATGTAATAGTAGAAACCAAATTAGAGAAATATATGCTGAAACAGTCAATTTTGAGCTGCCAAATTGGTAAATGGGTGTTGGCTTTGTCTGAATTTGATCTCCATTACATCCCGTAGAAAGCAATAAAGGGTCATGTCATAGCTAACTTTCTAGCCAATCACCCTTCAGACTTAGAGGAACAAATTCCCCCGAGCATGATTAATCTATATTATGTACAACTCACACCATGGAAGCTGATCTTCGATGGATCAAGGACACATGATGCGTCTGGGGATGGGGTAATTTTGGTTGCTCCTAATATGAATTAGAAAGAGTTTGCCTTCCAATTAGAGTTTGATTGTACTAATAATCAAATCGAATATGAGGCTATGATAATCGACCTGGAACTGTTATTGTAATTGGGCGTAAAAACTGTGACTGTTATTAGAGATTCATGGTTGGTGATAAATCAAATAGCGTGACTGTTTAAATGCACTAGCCCATCTTTACTTTCAAATTATGCCTTAGCGGTCCAGTTACTCGACCTTTTTAAAGAGTCTGAGTTGATGCATGTTACCAGGGAGCATAATGCGGATGCCAACGAAATGACATAGTTAGCTGTAGGACTTGATGCCTTAGGACAGTTGGCCAAGTGGCCGATCACAGTCCAAAGGATATCCTTGCCCTCTGTTTTTCAGAGAGAAAGTATAATGGAAGTCTGCTAAGTAGAAATACAGGTGGATGATTAGAGGGCTCCTCTAATGGTCTATTTGTAGAGTCCCCCTACCAAGACTAGTAGAAACGTATGTAGATCGGACACGAATTATGTAATGATTGACAGCGAGCTGTATCGAAAAGGGGCTAATAGAGTTTTACTTCGGTGCTTATCAAATAAAGAAGCTATGCTAGCCATGAAAGAGGTCCATGAAGGGATTTGTAGGGCTCACCATGCCGGAAGCACGATGAAACTTACACTCAAATGTTATGAATAATTTTGGCCGAAGATGATGGCCGATTGTATTCGGTATGCAAAAGGCTATAAAGCTTGCTAGAGGAATGGACCAATCTAGCATGTGCCTACGACTGAAATTCATCCCATAATAAAGTCATGGCCATTTCAAGGATGCTCAATTGATTTGATCAGTCAGATTCACCCACTTTTTACTCCCATAAACTCATTCATCATAGTGGTGACCAATTACTTTATTAAGTGGGTAGAAGCAAAGCCCATAAGAAGCATCAGCCACTGAGAGATCATTGGGTTTATCAAAACCAACATTATCCACCATGTGGCCGAGGAAGTGCAGGCAATGGCCGACAGATACGACATAAAGATTTACATTCGACCCCATATTAAGCCCAGGCCAATGGCCAGCAACAAAGTAATTAAGAATATCTCAAGGAAAATGATACAAGAAAATTCAGGAGAATGGTATATCAAGCTGTCTGAGGCTCTTTAGGCCTATAGAATGTCGCCTTGTACTAGTACTACGGTGAGCTCGTTCGTGTTGACTTATGGACA
The DNA here is from genome assembly GCF_029962835.1 of Magnolia sinica. Classification (NCBI taxonomy): domain Eukaryota; kingdom Viridiplantae; phylum Streptophyta; class Magnoliopsida; order Magnoliales; family Magnoliaceae; genus Magnolia; species Magnolia sinica. The sequence continues at coordinate 38,851,089 of NC_080577.1, forward strand.
CGATGCGATCGTGCCCTTGGAACTTAGGGTGCAATCTCTTCGGACTGCGTATTAGGCTAAGTTAACCTCTCCCAAGTTTATAGAGGCAATGTTGGCTAAGCTCGAGGAGTTGGACGAGGTCTGTGTGAGTGTTTTGCATTCGATTGTTGCCAATAAGGAAAGTATTTTGGGGTAGGTGATACGTCTGGAAAATGGTGCTGCCAATCGGTTAGAAACACCGATCCCTCGGTAAAAAGTGGTTGCCCACTTGGGAAGGGTTGTATGTCATCAAGCAAGTCCTCAAGGGGGAGCTTAGGTATTGAGAGATATGGATGTGAATGTCGTAAAGGCTCCCATAAATGGTCAATTCTTAAAACCCCACTTCCCTTCACTGTGGGAAGTCGTCAAAAGTCATATCGAGGATAGTTATTGAAATAAGTAGTTCATTTGAATAAAAGCCCTGGAATAAGGGCCGGTTGATTATAAGATAAGTATAAAAAGAGATAGAGAAGGTTTGGCGCAGACAGAGCGATCAAGCTATGAGTGGCATAATTTGAGCTTTTCGAGCCTCTCACCAGTCAATGCCTTAGCCTTGACCTCCATCTTTCATCTCTCACTTCATAAGGCATGTTGGCTCATGAGCTCTTTAGAGGAGCGGGTGATCAACGCAAGACGTCGATCGAGGGTATCACACTCCAAATCGGTCGAATTCTTTTTAACCCTGCTAGACTGCACATAGCCTTGATAAAGCACTATTTAGGACTCGATGAATGCGACCAAATTCTGATTCTCATGCCATCACGGTCTGGGTAAAGTGGATAGGTGTCGACCGAGTTGGCAGACAGATTGTCATACACAATCTTCATCGACCATAACATTTTGTTTATTAAAGTGATTTTCACAGATCTAGCACAGTTGATTCTTCCAAGCCGCTTCATGGTGGGCCGAGAGAGCTCTGGATTCGGCACTAAGAGATGACAATTGTGACAACGAAGTAGTGCATCACTCTATCTCCTTATCTGCCCTAGAGTATTCTTCTCCAAGTTGCCAAAGTTTCAAAAGGATATTCAGAACCTCCTGTGGAGGCATGCGATCTTCGAGTAACACAGTGGCATCCCTAAGAAAGGGATAAGGGTCATGTAAAAAGGAAGAGTGCGAGAAGGAATCAAGCCCTTCTGTGATGGATAGAGAAAGAAAATCCATGGAGTCCGAGGCAATGTTAACCTAATTCTTAGTTTGTACTTTTTCGTGATGCATTTTGAATCATAAGGAGTGCTTTTATAAGAATGAGATTCAGCCATTAATGTACGTCGGATAAGGTGTGACAGTTAGGAACTCGAGACTGACAATTGCTTTGTTAATTTGTTTCCGAGATCATGGGGGAATGTAGCAAAATAAATGGGATCCCCTCGAAAAACGTGGCTATTACCAACAAGAATGGCTAAGTATTGTGCAGTTGTAAGGTAATATGGAAGCTCGGCCGATGGTTAAGATACCAGCAAGAATCCTTTAAATAAGTGCTCAAGCTGTAATATTGGAAGAGAAGTACATCCTATACCCTAAGCAAAACAAGACAATTTTATTGGCATCAGAGTTTATTTACTGCTCTATAGGTCATCGACCGCATTGCAACAAAAGAAAAAAAAAAGAAAAAAAGAATGCAAGCCCCAAGCAAAGGTATTCACTGCCCAAGGGCGATTTGAACACTGTTTTCTCATCACACTTCCCCACAAGAATGTCCATCACAGCCATGATGTCTATTTGATCGAAACGAGTGGATGAAGAAGAAGAAGCAACCATTGTAGATGAGAATAGGAAGACAAAGCTTTTCAGAGAAGAAAGTCAAGATTAGGAAGAGAAATGAGGGCGTAAGAATGAGAAGTTTCGAAATGGCGCTTATATCGGCCGAGGAGCGAGAGCATTTATTAAGCCATTATTATACTTTGGATAGGATCGATAGAAAATACACGTGTCAACATAGGGTTTCTCCAACATCTCGATTAAACGTAACCGACGCTGACACGTTACGAGGAGACGGCCAAAGGCAATTATTGCTCAAGCAATGCATGTGCACATTTAATACAACATTAATGAGGAGTCTTATGTCACTACCACCTTTTACTAAAGGTACAGCAATATGGGGGGCAATGTTCGTCCCCATTTCATTCATACCCTACAACAACCAAACAGAGGGGAGTACGTGTACGGTTGCGCATGACACTCCCAAAGATCTGTAGATATGTACGGAGATCTCTCGATAAGTGGAGCCAAGACATATCAGGCAGTGCCGTGTATCACTGAAGCGGCCGAGAGGAGACCGGTCAAGCTCAATCGGTCACATGACAGGTGGCACAAGATGAAGCAAAGGAAGTGTAATGTGGGAAGCATCTAGAAGCCAAGTAATGCAAAGCGGTTATGATAACGATTAGAATATGGGAAAGATCCATAACATCAGGATCAGAGCCATATATAGAAGAGAGATTTAGCAAGAAAAAGGGTCTCACACATTTCTTAGTGGAATCTGTTACTTTCCTTATCATGCAAATTTTACGTTTCCAGTGTAATCTTTACTTTCCAATTATCTTGATTTACATTTCTTAGCATAAACTATAACAGTAATTCTGTAACACATAATCTTAGCTGCAATTCAAGTCTACACTCATATGCTGAACCCAGTTCATTGATCGAAAGGTGTTCTTCAGCTGCTCTTTACGACTGACTATAAGGATTTCTTTCTCATCTCGTTTCATCTATATTGATAATTCCTTTCATATGGAAGGCAAAGGAGTAACCCATCATCAGAGGATGAACCCTACCATCTGAATATCGTATGATCTAATTTACACATCAAGCGAATGGTTGAATAGGTGACCAATCTCTTCAGATCTCGATCATAAAGTACGTGTCTACCTACCTCGGCGCTCGTGGTCATTGTTGTTCGGTTCGAATTAGAGCCGTAATTCCAATTCTAGCACACCCGTATAACCAGTGCAAAAAAACAAAGATGAACAATACTTAGGCACCTTCTTAATCAAATAAGAAAGATCCATGAATTCCTTTACCATAAATTTCTTCCAAAGCTTGAATTTAAGTCCATCTTGAGCTAACTGGACAAATTCTGCTTCAGTCGTAACTACCTTGCATCGGCTTTTTACTCTTTTAAATCGAGCAATATAATTTTCGACCGATTCTCTTGGTAATTGAAAAAAACAAGCAAGATCGGCCATAGTAATTTCTTTGTCCTTATAAAAGAACTTAGCATGGAAATTTTCTTCCATTTCTTACCAATTTTGTATGAAATTTGTTAGCATATTGGAATACTAAGTGAAAGCTACCCCAGTGAGTGAATGACCAAATAGTTGTAATTTATAATACTTCTTATTAGCCAACTTTCCACATTCTATGGTAAATTTACTTATGTGTTGTATAGTTGATTGACTTGTATCACCTGTAAACAACGTAAAGTCAGGTCGGTAATTCTTCGGCAATGGATATTACAGTCAATCTAGTCAGGATATGACTTATTATAAATGGGAGTAGTAGTTTAGCCGAGAACTTGGCTTGCTACTTTTTAAACCAATTGAACAATTTGGTTACATTCCAAGTGTTGTCGTATAGTAACTAGCGGTACTTCCGGACCAGCAAATATCATTCTTCATTAAAAGGTTAGTTTCTAGAAAAAGGTTGCCCCCCAAGTATCCCTTGATTCTTGACTTTTGGGATTGAGTTCCTATTCTCACGTCCATGACACAAGAAATCTACCGGTGGCGGTGAATTTCGTACATGCTTGACAGGAACACATTCAGAACATCTTAAACCTACTGGTATTGGTGAATTTCGTACATCTTGGACTGGACTAAGGATATGAATAGGTAGCGTATTTCGCCATAAGGGAAGCATATGAGTCACCAACTGAACTGGTGGTACAGGTGTCAAATTCCCAATAAAAATAGTATCAACTTGTTGTTGAAGTGCAACACGTGCTCTTTCAGTAAATAAAGTCATTAATTGATTCATGCTCTCGGTCCGGCCGACCATCCACCTATTAAAGGCTTCATTTTAAGCTCTCAAGTGTTCAGCCTGAATCGTGACAATTATGTGATGTGTTTGAATCCCTTGTTGCATATCAATCATCCTAGCTGACATAATCCCAAGCAGTTCAACCTAGGATATTGATGATCTATTTAGATTTGGTGGAATAGGCAACAGACTAGGTAGTGGATTTTCATACTCAGGCACCTGTTGAACTTATAACTCCTCATCGTAAGAATGAGGCTTATTGGCTACAATAGCATTAGTAAGGGTTGTTGAAGCATTACGACCACCCTTTTAGCTCATGATTCCAAAAGATTAATAAACATAAAAGTGTACTTCATGCCAAAATCGTTCTTTTATGCACAGTCAATGCAAAATAAAAAATTAAAAAAAAACATTGATAACAACCAAGTTGTTTGTTTTATTCCACCAGGTGTGCAAAAAATGTTGGCACTTCAGTTTATTTTTTGTCACATGTAATGTGCACGGGCATGCCAGAATCGATAAAGCAACTTGATTCAAACTAATCAACTTCGACCGCAAGTGCCGAAATAAGCAGATACATCCAATATGAACATATATGACCAGATTTTGAGAAGATCAGTCATTTACTTAGCCAGTTGTAAAATTTTATAACGATCGAGCGATAATCGGAGGGTGGAGTTCTTCCTTCGAAGATGAGTTGTTTTATGCCTTTCATAAGAACGTACTTCAGAATATCAGTGCAATCAAACAAATGGAAAAACTCACAATCGATCGATAAGAGCAACTGTAAGAATGTGTATCTTAAAAGAACTACGTGATATTGGTTAGATAACAAATCCAACATATGAGTATAGACTTGGATTACAACTAAACATTATATGTAAGCACTGTCACTATTGAATTATTACTTAGGAGTTATTACTGCTCCTAAGATAAGCCGAGATAAAAGATAAATTGAACTTGTAAATAATTGGTTTGCTGTTGTGATTGGAAATCATAGATGATTGTTAAGTTGACGTCATCTGCTATTAATCGAGTTACGCTGCAGCTTATTCATTTACATCTTTCTTCCGTTTCCATAACGATTACAGCAGTTAAAAAGCTTTTCTTTGTATATTTTCTTTCAGTACTCATTTCTTTTACACCTATTGCTCTTCTATCACCCTGGATTTACGGTGACCACCTTTTGTGCCTTGGATGGCTCCACTTGTTTCTCTCTTCAGTCGTTTCACTCGTTACACTTTTCAGTAGCTGGACCATACGACTCCCTGTTCCCAGAAAGAGCACTTCAAACATTTTAAATATCTTTTCAACTGTTTCTCATATTTCGTTCATATCTCCTACATTTTTCGTACCATGTCGTATATGTACCGCAGTAGCCACCTCAAATTATTTTATTTTATTTTATTTATTCGGTCCTGGTACGAGCAGGCTCAACTGATGAGCGGGTGCAGATGTCCCACATACGTCACGGTGGACCCCGCGTTTTTTTCTCTCGTAGCAGGAAATTCGCGTCCGAGCCAAAACCAACGATTTCCGTTTTCTACCCACGACTACGACGATCGCACAAAGAGCCAAATGACATTAAATGAGGCACTGAGCACAATGCGCACCCCGAATAAGACAGCACAAGCGTCCAAGCAAGTGGCGCCCCCAGCTGCCATACCGCATAGGCGTATGGCAGTCAAAACGCATCGAAAAGCGATTTTGGAGGTTTTCCCATTTTTTCTCTAAACCCTCTCCAAGCCTGTTATTTTCCCAAAAACCGCAAGGTGGTCATTACAACCACGCGCGCATATTTATTAGCCGAAGCTGAAGGAGGGAAGCCTTTTTTTTGGAACGTTTTTGGGTGGCACTTGTGGTAAGAGACGCCGCATTAAAATGACTGAGAAAACGACCGTTATATTATTTGATTGGCTGGCAGAGTACTGTATCCCCAGGAGGCGAATTAGGTACTAGCGCCGCCTGTACAAAACTCCGGACAGGCTGGAGCCCACATGGGCCCACCGTCACGTATGAGTTTATCCACACCGTCCATCCATTCCGCCATATCATTTTAGGATATAAACTAAAAAAAATTAAGGATATACAAGGCTCGAGTGGACCATATATTGGGGTTTAAATGCTCACCATTAAAAACTTCTTGGGAGCCGAAGAACGAACAAGCTGATATTTCTGTTTCGCATTCATCCGGGTCTATGTTACCTTAAGAACGGAGTGGATGGGAAATGACATCACGGTGGGCCTTAGAAAGGTTTCAACGGTAGACATCATTATCAATGCTACTTCCTGTAGGGTGGTCCACATGAGCCTTTAATCTGCCTCAATTTTGGGTTTCTATCCTAAAATGATTTGGCATAATGGGTGGACGGTGTGGATGAAGCCATCCATCATGTTAGGCACCGCAGAGGCTTTCAGAGAGCTCCAGCTGGTCTGGAGCTCGGGTCAGGCGCGGGTAGTACCCAATCTGCGTCCGCCCATGCGTACGTTTGTCGTATCATTACTCATCCTAGCCATTCAAACACTGGTCCGATTTGGAATGGTGCAGTGTTCAAAATATTACAGTGTACATGATCGTCAGGCTACCGGCTGGCAATCAAAAGAATGATATGAGTAAAAAGCTAATTTTAACATATGTAAACCCAGTTAATTTTAACATAGCGTCAATACCTCTAATGCGTCTATGTGTTGGGTGCTGTGGGGGGAAGCGGATTGGCTGGTGTACCACACACCAGCTATATAGCTGCTGTAGGTACGTGTCGTGCGACGGCCAGTACTGAGGCTCCTCAAGCTCCGAGTTGTACGAACAGTTTGTAGGAGATCAAAGTTACATGGGCTCCATGGTGATGTATTCATTGTATCTACACCATTCGTCTATTTTTAGAGATCATTTTAGAGCATTATCCAAAAAATGAATCATAAGATCGTTTGGACCACACCACAAATAGCAGCGGAGATAATGATTTTCACCGTTAAACAATTTTTAGGACCCACCATGACGTTTATTTTCCAGCTAATCTGTTCATAAGGTCACAAAGACCTGAATGAAGAGGAAAAACAAATTTCATATTGATCCAAAACTTCAATGACCCCAAAAAGGGTTTTAGTGGTAGGCGTTGAATCCCCCACTGCTTTTTTGGAGTGTGGTCCACTTGATAGTTAGATCTATCTTATTTTTTTTATCTCAAGCCTTAAGACGAGTTCGCCAAATGGATGGATAGTTTAGATATAACACATACCTCATTATCAAACCCACAGCACTTGCTGACGTCAATACAACAGCTATATAGTTGGTGTGAGGTACACCAGCCAATCCACTTCCGTTGTGGTCCATCTATTGGAAGCCGATTGGCTAGTATACCACACACCAGCTATATAGCTGTTGTAGGCACGTGTCATGTAAAGACGAGTGCTAAAGCTCCTCGAGCTTCGAGTTGTACGAATGGTTCAAAGGAGATCAAAGTTACATGGCCCCACAGTGATGTATTTATTATATCTACACCGTTCATCTATTTTTAGAGATCATTTTAGAGCATTATCCAATAAATGAATCATATCCAAAAATCATCTGGACCACACTACAAATAGCAACGGAGATAATGATTTTCACCGTTAAACAATTCGTAGGGCCCACCATAACGTTTATTTTCCATCCAATCTGTTCATAAGGTTAAAAAGACTTGAATGAAGAGGAATAACAAATTTCATATTGATCTAAAACTTGAGTGACCCCAAAAAGGGTTTCAATGGTAGACGTTCAATCCCCCACTTCTTTTTGCAGTGTGGTCCACTTGATAGTTAGATCTGTCTTATTTTCCGTCTCAAGTCTTAAGACGAGCTCGCCAAATGGACGAATGGTTTGGATATAACACATACCTCATGATCAGACCCACAAAACTTGCTGATGTCAATCCAGCAGCTATATAGCTGGTGTGACTAACACCAGCTAATCCACTTCCCCATCCATTTTACCCACTCATTTTAGCGCTGAAACCAGAAAATCCAAAAGCCCCAGTGAAACACCTCACAGGAAATAGTGGTGATTGTACGACATACCCTTGAAAACTTTTCAGGGCGACAAAAGTTTTAGATAAGACTGTTATTTGTGTTCTATATTTATCCATGTTAAAGTAACCTTATTAAAAGGTTAGAATGCTAATAAACATTACGAATAAACATTACGGTGCGCCTAGGGAAAATTTCAACAATGTATATCATTATCTCCACCCTTTCTTGTGGTATGGTCCACTTGAGATATGGATCTGTTTCATTTTTTTATTCATGATTTAAAATAAGCTAGAAAAACAGATAGATGATGTGGATGGAAAAAAGCCATCCCAGAAACGGTGTTGATTTGTTGGGCGCTGTAGGGATAATGGCATACATCACATGTGTTTTATATCCATGTTTTTCCGGCGGGAGAAAAAAATAAATAAATAATGAAGCAATCTCAAGCTTAAGTGAGCACACCACAAGAAATAATAGGGATGATGACCCCATTGTTGAAACCTTCCTAGGGCCCACCATAATATTTATTTGACATCCAACTTGTTGAAAAGGTCACACAAACTTAGATTAAGTGAAAATACAAATATCAACTCCATCCAAAACTTCTTTAGTCCTCATAAAGTTTTTCATGGTAGATATTCTATCACCTCTATTTCCTGTGGTGTGGTCCGCTTAAGCTTTTGATTTGCACCATTTTTTAGCTCATGTTCTAAAATGAGTTAGAAAAATAGATGGACAAGATGGATAAACACATACTGTAATATCTTTAAATTGAGTCTATTTTTTTTTTCTAAGAAATTACATGTTCTTTTAAAGATAAATGTCAGGGTGAGTATTTGCGAGGAGTAAAAAAGAATTCTATATTCTTTCATACCATGTATTTATCATACTATGAATTTAATTGTTTTAGCTATTTTGTTGGACCCTTTACATATAATATATGAGTGTGCACTATCTCTAAATGTTTGTTGAAGAAAATAAACCTTTCAGAATTTCATTATTATATTTTATTTATTTGATTATAGTGATTTTAGATTAATAAATGTGTTTATCAAGTGTGCAGTGGATTATGGTGCTCTTAGATATATTAAATGCATTTATCATATGATGGGCATAGCCATAGCATTAAGGTGTCAAAATTTTCAAATTCCATTATTTTTTAATTGTTTTAGTTGTTTTATTGGACTATTTACTTTACATTTTGTGTATGAGTTTGTCTCATTTCTGAATGTCTACGGAAGAAAAAGAATCTTTCAGAATTTAGATATTATATTATATTATATTATATTATATTATATTATATTATATTATATTTTAGTGATTTTAGATTAATAAATATATTTATCAAGCGTATCGTGGATTGTAATGATCTTAGATATATCAAATGCAATTATTAGGTGTACGGGTATAACTATGGTCTTGAGGCTCTAAATTCACCAAATTCTGTTATTTTAAAAATTGTTTTAATTATAAAACAATTTTATTGGACCAATTACCTTACATTTAATGTATGAGTTTGTTCCATCTTTGAATGTTTGTAGAAGAAAAAGAACCTTTTAGAATTTGGATATTATATTGCATTTTATTTTATTATTGTGATTTTAGATTAATAAATGTTTATCTGGTGCACGATGGATTATGTTGATTTCATCAAATGCATTTATAAGGTGCACAAGCATAGCCATAGCCCTGAGGCTCTAAATTTACCAAAATTTGCTTCCTTTTTTTAATATCTAAAAAAAATTCAATGACTCTGAGCCATTAAATACTGAAAATTTCAGACTAGACCATTGCCCAGAACTGTTGAATTGTAATAAATTTTCAACCTAGGAAGACGACTCAGAGCCATCAAAATTGAAGTACAGAACGATGGCTTCAAACTGTCAAACTTTCTCTCCACCAAGATTCTCATTCAATGGTTCGTCTACACCAATGAAAATAGTCAAATAATTTTGAGCCATTGAATTTCATTTTCAACTTCAAAATATTTGATTATTGTGTCCATCGATTTTCCATAAATTCGACAATTTTTTGTCATCGAATTTTGATGTTTTTAACATAGTGGAATAATTGAAAAAATCCCAAGTACAAGGCTATAATGTAGTAATAACTAAGTGAGATCGAGGTTATATCCATAGGGACTTATGATTGTATGATTTTTGGAACACTTTTGAACAAGAACTAAAACTAAATATACTTATAGAATATGATTTTAAAAGATAATAATGTAATTGGAGGGGAATTTAATAGAGATATAACACTAAAGCGCCAATGATCCACTTATAGTCATCCTTAGCATTTAATTCAACTGATTCAATCATATAACTCAATTGGAATCAAAGTCATATCTTATCCAGCCGGATAATAGTGCAGTTAAATTATCATTCATAAATCAAAATAAATTTGAATTTCAATTGAATTAGTTCTCACATTAAGCATAAAATTTTTTATCGTATGAAATTCAAAACGTCTATCATGCCCTTAGTCTACGATAGATTGATGAATTTTATAGATCAACCCCCTGCAAAATTGGTAAGAAAATTCCCTCAGCTTTCCTAAGCATCTAATGTGCCCAGTGTCAATAATGGATCAAAGTAAACCACACATAAATCTTCATTTAAACCAAATATCAATGAATTGTTCACAAATAATATCAATTACTTGAATCAAAGTAAACCAAGATATTGAGAATAACTACAAGCTCACCACTTATCCCTATCTAAGAGATTAGCCAAGCAAAGGCATGATTGAACTAAAACTCAAAAGAAAAATATAAAAACTAAAATAGAACCGAAGGATTGGAGAAGAAAGAAGACTTCGTAGAAGCTCCACAGCTTCTTGCTCTATCCCTTCTACCCTAATCTCTAAGAAAGCTAGAATTGCTCCTTTTTATATAAAAAATCCACACTTACTTGAAACTAACTTCAAATTTACACACTTCTATTATGCATAAATCACACCGACTGTATGCTTTGGTCGCACCAAATTCCACTTTAGTCGCATCAAATTAATCTCTCGATTGCAATCAAATTTCTTTAAAATTCATATGAAGTCTCTATCTCCATCAGGTCGCACTGAATCTCCCAGTCGGTGTCATTGAACATGGCTTTGGTCATAGCTAAATTCGAGCCAAATTATCTCCAAAAATCCTAATTTGTTGTTGAACTGTTCCACGCACATTCGGTCAAACCGAACCAACCTCAAGTGGGACCGAATAGTTGTTATTTCGGTTACTATACTTTGTGATTTACCTAGTCTTTCCTCTCTCTTTTACATTTGGTTTTCTTGGATCTTTGGCACTTGAAATATTCAATAAAATCACATTCAAATCTCTAAATCTTCACTTGGTCATTCTTTGAGCATTAATTCTTCTTTTTAATCATTCTTTTTATCTTACCTCTCCAAATCACCTCACATAAGAAAACATATGTAATTATATCAATGAATGCATCTATGCTTATAAAACCAATACATAATAAGGGAGAAGTATATAATATTTCAAGCTCAACACACACCCCAACTAGCATTTTTCTAGTCTCGGGAAAAAACATGATAACAACTAATCTTTAAGACCCAAATTTCAAACCTTTCTTCGAAAAACAACATTCTGTGCAATCTTATATATACATAAGTATAATTCAAAGATACAATGATGAAAATATGTCAATTTAAAACATAATATTACTAGTAAACTATTAAACTAAGTTTTCATTTATCAATTAATTAATAGAATATATTCAAATATCAAGTTCCTAGTGTGCTCAATGATTTCAACTTATAATCTATAAAAGTTAAACTTTTCTTTATAATGCTAACTATAATATTTACCTCAGAGTGGGCATATCAACACAAGATATTGATTCCAATCCCATCTCCTTTTGACTTATTTTTTCTAGCTTTTTTATTTTTCATCTATGGCTTTAATATTATCATCCCTTCTTTCTTTCTTTCTTTTTTCTAATTCTTTTCTCATTTAGGCACATACAATAGGTAGTCATTTTCGATTTCAACTATTTTTTAGCTGATTCTTTCCATCTTTTTATACTAAGGTAGATAAGGATCTCCGGACTTGGTTCCTAACACTTTTAAATAATCATTAAGGTAAATATTAAGATTTTAAGTTAACTTTTAAAAGAATATAAATCAGATGTGAAATGTGAACTAGACTCAATTGATGTTTAAATTTTCTATTAATTGATTCATTAATAGAACTTTGTTAAAAAATCTACTAATTAACGAGACTTTTTTTACTTCGTATGTTATCATCATACACTTAAATATATTCAGATACATAATATCACTCTTCAAAAAGATTTTTGAAATCAGAAAATTGAAAAATTTTGCTTAAAAATTAAGAAAATACTAATTAGTTACATCTAATCTCACCCCAATTTAAAATATGCATGGTCATCAATGTAAAAAGATATGCAATGCATTATAACATGAGAAAATGAAAATCAAAGAGGAATGAGTAACAGAGAGTATATGAAGAAGATCAATTGAATGGCATGAATTCTCCACCATCTAAAGGAGGTAGCACTTAAAAAAAAACTAAACAAACCTAAACTATTCTATCATAATCCTAGGAAAGCAGTAAATAGGTAGATGGACCTCTATTATTAGACTAGAAGGTCAGTCCTAATAGACAAGATCATTCAGAGGGATGGACATATCCTCTGAATTAAATTTCTCAATGAATGGTTTAAGGCGATGATCGTTGACTTTAAAAATATTAAAATTCATCAGATTTTCCATCTTGACAGCTCCACGATGATAAACCATTTTGACTTTAAAGGACTTAGACCAACAAGATCTCAATTTACTGGGAAAAATATAAATTCTCGAATTATACACAAGGACTTTCAATTTGGTTCAAAAGTTTTCTGAAAAATGTTCCTGTTATGAAATACCTTCATCTTGTCCTTGTATATCCGAGAGTTCTCGTAAGCTTCATCATGGATTTCTTCAAGTTCATTTAATTGTCACTTGTGCGGTAGGCCAACTTTGTCAAGATTGAAGTTGAAATTTATTTTAGCCTACTATGCTTTATGTTCAAAGTCTATAGCTAAGTGGCAAGCCTTCTCATAAACAAGTCCATAGGGTAACATACTAATAGGGGTTCTGTATGTTGTAATGTAAGCCCACAGTGCATTGGTTAGTCAAAGTGATCAATCCTTGTAATCTAGGTCAACTATTTTCTCAAGAATTTGTTTAATCTCCCTATTTGATATTTTAGCTAGGCCATTTTGTCTAAGGGTAATAGGGGTGCTCACTTAATGATTCAAAACATCAATTGTAGAAGTGAGATCCTCCATCACTTATGATTACTCGAGGCTATCCGAACTGGGATAAAATATTTTCCTTCAAAACCTCAATGAATATGCGATGGTCATTATTCCATAACGGAATTGTCTCAACTCATTTGGAGGAATAATTGATAGCGAGTAGAATATAAAGATTTTCAAAAGATGGGGGGAATGGTCCTATGAAATAGATGCCCTGGTAATCGAATGCTTTAATGATAAGAATGGAGTTTAGTGGTATCATATTTCGATGAGATAATCCTCCCAACTTTTGACATCGCTCACATGCTTTGTAGAGTTCTTTTGTATCCTTGAACATAGTGGGCTAATAAAAGCCACACTGAAGGGTTTTCGTTGTGGTCTTTTTATCCAAAAAGTGGCTACCACATGCATATGAATGGCAAAAGGAGATGACACTATGTTGTTCGTGATCAGGCATACATCTCTTAATGATTTGATCTATGCAATACTAAAAAATATAAGGATCATCTTAGAAAAATTTGTGTACGTTGGTAAAGAACTTCTTATCTTACACAATCCAATGAGTAGGAATTGTACTTATGGAATGATAATTAGCAATATCAATGTACCAAGGTAATTAGGGGACTTTAAAAAGTTTTTATCAGGGAACATGTCATTTATATGTGTCATATCCATGGAGTTAGATAGAATGAGCAGAGAGAGATGGTCAGCTACTACATTTTTTTAACTCATTTTTTATCTCGTATTTCAATGTCTAATTCTTAGAGTAGAAGATTCATCTCAGCAAATGAGGCTTAACATCCTTCTTAGAAAAGAAGATACTTCAACGCCACATGGATCCTATTAAATAGGACCTAAACTTGTCGAAAGCAAACACTACGGTTATGAGTTCTTTTCTATAGTGGAGTAGTTCACCTGGGAAGGGTTTAGAGTTATACTTGCATAGTAGATGACGTAAGGCTTGTTCTCTTCTCTTTGGCCTAGCAGTACCCTAATTGAATAGTCATTTGCATCACACATTTTTTTAAATGGTAAACTCCAATCGAGCGGTTACATGATGAGAGCATTGGTCAAAGTGCCTTTGAGCTTGGCGAAAGCTTCTTGACATTCTTCATTCCACTCGAAGGGGGTTTCTTTTTAAAGAATGTTGCATAAAGGACGAGAGATAAGACTAAAGTCCTTTATGAACCTTTGGTAGAAACCGACATATCTTGAAAAGGATCCTACATCATGTATGATCTTTAGTGGTGGTAGGTCAAAGATTAAGTTGATTTTATCTTTATCCACCTCAATTCCATTAGATGATATAATTGTCCAAGAAGTATCCCCTTTTAAACCATGAAATGACATTTCTCCCAATTCAGCACATGGTTCTTTTGCTCACATCTCTTCGGTAGTAATTTCAAGTGCTCAAGGCACTCACTGAAGGATGAACCAAAGACAGAGAAGTTATCCATGAAGACCGCTAAAAATTGCTCCACCATGTTAAAAAATACTCAACATGCATCGTTAAAATGTGGCGGGGGCATTACATAATCCGAATAGCATCCTTCAGTAGGTGAAAGTGTCGAATGGACATATGATTGTGGTCTTTTCTTGGTTCTCAAGGGCTATTTGTATCTAGTTGTATCCCAAATACCTGTTAAAAAACCAGTAATAAGAATAACCAGCTAACCTTTCTAAGATTTAATAAATAAAAGGCAAAGGAAAGTAGTCTATCTCATGATTGTATTCAATTTTTGGTAGACAATGAACATTCTTCAACTAGTAGTGACTCTGGTTGGCATGAGTTCATTATCTGCATTGGCTACAATGGTGATCCTGGACTTTTTGGGTACCACCTGAGTTGGACTCACCCATTGGTTATCGAATATAAGGTATATGATGCCCATGTCCAATAGATTTAACACCTCAACTTTAATCACTTCTTTCATTTTTGGATTTAGATGTCATTGTGGTTGTCTAGACATTTTCACATCATCTTTGAGGTAAATGCGGTAAGTACAAATTAGAGGATCAATTCCCTTGAGGTTTGAAATCATTCATCCAAGGGCTCCTTTATGTTCTTTTAGAGTAGAAATTAACATACTCTCTTGATCCAAATCGAAGTGGGAGGAAATCACCTGGATGTCTCATCTTGACCTAAATAGGCATATTTAATATCGACAGGCAATGATTTCAGGTTAACCTTCAATACCTTAACACTAGACGGTAGAGGTTTTGAGTCAATTTGAGGTAATCTTTCAAATTCAGGTCTCCACCGATTAGTTTCAAGTACTAGCGTAACATCAAGCAAGTCATCCATCTCCATAATCTTATCATCATCTAAATCAATAGAGTGGGCTAAGCACATTTCTAGAGTGTTAGAGTACAAGGTCAAAAGTGATTTATCTTCTACAAATGAGTCAATCAAATTTATTTCGTAGACATCATCAGCACCTTCTTGTTGTTTGCACATGTCAAACACGCTCAACTCAATATCATGTTCCCAAATGATAGTTTCATAATCCCATTCCTACAATTGATTATGTCATTTGATGTAGCTAGGTGTTCACAACCCCAAGTGTAGGGTTGCAATGTAGTAATAATCTCGGTGAGACTGAGGTCGAATCCACAGGGACTAATCTTCTACATTTTTTAAAGTAGCTAGAACTAGAACTAGAGAAAGATATAAACTATCTAAAATAAGGAAGGAATTATGAATATTGTGATTAAACTATCAATTTAAAGGTGGGAACTAGGGTGCCAAAGATCCACTTGTAGAAATTGAGATGCTACCATACTTGATTCAAGAGATCCAACTGGAATCAGCGTCCTATCTTATCCAGTTAGAGAAGGAGATAATCGAATCTCTGAACTTCTCATTGATCTAGTCTCAAAGGAGGAGAATTGTGAGGATTTGGAAGGGATTCAGTCACCCAAGCATGCCCGGGAGATGATGACAAACAACAGGATTGACCAATCCCACAATCTCAATTAAGAAAAGAGGATATCTAAAACTACCACAGATCTAATATAATTTGAGTCATAAGAAACCATTGAACAATGAAAATATTTCTTAAAATTAACTAGAAATCAATAAAGTTTAACATAAGCATGAATCAAAGTAAATTAAACATCCCAATCACGCAAAAAGCTTCACCTCTTAGCCCTAGCTAAGAGGTTTAGCCGACCATAGACATGATTGAACCAAGAACTCTTAAACAAAACAAAAAGACCAACTAAGGAAGAGGAAAAAAACTCCTGAGCGGCAGCTCCACCCTTTTTCTCCACTGCTTGAACCCTAAAAGATGTCTAGGAACGTCCTAAGAAATCCTATTTATAGTTGTGAAGCTCCACCTTACGCACGGACTTAGAAATTTTGCAATCCATTGTGAAACCGCCTCGATTTATGCAGTCCGCAATTTTTTCGCGTTATGCTTCGGTCGGACCGAATTAAGATTGAAAAATGCATTTTCTCACTGGACAATTCTGTTTTAGGTCGGACCGACTCCAACCGAAGTCTCCAACCGAAGTACTTCGGTCGGACTGAAGTTGGCTCAGGTCGGACCAAATTATCCTGATTTTGCTGAAAAGTTTTCTGCGATTTTGGTCGGATCGAAGTTGGCTCAGGTCGGACTGAAATGTCCTGTTTTCTGTTGTGGAGTCTGTATTCTTTCAAGTCCTTTCTTCATCGTTTCTACTTGGTTTCCTTGGATCTTTGGCATGTAAATTCTTCATTCTTGGTCTCTTAAGATCCATTTTTTGCCCTAGTGATTCTTGAGCATTAAATCCATGCTTTTAGCATTCTTTTTAATCCAAGCTCTCAGATTCACCTTGTAACATAAACATGTATAAAATATACCATTATGCCTTATCATGTTTATAAAACCATGATATAAATAGGAGAAAATATGAAATATTTAACACTCAACACACTCCCTAACCAGCATTTTGCTAGTCCCGAGTGAAAATATGTATGAGGCAATTCTCAATTCTCCATGTTCAAACTTATTTCATAAATCAATCCTTTGTGCAATCAAGTATGAATGAGTAGGATTAAGACGAGAAAGTGGGATTTTGAGAACCTAGAGCCGAATCACATAAGCAATCAATCAAATAGGTTCTTTATCAATTACATTAGAGTATATGTTCATATATCAAGTTTTCAATGTGCTTGGTGAAAATCAACTTACTCCCTATAAGAATACTATTATTTCATAATGTTAGCCATGCTCACCACTACAAGATTGGTTGAAAACTCAAGTGTTGATTCCGAACTTATCCCATTTTCCTTCTTTTTCCAGTTTTTGATTTTATATCGACGATCACTTGTATTCGTTCAGTATTTTTAATCTCTTTATCTCCGTTCTTTTTCAAACTTTATATTCTTTTATTCTTTTTCATTCTTTTCTAGTCTTTTCATCATACATACCTTTTTGTCAATCTCACTCTTTTTTAACTGGTTCTTTTCATCTTTTAAGGTGGATAAAATTCTCCAGACTCAATTCTCAATATCTTTCATTGATGCACTGTTAACCATTAGAAATTCTAACATTATTCATAAAAAGCAAATTAAACATGTCTTCATGATTTGGATCAACATGATATTCAAACTTCCCTTAATTAATTGAGTGCAAGAACTTAGTGGATAGTTTACTTAGTTGATTAAACTCCAACAATTCAAAATTCGATTTCTATCTCATTATCATACTCAAAGCATTCTTAATCCACAAATTATCAATTTCCAAACAGGGTTTATCTTGAAAATTTGAAAAATTTCCACAATTATTTGCTCAAAACTAAGAAAATACTAATTAGTTTACCTAATCCACACCCCAACCTAAAATCTACATTGTCCTCAATGTAAAAGATATAAGCATGTAATGCATATCAGATAATGAAAATAAAGGAGAAGTATAAGGCCCGTATCTTAGTCCGTACTATTCCTTAGACTCCCGCGATCCTCCCCGTCAAATTCTAGTGACCCACGACTTATAGACAACATTTTAGCGTGACCCTAAGTCACATCCCGAAGATCTGAGTCGACTCGATTCAAAACCTATACCCTAGTGACCGTGCCTTCGCTGCGGTTTTAACGCCACGTCTTGCTCACTAATGCGATACCTAGGAAAGGAGTTATGGGCCCGCATTTATCTCGAGGAAATGATGCGCATGTGAATTTTGAGAGATTATAGAGAATCTCTATCCACCTTTCACATCAATCAATCAAGTACACATCCCATCACTAGTCATGCTTTCTTTCTCCCCAAGACAAGCAACCATCCCCCAAAAGTCAACATAGCTCATGCTTCTCATGTCACCTTTCTTACACAACCCATACCTTCCCCACTATGCCAAAATCATAGATTTGCGACGGACCAAATCCGTCGTAAACGACAGATTTCGTCCATCACTATTTGCTGGGTCGTTTTTTTCCGACGAATAAAATCCATCGTTTAATCTGCGACGGATAAGGTTCATCGTAGATTACTGACGGATAAGATCCGTCGCTGAAATTCGAAAAAACCACCTAAATTATTCGTCATTTAAAATATTGGCGATGGATAAGGTCCGTTGCTAATATGAGGAGAGTGACAGACCTCAAATCTGTCATCCATTGTCAACTTGTTCAGAAATTAGCGACGAATTTGGTCCGTTGCTAAAATATCTACGAATTAAAAAAAATGTCAGATTTGTTCGTATTTTTTTATGAATCTTGCACCTAATAGTCATTCAAAAAATAATTCACATGGGGATGAGAATGATCAATGATGCCAATCTTCATTCTCCTCTAGATTTCAAAGATACACAGAAGTATATTACAGAATGAGAGGACTCAAATAAGAGAGATGAATACAAATCTAATTCAAGCAGCAAGTAATCCTAATTTATTAAAAAATAATCATTGAATTTTAATAAAGAAAACCCAACAGAAAAGAATCTAATAATCTTCTAAGCCATGATCTACCAATTCACTAAAAAGAAAGTAAAAATTAAAAATATTACTGGAAAATAAGAAAAACAAATCCTTCTGTAGTTAAAATCCATGATCTAGTAAATCAACCAATCTCAATCTCATTGTTTCAATGGAAAAGGTACAATTCTAAGAGAAACTCCACAACCATTTCAAAAGTTCAACATTAGTCTAATGTAAAAACCTTAAAACATACCTCTTCATGGAGTTTCTTGTTTTGGGCCTGTAGGATATCTTTATCTGCTTTAATAGCTTCAAATTGCCTTTTCAGAAGATCATAGTCCTCCAACTGTATATGGTTTGGTGGTTCCTTGAGGAATTCAACCAAGCTTTTATAGACCTTGAGGCAATAAAAAATTCTTGTGAAAAACATTTGGCTTGAGAACAATAAAAGAGACCATGAAACTTTTAGTTAGGAAACAAAACAGGAAAGAGCATATCTCAATTTTTAGGAAAACTTATTGAGACACCAATTCATATTTTTCGCAAATTAGAGGAGGTCCAATGAAAACCGTTCTTTTCTAGTTCTCTATAAGCTACCAAAGGAGATTAAATGGAATACTTTGTTGAAGATTTGCATAAAGATATTCATCCTGTCACCCACAATTCTCATATCTACTACCAAGAACGGAGTATAGTTCACTAGAAGAGGAACGGAGATGAATTTGACACACTAAATAATGCAAGACAATTAACCACTTGCTTTAAAAGCTCGAACTATTAGAGTATGACGAATTAATCCCTTTATCTCATAATCCAGGCCCCACATATCTTGGGTTAGGACTTTCGCTAAACCCCCTTCGTGGGCCCCAAATCACATGGGCCGCCCACCCTGAGTGTGTCCCCGCATCCCATGGGCTACTCCACTCGAGCCCGGTGTGAAATGTGCATTAATCACCCCTAGTAAGGAGTCATAAAATGATACCTCCCCCATGGGCCCCAAATTGCATGGGTCACCCACCCTGATTGTGCATCTGTATCCCATAGGTGACCCCACTCGAGCCTAGTGTGAAAATGCCCCATGCATTAATCACTCTCGGTGAGGAGTCTCGAACACGAGACTTCCTACTCTGATACCAATTTGATGCAGGACAATTAACCACTTGCTCTAAAAGCTCGAACTGTTAGAGTATGGCGAATTAATCCATTTATCTCATAGCTTAGGCCCCACATCTCATAGGTTAGGACCTCGGCCAAACCCCCTTCGTGGGCCCCAAATCACATGGGCCGCCCACCCCGAGTGTGTCCCCGCATCCCACAAGCTACCCCACTCGAGCCCGTTGTAAAATGCGCATTTATCACCCCTAGTAAGGAGTCTTAAACACGAGACCTCCCCTGTGGGCCCCAAATCGCTTGGGTCACCCACCCCGAGTGTGCCTTGCATCCCACAGGCGACCCCACTTGAGCCCAGTGTGAAATTGCCCTTGCATTACTAAATTTCCAATTTGCTGAGTGGCCATAATTAAAATGCAAAATTGATTCCATACCATTTGGAAATTCAATAATTACGTAATAAGTTTGGATGGTTTTTAGGAAGGAAAGCTATACAAGTTAGATTCTTTTTATTAACAATACAACTTAATAGTGATAATGTTTCATCCTGATATGGCTTGTATTATTGATTTGTTCAGGTTGGCATTCAAAACCTATCTCTGCACAGGTTCATCATTAGATCCATAAATTCATAATAGAAAAAGGGAAGGGATCATGATTTATATATTAACAAAGAGATCAAACTGCATTTTCATAAACGGAACTAGATTCTATTAAGTTGCCAAGTATTTCCTCAGTTCATGAGAACTAGAAAGTGATTTCACCTAGTTCCTTGGGATCATATGCCAGGACAGAAAAAAGAAAAAAAAAAAGAAAAGAAAAAGAAAAAAGCAACGTCATTTTTTTTTTTTCCAGATGCACTATCATCTGCCCAGGCTTGATTTTCATTTTCTTCCTAGAATTTTTATTAACAATCAATACGCAGACCAAAACATAAATAATGCCTAGAAACACCTTCCTTCATCAGAAGATCTGCTTCTATATGTTAACCACTAACACAACCAATTTGGCGATTTGGTGCACCGCCTCTTAAACATGAGGATGATAATATTGCATTCCTGGGAATGAAACCAGGACACAATAGTAACATCGCTTCTTTGAAGGGCTGAAGTGAATGCTTCCCCACACTTTTGTAACAACAATATCAAACATCGTCATGACTGTAACAACAAAAGATAGCATTAGCTAAAAACGACGAGGAAATTAAGGAAAAAGTAGAATCTAAGAATAGCTCACATAAATTTCATTGAGTGCCATTTCAAGATAACAGTTCCATTTCAAAAATATGCACACTAAAATCTCATAAAGAGGAAAGGAACTACATGACAAGAAGTCACTAGTCATTAAGCAACACAGAATCTTTGCCCCAACCACCTCAGGAGAATAATCAAGAAAAATGTAAACTTACATGCAGAGATTTCCCAATACATGAAACAGAGGTAGGAATCCATTTTGCTAAAACATTAGTAGCATTCATCTCAAGATCAACTAGTGAAGCAAGATGACTAATTTCACCAATATTGTACACAAGTCACTATCTTTAGACATCTCACTAAAATCTCTAGTTACATATGACCAACTTCGGGATAACATAAAAGTTAAACTCTTACAATAACTATACAAGCCCAATGCATTTGGTCTCTTTCTTCAACAACTATGGTGTTTGGCATTTTGTACATTCTTTGAACAACTAAAATCTCCAGTAACATATGGCCAACCATAGTTGTAATGTACTCCATTGGACTACGCCTCACTACATCCATTTTGATACTAGCGCACCCATTGGCAACCCAAGCTATTATCACAATTGAACTAGGAATCTTAAGAGTTTCTTTCCTCAACATTTATGTTAAGAGTTTCTTTCCTCACAGTTGAACTAGGAATGCTCCATCCATGATAGGACACAGTTTGGATAGTCTGGATAAGCCATACGTCAGTGCCATATGTGATGAGAATGAGTTGCCAATTGAAAGTGCTAAACTAACATAAACTGAATAACTAATTTTTTTTAAGCTTTAAAGCAAAATCTCCAATAGCATATGCAACACTTGATTTACACTACCTACACCACAAACTACAACCAACATAGCATATGCAACACTTGATTTACTCTGTATATGCGATGCCACGTTATGTAGCGTATGCCACAAATGGTATTTAAAGTACCGTCAACAATAAAAATTGAAGAGCCAACCTTAAGCAATAGCTAAAGTCATTGACCGGAATGCCCCTACTACAGATTTAGGAAACCATGGAGATGGATGTCACCGTTCTTCCATCTTCAAATTGGACCACTGTTGTGACACCCCGTTACTGTGTGGTCACATGTGGGCGGGCACACGTGGGCGGACCCTAATGTGGGCGAGGCTTGGTGGGCCTGGGCGAGCTACCAGTGGTTGGCAAGCTACTGTACCCAGAGTGAAGGTGAAACTTTGTCCCACATCAGAAGAGTTGTCCGAAGTTGGGTTCTTCCCTTAACAAACATGACTCATTTTAAAGCCATGAGCTTCAACAAAGTGGACAATATCATGCGCTGTGGGGGTGAGCCTTACAACTGTTACCAGCTAGTGCTTAAATCTCCCCCATCAGGTGATCCTAACGGTTAGACTAGGCTCCCATTATACCTAGATATTTTGTTGTAATTGCGCATTTTCATCCATTTCATCTGCCAGAATCATCTTATGGGTGAGATATTGGGGTGTGGTCAACCTCATGATGGGACCACCAGATTAACATATTGGGTTTCCTATATGATTTTTGTATGACGAGTTCCTATCCCATGAATTGTGTTGGACCATAGTTAGCAAAACTCCATTTTTAACTTCATACTTTTAAAAAAAGAAATGTACAATTTTAGGATGTGTTTGGTTGCACCAAATGTTAGGAAATTTTATGAAATTAGTTTTTGTGAAATGATATAATCTTATTTTTAAGTACTCCTTTTAATTGCATCAAAACATTTTTATTTACTATCCCCAAAATTATTTACCATCTGTTCCGCATGCCTATTTTAAGGTATGAGCCAAAAAATGAAGCAGATACAAAGTTCAAGTGGATCACATCACAGGAAACATGGGGAAATGAATGCCTACCATTGAAAGTAAAAATTAGCCAAGGGCCCACAGGGATGTGTACCTATCATACAACCTGTTCATAACCTAACATGGACATGGATGAAGGGAAACCATAGATACCAACTAAAATTGCGGTAATGAACGCTTTAGTTGAAGTGGGAATACGCCAAGATGTCCTAGAGGGGGGTGAATAGGACTTTTTAAAATTTTAAGATGATTTAAAACCTATCAACCCTATCCTGAACTAATATGTAGATAGCAGGATTGCTTCAATGTAACTCTAATGGCTTTCAAGCCAAATAGAGGATCTAATCATAAGACTATTCAAAACATAAACAAGATGTATAACATAGTTCATGATGGATGTGACCATGTGTGAGATGTGATTCTAATTAGTTCTAGGTAATCATGTAAACATGCAATATGAGAACATTCAGAGAATTCACGCAAGCAGTAAAGTAAATAGCAATCCTAATCACAGTCATTTTTATAGTGGTTCGACTACGTGTCTACTCCACTTCCGGCGGACGCACTCAAACCCTTGAGTATATCGGATCTCACTAAGGGAGGTTTCAAATCTGGTTCACCTCAAACCAGTACAACCTACACTAGGTTGACTCTAGGACCTACACAAGGTACCTAACATGTCTCCACGAGACACAAGTTTATGCCCCACATAGGAGCAAGGGTCAACACACAACACCCAAATTTTAGACCACACAGGCCAAGGATCCACACAAGGAACCTAATGGTTTATGCCCTACACAAGAGCAAAGGTCAACACACAACACCTAGATTTTAGACCACATACGTCAAGGACCTACACAAGGACCTAAGTTTATGCTCTCCACAGAACAAGGGTCAACACACATCACCCCCACGTACTCTCCCATCAGAGGCCTCCTATGAGGACTTGAAAGGGGTGAGAATCACCTATGACCCAATCCTACACAAGGAATGATCAGCAGGGTCTCTGGACTCTAATGACTTACAGATAAGCAGATGAGACCCATTTCGCACGTTGATGAAGATCTCCTCCTTTGATGATGAAGAATCTTCAGTTCGCTTGAACCGCAACACAAATGATGCTCTAATGTATAGCGACGGGTTAGGTCAAGGTTATGTTGGAATCCTACTCTATTAAATGTTTTCCTATTTTAAAAACAGAGTGATTCCAATCATCTATGCATTCAAGGTATCCCAGCTCAATAATTTTCCATTAAGGTGGTAGCTGGAGGAACCTTAAATGTGAAAGTTCATTCCCCAATCCACTCTATTGAATATCAATGATGAGGGTGGATTGGAGGATAAACTCCCACGAGAGAAAAAGGCTTAGGGTATATGATTTGGATTAAACACTCAAAAGCTCTTTATATTTTCTCTGCAAACAACCTCAGGCAAGCTCTCATTAAATAGGCAAAAAGTTCCAACGAAAATAAAACAGTCATATTTTTGACAGAGTTCAATATCATCGAGCAGGCTTCGATATCATCGAGCATATACTCTCGATAGCATCGAATTGCCGCTCGATGACACGAACTCAATCTGTCAAACGCTTTTGAGCCTTTTTGCCAACAGGTCAAGGATATCGAACATTATTCGATGTCATCAGATTTCGAATTCTGATTTCATCGACGTATGGTTCGATTCCTCGACATTTGAAAAATGTGAGAGCAAACTTACTTTTGAAACTTAACAAGTATTGATATGGTCGAGCATCCTTCAATATCATCTAAATTTGAATGTTGATGATATCAATACCAGTGTCGATTCATCGATCTTTTTAGGGAATTTTCCTATAAGCTTGTTGGATAGTTTATGTCCTATTTCGATGACGTCAACCTAGTCTCGATATGATCAATACTTGAATATCGATTTTATCGAGTGATCCTCAATACTTGAAAGAAATTTACCTGAAGGCTTACTGGCCAGATTTGTGTCCCAATCCGATATCATCGAAGGTCCGTCGATCTCATCGAGGTTTAAATTTTGAGAATATCAAGGCTCTCTTCGAGATATCGAAAATCACATGATTTTCCTTAACTGTATATTGGACACAACTGACCAATTGTCAATTTTATTGAGATGTCTTGATGAACTTGAGATTTGAAAGTTGATGATATCAAACAGGCCATCAATTCATCGATAATTCAGTTCAAGATTCTTTGTGGTTGCTGGACATCTGAAGTCCTCATTTCGATAATAACGAGTGGGTTTCGAGGACATCAATAATAGAGTTCGATTTCATCGAACCACTTATCAATAAATCGACAAAGGCAGAAAACTTAGAGATTTTTCTGATTTTGTAAAATAGTTTTCTCACCTTAAACCCTAAGTTGTTCTATCCATTTTCAAGGGTTTTATATACCTGGTGTTTTGGGACATGAGATGTGAGGTTAATTTTTACCTTTTACGAGATTGGGCACACATCCTGTCGAGGCAAACACTTGAATGATCTTCCTATGGAACTCACTTGTCTTGCTGACTTAACACTCACGTTAATTGACAAACCAGGGCACTTTCAATCTCCCCCTTTGTCAATTACATAATAAAACACCTGAAGTCCTATAACAACATCTAGACTAACACCCTAAATTGTGTGTACATAACTCGTTACACAATTTTACAATGCCACTGCAAGTTTAAGCACACAGGTATGTAGCTGCTCCCCTTGTCTTCTTACAGCTGCTCCCCCTAACACCTGTACCACCATTTAATAAATAAATACACACAATTTTCCTCCATGGTGGGATTTGTTCTCCCCTCTTTTGTCAGTCATTGGCAAAGGGCAATATAACAATACTAGTTAACTGAAGTTGAAGCATAAAAGTATGAGAGAATCAATCCAGATAGTAACATACATACCATATACATCTCTAAAATGCATAATCAGAAGTCATACCAGCATGTTACATAATTTAACGCATAATCAAGAGCAGAGAATAATGAAGAACAAATTATCATGGCAGAAAATATATTAGCAAATAGCCATAAAAAATATCCACAATAAAAACCGCCCAAGCTTGGTAGTATTGCAACATCCATCCCAAACCAACAAAACCAAATATCTAGCCCAACCATGGGCTTACAAAAAAATAAGTATTTTCCTTATGAAGAGGATATCCATAAACCATTCCAAAAAAAAAAAATGTTCGACTTTTCATGTTAGCTAGCCATCACATACACTCATAAGATCGCAGGGCATTCAAAAAGATATCCATGCCCAAACACCAAGATGAGTATCTAGTGTATGTGACGGCATAAAGACTATTGATACTATGGTAGAGGGGTTGATGAAGATGGTGATGTATCGTCTCGTCGGCATGTTATCAAATCGACCAATTGCTGCACCGACTGCTGTACGCTAGACACCATTTTCTCCAATGCTGAGAACCATGCATCATGTCTCCCCAGCTTATCCTCTATTCGAGCCAATCCACGCTGCGTTGCCCCAACCCTTTCTTGGTGAAACTCGAAGCTTTGTGTCTGAGCTGAACCACTTGGAGCTGGAACTTGTTGTGGTTCTAGAGGATCTCCACCTGGTGGCGCTGCTCCTTCTCCCATCTCACCACCTTCATGAATAGCTTCCTCAGATTGTTCTTTCGGATAGGGATGAAATTTAAGGTCCAGTTTTCGAATATTGACCTTATTAAAATGCTTGAGAGGACGCACGGGATCGTCTGTTCGAGGAATACCGATTATATCGCATATCACATGAATGATGTGAGGAAAGGGCAAATGAACTTCCCTGGACTGGTGGATGACACTTGCCATTTGGTGAAGGATCAAGGTAGGTAGACATAGTTTGACTCAAGTGGCAACACAATACATAACCATGACCATGAACCTGGTAAGATCAGCGTGGGTAAGCATTTAAGCAGAATATCTCATGTAAGACTCGGTATTGAGGGTGCATATATTTCACCTTCAATGCATTCCCTTGGTACCATGAGATATCTTAATCCTGACACAGGAATTTTGTAATTGTAGACCAAGTGATTGGATTCTCAAGATCAAGGTCAGACAACCCAACTGGAGAAAAAGTTAGAGAAAAAATGCTAGCGATGGATTCTGCAGTAATGTCAATACTATCATCCCCGACTGTGACAACAATGGATGGTGGATCTAGTGTTGGAGAATGACAGTATGCAAGAAAGCGGTAGGTCCGCTCATCATGACATGGACCCTCAAAATCAAGAAGAGGCAGCCAGTCGATTGCCTTTAATAGTGTTTCCACATTATAGGGTTTTATGCATTCCCTGTTAATCCTATGCTCATACACCAAGTGCCTTGTCATGCCCCAAACCTGGAAATCAGGCTTACAAAATTCCTGATTGCCGAATTCAGTGCCGACAGCCTCCGTAGTACCCCATTCTCGGCTCCAAGAGCCCATACACCAGATTCCGATCTTGGGATCCTAAAAGGAGGATAACCATTGGAAGCATAACCACAAGTTTACCTAAATCACCAAGGCAATATCATCATCACATATCCACTACTATAAACATTTAAATACAATGCAGAAAGGGAAATGCATATGTCAAAATCAAAGCTCTAGGAGCGCTCCAAGCTCAATGCAGCTATGACCTAACGCCACCTGCACGCATCTATCGTGCATAAGCTTATAGAAAGCTTAGAGGGTGGTGAAAGTGTGTGTACAAGGTAAGTGTCTAGTATTCAATACAATTCCATAATCATACAACATCGGAAATACTAACAAGATCATAAATCATACAATATCAGAGTAAGCAAAAATATTGATAGGTCCATGAGTCATATAATATCAGAGTAAGTAATACAGATCAGCTATGCAAATGAGGAGTTATAGAGAGTCAAATATCAAATGCCGAAGATGCAATGTAATATATAATTTCTGATGAGTTCACGAATACCGTCAACCGTATCTAGGCCATATAAATGTAGAAACATAGTAACCCAAAATACCATATGCCACGGATGCAGTATGCGATATGTGGTCTAAATGAAATGACCTAGCTGGAGTGTGAAGTCAGGATGATAGTATGTAGTATCGCAGGCCACGGGGTCCACCATAAGGGACTTCTATCCAAACCAGTCCTATACCTAAATTTAGATAATCAGACTCAAAGTGGTAAACTCCTGACTCAAGTTAGTCGTGCACCCCAACCGAAATCCTGGCCATTGTGAAGGTACACATAACAAATAGTTGCGCACCACCAGCCCAAGTGAATAGTGAATGAATGAATGAATGAGTATGAAATGGCCAAGCTATATGTCCTAAAGGGGGGGGGGTGAATAGGACTATGCCAAATTTTAAGATAAATACAACGGAAATATAGAAAGATAGAACTGAATAAATAAATCAATTCACACTGCTGAATCCTAGCTCAAAATATTGATAGATCTAAGGACAACCATACACCATAAAAATGGTAGGGCAACCTTACTAGAACAAATAGAGAAACTGAAGCTCAAAGTAATAAAGAGATAACAAAAATATAATGCTGAAATGTAAATCTAAATTATTACAACATTCCCCACTGTGCTTGAAATGTAAAATTTACAACATTCACATCCATACATACGTTCCACAATTCTGAATGATAAAAGATGGGAAATATAAATCACACATCCACAACACAAAGAATTATAGTGGTTCGCCTGTGTGTTCACCAACTGTTAAACAATAGCCACACCAATGCTACTCCACTCCTAATATCCTCACACAGGGGATATTAGTGTTCACTATCAAATAGGTTTTCACAAGTTCACCCAAAACCTTCACAATTGTGTCTTTTTCAAAGGGCTTACACAATTCAAAAACCCTCACTTCTGAGTTCTCTGGCTCTCCTCAGATAACCAACAACTTTGAGATTTTTCTAGCTTAACCTCAAATAAACTAAACAATGTAAATTACACAAATTGTAAAATACCTGATTTTCTCCTTCATTGTAGCAGCCCAAAAGAACCAAATCGGAATAGAGATTTGAATGTCAAAGTTCAATGTCCAATACTCACTTTATTATGGTTCTAGGTTCTAATAGATTTTAAATTAAAATAAAAGGGCTAGCTCTAATTGATTTTGATTTCAGAAAAAGGAAAACAACAATTCCTCTTTTCAGATTAGATTGGAATACAAGAAACAAAATCAATTAAGAAAGCTAAAGAAAGAGAATATTAAATATGCACACTTAGCTTATATGGAGCACCAACTTATCTCTCAAAAGGCCGAATTAATTTAGCTTGAAGTTCTTTAATTTTCCTATATAATTCTGAAATTCATGCTCTATTTATAGGTGAGAAAATCACGCCTTCGACTGGTCTAAGGACCTCTACGACTGGTCGTAGAACCAATAGATATTTGAAAATTCGGGCGCGATAAGATTTGGCAGTTTCACGACTGGTTGTAAGTCTCCTTCGACTGGTCGTAGGTGGCCGAATTTCAATGCTATTCTTTGAGTCGTAGGTCTACGACTGGTCGAAGATGCAGTCGACATTGTTCCTACGACTGGTCGAACAGTCCCCAGGACTAGTCGAAGCCTAACAGAAATTTTTTTATTTTTGTAACAAATTTACGACTGATCCAGGAAATGTTTAGAAGGTCGAAGCAGTGATAGGACTAGTCGAACAAAGTCCAAGACTAGTCTTAGAACATGTCAAACTCACTTATATAAAACATATGACTTATGTATCCAAAATGGCCTACTCTAAAGGTCAACCTAAGGTCAGTCATACCTCAATAGTGAAGTAAGGACATTGAAACTTTAGAGACGAGTGACCTTTGAAAGTAATGGAGCTTGAAGTCTTGATGCCGTTTAAACTTGAGAGCTTTTTGAAATCTTGAGATTGAACTTGAAAGCTTCTTGAGATCTTGAAGTTGAACTTGAAAGCTTCTTGAGATTCTTGACTTGTGAATAGTGCTTGTCAACCTAAGTTGATCTTGAGTAGAGCATTGTTCTTCACAGATGCAAACTTCATAACATGCCTTTAGCACCACAAATTTGACAACACAAAGGGCTATAAACTATGGCACTTACAATCTCCCCCTTTGTCAAATTAGTGACAAAACACACTTTCAAGATATGTTACATAACACAGAATATCTGATTAAAGAATCATGCACCAGTTGTTATCAACCAGCATCCTACAGACTTGTAAATCAATATTATTCAACATCCAGTCCACCTCTGCACACCTTTGCTCACACCTCTGCACATACTCCCCCTGAGTAACATACTCATAAAACACCATACAATACAATGCTACTCCCTCCTCATGACAACATCCATATCCATATACATATCCATAACATATCCATACTCCCCCTTTTTGTCACAATAAGACAAAAGAAGCACAGAACAGATGGTTGAGGAGAAATAATCAATGAGAAATATGAGAGGTAACTAGTCAAGATATGAGAGCATAGCATAAGCAACACACATAATTCATGGACTGAGCTAAGTTAAAGAGAGTGACAAACTCAAAACTAGGTAAGAGTACTAAAGTTATTACAGACCAGTAATCTTAAAAATACTAATCTGACCTAGATGAAGGAGCAGGAATGGAAGGATCAAGTTGATGCATGCCTTTGTTCAAGCGCCTAAGATATTTGCGCATATATTTGAACTGTATATCATGGACAACAGACATGTTTTCCATCTTAACATTTAGATTCTCAACTTTATCTTCTAATGCACTCAGATGTGCATCAAATGAAGAAGGCTTATAATCTGGATCATTTGTAAAATCGGACTCAAGTTCTTCAAAAATATCATCCATGTTAATATCATCAGGAGGAAGATCACCAGCTTCTTCCTCATGTTCAGCTTCAGCACTGCCAACACCATCACCTTGGCCAGGAAGGAAATTCAGCTTCATGTTATTGATATTGGAATTATTAAATATCAGATGATGGATAGGGGCCTCCCCAATCGGCATGTCGACTGACATATGTGAAGCTAATACAGTCATCAAATATCCAAAAGGAATGTCACTGTGACCAGGATGAAGTCGAAACTGAATGATGAAGTGACAAATCAAGGATGGTAAGTAAATGTTAACACCTCTGACAACAAAATGAAGAATACGAACCATGAAGGACGTCAATTTAGATTTAGTACCCGATCGAGGATACAAATTAGACAAAAGATTTTGTAAAGAACTCTGTATTTGGGTAACAAATACCTTGAGGGAAGTACATTCCCTTTATGCATCCATTGTACATCCAAATTGTATAAGGCCTTAGTCAGCATACGTTTTTTAGTGATAGAGGGTTTATCAGATAAAGTATGGATGAGAATACCCTCATCATTCAGTGGAATATCCATAAGGGCTGAAATCAAATGACGATCAACTTCAAATGACCCTTCTCTTGTGGAGATAGAAAAAGTTAAATTTTCCAGTGAGAAAGCACATATGCATACAAACATGGATTGGGTAATGGATCGGTATGCTGGCCCACCCCAAAGCAATAAGTTATTCCAACCTACAGATTGGAGCATAAGAAAAATATCAAAAGGAGTAACATGACTAATATCAACTGGATGCTCAACAATAACATTACGCAATCTAATGTCCCGAACATAAGATGGATTGTTCTCAGGAGCCCTAAGATGACGCTTAGTGATAGGGGCTGATCTGGAAGAAGAAGATGGACCACAGGACGTTGATTTTCTTCCTCTAGAAGCCATTTGTAACAAGGATTTCAAGAATATAAAGAGTTGCAAAGGATTGAGAAAAGGGTTTTCTCAAATCAAATTTTTCAAAAGAAAAACCTCAAATCACAACTAAATTCAAAATAGACAACTTCAAGAGAGAAGTAAAAGCAATCTAGACACAAATCTATAAGCAAAATGCAAGTGGACCACTAACTTTGAAATTTTGGAAGATGGGTTCGACTAGTCGTGTGTCGGCTCGTTGGAGAGTGAAGTTGAAATGAAGAAGAAGATGATTTCTCCCAAATTTTAAGTGAATCCACGCGATTCACGACAGGTCGTGGATACTCACGACTGATCGAGTACAGGCCTAAAAATCTGATTTTTGCATATTTTTCAAGATTTGAAAACTAAACTAGCAAATATATACAATATGATACAAATAGGCATAATTAATCATTTTAAAATGCACATGCCGAGATCAAATTTCATTTTGTTTAACCTGCTTTTGTCAAGCGGTTTAGTGAAAATATCAGCATGTTGATTCTCGCTAAGGATATATTCCAAAGATATAACTTTTGTTTAACTAATTCTCAAATATAATGAAATCTAATATCAATGTGTTTAGTACGAGAATGCTGAATTGGATTTTTTAAAATATTTATAGCACTGGAATTATCACAATATAATAATATAGAATCCTGTTTAATTCCATAATCACTTAGCATACGTTTCATCCAAACAAGTTGTGTACATGCATTACCAGCTGCAATATATTCAGCTTCAGCTATTGAAAGTGATATAGAACTTTATTTCTTGCTAAACCAAGAAACTAAACAGTTTCTGATATAAAAATAACCACCATTGGTTGATTTTCGATCATCAAGATTACCAGCCTAGTCAGCATCCGAGTACCCAACTAATTGAACACTAGTCTCATGAGGATACCAGAGACCGAGATTAATAGTACTTGCGACATATCGTATAATCCGCTTGACAGCAGTCAAGTGCGACTCTTTAGGTTCAGACTGATATCTAGTGCAAATACCAACACTTAGAGCGATATCGGGTCTACTAGCAATTAAATACAATAAACTACCAATCATACTCCAATATAATTTCGGATCCACATTTTTATCTGTAGAATCTTTTGAGAGTTTCAAGGTTGTTCTCATACGAGTACTATAAAAGTTCTTACCATTCTCAAATCCAAATCTCTTAATCAAGTTCATAGCATATTTAGATTGAGAAATGAACATTCCATCAGGTTTTTGTTTTACTTGCAACTTGAGAAAATAATTCAATTCCCCAACCAAGCTCATTTCAAACTGAGATTTCATCAAATCTGCAAACTCAATAGTCATGTCAGTACAGGTAAATCCATAAATGATATCATCAACATAGATTTGTACTAATAAGATGTGATCATTATGTTTTTTAATAAACAAAGTTTTATCAACACATCCCATTTGAAAATTATGGACTAATAGAAACTTTGTTAGTTTCTCGTACCATGCCCTAGGAGCTTGTTTTAAGCTGTAAAGTGCCTTTTTAAGGCAATAAACATGATCGACATTCTTGGGGTCTTTAAAACCCATTGGTTGTTCAACATAAACTTCCTCATGCATATTGCCATTTAAAAATACACATTTCACATCCATTTGGTAAATCTTAAACTTTCTAAAACACGCAATGGATATAAAGAGTCTGATTGATTCAAGACGTGCTACAGGTGTAAAGGTTTCATCATAGTCAATACCTTCAATTTGAGTGTAACCATGTACCACTAGTCTAGCCTTATTTCTAATCATATTACCAAGTTCGTCAGACTTATTTTTGAAAATCCATTTGGTTCCAATGATGTGTTTATCTTTAGGTCTAGGTACGAGATACCAAACATCATTTCTCACAAATTGGTTAAGTTCTTCTTGCATCATAATAATTCAGTTTTCATCAGCAAGAGCTTCTTTTACGTTAGATAGTTCTATCTGGGATGCAAAACATATATAATTGCATATATCCTCAAGTTGTCTACGGGTACGAACACCAGTGAGAGGGTTTCCAAGAATTTGTGTGGTTGGATGATCTTTAACAGTCCTCAGTTCAGAATCAGTCTGATTAGATGAAATATCAGATTTATCAATTACTAGTACTTCATCATTATCTGAATTTGAGACTGGTGTGTTTAAGTGATCATCAATGACCACATTGATAGATTCTTGAATCACACCGGTCCTTTTGTTCAGAACCCTATAAGCTCGACTGTTTAAAGAGTATCCTAAAAAGATCCCTTCATCACTCTTCGTATCAAACTTTCCCAGATGTTCACAATCTCGTAAAATATAGCTCTTGCTGCCAAAAATCGAAAGTATTTGACAGTAGGGTTTTTATCAAACCACATTTCGTAAGCCATTTTATTATTACCTTTATTAGTGTAAACCCAGTTAATATTATAGCAAGTTGTATTGACAGCTTCAGCCCAAAGATTCTTAGAGAGCTTCATACTATTCAACATGACATTAGCCATTTCTTGAAGCACTCTATTTTTCCTTTCAACTATACCATTTTGTTGTGGAGTTTTGGGTGCTGAGAATTCATGTAATATTCCCTGGTCACTCAGAACTTCTCAATACCGCTATTCTCAAATTTAAATCCATAATCACTACGAATCTTACTGACTTCAGAACCTTTTTCATTTCTTCAAAGGTTTCTGATTTGTCCCTTAAGAAGACAACCCATGTATATCTGGTAAAGTCATCTACTATTACCAAAATATATCTTTTGCCACCTCGACTTTCTGTCTTGGTAGGTCCTACTAGATCTATATGGAGAAGCTCGAGTGGTCTTAATGTGGTATTGGAATTCACCTTTTTGTGTGAGTTCCTTGTTTGTTTGCCAATCCGGCATTCACCACATATTTTATCTAATTTTTGTAGTTTGGGTAGACCTCTTATAAGTTTCCATTTGGTCAATCTATGTAAATTTCAGTAGTGTACATGTCCAGGACGTTTGTGCCACAAATCAGTCTCGTCTGTTTGGACCATGTAACATGATTGATTAGATGAGTTGGATTCGCTAACAATATAGTAGTTTTCAGACGTTCTACGTCTAGTTAGTATTACTGAACCCTTGTTGTTTAGAATCTCACAACTTTGATTAGAAAACCGTACACTATGGTTATTATCACAAATCTGAGATATGCTTAGAAGATTATGTTTCAGTCCTTCAACATACAATACATTTTTAATCAAAGGAAGGTTATAGAGTTAAACCGTACCTTGGCCCATAATCTTGTAGTTGCTGCCATTTCCAAATGTGACTGAACCGTCAGTCATGTCTTTGAGATCGGTAAATAAAGCCTTGTCTCCTGTCATATGCCTGGAGCATCCACTATCTAGGTACCACTTAGAATGGCTTGTTGCTTTAAAAGTGGTGTGGGCAACCAAGCAAGTGACCTTTGGAACCAATTTCATAACCATTTTGGGTTTAAGAGGATAACAAGTCTTCTTTTGATTATAAGAGTTATAAGTATGACCTAATGAGTTCGACTTTAGAAGCTCCTTAAGTAAATCAACTATCTTTTCTGCCAAAGGACTTTAGTTTTATTTTTTATAGTTGATATGTCTTTTAGGTTTTTGAAAAGATTTAAAGTTTTTAGAAAACATTTGATCTTTCCCTTTTGAGTTTAAGATCTCTCCCTTTACAAACGTGGGAGAAGTATTCTTCAGTTTAGGAGGAACACTCTTGTCATAGCCCAGACCGGATCGATCGCCACATTTTCTCGATCTAGATAAGAGTTTTTCTAATTTAGGATCACCTTGGGCATATTTCCAGGTTTCCTTTAAACTCAAGAGAGAAGAGACTTCATGTTTTAGTTGTTCATTTTCAGATTTAAGATTTTCAAACTGGGAGGTTTTAAAATCTAAATCGCATTTTATCTTTTCAAAATAGTCTGAAATATGAGACTTTTTTAAAATAAGAGATTCATAAATTTCTTCGAGTTTAAAAAATTTCTCTTTTTGAAGTTTCAATTTCATAGCAATTTTACAACTTTCCTTGTATAGGGCATTG
Source organism: Magnolia sinica (assembly GCF_029962835.1). Taxonomy (NCBI): domain Eukaryota; kingdom Viridiplantae; phylum Streptophyta; class Magnoliopsida; order Magnoliales; family Magnoliaceae; genus Magnolia; species Magnolia sinica. The sequence goes on from NC_080577.1 coordinate 38,887,168, forward strand.
TAAGCATCTTGAAGATCATCTTCATTTTCATATTCACTATTCAGATTTTCTTCATTAGTCGAGTCATCATTATCTGAAAAAGTGAATTTGGCTAGAGTCATAAGGGCCTTAACATCACACCCTGACTCAATTTCAGAATCTTCTGATTCAGAAGAGACTTCAGAATCAGAGGACTCATCCCAAGTAGCCATCATACTTTTCTTTTTTGACTTGCCCTTATTAGGACATTTGTTAGCCAAATGCCCATACTCATGGCAGTTGTAACATTGACTATCTTTTAATGATTTTCTAGTTTTAGGTTTAGGTTTCTTTTTATCAAATGCTTTTTGAAAATCAACCCTCTTTTTACTTTTAAAATTTTATAAAATCTCTTTGCTAAAAGAGCCATATCATCCTCAGAGTTTTCTAAATTAGAGTTTAAATCATTTTCATGAAAACCATTTTTAGAAGTTTTTAAAGCAATAAATTTACCTTTTGGAGCTTTAAAGGTTAACTCATAAGTCTGTAATGAGACAACTAATTCTTCAACTCTCATATTGTACATATCACAAAGTTCCTGGATTGTGGTTACTTTAGAATTGAACCGTTCAGGAAGTGAGCGTGGTATTTTAGCCCATATCTTGCTTTCAGAAATTTTATCGCCTAGACCCCACATAGAGTTTACAATGTTATTTAATCTGGTATAGAAGTCTATGAATATTTCATTTTCTTCCATACATATTTCCTCAAATTTAGTTGTAGGATTTGTATCTTAGATTTCTTGACAATTGAAGTACCCTCGTGTGTCATTTCCAATCTATCCCAAGCATATTTTGCAGAATCACAGGATATAATTCTTTTGAATTCATCCGATGATAGAGCACAAGTAATTGCATTTAGTGCTTTAGTAATTGCACTACTCTCAGTTTTCTGAAGTGTGGTCTAAGAGAAATACGGTGTAATTTTCATAGATTTTGAACCATCAATCCCGGTTACTTCAGTGGTAGGAGAGGTCCATTCATTCACTGTGGATAGCCACACACTTTCATCTATGGATTTGAGGAAGATCCTTATCCTGGCTTTCCAATAGGCATAATTGGAGCCATCAAAGGGTGGAGGCCTAGTGACTGATAGGCTATCAAAATTTGACATCTTTTATATAGCTGAGATCGTTAGCTCAGGAATTAAATCCAAATAAAAAGCAATAAGAGCGAGCTATTAGGCTCTAATACCACTTGAAATGGCCAAGCTATATGTCCTAGTGGGGGGGTGAATAGGACTATGCTAAATTTTAAGATAAATGCAGAGGAAATATAGAAAGATAGAACTGAATAAATAAATCAATTCACACTACTGAATGCTAGCTCAAAATATTGATAGATCTAAGGACAACCATGCACCATAAAAATTGCAGGGCAACCTTACTAGAACAAATAGAGAAACTGAAGCTCAAAGTAATAAAGAGATAATAAAAATATAATGCTGAAATGCAAATCTATATTATTACAACATTCCCCACTCTACTTGAATTGTAAAATTTACAACATTCACATCCACACATAAATTCCACAATTCTGAATGATAAAAGATAGGAAATATAAATCACACATCCACAACACAAAGAATTATAGTGGTTTGCCTGTGTGTTCACCAACTGTTAAACAACAGCCACACAGAATGCTACTCCACTCCTAATATCCTCACACAAGGGATATTAGCGTTCACTATCAAATAGGTTTTCACAAGTTCACCCAAAACCTTCACAATTGTGTCCTTTTCAAAGGGCTTACACAATTCAGAAACCCTCACTTCTGAGTTTTCTGGCTCTCCTCAGATAACCAATAACTTTGAGATTTTTCTAGCTTAACCTCAAATAAAACTAAACAATGTAAATTACATGAATTGTAAAATTCCTGATTTTCTCCTTCGTTATAGCAACCCAAAAGATCCAAGTTAGAGTAGATATTTGAATGTCAAAGTTCAATGTCCAATACTCACTTTATTATGGTTCTAGGTTCTAACAGATTTTAAATTAAAACAAAAGGGCTAGCTCTAATTGATTTTGATTCTAGAAAAAGGAAAACAACAATTCCTCTTTTCAGATTAGATTGGAATACAAGAAACAAAATCAATTAAGAAAGCTAAAGAAAGAGAATATTAAATATGCACACTTAGCTTATATGGAGCACCGACTTATCTCTCAGAAGGCCGAATTAATTTAGCTTGAAGTTCTTTAATTTTCCTATATAATTCTGAGATTCGTGCTCTATTTATAGGTGAGCAAATCATGCCTTCGACTGGTCTAAGGACCTTTACGACTGGTCGTAGAACCAACAAATATTTAAAAATTCAGGCGCGATAAGATTTAGCAATTTCACAACTGGTCGTAGGTCTCCTTCGACTGGTCGTAGGATCCCTTCGACTGGTCGTAGGTGGTCGAATTTCAACGCCGTTTTTTGAGTCGTAGGTCTACGACTGGTCAAAGATGTAGTCGACACTGTTCCTACGACTGGTCGAACAATCCCCAAGACTAGTCGAAGCCTAACAGAAAATTTTTAATTTTTGTAACAAACTTACAACTGATCCAGGAAATGTTTAGAAGGTCGAAGCAGTGCTAGGACTAGTCGAACAAAGTCTAGGACTAGTCTTAGAACAGACCAAACTCACTTATATAAAACATATGAATTATGTATCCAAAATGGCCTACTTTAAAGGTCAACCTAAGGTCAATCATACCTCAATAGTGAAGTAAGGACATTGAAACTTTAGAGACGAGTGACCTTTGAAAGTAATGGAGCTTGAAGTCTTGATGCCGTTTAAACTTGAGAGCTTTTTGAAATCTTGAGATTGAACTTGAAAACTTCTTGAGATCTTGAAGTTGAACTTGAAAGCTTCTTGAGATTCTTGACTTGTGAACAGTGCTTGTCAACCTAAGTTGATCTTGAGTAGAGCATTGTTCTTCACAGATGCAAACTTCATAATAGTGTCTTTAGCACCACAAATTTGACAACACAAAGGGCTATAAACTATGACACTTACAGAGTATGCAACTCCTACTCAATAAGTTCACATAACAATACCGTACATTTCTGGAATCATCACTGGGGCCTAGTACACTCTACATGCAATTGCCGCCCACTAGATCTGCAACCATGCACGTAGAAGAGACCTCACTATCCACCTAGTCAATAGTCAGCCAATATCTACCCGGCATGTCGATAGCAGACTAATTCTCAAGCTGGTCAAACTCAGTCTAGCTATGCCCACTACCCTCGGGTGGGTTACGTCACCACACATTCCCAACCTACCATGACATAATGAGAGATGTGGCCTCCTGGTATTCGGCACTCGGGTGTCATGTATCCACTCAGTTTCGGTGTTGGGGCGTCCTCTAGTACCAAGAGGGTTAAGGATTTTTACCCAAGGCCATCTATGATAGCCCGATGCTCGTAACAAATTTTTGATGTCCCATCTGGTGATCCATGACATGAATGTGGAGGCTACGACCCTGATATCACTAGGGCATATAGTAATCATAACACACAATGTAAGATGCATGAGTCATACAATCCAGTCATGCTTCAATCCTACACATACCGTGCACTCATATGAGACAATCTCCGCCTATTAGTGAGTCTCATAACAACCTACCCAATGACATATGCAATGGTCAATCACATCTCATAACAAACATGTAGATGATGCGTATGGGCATGTATCATGATGCTATGCTGTCACATACTCATAATTGATATCGCTAATCGGCATTGATAATCGGCATCGATAATCGGCCTCGATGAGAATGGGCCTAACAAAGCCTAAGGGAAGGTCACAATGTGGACATTCAACTATCATTGCCCATCAATGTGGACATTTAACCGACATTACTCCCAAGGAGTGGCCCACATAGGGCCAAATGTACAGTGGGCCCACGGCCTCACACAAGGGCCTAATATACATCACGATGGGCCTCGCTCATGGGCCACATATTCATCGTATTGAGCCTTACTCAAAAGGGTCACAATACATCACGTTGGGCCTCCACAAATACAACAAGTTGGGCCTCTTACAAGGGCCTCATATATCACATTGGGCCTTATCAAATGAGCCCCAAGTATATCACATCGGACCTAACCAAATGGGCCCCAATTTATCAATTAGGCCGTATCAAATGGGCCAAATCAAATGGGTCGAATCAAATGGGTTGAATCAAATGTGCCATACCAAATAGGCCAAATCAAATGGGTCGTATCAAATGGGGCGAGTCAAATGGGTTGTATCAAATGGGCCGAATCACTACACCATTCATCTATTTTTAGAGATCAATTAGAGTATTATTTAAAATTATATCATATCAAATGATCATCTGGACCATACCACAAATAAAAGTGGTGATAATGGTTTTCATTGATGAAATTCTAGTGGGCCCACCATAGCATTTATTGTCCATCCAGTCTGGTCATAAGGTGACAAAGACCTGATCTAAGCGGATAAACAAATATTATGTTGGTCCAAAACTACTGTAACCCAAAGGGTTTCAATGGTAGACATTCAATCCCACTGTTTCTGCAATGTGGTCTACTTGATACTACATCTATCTTACTTTTAGCCTCAAGCCTTGAGACGTGGCGTCAAATGGATGAACGGTTTAGATGTAACACATACACCAGCGGGCTCCACAGAATTGCTGGTGTCATGGGGCCCATCGATGGGCGGTATAGATGCAATACATGCGTCAATGGTGGGGGTGGCCAGCACGTCAGAAAGATGGATGGTTTGGATGAAACACATCTAGCAGAGTGGGGGTCCATGAGCAAGTCCAATGGATGGATGGTTTGGATGAATCACATACATCAAGGTGGGGTCCACGTACGTGGCCCACCAGAGATTGAATCAGCTTCATTTTTCATCAAATGTATAGACGGTTTGGATGTAACAAATACATCATTGGAGGGGGGTCCCACCCGTCCAGATTGCTGGACGGTGTGGATAAGACCCTTACATCCAGTGTATCCCACACAGCACCGTCCAGCAGTGGACCGTGTGGACACATAACACGTTCAGCAAGGTGGGTCTCATCCCACATGTGCAGCACGTGTGGGGTGGGCCCCACACACGTGCTAGGTGGATGAACGGTGAGATAAAACACATACATTAGGGAGCTCATCATAATATACAATATTATATTATATAATATTTCTCAAACAAGTGGGTCCCACGTGGGCCTACCATATATATATAATGTTATATATATATATAATATATTATTATATATATTTGAAAAGTGTCCAGCGTTCAGGGTTTGGACAATGGATGGGCGATGTAGATGTAAGGATCATGCATGTGACAAGATGATATTTGCATTTTCTCTTCATCTGGGCCTGTCCAAACGGTCGGGCACCAAGGTCGTTCACTGGAGGGTCCAGCAAGATGGGTCCCACATGTAGATGGTTTGATGGCATGGACATAACACATCATGGTGGACCATACACACATACCAAGTGGGCCACACACACATCATCACAAAGAGAGGGAAGGAGAGAGAGAGAGAAAAACGGTGGAGATGGGAGGAGCCCCACCACTATTGGGTCCTCCCATATACAATGCATACATCAAGTGGGTCCCACAACAAGTGAGCCCTTAAAACAAGAATCAACGGTGGATCACCCACATTTGGCCTCCTTCTTTAGCTCCTTGGACTCCTACACTCCTTGGCTTATATATTGATGGAGGTTGATGAAGAATGGAGGGTTAAGATGGAAAATGAGAGGGTAGGAAAGTGGGCCACACTTAGCTTTGGGAAAGCTTGGACGTTGGATGCTTTCACTTGGGAGTTGGAGAATTGTTAGAGAATGAGAGAGAGAGAGGAATGATGGATTGATAAGGAATGGTGGAATGGGTGTTGTAAGGAATGCGGATGGGAAGGTATGGGTTACTTTGAATTTTATGTAAAAGAGGAATGGGTGGGGAGAGAGAGAGAGAGAGAGAGAGAGAGAGAGAGAGAGAGTTGACTTGGGCAAAAGAGGGAATGGGTGCTTGTACTTGTGATAGGGTGAGGTGGCATGGGGTATGGATGATGTACTTGATTGATGGGATATGTTGTAGAGATTCTCTCAGAATTCGCACGCACGGCATTTTTCTCGAAATGAACTCAGGCCCACATCTACTGGCTAGGGTAACGCATCGGCGTGCGAGATGCGGCGTTGGAACCACGGCGACGGCACGGTCACAAGGGTACAAGTCTTGGGTTGAGCCGACTTTGGAATATGGGATACAACTCAGGATCATGCGCAACTGCTATCTGCGCATTGCGGGTCGTCGAAATTCGACCTGGAGGATTGTGGAAGCCAACAAAATGGTACAGTCTAGGATACGGGTCTCACAGCTCTCCCCTCCTAATAAAAATTTTGTCCTCAAAATTTACTATCACATAAGACAAGGTAAGGGAAGAGGAAGCATCGATATAAACATATACAAGGCATGATCAATCTATAAACAAATGGAGATAGCGTTCTCTATCTCAGCCTCGCGCTCCCAAGATGTCTCCTCAACAAAATGGTGACCTTTACTGAACTTCAGATCTCGGATCAAAAACGATCAAAACAGGAATACTATGCTGCCTCATAATCTTAATGGTAGGGAACTATATCAAAAAATCTCTAGGTTATTCGAACTCGAGGATCTAATCATTCTAAGTTCTCAACAATCATAGAGTGCCGGATAGCTATCAGTATATATGTGATGTTATCTTTAGGTATTCCCAAGTTATGCTGTGATACCAAGTTCTGTCATGCCTCAAACCCAAAAATCGGGCTTACAAAATTCCTGATTGACGAATCTGGTGCCGACAGCCTCCGTAGTACCCCATTGTAGGCTCACAGCGCCCATACACCAAATTTCGATCCTAGGATCCTAAAAGGAGGATTTTCCAATGTACATTTGTCTTATAAGAAGCATAACCACAAGTTTACCCAAATTACAAAGGCAACATCATCATCACATATCCACTAATATAAATATTTGAATACAATGTAGAAAGGGAAATACATACGTCAAAATCAAAGCTCCAGGAGTCCGTTACACGCTCCAAGCTTAATGCTGCTACAACCTAATGCCACCTGCACGCATCTATCGTGCATAAGCTTATAGAAAGCTTAAAGGGTGGTGAAAGTGTGTGACAAGGTAACTGTCAAGTATTCAATACAATGTCATAATCATACAACATCAAAAATACTGGCAAGATAATGAATCATACGATATCAGAGTAAGCAAAAATACTGACAGGTCCATGAGTCATATAATATCAGGGTAAGCAATACAGATCAACTATGCAAATGAGGAGTCATAGAGAGCTAAATATCAGATGCCAAGGATGCAATGCAATATATAATTCCTAATGAGTTCACGAATACCATCAACCGTATTTATGCCATGTAAATGTAAGAACATAATAACCCAAAATGCCATATGCCATGGATGCAGTATGCGATATGCGGTGCGAATGAAATGATCTGGCTGGAGAGTGAAGTTGGGATGATAGTATGTAGTATCACAGGCTATGGGGTCTACCATAAGGGACTTCTATCCAAACCAGTCCCCTACCTAAATTTGGATAGTCAGACTCAATATGGTAAACTCCTGATCTCGGGTTAGTCGTGCGCCCCAACCGAAATCCTGGCCATTGTGAAGGTATATGTAACAAATAGTTGCGCACCACTAGCCCCAGTGGATAATGAATGAATGAGTATGCAACCCCTGCTTAATAAGTCCACATAACAATACTATATATTTCTGGGATCATCACCGGGGTCTAGTACACTCTACATGCAATCCCTGCCCACAGGACGTGCAACCATGCAAGTGGAAGAGACCTCACTATCCGCCTGGCTAATAGTCAGTCAATATCTACCCGACACGTTGATAGCGGACCCATTCACGAACTGGTCAAACTCAGCCTAGCTATGCCCACTACCTTCAGGTGGGTGAAGCCACCACCCCCTCCCAACTGACCATGACACAGTGGGAGACACAACCTCCTAGTATTCGGCACTCGGGCGCTCATGTATCCACTCGGCTCGACGTTGGGGCATCCTCTGGTAACAAGAGGGTTTAGGAATTTTCATCTAGGGCTATCTATGGTGGCCCAATGCTAGTAATAAATTTTTAATGTCCCATCTGGTCATCCATGACATGACTGTGGAGGCTGCAGCCCTGATGTTGCTAGGGCGTACAGTAATCACAACACACAATGCAAGATGTATGAGTCATACAATCTAGTCATGCATCAATCCTGCATATATCGTGCACTCATGTGAGATAATCTTTGCCTATCAGGGAGTCTCATAACAACCTACCCAATGCCATATGCAATGGTTAATCACATCTTATAACAAGCATGCAGATGATACATATGGGCATGTATCATGATGCTATGCTGTCACATACTCATAATCGGCATCGCTAATCGGCATCAATAATCGGCGTCGATGAGAATGGGCATAACAAGGCCTAAGGGAAGGTCACAATGTGGACATTCAACCATTATTGCCCATCAATGTGGACATTTAACCGATATTGCTCCCAAAGAGTGGCCCACATAGGGCCAAATGTATAGTGGGTCCATGACATCACATAAGGGCCTAATATACATCACGATGGGCCTCGCTCATGGGGCACATATGCATCGTATTGGGCCTTACTCAAAAGGGTCCCAATACATCACGTTGGGCCTCTATAAATACAACAAGTTGGGCCTCTTACAAGGGCTCATATATCACATTGGGCCTTATCAAATGAGCCCCAAGTATATCACATCGGACCTCACCAAATGGGCCTCAATCATATCAACTGGGCCATATCAAATGGGCCATACCAAATAGGCCGAATCAAATGGGCCGAATCAAGTGGGTCGAATCAAATGAGTTGTATCAAATGGGCCGAATCACTCCACCATTCATCTATTTTTAGAGATCAATTAGAGTAACATTTAAAATTATATTATATCAAATGATCATCTGGACCATACCACAAATAAAAGTGGTGATAATGATTTCCACTAATGAAATTCCAGTGGGCCCACCATAACATTTATTTTCCATCCAGTCTGGTCATGAGGTGACAAAGACCTGATCTAAGACGATAAATAAATATCATGTTGGTCCAAAACTACTGTAACCTAAAGGGTTTCAATGATAGACATTCAATCCCACTGTTTTTACAGTGTGGTCCACTTGATACTAGATCTATCTTACTTTTAGTCTCAAGCCTTGAGACGTGACATCAAATGGATGAACGGTTTAGATGCAACACATACACCAGCGGGCTCCATAGAATTACTGGTGTCGTGGGGCCCATCGATGGGCAGTATAGATGCAGTACATGCTTCAATGGTGGGGGTGGCCAGCATGTCAAAAGGATGGAGGGTTTGGATGAAATACATCCAGCAGAGTGGGGGCCCATGAGCAAGTTCAATAGATGGACAATTTGGATGAATCACATACATCAGGTGGGGTCACGTATGTGGCCCACCAGAGGATTGAATCTGCTTCATTTTTCATCAAATGTTTAGACGGTTTGGATGTAACAGATACATCATTAGAGGGGGGTCCCACCTGTCTAGATTGTTGGACAGTGTGGATAAGACCCATACATCTGGAGTATCCCACACAACACCGTCCAGTAGTGGACCGTGTGGACACATAACACATACTACAAGGTGGGTCCCATCCCACACGTGCAGTACATGTGGGGTGGGCCCCACACACGTGCCAAGTGGATGAATTGTGAGATAAAATGCATACATCAGGGAGCCCATCATAATATATATTATTATATTATATAATATTTCTCAAACAGGTGGGTCCCACATCGGCCTACCATATATATATAATATGTTATAGATATACATATATACATATATGTGTGTGTGTGTGTGTATTTGAAAAGTGTCCAGCGTCTAGGGTCTGGACGCTGGATGGACGATGTAGATGTAAGGATCATGCATCATGGGTGGGTCCACACGTGTGGGCCCCACCGACTATGGGACAAGGTGATATTTGCATTTTCTCTTCATCGGTGCCTGTCCAGACGGTCGGGCAACAAGCTCGTTCGCTGGACAATCTAGCAAGATGGGTCCCACATGTAGATGGTTTGATGGCATGGACATAACACATCATGGTGGACCATACAAACATACCAGGTGGGCCACACACACATCATCATAAAGAGAGGGAAGGCGAGAGAGAGAAAAAAAAAGTGGAGATGGGAGGAACCCCACCACTATTGGGTCCTCCCATATACAATGCATACATCAAGTGGGTCCCACAACAAGTAGGCCCTTAAAATAAGAATCAATGGTGGATTGCCCACATTTGGCCTCCTTTAGCTCCTTGGACTCCTACACTCCTTGACTTAGATCTTAATGGAGATTAGCGAAGAATGGAGGGTTGAGATGGGAGATGAGAGGGTAGGAAAGTGGGCCACACTTGGCTTTGGGAAAGCTTCGACATTGGGTGCTTTCACTTGGGAGTTGGAGAATTGTTAGAGAATGAGAGAGAGAGGGAGAGAGGAACGATGGATTGATAAGGAATGGTGGAATGGGTGTTGTAAGGAATAGGGATGGGAAGGTATGGGTTATTTTGAATTTTGTATAAAAGAGGAATGGGTTGGGAGAGAGAGTTGACTTGGGGAAAAGAGGGAATGGGTGCTTGTACTTGTGACAGGGTGAGGTGACATGTGTTATGGATGATGTACTTGACTTAATTGATGGGATATGTTGTAGAGATTCTCTCAAAATTCGCACACGTGGTGTTTTCCTTGAAATGAACGCGGGCGTATATCTGCTAGCCAGGGTATCGCATCGGCGCGCGAGACGCGGCGACGGCGCGGTCGCTAGGGTGCAAGTCTCAAGTCGAGCCAACTTTGGAAAATGGAATACAACTTAGGATCGCGTGCAACTGTAATTTACACGTCGTCGGTCACCGAAATTCAACTGGGAGGACCAAGGATGCCTAAGCAATGGTACGGTCTAGGATACGGGCTCACATGCCTCCCTGAATGCTTTTCAAGAATGTGTGGAGGAGGACCCACACCCGTATGTGGCGGTGCATGTGCCACAGATGGAGCTTTCTTACAAGTCGATTGCCAAGTAGAGGAGCTCCGTGGGCGTGCAGGGGATCGTTGAGACTGACCCCTTCCACTTTCTCTTGAGGCCAAGGATTTCTTTCTGGTAGGCCTGGATGACTCACTGATGACAGGAGACTTTCCTTTCTCCTTACTCATTTGAATGACTCAGAAGGAAGTATCAATGAAAAGGAATCTGACATAATCGAAGACTATGAGGACCAACCCAAAATTTCCAACTGAAGGTTATCAATCAATCTAGAAAGGCCCTAACACAATGAAGTATACATTGAGGAATCAAGAGTATGTGCAAGAGATTACCTGATTCAAGTCACCCTAGATGGCAAGCGGTTGGCAAAAGATGAGAAACACGGAAAAAACTCCCAGAGAAATCAAACAGTGAGAAAAGGAAGCAAAAATGAATTTTTCCTACTTGCTCGCTATTTATCATGAGGTGAGCTTCGATATCATCGTAGTTTTATTCGATGAAATCGATATACCCCATTCGATGTTATCGAAGAGGTCTTCGATAATATTCTAGAACATGTGATGCTTCTAATTCTGAAGGGGCGTCGATGATATCGATATTTGTTCAATCTAAACGAGGATTCATACGATTCATCAATAGACTTGTTGAAGAGAAGGTGTATAACATTCATTTCAGTATTTCGATGTTCTTCATATATGTATAACTTAGTATATTTTCATATCACTTTGTAAACACATCAAAATTTGTATAAACGTTGTACCATCCAAAATTATAAACATCAGTAATGTTTATACACAAAAGAAGTTCCTGAGGTATAGAAACCTCTGATATATCATGATAATCATAAAAAATGCATCATTTTCATGTATTCATCCAGACATAGATGGGACAGCCTGGGCATGTTTTCCATGCTCAATTGTTACTAAGCATATGGATCAAATTTTCCATTTCCTTTAATGACGTAACAGTGGTCACTGGTGCAAAGACCCTCTATAACCGATTTTCCTAATAAGTCCAGGATCTTACACTTTAGTTTGTCAAAGGTAACCACATGTTTGCTATCACATATCTGAGAGATGCTCATCAAATTGTGAGTCAATACTTTTATGCAAAAACCATTTTCTTTTTTGAGCATCTCTATTCCTTCTATTGTTCCACACCCTACTACACTAGCGGTGCTTCCATCACCATAAGTGACTATCCCATCATCAAGATTTGAGTAATTTGAGAGAAGGGATTTATCACCCTTAACATGCCTTGAGCATCCACTGTCTAGGTACCATTCAGTACTATTGCTTGTTGAATGACTTGAGTGAATAATAAGACAAATTTTCTTTTCTTTCACTACCCACTTTATGACTGGATTTCTTATTATGGTAGCTTTTGCTTCATTGATCATATTGGGTAACTGAACCATGTTTCCTTATTTCATAAATTCATTTGTTTTTTTATTTAATTCAGCCACCTGATTCAATAGCTCCTTCATTTTTCTTGCTCATTCTGGGTGGAGATGGATGTGTTCCTTTTACCATATTATTTAGTGGACTCTTGGTATTTTGTATTGATTTTCCGGTTTGTTTGTACATACCATTCAGATTGGAATTAGATTGAGTCCACCTTAGAGCAATACATTTAAATTTGAAATGGCCAGAGTCTCCACATGAATGATAGATAGAAGTAACTTTTGTTTTACTTCCTAATGCAGCTGATTTCTCAAACCTTGGTGCTGCATTTTTAGATTTTGATTTGAATTTGTCATATCCTAATCCACTCTTGTCTTTCCCAGGTCTTCCCATCCTTAAGAGTTTTTCTAATTTTTCACTACTCTAGGAAAATTTATAATTCTGTTCAATAGATTTTCTGGATTTCTCTACATTAAACATGAGTGTGTGATTTCATTCTGAAGATGCATGTTTTTATCTTTCAATAGTTCAATCTGTTTGTTCAGCTTTTCAGACTCAGATTGAGAAAGTATTGATTCTTTCAAGCCTATCATTTTCTGAGTGGTATTGTTGTAGATCATTAATCAAGTGTGTATTGATTTCTAATGTTTTGTCTAGATCTATTTGCAACAATTTATTTTTGTTTTCATTTATCCCAAGTCTTTTAAGGATATTGATGCTATGGATATAAAGTTGATTATAAGCATCCTGCAGTTTATCCTTTTCTTCGTCTTCTTTCTCTGTTTCCTCATCATCAGATGGAAATGATTCAATGGCTTGAAGTTCTTTGATTTTTTCAGTTTCTATGGGAATGTTGGAGGCTATAGAGACCATAAATATTTTCAGGGATTTTTGGTCTCCATCACTCTTTGAGTCACTACATTCTGAATTTGACTCTTCAGTATCAACCCATGTGGTTGCCATTACCTTCCCTTTGGTTTTTCTATTTGGGCATTCAGTGGACAGGTGTCTAAACTTTCACAAGTGTAGCACAGTGGTTCTTTGAAATTTTTACCAGATTTACCTGTAAAATGTTTGTTGTCCAACTGTCTTCCTTTAAATGGTCGGCCACGATTTTTATGGAAGAATTTTCTAAACCGTTGAGCCAACAGGGCCACTTCTTCATCTTCATTTTCCCTTTCACTTTCATCTTCTTCATTAGTAGTGTTCTTTGAAGTTTTAAGGACAATATTTTTGAGTTTAGGAGTTTGCTTGAAATGTAGTTCAAATGTTTGTGGGAACCTTTCATTTCATCCATGTTTCTACATTCTTCAATAGTTGTAACTTTCGAGTTGAACCGTTCCGGTAAGGATCTCAGAATTTTCCTACAGATTTTTGGAACCGGAACTTTTTCTCCTAATCCACCCATGGAGTTGTAGATGATGTTCAGTTTTATGAAAAACTCCATGTAAGTCTCATGCTCTTCCATTATGGGACTTTCAAACTGTGATGTTAGGAGCTGCAGCTTGGATCTCTTTACTATGCTGGTTCCCTCATGAGTTGTTTCTAATAAGTCCTATGCTTCTTTAGTTGTTCCACACATACTGATTTGATTGAAGACTTCTTGGGACACAACACAGTAAATCGCATTCATTGCTTTTGTATGATTTTTGTATCACGAGTTCCTAACCCATGAATTATCTGTTGGACCATAGTTCGCAAAACTCCATTTTTAACTTCATAATTTTTAAAACAAAAATGTACAATTTTAGGATGTGTTTGGTTGCACCAAATGTTAGAAAATTTTATGAAATTTATTTTTGTGAAATGATATAATCTTATTTTTAAGTACTCCTTTTAATTGCATCAAAACATTTTTATTTACCATCCTAAAAATTATTTACCATCTGTTCTACATTCCTATTTTAAGGCATGAGCCAAAAAATGAAGCAGATACAAAGTTCAAGTGGATCACATCACAGGAAAGATAGGGAAATGAATGCCTACCATTGAAAGTAAAAATCAGCCAAGGGCCCACATGGATGTGTACCTGTCATACAACCAGTTCATAACCTAACATGGACATGGATGAAGGGAAACCATAGATACCAACTGAAATTGTGGTAATGACCGCTTTAGTCAAAGTGGGAATATGCCAAGATGTCCTAGAGGGGGGTGAATAAGACTTTTTAAAATTTTACGATGATTTAAAACCTATCAACTCTATCCTGAACTAATATGCAGATAACGGGATTGCTTCGATGTAACTCTAATGGCTTCCAAGCCAAATAGAGGATACAATCATAAGACTATTCAAAACATAAACAAGATGTATAACATAGTTCATGATGGATGTGACTGTGTGTGAGATGTGATTCTAATTAGTTCTAAGTAATCATGTAAACATGCATTATGAGAACATTTAGAGAATTCATATAAGCAGTAAAGTAAATAGCAATCCCAAACACAATCATTTTTATAGTGGTTCGAATACGTGTCTACTCCGCTTTCGGTGGATGCACTCAACCCTTAAGTGTACGGGATCTCACTAACGGAGGTTTCAAATCAGGTTCACCTCAAACCAGTACAACCTACACCAGGCTGACTCTAGGACCTACACAAGGTATCTAACATGTCTCCATGTGACACAAGTTTATACCCCACACAGGAGTAAGGGTCAACACACAACACCCAGATTTTAGGCCACATAGGTCAAGGATCCACACAAGGAACCTAACAGTTTATGCCCTACATTAGAGCAAAGGTCAACACATAGCACCTAGGTTTTAGACCACACTGGTCAAGGACCTAATTTTATGCTCTCCACAAGGGTCAACACACAACACCCCCATGTACTCTCCCATCGGAGGCCTCTTATGAGGACTTAAAAGGTGTGAGAATCACTTGTGACCCAATCCTACATAAGGAATGATCAGCAGGGTCTTTGGACTTTAATGACTTACGGATAAGTAGATGAGCCCCATTTAGCACATTGATGAAGATCTCCTCCTTTGATGATGAAAAATCTTCAGCTCCCTTGAACCGCAACACAAATGATGCTCCAATATATAGCGACGGGTTGGGTCAAGGTTATGTTGGAATCCTACTCTATTAAATATTTTCGTGTTTTAGAAATAAAGTGATGCCAATCATCTATGCATTCATGGTATCCCAGCTCAATGATTTACCATTAAGGGGATAGCTAGAGGATCCTTGAATGTGGAAGTTCATTCCCTAATCCACTCTATTGAATATCAATGACAAGGGTGGATTGGAGGATGAACTCCCATGAGAGAAAAAGGCTTAGGGTATATGATCTGGATTAAACACTCAAAAGCTCTATCTATTATCTATACAACCAACCTCAGGAAAGCTCTCATTAAATAGGCAAAAATTTTCAATGGAAACAAAACAGTCATATTTTTGACAGAGTTCGATATCATCGAGCAGGCTTCGATATCATCGAGCGTACACTCTTGATAACATTAAATTTTCGCTCGATGACAGAACTCAATCTGTCAAACGCTTTTGAACCTTTTTGTCAACAGGTCGTGGATATCAAACATTCTTTGATTTCATTGGATTTCGAACTCCAATTTCATCGATGCATGGTTCGATTCCTCGACATTTGAAAAATGTGAGAGCAAACTTGCCTTTGAAACTCAACGGGTTTTGATATGATCGAGCATCCCTCGATATCATCTGAATTTAAATGTAGATGATATCGATACCAGTGTCGATTCATCAATCTTTTCAGAGAATTTTCCTCTAAGCTTGCTGGACAGTTTGTGCCCTATTTTAATTACATCGACTAGTCTCGATATGATCGATATTTGAATATTGATTTTATCGAGTGATCCTTAATAATTGAAAAAAATTTACCTGAAGGCTTTCTGGCCAGATTTGTGTCTTAATTCGATATCATCGAAGGTCCGTCGATCTCATCGAGCTTAAAAATTCGAGGATATCGGGGCTCTCTTCAAGATATCAAAAATCACATGATTTTCCTTAACCGTATATTGGACACAACTGATCAATTATCAATTTTATCAAGATGTCTTGATGAACTCGAGATTCGAAAGTCGATGATATCAAACGGGCCATCGATTCATCGATAATTCAGTCCAGGATTCTTTGTGGTTGCTGGACATCTGAAGTCCTCATTTTGATAATATCGAGTGGGTTTCGAGGGCATCGATAATATAGTTCAATTTCATTGAACCACTTATCGATAAATCGATAAAGGCAGAAAAACTTAGAGATTTACCTAATTTTGTAAAATAGTTTTCTCACCCTAAACCCTAAGTTGTTCTATCCATTTTTAAGGGAGTTATATACTTTTGGGTCATGAGATGTGAGGCTAAGTTTTACCTTCACGAGATCAGGCACACATCCTGTTAAGGCAGATGCTTGAATGATCTTCCTATACAGCTCACTTGTCTTGCTGACTCAACACTCCCGCTAATTGACAAACCAGGGCACTTTCACCAACTTGATCCAAAACTTTTGTAGCCCCATGAAAGAAATAAATGATAAACATTCAATTACTCTAATTTTCTATTGTGTGGTCTACTTGAGCGTCACGCCCCAAACTCGGTGATGGGACTCACAAGGAGCTCGATAGCCGGTTTCGACCACAATAGCCTCCGTGGTGTCCCATTCTCGGATCCTAGCACCTATTCACCAGGTTCCAATCATGGGATCCCACAAGGAGGATTTATAACATAAGTCTGAATCAAATAAGAGCATCCCCAAGATCATAACATAATAACCACAGATAGTAACCATAGGAACATATCTTAAATCCACTAAGAATTAAAACTTTTATACAAGGTATAGTGATTAACAGGGAAAATACAAGATCTGAACAACGACGACTCCAAAAGGTCCTCGGCACACTATGCTCCTCCTCAGCTACTATAGTTGCCTAAAATCACCTGCACGCATCAATCTTGCATAAGCTTATAGAAAGCTTAGAGGATGGTGAAAGTGTGTGACAATACCAGTGCCGGGAAAGCAATATCAGAGAATGCGGAAATGCGGCATGAACCATGAATACCATCAATGCCAACAGCCATACCAAGGCTATGTTATACCAAGCATGAATATAGTAAGTCGTCACAAGGCAATGCGATGCAGTCATAGGAGTACTGGGTGTCATACTAAGGTGATGCATAAAAGGCCTATATAGTTCACAAATCAATACAGTTCCTCTCTAAGGAAACCACCGGGGTCAAATACACTGCCAGCCGACTGCCGCTATCCTAGCCACACAGTCTAACAAGTGTAAGAGATCTTACTACCCACCTGTGGATAGCCAATCACCAGCAAGGCTCGATGGTAGCGGACCCATTCACGAGCTGGTCAAACTCAGCTTAGCTACTACCCTCTCACTCACGCGGGTAAGGCCACACCCCATCTCAACTGACCACGCTATAGTGGGAGACACGGCCTAATGGTATAAGGCACTCAGGCACTCATGTTTTCCACTCGGTCTCGGCGTTAAGGCGTCTCCTTGTACCTTGAAGGTTTAGGGGCTTTCACCCAAGGACATCCTACGTGCCCTAAATGCTCAAGTAACATTTCTGGTGTCCAAATACGACCATCCACGATATACCTGTGGAGGATATGACCCTGATGAAGCAAGGGTGAATATAAACCATGTAATGAAATTCCAGATGCATGAATCACGCATACCAGTCATGCATCAGCTCCAAGCATCCTATGTGCTCAAGAGGGGAACTCCATCCCTTTGGGAAGCCATAATATCTTGCCCAATGGCACAACTATGAACACAAACACACAATGCCAACCAAGCACACAATGATGTATATGGATCATGAAGATGAACAAGATGCACCATGCGGCGATATACTATGAAGTACACTCCTCCTATCCAAGTAAGGACTAAGTCTTAGTACTTAAATTCTACAAGAGGCACAACTCTAATGGGGGCCCAATAGTCTGGGGTAGCCCACAAGGCTAAGGAAAGACAATAACATGGGCCTAAATAAATAAAATGTGCTTAGCAAATGTCTATGGTGGACCTTTAACCACTCATAGAGGCAAGTGGGCCTACCTTAGGGCCACAAATGTGGACATCCAACCACTATTTGTCCCAAGAAGGTTGTCCAAACAATAATCGATCACGGATCAAGGCCCAAGGCCCATACATCACCATAAATAAGAGAAGGGCAGCCATAACATTCCACATACGTACCATATTGGGCCTCAAGTAGATGGCCCAAGGCCTACTCAAACATGGGTCCAAGGGCAACACACATATATCAACCCATATGCAATGCTATGGGCGCATAGGGAAGGTTAGGGCCCAACATAAAGGTCACCAATTCCATATATTATGGTGGGCTTAGTGGGCAACCCATTACTCAAACGACATTGTCCAAAAAAATATCAAACTCTAGTCAAGTAAGTTGGGCATACAACCCGACCCAAGAATATAGTTGATTTGTTAGGCAACCAAAGGCCCAACCATTTGTGTAATCAAGCCCACTAACCCAGCGCAACATTATGGTGAAAATGGCCCAAGAGTCCACTGGGCCTAGCAAGAAGGTTCCAGCCCATTTGGGCCTCAAGAGTCCAACAATCTAACTACATACATGGTCCCAAATAGCCCAACTATGGTGGGCCTCAAGGGTGCATTAATTAAGACCAAAATTAGGGGATTAAGGGCATGAATTAATCCCTCCAAGGTCTTTACAATGTGGTGGGCCCCACTCCTTAAAATCTCAGCCCAAAGGTAATGTACATTTACAATATATTGTTGGACTTTTGTCCCACCGGTTTTATGGGCCGGTTGGAGCCCAGTAAAAAGTTCATTTGATTGGGATAAGAATCTAGGTGGTCTAGCATCAATTATAGGGTCCCCACCACATAGGGAGCACCCCAAAAATGTCAGAAATAGGTGGGACACACTGTTGCACCAAAGGCCAAGCAGCAGCCCCACCATGGGCATCCCACAGTTGGGCCTAGGCGTCCCAATAGGCTGGACGCCCAACCCTACACAAAGCATAAAAGTGGGCCCCACCTTAGAGTTCCCACACCCAACTGGAACATGTCCAAGTGGGAGAAAATATGGATGAAAGGTGGATAAAACACTACATTATGGTGGGCCACAAATCAGGTGGGACGGCTAGCCTTACTGGACGTCTCCACCAAGGACGTCCAGCTAGGTGGGCCAGTCCAACCTCTAGCATAAATTCTCCAGTGGCCTGATTGGCCTGAAATTGGGTAGGTGGGTCCCAACAAAGGTGGGCCACCGTAAGAATAAATTTCATATTTTATTAAGCATGGGAAGTATTTTTAAATTAAATGGGCAGCCACACATGTTACAGAAATCTGGTTGTTGTAGAAACCTTGTTGTCCCTATGTTTGGGACCACATGGAGTGGGCCTAAACCTACCCAAACCCTTGGAAAACTTATGGAAAAGGTGGTCCTACATTTGGACAACACGTGAGGTCCACTGGGGTGGCCCACTTATTTCATAAAATTAGGTAAACATGGTAATTTCTGCCATACAGTATTGCTGATCTGTCTAGAAAATTCTAGACAGTTAGCCCTCTTTGGCCCAACCCATGGGCCTCAATCATGGGAGATAGGGTGTGGGCCCCATTCCACATCAAAGTGGGGTCCACCCACTACAAAACTCCTAAAGAAATTTGGGATAAAAATCTATAGAAATAGATTTAAACATCAGCTCAAAACACATGCTCCAACTGGGCCTAAAATCAAGATAACAAGATGTGTTGTCCATATTTTGGCCCATGCAATTTAATCAAAGGATCCATAGCCCTGATTCCTCATGTGAGGTACACCTTGATAGGTTCAAAAAATACCAGACCCATCAGAGCTCTCAAGCCTCCATGAAAATCCATTTTAGAGGCCACCCAAACCATGCATGCATGGTTGGGCTTGGATGTCCCATCTTGCTAAGGGCCTGGGATATTGCTGACCTACTTTGGTGGGCTACACGTCATCAGAGAATATATAGAAGAAAATGAAGAAAATGAAGGGAGAGAAAGAGCAAGATCGGCCATAGGTGGGAGGTCCCGCCACTAATGGACCACCCACACACGAATCCACACCATCATTATATCATACACTTACATGCAAGCCAAAATATATCAAAACAAGTTGGTGGATGGTAGGGATCCCTTCCTTACATGCTTGTAAAGGCCTAGGTGGCACATAATATGTAAGAAATAAGAGGAAATCATCATGGTGGCTACATGGAAAATGACCCACCATGGAATGGATTGTGAAGGATCTAGGCCCTTGGCCTTCATCCTAGGAGCCATGTAGGGCCTCTACCATGGATTGGTGGGCCCTATGTGCTTCCATGCATGTAAAAGAAATAAGAGAAGAAAGAGATGAAGAATGTTGATGAAGCACCCCCCTTGAAATATGTCTTCCAAACTCCAAGATCCAAGTACTAGGCTTCAAGAGGAAGATGATTGAAGGTTGTAGATGGGTTGTTAATGGCTAGAGGGAGAGGAAATGAGGGAAGAAAGGGCTAGAATATGGAGAGAGAGCTTGGACATTCTTGGTAGGAGGAGAGGAGAATGAGAGAATGAGAGGGAAAAGGAGAGAGGAGGGAGGGTATATCCATGTAATGATTTCTCTCCTTGCTAGGGAAGAGAAACTCATGATGGAGCCTTGGGGGTGGGAACCTGTAAGTGCTATGTTTTCTAGCTCCTATGATTGTCAAATTTTGTAGTGCCAAAACCTCTTAGAATTTGTATCTTGTTTAGTTCTTCTTTTTAGTCGAGATCATGCAATTCAAGTATAAGTTCAAGATGTTCCATTTCAAGAATCAAGCATCACAAGTATAAGAGTTCAAGTACTACATCAACTGATAGTTTAAGCTTTCAAAGCTTCATCTAAGTCAAGACAATGTGCTTTACTTTGGAACTCAAAGCTCAATGTGAAATACAACTCACAAGTACTTCAAGTTCAAGCTTTAAAAGTACTTTAAGTTCAAGCTTCAAAAGTACTTCAAGTTCAAGATTTAAAGTATGTCAAGATATTAAGTTTCGTGTACTTCATGATCAACATCAACCGAAGCAAAAGATGTTTCAATGTTCAAATATCACTTATAAGGTATGAATGACCCTAGATTGACCATGCGTTAGGTCATATTGATTGCATACTTTAATTGTTCAATATATAAATGTATAGACTGTCTCTCGACTAGTCTTATCCAATGTTCGACTAGTCCTAGTACTGGCTCGACCAATCCAAGAATATCCTCGACCAGTCCAAGGTTTGTTACTAATTTTTAGAATTTTTTGTTGGACCCTCGACCAGTCATGGAGACTACTCGACCAGTCAAGTGAACAGTGCTCAACCAGTCGAGCAGGCTCGACTTAAAGTCCATCAATCAAATTGGGTCCCACATGACCAGTTGAGAGCAAGGCTCGACCGGTCGTGCAGGCCACTAGACCAGTCGTGGAACGGTCTTATCTTATCACGCCTGAAATTTTAAATTCTTGTTGGTCTTTCGACCAGTCGAGCTAATCTCTGGGCCATTCGAGTGAACAGTTTCTATACTTGTAATAGAGCATGATTTTCAAAGTTTTTCATTGAATTCAAGCAAAATCAAGACACTATTCTGAGAGATAAGTTTGTGATATTCTTAACCTATTTAGTGCACATTTAATATTCTCTTTAATTTAACTTTTTATATTTAATTTTGAGATTTTACATTCAAATCTTATTTGAAGAAGGGATTTTAGTTTTCCCTTTCTTGGAATCAAAATCAAATCAAGCTAGCCCAAGGTGATTTAATTTAAAAATCATTTAGAACCTAAAACCTTTTTATAAGTGAGTGTGGACATTGAACATCTACGTTGAACATTTACTTCGAATTGGTTCTACCGGGCTGCATCAAAGGAGAATATCCAGATAAGTATTTTACATTTCTGTAAATCTTTATTTTGGTTTCTTTGAGATTGTGCCAGGAAAAATCTCTCTCTTTTTTGTTTGTCTGAGGTGATCCAAAAAACTCAGAGTGTGGGGTTTTTGAATTGTGTAAGCCCTCTTGAAAGACACAATTGTGAAGGTTTTAGGTGAACCTTGAAAAACCTATTGCATAGTGAATGCCAATATCCACTGTGTGAGGATATTGGGAGTGGAGTAGTTGTGTGGCTGTTTTTCTAAATAGTTGGTGTACACACAAATGAACCACTATAATTTGAGGTCTTGTGGTGGATGGTTGATTGTGGTTTGTGTGAATGTTGTAATTTTTCTTTTAAGCATTTGTGGAGAATGTTGTAATCTCTTGTATGCAAGTGTGGGAATGTTGTAATAGCTTAGTTATTTTCTTTGCTATTTTTATTCTTTATTCCTCTGTATCAGTTTGAGATTTTGATACACAGACCGTTCTAGGAATCAGGTTGTCCTACCATAAACCATTAGTTTTTGGTGTAAGGTTGTCTTCAGAATAACATTTGTATCAACCTCTCAATACTTGCACATTTGAGGTTGTTATTCATTTCTGCTTTGTGGGATTGTTTAATGCTATCTTTACTTATATTTGTTTAATTCCACATTTAATTTTTTTAATTTGGCATAGTCCTATTCACCCCCCCTCCCTCTACGACTCCTAGCTCGGCCTTTTCAAGTGGTATCAAAGCTTAATAGCTTGCTTTATTTTTTTGGATTTATTTCCTGAGCTAATCGATCTGAGCTTTTTAAGATGTCAAATTTGTATCGCATTTCAATCACTAGGCCTCCACCATTTGATGGCTCCAATTATGCTTATTGGAAAGCCAGAATAAGGATTTTCTTAAAATCCATGGATGAGAACAATGTGGCAAGCCATAGTGACCAATTAGACCCCTCCTACCATTGAAGTAACTGGTACTGACAGATCAAAAACTGTAAAAGTCTCACCTTACTTTTCTTGGTCCGCTCTTAAGAAAAGTGAGAGTAGTGTCAATGCAAAGGCTTTAAATGCTATAACTTGCGCACTATTACCAGATGAATTCAAGAGAATTATATCCTCTGATACTACAAAGAAAGCCTGAGATATTTTGGAAATGACACACAAGGGAACAACAATTGTCAAGAAATCTAAAGTCCAAATCCTCACAACTAAATTTGAGAAAATATGTATGAAAGAGAGTGAAACTTTCATGGACTTCTATACAAGATTGAATGACATTGTCAACTCTATGTGGGGTCTTGGTGATAAAATCCCAGAAAGTAAAGACTGTGCAAAAATACAATGCTTATTACCCGAACGGTTTAATTCAAAGGCGACTGCGATCCAGAAACTTCGTGATACAGATAATATGAGGGTAGAAGAATTAGTTGGTTCCTTACAGACCTTTGAGTTAAACTTTAATACTCCTAAAGGTAAATCCATCGCCCTTAAGTCTTCTAAAAATATTTCTTAAGAAAATAACAATTTTGATTTAAAAAATTCTGAAGATGATGTGGCCCATTTAGCTAAAAAGTTTTATAAGATTTTCAAAAGTAAAAAGAGTGTTGACTTGCAAAAACCTAATGAAAAGAAAAAATCTAGATCTAAAACTTGGAAATCTTTAAAAGATAGCCAATGTTACAATTGCCATGAATATGGGCATCTAGCGAACAAATGTCCTAAAAAGGACAAACCTAAAAAGAAAGGTATGTTGGCTACATGAGATGAATCTTCCTACTCTGAAGCTTCTTTTGAGTCAGAAGATTCTGAAATTGAGTTGTGTAATGATGTTCAACCCCTAATGACTCTAGCCAAGTTCACTTTTTCAGATAATGATAATTCAACCAGTGAAGAAAATCTGAATAGCGACCATGAAAATGAAGAAGATCTTCAAGATGCTTATAATGCTCTATACAAGGAAAGTTAGAAAATTGCTGTAAAACTAAAATTCCAGAAAGAAAAGCTTTCAAATCTAAAAGAAAATTTTGATAATCTAGTCTTAGAAAAATCACACATTTCAGATTGCTTTAAAAAAACTAAGTGCGACTTAGATTTCAAAACCTCGCTAGTTGAAAACCTAAAATCTGAAAATGAAAAGCTAAAACTAGAAGTCTCTTTACTTTTTGAGTTTAAAAGACACATGAAGGTATGCCCAAAGAGATCCTAAGTTAGGAAAACTCTTATTCGGATCCAGAAAATGTGGCAATCGATCTGAATTGGGCTACGACAAAAGTATTCCTCCCAAACATAAGAATACTCCACCTAAATTTGTGAAAGGGGAGTCTTCTAACTCAAAAGGAAAAAGTCTAAATCAAAATTATTCTAAAAATGCTAAGACTTTTCAAAACTTTAAACCTAAAAGCAATCATATCAATTATAAAAATCAGAATCATAATCCATTAGCTGAGAAAATTGTTGATTTACTTAAGGAGCTCTTAAAATCTAACTCAGTGGGTTAGCATTATAACAACTACAAACATAAGAAGACCAACCATACTCCTAAACCCAAAATTGTAATGAAATGGGTCCCTAAGGTTTCGTGTTTAGTTACCCACATAGCTTTCAAAGCTTCAAGCCATTCAAAGTGGTACTTAGACAGTGGATGCTCAGGACATATGACAGGTGACAAAGGATTGTTCACTGATCTTAAATACATGAATGATGGTTCGGTCACATTCGGTGATGGTAGTAGCTACAGAATTGTTATCCAAGGTACAGTTCAACTCTTTAACCTCCCTCTATTTGAGAATGTTTTATTTGTAGAAGGGTTAAAACATAATTTATTAAGCATCTCTCAAATATATGATAATAATTATAGTATAAAATTCACCAACCAAGGGTGTGAAATTTTAAATAAAAATAGTTTTGTAATATTAATTGGTCGCAGAACTTCTGAAAACTGCTACACTATTTGTGATTCAAGCTCATCTAATCTATCGTGTTACATGATCCAAACCGATAAGACCGAATTGTGGCCTAAATGCCTCGGACATGCATACTACCGTAACTTGTATAGATTGAGCAAAAGAAAGTTGGTAAGAGGTTTACCCAAAATATAGAAAATAGATAAAATATGTGGTGAATGTCATATTTGAAAACAAACCAGGAGTACTCACAAAAGGGTGAACCCCAATGCCACATCTAAACCACTCGAACTTCTCCACATGGATCTCATTGGACCAACTAGAACAGAGAGTCAAGGAAGCAAGAAGTACATTATGGTGATAGTAAATGACTTTACTAGATATACTTGGGTAGTCTTCTTGAGAGAGAAATTAGAAACTCTTGATGAAGTAAAAAAAGGGTACTTAAACGTATCCAAACAGAAAAAGAATCACAAGTCTCTAAGATCCGTAGTGATCATGGTTCAAAATTTGAAAATAGCGGTTTTAAGAAATTTTGCAGTGATCAGGGAATATCACATGAATATTCTGCACTCAAAACACCACAACAAAATGATATAGTGGAAAGAAAAAATAAAGTGCTTCAAGAAATGGCAAACATTATGCTAAATAGTATGAAGCTTCCTAAAAATCTTTGGGCTGAAGCTGTAAATACTGCTGGTTATATTATTAATCGAGTTTATACTAGAAAATCAAATGGTAAAACGGCTTATGAAATGTGCTTTAATAAGAAGCCTTCTGTCAAATACGTTCGAGTTTTCGGCAGTAAATGCTATATCTTGCGTGAACGAGAACATCTGGGTAAATTTGACACCAAAAGTAATGAAGGGATATTTTTGAGGTATGCTCTGAATAGTTGAGCGTATTGGGTTCTTAACAAGAGGAATGGTGTAATTCAAGAGCCCATTAATGTGGTTATTGATGATCACTTGAATACACCTGTCTCAAGTTCAGAAAATGATGAAGTTCTTTTAATTGATATACCAGACACTTCATCAAGTCAAAATAACATTGAACTGAGGATAGTTAAAGACCATCCTTTTAATCAAATCCTTGGAAATCCTCTCACTGGTGTGCGCACTCGTAAACAACTAAAAGATGTGTAACTATGTGTGTTTTACATCCCAGATAGAACCGGCTAACGTAAAAGAAGCTCTTACTGACAAAAACTGGATTGTAGCAATGCAAGAAGAGCTGAGTCAATTTGTTAGAAATGATGTTTGGTATTTAGTTCCAAGACCAAAAGATAGACACATTATCAGAACAAAATGGATTTTTAAAAATAAGTTTGATGAACTTGGTAATATTATTAGAAACAAGGCTAGGATGGTTGTACAAGGGTACACTCAAATTGAAGGCATCGATTATGATAAGACTTTACCCCAGTAAGTCATCTTCAATCAATCAAACTATTTATAACTATTGCGTGCTTTAGATAGTTCAAAATATACCAAATAGATATAAAGAGTGCATTCTTGAACGGTGATTTACATGAAGAAGTCTACATTGAACAACCAAAGGGTTTTGAATACCCTAAGCATGCTAATCATGTCTATCGCCTAAAAAAGGCACTCTACGGTTTGAAACAAGCTCCCATGACATGATATGAAAAGTTGACTAAGTTTTTACTAAGTCATAAATTTATAATGGGAGGTGTTGATAAGACATTATTTGTAAAGAAACATAATGATCACATACTAATAGTGCAAATCTATGTTAATGATATTATCTATGGATCTACCTATGCTAACATGATTGTTGAGTTTGTAGATCTTATGAAGTCTAAATTTGAAATGAGCAAGGTTAGAGAACTAAACTATTTCCTAGGGTTGCAAGTCAAATAGCTACCTAATGGTTTCTTTCTCTCTCAAACCAAATATGCTCTGGACTTAGTTAAAAAGTTCAAATTTGAGAGTGAGAAAACTTTTAATATTCTAATGAGTACTACTTTAAAACTCTCTAAGGATTCAACAGGTAAAAGTGTGGATCTTAAGTTGTATCGTAGTATGATAGGTAGTTTTCTTTATTTAACTACGAGCTGACCTGATATTGCATTTAGCGTAGGAATTTGCATTAGATATCAATCTGACCCTAAAGAGTCACATCTAATTGTTGTTAAGCACATTCATGATATGTAGCTAGTTCAGCTAATCTTTGTGTCTGGTATCCACATGACACTAGTGTACAATTAGTTAGTTACACAAATGCTGATTGGGCAAGTAACATTGATGATCGAAATCAACCAGTGGTGGTTGCTTCTATGTAGGGAACTGTTTAGTTTCTTGGCTAAGTAAGAAACAAAGTTCCGTATCACTTTCAACAGCTGAGGCTGAATATATTGCTGCTAGTAATGCATGCACTCAGCTTGTGTGGATGAAAAGAATGCTAAGCGATTATGGAATTGTGCAAGAATCCATGGTTTTATATTGTGATAATTCAAGCGCAATTAATATCTCTAAAAATCCAATCCAGCATTCATGAACCAAGCATATTGACATTAGATATCACTATATTCGTGAATTAGTGGAAGACAAGACAATTTCTTTGGATTATATTCCGACCGAGACTTAACTTACAAACATATTCACAAAACCACTAGATAAAAGCAAATTTATAAAATTAAAATTTGATCTTGGTATGTACAATATGAATTGATGATCCATGTCTTTCTACATAAGAATGTATATATTTGTCATTTTGAAAATTTTAAAATTCAATTTTTATGAAAAAGTACAAATTTTGTGTTGTGCATGACTAGTCGAGTACATACTCGACCAGTCGTGGCACGAACGGTTGAGTATGTACTCGACCCGTCGTGAAACACAGGTTTGACCTTTTATTTGGAGAAAATTCACTTTTTATTCATTTAGGTCTTCTTCTCCAACGAGCCCTACCTCGACCGATTGAACCCATCTTCGATTCCTCCATGGTTAGTGCGTTATTTTCAATTTTCTTCTAGATTTAAGTCCTTTGCACTTCCTTTTCTTCATTTGTGTGGTTTATTTCATGTTTTATAATTGTTTTGGGGTTTTCTATCAAAAATATGATCTACTAGAAACCCATTTTACCTTTATTGTAATCTTTATTCTCCTTGATTTCCTTATTGCAATGGAGGGTAGAACTAAGAAGAAAGGATCTCGTGGTCCCTCTTCCTCTCGTTCGGCTCCTATCACGGTGCGCCACCTTCGGTCGCCCGAGGATGATCCCAATTATGTGCGGGATATTCGTTTGCACAATGTGATAGTTGAACGGCTAGTTAACAATGATCATTTGGCTCCTTTTGATATCCTTCCTCTCCTTCAGTCTATAGGATGGGATTACATATTACATTGGGGTGGGCTAGCTTACCGCTCCATTGTGCAGGCTATATATGCTTGCATTACTGATTTTTCAACTAAAAATCTGGCATTTACTATTACGACCAGAGAAGGTCCAATTGATGTGGACCGTCATCTTATTTCTAGTTTAATGGACCTTCCAGTTAATAACAAAGGTATTCCTATTAGTTCTCTAGTGGCAAGACCTTCTGAAACTGTGAAGCGAATGCTCACTAGGGATTTATGTAATATGGATGCGAAATGGAGTACTGGGAATGTGCTCGCCTCCAAGTTTATGTTACCCAGATACAGAATTCTTCATAGGGTTTTCATTTCAAATGTCTATCCTCGATCTGGTAACAAAACCCGAGCTTATTACATTCATAGTTTGTATTCTTCATTCTATCGTTTCTGGAGTCTCTGTATGTCTTCCTTCTCTGATCTGTCATAGCATGATTCAGTTCCATTTCCACCCATACCCTTTGCTTATCGTATGATCGTGTTAGCCACCCATAGTTTAGTAGTTATGCCTGTTGGAGAAGCTCTCATTCACCATTTACCCTTCAACAACTCTAATATTAACAAGATGAATTTGAAGTTGGCCCCAGGCCAAGTTGATGTGGTTGCTAATGGAGCTGTTGAAGCAAATGAAGAGGAGGGTGATTTACTTCCAGATGATATCAATATGGATCACTTTTTTGATGAAATTGAATCCGATTCTGCTACTAATCCTGATTATCAGCCATATAAGTTTGATGCGCGTTTGCGCTCACTTGAGGAGAAGGTTGAAAGTATGTCCCATGAAATGCAATTTAAATATATGCTCAAGTATATGAAGCGCATTAACAAGAGACTTCATCAAATTGATCCTTCCATACCTGCTCTTTCTTCGGGTTCAGATTAGTATTTGAATATATGTTATGTAATAACTTTTAAAATACTTGAATTTCTCTTGTTTTATGTGCTTGGACATGCTTGCTTATGGATTTGGTTAACTTTGTTATCTTGTTCATATATTCTCTTATTCCTCATTACTTTTCTATTTACTTCCTTATTTATCTACTTCTATTTTCATTTATTGATTCCTTCCTTTGTCATATTGTGACAAAAAGGGAGAGAATTTTATCATGCTTGTGAAATGTGGAACTGTGGATAGGTAGTAATTTTTTGTAGTATGGTATTAAGGGAGAGTATTGTTGAGTGTTAATGAGAGTACTAGTGCATGATTCTTTAACCAGGTTGTAACTGGTGCATCATTCTTTAAACAAGTTGTAACTGATGCATGATTCTTTATTGTGCGTATTATGCTTATCTTATTTTAATGAAGTGTGTTTTGTCACAAATTTGACAAAGGGGGAAATTGTAAGTGCTATGTTTTCTAGCTCCTATGAATGTCAAATTTTGTAGTACCAAAACATCTTGGAATCTGTATCTTGTTTAGTTAATCTTTTTAGTTAAGATCATGCAATTCAAGTACAAGTTCAAGATGTTCCATTTCAAGATTCAAGCACCACAAGTATAAGAGTTCAAGTACTACATCAACTGATAGTTCAAGCTTTCAAAGCTTCATCTAAGTCAAAACAATGTTCTTTACTTTGGAACTCAAAGCTTAAGGTGAAATACAACTTACAAGTACTTCAAGTTCAAGCTTCAAAGTACTTCAAGTTCAAGATGGGTCCAAGGGCAGCCATAACATTCCACATACGTACCATATTGGGCCTCAAGTAGATGGCCCAAGGCCTACTCAAACATGGGTCCAAGGGCAACACACATATATCAACCCATATGCATGTTATGGGCGCATAAGGAAGGTTAGGGCCCAACATAAAGGTCACCAATTCCATATATTGTGGTGGGCCTAGTGGGCAGCCCATTACTCAAATGACATTGTCCAAAAAAATATCATACTCTAGTAAAGTAAGCTGGGCATACAACCCGGCCCAAGAATATAGTTGATTTGGTGGGCAACCAAGGGCCCAACCATTTGTGTAATCCAGCCCACTAACCCAGCACAATATTATGGTGAAAATGGCATAAGAGTCCACTGGGCCTAGCAAGAAGGTTCCAGCCCATTTGGGCTTCAAGAGTCCAACAATCTAACTACATACATGGTCCCAAATAGCCCAACTATAGTGGGCCTCAAGGGTGCATTAATTAAGACCAAAATTAGGGGATTAAGGGCATGAATTAATCCCTCCAAGGCCCTCACAATGTGGTGGGCCCCACTCCTTAAAATCTCAGCCCAAAGGTAATGTACATTTACACTATATTGCTGGACTTTTGTCCCATCAGTTTTATGGGCCTGTTGGAGCCCAATAAAAAGTTCATTTGATTGGGATAAGAATCTAGGTGGTCGAGCATCAAGTATAGGGTCCCCACCACATAGGGAGCACCCCAAAAATGTCAGAAATAGGTGGGACACACTGTTGGACCAAAGGCCCAGCAGCAGCCCCACCATGGGCGTCCTACAGTTGGGCCTAGGCGTCCCAATGGGCTGGACGCCCAACCCCACACAAAGCATAAAAGTGGGCCCCACCTTGGACTTCCCACACCCAAGTGGACCATATCCAAGTGGGAGACAAGATGGATGGAAAGGTGGATAAAACACTACATTATGGTGGGCCACAAATCAGGTGGGACGGCTAGCCTTGCTAGACGTCTCCACCATGGACGTCCAGCTGGGTGGGCCGGTCCAACCTCTAGCATAAATTCTCCAGTGGCCTGATTGGCCTGAAATTGGGTAGGTGGGTCCCAACAAAGGTGAGCCACCTTAATAATAAATTTCAGATTTCATTAAGCATGGGAAGTATTTTTAAATTAAATGGGCAGCCACACATGTTACAGAAATCTGGTTGTTGCAGAAACCTGGTTGTCCCTATGTTTGGGACCACATGGAGTGGGCCTAAACCTGCCCAAACCCTTGGAAAACTTGTGGAAAAGGTGGTCCTACATTTGGAAAACACGTGGGGTCCACTGGGGTGGCCCACTTATTCCATAAAATCAGGTAAACATGGTAATTTCTGCCATACAGTATTGCTGAACTGTCCAGAAAATTCTAGACAGTTAGCCCTCTTTGTCCCAACCCATGGGCCTCAATCATGGGAGATAGGGTGTGGGCCCCATTCCACATCAAAGTGGGGTCCACCCACTACAAAACTCCTAAAGAAATTTGGTGTAAAAATCTATGGAAATAGATTTAAACATCAGCTCAAAACACATGCTCCAACTGGGCCTAAAATCTAGACAACAAGATGTGTTGTCCATATTTTGGCCCATGCAATTTCATCAAAGGGTCCATAGCCCTGATTCCTCATGTGGGGTACACCTTGATAGGTTCAAAAAATTCCAGACCCATCAGAGCTCTCAAGCCTCCATGAAAATCCATTTTAGAGGCCACCCAAATCATGCATGCATGGTTGGGCTTGGATGTCCCATCTTGCTAAGGGCCTGGGATATTATTGACCTACTTTGGTGGGCCACACATCATCAGAGAATATATAGAAGATAATGAAGAAAATGGAGGGAAAGAAAGAGCAAGATCGGCCATAGGTGGGAGATCCCGCCACTAATGGACCACCTACACATGAATCCACACCATCACTATATCATACACTTACATGCAAGCCAAGATATATCAAAATAAGTTGGTGGATGGTAGGGATCCCTTCCTTACATGCTTGCAAAGGCCTAGTGGCACATAATATGTAAGAAATAAGAGGAAATCATCATGGTGGGTCCATGGAAAATGGCCCACCATGGAATAGATTGTGAAGGATGTAGGCCCTTGGCCTTCATCCTAGGAGCCATGTAGGGCCTCCACCATGGATTGGTGGGCCCTATGTGCTTCCATGCATGTAAAAAAAATAAGAGAAGAAAGAGATGAAGAATGTTGATGAAGTACCCCCCTTGAAATATGTCTTCCAAACTCCAAGATCCAAGTACTAGGTTTCAAGAGGAAGATGATTGAAGGTTGTAGATGGTTTGCTAATGGCTAGATGGAGAGGAAATGAGGGAAGAAAGGGCTAGAATAGGGAGAGAGAGCTTGGATATTCTTGCTATGAGGAGAGGAGAATGAGAGGGAAAAGGAGAGAGGAGGGAGGGTATATCCATGCAATGATTTCTCTCCTTGCTAGGGAAGAGAAACTCATGATGGAGCCATGGGGGTGGGAACCTGTAAGTGCTATGTTTTCTAGCTCCTATGATTGTCAAATTTTGTAGTGCCAAAACCTCTTAGAATTTGTATCTTGTTTAGTTCTTCTTTTTAGTCGAGATCATGCAATTCAAGTATAAGTTCAAGATGTTCCATTTCAAGAATCAAGCATCACAAGTATAAGAGTTCAAGTACTACAACTGATAGTTAAAGCTTTCAAAGCTTCATCTAAGTCAAGACAATGTGCTTTACTTTGGAACTCAAAGCTCAAGGTGAAATACAACTCACAAGTACTTCAAGTTCAAGCTTCAAAAGTACTTTAAGTTCAAGCTTCTCGACTAGTCTTATCCAATGTTCGACTAGTCCTAGTATATATTGACCCTAGTTTGACCATACGTTAGGTCATATTGATTGCATACTTTAATTGGGTCAATATATAAATGTATAAACTGTTTCTCGACTAGTCTTATCCATTGTTCGACTAGTCCTAGTACTAGCTCGACCAATCCAAGAATATCTTCGACCAGTCCAAGGTTTGTTACTAATTTTTAGAATTTTTTGTTGGACCCTCAACCAATCTTGAAGACTACTCGACTAGTCGAGTGAACAGTGCTCGACCAGTCGAGCAGGCTCAACTCAAAGTCTAGCAACCAAATTAAGTCCCACACGACCAGTCGAGAGCACGGCTGGACCGGTCGTGCAGGCCACTTGAACAGTCGAGCAAGCCACTTGACCAGTCGTGGAACGATCTTATCTTATCACGACCAAAATTTTGAATTCTTATTGGTCCTTCGACCAGTTGAGCTGACCTCTGGACCAGTCGAGTGAAAAGTTTCTGCACTTATAAATAGAGCACAATTTTTATATTTTTTAATTGAATTCAACCAAAATCAAGACACCACTCTGAGTATAAGTTTGTGATATTCTTAAGTTATTTAGTGCTTATTTAATATTCTCTTTAATTTAGCTTTTTGTATTTGATTTTGAGATTCTACATTCAAATCTTATTTGAAGAAGGGATTTTACTTTTCCCCATTCTTGGAATCAAAATCAAATCAAGATAGGCCAAGGTGATTTAATTTAATAATCATTTAGAACCTAGAACCATTTTCATAAGTGAGTGTGGACATCGAACAGCTACGTTGAACATCTACTTTGAATTGGTTCTACCAGGCTGCATCAAAGGAGAATATCCAGATAAGTATTTTACATTTCTGTAAATCTTTATTTTGGTTTCTTTGAGATTATGCTAAGAAAAAATCTCTTTCTTTTTGGTTTGTTTGAGGTGATCCAAAAAACTTAGAGTGTGGGGTTTTTGAATTGTGTAAGCCCTCTTGAAAGACACAATTGTGAAGGTTTTAGGTGAACCTTAAAAAACCTATTATATAGTGAATGCCAATATCCACTGTGTAAGGATATTGGGAGTGGAGTAGTTGTGTGGCTGTTTTTCTAAATAGTTGGTGTACACACAAACGAACTGCTATAATTTTAGGTCTTGTGGTGGATGGTTGATTGTGGTTTGTATGAATGTTGTAATTTTCCTTTTAAGCATTTGTGGAGAATGTTGTAATCTCTTGTATGCAAGTGTGGGAACGTTGTAATAGCTTAGTTATTTTCTTTACTATTTTTATTCTCTATTCCTCTGTATCGGTTTGAGATTTTGATACACAGACCGTTCAAGGAATCAGGTTGTCCTACCATAAACCATTGGTTTTTGGTGAAAGGTTGTCCTTAGAACAACATTTGTATCAACCTCTCAATACTTGTACATTTGAGGTTGTTATTCATTTCTGTTTTGTGGATTTGTTTAGTGTTATCTTTACTTATATTTGTTTAATTTCACATTTAATTATTTAATTTGGCATAGTCCTATTCACCCCCCTTTAGGACTCTTAGCTCGGCCTTTTCAGAACCAAGGCAAATGATTTCTCTAGAAAAGCAAACCTAAGGAGTAGCTAGGTTAGGTAGAGTTAGGTAGAGGTTAGGTGTAGGTTTTTTAGGAAATTATAATTAGGTGGGGCCCACCATGGAAAAATGTGTAGGCCCTGGCAAGTGGATCCCACACATGAGGAAGGGCCAAGAAATGCTCGAGTTGATATCACAAGATACACATGTCAGATTTATGCATGAGATGCGGCGTTGGAACCGCGGCGCCGATGTGGACGCAATGGCATATATTTTGAGTTGATCCGATTTAGGTCTACGTGACCGGACTTAAGGATGACTGCAAATGCAATCCATAGGTCACGGGTCATCGGGATTTCGACTAGTAGGACTGCGAGATCTGTAGGAACAAAACGGAACTTGGGGTAGGGTCTTACAGCTCTCCCCACCAACAAAAAAAATGTCCTCGAAATTGCCAACATCAAAACAATGAAAATGCACAAACATCATCATCATCATATATATATATATGTATTAATAATTATAAGAGAAGGCAACACATAAAACAATATAACAATCAATTAGCAAACAAATGGCGATAGCGCTCTCAAATCTCGGCTTCCCACTGCCAAGATGCCTCAGCCTCCAAATGATGACCCCACTACACCTTCACCAGGGGAATGACCTTGGCCTTGAGAACCTGCTCCTTCCGATAAAGGATACGAATAGGCTACTCAATGTAAGAAGCATCATCACGGACCTCAAGGGGCTGCCAATCAATCACTGGAATGATGCCCGACCCATACTTTTACAACATCGACACATGGAATACATCGTGGATCCCGAACAACTCTTAAGGTAAGGCAAGCCTATAGGCCACAGCGCCTATGCGCCCGGTAATCTCAAAAGGTCCAATAAATCTTGAGGCAAGCTTGTCTTTTGCTCTAAACCGAATCACGCCCTTCATAGGCGAGACCTTGAGATATACCATGTCCCTAACTGCAAATTCAAGGGGTCGACACCGACAACCAGCAAAACTCTTCTGCCAGCTCTGAGTTGTGCGCATCCTCTGCCTGATAATATTCATAACCTATAATGTCTGTTGTACAAGCTCGGGACCTAGGAGAGGATGCTCTCTAACCTCGGTCCAACAACTAGAAGATCTGTATGGTCTATCATAGAGTGCCTCAAAAGGAGTCATGCCAATGGTCACCTGATAATTGTTATTGTATACGAACTAGGCCAGGCACAAATGCTCATCCCAGCTACCCGCGAAGTCGATCACGCAAGCTCTGAGAATATCCTCAAGGATCTGGTTGGCCCTTTCGGTCTGCCCATCCGTCTACGGATGTAAGCAGTGCTGAGCTACAAAGTAGCCCCCATTGCCTGCTAAATCTGGGGTCTCAGTCAGAAACAATCAAAATCGGAATGTCATGTAGTCTCACTATCTCCTCAATGAATACCTTCAGAAGCCGATCCAATGTCCAGGTAGTATGCATCTGAATAAAATGTGTTGACTTCATCAAACGATTGATGACAACCCAGATGGCATCGTGACTGTGTTGAGTCCTCAGCAAGCTCATGATGAAATCAGTCGACACGCGCTCCCACTTCCACAGTGGAACGCTCAACAGTTGCAAATGACCAAGGGGTCTCTGGTGGTCTGAAAAGGCCAAGTTAAGAGTCCTGGAGGGGGGGAGGGGTGAATAGGACTATGTCAAATTAAAAATTAAATGCGGAATTAAAAAAATATAAATAAAGATAGCACTTAAACAATCTCACAATGCAGAAATGAATAACAACCTCAAATATACAAGTATTGAGAGGTTAATACAATTGTTGTTCTAAAGACAACCTTACACTAAAAACCAGTGGCTTATGGTAGGACAACCTGATTCCTAAAACGGTCTGTGTATCAAAATCTTAAACCGATACAGAAGAATAAAGAATAAAATAGCAAAGAAAATAACTAAGATATTACAGCATTCCAACACTTGCATAAAAAGATTACAACATTCTCCACAAATGCTTAAAAAGGAAATTACAACATCCACACAATGCCACAATCAATCATTCACCCTAAGGCCAGAAATTATAGTGGTTCACTTGTGTATACACAAACTGTTTAGAAAAATAGCCACACAACTACTCCACTCCCAATATCCTCACACAGTGGATATTGGCATTCACTATGAAATAGGTTTTTCACGGTTCACCTAAAACCTTCACAATTGTGTCTTTCAAGTGGGGTTACATAATTAAAAAAAAACCCCACACTGAGTTTTCTGGATCGCCTTAGACAAACTAAAAGAAAGAGATTTTTCCTGGCACAATCTCAAAGAAACCAAAAGAATAGATTTACAGAAATGTAAAATACTTATCTGGATGTTCTCCTTTGATACAGCCCGGTAGAACCAATTCGGAGTAGAAGTTCAACATAGATGTTCAATGTCCACACTCACTTATGAAAAGGTTCTAGGTTCTAAATGATTTTTAGATTAAATCACTTTGGGCTAGCTTGATTTGATTTTGATTCCAAGAAATGGGAAAACTTCAATCCGTTCTTCAAATAAGATTGGAACATAGAATACAAAATCAAATGCAAAAAAGCTAATTAAAGAGAATATTAAATCATCACTAAATAGCTTAAGAATATCACTAACTTATCTCTCAGAGTGGTATCTTGATTTTGCTTGAATTTAATGAAAAACTTTGAAAATCGTGCTCTATTTATAAGTGCAGAAACTGTTCACTTAATTAGCCCAAAGGTCAGCTCAACTGGTCGAAGAACTAATAAACTTATGAAAATTCGCGCACGATAAGATAAAGTCATTCTAGGACTGGTCGAATGGCCTGCATGACCGGTCAAGCCGCCTCCACGACCGGTCAAGCCATGCCCATGATTGGTCGTGTGGGACCTAATTTGGTTGCCGGACTTTGAGTCGAGCCTACTCGACAGGCCGAGCACTGTTCACTCGACTTGTCGAGCAGTCTCCAGGACTGGTCGAGATTACAATAGAAAATGCCAAAAATTAGTAACAAACATTGAACTGGTCTAGGAATTTCTTGGACTAGTCGAGCCAGTACTAGGACTAGTCAAACATAACCAAGACTAGTCGAGAAAAAGCTTATACGCTTATAAAGTAACCCAATTTAAGTATGCAATCAATATGACCTACCTATGGTCAATTTAGGGTCATTCATACCTTGTAAGCAATGTTTGGACATTGAAACATCTTTT
Source organism: Magnolia sinica (assembly GCF_029962835.1). Lineage (NCBI taxonomy): Eukaryota > Viridiplantae > Streptophyta > Magnoliopsida > Magnoliales > Magnoliaceae > Magnolia > Magnolia sinica. The sequence goes on from NC_080577.1 coordinate 38,925,081, forward strand.
GCTTCGGTTGATGAAGCTTGACATCGTGAAGTATGCTGAAGCTTGAACTTTAACACTTTGAAGCTTGAATTTGAAACACTTTAAAACTTGAGCTTGAGGTACTTGAGTTGCTTTTCACCTTGAGCTTTGAATACCAAAGTAAAGTATATTGTCTTGACTTAGATGAATCTTTGAAACCTTGAACTATCACTTGATGTTGTACTTAAACTCATATATCTCTTAATATTGCATTTGAAGTTCTTGAGGTAAAGACCTTTGTTCTTATACATGAGATGCATGATCTTGAATATGTAGATGAGCTACACAAGACACAGATTCCAAGAGGTTTTGGCACTACAAAATTTGACAAACATAGGAGCTAGAAAACATAGCACTTACAATCTCCCCCTTTGTTAAATTTGTGACAAAACACACTTCATTAAAATAAGATAAACATAACATGCAAAATAAAGAATCATGCACCATATATGTAGAACAAAGTATCATGCACCAGTTACAACAACCTCGTTAAAGAATCATGCACCATTTATAAACAGGTTAAATAAATACGCATCAATACTCTCATCAAAACTCCCCCTTACTATATAAAAAAATGGCTACCTATCCACAATTCCACATATTACAAGCATGAAAAAATTCTCCCCCTTTTTATCACAATATGACAAAGGAAGGAACCAATAAATGATAATGAAAGTAGATAAATAAGAAAGTAAAAGAAGGGAGTAATGAGTTAAAAGAGAATATATGATCATCAAGTTAACTAAATCCATAAGCAAGCATGTTCAAGCATGTCCAAGCCCCATAAAACAAGAGAAATTTAAGTAGTTTAAACATTATTACAAAACAAATATTCAAATACTAATCCGAACCCAAAAGGATCAGGTATGGAAGGATTAATTTGATGAAGTCCCTTATTAATGCACTTCCAACACTTGTGAATATATTTAAATTACATTTCATCGGATACATTCATACTTTTAACCTTCTCCTCAAGTGAGCCTCAAGTGAGCGCAGACGCGCATCAAAGTCAGATGGCTGATAATTAAGATCAGCAGCAGAATCGGATTCAATTTAATCAAAAAGGTCATCCATATTGATATCATCTGGAGGAAAATCACCTTCCTCTACATTTACGGCAACAGCTCCACTAGCACCCACATCAACTTGGCCTGGGGACAACTTCAAATTCAACTTGTTAATGTTAGAGTTGTTAAATGGTAGTTGGGTCATGGAAGCCTCTCCAATAGGCATAGCCACTAGACAATGGGTGACTAACCTAGTCATAAGATAAGCAAAGGGTATGTCACTGTGACCTGGGTGGAGATGGAACTGAATTATGCTAAGACAAATCAAAGAAGGAAGACATACAGAGACTCTAGAAATAATAGAATGGAGAATGCAAGCCATGAATGTAGTAAGTTCAGTTTTGTTACCAGATCAAGGATAGTCATTCGAAATGAAAATCCAATGAAGGATTCTGTATTTAGGTAACAGAAACTTGGAGGCGAGCGCATTACCAATACTCCATTTCAAGTCTATATTACATAAATCTCTAGTGAGCATTCACTTTTCAGTTTCAGATGGTTTTGCCACTAGAGTACTAATCGGAATACCTTCATCATTAACTGGAAGGTCCATTAAACCAGAAATAAGATGACAGTCCACATCAATGGACCTTCTCTGGTCACAATAGTAAATATCAAATTTTTAGTAAAAAAATTAGTAATGCAAGCATACATAGCTGCGCAATGGAGTGGTATGCCGGCCCACCCTACTGAAGTATGTTATCCCATCCTACAGACTGAAAGAGAGGAAGGATATCAAATAGAGCCAAATGATCAACATTAACAGGCCGTTCTACTATCACATTACGCAAACGAATATCCCGCACATAAGTGGGATCATCCTCGGGCGACCGAAGGTGGCGCACCATGATAGGAGTCGAACGAGATGAAGAGGGAACACGAGATCCTTTCTTCTTAGTTCTACCCTCCATTTGCAATAAAGAAATCAAGAAAGAAAGAAATTTCAAAAGAGGCAAAACGGGTTTCTAATAGATCAGATTTTTTGATAGAAAACTCCAAAAGCCAACATAAAACATGAAATAAATCACACAAATGAAGAAAAGGAAGTGCAAAGGACCTGAATCTACAAGAAAATCAAAAATAACACACTAACAATGGAGGAATCGAAGATGGGTTCGACCGGTCGACATAGGGCTCGTTGGAGAAGAATACCCAAATGAAGAAAAAGTGATTTTCCCTAAATAAAAGGGTAAACCCATGTTTCACGATGGGTCAAGTATATGCTCGACCCATCGTGCCACGACTGGTTGTGCACAACACAAAATGTGTAATTTTTCATAAAATTTGAAAGTTTAAAATTTTAAAATAACTAATATATACATTATGATACAGAAAGATATGAATCATCAATTCATATTGCACATGCCAAGATTAAATTTCAATTTAGCAAACCTGCTTTTTTTGAGTGATTTTGTGAATATGTCAGCAAATTGAGTCTCGGTCGGAATATAATCCAAAGAAATTGTCTTGTCTTTAACTAATTCACGAACATAGTGATATCTAATGTCAATATGCTTGGTTCGTGAATGCTAGATTGGATTTTTAGAAATATTAATTGTGCTTGAATTATCACAATATAAAACCATAGTAACTTGCACAATTCTGTAATCGCTTAGCATTTTTTTCATCCTTACAAGCTGAGTACATGCATTACCTGCAGCAATGTATTCAGCCTTAGTTGTTGAGAGCGATATGAAACTTTGTTTCTTACTTAGCCAAGAAACTAAACAGTTCCCTAGATAGAAACAACTACCACTAGTTGATTTTTGATCATCAATATTACCAGCCCAATCAGCATCCATGTAACTAGCTAATTACACACTAGTATCATGTGGATACCAGAGATCAAGATTTGCTGAACTAACGACATATTATATAATCTAGTTAACAGCAATTAGATGTGACTCTTAGGGTCAGAATGATATCTAGTACAAATTCCTACACTAAATGCAATATTAGGTCGGCTCGTAGTTAAATAAAGCAAACTACCTATCATATTGTGATATAACTTAGGATCCAAACTCTTACCTGTAGAGTCCTTTGAGAGTTTTAAAGTAGTACTCATTGGAGTATCAAAATTTTTTCCACTCTTAAATTCAAACTTTTTAATTATGTTCAGAGCATATTTGGTTTGAGAAATAAAGAAACCATCAGGTAGCTGTTTGACTTGTAACCCTAGGAAATAGTTTAGTTCTCCAACCATACTCATTTCAAATTTAGACTTCATAAGATCTACAAACTCAATATTCATGTTAGCACAGGTAGATCCATAGATAATATCATCAACATAGATTTGCACTATTAGTATGTGATCATTATGTTTCTTTATAAATAATGTCTTATCAACACTTCCCATTATAAAGTTATGACTTAATAGAAACTTAGTCAACTTTTCATACCATGCCCTAGGAGCTTGTTTCAAACCATAAAGTGTCATTTTTAAGCGATAGACATGATTAGCATATTTCGGGTCTTCAAAACCCGAAGGTTGTTCAACATACACTTCTTCATGCAAATAGCCATTCAAGAATGCACTCTTTACATCCATTTGGTATATTTTGAACTTTCTAAAGCACACAATGGATATAAATAGTCTGATTGATTCAAGACGAACTACTAGGGCAAAGGTCTTATCATAATCGATGCCTTCAATTTGAATGTACCCTTGTACAACTAGCCTAGCCTTGTTTCTAATAATATTACCAAGTTCATCAGACTTATTTTTGAAAATCTAGTTTGTTCTGATAATGTGTTTATCTTTCGGTCTTGGAACTTAGTATCAAACATCATTTCTAACAAACTAATTGAGCTCTTCTTGAATTGCTACAATCCAGTTTTCGTCAGTAAGAGCTTCTTTTACATTAGTCGGTTCTATCTAAGATGTAAAGCACACGTAGTTACACATATCTTTAAGTTATTTACGAGTGCGCACACCAGTGAGAGGGTTTCCAAGGATTTGATTAGAAGGATGATCTTTAACTGTCCTCAGTTCAGTGTTATTTTGACTTGATGAAGAGTCTGGTTTATCAATTAAAAGAACTTCATCATTTTCTAAACTTGAGACAGGTGTATTCAAGTGATCATCAATAACCACATTAATAGATTCTTGAATTACACCAGTCCTCTTGTTGAGAACCCGATACGCTCGACTATTCAGAGCATACCCTAAAAATATTCCTTCATCACTTTTGTTGTCAAACTTACCTAGATTTTCTCGTTCACGTAAAATGTAGCACTTGCTGCCAAAAACTCGAAAGTATTTGACAATAGGCTTCTTATCAAACCACATTCCATAAGCCGTTTTACCATTTGATTTTCCAGTATAAACTCGATTAATTATATAACAAGCAGTATTTACTGCTTTGACCCAAATATTTTTAGGGAGCTTTATACTATTTAACATAACATTTTCCATTCTTGAAGCCCTCTATTTTTTCTTTCTACTATACCATTTTGTTGTGGTGTTTTAGGCACAGAAAATTCATGTGATATTCCCTGATCAATGTAAAATTTCTCAAAACTGCTATTTTCAAATTCTGAACCATGATCACAACGGATCTTAGAGACTTGTGATTCTTTTTCCGATTGGATACGTTGAAGTACCTTTTTTATTTCATCAAGAGTTTCTGATTTGTCTCTTAAGAAGACTACCCAAGTGTACCTGGTAAAGTCATCAACAATTACTAGAATGTACTTCTTGCCACCTCGACTCTCCGTTCTAGTTGGTCCAATGAGATCAATGTGGAGAAGTTCGAGTGGTTTAGATATGACATTGAAGTTCACTTTTTTGTAAGTACTCCTGGTTTGTTTACCAATCTGACACTCGCCACATATTTTGTCTACTTTCTGTATTTTGGGTAGACCTCTTACCAACTCTCTTTTGCTCAATCTATACAAGTTGTAGTAGTGTACATGTCCGAGGCACTTATGCCACAATTCAGTTTCATCAGTATGGACCATGTAGCACGATAAATTAGAAGAGCTTGAATCACTCGTAGTGTATCGATTTTCAGAAGTTCTGCGACCAATTAATATAATAGAACCATTTTTATTTAAAATTTCGCACCCTTGGTTAGTGAATTTTACACTATGATTATTATTGCATATTTGAGAAATGCTTAATAAATTATTTTTTAACCCTTCTACATATAAAATATTCTCAAATAGAGGGAGGTTAAAGAGTTGAACCGTACCTTGGCCAACAATTCTGAAGTTGCTACCTTCACCGAATGTGACTGAACCATCAGTCATGTCTTTAAGATTGGTCAACAGACCCTTGTCACCTGTATATGTCTGGAACAACCATTGTCTAGGTACCACTTTGAATGGCTTGAAGCTTTGAAAGCGGTCTAGGCAACCAAACATGTAACCTTAGGGACCCATTTCATTACAGTTTTGGGTTTATGAGTATAGTTGGTCTTCTTGCGTTTGTAGTTGTTATAAGGCCGACCCACTGGGTTAGATTTTAAGAGATCCTTAAGTAAGTCAACAATCTTCTCAGCTAAAGGATTACGATTCTAATTTTTATAGTTGATACGGTTGGTTTTAGATTTTCAGTCTTGAAAAGTCATAGCATTTTTAGAATAATTTTGATTCAGACTTTTCCTTTTTGAGTTAGAAGACTCCCATTTCACAAATTTGGGTGGAGTATTCTTATGTTTTAGAGGAATACTTTTGTCGTAGCCCAATCCAAATCGATCCCCACATTTTCTTGATCCGGATAAGAGTTTTTCTAACTTAGGATATCCTTGGGCATACCTACATGTGTCTTTTAAACTCAAAAGTGAAGAGACTTCAAGTTTTAGCTTTTCATTTTCAGATTTTAAGTTTTTAACAAGGGAGGTTTTTAAATCTAAGTCGCACTTAGTTTTTTCAAAACAATCTGAAATGTGTGATTTTTCTAAGACTAGATTATCAAAATTTTCTTTTAGTTTTGAAAACTTTTCTTTCTGACATTTTTAGTTTTACAGCAATTTTGCAACTTTCCTTGTATAGGGCATTATAAGCATCTTGAAGATCTTCTTCATTTTTATGATCACTATTCAGATTTTCTTCACTGGTTGAATATTCATTATCTGAAAAAGTGAACTTGGCTAGAGTCATAAGGGCTTTAACTCCATTACCCGAATCGGTTTTAGAATCTTCTGACTTAAAAGAGGCTTCAAAGCAGGAAGATTCATCCCAAGTAGCCAACATACCTTTGTTTTTAGGTTTGTCCTTTTTAGGACATTTATTCGCCAGATGCCCATATTCATGGCAGTTGTAACATTGGTTGTCTTTTAAAGATTTCCAAGTTTTATATTTAGATCTTTTCTTTTCATTAGGTTTTTGCAAATCAACCCTCTTTTTACTTTTGAAAATCTTATAAATTTTTTTAGCTGAAAGGGCCATATCATCTTCAAAATTTTCTAAATCAAAATTATTATTACTTTCTTAAGAAATATTTTAAGAAGATTTAAGGGTGATGGATTTACCTTTAGGAGCTTTAAAGTTTAACTCATAGGTTTGTAAGGAACTAACTAATTCTTCTACTCTCATATTATCCGTATCATGAAGTTCGTGGATCGCAGTCACCTTTGAATTGAACCATTCACGTAATGAGCGTAGAATCTTTGCACAGACTTTACTTTCTGGGATTCTATCACCATAACCCCACATAGAGTTAACAATGTCATTCAATCTTGTATAAAAGTCCATGAAAGTTTCACTTTCTTCCTTACGTATTTTCTCAAATTTGGTTGTGAGGATTTGGACTTTAGATTTCTTGACAATTGTTGTTCCCTCGTGTGTCATTTTCAAAACATCTCAGGCTTGCTTTACAGTATCACAGGATATAATTTTATTGAATTCATCTGGTGATAGTGCACAAGTCATTGCATTTAGATCCTTTGCGTTGGCACTACCCTCACTTTTCTGAAGTTTGGTCCAAGTAAAATAAGGTGTTACTTTTACAATTACAGATCCATCGATACCAGTCACTTCAGTGGCAGGAGGGATCCAATTGGTCACTCTGGCTTACCACATGCTCTCATCCATGGATTTTAAGAAAATTCTCATTCAGGTTTTACAATAGGCATAATTGGAGCCATCAAATGGTGGAGGCCTAGTGACTGAAAGACTATCAAAATTTGACATCTTAAAAAGCTCAGATTGATAAGCTCAGGAAATAAATCCAAAAAAAATAAGGCGAGCTATTAGGCTTTGATACCACTTGAAAAGGCCAAGCTAAGAGTCCTAGAGAAGGGGAGGTAAATAGGACTATGTCAAATTAAAAATTAAATACGAAATTAACAAATATAAATAAATATAGCACTTAAACAATCTCACAATGTAGAAATGAATAACAATATCAAATGTAAAAGTATTGAAAGGTTGATACAGATGTTTTTCTAAGGACAACCTTACACCAAAAACCAATGGCTTATGGTAGGACAACTTGATTCCTAGAATGGTCTGTGTATCAAAATCTCAAACCGATATAGAGGAATAAAGAATAAAATAGTAAAGAAAATAACTAAGCTATTATAGCATTCCCACACTTGCATAAAAAGATTACAACATTCTCCATAAATGCTTAAAAAGGAAATTTCAACATTCACACAATGCCACAATCAATCATTCACCACAAGGCCAAAAATTATAGTGGTTCACTTGTGTGTACACAAACTATTTAAAAAAATAACCATACAACTACTCCACTCCCAATATCCTCACACAGTGGATATTGGCGTTCACTATGAAATAGATTTTTTAAGGTTCACTTAAAACCTTTGCAATTGTGTCTTTGAAGTGGGTTACACAATTTAAAAACCCCACACTCTAATTTTTCTGTATCACCTCAGACAAACCAAAATAAAGAAATTTTTCCTGGCACAACCTCAAAGAAACCAAAAGAATAGATTTACAGAAATGTAAAATACTTATCTGGATATTCTCCTTTGATGCAGCCTGGTAGAACCAATTCAGAGTAGAAGTTCAATATAGATGTTCAATGTCCACACTCACTTATGAAAAGGTTCTAGGTTCTAAATGATTTTTAGATTAAATCTCTTTGAGCTAGCTTAATTTGATTTTGATTCCAAGAAATGGAAAAACTTCAATCCCTTCTTCAAATAAGATTGGAATATAGAATACAAAATCACATGTAAAAAAAGCTAATTAAAGAGAATATTAAATGAGCACTAAATAGCTTAAGAATATCACTAACTTATTTCTCAGAGTGGTGTCTTCATTTTGCTTGAATTCAATGAAAAACTCTGAAAATCGTGCTCCATTTATAAGTGCAGAAAATGTTCACTCGACTAGCCCAGAGGTCAGCTCGACTAGTTAAAGGACCAACAAACTTTTGAAAATTCGGGGGTGATAAGATAAAGCCAATCCACCACTGGTCGAATGGCCTGCATGACCGGTCGAGTGGCCTCCACGACCAGTCGAGCCATGCCCATGAATGGTAGTGTGGGACCCAATTTGGTTGCTGGACTTTAAGTTGAGCCTGCTCGACTGGTCGAGCAGTCTCCAGGACTGGTCGAGACTAGAGCAGAAAATCCTAAAAATTAGTAACAAACATTGGACTGGTTAAGGAGTTTCTTGGACTGGTCAAGCCAGTACTAGGACTAGTCGAACATAGACTAAGACTAGTTAAGAAAAAGCTTATACACTGATAAAGTAACTCAATTTAAGTATGCAATCAATATGACCTAACCTATGGTCAATCTAGGGTCATTCAAGGCCAACCATGTAAGTGCTATGTTTTCTAGCAGCAGGAGCCTCTAGAATAGGAACAACAGGCTCATGTGGGGGAACAGGTGCCACTAGGGTTGGAATCACAACCTCAGGTATAGGATCGGGACTAGGGTCCACAATGGGGTGGATTAGGATGTGCTCGGGTCGATCGGGTCACTTGAGTATCATGGGTGCCTTGACCACGGGTGCCTCGTTTAGGCAGCATCGTCGACAAAACAACAAGGACGATGGGGGCAAAGGGATTAAAATCTCGCAGGGTCAACGGGACCAAAGAAAACGCTCTCGGGACACTACTTGTCTTAAGCTCGCAGCAGATATGCAATGATGTCCTAAGTTATTCTAAGGTTACTTGCTATACTCTAATACTAACAACTGTCACGCTCCATACTCAGTGACCGGACTCACAAGGAACCCGATAGCCAATTCTGGCCGCAATAGCCTCCGTGGTGCCCCCTTCTCGGCTCCTGGCACCCATTCACCAGGTTCCGATCTTGGGATCCCACAAGGAGGATTTATAACATAAGTCTGAATCCAATAAGAGCATCCTTAAGACCATAACATAGTAACCACAGATAATAACCATAGGAACACATCACAAATCCACTAATAATTAAAACTTTTACACAAGGTACAATGCTCAACAGGAAAAATATAAAGTCTAAACAATGACGACTCCAAAAGGTCCTCGGCACACTCCAACGGTCCTCCTAAGCTACTGTAGCTACCTAAAATCACCTGCACACATCAATTGTGTATAAGCTTATGGAAAGCTTAGAGGGTGGTGTAAGTGTGTGACAATACCAGTGCCAGGAAAGCAATGTCAGAGAATGCGAAAATGTGGCATGAACCATGAATACCATCAATGCCAACACCCATACCAAGGCTATGCTATACCAAGCATGAATGCAATAAGCCATCACAAGGCTATGTGATGCAATCATAGAAGTACTGGGCACCATAGCAAGACGATGCATAAAAGGCCTATATAGTCAATGCCAATGAAATGCAATACATGCCAGTTCTCATTTTAAGTCCACAAATCAGTATAGTTCCTCTCTAGGGAAACCACCGAGGTCAAATACACCGTCAGCTAACTGCCACTCTCTTAGCCGTATAGTCTAACGAGCGTAAGAGACATCACTACCCACCTATGGATAGCTAATCACTAACAAGGTTCGAAGGCAGCAGACCCATTCACGAGCTGGTCAAACTCATCCTAGCTACTGGCCCCTCACTCAGGCGAATAAGGCCACACTATCTCAACCGACCATGCTACAATAGGAGACGTAGCCTAATGGTATAAGGTAGTCAGGCGCTCATGTATTCCACTCGGTCTCGGCATTGAGGCATCTCCTGGTACCATGAAGGTTTAGGGGCTTTCACCCAAGGACATCCTACATGCCCTAAATGCTCAAGTAACATTTTCGGTGTCCAAACACCGCCATCCATGATATACCTGTGGAGGCTACAACCCTGATGAAGCAAGGGTGAATATAAACCATGTAATGAAATGCTAGATGCATGAATCACGCATACCAATCATGCATTAGCTCCAAGCATCCTATGTGCTTAAGAAGGGAATTCCATCCCTCTGGGAAGCCATAATGTCTTACCCAATGGCACAACCATTACCACACACATACAATGCCAACCAAGCACACAATGATGTATATGAGTCATGAAGATGAACAAGATGCATCATGCGGTGATGTATGATGTAGTATGTAAATGCTATTCTATCTAGTTCCTATGATTGTCAAATTTTGTAGTATCAAAACCTCTTGGAATCTATATCTTGTGTAACTCATATTCATATTCAAGATTATGCAATTCATGTACAAGAACTAAGGTCTTTACTTCAAGAACTTCAAGAGAAAGAACAAGAGATACACAAGTTCAAATACAACATCAAGTGATAGTTCAAACTTTCTAAGCCTTAACTTTGTCAAGACAATGTGCTTTACTTTGGAACTCAAAGCTCAAGGTGAAATATAAGTCAAAAGTACTACAAGTTCAAGCTTCAAAGTACTTCAAGTTCAAGACACAAAATACATCAAGATATCAAGCTTCATGTACTTCAAGATCAACTATCAACCGAGGAGAATGATGATTCAATGTTCAAATATCACTTATAAGGTATAAATGACCCTAGATTGACCATAAGTTAGGTCATATTGATTGCATACTTAAATTGGGTCACTATATAATTTTATAAGCTTTTTCTCGATTAGTCTTAACTTATGTTTGATTAGTCCTATTACTCTCTCGACCATTCCAAGAATTTCCACGACCAGTCCAAGATTTGTTACTAATTTTTAGAATTTTTTGTTGGACCCTCGACCAGTCTTGGAGACTGCTCAACCAGTCGAGTGAATAGTGCTCGACCAATCAAGCAGGCTCGACCAATCGAGCAGGCTTGACTCAAAGTCCAGCAACTAAATTAGGTCTCACTCGACCAGTCAAGAGCAGGGCTCGACTGGTCGTACAGGCCACTTGACCAGTTGAGCAAGCCACTCGACCAGTTGTGGAACGGTCTTATCTTATCGCGCTCAAAATTTTGAATTCTTGTTGGTCCTTCGACCAGTCGAGCTGACCACTGGGCCAGTCGAGTGAATAGTTTCTACACTTATAAATAGAGCACAATTTTCAGAGTTTGATAAGTCATTCAAGCAAAATCAAGACACTACTCTGAGAGATAAGTTTGTGATATTTTTAAGCTATTTAGTGCTCATTTAATATTCTCTTCAATTTAGCTTTTTGTATTTGATTTTGAGTTCTATATTCCAATCTTATTTGAAGAAGGGATTTAAGCTTTCCCATTTCTAGAAATCAAAATCAAATCAAGCTAGCCGAAGGTGATTTAATCTAAAAATCATTTAGAACTTAGAACCTTTTCATAAGTGAGTGTGGACATTGAACATCTACTTCGAATTGGTTCTACTAGGCTTCATTAAAGGAGAATATCCAGATAAGTATATTTATATTTCTGTAAATCTATTTTTTTGGTTTTTGAGGTTGTGCCAGAAAAATCTCTCTTTCCTTTTTGGTTTATCTGAGGTGATCCAGAAAACTCAGAGTGTGGGGTTTTTTGAATTGTGTAAGCCCACTTGAAAGACACAATTGTTAAGGTTTTAGGTGAACCTTGAAAAACCTATTTCATAGTGAATGCCAATATCCACCGTGTGGGAGTGGAGTAGTTGTGTGGCTGTTTTTCTAAACAGCTGGTGTACACACAAGCGAACCACTATAATTTCTGGTGTTGTGGTAAATGGTTGATTGTGGCTTTGTGTGAGTGTTGTAATTTCCTTTTAAACCTTTGTGGAGAATGTTGTAATCTCTTTTATGCAAGTGTGGGAATGCTATAATAGCCTAGTTTATTTTCTTTGCTATTTTTACTCTTTATTCCTCTGTATCGGTTTGGGATTTTAATACACAAACTGTTCTAGAAATCAGGTTGTCCTACCATAAGCCATTGGTTTTTTGTGCAAGATTGTCCTTAGAACAACATTTGTATCAACCTCTTAATACTTGTACATTTGAGGTTGTTATTCATTTCTATCTTGTGGGATTGTTAAGTACTGTCTTTATTTTTATCTATCTAATTCTGCATTTAATTTTTAAATTTAGCATAGTCCTATTCACCCCTCCCCCCTCTAGGACTCTTAGCTCGGCCTTTTCAAATGGTATCAAAGCCTAATAGTTTGATTTTATTTTTGTTATTTGGATTAATTTCCTAAGCAAATCGATCTAAGCTTTTTAAGATGTTAAATTTTAATAGCCTTTCTGTCAATAGGCCTCCACCTTTTGATGGCTCCAACTATGCCTATTGGAAAGTCAGAATGAGGATTTTTTAAAAAAAAAAATCCATGGATGAGAGCACGTGGCAAGCCACAGTGACCAATGGGACCCCTCCTACCACTGAAGTGACTGATACTAATGGATCTAAAACTGTATAAGTCATACCTTACTTTTCTTGAACCGCTCTTAAGAAAAGTGAGAGTAGTGCCAAAGCAAAGGCTTAAACGCAATTACTTGCGCACTATCACTGGATGAATTCAAGAGAATTACATCATGTGATACTGCAAAGCAAGCCTGAGATATTTTGGAAATGACACGCGAGGGTACAACAATTGTCAAGAAATCTAAAGTCCAAATCCTCGCAACCAAATTTGAGGAAATAAGTATGGAAGAAAGTGAAACCTTCATGGATTTCTATATAAGATTGAATGACATTGTCAACTCTATGTGGGGTCTTGGTGATAGAATCCCAGAAAATAAAGTCTATGTAAAGATACTACGCTCATTGCCTGAACGATTCAATTCAAAAGTAACTACGATCCAGGAACTTCGTGATATGGATAATATGAGGGTAGAAGAATTGGTTAGTTCTTTACAAACATATGAGTTAAACTTTAAAGCTCCTAAAGGTAAATCCATCACCCTTAAGTCTTCTAAAATTATTTCTCAAGAAAATACTAATAATTCTGATTTAGAAAATTCTGAAGATAATATGGCCCTTTTAGCTAAAAAATTTTACAAGATTTTCAAAAGTAAAAAGAGGGTTGATGTTTAAAAACCTACTAAAAAGAAAAGATCAAGATCTAAAATTTGGAAATCTTTAAAACACAACCAATGCTACAACTGCCATGAATATGGGCATCTAGCGAACAAATGTCCTAGAAAGGACAAACCTAAAAAGAAAGGTATGTTGGATGAATCTTCCTGCTTTGAAGCTTCTTCTGAGTCAGAAGATTCTGACACCGAGTCGGGTAATGATGTTAAAGCCCTAATGACTCTAGCCAAGTTCACTTTTTCAGATAATGATGATTCAACCCATGAAGAAAATATAAATAATGACCATGAAAATGAAGAAGGTCTTCAAGATGCTTATGATGCAATACAAGGAAAGTTGCAAAATTGCTGTAAAGCTAAAACTTTAGAAAGAAAAGTTTTCAAAACTAAAAGAAAATTTTGATAATCTAGTCTTAGAAAAATCACACATTTCAGATTGCTTTGAAAAAACTAAGTGCAACTTAGATTTTAAAACCTCCTAAGTTGAAAACTTAAAATCTAAAAATGAAAAGCTAAAACTAGAAGTCTCTTCACTTTTGAGTTTGAAAGACACATGGAGGTATGCCTAAGGTGATCCTAAATTAGAAAAACTTTTATCCAGATCCAGAAAATATAGCGATCGATCTGGATTGGGCTATGATAAAAGTATTCCTCCTAAGAATAAGAATACTCCACCGAAAGTTGTGAAAGGGGAGTCTTTTAGCTCAAAAGGGAAAAGTCTGAATCAAAATTATTCTAAAAATGCTAAGACTTTTCAAAACTTAAAACCTAACAGCAACCATATCAACTATAAAAATCAGAATCACAATTCTTTAGCTGAGAAAATTGTTGATTTACTTAAGGGGCTCTTAAAATCCAACTCAGTGGGTCGGACTTATAGCAAGTACAAACATAAGAAGACCAACTATACTCCTAAACCTAAAACTATAATGAAATGGGTCCCTAAGGTTACTTGTTTGGTTGCTCACACTGCTTTCAAAGCTTCAAGCCATTCAAAGTGGTACCTAAAAGTGGTTGGTCCAAACATATGACAGGTGACAAAGGTCTGTTCACCTATCTAAAAAACATGACTGATGGTTTACTCACATTCGGTGATGGTAGCAACTGCAGAATTGTTAGCCAAGGTACGGTTCAACTTTTTAACCTCCCTCTATTTGAGAATGTTTTATATGTAGAAGGGTTAAAATAAAATTTATTAAGCATCTCTCAAATATGTGAAAATAATCAGTGTAAACTTTACTAACCAAGGGTGACTGGTCGCAGAACTTCTGAAAATTGCTACATTGTTTATGATTCAAGCTCATCTAATCTATCGTGTTACATGGTCCAAACCAATGAGACCGAATTATGGCATAAGTTCCTCGAACATATACACTACCACAACTTATATAGATTGATCAAAAGAGAGTTGGTAAGAGCTCTACCCAAAATGCAGAAAGTAGACAAAATATGTGGCAAGTGCCAGATTGGTAAACAAGTCAGGAGTACTCACAAAAATGTAAACTCCAATGCCACATCTAAACCACTTGAACTTCTCCACATGAATCTCATTGGACCAACCAGAACGGTGAGTCGAGGTGACAAGAAGTATATTCTGGTAATTGTTGACGACTTTACCAGGTACACTTAGGTAGTCTTCTTGAGAGAGAATTCAGAAACTCTCGATGAAGTAAAGAGGGTACTTAAACGTATCCAAACGGAAAAAGAATCACAAGTCTATAAGATCCGTAGTGATCATGGTTCTGAATTTGAAAATAGCAGTTTTGAGAAATTTTGCAGTTATCAAGAAATATCACATGAATATTCTGTGCCCAAAACACCATAAAAAAATGATGTAGTGGAAAGGGAAAATAGAGTGCTTCAAGAAATGACAAATGTAATGCTAAATAGTATGAAGCTTCCCAAAAATCTTTAGGCTGAAGCCGTAAATACTGCTTGTTATATAATTAACCGCGTTTATACTAGAAAATCAAATGGTAAAACGACTTCTGAAATGTGGTTTGATAAGAAGCCTATTGTCAAATACTTTCGAGTTTTTGGCAGTAAGTGCTACATTTTACGTGACCGAGAAAATCTGGGTAAATTTAACACCAAAAGTGATGAAGAGATATTTTTAGGATATGCTGTGAATAGTCGAGCATATCAAGTTCTTAACAAGAGGACCGGTGCAATTCAAGAGTCCATTAATGTGGTTATAGACGATCACTTGAATACACCTGCCTCAAGTTTAGAAAATGATGAAGTTTTTTTAATTGATAAACCAAACTCTTCATTAAGTCAAAATAACATTGAACTGAGGACAGTTAAAGACCATCCTTCTAATCAAATCCTTGGAAACCCTCTCACTAGTGTGCGCACTCATAAACAACTTGAAGATATGTGTAACTACGTGTGCTTTACATCTCAGATGAAACCGGCTAACATAAAAGAAGCTCTTACTGACGAAAACTGGATTGTAGCAATGCAAAAAGAGCTCAATCAGTTTGTAAGAAATGATGTTTGGTATTTAGTTCCAAGACCAAAACATAAACACATTATCGAAACAAAATGGATTTTTAAAAATAAGTCTAATGAACTTGGTAATATTATTAGAAACAAGGCTAGGCTAGTTGTACAAGGGTACACTCAAATAGAAGACATTGATTATGATGAGACCTTTGCCTCAGTAGCTCATCTCGAATCAATTAGACTATTTATAACCATTGTGTGCTTTAGAAAATTTAAAATATATCAAATGGATGTAAAGAGTGCGTTCTTAAACAGCAACTTCCATGAAGAAGTGTATGTTGAACAACCAACGGGTATTGAAGACCCTAAGCATGCTAATCATGTCTACTCCTTGAAAAGGCACTCTATGGTTTGAAACAAGCTCCCAGGCATGGTATGAAAAGTTGACTAAGTTTCTATTAAGTCATAACTTTATAATGAGAAGTGATGATAAGACATTGTTTGTAAAGAAACATAATGATAACATACTAATAGTTCAAATCTATGTTGATGACATTATTTATGGATCTACCTATGCTAACATGACTGTTGAGTTTTCAGATCTTATGAAGTCTAAATTTGAAATGAGCATGGTTGGAGAACTAAACTATTTCCCAGGGTTGCAAGTCAAACAGCTCCCTGATGGTTTCTTCATCTTTCAAACCAAATATGCTCTAAACTTAGTTTAAAAGTTCAGATTTGAGAGTGGGAAAAATTTTGATAATCCAATGAGTACTGCTCTAAAACTCTCTAAGGATTCAATAGGTAAGAGTGTGGATCCTAAGTTGTATCACAGTATGATAAGCAGTTTACTTTATTTAACTACGAGCTGACCTGATATTGCATTTAGCATAGGAATTTGTGCTAAATATCAGTCTGACCCTAAAGAATCACATTTGATAGTTGTTAAGCGTATTTTGCGATATGCCGCTAGTTCAGCTAATCTTGGTCTCTGGTATCCACATGATACTAGTGTGCAATTAGCTGGTTACACGGATGTTGATTGGGCTGGTAACATTAATGATCACAAATCGACCAATGGTGATTGTTTCTATGTCGAGAACTGTTTAGTTTTTTAGCTAAGTAAAAAAAAAGTTCTGTATCGCTCTCCATAGTTGAGGCTGAATATATTGCTGCTGGTAATGCATGCACTTAGCTTGTGTGGATGAAAAGAATGCTAAGCGATTACGGAATTACGCAAGAATCCATGGTTTTATATTGTGATAATTCAAGGGCAATTAATATATCTAAAAATCCAATTCATCATTCACGAACCAAGCATATTGACATTAGATATCATTATATTTGTGAACTGGTGGAAGACAAGATAATTTCATTAGAATATATTTCGATCAAGAATCAACTAGCTGACATATTCACAAAATCGCTTGATAAAAACAGGTTTGCAAAATTGAAATTTAATCTTGGTATGTGCAATATAAACTGATGATTTGTGCCTCTCTATATCATAATGCATATATTTATTATTTGAAAATTTTAAAATTCAAATTAATGAAAATTTACACATTTTTAGTGGTGCACGACCAGTCGTGCTCGATCGGTCGAGTTATGTACGTGAAACTCGGGCTTTACTTTTTATTTGGGAAAAATCACTTTTTTTTCATTTAGGCCTTCTTCTCCAACAAGCCCTACCATGACCGGTTGAACCCATCTTCGATTCCCCATCGTTAGTGCATTATTTTCAATTTTCTTCTAGATTTTAATCCTTTGCACTTCCTTTTCTTCATTTGTGTGGTTTATTTCATGCTTTATGATTGTTTTTGGGGGTTTTCTATCAAAAAATTTGATATGCTAGAAACCCTCCTTGCCTCTTTTGCAATCTCTTTATTCATTAATTTCTTTATTACAATGGAGGGTAGAACAAAGAAGAAAGGATCTCGTGGTCCCTCTTCATCTCTTTCAGCTCCTATCATGGTGCGCCATCTTCGATCGCCCGAGAAAGATCCCGAGTTTGTGCAGGATATTCACTTGCACAATGTGATAGTTGAACAGACTGTTAATCCTGATCATTTGGCACTATTAGATGTTGTTCCTCTCCTTCGGTCTGTATGATGGGATAACATATTACATTGGGGTGGACCTGCATACCACTCCATTTCACAGGCTATTTTTGCTTGCATTAGTGACTTCTCTTTTGAAAATCTGACATTTACTATTACAACCAGAGAAGGTCCAATTGATGTGGACCGTCATCTTATTTTTGGGTTAATGGATATACCTGTCAATGACGACAGTATTCTCATTAATTCTCTTATGAAAAAACCTTTTGAATCTGAGAAGCGAATGCTCACTAGAGATTTATGTAATATAGATGTGGAATAAAGTACTAGGAATGTGCTCACTTCCAAGTTTATGTTACCTAGATACAGGGTTCTCCATCGGATTTTTATTTCAAATATTTACCCTCGTTCTGGTAACAAAACCGAGCGTACTACATTCATGGTTATATTCTTCTTCTATCATTTCTGGAGTCTCTATATGTCTTCCTTCTCTGATTTGTTATATCATGATTCAGTTCCGTCTCCACCCAAGTCACAGTGACATACCCTTTGCTTATCTTATGACTGTTTTAGTCACCCATAGTTTAGTGACTATGCCTGATGGAGAAGCTCTCATTCACCATTTACCCTTCAACAATTCTAACATTAACAAGATGAATTTGAAGTTGGCCCCAGGCCAAGTTGATGTGGGTGCTAGTGGAGCTGCTGAAGCAAATGAAGAGGAGGGTGATTTACCTCTAGATGATATCAATATGGATGATCTCCTTGATGAAATTGAATCCAATTATGCTGCTGATTCTGATTATCAGCCATCTGACTTTGATGCGCGTTTGCGCTCACTTTAGGAGAAGGTTGAAAGTATGAATGTGTCCCATGAAATGCAATTTAAATATATGCACAAATATCTTAAGCACATTAACAAGGGACTTCATCAAATTGATCCTTCCATACCTGCTCTTTCTTCGGGTTTAGATTAGTTTTTGAGTATCTATTATGTAATAACTTTTAATACTTGAATTTCTTCTTGTGCTGGGACTTGTGGATATGTTTTTAATGATTATCTTGTCTCTATGTTATCTTAACCTTACCTTTGTCATTACTCTTGTGTTTCCATCATGATTTATAGGTTCTTTCCTTTGTCATAATGTGACAAAAAGGGGGAGAATTTGTCTTGACATGCCTATTTAAATGTGGAAAATGTGGAGAATGTGGTTAAGTGATAAGTTGAGAATGTGGTTAAGTGATAGGTAGCAATTTTTTTCTTCAATTCTCCTTGGATTCTATAAAGTAAGGTATTAAGAGGGAGTATTGATTTGACCAGTTTGTAACTGGTGCATGATTCTTTGACCAGGTTGTGCATGATTCTTTGACCAAGTTGTAACTGGTGCATGGTTCTTTATTGTGCGTATTATGCTTATCTTATATTATGTATTTTGTTTTGTCACGAATTTAACAAAGGGGGGATTGTAAATGCTATCCTATCTAGCTCCTATGATTGTCAAATTTTGTAGTGCCAAAACCTCTTGGAATCTGTATCTTGTGTAGCTCATCTTCATATTCAAGATCATGCAATTCATGTACAAGAACAAAGGTCTTTACTTCAAGAACTTCAAGAGAGAGAACAAGAGATACACAAGTTTAAGCACAACATCAAGTCATAGTTCAAGATTTCTAAGCCTCAACTTTGTCAAGACAATGTGCTTTACTTTAGAACTCAAAGCTTAAGGTGAAATACAAGTCAAAAGTACTTCAAGTTCAAGCTTTAAAGTACTTCAAGTTCAAGCTTTAAAGTACATCAAGATTCAAGCTTCATGTACTTCAAGATCAACTATCAACCGAAGCGAATGATGATTCAATGTTAAAATATCACTTATAAGGTATGAATCACCCTAGATTGACCATAAGTTAGGTCATATTGATTGCATACTTAAATTGGGTCACTATATAATTTTATAGGCATTTTCTCGACTAGTCTTAGCAAATGTTCAACTAGTCCTAGCACTGGCTCGACCAGTCCGAGAATTTCCTCAATCGGTCCAAGGTTTGTTACTAATTTTCAAGACTTTTCGTTGGACCCTCGACCAGTCTTGGAGACTACTCGACTAGTCGAGTGAACAGTGCTCGACCAGTCGCGCAGGCTTGACTCAAATTCTAGTAACCAAATTGGGTCCCACTCGACCAGTTGAGAGCAGGGCTCGACCAGTCATGTAGGCCACTTGGCCAGTTGAGCAAGCCACTCGACCAGTAATGGAACGGTCTTATCTTATCGCGCTCAAAATTTTAAATTTTTGTTGGTCCTTTGACTAATCGAGCTGACGTTTGGGCCAGTCGAGTGAACAGTTTCTGCACTTATAAATAGAGTACAATTTTCAGAGTTTGATAAGTCATTCAAGTAAAATTAAGACACCACTCTGAGAGATAAGTTTATGATATTCTTAAGTTATTTAATGCTCATTTAATATTCTCTTTAATTTAGCTTTTTGTATTTGATTTTGAGTTCTATATTCCAATCTTATTTGAATAAGGGATTTAAGTTTTCCCATTTCTTGGAATCAAAATCAAATTAAGCTAGCCCAAGCTAATTTGATCTAAAAATCATTTGGAACTTAGAACCTTTTCATAAGTGAGTGTGGACATTAAACATCTACTTCGAATTGGTTCTACCGGGCTTCATCAAAGGAGAATATCCAAATAAGTATATTTACATTTCTGTAAATCTATCTTTTTAGTGTTTTAGGTTGTGTCAGAAAAATCTCTCTTTCCTTTTTGGTTTATCCGAGGTGATCTAGAAAACTCAGAATGTGGGGTTTTTTGAATTGTGTAAGCCCACTTGAAAGACACAATTGTTAAGGTTTTAGGTGAACCTTAAAAAACATATTTCATAGTGAACACCAATATGCGTTGTGTGAGGATATTAGGAGTGGAGCTGTTTTGTGGCTGTTTTTCTAAACAGTTGGTGTACACACAAGTGAACCACTATAATTTCTAGTGTTGTGGTGGATGGTTGATTGTGGCATTGTATGAATGTTGTAATTTCCTTTTAAGCCTTTGTAGAGAATGTTGTAATCTCTTTTATGCAAGTGTGGGAATGTTGTAATAGCTTAGTTTATTTTCTTTTCTATTTTTACTCTTTATTCCTCTGTATCAGTTTGGGATTTTGATACACAAACCATTCTAGAAATCAGGTTGTCCTACCATAAGTCATTGGTTTTGGGTGTAAGGTTGTCCTTAGAACAACATTTGTTCCTCAATACTTGTACATTTGAGGTTGTTATTCATTTCTTCCTTGTGGGATTGTTAAGTGCTATCTTTATTTTTATCTGTCTAATTTCGCATTTAATTTTTAAATTTGGCATATTCCTATTCACCCCCCCTCCCTCTAGGACTCTTAGCTAGGCCTTTTCATAGTACACTCCTCCTATCCAAGTAGGGACTAAGTCTAGGTACTTAGACAAATTCTATAAGGGACACAACCTCTAATGGGGGCCTAATAGTTTGGGGTAGCATACAAGGCTAAGGACAATAACATGGGCCTAAGTAAATGAAATGGGCCTAGCAAAGGTCTATGGTGGACCTTTAACCACTCATAGAG
Organism: Magnolia sinica; assembly: GCF_029962835.1. Taxonomy (NCBI): domain Eukaryota; kingdom Viridiplantae; phylum Streptophyta; class Magnoliopsida; order Magnoliales; family Magnoliaceae; genus Magnolia; species Magnolia sinica. The sequence continues at coordinate 38,946,581 of NC_080577.1, forward strand.
GCAAGTGGGCCTACCTTAGGGATACAAATGTGGACATCCAACCACTATTTGTCCCAAGAAGGTAGCCCAAACAATAATCAATCACGGATCAAGGCCCAAGGCCCACACATCACCATAAATAAGAGAAGGGTAGCCATAACATTCCACATACATACCATATGGGCCTCAAGTAGATGGCCGAAGGCCTACTCAAACATGGGTCCAAGGGCAACACATATAGCCCAACCCATATGCTATGCTATGGGCCCATAGGGAAGGTTAGGGCCCAACATAAAGGTCACCAATTTCATATATTGTGGTGGACCTAGTGGGCAGCCCATTACTCAAACCACATTGGCCAAAAAATTATCATACTTCAGTCAAGTAAGTTGGGCCTACAGCCCAACCCAAGAATATAGTTGATTTGGTGGGCAACCAAGGGCCCAACCGTTTGTGTAATCTAGCCCACTAACCCAACACAACATTATCGTGAAAATGGCATAAGAGTCCACTAGGCCTAGCACGAAGGTTCCAGCCCATTTGGGCTTAAAGAGTCTAACAATCTAACTACATACATGGTCCCAAATAGCCCAACTATGGTGGGCCTCAAGGATGCATTAATTAAGCCCAAAATTAGGGGATTAAGGGCATAATTAATCCTTCCAAGGTCCTCACAATGTGGTGGGCCCCACTCCTTAAAATCTCAGCCCAAAGGCAATGTACATTTACAATATATTGTTGGATTTTTGTCCCACCAGTTTTATGGGCCTACGTGCTTCCATGCATTTAGAAGAAAGAAGAGAAAAAAGGGAAGAGGAAGAAGAGATGAAGAATGTTGATGAAGCACCCATCATGAAATATGTCTTCCAAACTCCAAGATCCAAGTACTAAGCTTCAAGAGGAATATCATTGAAGGTTGTAGATGGATTACTAATGGCTAGATGGAGAGGAAATGAGGGAAGAAAGGGCTAGAATAGGGAGAGAGAGCTTGGATGTTCTTACTAGGAGGAGAGGAGAATGAGAGAATGAGAGGAAAAAAGAGAGAGGAGGGACGGTATATCCATGCAATGATTTCTCTCCTTACTAGGGAAGAGAAACTCATGATGGAGCCTTATGGGTGGGAACCAAGGCAAATGATTTCTCTAGAAAAGCAAACTTAAGGAATAGCTAGGTTAGGTAGAGTTAGGTAGAGGCTAGGTGTAGGTTTTCTAGGAAATTACAACTAGGTGGGGCCCACCATGGAGAAATGTTTAGGCCCTAGCAAGTGGGTCTCACACATAATGAAGGGCTAAGAAATGCTCGAGTCAATATCACAAGATGCACATGTCGGATTTATGCATGAGACACGGCGTTGGAACCGCGGCGCCGAAGCGGACGCAATGGCATAGATTTTGAGTCGATACGGGTCGGGTCTACGTGACCGGACTTAAGGATGACCGCAAATGCAATCCACAGGTCGTGGGTCACCGGGATTTTGACCGGTAGGACTGCAAGACCTATAGGAACAAAACAGATACTCAGGGTAGGGTCTTACGTTGAGCATTGGATCAAGCTCATTTTTTGGACTCATGTCCTAACGTGAGTGGGAAAAATGGATGGACGGCATAGATCAAACACAGATAAATAGTGGGCCCAAAAATGTTTACAAAGGTAGGTAATAACTACTCGTTTAACACTTATTTACCTCATAAATGAGAAAACAAACTGGCCCTTAATCATTTTAATTGATGTATTGCCTTTTAATCTTCTTTATGTACCATCTAATTTTGAAATTTTTACTACAAAATTCCTTAGGAATCTATATTTTACCAAATAATGCCCCCACGTTTAGAAACGGCATGGAGGTAGTGTCCATGGGATAAATTTACAAAATGGCCTCATTTATTTCTTTCTTTAAAAAAGTACTGAAAGTGAGCCCACATGGTACATGTATAACATCAACAACATATGCACCACACCAACATGAACAAAACATCAGGTCAATCAAATCATCAAGTGGGCTTTGAGAAGTGGAGCTTTGAGAAATTCCATACACAAACAAGAAAAGTGGAGCTTTGAGAAATTCCATACACAAACAAGAAAAGTGGAGCTTTGAGAAATTCCATACACATAACAACATTTTCCATGAGAATTGACCACCTACAGCTGGCTCTATGCCAAGCATGCAACCCCATCTCTCACTAAAAAGTATCACTTCTGTGGGACATCCAAGCCATGTGAATGGTGGGACCCACCATCAAAATCACGAACCCTAAAGCATACCCATATTGCAAATTTATATTACCATCTAATTCATTTAAAGGATTCTTCACACTAAGACGAACCTAGTATTTTTTACTATTGAACCTAGTATTATCTACTACATACTAGTAACAAACAACCAATATTGGGGCACCATACCATAAGCTACAAAATTTCATGTCCCCCTAAACAAGGTATCCTCCATTGATAACATATATATATATATATATATATATATATATATATATAATATTATAAGTTCTTTATTTTTATTTACATTCGCAAATACATTCATCATCCATCCAACTATTAACAACATTTATAAAAAATAAAAGATATCCAACCAACTCTTAATAATAATTTGCAACTTAACCTACTGGGAACCGTCATGCACCGTAATGTCTTACGGTAGAGCGGGTTCTGAGGAGTTAGAAGTTGATCTTTGACGACAGAATATAAATGAAGCGATAAAGATATAAATGATTCAAGATTAATTTAAGGTTTCGAGAACTTACATCCATCTCACTCTTACTGCCAAGTAGTCCTGATGAAAATGCATCCACACTACAAGAAGAGAAAAAAAAAAAAGAATTTGTGGCTGCACCGATACGGTCTAGTATGAACGGCTACCTACGTATCCAATGTTCGGAAGATTGGGATCAAGCCACTATGTAGTTCTTAATATCTAAATCAGAACATTTTACGAATAAGCAGAGAAAAAATCAAAACAAATTATAATAGAAATATGTGTACCTTCTGTCATGCATAAGAAGATGAAAAGCTGAAACAAATCACTATATTAGTCAAGCAAAACTACTAAATAATTTAAGATAAAGATTTAGTCAAATAATATCCAAAATAACCCCAAACAGGGACAATTTAAGGATTTTTATGCACCAAGGAGCACACTGTATCTATGCCTAGCCACATAAAAACCCTCAAATGGGTAACTGATTATCCTAATCTATATACAATCACATCAAAATTTGTAATCTAAATGAACATAATTCAAAATCTAACCATGTAGAATCAAAGTAATTAACCATGTAGAAACATATGTTGATAACAACTCATTTCTAAATGGAACTCTACAAAATACATTATAGATACCATAAACAAGACAAAGCAAAGAACTAGTAACCTGAGTTGTTTTCCTGCAACCAGTCTCACCAGATACCAGCACCACCTATTCTCCATACATAAACAGATAAACAGAACTTAGAGCATGACATTGAATAACATAAGAAGTCCATAAAACAAATATGAACTCAACATGTAGGCAAGTCTTTATTGCTAATTGAAAAGAAATTTGCCATCAATTTAAGAAAACATATCAAGGATTTTTTGTTTATGATGCTCTCTTTCCTACATCTATAGTACAGATTTTCAAATTTCAATACCCAAATGATGCTCTTTGTTACCAGATATTACCTAAAGAAAAAAGAAAAAAAAAGTGTTGAAATTTGAGTTCTTTCATATTTAAAATTTTCGCAGAAAAGGGAATTTACAATCCCAGAACCAGACCAATGTAAACAACAAACTAATTTCACTAACAATATATATAATCATTAATTTGTAGAACACACATAAATGCATCTAATAGCCGGGTTTTAAGTTTTGAGAGACCATACATCTAATTACGGGGAATGAATAATTGTAGCAAACTAGTCATGTGGCTGACATTCAATGAAGAGAATGCTAGGAATCTAATAAAAGGGGTCAGTTTTCCTACACACCAAAATGCTCCTTCTGCGATCTTCTTCAATATCTCAAAACTATCGATGCTTCTATGTTGCTTTGGGAGCCACTCATTAGGATTGAGTTGCCCCATGTCCACTGCATAAATTGTGGCATTTGTCATTTTGAGAAGAAAATCGCATGAGTCTTACAAACAAAGAGATTAGGATGGCCACCAGATATGATCAAGATTTCACATACAAAGAGAACTGTTCAAATTGGAGATGTGGTGAAAAGGTCAATGATACAAACCATCAATGGGGAGTTCCATGGATGGACCAATATCTATAGATCATAAAGATTGGACTAACCAATAAATCCAATTGCTGGACCTTTTCTCATTCACTTATCGTATGGTTAAGATCGTTCCCCCATATGGAACTTGTATACAGTGTCTGAGCCACAATGAATTCCACTATATGGGCAGTCAAAAACATGTATCATCCATTCAAGAAAGAAATCATAATTTCATCTACTTTTTTTCTATCAAGATTCTCTCAGATAAACAGATTACAGATAGAGAGAGAGAGAGGTGTGAGATTTGTTCTCTCTTCCTTTCTTCCTTCTGAACCCATCTAATGAATTACTGAAATTTCAAACGAAAATATGTAAAATTGCAGGTACCCGTCAGGTCTTTGAATCTTCCTTGGAGTTTAGTTTGGGGACAAATAAGAGCATTTACATGGTTGGGCCCACCTCAGGGATGGATTAGATCATTCACACACGTGCCTCTTTAACACATGCATGGTATGGAAACAGGCTCTTTTACATTTGTGTGGCTTAGGAAGAATAATCAATATATATTAAATATATCATTCTATTATTAAAACTAACTGGACCCGATTAGACCTGACCTGACTTTAACTAGGTCCATCACATGGACCTGAGACGAACCTGACTAGACCCAATTTTAAGCCAGGTCGAAAAGTAGAAACCCAAACCCAAACTGCTTTCTTAACGGGTCCAAAAAATTGGACCTGTACCTGTTAAAATCGGGCAGTGTACATCAGATACCGATTTATCCGGGGATCCATTAACAACCTTATACGTAGATGTCCTTGCCCAATTATCAGGCCAATCTACTCATCAGGTGAGTAGTACATGAACAGAAATGGGCAGTTACTAAAACTACCAAATGTGCACATTAAACATGCATTTGTGCGCCCCTAGATGAGCGACTGCCCTGATATTTTGGACCAGGGCATTTAGAAGGTGGGGTCTACCTGATGAGCAGCATGGATCACACACATATGACATGGCCGTGAGTGCACTGATTAGTCCCATTTTCATCTCTCTTTCCTCGTAGAAAGTGTTGAATGCTTCTCACTTGATTTTCATGAATCTGATGTAGTTTTCTTCTATCGCCAAGTGCTAACAGATGGCCTGTTGAAACCAACTACAGATACGAAGCCCCAAGTTAAAGTGATACAGTACAGGAGTGCATATCACAATCCAAACAAAAACAGCTAAAACCTGACTAAATCTGGATCATATTCCTGTTTAAAAAGACTGGATCTAAATCAATTTCACTGATTCTCAACAATGTGAAGTAATGCGCCCTAAAATCCCCAAATCCCTAAATGAGGGTCCACATTGAATCAGGAATCCACAATTTGCTAAATCCCCAAATCCCTAAATCGGTATTGAGATTAAGAGAGAGAGAGAGAGAGAGAGAGAGAGAGGGTGTGCGTGGGTAGGCCGTTCGGCAATGGTAGATCTGTGGTGGAGAGATCAGAGAGAGATAGAGAGGAGGGAGAGGGTGCGAGAGAGGCAGAGAGAGAGAGGAGACACATATGTGGATTAGGGCAGTCGCGTCTCTGGACGTGGTTTGGATACTGACGTCACCAAGTTATGTGGGCCCTACTATGATGTATGTCTTACATCCACACCATCCATCCATTTTGAGATATCATTTTAAGTCGTGAACCAAAGAATGAGGCAAATAAAAATCTGTAGTGGACCCCACCACAAAAAAAAAAAAGCGGGGAGAGTGATTCCCACCGTTGAAACTATCCTAAGGCCCATCATAATGTTTATTTGAAATCCAACCTGTTCAAAAGTTAGAAAAGACATGAAATAAGGGAAAATGCAAATATCAGCTTGATCTAAAACTTTTGTAGCCTTTAGAAGTTTTTAATGGTTGGCGTCACTGTCCCACTGTTTTCTGTGCTGGGGTCCACTGGAGCTTTGGATTTAACTCATTCTTTGGATACCCTAAAATGATCTCTCCAATTGGATGGAAGGTGTGGATACAAAACATACATCATAGTGGGGCCCACGGAACTTGCTGACATCACTTCAGTAGCTAGTCTCACTACTCCCCCTGACACTAGCCCCGTGGCTAGTGGTCCGTGCTCTATGGGCCCCACCATGATGTATGTATTTCATCCATTACGTTCATCCATTTTTAAAGATTATTTTAGGGATTTATTCTAAAAATGAGAGGTATATAAATCTCAAGTGGACCACACCACATGAAAACAATAGTGGTTTGATATCCATCATTAAAATCCTCCTAAGGCCCATGTATTGTTTATTTGACATCCAATTTGTTTATTAGGTCATACAGGCCTAGATGAAGGGTAAAAAAAATAAAATCATCTCGATCCAAAACTTTTATGGCCCCCAAATTTTTTTTAATGGTTGACGCTCATTCAACACTATTTCCTATAATGTAGTCCATTTTAGATTTGGATATACCTCATTTTTGGTCTCATGCCATAAGATGATCTTTAAAAATAGATGGACGGCACATACATCATGGTGGGGCCCATAGAGCACCGACCACCAGCCATTGGTTGGTATCAGGGGGAGTAGCCAATCTGTTCCCCTTATCTGTGGTGTGGTCCATTTAATCTTTTGATATGATTCATTTTTTGGATAATTCTCTAAAATGATCTCGAAAAATGGATGAACGGTGTGGGTTGATCCCAAATTTTCCGTAAATCCAAAACTCAAGTGGACCATGCCACATGAAACAATGTGGAATAATGATTTCCAACGTTGATACCTTCCTTGTTCCCACAGTAATGTTTATTTGCCATCCAACCTATTCATAATATCAAAAAGATATGAATGAAGAGAAAACACAAACATCAGCTTGATCTAGAACTTCTATTGCCTCCAAGAATTTTTCAATGGTAGAGGTTCAATCACCTATTTCCTGTGGTGTGGTCCACTTGAGCTTTGGATATGCTTCCTTTTTGTTCCTTAGACCTCAAATTATCTGTTAACATGGATGAATGGGGTGGATAAAATAAATAAATAACGGTGGACCCCACAGAGTTTACTTTGGTAAGGGTAATGAGTAACTCACCTAAATGTAGTGGAGAGGGGTTTCCTTAAAACATTCATAATCATATATTGGGCCTACCTAAATGTGATTCACATATCCAACCCACTCATTATGTGTCCCACTTGGATGAGGGGTCAGACCAAGTTTCAGCTACATCCAAAACTCATGTGGGCCCCACCAAGTGCTTTTATATTTTTTTAGGATGTCTTCACATGGTTTTATATGGTATGGCCCACCTGAGTTTCGTTTACAGATGATTTTTGACATATCTCATAACCTAAAGGGGACACATCAAATGCACGGTGTTGATGTTCAACACACATCATGATGGGGCCCACGAAACTTACTAACATCAATTCTTAAATTCTCACAAGGTCAATAAGTTGAGTCACAATTTTGACCAAAATATTTGGCCCATTTTACATGTCTGGTCCATTCACTCTATTTAAGTAATTAACACCCTAAATTTGACTAGTTACTCGCCTCGATCAGGCCACATATGAGAAAGATATTGGGCATACAAGATTGATCAACAATTTGAGTAAATTTTGATTTAAACATCTGAAGTTGTTTACTCTCCAATCTGGACTGATTAGATTGTCCAAAAATGGTTAAAGGTTCAATTAGTGGATGTGCCTAATAATTTACTATATAAAAAAAAAAAAAAATTCACAGATAAATTTCAATTTCCATTTAAAAATAACATTTTTTTCAAAATGTATATTTTTTTACTCTTAATTTTTCTTTAAAAACTTTGAACAAAATATCATTTTTATTTTAAAAAAAATTTTAAATACAAATTCTGAATTTTTATTTTCAAAATCTCAAAAATTTTCTCAAATTTTAATTTTTTTTCTCAAAAATTTCAAAATGCCGATTTTTTTTTCTTCAAAAGCATCATTTTGTTTTCAACTTTTCAATTTTCTTTTTTAAAATGATATATATATATATATATATATATATATATATATATATATATATATATATATATATATATATATATATATATATATATATATATTTCAAAATCTAAGTGTTTTTATAAATAACTTTTTCATTTAATTTCAAATTTTGAACATTTTCCATTATTTTTCAAATCACAAATGTTTTCAACTTCTTTATTTTTCATTTCAGAATGTTTGTTTTTTGTTGAAGTATCGATTTTTTAATATCATTTTATTTTAAAATTTTCAATTCTTTCAAACTTTTCCATTTTTTTTAAAGCATTTTTTTTTAACATGTCAATTTTTATCGAACTTCTCAAATTTATTTTATTTTTCAAAATACAAACTCTCATTTTCTTTTTCAAAATATTTTCATATTTCAACATTATCAAAATATTCACATTTTTAAAAATCTTTTTAATTTTCTTTTTCAGAATATTATTTTTTTTCTCGAAATCAAATTCTTTTTTTTCAAAATTATCAGCTTTATTCAATATTCTTATTTTTAACACAAAATAGATTTTTATTAAATCATGATTTTTCTTTTTTCAAAATCTCAATTTTTCTCAAACATTGTTAAATTTTTTAAACTTCTCAATATTCTTTTTCATGTGATATTACAAATCATTTAAATATTAGTTTTATATATATATATATATATATATATATATATATATATATATATATATATATATATATATATATATATATATATATATATATATATAAATTTCATAATGAAAATTGTAAAATATTTTTTATTTTTTTTATTTTTTTGCATTCAATCAATTGTTAAAAAATAATCTTAGATACAAATATGTACAATTAAAACACTGAAATTCTATTAAAAACAATTCTTATACTACAAAAAAAAAAAAAAAAAAAAAAAAAAATAATTTTCCGCCATATTCTAAAAAAAAATAAATGTTCAAGGCAGAAGTCCTTTTATGACGGACCATGATCCGTCACAAAAGCAACTAAAAACCATTGCGAATTGGTATGTTGGGCAGGAATTTGCAACTATTCATATTCCATCGCAAAATCAAAATTTGCAACGGATTTAGTCCATCGCCAATTTACGACGGACCACAATCTGTCGTAAATCAGATTTTAGCGACGGATTTTGGTCTGTTGCAAAATTCCGCTACTTTTGAATTGCGAATTTTCGAGAAAGATGAGATTGGCGATGAAGTTTTTCCATTAGTGCCCATCATTTCACCCATTACTCCATCCCATCTCCCTTACACAATAACCCATCTTCTCTTTCTCATTCTCTACCCATTCCCCAAGCAACCAAGGAGAGACCGTCCAAGCATTCCAAGGAGTGGAAAGAACCAAGTGTGTGGCCCACTTCCTACCCCAAATCTCTCAGCCCAACCCTTCAATCTTCATCATCCTCCATCAAAGAGGAAGCCTAGGAGCTAAGGAAGTCATAAAACCAAGAAAAAGATCCAATGGTGGGTGAACCTTACGTTTAGATGTGGATTGTGTTCATGGGACAAGTGGGGCCTACCGATTGATGGTAGGGACCCCATTTTGGGCCCTAGGTGTGGCCAATGGACCACCATGATGCAAATATGAATCCCATGATGGGGCTATTCTCGATGGACCCCATCATGATGTTTATTTTTATTGTAAGAAGGTCATCTAGACCTTGCATTTGATTAGTGGGAAATGGACGTCCACCATTGATTTTGATGATTTGAGGCCCACATGTGGTGGGACCAATTTGATGTATGCTTTGTATCATGTATAGGGAGGGCTCATAGTGGCGAAGCCCCTCCTCTCCACACGTCTCTCTCTCTCTCTCTCTCTCTCTCTCTCTCTCTCTCTCTCTCTCTCTCTCTCTCTCCTTTCTCTAATCGTGGACCGCCTTGATGTAGGCCTGATTAGATGATCCAGACTGTCCAGCGGGTGGGACGACCTTGTTGTCCACCCTGCTGGACTGTTAGTCCGGTTGGACCATTTGGGTGATGGGAAAACCCCAAATACTAGCCTGATCTCCAACCGCGTGGACCCCATGTAGACCCCACTATGGTGTATGGGTTTTATCTTGACCGTCCACGTGGTGGGACCACTCCAACCATGGGCCCAAGATAAGCTAAGCCCAGCTGCCAGCTGCTGTCCAGCAGTAGGCGCTACTAGAGAGGGAAAAACAAATATCAGCTTTTGATCCAAAATCTAGTGGGCCACACTCATGTGGACCCCACCTTGTTGATGTGAGATGCATCCACACCGCCCATCCAGTTTTCTAAATCATTTTAGGGCCAGGACAAAAACGGCCAGCGTGCAGTCCTGCTGGCCACTGGCCACTTGAAGTTGCTATCCTAGGCTAGCGGCCCACATATTGGAGTTTTGAGTGGGGCGGTCCACTCATGTTGTAAGACCCATGTCCTAGTCCGTACCGTTCCGTTAACTTCCGCGGTCCTTCCGGTCGAATTCCGACAATTCTCAACCAGTATCTGACATTTGCGCATGATCCTAAACTGGGTCCCACATACTGAAGTCGGCTCGAACTGAAACCTGTACCTTGGCGACCGCGTCATCGCCACGGTTCCAACGCCGCGACTCGCGCACCGAACCGATACCCAGGGTAAAAGATGTAGGCCCACGTTCAATTCGAAGAAAACACCGCGCGTACAAATTCCGAGAGAATCTCTACAACCTATCCCATCAATCAATCAATCAATTCCATCAATCAAGTACACATCACACATCAAGTCAAGTACAAGCAACCCATACCCTATCCCTACCTCTCTCTTACACAAGCTACATAAAGTCAACCCTCACATCACTTCATCCATCACTCAACCCATCACTCCATCACTTCTTATCATTCCCATCACCTCACTCTCTCTCTCATTTCTCAATCTCCTAAGCAACCCAAACTCCATACATCCAAGCTCTCTCCCTCCCAAATGCCAAGTGTGGCCCACTTTCCCTACTCTCTCATCTCCCATCTCAACCGTTGATCCATCATCTACTACCATCAAAAGTGAAGGCAAAGAGCATAGAAGGCTAAGGGAGCAAGGAGGAGGCCTAGAGGTGGGTGATCTATCGTTGTTTTAAGGGCCACTTGTTGTGAGACCCACTTGATGTATGTGTTGTATCAATGGAGGGCCCATAGTGGCGGGGTCCCTCCATCTACACCGCTCATTTCTCTTTTTTTTTCTCTCTCTCTCTCTCCTTCTTTGGCGTGATGTCATGTGGCCACCATGTGCAAGACGATCTTGGCCGCCCGATCGTGAGGCTCACTTTGTAGTGGGTCCGTTAGATGGCCAAGATGAAGGAAGACACAAATATCATGTTGATCCAACCGGTGGGCCACGTTCATGTGGGACCCACCTTGATGTGTGGGCCAGTTCACGTGGGACCCACCACAATGTTGTGTATGCATGCCGGACGCTGGACAAGGGCTAGCATGGAGTGCATGTACTGGCATGGGTGTGTACTAACAAAGCAAAAAGGTAAAAAAAATGCTTTTAAGGTGGGCCGCTCATGCAAGCCCCACCTTGATGTAAGTATACAATCCAAGCCGTCCATCCTTCTCCTCAGATCATTTTAGGCGTTGAGCCAAATTTTGGGACCAATCCGACTCTCGAGCGGGCCATACCATAGGAAATAGTGGTGTTTACCGTTGAAAACCACCTGGATCCTTTTTCTCACCAAAAACAGGCTGCATATTGCACTCATTTGGTCAGTCTTAGACCGTGGAATCCAATGGCTAGAGTGGATTTTTCTGATAAGGGCCCTACAAGGGAAAAACTGCAAAATCTTAATTTTTTTTAAAAAAAGAACACAAACAGCAGCAGCAGCGCTGCTGCTATTAGGACGCAGCAGGCAGGCCTGCACGCTGGCGGAAGGATGGGTTGGACCCACGGTCCAGCCGTGGGCCCCACCATGATGTGTGTTTTGCCATCCATTTGTTGGTCCCCCTCCCTGGCTGTGAACCATCTAAAAATCAGCCGTATACGGAACTCAGGTGGGCCACGCCATTTAAAATCATGTGAAGACATGCCTAAACATATAAAATCACTTGGTGGGGCCTACCTGAAATTTGGATGCGGCTGAAACTTGGTCTGTACCCTCAGCCAAGTGGGACGCACATGATGAGTGGGCTGGATTTGTGAACCACATCACGGTGGGCTCCCTGTCCACGTGATTAAAATAATAATAATAATAATAATAATAATAATAAAATAAATAAATAAATATTACGGTGGGCCCCCGCCCCCTGACCGTGTGACCTTGTAAACAGCTTGGGTGGAAAATAAACATTCCAGTGGGCCCCAATCCAGTAGGCCCTACCCCAGGTCCACGTGACCCTTTGATCAGGTTGTGTGGCAAATATACATTACTGTGGGCCTAGGTCACGTGTGACCTTATCAAAAGGTTGGGTAGAAAATAAATATTACAGTGGGCCCTACCCTAGTCCAAGTGACCTTATGAATAGTTGAATGGCAAATAAACATTACAGTGGGCCCAGGCTGGGTAGAAAATAAACATTTCAGTGGGCCAGGTTGGGTGGAAAATAAACATTACTGTGGCCCCAGGTCTGAGTGACCTTATCAATGGGTTGGATGGAAAATAAACATTATGGTAGGCCCCACATGGGACCCACTTATGTATGTATTGTAATCCACACCCTCCATTAGTGTGGGCCCCACCATGATGCGTGTGTTTCATCCAAATCGTCCAATCATTTTGAAAATTATTTTAAGGCCCATTGTCGAGGCCTACCTTAAATTGAATAAGCCCATTGTGATGTGCAAGGCCCAATGGGTTATGGCCCATTGCAATGTACATATGGCCCGTATATGAGGCCCATATGATTAAGACCATCTTAATGTAGTTATGACCCATCTTGATATATACAAGACCCATGTACATGAGGCCCATTTGATGTATTGGAGGCCCATGGGTCGAGGCCTAGTGAGATGTACATGAGGCCCATTATAACGTGATTCCACCATGATTTTTGTGTTGATCCTTATAGCGGCAGTGCCTTGGGAGCAATGATGGTTTGATCTCCACATTGTAAGGATGATGTTAGTTAAATGTCCGCATTGTCACTCTCTCCCTAGGGCCCATTAATAGGCCCATACCTGTAGCATATAGGCCGTCTAGGCCCATCTTCGTTTTGATTAGAGCCCATCACTACATAACGTGTATAGTATAGATCCATGATTCATGATCATACGCATCATATGTATGCCTGATATGAGAAGTGACTGATCATAGCATATGCCTTCGGGTGGATAGTTTATAGGCTCCCTGACAGGCGGAGTTGCCCCACATGAGCGCTCGGTACGTGTAGGATTGTTGCATGTTTAATAGTATGATCTATGCACTTGTATTAGTGTGATTGTGATTACTGTATGCTCTAGCGACATCAAAGCCAAAGCCTCCACAGACACATCGTGGGTGGCTGGATTGGATACCGAAAATGTTTAAATCTAGCATATGGGCGTCATAGATGTCCCTGGATGAAAATTCATAAACCCGATGGTACCAGAGGATGACTCCAATGTCGAGACTGAGTGGATATATGAGCACACGAGGGCCAAATACCAGGAGGCCACATCTCCCACTGTGTCGTGGTCGGTTGGAAAGGGGTGTGGCCTTACTCGCCCGAGGGTAGGGGGCAATATTAGGCTAAGTTTGACCAGCTCGTAAATGGGTCCGCTATCGACATGCTGAATAAGCATTGGCAGACTATTGGCCATGCGGATAGTGAGGTTTCTTACTCTCACTTGGACTGTGCGGCTAAGAGAGCGGCAGTGCCACTTGGAGTGTACTAAACCTTGGTAATTATCTAGAATGAGAACTGTACTGATATATGATGAGGATTCGCATGCTTGAGCATCGCATGGCCGTGTTATGGCCGATAGCATTCTTTTCTTGCACCGCATAGCCTTGGTACGGCTGATTGCATTCATGTACTCATCAGCATGATTCTGCATTACTCTGACCTTGCATTCTGAGCACGCTTATATTACGCACACACTTATACCACCCTCTAAGCTTTCTATAAGCTTATGCACGATTGATGCATGCAGGTGACGCCAGGATGCAGCCGTAGCATAGTAGCAGCAGGAGCGTGTAGACGAGCTTTTGGAGTTTCTATCTTTTTCATTATCTTATATTCCCCTCAGATACATTGTACTTAAAAGTTTTTTATCATAATAAATTTTGTGATGGTATTCTCGTGGTTATTGTTCGTGGGTTATGCTTATGGTTATGCTCATTATGAATCAAATTGATATTAGAAATCCTCCTTATAGGATCCCAGGATCAGAACCTGGCAAATGGGTGCCGGGAGCCGAGAATGGGATTCTACGGAGGCTGTCGGCACTAGATTCGGCGATAAGGAATTTTGTGAGCCCGATTTCTAAGTCCGGGGTGTGACACATGTGGACCCCACCTTGATGTATGTGCTTCATATCTATACCGTCCATCCGTGAACGGCCTGGATCCGGCGATTTTATGGGCCACAACACAGCAGCAGCTGGGTCGAGATCCACCATGATATATATGTTTAGCCGCGCCGTTCATCCATCTCAGGCCCCACTATCCTCTAGGCCGTCCCCAGATAGGACCCACTGAGGCATGTGTTGTATATACACCGTCCATCCAATCTCCCAATTCATCAGGCCATGGTCCTGGAATGACTCAGATCTAAATCTTAATTGGACCGCACCACAGCTGCAGCAGGGCATGATTGTCTGTCCAATGGCAGCAGGCCCACTTGGACTGACTGTTTGTGCCAGCGGCCCACTCCTTGGTGGTCCACATCCAACGGGACCCACCATGATATCTGTGATTTATCCAGGCCATCCAAGAGCTGGACGTCCAGCAGGCCCAAATGGGCTAGACGTCTAGCCATTGGGGCTCCCTTGTTGTATGTGTTCTATATGTACGTTGTCCACTCTTTTTTGGAAGCGTGTGGGCTGCCCCATGAGGCCCACTTTGATGTATGTGTTACACACACTATCCACCCATTATCCCTAGGTCATGGGCTATTTCATGAGGCCCACCACAATGTATGTGATTTTGCTCTCGCCGCCCATCCGTTTTCCAGATAGTGTAATGGTCGAGGGCCTCGTTGTGATTTAGATTCAAATCCCAAGTGGACTACACCTTAGGGGCAATAGTGGTTAAATGTCCACCATTGCAAATCTCCCTAGGGCTCACTATAAATCCACTGTTTATCTTTCCCTTGATTTGGGCCACCCCAAATCGTTAGGCCCCATTGATGTTAATACTAATCACCTTCTCTTATTGGGCTAACCCAAATCATTGGGTCCCCATTGATGTACAGGTAGCCATCTTCTCTTATTGGGCTAACCCGAACCATTGGGCCCCCATTGATGCTAGTACCTTCCACCACACCTTATAGGGATATCCAAACCTGGAAGCCCACTCTTGATGTAAGTACGTCATCTAGGCCATCCATGGTTTGTATGAGAGTTCATCATCACCCCGTACCATAGATGGAAGAATATGTGATATCAGATTCAGTATATCCACTGTTGAACCTTACCTTCATATATGGTCGTCCTTCCATGGACCCCACCAGGCGTTCAGGCCGATTGTTGCCTCCTATGTTTGATAGCATGGTAGCATACTTAGTCTAGTAGAACACACTAAGAACATGTTTAGTATTACATCATGATACATGCCCATACGCATCATTTGTATACCTGTTATGAGGAATGATTGATCATAGCATATGCCATTAGGTTGAGATATTTATGGGATTCCCTATGAGACATAGTTGCCTACATGATCGCGGGGTACGTGTAGGTTTAATGCATGACTGGATGGTATGACTCATGTTGTCACGCCTCAAACTCAGAAACTGGGCTCACAAAATTCCCGATCACCGAATTCCGTGCCGATAGGCTCCGTAGTACCCCATTTCTGCTCCCAGCACCTATACGCCAAATTTCGATCCTAGGATCCTACAAGGAGGATTTTTCAACGTACATTTATCCCGTAAGAAGTATAACACAAGTTTACCCAAATCACAAAGACATCATCATCATCATCACATATCCACTAATATAAACATTTGAATACAATGCTGAAAGGGAAATACATATATCGAAATCAAAGCTCTAGGAGTCTGTTGCACTCTCCAAGCTCAACGCTATTGTGACCAAACGTCACGTGCACGCATCTATCATGAATAAGCTTATAGAAAGCTTAGAGGGTGGTGAAGGTGTGTGTGATGCACATGCCAAGCATGTAGATATCAGAGTAAGTGGAAAATACTGGCAATCCACAAATCGTACAATATCAGAGTAATGTGGAAACATGTTGGTAAGTCCATAAATACAATGAGCCTTATCCAGGCTATGCAATGTAAAAACATAATAAACTAATATCATATACTGAGAAAGCAATGTAGATCAGTTATACAACGCGGAGACATAGTAAGTCAAATATCAAATACCGAGTCCATGAATACCAACAGCCTTATCTAGGCCATGCAATATAGAAGCACAGTAAACCAAGTGCTATGTGCTGAGGATGCAATGTAATATGCGATGCGAATGAAATGACCAAGCTGGAGTGTGAAGTCAGGATGATAGAACGTAGTATCGCAGGCTACCGGGTTTACCATAAGGGACTTTTATCCAAACCAGTCTCATACCTAAATTTGGATAGTCAGACTCAATGTGGTAAACTCCTGATCTCAGGTTAGTTGCACGCCCCAACCAAAATCCTGTCCATTGCCAAGGTACATGTGACAAATAGTCGCACCACTAGCCCGAGTGGATAGTGAATGAATGAATGAATGATATTGCAAATCCTGCTCAATAAGTCCACATATCAGTACTATACATCTCTAGGATCATCATCGGGCTCTATTACACTCTACGCCACCTGCCACCCCATTAAGAGCACAACTGGCTAAGTGGAAAAGACATCACTATCCGCCTGCCAATATCGGGCCCGGCTCGTCGATAGCAGACTCATTCCTCAAGCTGGTCAGATTTAGCCTAACATTGCCTACTCCCTCATGTGGGTAAGGCCACACCCCCTTCCAACCGACCATGACAAAGTGGGAGATGTGGCCTACTGGTATACGGCTCTTATGCACTCATACATATATCCACTCAGTCTCGACGTTGGAGCGTCCTCTGGTACCAAGAGGGTTTAGGGATTTTCACCCAGGGCTATCTGTGACTGCCTGATGCTAGTAACAGATTTCCAGTGTCCGATCTGGCCATCCACGACATGCCTGTGGAGGCTACGGCCCTAATGTCACTCGGGCATACAGTAATTATAACACACAATGCAAGATGCATGAATCATACAATCTAGTCATGCATCAATCCTACGCATACCATGTGCTCATGTGAGATAACCTCAGCCTATTAGGGAGTCTCATAACAACCTGCTCAATGACATATGCAATGGTCAACTACATCTCATAACAAACATGCAAATGATGCGTGTGTGCATCTATCATGATGTTATACTCATAATCGGTATCGACAACCGATACTGATAATCAGCATCGATAATCGGCCTATACAATCGACTTCGACAATCGGAATCAGCCTCGATAATTGGAATCGGTCTCGACAATTGGAATCGACCTCGACAATCGAAATTGGCCTCGATAATCAGATTTGGCCTCGATAATCAGAATTGGCCTTGATAATTAGAATCGGCCTCGAATCGGATGACAATCAGAATCGACCTCGATAATCGAAATCTACGTCGACAATTGGCCGTGATAATCTGAATCGGCCTCGATAATTGGCCTAAGGGAAGGTCATAATGTGGACATTTAACCATCATTGCTCATCAATGTGGACATTTAACTATCATTGCTCCCAAGGAGTGGCCCAGATAAAGCCAAACGTATCGTCGGCTCATGGCCTCACATAAAGGCCTAATATACATCGCAATGGGTCTTTGGCCACAATTACATCACAACGCCCCCACACAATCTCAATGGGCCACCTACAATCATAATGGGCCATATACAATCATAATGGGACACATACAATCATAATGGGTCATGTACAAATCTCAATGGGCCTTAACAAGGGTCTCATAATCAAGCGGGCCGCATCGTATGGGCCTTATACATCACATCGGGCCTCGTCATATGGGCCTCATATACCACACATCAGGCCGCTCACATGGGCCTAATACACATCACTATGGGCCGCTCACATGGGCCTACTACACATCACTATGGGCCACATCACATGGGCCTAGTACACAACACTATGGGCCGCTCACACAGGCCAAACACTCATCACCATGGGCCGCTCACATGGGCCTAACACACATCACTATGAACCTCGTCATATGTGTCGGAAATATATCATAATGGGCCTTACCAAATCGGCAGGAAATATATCACAATGGGCCACGACCCATGTCACGCCCCAAACTTGGAAAATAGGCTCACAAAATTTTCGATCGTTGAATCCGGCGCCAACAGCTCCGTAGTGCCCCATTCTCGGATCCTGGCACTCACATGCCAGATTCCGATCCTGGGATCCTACAAGGAGGATTTTCAGTATGAATTTTTTTTTGTAATTGAGCATAACCACAAGCATAACCAAGTCACAAAACAACATCACCACATATCCACTATATCAAAACTTTAAGTACAATGCGGAAAGGGAAATACAGGGTGATCAAAACTCCAAAATAATCTGATGTGCGCTCCTGCCTCAACATTGCAACGATCCAATGCCACCTGCACGCAACGGTCGTGCATAAGCTTACAAAAGCTTAGAGGGTAGTGTAAGTGTGTGCGTAAGGCAAGTGCCAAGTATACATATCAGAGTAATACGAAAATATGCGGTAAGTCCATGAATACTATCAGCCATACAAAGGTTAGGTGATGCAAGGCATGAATGCTATCGGCCATATCCAAGCCATGCGAAGCGAGGCCTATGTAGCCAAATGTCATATGCAAGATGCAAAGTAAGCATGTCAGTCCTCATCAAGTACACATATCAGTATAGTTCCTCTTTGGATATCACTGGGGTCAAATACACTTCACACTGACTGCCTCCTCCCTAGCTGCACATCCAAGCAAGTGGAAGAGACCACACTATCCACCTTACCAGTAGTCTGCCAATACCTACCCAGCTCATTGATAGCGGACTCATTTGTGAGCTGGTCAAATTCAGCCTAGCTTACAGCCCCCTCACTCGGGTGGATAAGGCCACACCCCCTTCCAACCGACCATGACACAGTGGGAGACGCGGCCTACTGGTATTCGGCACTTGGCCTCTCATGTATCTACTTGGTCTAGATGTTGGAGCATCTCTTGGTACTAAAAAAGTTCTGGAATTTTCACCCAAGGACATCCTACATGCCCACAATGCTAGAGCCAATAATTTTTTGTATCTAATATGGCCATCCACGATGTGTCTATGGAGCTATGACCCTGATGTCGCTAGGGCGTACAATGATCATGTCACACATATGCGAAATGCATGAGTCACATTATCTAGTCATGTAGTAATCCTGCACATACCATGCGCTCATAAGGGTAACTCCTATCAGTGAGTCCCCTAAGTAATCTGCCCAATGGCATATGCTATGATCAATCATTACTCATATCAAGCATACATATGATGCGTATGGCATAAATCATGAAATTATACTAAGCATGTTATAAAGTGATGAACTATTCTTACAACGAAGATGGGCCTAGTCGGCCAATGCACAACAAGTATGGGCCCTAAGGAGAGTTACAATGCGGACGTTTAACCAACATTGTACTTACAATGTGGGCATCAAACCATTATTGCTCCCAAGGCATAGCCTGCCATTACACAAACCATGGTGGAATCACACATTACAATGGGCCTTATGTACATCCCATTGGCTTCGACCCATGGGCCTCCAATATATCAAATGGGCCTCACAACATGTGCCTCAATATGTTAAGGTGGGCCTCAATGGATGGGTCATAATTACATTAAGATGGGCCTCCTCAAACGGGCCTTATAAATATCAAGGTGGGCCTCAACAACGGGCCACAAATAAATCAAGATGGGCCTTATGTATATCTGATGGGCCACACTAATTGGGCCCCATATGTACATCAAATGGGCCACAACCAAATAAAAGTGGTGATAATGATTTCCACCATTTAAAGTTCTTAAGGCCCACCATAACATATGTTTCCCATCCAACCTGTTCATAAATTAACATAGCGATAGGTGAAGTAGAAACAAATATCAGCTTAATAGGGAACTACTATGGCCCTTAGAAACTTTGAACTGTGGACGTTATTGACCACTACTTTAAATGGTGGGGTCTACTTGAATTTTAGATCTGACTTATTTTTAATCTCAAGCCTATTAAGACAAGCTTGCCAAATGGTTGGACGGTTTGGATGCAACACATGCATCAAGGGTGGGGTCCACTGAACTATGGATCTGACTCATTCTTTAGCTCATGCCATCAAATGAGCTTTTAAAGGGGCTGGATGGCTTGGATGCATCACATGCATCATGGTGGGGTCTACAGGCAAGCTTGTCAATGGTTGGATGGTTAGAATGCAACACATGCATCATGGTGGGGCCCACAAACATGGCCCACCAATTAAATGGACGGTGTGGATATAACACAGACACCAAAGGTGGGGCCTACTGGCCGTCCAGCAAGTGCCTGGATGGCATTGATAAAACACATATATGGTGGGTTCCACCATCCACTACCGTGGATGGTGTGAGCAAAACACATACATCATTGTGGGGCCCACGTGGGGCCCACCATAATGCTTATTTGCCGTCTAACCTATTGATAAAGTCATACGGACCTGGAATGAAGAGGGAAAGCAAATTTCATATGATCCAAAACTTCTGTGAACCCAAAAATGGGTTTCAATGGCAGACGGTTCAACCCCAATGTTTCCTATGATGTGGGCCACCTGAGCTTTAGATGGGGCTGATATTTGGAGGGCGGCCCACTGCCCTAAGGGCCTACAAAATGGATGGTGTGGATATACAAAACACATCATGGTGGGGCCCACATATGGGACCGTGGTCCCTGGCCCAGATGTAGCAGCTTCAATAGCAGTAAGCACTACATGCATTATTATTTTTTTTGAAAAAAAGTGGTTTTTCCACAGTTTTTCGCACGTGGGGCCCACATCAAGTGAATTTACCCAGCCAATGGATTCTATAGTCCATAACCCATCTATCAAGCCCAATATTGGCCATCTTTCGGCGTGTAAAAATATTAAGGTGAATTTAAACGGTGAAAATCACTATTTTCAAAGGTATGGCCAGCTAGAAAATTGGATCAACTTCATTTTTTCGACTCAATGCCTAAAATGAGTTAGTAAATAGGATGGACGGCATGGATTGAATCCATACATCCATGTGGGGCCTATACAAGTGGCTCACCCAAATGCTTATGAATCAAGCTAATATTTGTGTTTTCCCAGTTCACGTCCAGACACTGGACGGTTCTAGGCAAGACAAATACATTTAAGGTGGGCCCTGCTTAGGAGGGCCACCACATGGCTGGGTGGTGTGGAACAACATATATACAAAGTGGGCCCCACCTACAAATGACTTGGATTAAATACATGCTTCATGGTGGGGTCCATCCGGGTGGGCCATATGGACATATCATCACATAAAAAGAAAAAGAGAGAGAGAAAGAGAGAGAGAGAGAGAGAGACGGGACACATGTGATAGAGGGCTCCGCCACTATGAGCCCTCTCTTGCATTCAATCATACATCAAGTGGGTCACAATACATGTGGGCCTACCAAATCAAATATCAATGGTGGAGGTTCCTTCTCCACCCAAAATGGACAGTCTAGATGACTTTTTTTTATGCAAGGAAAATAAACATCATGATGGGGTCCATGGAGAATGGCCCCATCATGGAATGATCATGAGGATCAAGGTGGTCCATCGGCCACATCAAGGGTCCAAAGTGAGATCCATACCATCAATGGTAGGCCTCACTTGGCCCATCATCAAAACATGAAAAATCTAGCCTAATAAGCACCCACCGTTGGATCTTCTTGGACCGTTGGAAAGCCGATCTCCTTGTATCTCACTTTGATGGTGGAAGATGAGAAGTGGATGGCTTGGATGAAGGATTTTGGGAGAGGAAAGTGGGCTACACAACTCACTCTTTTCTCACATGGAAGAGCTTGGACGTGGGATTTTTCCTTGCTTGGGAATGTGGGTTTGAGAAATGAGAGAGAGAGAGAGAGTTGTAAAGAGAGAGAGAGTAGCTTAGATAGGCCATGATTACTTGTAAGAGAGGTATGGGTGGCTAGCAATAAATGCTTGTAAGAAGTTCTAGGGGTAGGGTGGCTAGCCATGAGTGCTTGTAAGAAGGGCTAGGGGTAGGTAGGGTGACTATAGCTAGGGTAGGGTGGCTATAGCTAGGGTAGGGTGGCTATAGATAGGGTGAAGTCATCACTCTCATAATTTCCTAGGGATTGGTGCCACATGCAGTAGGTGGGTCCCACAATATATGGTCCACGGCCATTAAATGCATGGTCCACATCTTATGATCTTAGCGTCGGATTGGCGCACGAGACGCGGCGTTGGAACTGCGGAGAAGGTGCGATCGTAATGGTACGGGTCTCGGATTAAGCTGACTCAAATCTATAGGATATGACTTAGGATCACGCGCAAACATCGATTATAGGTCGCATGTTGCTGAAATTCAACGGGAATGATCGCGGGAGTCGACGGAATAGTATGGACGAGGATATGGGTCTTACAACCCATGGGCCTCAGTACATCATAATGAGCCGCAACTCATGGGCCTCAAATATAATAAGTGGACCGCATTAATGGGCCTTATATACACAACAGGTGGGCCCTGCTCATGGGCCTGAAATGCAAGGCAGATAGGCCCTATCACATGGGTCTCATATGCATCAAATGGGCCACACGTCATGGGCCTAATACATATCACAATGGGCCTTGCCCATAGGCCACGAATACCTCACAATGGGCCTTGCCCATAGGCCTCAAATAAATCACAATGGGCCTTGCTCATGGGTCTCAGATACATCACAATGGGCCTTAGATTCAATCAGGTGGGCCACATCATATGGGCCTTAAATATAAGGCAGGTGGGCCTTATGACATGGGCCTCAAATATACATCATGATGGGCCGCACCAATGGGCCACAAGTGGGATTGGACCACACCAAAAATCATTTCAATAGTTGTAGGTGTAACATATGTATCACTGTACACTATTATTCTATTGGGCATATGGCCCACTAATGATGATCAGCACTATTCAAACATTGTCCCAGTAAATCAGCACCATCCAAACACTATCCATATGAATCAGCACCGTCCAACCATTGTCCACGTAAATCAGCACCATCCAAACATGTCCAGATCAGCTAGACGGTGAGTATACGCCACATACATTAAGGTGTGGCCCGCAAAATTGTTGACATGCTGCCTGCTGCACGGGACCCAGCAGGTGGATGACTTGCATATACAATACATCATTGAGGGGCCCACATGAGTGGACGGTGTGGATGCTGCACATTCTACATGGTGGTCCCCTGTGTGGATGGACGGTGTGGAGGTGATCCATACATCAGGTGAGCCCCACCATCCATCCATCTGGACAGTGCGGATGCACAGCCACACCACACATCAAGTGTCAGTGCACACTAACCAATCCGATTTCATTCAAGCAGGCCTCACGTACATCAGGGCTCTTAAAAGCAGCGTCCACGCCCAGGACAGCATGGATGAACTCATACATCAGGGCACGGCCCCACACGTGGGGTGGGTCCCACCGTCCCAAACAATGGACGGTGGAGATAAAATATATAAATCAAGGTGGTCCCATAAAGTTTGGATCAAACTACTATTTGATTTTCCCTTTGTCTAGGGGTGCTGGACTGTACCAGCAGCTGGCCCGTCCAGACCTTCTGGCCAGCTAGATGGGGCTAGCCGTCCAACCATGGGTCCACTTACTGGACAGGGGGTGCACACATCACAATGGGGCCCACATCACACGAGAAAGAGAGTGGGAGAGAAAGAGAGAGACGGTGAGAAGGGGAGGGACCCCGCCACTATGTGTCACACCCCAAACTCAAAGACCGGGCTCACAAAATTCTTGATCACCGAATCCGGCGCCGACAACCTCCGTAATACCCCATTCTCGGCTCCCAACACCCATTCGCTAAGTTTCGATCCTGGGATGCTATGAGGAAGATTTTCAACATCAGTTTGATTCGTAATAAGGATAACCAAAGGCATAACCCACAAACAACAACCAAAAACTCCATCACATTACCACTATGATCAAAAATTTATAAGTATAGTGCGCGTAAAGGGAAATACAATGATGATAGACAAAAGCTCCAAAATGATCTGCCATGTATTTTAGCCTCAGCGCTGCTGCAATCCAACGTCACCTACACGCAACGGTCGGGCATAAGCTTATGGAAAGCTTAGAGGGTGGTGAAAGTGTTGCGCAAGGTAGTAATACAATTATGCAGTATCGGAGAAATGTAGAATATGCTGATGAATTCGTGAATATCATTAGTCATACCAAGGCTATGCGATGCAAGGCATGAATGATGTCGGCCATACCAAGCCCATGCGATGCAAGATGCAACTGAAGTATACAAATCCTCATCTGAGTCCACATATCAATACAGTTCAAGTCTGGAATATAATCGAGGTCTAGTACACTCCAAACCAGATTGCCACCCCATCGCACGCAACAAAGTGAGTGGAAGAGACCTCACTATCCATCTACCAATATCAGGCCCAACTCGTCAATAGCGGACCCATTCCTCGAGCTGGTCAAACTCAGCAAGCTTTGCCCCCTCCTCTTGGGCGGGTAAGGCCGCACCCCCTTCCAACTGATCACGACACAGTGGAAAGCGCGGCCTTTTGGTAATCGACACTTGGTGCTCATGCACCCACTCGGTTTAGACTTTGGAGCAACCTTCTGGTCCCATAAGGGCTTAGGGACTTTCACCCAGGGATATCTATAGCACCCCACGTAGAATAATATTTTCGGTATCCAATCCTGCCAACCATGATATGCCTGTGGCGGCTACGGCCCTGATGTCGCTAAGGCATACAGTAACCATGTCACACAATGCGAAATGCATGAATCACACTATCCAATCATGCAGCAATCCTGCACATACCGCGTGCTCATGTGGGCAACTTCGCCCATTCGGGAGCCCATAAACAATCTGCCTGAAGGCGTATGCTATGATCAGTCACTCATTTCATCACAAGCATACAGATGATGCCCATGGGCATGTATCATGATGTTATGTTGTCACATACTCATAATCAGTATCGATAGCCGGCGTTGGCCTCGATAACTGGTACCGATAATCAGCATCAATAATAGCATGGGGAATTTTTCTACAATACCGTAGTATTGCTTACGATTGTTCGGGTCGTCACTATTGCACAAAGCATTTCGATGGTATTCTAGTTTAGCTCTAGGGTTGATATGTACTTAGGAACAAATGCAAGACGCCTTTATATCAAACTTCTTCTCTTCAGAGCGTGATGTTAATATTATGGAATTGGCTTCTGTGCGGTAAAGAGAAGGAGAACCGATAGAAAAGTTTATAGACAGATGGAAGACATTGGGAGCCTCGTGTAGGCAGTTGGAAAGGGAACATGTTAAGATGTGTCTAAATTCTATGGAAATGGGAATCGCATTTAGACTCACCAGCGCCGATATCAGAACTTTCCGTGACCTGGCCACCAAGGCTCATGCCTTGGAATTGATGACTCGTAAGTTGCTAGCATTTTACCATGAAATAGCTAGGAGAGTACCTAGCAGGATGGCCATAAATACCGTCAATCATGACAAAAGAAGTAAAGATATAAGGGACTTAAGGGACAAGAGGCCAGAACGAAAAGAAGAATGGCACCAGTCAAGAAATAGATACAGTGGAAAAAGGCCCAGGATGCTCAACTCTCATGAAGGGTTTGCTTTCGATAAAGAAGATGTCATTCCTATGATGAACCAACTACTAAAAGCTAGCACGATTGAATTACCAGAACCCAAGCGCTTTGAAGATGGGACAAGAACTAGAGAAAGATTTTTGCCACTATCATCGCCTGGTGGGACATCCGATGGAGAATTGTTATACATTGAAATGCATAATACAAGGGATGATGGATAGGGGTGAAATAGTATATGAAAAAGAAAAGGAAAGGGGTACGATGGCAACAGTGAATGTGCTTACGATCCGAGAAAGGGACTGCGGGATGAGAAAGGAAGAGGACCGTAAGGTGATAAAGAAGGTGGTAGTGATTACAATTCAATCAGGAAGGAATATAACAAGTCCTGCGAAGCAAAAAGCAGGGATTATGAGGAGAGAAGTCACTGAGAAGCAGAATGATGATGACGGGAAAGAAAAGAAGAGTGAGATGGTGAAAGTGACTTATGATGTAGTGAGTCATCTGAAGAGCATACCGGCTCAATGAAGTGTCTATGATGCACTTAAGTTATTAGAAGAATTTCGACAGAGCTTGGTCTAAGCATTGTCTAATCACGATGTCAGAGAAACTTTATTAGCAGAATTAGAACGCAAAGAGCATGATGAGTAAGAAAATTGTCTGCCAGTCATTTCATTTTCCGATGATGATTTGATCTACGAGGCAGAGCATAACAGGTCACTAATGATAGAAGGTCATATCTGTGGGAAGAAGGTCAAGTAGGTTATGATAGATAACAAGTTTATGGTGAACCTATTACCACTCTCAATGTTGAGTAAATTAGGTTATCATCATTCTAACTTACACCCTAGTGGAATGATGATACAGGGCTTCAATCAAGATGGGCAGCGTGCACTTCGTAAGATTACAGTGACGCTAGAAATAGGAGAGTTGATTACTGATGTCGTATGCCACGTTATAAATGTTGTGACGACATACAATCTTCTCCTAGGAAGGCCATGGATCCATCAATATAGCATTGTACCCTCTATGCTGCATCAATGCTTCAAATACTGTAAAGATGGAATACAATATAAGGTAATGGCCGATGCAAAGCCATATACAGAGGCTGAGTCCTTCTTTGCAAATGTCAGATATTATAAAGGGTTTGCTGAAAAGGAATGGAAGAATGATGAAAGTAAAGTCCTAAAGGACATTTAAATAAATATGATTAAAGAAGAAACAGAAAAGGTGGAAACGTCCAGACCTACAAAAGCGAAGAAGAAATTTTATTTTGTACCGAAACATCTGAGATAGCCAGGACAACTGTTGCTAACTCTGTTATCGCCCAAACAGTTGGAAATTTTGCGGTCCAATTATACAGTGTCGTTGTCGTATGTTGAAAAGCAAAAGCCATTTTCGACCGCTCCAGGAAGATTTCAGGTCAAGGCTAACGCAAAGCATCAGGAACTAATAGAATTTTACGCCAGAGAGGAAGCAAAGACTGAAGAAGAGATCGAGAATAATGTGTACCACGATAGGCTAACACCGCAAGATCTCAAAAAATAGTCCAGCAAGCAAGAAGATCATGAAAAACATGGGTTTCGATTATGAAGAACCCACCGACTTGAATCATGGTAGAAGAATTCAAATTCCTATTGGGGTTGGTCAGGAAAAGCGAAGGAAATATCAAGGACTGGGGCCAGAATCATCAGTGAACATGGTTAGAGCCGCGCAATTGTCAAAAGAAGATCCCAAAACAGTCGAGCATCCTGAAATGGCTCCGAAGCGGATGGAAGATGGGGGGCAGCCAATGATAAACAGTCTACGAGAGATAAACTTGGGTACAGAAGAAGAGCCAAGGAACACATTTATCAGTACTGATCTTTCTGGACAGGAATCTAAGAAATACGTCCAACTTCTCAAGGAAAATAAAGACATCTTCGCTTGGACATATGCAGAGATGCCAGGTTTAAAGCCTTCCGTAACAATGCACCGATTAAATATCTCCAAAGAGAAAAGGCCAGTTAAATAAGTGCAAAGGCAATTCCATCTGGATCTGGTTCCCCTGATAGGAGAAGTAAATAAGTTGGTAAAGATCAGGTTTATCAGGAAGTTCAAATATCCGAAGTGGATATCGAACATTGTCCCCGTGAAAAAGAAAAATGGATAGGTCAGAGTGTGCGTCGATTTCAGAGATCTAAACGAGGCATGTCCGAAAGATGATTTTCCTCTCCTGATAACTGAATTACTGATTGATAGTACGATTCAATATGTTATCATGTCCTTCATGGACGGCTACACGAGGTATAATCATATTAGAATGGCACTTTAAGATGAAGAAGTGACAGCATTCAGGACATCGCTGGGAATTTATTGCTAAAAAGTTATGTCGTTCAGTCTTAAAATTGTTGGGGCAACATATCAGAGGGCAATGTAGAATATCTTTCAAGACATGATGCACAAGCATGTTGAGTGCTATGTCGATGACTTGATGGTCAGGTCAGGAGATCATCAGGAGCATCGCGAACATTTGACATCAGTATTTCATCAACTCAGAAAGAAACAGTTAAACATCAATCCAGCTAAATGTGCATTTGGGGTGTCTTCAGGTAAGTTTCTCGGCTTTGTTGTCCAGCATAGGGGCATTGAGATTGATCCAGGGAAAGTTAAAGCTATTCAAAATATGCCGCCACCAAAGACATTAAAAGAATTGAAGAGTTTGTAAGGAAAGCTAGCGTACATTCGCCGTTTTATTTCAAATCTGGCAGGGAGATGTCAGCCATTCTCCCATTTGATGAAGAAAGATACAAAGTTTGTATGGGACCAAGCCTGTCAGAATGCGTTTGATTCAATAAAAGAGTTGCTAAAATAGCCGCCAATACTAACACCTCCAATAAAAAGGAAAGTCACTTATTTTGTATATATTTGCAGCTGAAAATTCTTTAGGCACTTTGTTGGCTCAGGTAAATGAAGCTGGGAAAGAAATTGCTCTTTATTATTTAAGCCAAACTCTAATGGGTACAGAATACAACTACTCTCTGATCGAGAAAGAGTGTCTGGCGCTGATATTTGCGGTTCAAAAATTGAGACATTATTGTCTCTCCCATGATATAACTTTGATCTCAAGAGCAGATTTGATAAAGTTTTTGATGACAAGGTTGATGCTGTCTAGGAGACTGGCCAAATGGATGTTGTTGCTTTCAGAACATACTATTATGTACAAACCGGCAAGGGTAGTAAAAGGACAAGCAGTGGCAGACTTCCTTGCAGCGCACCCCGTAGCAGAATGTGAAATCATCAGTGATGACTTTCCGGATGAACAAGTTATGTGGGCTGAGTCACAAAGCCCTGGCAGATGTATTTTAATGGCGCCGCTCGAGCATCAGGAGCGGGGGCAGAAGTGATATTCATTACTCCTTAAGGTGACTTGCTACCTTACTCCTTCACGTTGGGCGCTACATGCACAAATAATGAGGCTGAGTACAGAGCCCTCGTTATTGGAATGGAAATGGCTCAAGAAATGGAAATAAGAATGCTGCATATCTTCGGGGATTCTGAATTGATTATAAATCAATTAACGACTAAATTCGAGGTTAGAAAGCAAGAACATTTACCATACTTCTGAAAAGCACAGCAGTTGCTAGAACAATTCTGTCATGAAGAAATCAAGCATATACCGCGATCTAAAAATGCAAGAGCAGACGCATTGGCCACCCTAGCAGCAGCCCTGTCCTACCCGAATTGAAGCCCTCTCCAAATAACTATAGAAGAAAGACAATTTTTACTGTCTTCTAAGGTCATCGAAGAACTCATCGAAACACTTCCGGTATCGTATTTAGAGATAACGACAAATGATTGGCGTCAACCCTTCATTGATTATCTCAAATATAACATCCTACCAGAAGATCCAGCACAGAGATAGCAAATGAAGCAACGGTCAAGCAGCTTCATCATATGCAGTGAAGTATTATATAGAAGATCTTATAATGGAATGCTGCTACGTTGTTTAGACGAACAAGAAGCAGGCCAGACATTGCGAGAAGCACACTCTGGAGAATGCAAGGCACATCAAGCTGGCTGAAATCTATTCCATAGAATACATCGAATGGGGTATTATTGGCCTTTAATGTTCAAAGACGCAATAGATTATGCGAAGCGGTGTCATGAATGCTAGATTCATAGAGATGTTATACACGTTCCTCCAGAGGACCTGCATCAGTCGGTCATCTCTTGACCCTTCTCTGCCTGGGGACTTGACGTCATTGGTCCTATAAATCCACCTTCGTCCAAAGGAAAGCAGTATATCTTAGCAGTAATAGATTATTTCTCTAAGTGGACAGAAACAGTTGCTTTACGCAATGTCAAAGAAAAATATGTGGTTAATTTCATCTGGCACGCAATAATATACCGCCATGGTATTCCAAAGAAGATTGTTACAGATAATGGCACTCCCTTCAAAAACAGAGGCATGGAAAAGTTGTGTCAGAAATTCAATATTCATCATTCATTTTCAACACCTTACTATCCACCGGCCAATGGATTAGCATAGGCATTTAATAAGACGATAATCAAAATATTGAAAAAGACTGTGACCGGGATCAAGCGTGATTGGGATGAAAGGTTACAAGAAGCATTGTGGGCATATAGAACCACTCACCGGACAATGACAAAAGCAACACCGTATTCCTTGGTCTATGGTGTAGAAGCAGTGATCCCGATCAAAATACAAGTAGCTTCACTCAGAGTGGCAGTACATCAATCTATAATAGATGATGAAAATGCAAAAATAAGACTGAAGGAACTAGATTTGCTCGATGAGAAGTGTTTAACAGCCCAATAGCGATTGCAATCGTATCAAGCAAGGATATCGGCCGCCTTTGATAAACGAGTTAAATATCACTCTTTCAGAAAAGGGGACATGGTGCTCATGTTGAAGAGACTTATAGTGGTCACCCGTCGAATAAGGGGCAAATTCGAGCCTAAATAGGATGGGTCGTACATAATAAAAGAAGTGTATTCTAATGGCCAATACAGAGTCATGGATCAAGATGGGCAAGGCATCAGTATACCGGTCAATGCTCGCTTCATCAAAAGATACCATTCCTAAAGATGCTACTGATTTTGATCCAGAATATTATCAGCATAATGATTCTATATCAAAAGGGAGCAAGAATAAATAAGACTACGGCTATATACCGTCAAATGAATGAATAAAGAAGAAATTCACGAGCATATCAAGACTATGTATCAATAAGCGTTGCAAAAGAAAAGTGAGCATTGTCATCATTAAGCAAGCTTTGTAAAGTTCTGTTGAAATTGGTATCGTCATCAAGCTGATATATGATGAACAACACAGACGGACCTTCTTGAAGATATTATCAGAACTGGTGACGTATCAATCTTAGTTAGAGATGTTTATCATTCTCGCAGCAACGATGATCACACCTACTATTGTCTTTTAAGGCATTTTAAGGCAGTGTAGCCAAGCCCTAAAAGGTTCAAGCCCTAAAAAGGCCAGCTACGCGTAAGATCTATCATTTTAGCCATTCGGGTAGCAATGAGAAGCCAGTGGCCCTAAAAAGCCTATGAAGGCCATCATATGCATACCCATGCAGGCAGCTGACAAAGCCAGTGACTAAAAGCCTAAAAGGCTAAAAAGTCCTTAATGGCCAGTCACGCGTGAGACCAATGCCATCTGTATAGCTTTCCGACAGCCTCACGGGGAACGGAGAAAAATGCCCTCCCGTGAATGGACTCGACCTTGCAGACGAAGAAAATGCAGGTCGCAGTGTGAGCTCTTTGGGCCATGTCCATAGATAGGCCAACCATGCATGAGACCTCCCAGATCTTTAGTTTGATTTCAGTACTAACTCATGAGGAAGGGCTTAAACCTACTCATTGATGGTCTGGCAGCCCTAGATTTGGTACCCCAAAGGTCGCCTTGTGAGCCCCGTGAACTCTAAAGAGTTACTGCAGTCAACCCTATGCGTAATTCCAACCAAGTTCACGGCCCCAGTAGCTTCATTGGGCCCCTCTGATGGATCACGGTTTGTGAACTCCCCATGCTGTGAGAAGTCCAGTAAACTCCTAAGAGTTAGAGAGACCATCACGTGAGGCCTGACTCCACTACTCAAGAGTCTAAAAAACTATGTGGGCTCCACTACTCAAGAGCTTAAACTGTGTGTAACTGACTAAACTAAAACCTAGTACCGCCAATCAAGACAAGGATCATCTAGGAAATCCCTTACTAACAAGACATAAGAGGACAAAAATATATATAATATAACAAAATAAATGCATCATAATGCATCAATCAAAACATCAAATAATATAATAAAATAAACATCACATAAATAAAACAAGAGTATCATTATCAAAATATCATGATATACTTGTACAACTTGCAATTCTGGAAGTATTTATAGTAGCAAAACAAAAAGGAAGATATCAAAGTTATACATCTCATACTTCTCCTGTAATGCTTAGTGCCGATAAGTATTGTTGCAAATTTTCTTAAAGATTAACCTGAGCAGCCGCATGTTCTAGCCTGGCATTCGAAATTATTCTAGCAGGATCTGGGACACCAGCTAGCTTTTATTCCAAAGAAGCAATTAGTTCTTCGTTCCTCACCAATTCAGATCTTTTAGAGTTTACAGAATAGAGGTTGCATTGCATATTTTCTTAGACTCTTTTGATGCTCAACTCTGCCTCCAAACTTTGTTTCTCTAATTGGCCGATTTCTTGCTTTAGAAGCGTGATGCGATCTGGGATAGTTGTCTTGTCATCGGTAAAAGTCTTCAGTTGCTCTCGCAAAGATAATTGTTCTTGATCATGGTGAGAGACAATGGGAGCAATCTGAGAAACTCTCTCCTTAGAATATGCAAGTTGCTTCTTGTATTCTAAAATTTCAGGCGAAATGATTGTGGTTTCAGCTGATGACAAAGCAGCTATCGAATTATGAAATCTTAGAAGTGCATCGCGTATGGAGGAAACGTCAACTTTGGCCATCCTTGCAGCACTATCCAGGACATCTAAAGCGACAATTAAATTGGACCATTGATCAGGATCTTTGAACATTTCAACAATAGCCAATATAGAATTCCTGATCAGGGCCAATTTGTATGCAGAAACCTTCTCAAATGATAGCATATTCAGTGAAGTACCAATAGAGCCAGAACTTGATGCACCGCTCTGAGGTAAATTCCATATTAAGAAACAAGAAATATAAAGTTATAGTAAAAGTTTTATGTGTAGGTAATATAGAAAGTGTAAACGAGGAAAATGATATACCTTCCGCTGGTACTGAAATAGTGAGCAGTTGCATCTCCCTAGTAAGGGAAGGATCAGGTTCTACCATCTCAGCGAAAGATGGAGCCCTATCTTCCATACTCAAAGCAACAGTGGTGGGAGTGGGTAAAACAGTTGGCTTCACCGAAAAAGCCATTTCGCGTTCAGTACTTGAAGCAATAGTGGTGGGAGTGGGCAAATCAATTGGCTCCATTGGAAAAGCAATCCCGTGTGCTACTACTCGTGGAGGTATTGAGAATCTCAGTGAAGCTGTTGGTGCAACGGGGGGCAAATCCAGAGGAGAAGCACTATCTGCCTCCGTATTTGCAGCATGATCACCTGAAATAGAATGTGTAAGACAAGAAAGAAGAAAAGAACAAAAATAAACAATGACGACAAGATTTTCCTATATGGCGAATATCCGTATTCCCCATAGTCTAGGGGTTCTTCTTGCACTTCCCCTGCGATAGGTGAAGCTTTTGCAAGTACAGCCTCAGAGGTAAGGAGGATATGTCCCTCATCAGAAGGAGCATCTTCCATAGCTATATCATTTTCATTGCTGATATCAACTTCTCCCTCCTCATAATCATCATCTTGATCTTCTCCTTCCGTTTCACTTTCATTGAAAATAGTACGTCCAGATGAAGAAGTTGAGCTTTTACTACTCGAATCTCCTTCGATGGACTCTTCAACAACAACTTGTTTCCCTTTGGAGGGAGGAAACTGGTGACTCTCCGGTTGAGTCTCTGCGGTGGCCAAAACCGGAGAAGCAGTAGTAGTGGTCCTTTCTGGAGGAGAAGCTTGGGCACGTGCTCAAGACCTTGTCATCAAAGAAGAAGTCAGTTGCTGCTAAGGATGAACAGTCCTAGAGACAGGAGAAGAAGTTGGGTGTTGCTGAAGATGGGTGGAAGAAGATGGCTGATCTTGAGGATTGGCTATATTCTCTGGCTGAGGGGAAGTATCTGCTATAACCTCTTCTCTTTGTGGACGACGGAGAGGAATTTGTTTAAATTCAATAGTATCACCATATGCTACCCATCCTTCAAGAGTGTTATCGGGCTTTATCTCATGAATAGGCTCATCTACAGATATCTTGATGCAGTGATGACCAGCGGAGGGAGCATGACTGGTCTTTGCGATAAAACCAACTCCCGCCTCAATGGTGTGACCCTTAAGCTTGAGGGGTGGGAGCCATATAGGCTTAGTCGCTAGTAGACCTTTTCTAACCAAGTATGATTGGTGCACCCACCATCTCATATGGTTGTATGACGCCCTCGGGGTACGATTGCAGCCTAGAATAATAAAGGAAGAATTAGCCTGGCCCAATAATTGCTTCCAAATCATTGCCCAATTAAATGGGCCAGTGTCATAGCTCTGCATTCTTCGAGTAACCAGCCCACAGCCTTCTGGCACTACCTGATCGAAGCCGAATTGACGGGTAAAATGGCTAAGATAATACGGTTCTCGCCAGAACTCAGTCCCTTCTCTCAGCGGGAGACTACATGATCTAATCGATAGAAAAAATCCCCTTTCTGCTGAAGAGAGCGATTTTGTGTCTACTTTCTCCATATCTACAATATAACGAGGTAGGCTGAAGTGGAAGTAGTTTATCTTGGCATCAGAAGAAATGGTATCTTTTACCCAGTCGTAAGATCTCTTTGCCATGGATCTCTTTTGAAAAAAGTAGAGAGGGACTTGGGAAGGGTGGACGTAAGCCTTTTCCAGTACTTCAAAAGTCCAGGGGAAGTAAACACCAAGCCAACTAAGAAAGTAATGCCATGGCATGTAGGTTGAAGCGGAACCGACAGAAGGGCTTTTTACATGGAATGCAATATCTCCAAAGCCTCTGTAGATCGAGCAGAGAACGGGAGGAGCAAGAGAATACTTAGCTCCCTCGGCCATAGCACCCGTGACTACAAACAATGAAGGACGAAAGGCATCTACTAATTTAGAACTTGGGAAGACCACCACGCTTAGCTAATACGCAATGAATGCTGCGAGCTCCCCCATAAAGAGAATACTCAGCACAATCTTTTATACCCTTTCGAAGACATTCAAGCTCTCGTGAGTGATTGCCATTAAACCTAAAGGAGAAAATAATAAGTAAATGAAATAGAGATTATATATCAAGGTATAATAAAGGAGTTAATTAAAGAGGAAGGGAATTATTTAAGAGCTCTACTAAAGTGAGCCAGCCATTGCATGGGATGAATCTTATGGATGTTCAAAAATTTCGACATTTCCCTAAAAAATTCGGTGGTTGATTCTAAGATAGAAGGGATGCGGTCAAGTGAAGAGACGAAGGCAAGTTCCTCATTGGTAGGGACAAACTCGTCAAAGATTTTTTCAGTTATCGGCAAACTGGTAATCCTATGAATGTCCCAAAGTGTGACGCTTATTTCACCTTCAAGGAGATGGAAAGAATTGGTGGAAGGGCACTAATAGTTAAGGAATGCCTTTAAAATAGAAGATTCCTTGTAGAAGGGATACGACGTCACTTCAATTGTGTGGAAAATGTTAATCTTCGACAAAGATCCAGCATGTTTCACCAGAACTACGGTAGCCCATTCAAAATAATAATTGCGAGGAGTCAGAAGACCTCATGTTCTGAATTCTTTCGAGCTCCAGATGAGGCGGCGGTGGCTAAAACGTTGCTTGAGCATTTCATAAAAACAGGTTGTATATAGACTATGAAGGTCGTAGGAAAGGACAAGGAAAATCATGGAATGGATGTCACCAATATGCTGTCTTGGTTTCGGCAGCTGCAAGATGCCTTCTAATAGTCTTGGTTCCCTGAACGACCAAGACTCTGTGTAGGCCAATCTTTCTGTGGTCAGGTGATCCCTGGGTTCGCAGATCAGCATGGAGTGATGGCGGTGAATACTGATCAGAATTGCTACGAAGCCCTATTTGTAGGGATTGTCAAACTTTATGATAACTTGAACGACACGGACAAATTCCCAGGAGTTGTGGAGTTTCTTCCTATTGTGTTCTTTAATTTTCTCTTAAAACTCTTGGGCTTTGTTGCGACAGTTCTTCTTCGGTCTAAAGGGTGGATGAGTATCTTCTCTAGCTGGCGGCTTCTGGCTAATCGTCTGATGATGGGCCATTGTTTTCAACTATTTATCCCAGTCGTATTCGTGACCATGCCATGGAGGCTTTTCCAAATTGTCCATCGCAATGGCCCTGTGGATGGGAGATGGCAGTGTCTCAATACGTTGAGTGAAGTTGAATGTGGGAAGTACTGGTTCCTTTATGTAAGCAGGGCGTCTAGCGGTCGTTTTGAATTGCTTATGTAAGGGCTGAGCCAGAGATGATGGGGATTCTGTTGCTTGAGGTGCTGTAGCTGGAAAAGGTTCAGTGTTTCGCAGCTCTTAGTGGGAAGGTTGATCAGAAGGAGGATCGATAGCAATGAAAGTTCTCTTAGTTCGTGCCATGTTGAAAATGAAGAAATTTGGCCAAGTCTAGGAAATTTACCAAAGTGGTTGTTGCGCGGGCAGCGTAACGATTCGAATCCTTGCGCGATGAAGAAATCGTTGCGCAAGTCGCGCAATAAGTATCAGTTGCCTGGGGAAAAATCAAAGAAATGGGGTTCGACAGCAAAATGAAAAAATGAAGAAATGAAGTCTAGCGAACTATTTATAGAAGTTTAGGTCGAGTACCAAACTCAGGCACCCGTTGCGCGGGTCGCACAACGATTTAAAGGAATATGGGATTTTGATCCTAAATTCTTTGATTCAAGAGAACAAAGAACAGATCAAGGGGGCATCTGTTGAAGCATAAAAAAAATCATCAACAAAGGATGAAGATCAGAAATCAAACATTGAGTGACGAAAGGAGAAAGAACTAAATGCCTTGTTTGGCAGTTTCACAGGTCACGCAACAAGTAGCGGTTGCGTGGACCGTGCAACTAGTCGAAGCAGTTGCAAGAGTGGTGCAAACCGTTTAACATGTTAATGGTAGACTTCATCCTTACACGGATCGCTTAACTAATTACACGTTGTGCGAATCGCACAACTGACTTCTTTGTTGTGCGAGTAGCGCAATCGAGAGTAGAGAAAGATCATAATGAACAGTCCAATCAGATGCAAAGTGGGCCCTATGGCACAAGGATCAAGAGTTGGTAGTGTGGGGGCCTATAAATACCCCACTCCTCTCATTAAAGAGAGAAATTTTGGATGAAGAGCAAAGCTCTGAAAGAAGATTGAAGGTGAGGAGCAACGGAAGGGGTCAGTTGCACGAGCCACGCAACTCACTCATCAAGTTGCGCTAACTGCGCAATCGACAAACCGGTTGCGCGGGTCACACAACCAGGTCACTATGTGGCCAGTTCTAAATAGGGGCCAAAATGCTGCCGAAATTACTGAAAGCATTCAAGTTCAATCTTCATTACTTCAGGCTCTCTCCTTTGCACAAAGGGACAAGCTCAAAAAGAGAGATTGGTTGATCAATTCAACATTCCTCCTAAGTCTTAGGAGATGACTAAAGCAACTATCGAAACGCAGTCGAATTCAAGATTCGACATATAAGCTTTGTTAATTACACTTTGTTTATTTAAAAATGATCTATCTTAGAATCAAGGGATATTGAATGGATGTAGATGAACTCAGTATTAATAAAAATATGATACTTGTTTTAAATACTTTTTCTCTGTTATGCTTAAATAAGATAATCTCTCAAATCAAAATGCATTTGTTTCTTGTTCGAAACAGTTTTCAGATTTTAAGTTTTCAACTTGGGAGTTTTTAAAATTTAAGTCGCACTTAGTTTTTTTCAAAACAGTCTGAAATATGAGATTTTTCTAAAACAAGATTTTCAAAATTTTCTTTAAGTTTCGAAAACTTTTCTTTTTGAAGTCTTAGTTTTACAACAATTTTACAACTTTCCTTTTATAGGGCATTATACGCATCTTAAAGATCTTCTTTAATTTCATGATCACTATTCAGATTTTCTTTACTAGTTGAATCATCCTGATCTGGAAAAGTAAAATTGGCTAGAGTCATAAGGGCTTTGACTTCATTGCCCGACTCTGTTTCAGAATCTTCTGATTTAGAAGAGGCTTTAGAGCTAGAAGATTCATCCCAAGTAGCCAACATACCTTTCTTTTTAGGTTTGTCCTTTTTAGGACACTTGTTCACTAAATGCCCATATTCATAACAATTGTAACATTGACTGCCTTTTAAAGATTTTCAAGTTTTAGTTTTAGATCTTTTCTTTTCATTAGGTTTTTGAAAATCTTATAAAACTTTTTAGCTAAAAGGGCCATATCGTCTTCAAAATTTTCTAAATCAGAATTACTATTTTCTTGAGAAATACATTTAGAAGATTTAAGGGAAATATATTTACCTTTAGGAGGTTTAAAAGTTAACTCATAGGTTTGTAAAGAACCAACTAATTCTTCTACCCTCATATTATCCGTATCACGAAGTTCCTAGATCGCGGTCACCTTTGAAATGAACCGATCAGGGAGTGAGTGTAGTATCTTTGCACAGACTTTACTTTCTAGGATTTTATCACCGAGACCCCATGTAGAGTTCACAATGTCATTCAATCTTGTATAGCAGTCTATGAAGGTTTCATTTTCTTCCATACGTATTTTCTCAAATTTGGTTGTGAGGATTTGGACTTTAGATTTCTTGATGATTGTTGTTCCCTCGTGTGTCATTTCTAAAATATCACAGGCTTACTTTGCAGTATCACAGGATATAATTCTTTTGAATTCATCCGATAA
Source organism: Magnolia sinica (assembly GCF_029962835.1). NCBI lineage: Eukaryota > Viridiplantae > Streptophyta > Magnoliopsida > Magnoliales > Magnoliaceae > Magnolia > Magnolia sinica. Next base: position 38,985,721 of record NC_080577.1, read on the forward strand.
TAGTGTGCAAGTTATCGTATTTAAAGCCTTTGCATTGGCACTACTCTCATTTTTCAGAAGAGTGGTCCAAGAAAAATAAGGTGTGACTTTCATAGATTTGGATCCATTAATACAAGTTACTTCAGGGGTAGGAAGGGTCCATTCAGTCAATGTGGCTTGCCACACGCTCTCATCCATGGATTTTAAGAAAATCATCATTCTGGCTTTCCAATAGGCATAGTTGAAGCCATCAAAAGGTGGAGGCCTAGTGACTGAAAGGCTATCAAAATTTGACATCTCAAATAGCTCAGATCGATTAACTCAAGAAATAAATCTAAAAAGAATAATTAATAGCGAGCTATTAGGCTTTGATACCACTTGAAAAAGTCGAGCTATTAAGTCCTAGAGGGTGGGTGAATAGGACTATGCCAAATTAAAAATTAACAACGAAATTTAAACAAATACAAATACTGATATCAATAAACAATCTCATATTACTGAAATTAAATACAACCTCAAATGTGCGAGTATTGAGAGATTGATACAGATGTTGTTTTAAGGACAACCTTACACCAAAAACCAAAGGTTTATGGTAGGACAACCTGATTCCTAGAAAGGTCTGTGTATTAAAAACTCAAACTGATACAGAGGAATAAAGAAATAAATAGCAAGGAAAGAAATCTAAGCTATTACAACATTCTCACACTTGCATAAAAGAAATCTAAGCTATTACAACATTCCCACACTTGTATAAAAGAAATTACAACATTCTCCATAAATGCAAAAGGAAAATTACAATCATCCATAAAAAGAAATAAACAATCAATCCACGAGACCAAAAATTATAGTAGTTCGCTTGTGTGTACACCAACTTTTTAGAAAAACAGCCACATAACTACTCCACTCCTAATATCCTCACACAGTGGATATTAGCGTTCACTATGAAAATAGGTTTTTCAGGGTTCACCTAAAAGCCTCACAATTGTGTCTTTCATATGGGCTTATATAATTCAAAAAACTCCACACTCTGAGTTTCCTAGATCACCTCAAATAAACCAAAATAGAGAGATTTTTCTAGCACAATCTCAATTAAACCAAAAGATAGAAATTTACAATAATATAAAATACCTAGATATTCTCCTTTAGATGCAGCCCGGAAGAACCAAATCGGAGTAGAAGTTTAATGTAGAAGTTCAATGTCCACACTCACTTATGAAATGGTTATGAGGTCTAGATAGATTTTAGATTTAAAGCACCTTGGGCTAGCTTGATTTGATTTTGATTCCAAGAAATGGGAATACTTCAATCCCTCTTTCAAATATAATTAGAATGCAGAATACAAAATCAAATACAAAGAAAGTTAATTAAAGAGAATATAAAATGAGCACTAGATAGCTTAAGAATATCACTAAATTATCTCTCAAAGCGATGTATTGATTTAGCTTGAATTGAATATAAAACTCTGAAATTTGTGCTCTATTTATAGTCAAAGAAATCGCACTCTTAACTAGTCCCGAGATCGACACGACTAATCGTAGGACCAACAGATTTTTGAAATTTTAAGCGTGATATGATAAAGTCATTCCATGACTGGTCGTAGGCTCTTCTTGACTGGTCGAGTGGCCTCCACGACTAGTCGAGTCCTATCCACGACTGGTCGTGTGGAACCATTTTTAGTTGCTGGACTTTGAGTCAAGGCTGCAGGACTGGTCAAGCACAGGTCGAGCACTGTTCACAGAACTGGTCGAGCAGTTCGAGGATTTAATAAAAATTTCTAAAAATTAGTAACAACCTTAAGACTGGTCGAGGAATTCTTGGACTGGTCGAGCCAGTGTTAGGACTAGTCGAATATAGACCAAGACTAGTCAAGAAACAATCAATGCACTTATAAAGTGACTCAATTTAAATTATGTATACAAAATGAACTACCCTATGGTCAATCTAGGGTCATTCATACCTTATACATGATGTATGAACAATAAAACTTCTTTTCCTTTGGTTTATAGATGTTCTTTGAAGTTCATAACACTTGAGATCTTGTCATTCGTAGAAGCTTGAACTTGAGACTTCTGAAGCTTGAGCTTGAGGACCAAAGTATAAAAACTTTTTCTTAACTTGTACGAAGCCTTGAAAAACTTGAACTTTTGAAGCTTGAAAGCTTGAATTCACACTTGATGTTGTACTTAAACATGAATAAGTAATCTTGCATTTGAAGATCGTGAAGTAAAGACCATTGTCTTGTCCATGCACTGTCTTGAATATATTGATGCGCTACACAAGTCATAGATTCTAAGATATTTTTAGCACTACAAAATTTGACAATTATAGGAGCAAGAAACACTGGCACTTACAACCACGTGCTCACATGGGGCAACTCTGTCTCTCAGAGAGTCCCATAATAATAATCCATCCTATGGCATATGCAATGCTCAACCACATCTCATAACAAACATGCAGATGATGCGTATGGGCATGTGTCATGATGTTATGCTGTCACATACTCATAATTGGTTTCAATAACCGGCACCGATAATCGACGTAGATAATCGGTGTCGATAATCGACCTCTATAACCGGCACCGATAATCGGTATCGATAATCGGCTTATATACAAGGCATGGTCCATAGATGAATAGCCGATCTAAACCAAAATATAAAGATCCGCCCTTGACCATGGATATGCCAAATTCGGTAGCACGGAGCCATCCATTTACGGCGATGATGGACCATGCGACATCAATGGGGCCCAATGACTTGGGTTGACCCAGAATAATGAGAATGGGCCTAACAAAGGCCTAAGGGAAGGTCACAATATGGACATTTAACCATCATCGCCCATCAATGTGGACATTTAACCAACATTACTCCCAAAAACTGGCCCACATAGAGCCAAACATATAGTGGGCCCATGGCCTCACACAAGGGCCTAATATACATCACTATGGGCCTCACTCAAGGGCTTAATACACATCACGATGGGCCTCACTATGGGCCACATAGGCATCACATTAGGCCTCAACCCATGGGCCTCAAATACATCACAATGGGCCTCATATACATCAAGTGGACCACATCACATGGGCCGCACTAATGGGCCTCATATACATCAAGTGGACCACATCACATGAGCCACACCAATGGGCCTCATATATATCAAGTGGGCTGCATCCGCGCGCCGTGCTAATGGGCCTCATATACATCAAGTGGGCTGCATCAATGGGCCGCACCAATGGGCCTCATATAGATCAAGTGGGCCACATCCACGGGCCACACCAATGGGCCTTATATACATCAAGTGGGCCGCATCAATAGGCCTCATTTACACCAAGTGGGTCGCATCAATGGGCCACACCAAAAGGTCTCATATACATCAAGTGGGCCACATCCACAGGCCTCACCAATGGGCATTCTATACATCAAGTGGACCGCATCAATGGGCCTCATATACATCAAGTGGGCCACATCCACAGGCCGCACCATCTACACGATTCACCTATTTTAGAGATCTATTTAAAGCATTACCCAAAATGAATCACATCGGAAGATCATCTGAACCATACCATAAATAACAGTGGTGATAATGATTTCTACTGTTAAAACTCCATAGGGCCCACCATAGTGTTTATTTTCCATCCAATCTGTTCATACGATCACAAAGACCTGAATCAAGATGAAAAACAAATATCATATTGATCTAAAACTTCAGTGATCCCAAAAGGATTTCAATGGTAGCCGTTCATTCTCCACTAATCTTTCCAGTATGGTCCACCTGATAGATCACCTCATTTTTAATCTCAGGCCTTGAGACGAGCTTGCCAATTGGATGGACGGTTTGGATGCAACACATACATCAGTGGGCCCCACAGAACTGCTGATGTCATGGGGCCCACTGATGGACGATATAGATGAAGCACATACATTGTGCGGTGGGTCCCACAGAATTTGCTGACTTCAAATACAGCAGCAAGCTGCTGCTGGAGCTAGGTTGTCCATCAGATGAACGGCTCTGATACAACACATCCCTCGTGATCAACCACAACTTGCTAATGTGGGTCCAGCAGGCTACTGGCCCAGTTGAATGGACAGCGTGGATTAAAGCACATACATCATGGAGTGCCGCACACGTCCAGAAGAACGGTGTGGAGAAACACATACATCGTAGTGGGGTCCACACCACCGTCCTAATAGGTGGACGGAGTGGATATACAATACATACACCAGGTGGGTCCCACCCCCACACATGTCACACGTGTGGGGTGGGCCCCACATTCCAAACAGATGGACGGAATGTATAAAACACATACATTATGGTAGGGTCCACCATCCTCAAACGAATGGACGGCTAGGATGTAAGGTGCGTACATCAAGGTGGGTCCCATCCCACATATGCAGCACGTGTGGGGTGGGCCCCACACGCACCAATGGATGGATGGTATTACACAAACCTTGGGTACAGACCCACAGAACTTGGTGACGTCAATAGTAGCCCTGAGCTGCGTGGGACTCACCGTCTAGATAGACGGATGGCATAGATGAAACACATACATCAAAGGTGGGTCCACACGTGTAGCCCACCTCAGCTGTGAATAGCGCTGATATTTGTTTTCCTTTCATGCAGTCCGGCAGCCGCTGGACAATCCATGACTAGACGGTGGATACAATACGTCCATCAAGGTGGGGTCCCAATACACGTGGCCCGGCAGCTACATTCATCCAGGTGGACCCATACTGCTTTGTACGACGTGGATCAAGTGGGCCACACTCATCACGAGAGAGAGAGAGAGAGAGAGAGAGAGATCGTGATGGAGGGGAGGGACCCCGTTACTATGGGCCCTCCATTTCTAACAATGCATACATCAAATGGGACCCACAACATGTGGGCCCTCAAATCATCAAGATCAATGGTAGGAATCCCAAATCACCCACTGTTTACTCTTCTTCTTAGATCCATGGTAAGCTAAACTCCTTTGCTTCTTCTCTGATGGTAGATGATGAGGGTTAAAGGCTTGGATGGTGAGGATATTGGGGTAGGAAGTGGGCCACACACAAAGCTCTCCTTACTCTCCTTAGAGCTTAGACGTCCACTCTTCTTGCTTGCTTGGGAGTGAAGAGAGAAATGAGAGAGAGAGAGAGAGTGATTGTAAGGGAGAGGGATGGGTGAGATGGGTGAGTGATGGATGTGTACTTGACTTAAGAGTTGACTTTGGTTGAGAGAGGGATGGGTGAGTGATGGATGTGTACTTGACTTATATATTAATTGATTGATTGATTTGATGGGTTGTAGAGTCTCTCTCGGAATTCGCAGCGCGCAACGTCTCTTCAAAATATACGCAGGCTCACAACTCCTGTCCTGGGTATCGCATCAGCATGCGAGACGTGGCGTTGGAACGGCGGCGACGATGCGGTCGCTAGGGTACAAGTCTCGAGTCAAGTTGACTCAAATTTACGGGATACGACTTAGAGTCAAACGCAAAAGCCGATTACAGGCCACGAGTGCCGAAATTCGACTGGGAGGACCGCGGAAACCTACGGAACAGTACGGTTTGGGATACGAGTCTCACACCACTAGACACAAGTGTATACATGTTAGTCTCTATGGGAGCCTCTGATGAAAGAAAACGTAGGTCCTTGGACTAAGACCGAGGTTCTTGGTGAGTTTATAGAAAACCATGTAAGTCTCCGAAGGAACCGGTCCTTATGTAGGATTGTAAAGGTTAGAGGTGGGCCTGATTTAAAACCTCCGATAGTGAAATATGAAACACTCATAGGTTGAGTGCATCCAACGGGAGTGGAGTATGAAAATCGAACCACTATACATACTTGTGTTTGGGATTGTCTTTGAGCACTTATTTAATTATGCTTATGTGATTGATGGATGAATTATATGTATGCATGATTAGATGAATGCTAGGAGTTACTAGGTAGCACATCTCTCATACACATGTATACTATCATAGTTATATATTAATTGCCTCATTAGCATATCTATTACAGAGTATGTGATTAGACCCACTAATGGCTTGCAAGCATTAGTGTTAAATTACTTAGCTTGAATGGCATATTAGTTAAAGTATGCAATTGAATTTAATTGGCTAATATTTTATTTGGTCATAATCACTCCCCCTCTAAGACATAGCCTTCATTTTATAGCCCCACCGAGCTTCCACACATATAGACCATAGGCCCATTGCCTCATGTAATTTCATTACCATTAATTCAATTGTCGAGATAACTCTATAGATAGGTTAAGCTTTCCAACTGTTCACTTTGATTTGGACCATCACATCATCATGAGGTAGATAAAGAGTCCATCTAAGCCTATATACATTTAATCATCAATGAATCTCGTCCTTACATGCCTATACTAATACACTAGAGAGTAATTTGCACCATTAAAATCAAATTCTAAAGGCTATGAATATGCTATCGTACGAACTCGATCGCAATAAAATCTAACCAACACTTTGTTAACCTAATTGAGTCATACATCATCAATTTTGACACCTAATTTATAAGATAAATGGTCCATCAGATTCCTCAATATATCCGCAAGATGGCCCTCTTGGAAATCACATAACAACCATTTTCTTGATCCATAGACAACTCCCAACAAATCTAATGGTTTACACCTCGCATCAAGCCATGTCCAAACCTGTTTTTGGAGTTCTCAGTACATTTGGGAAGAATCTTATGAATTATACTCTTTCCAAAATCAAGAAAGATTCTGAAGTCCCATACACACCCTACATTGTGCACTTCCATCCCCAACAAACGATGATCAAATCGTTGATCTAGAACCTTAAACACATAATTACACATAAATAGCCCAAAAGAAACCATAGAACATCTAGGTTGAGATTTTAATGATGATCTAATTGTTGATTTCGAATTCAATCTTTTATAACTACAATATTAGCAATAACGATCAAAGCACCTTCCTCCAAACCCAAACTGCATGAGGATGGACCGCTAATCTCCAAGACCTTTGATTGGCTTAAAGCCCTACCTTGGCCCTACACACACGTGTAGCACAACCCATGCGCATGTGTACATGAGGATTAGGAACAATGAAACCCGAAAACTCTCCCAGTGCAAAGAGAGCATCCGAATAACTCACTTCTCTGATTTTTCCTCCTTTCAAATCATCCTTCGAATCCAACTAAGAAGACCCTCTAGTGATCTGAATCGTTCACTGAAGATGTCAACCATCCAAGATTATCGAAGGATAACCCATGTGTACATGAGGATCAGGAGCAATAAAACTCAAAAACTCTCCAGCGCAAAGAGAGCATCCGAATAACTCACTTCCCTAATTTTTTCTCCTATCAAATCATCCTCTGAATCCAACTAGGAAGACGTTCCAGTGATATGGGTCATTCACTAAAGATCCCAACCATCCAATATTGCTAAAAGGATAGCCCACAAATTAAGCTCGCTACCATAAATAGGTTACATTCGAATTCAAACCACTCATACAACGACAGATCTTCAAAAAACAATGAACCGCTAATGTAGAATCGATTTGGGCCATCCATTTTTATTTCTTTTTGCATAAGGAATCAAAAGAAATTGTGTTAGGTGCGTTTGTATCAGAAATCTTTGGCCACAAGTGATGGCAAAAGTCGAAACTTCTCAATGCGAACCCACAAAACAAACCTTCCCAGAGCTTCCGAAATTCATGCCTGCAAACTCCGTTGGGCCAATCTAGACTATCCAAAAGCTGTAGAATGCCAAGATCTATACTGGGTGAAGAATTACCATTGAAGCACTTATCTTCTTAACCGAAAACCCCACCATCGTAGAAACAGTTAAAGTTCTTGATTAAAATCCAAACCACCCATTAAAAGGACCATCTAACATACATGTAATCACCATTCCTTTAAGCAAAATCAGATTCGAATGGTAGAGGCATTACATAATCAACTAGTGTGGAAAATATCCATACATAAGAACCCCAGCATAACTCGATCATCCGGGTCCTATTGTGAAGCGACTTTTAGACTCGAAGAGGGATTTTTAAAAAGATCTTAATAAGGAATCAGAGCATATAAGACTTAGGGAGAGAAAATGAGAACAGAAATCAAGAACAGGAGAGAGAGAGAGAGAGAGAGAGAGAGAGAGAGAGAGAGAGAGAGAGAGAGAGAGAGTTTAACTTGTTGAGTTATCAAACCGAGTCGAGCCCTGTCGAGTTCAGCACCATTGCTAGATACGAGAAGAGAAGAATAGAAAAGAAAGGAAAGGAGAAGAAAAAGATAAGAAAAGAAATGAATTGAATTGAGATGACTCATCGAGTCAACTCGCTAGTTTTAAGACAAGTCAAGCCGAGTTCGGTTCGAAATTGAGTTTATTTGACCTAAAAATCTCCTTGGGTGATCAAAGACTCTGTTGGAGTCTCATACACCAAGTTCATCAACCCAATTATGCAAATTTCACACTAAGTCTCACTGAGTTGCGCTAAGTCACACTCGAGTTAACTCAGGGCTGAATCCAAGTCCAAATTTGTTGGAATCCTTGGAGAAGGATCTAAATCAACCTGAGTCTAATTCCAGCTAAGTTCAAATGCTTAGAACGTTACTGAGTTGCCAAAAGAGTAATTGAATCACGTTGAGTTGAGACAAATTTGTGTTTGTTCACACCAGAACAAATGAGTGATTCATTGCATGAATTCCCCTTTAATATTCTTTCCAGTCTATTCGAATTATGTAATGTTGAATTAGTTTGATTTACAACTTTACATATTTCAAGTCCTTTTCATCATGCAATCCTAAATAAGGAATCATTTTCCCTATCTCTCTTTAATTAGTAGTAGAAATAAATTAATGTCACCTTAGATTCCGATCAAGCCCTCTTTTAAGAAAGTAGAAAACTACACCACCCTTTGTAACTTCCTTAATAAATAACAAATTTAAGACGTATATGTGAAACTATCTAAACATAGAAATTACATGCATTCTTGAATTTGAAATCCTAACTGCATTAAGTACACTTAAGATATGCTCTCATCATGACAATCATGTATTGTTGCATCTGAAACTATTTTAGATGGACAACAAATCGGTAATGTATGGTTGATTTACCTCGCTAGGTGAGCATGGTTGATTTGTGACAGGTTCATAATGTCAAGTGCTATGTCAGATCTGATTGTTCTATTTGTTTATTAAGTATAGTTGATTTACTTGGTCAGATCGGTGATGCATGGTTGAGTATGATTTATTTGTGACAGGTTTCTAACATTTAAAGCCATACAAGAGCCTGGTTATTGTACACATCTTACCAGACCAGTTAAGTGAGCATTTGCAACAAGTTCCTAACGTCTATAGTCATGCAGGATCGTGGACATGTGAATTTAAGTACATACCTCGTTGGACTGGTTAGGTGAGCATGGTTGATTTGCAATAGTTTCCTAATGTCTAGAACCATGTGAGTTCATGAACATTCAATGATTTAAGTTTACCCTTCATTTATTGTTTTATACATAGCTTCGTGATAATTATTCTTCATTCATGAAATATCTATAATGAATTCAATTTATGACATTATTATGTTAGCACAACTATCAACTTTATTTAACATTGAATAGGATCATTTCGTACATCATTTAGAATTCACTATGGTAAATATGATCTTACTGGTCTTTTATCTCACCCAAATTATAACAACTCTTGTCCAAGAAAAGGAAGGAGCAACAGAAGCCAAGTATCTTAATGACTACTTATACTAGAGTGTAGCCCTTAGCTTCAGATTTATTTGATTTATTAAGTAAGTTATAATAATATAAAAGTAGAGATTATTATGTGAAGATTGATGATAATAGTAGTAGATTGAACTTGAGTTGAATTTGAAATTAAATTTCATGTTTAGCTAATATGGTCTAGAGATATAGTGATGGTTGGGATGATTTGATTTGATTTGGTTTGGTTTGAATATATGATAAGTTGGATGAGAATGTGATGAATAAATGCATGAAACTATAGTTTAAACCTTAGAACTCGGGATCATGGTCACCATACTTCGGTTTTGAATTTCGAGGTGTGACATAGTGGGTCTAAAACATTTTTTCCCACTACTCTCATTCTAGACTCTGTTTCAAAATTTGAACTTTGATGAAACCCAAGGATTGACAACCCCATGTGCAAGGTTGCGATGCAGTAATAAATTGGTGAGACTAATGTCGAATCCTCAGGGAATGAGAAACACAACTAGAACTAATACAAAGGTAAATAGTTTTTTGGGTTTTTAATCCAGTGAATAATTAAGGGTAAAAGTAATAAATAAAAGATTAATGATCCACGAATCCACTCATAGCATTCACAATATCTAATTTACCAGTTCAACTTATAATCGAAGTCCTATCCTATCCAATTGGAAGATAATTCTATTAAACCAATCATCAACACTAATAAAAACATGATTTCAATTAAACGATTCTCTCATGAAGCATTCGGATCTCAATCGTAGGCAATCAAGAGCATCCAAACCACCCTAAGGAGACAATAGATCAATCAATTATACAGATTGATTCATTTCTTAATCAAGCTAAGCAATTAGTCATTCAAAACATCTGCTATAATGGTAGTTCACAACGAATTAAGAAAATAAAAAAATCAAAACTTTCATAAAGTAAATTCAAAAAAATTCAATCTAATATCACCATTTAAACCATTGTGTAAGTGTTATGGTTGATTGCTCCTTTGATTGTCAAATTTTATGGTGCCAAAAACACAATCTGTGTCTTGTGTATCATGTTGATTTATATGTTCAAGACACTGCATCAAAATATATGTTTAAGACACTACATTAAAATGCTTCACGTTAAGAACGGTGATCTACTTCAAGAAATGCAAGGTCAAGTACTTTGTCCTCTTCTGTAAGCTTCAATGTTCAAAGTTTTTAAAGCTACAACAAAAGGACGAGTGCTTGTTCAAGACTCAAGATAATGTTCAACTCAAGATGAAGTACAACTCAAGAACGATAAATCCAAGCTTTAGAAGATCTCAAGTTCAAGCTACATCTTGTAAGAGATCTCAAGCTTCATAATCTTCAAAGATCAACCATCATCTGAAGAAACAAAGACTCAATGTCCATACTTCACATTTAAGGTATGAACGACTTTAGATTGACCTTAGGGTAGGTCATTTTGTATACATAATTCAAATTGAATCACTTTATAAGTGTTTAGTCTGTTCTAAGACTAGTCCTGAACCTTGTTCAACTAGTCCTAGAACTGACTAGACCAGTCCAAGAAATTCCAAGACTAATCCTAAGTTGTTGTAAATTTTCAAAATTTTTTAGTTAAGCTACGACCAGTCCTGGAGTCTGCTCGACCGATCGTGTGAACAGTGCATGATTCATTCACGACCGGTCCTACAGCTATGACTCAAATTCTAGCAACGAATTCTGGTTCCTCATGACCAGTCGTGGGCTTGTCACGACCAGTTGTGGAGGACTCACGACCGGTTGTGCAAGGCCTATGACCAGTCGTGGAATAGTTTTATCTGATTGTGTTCAAAATTTTAAATTGCAGTTCGTCCTACGACTAGTTGTAGTGTCTACAGGACCAGTCGAAGATACGATTTCTACAACTATAAATAAAGCATGAATTTCATAATTTTATATCCAATGAACGTAAAATCAAGGCATCACTTTGAGAGATAAGTTTGTATTCTTTTTAAGCTACATTGTGCATATTTAATATTCTCTTTTATTATCTTTTCTTATTTGATTATGTTTCTGCATTTCAATCTAATTTGAAAGAAGAATTCGGATATTCCACTTCTTGGAATCAAAATCAAATAGAGCTAGCTCTAATTTGATTTAATTTAAAATCAATTAGAACTTAGAACCATTTCTTAAGTGAGTATTGGACATTGAACTTCTATATTCAAACTTCTACTCCAATTTGGTTCTTCCGGGCTGCTACAAAAGGAGAAATCCAGGTATTTTACATTTGTGTAAATTTCTTTTATTTTGGTTTCTTTTGAGATTGAGCCAGAAAAATCTCATTGTGTTGGTTATCTGAGGAGAGCCAAAAAACTCAAAGTGTGGGGTTTTTGAATTGTGTAAGCCCATTTGAAAGACACAATTGTGAAGGTTTTGGGTGAACCTGGAAAAACCTATTTTCATAGTGAACGCTAATATCCCCTGTGTGAGAATATTATGAGTGGAGTAACAAGCTGTGTGGCTGTTGTTTAACAGTTGGTGTACACACAGGCGAACCACTATAATTCTTTGTGTCTTGTGGTTTGAATGTTTGTTTAATTTCTATATCTTTTATCATTCAAGTTTGTGGGATGTATGTGTGGATGTGAATGTTGTAATATTTACATTTCAAGCATTGTGGGAAATGTTGTAATAGTTTAGAATTTATTTCTTGCTATTTCCTTTATTTCCTTTCAGCTTGAGTTTTTATATTCAAATTGTTCTAGTAAGGTTGTCCTGCCATAAACCCTTGGTTTTTATGGTGCAAGGTTGTCCTTAGAATAACATTGGTATCATCCTCTCTATTCTAGTATTTGAGGTTGCTTTACATTTCCATATTGTGATTTGTTTAAAGTACTATATTTCCTTTATTCATCTAAATTCTGCAGTTAAAGTTTTAATTTGGCATAGTCCTATTTTCCCCCCCTTTAAGGCATATAGCTAGGCCTTTTCAAGTGGTATCAGAGCCAAATAGCTCATTTTAATTGTTATATTTTTGGATTTATTTCCTGAGCTAATCAATCTAAGCTATTTATAAGATGTTAAATTTTGATAGCTTTTCAGTCACTAGGCCTCCACCATTTGATGGCTCCAATTATGCCTATTGGAAAGCCAGGATGAGAATTTTCCTTAAATCCATGGATGAAAGTGTGTGGCAAGCCACAGTGACTAAATGGATCCCTCCTGCCACTGAAGTGACTGGTATCGATGGATCAAAATCAATGAAACTCTCACCTTATTTTACCTGGACCACACTTCAGAAAAGTGAGAGTAGTGGCAATGCAAAAGCACTAAATGCAATCACTTGCGCACTATCACCGGATGAATTCAAAAGAATTATATCCTATGATATTGCAAAGCAAGCTTGGGATATTTTAGAAATGACACACAAGGGTACATTAATTGTCAAGAAATCTAAAGTTCAAATCCTCACAACCAAATTTGAGGAAATACTTATGGAAGAAAATGAAATGTTCATGGACTTCTATACAAGATTGAATGATATTGTGAATTCTCTGTGGGGTCTTGGCGATAAAATTCCAGAAAGTAAAGTATGTGCAAAGATACTACGCTCACTACCTGAACGGTTCAACTCAAAGGTGACTACGATCCAGGAACTTCGTAATACGGACAATATGAGAGTGGAAGAATTAGTTGGGTCTTTACAAACCTACGAGTTAAATTTTAAAGCTCCTAAAGGTAAATCTATTACCCTTAAGTCTTCTAAAAATATTTCTCAAGAAAATAATAGCAATTCTGATTTAGAAAACTCAGAAGATGATATGGCCCTTCTAGCGAAAAAGTTTTACAAAATTTTCAAAAGTAAAAAGAGGGTTGATTTTCAAAAATCAAATGATAAGAAAAGATCTAAAACTAAAACTTGAAAATCATTAAAAGATAGTCAATGTTACAATTGCCAAGAACATGGGCATTTCGCAAACAAGTGTCCTACAAGGGACAAACCCAAAAAAGAAGAGTATGTTGGCTACTTGGATGAATCCTCTGGTTCTGAAGCTTCTTCTGAATCAGAAGATTCTGAAACTGAGTCGGGCAATGAAGTCAAAGCTCTTATGACTCTAGCCAAGTTCACTTTTTCAGATCACGATAATTCTACTAGTGAAGAAAATCTGAATAGTGATCATGAAAATGAAGAAGATCTTCAAGATGCTTACAATACCCTATACAAGGAATGTTGTAAGATTGTGGTAAAACTAAAACTTCAAAAAGAAAGGTTTTCAAAACTTAAAGAAAATTTTGATTCTCTTATTTTAGAAAATTCCCATATTTCAGATTGTTTTGAAAAATGCAAATGCGATTTAGAATTCAAAACCTCCCAAATTGAAAATCTGAAATCTGAAAATGAAAAACTTAAACTTGAAATATCTTCACTCTTGAGTTTAAAGGATACATGGAGGTATGCCCAAGGTGATCCAAAATTAGAAAAACTTTTATCTGGATCATGAAATTGGGGCGACCAATCTAGTTTGGGCTATTATAAAAGTGTTCCTCCTAAACAGAAGAATACTTCTCCTAAGTTTGTAAAAGGAGAGTCCTTAAACTTAAAAGAGAAAAGTCTAATCAAAAGTTTTCTAAAAATACTAAAATGTTTCAATATTTTAAACCTAAAAGTAACCATATCAACTATAAAAATTAGAACCGAAACCCTTTAGCTGAGAAAATAGTTGATTTACTTAAGGAGCTCTTACAATCAAACTCAGTGGGTCATTCTTACAACAACTATAAATATTAGAAGACCAACTATATTCCTAAACCCAAAACAATTATGAAATGGATTCCTAAGGTTACTTGCTTGATTGCCCACACGACTTTCAAAGCTTCAAGCCAATCAAAGTGGTACTTAGACAGTAGATGCTCAAGGCATATGACTGGTGATAAAGGTATATTTACCGATCTTAAAGACATGACTGATGGTTCAGTCACATTTGATGATAGTAACAACTACAAGATTATTGGCCAAGGTACGGTTCAATTTTCTAACTTCCCCTTATTTAAGAATGTTCTGTACGTTGAAGGTTTAAAACATAACTTGTTAAGCATTTCTCAAATATGCGATAAAAATCATAGTGTTAAATTTTCTAACCTCGAGTGTGAAATATTAAACAAAAATGGTTCAGTAATATTAACTGGTCGTAGAACTTCTGAAAACTGCTACATCGTAAGTGATTCTAGCTCATCTAATCAACTATGTTACATGGTCCATACCGATGAAACTGAGTTATGGCATAAACACCTTGGACATGTACATTACCACAATCTATATAGATTGAGCAAAAGAGAACTAATAAGAGGTTTACCTAAACTAACAAAAGTAGATAAAATATGCGGCGAATGCCAGATTGGCAAACAAACTAAGAGTGCTCATAAAAAGGTGAACTCTAATGCCACATCTAAACCTCTGGAACTTCTCCACATGGATCTTATGGGACCAACCAAGGCGGAGAGTCGATGTGGTAAAAAATATATTCTGGTGATCGTGGATGATTATACCAGATTCACTTGGGTAACCTTCTTAAAAGATAAATCAGAAACCCTTGATGAAGTAAAACGAGTTCTCAAACGAATCCAAATTGAAAAAGGTTTTCAAGTCTATAAGATTCGTAGTGATCATGGATCAAAATTTGAGAATAGTAGTTTTGAGAAATTCTGTAGCGATCAGGGAATATCGCATGAATTCTCTGCACCTAAAATACCATAAAAATGGAATTGTTGAAAGGAAAAATAGAGTGCTTCAAGAAATGGCTAATGTAATGTTGAATAGTATGAAGCTATCTAAAAATCTTTAGGCTGAAGCCATAAATACTGCCTGCTATATAATCAACCAGGTTTATATAAGTAAATCTAATAATAAAACGGCTTATGAAATGTGGTTCGATAAGAAGCCTACTGTCAAATACTTTCGAGTTTTTGGCAGCAAGTGCTATATTTTACGTGACCGTGAAAATCTGGATATGTTCGACACTAAAAGTGATGAAAGTATCTTTTTAGGATATTCTTTGAACAGTTGAGCATATCGTATACTGAATAAGAGGACCGGTGTGATTCAAGAATCCAATCTAACTGCTGTTAAGCGGATTATGCGATATGTTGCAAGTTCAGCTAATTTGGATCTCTGGTATCCATATGATACTAGGGTTCAGTTGGTAAGGTACACTGATGCTGATTAGGCTGGTAATATTGATGATAGAAAATCAACCAGTGGTGGTTGTTTCTATATTGAAAATTGTTTAGTTTCTTGGTTTAGCAAGAAGCAAAGCTCTGTATCGCTCTTAACTGCTGAGGCTGAATACATCGCAGCTGGAAATGCATGTACTCAACTTGTATGGATGAATAGAATGTTAAGCGATTACGAAATTGTACAGAATTCAATAGTTTTATATTGTGATAATTCCAGTGCGATAAATATATCCAAAAATCCAATCCAGCATTCACGAACCAAGTACATTGACATTAGATATCAATACATTTGTGAATTAGTGGAAGAAAAGGCTATCTCTTGGGATTACATTCCGACTGAGACTCAACTTGCTAACATTTTCACTAAACCGCTCAATAAAAGCAGGTTTAATAAATTAAAATTTGATCTTAGTATGTGCATTCTAAATTGATTATTCATGTATATTTGTATCATAGTGTATATATATTTGATAATTTATTTGTTTAGATTTCAAATTTTTATGAAAAATGCATATTTTAGTCGGTACATGACCAGTCGAAGACCTACTCGACCAGTCATGGCACGACCGGTCGAGGATGTCCTATGACCAGTCATGTAGCACACTAGCCCCTTTAAAATTTGGGAAAAACTTCTTCTTCTTCATTTCAACTCTTCTCTCCAACAAGCCGACACCCGACCGATCGTACCCACCTTCCTAGATCTTCAAGGTTAGTGTGTCATTTTCTTTTTTCTTATAGATTCTAGTCAATATTACTTCATTTTCACTCTTGGAGTAATTTATTTTATGATTCATTGCGATTTTGGGGTTTTCTTTTGAAAACTTTGATCTAGCAAAACCTCACTCCACATATTTTAAAGCTCCTTGTTTCTTTGATTCTCCTATTGCAAATGGATGTTAGAGGGAAAAAGAAAAATTCTCATGGTCCATCATCTTTTAGATCAACTCCTATCACTCGGCGCATCTTCGGTCACCCGAAGATATGTGCGGGATTTGCGAATGCACAATGTTATTGTTGAACGACCTGTTGATCTTGACCACATTACTGCTTTTGGTATCCTTCTACTTCTCCAAGCTGTAGGATAGGCTAACATCTTACATTGGGGTGGGCCTGCATACCAGTCTATTGCGCAGGCTATATGTGCGTGTATTTCTAATTTTTCTTCTGAGAATTTAACTTTTTCAATTACTACTAGAGAAGGGGTATTTCCAGTTGATCGTCACCTAATTTCTGGCCTTATGGATTTACCTGTCAATGACGAGGGTATTCCTATTCATACTCTATTTGAGAAATCCTCAGAATCAGAAAAACTCATGCTCACTAGAGCATTATGCAATATGGATGTGCAATGGACTCATAAAGGGAATACGCTCTCCTCAAAGTACTTGTTACCCAGATATAGGATTCTATATAGAATCTTTATTTCAAATCTGTATCCGCGTTCTGGTAACAAAACAAAACTGACTTCCTTTATGGTTCGGGTTTTGCATTCAATCATCTCTGGTACTAAAGTTTGTCTTCCTTCTTTAATATATCATTCCATCATTCAGTTTCGTCTCCATCCACGACACAATGATATTCTATTTGCCTATCTTATGACTGTGTTAGCTACTCACATGCAAGTTGCTATGCCTGTTGGAGAGGCCCCTATTCATCATCTTATTTTTAACAACTCTAATATAAACAAGATGAAATTTGAATTGGCTCCTAGCCAAGTGGATGTTAGTGGTGGTGGAGCTGAAGCAGGGAATGTAGATGAGGCTGGTGATCTTTCCCTTGATGATATAAATATGGATGACATTTTTGATGAAATTGAATCAGACTCTGCAAATGATCCTAACTATGAGCCATCTGATTTTGATGCTTGTCTTCATGCATTGGAGGAGAAGGTAAAGAACATGAATGTTGCCCATGATTTACAATTTAAATATATATGCGTAAGTATCTTAGGCACTTAAACAAGGGCCTTCATCAAATGGATCCTACCATACCTGCTCTTTCAGGAGCTGATTAAGTGTTTTATCCTTTGGTCTGTATTAACTCAAATACTATTTTGCTTTTATTGGTGTGTACTTTAGTTTATAAGACTGACTTTTGTTTATGCTGGTTATTGATGTGTGAACTTAGAATTTGCTTATCTTTCTTTCATATCTTAACTAGTCTTCTCCTTTATTACTCTCTTATTCGTTCTCATCTCTCATTTCTTATTTGCTTCCTTTGTCATATTATGACAAAAAGGGGGAGAATTTTATTATGTTTACTTATGGTGAAATGGATATGGATGGATTGTGGATAATAGTAGCATTTTTTTTTTTTTTTTGATATATGTGTGTTACTCAGGGGGAGTAAGTAAGGAGGCATTGTAACTGGTTCATGTTGCTATGTGCTAGTTGATGATAACTGGTGCATGATTCTTTAACCAGGCTGAAACTGGTTTCTTTTTATAATTGATACTGATTCTTTATGTGTATACTGGTTATATTATTAAGTGTGTTTTGTCACAAATTTGACAAAGGGGGAGATTATAAGTGCTATGGTTGATTGCTCCTTTGGTTGTCAAATTTTGTGGTGCCAAAAACACAATCTGTGTCTTGTGTAGCATGTTGATTTATATGTTCAAGACACTACATCAAAATTTATGTTCAAGACACTACATCAAAATGCTTCACGTTAAGAATGGTGATCTACTTCAAGAAATGCAAGGTCAAGTACTTTGTCCACTTCTGTAAGCTTCAATGTTCAGAGTTTTTAAAGCTACATCGAAAAGACGAGTGCTTGTTCAAGACTCAAGATGAAATACAACTCAAGAACGATAAATCCAAGCTTTAGAAGATCTCAAGTTCAAGTTATATCTTGTAAGAGATCTCAAGCTTCATAATCTTCAAAGGTCAACCATCATCTGAAGAACTGAAAACTCAATGTCCATACTTCACATTTAAGGTATGAATGGCCTTAGATTGACCTTAGGGTGGGTCATTTTGTATACAAAATTCAAATTGAATCTTTTTATAAATGTTTAGTCTATTCTAAAACTAGTCCTGGACCTTGTTCGACTAGTCCTAGAACTAGCTCGACCAGTCAAAGAAATTCCAAGACTGGTCCTAAGTTGTTACAAATTTTTAAAAATTTTTGGTTAAGCTATAATTAGTCCTGGAGTCTGCTCGACTAGTCATGTGAAGAGTGCACGACTCGTTCATGACCAGTCCTATAGCTACGACTCAAACTCCAGCAACAAATTCTGGTTCCTCACGACCAGTCGTGGGCTTGTCACGACCAGTCGTGGAGGACTCACGACCGGTTGTGAAAGGCCTACGACCAGTCATGGAATGATTTTATTCGATCGCATTCAAAATTTCAAAATGCAGTTCGTCCTATGACCAGTCGTAGTGTCCACCACAGGACCAGTCGAAGATGCGATTTCTGCAACTATAAATAAAGCACAAATTTCAGAGTTTTATATCCAATGAACGTAAAATCAAGGCATCACTCTGAGAGATAAGTTTGTGTTCTTTTTAAACTACATTGTGCATATTTACTATTCTCTTTTGTTAGCTTTTCTTATTTGATTTTGTTTCTGCATTCCAATCTAATTTAAAAGAGGAATTGGGATATTCCACTTCTTGGAATCAAAATCAAATAAAGCTAGCCCTAACTTGATTTAATTTAAAATCAATTAAAACTTAGAACCATTTCTTAAGTGAGGATTGGAAATTGAACTTTTATATTCGAACTTCTACTCCAATTTGGTTCTTCCGGGCTGCTACAAAAGGAGAAATCCAGGTATTTTATATTTGTGTAAATTTCCTTTATTTTGGTTTCTTTTAAGATTGAGCCAGAAAAATCTCATTGTATTGGTTATCTGAGGAGAGCCAAAAAACTCAAAGTGTTGGGTTTTTGAATTGTGTAATGCCATTTGAAAGACACAATTGTATAGGTTTTGGGTGAATCTGGAAAAACCTATTTTCATAGTGAACGCTAATATTCCCTGTGTGAGGATATTAGGAGTGGAGTAACAAGCTGTGTGGCTGTTGTTTAACAGTTGGTGTACACACAGGCGAACCACTATAATTCTTTATGTCTTATGGTTTAAATCTTTGTTTAATTTCTATATCTTTTATCACTCAAGTTTGTGGGATATATGTGTGGATGTGAATGTTGTAATATTTACATTTCAAGCTTTGTGGAAAATGTTGTATTAATTTAGAATTTATTTCTTGTTATTTCCTTTATTTCCTTTTAGCTTGAGTTTTTTATATTCAAATTGTTCTAGTAAAGTTGTCCTGCCATAAACCCTTGGTTTTTATGGTGCAAGGTTGTCCTTAGAACAACATTGGTATCATCCTCTCTATTCTAGTATTTGAGGTTGCTTTACATTTTCATATTTTGATTTGTTTAAAGTACTATATTTCCTTTATTCATTTAAATTCCGCTGTTAAAGTTTTAATTTGGTATAATCCTATCCCCCCCCCCCCCCCCCCCTATAGGACATATAGCTAGGCCTTTTCAAATTGTTGTTGAATCAAATAAACTAAATATTATAATTTACTACAAGCTTCATCCCATAACCTTAGCAAAGAGATTAGCCTAGCATGGCCAATATCCTATAATAAAAATAAAATAAAAAACTAAAACGTCAAACTAGAACCGAAGGATTGAAGAAGAAAGATGGTTCCATGGAAGTTCCGCCACCCCTAGGTCTCCTTCTCAAGCCATAATTTGTATCTAAAACAGCCTAAAATACCCCTTTAAATAGAAAATCCGCACTAACTTTGGATTGGCTTCAAATTTTCACACTTTTATTACACTTCAGTTACACCAACAATATCCTTCGATTACACCAAACATCAATTTGGTCACACCTAAGTAGTCTCTTGGTTGCAACCGAATTGCCTCAAAATACATCTAAAGTTTATATCTCCCTCAGGTAGCACCGAATTCTCCTTCGGTGTCACCGAATGTCTCCTTAGTCAAAACTAACTGTCAAACCGAATTAACTCTAAAAATCACTAATTTTTACTTGACTGTTTTGGGCACTTTTGGTCTGACCAAACTAACCTCAGGTAGGACCGTACAGTCTATTATTTTTATTATTTGATTGTGTGATTTTTCATTCTTTTTTTCATACTTTGTATTTAGTTTTCTTGGATCTTTGGCACTTAAATTATTCAATAATGTCTTACAAATATCTAATTCATCACTTGATTAATCTTTGAGCTTTAAATTCTCACTTTAAACACATATACTGTGACGCCCCGTTACTGTTGCACATGTGGGTGAGCTCATATAGGCGGACGCTGATGTGGGCAGGGCCTAAGGGCCTAGGCGAGCTACCAGTGATTGGCAGGCTACTGTGCTGGCAGGATACTGTGTATGCAGTGGGAGGTTGAACTTGTCCCACATCAGAAGCGTTGTCCAAAATAATGGTGGTTATATGTGTAGTTCGGACCTTCCTTGTACAAGGCCTTTTGGGATGACCCCGAGAACAAAACTGTGCGGGCTGTGCCTAGAGCGGACAATATCGTACAATGTTGGTTGGGCCGTTACAAAAGGTATCAGAGCCGATGATGACTCTGCCCTTAGTGGGGGATATTGTGACGCCCCGTCACTGTTGTACATGTGGGCGGGACCTAAGGGCTTGGGCGAGCTACTAGTGGTTGGCAAGCTACTCTATGCAGTGGGAAGTTAAACTTGTCCCACATCGGAAGCGCTATCCGAAGTAATAGTGGTTATATGTGTAGTTCGGACCTTCCTTGTATGAGGCCTTTTAGGGGCGACCCCGAGAACAAAACCGTACGGGTTGTGCCCAGAGCGGATAATATCATATAATGTTGGTTGAGCCGTTACATATGCATCTTTGACTTCTGAACTATCTCGCATGTAAAAAAAATATATCTAATTAAATTTATTAATCACTTAAATGCAGCTGAACCTAGTGCAATTGAAAGGATATATACATAATAATATTTAGGCATTATCAAACTTTAAATTTGAAATATAATTTAAACATCAAATTTAAAGGAGAGAGAAATTGAATGAAATATAAATAAGCATTTCCTCATCCAAACTCCACCTTCATCTTTGGACCATCTCTTTATAAATACCAGCAAAGAATCCCTCTTAAAAGTATTTGCAAATGAGAGGGATTTCAAGGAGAACATGGGTAAAAAGTTGTATAGTTCATCTGGCTTGTATAATAAATAATCTAAGCCATTAATCGTAAATTGAATATGATCTTAACCCTAGAATCAGAAAAGATGATAAAAATTCTCTCTACTGGTATAATGATTAGGTTCACTATTAGGTTGACTTTTAAACGTTTATTGTTTATCTTTGGCTTTTACAAAAGTCCAAGATATAGATCGTTAAATTTAGTGAGCGCACCCCATCCAGACGGAGTTTTTCAAGCAGATGGATAGTAGGATCAATTCATGGGACTACCAGTGTGTCCAAATGCAACCAATCCAGTGAAACTCGCACCCGTTTTGTACCAAAACATTTCTGGGAGATAAAAATGATAAATCTCTTCTACCCGATCAAATGATGATGGCATGTGGCCCACGTACCAGCTCACACATATCAGGTGCGAAGAGCACTTAGCATGTGATCGGTTCAAATATTGATTGTCGGGCCATTAGTATCAGATGATAGATCGATGTTGCGTGTGTCAACTCACACTTAATGAGTAGTCATGAAAAAGAAATCAAAAGAAGTTACATGCACACGTGTTAGTTTTACACCGATCTGAAGAAAATGCCCACTCATCCTCCTCAAATGGAGCTAATGTACGGTTATCTAGACCATCCAAATTGTAGGTCTCATTGAAGATGGAGCATATCTCTGAAAAAAACCATAGATCAAGCAATACTAACCATACAATTAAAAGATATCAAATGGAATGATTGAAAGTATGATAGTGAGCAGTTCAAATTTGAAGCGAGTAGTACTGTTTAATATTTTATTTTCAGTGTAGTTTTCCAGCCATGCTCCATCCACAGTTGGGTCGGAAATTTGGACCGAATGACTTGCTTACAACCGTGCCATGTGTACGCTTGAGAAGTGTACAATGCAGAGTGGGGCCCACCGTAATGTAAATCCTACATCTAATCTGTCCATAATGTGCACCCCTTCGTGTTTAGTCTGTATACAAAAAAGTCATTCTGATCCAAAAACACAGGTGTGTCAAACCACAGGGAACAGTTATGATGGAGACACCCACCATTAAAATTTCCAGCCAGAGTGTGGGTCCCACCTTGTTTCTATATTCCATCCAATCCATTCAGAAGATTAGATCCACCAGGACGAACGAACATGCTTAAAACCGTACGATTTCGAAAAAAAACAGGTGCCACATCATGTATTTTAGAGGTTTTAGACACGAGGTGTGGCCCACAAGAGTTTTGGATCGACCCGTTGAATGTTGATGCTCTCCGTCTTGATCTGACACGTCATCAAATGGCGCCCCACACACCACATCCTAATATGACACGTCAGATCTCAAAGGTGGGTCCCGACCCGTTTCATGTTGGACTTAATCCGCTGACTCAACGGACCAACTTCACCCTCTCTCAACCGTACTACATGATGTTATGTTTCCTCATTCAAGGTGGCCCACCTTGATGTAGATTCTTCAACTGTTCATGCATCTTATCCTACAAGCGGATGGAAGGAAAATGACTGATATATCCAATGGCCATTTACACTCTTAAGGTGTGGCCTTTATACAGATAAAAACCAACCCGCGGGGCCGTTATATCTCCAGCACATTTGTATATCTTGGTGCCCCGTATTTGTTCAAGTAGGAATAATGGTCCAGCAACCTACATTGCTTATCTGGTGAGCCCCAGTCTGAGTGGATGGACCTGGCTGCGACTGACAGTACAAGATTCCCCGGTACATCCAAGCTATGCGGCCCACCATGATATATTCCACTCTGTTCATTTATTTTACCAGCTCATTTTTAGCATATGAAAGCCAATATAAGGGAAATTCAAGACTCAAGTGGGTCATGGTACAAGAAATATTAAAAGTTGAATGCCTACTATTGACACTTTCTTGAGCCGCACCGGAGAGTTTTGGGTCCGGTCTCATGGCTGAGCGGTAGACTGTTATCGTATCGAGAAAAAAGATCAAGTGCCCATGTGGTGAGAGCGGAGAGTGAAAATAAAAACTAAATAAATAATAATATTAATAAATAAATAAATAAAAAGAGAGAGAGACTTTTGGATCTGTCTATATTTATATTTGAAAGGTTTACAAAAAACTACATAATTAATATGCAATTTACATTCTGTTACCATTTTAATAAAGTTTTTCAGAAAGCTACTAATTCATTGATGAGTTTAATTATCATTCCACTGCCTGCCTTGCGTCCCAGCTGCACCATAAGCAAATGGGGGAGTAGCTTGGGTGAGCCCCACCATGATATTTACGTAAAATCTCACCAACTACCAGGTGTGTCCCCCCAAAATAGGCCAATACGGTACCAACAGGTATCATCCCTCCTCGAACAACGTTCATATCTTTCACCCTTGGAAGAAGAGGATGAATCGAAACATAACTGCTACACCAAAATTTGGCGCAAAGAACCAACCATGCATTGTTAGGTGCTCCATTTTCCCATTGAGGCCGAACCTAAACCTGTGCTTGAAAGATAGTTGTCTATACACTGATAAGGGATGTATGGATTCTCGAGAAGAGAGGAGCCGTGTGCTTAAAAATCATTGCCCCAAGTTAGACCAAGAGCCAAAAAATAGCTCTATCTATGATTCAATGAACCACATGATTGGAAATAGTGTACATAGAGAAACACTCGCCCTTCAAACTATTTTCAGTAGTGTGTCCCATGTGAATTACGGAAGGGTAACACATGCTTAAAGGTTTATGTGGAATCTAATGACCGGAGTGGATTTCTCATAATTATCACGATGGATCTTGTAAAAATCAAGGATGGGCGTCCCTCTTCCGGCTGCTTCCTTTAGTGTGGCCCACTAGAACCACATATCAGCTTGATCGTTTGCCTTTAAGCCTAATACAATACTAAATATCTAATAGCTGGATGGATATTACATAAATATCATGGTGGGCCACGTCAAAGTCTAGAGTTGTGTCTCATTCATGTCCTTTTTTATTCAAAAACTCTCTTTATGGTTGGAGGGACGAGGGTTGGGACTTGATTTTTAGCAGAGCCCACCATGATGTTTATGTAAGATCTACTCTAACCATTAGATGTTAAAATCCTAGTTTATTCCCAATGCTAAGAAATCAGGATGACTTGTTATTCAAGTGGGCTACACCAAAGAAAACAATTGGGAGAGATGTCCAGCCTTTATTTTTATAGGGCATGCCCATGATGATTATATGAAATCCACTCCAACCATTTGTGTAACTACCCGGCCCTCCAATATTCGGGTATTGAATATCCTTGGGTATCATAATAAATAAAAAATTGATTTATCACATGATTGCACATGCACACACACGTGTCTTGAACTTGAAATTTTAGAATTTTGAAAGGATTCGGCTCCATACATCGAAGAACCCCAATAACTTAGAAATTGTCAGCGAATCTTTGCCTCAGAAACCCAAACCTCAATAGACTCCACACCCGATTAGATCGCACTATATAACACCAATTGTGAGATTTGGATCATCAGGTCCCCATCCCATTAGGACCCTAATAGTTTGATCAGATAGAGCCTACACTGGAGCAGATTAGCTTCAGTATTACATTCCTGCATTAACCACCAAGACTCTGATCGATCCCTCAAACCCTAGGATGTTCGAACCTAACAAACCTAACATTTGAACCCTAGAGTCGTAGATCAGCAAGAAGTCCCATTTTCAAGTGAAAACATGTTCTGTCAGTTCGGCCTACAATCATATCGGTCTGATCAACCTGTGTAGCCTGAAAACCTAAGAAAACCTTGTTCTGTCGATTTAACTCCGTCCGACTAACAGTATTCGAATTTTAATATTTTTACAACCACCGACTTTCTAATTGGAGCTATATAAAGCGCTTCACCCGTTTCACCCTCATTTCCAGACCTAGAGAGGAGCTTAGTGAGAGAGAGACTAGGGGGATGTGAGATGAGAGAAAGAGTGAGAGTGAGGGGAGTGGGTCGCCGCGCATGAGCATGCATGCTCTACGTCAGGGCATGCACGCCACCTACGCATTGTCTGGTGCATGCATGCGAGGTTTTTATAGTCAAATTTATTTGTAGCAGTTGCCTAGCAACACTCTTGGGTTGTGCGATGGTTCAGAAATGTTGGATTGTCTGTGTAGGCCCGAATTCAAGGTCGTGTTGGTGAATCAAGCCACCCCGAGTAATTAGGTTAGCGGAAACCCTTCGTTAGCTTCTAGCTTAAGGTTATTTCAAATTAATTTATGCGTTAACCTCGGATTATAGTGTTAAGGTTGGTTTTCCCCAATTTTTTCTTAGTTTTCAATCATAAAATCCGCTGCATGGAATCATGTTTGGGTTGGAACGCTTGGAACCTATAAGCCTTGATTTTGATAGGTGACGATATACCCTTTAAGTTTTTTCCCAGCATTTTTAGTTCAGTATTTGCTTAGTATATATATTGTATGATTGCCTTGAAATTCATCTGTAATTCTCTAACTCATGCGTACATGCAAACTTCATGTATAATCCCATTACATGTAAATGTTTGTGTATTTTCCCTTAGGTAGCTTGTGTTAGGCTATGAGTATACTTAGGATTTTGTTTGAATTACTTTCTCTTTTTGAATTGTTTATGTGATCTGAATTACTAATATGAATTGTGCATGTGGAGTTTAATTATTACTTTTATGAACTCTATATATGATTTTGTTTGTCACTTTTAAAATTGTATGTGGTTTTTTATTTGCCATTTTTATGAATTTTTTGTGGCTTTGAATTGTTGCTTTTATGAATTGCTCGAGGCATTGGGATTGCCCTTCTTAGGGATTTGATGGAAACACACATCAGATTAGTGGCCTAACTGGTTGGATGAACTCCATCTAGGTTTCGGGATGGACCCTCTTTGTATCATTTGATTGAGCTTCTGTGCTCCAAGTGGCTTTCGTGAGTTAAACCCTTTCTGTGTCTGTAATCGGACTTTTGATGGAAAAAATCTTTTAACACTATTTGTTGGTATCAATTTGGAAGGGCTACTAATCAGTAGTAACTAATGTAGATTAGGTTGATCATAGATTTAAGCTACTTGTAAATTAGGTTTCTCATAAATTAGGTTGCTTATAGATTTAGCTTACATGTAGATTACGGTGCTCATTAATAAGGGTGCTCATAGATCATATTGTTGGTAGATTCTATTTCTTGTAGATTGGAATGCTTATAAATTGGTCCGCTTATAAACTGGGTTAATAATGGTTGGGTTGTATATACGCATATGAGGCATGAAGACTTTTTCAGGCACCTAACTAGTATGGGCATACTCTTCTCTATATTTTATCGGTTGGTTAGCCGCTATGGGCGTCACATGCCAGCTAGATACGCATTTTCCCCAACTTAGATTTGCTTGTAATAAGCTTAATAATAGTCATAGATATGCACTTGAGGCATGAAGATTTTACTGAGCAGCTAGTGAGTATGAGTGTGCTCTTCTGTACTTTACCGACTACTTAGTCACTGCAGGTTACCGCATGCTAGCTAGATGTGCCTCCCCAACCTCTAATGTGTTTCTCATGTTCCCATACTTAAATAGGACTTAATCTATGAGATCACTTGTTGTGTTGTTAAAATTCCTTTGTGTGCGAGAATAACTTGTATAGCTTGTATAATGTGAATTTTACCTTCATTATAACCCATGCTTGGATATTATGTCTTGTGTTTAATCTTGGGGGTATTTCTTCACAATGTTGGCCTCTGACGTCTTTTATTTGACATATACAAGTGTTTAAGGGTAGCATCGACTAGTGGAGCATTTGGGGGAGGGGAGAGCCGATGAGCTTTTCTATCATTTGTTTTGTTTACACTCTTTACATTATGTTTATTGTAGTTGTATATCTCCAGTTGAGGGATTTGAATATGTATAGTTTTAGATTTACCCTTAGCATTTTATGGTTTATTTATCTTGCTCACCTTTTGATATTGTTGCATAATTAATGCGCGACTCTAATTGTTGGCTAGGAGTTGACCACTAATTTGACTACATAGACACGTAGGAATTACTCTCATGTGTGTTTTTATTTAGTTCACACCCCCGAACTTGAGATTTGAGTCTCGTTAATTGGGTGCCCGGATTTAGGGTATGACAATTTGATGTCGTACAAAAAATTTAGGCATGTGGCCTAGAATTCAGGCCCATCAATTCAGGTACACCGTACCAAGGGAAACAATTTAGAGGGTGATAGTTGCCCTATACACTGTTTCCAATCATATAGCCTACTAAACCACGAATAAGAGTGATTTTTGGGCCCTTGCCCTAACATGAGGTGATGCTCTTAGTGGTTAGGGTAAATTTTATATAAACAACATGGTAGGGCTTACTTAAGTAGTTGGATAATTGTGTCACATGCCGCTACTCAACTGGCCGAAGGTGGTGGAATGATAATAATATCAATTAATGAGGTAGTTGTTTAAAAGCCTTTTTGAAATGTTATCGGAATATAAATTTCATATTAAAGTACTTCCGTGTAAAATTTTCTCTATGTTTACTTCCATGTTAGGATTTCCTCATGTGTGTGTTGGATGCTATGTTAGAATCATACAAACCAAAGAAGGATTCATCAGTGGTTGTTCCCACATTGGGATCCCATAGAATGTTGACCCCATAACGTAGAACACAACACCTATGTAACTAGTGTGTTGATGTGGCAAAGTTTCATGGGCCTACCATGATGTATGTGTTTTACATACATCTATCCATTTTGCCAAATCATTTATGGCAAGACCCAAAAATTGAGCTAAGTTTAAAGCTCAAGTGATCACACCACAGATAGCAACGGGGATTGAATACCTACCATTAAAATCTTTTTGGGGGCATAGAAGTTTTGGATCAAGTTGATATTTGTGTTTTCCTTTCATCCCATTCTGTGTGATCTTATGAACAGTTTGAATGGCAAATAAACATCATGGTAGGCATTAAAAAGGTTTCAATAGTAGTTGCCATCGCCCTCATTACTTTTTGTGATGTGGTCCACTTAAGCTTTGGATCTACCTCATTTTTCTGGTTCATGACCTAAAATCATCTGACAAAATGGATGGACAACATGGATATAACACATACATCATGGTGAGGCCCATAAAATTTTGCAACACTAGCCTTCATTTACACTAGGCAATCCAAAGTTCTTCTCATACCTACGTATGGGTAGGGCTTTGTTGGATCCCGAGAGGTGGGTAGTTCCCTTACCCTGGGCCCACCTCGATATATGTCCCTTACATCCACACGGTCCATCTATTTTGACCGGTCATTTTAGAGCACAACGCTAAAGATAAGCAAATCAAAATCTCAAGTAGATCACACCATAAGAAATATTGTTGATTGAATATCCACTATTAAAAACTTATTAGGAGAGACGAATTGTTTATTTTCCATCCAACCTGTTAATAAGGTCATAAAGACTTGGATGAAGGGACTATACAAATATAAGCTTTATACAATACTTTTGTGGCTCACAAGAAGTTTTTAATAGTCAATCACCATTGTTTCCAATGATATGGTCCACCTGAGATTTGGATTTGCTACATTTTTTTGGATCATATCTTAAAATGATCTTTCAAAATTAATGCATGGCCTAGATGTAAGGAGCATAAATCACGATGAGCCCCAAGATTGTTGGATCAATGGCCATGAGGCCCTCTTGATCTAGATCAATCGTGGTGATGACCCAGGTAATCCCCACAATGGTTTGTAATTAATTGAGCCATTAATCATATTTTATTATATGATATAAATAGTATTTATTTTACTAACCATTTTTTAAAACCATTTTTTACATTGGATTTCAATATTAATGCTAATTAATGTTGCCACTAGATGAGGGACTGTTTCTCTTAGAGGCATAGAAGATCCGATTGTTTTGATTATTGGATCGAATGTTATATAAAGGGATATCCACCTCATTTGTACACATATATAAGAAATACAAGAAAAAGATAGATTTGTGAGAAAATCTTAAAAATGGTTCAATGAGCAACCTTTAAGCGATTGCTAGTCTCGCAACATTTCCCTCCTCCTTAATGACGTTAATAAATGGTCCAAATAGTTTAGAAGTGTGACATTTTTTTCATTGATATCAAAGCCATGTTGATATCTCAACTATCCAGACTCGAAATTACAATCTATCAAAAGTATAACAATTGTGTGACAGATGAGAACAATAAATATAGAGTGGATCGAATAAAAAAAAAAAAAAAACTAGATCATCAAGCCACGTGGGGCTCACTTTCGGTAAAAGCAATTTTTTTTTACAAATACGGTCAGTTTCTTTGGAATTTCTTTTATTTAAAGGTTCATAGGATTTCTGCTTTAAAAATGGCCAACTGTATTGCCACCACCGAACTAGCCAAGATGGACAAGCTAGACAATACAAACTT
Source organism: Magnolia sinica (assembly GCF_029962835.1). NCBI lineage: Eukaryota > Viridiplantae > Streptophyta > Magnoliopsida > Magnoliales > Magnoliaceae > Magnolia > Magnolia sinica. The sequence goes on from NC_080577.1 coordinate 39,016,135, forward strand.
CTTAATGTGGAATTACAAAATGGAATACCTATTGATAGAAGATAGGTAGGCATGTCTTTTAATGATAGATCCGCATAAGCTGAGTATCAATTCCATAGATGGCGAGAAAAAGTGTAACACCCCGGATTTTCAAAGGCTGAGTAGGAACTCGGCTTCCGAATTCCCGGATGCCACGTATGCCATAATGGGCTTCAAACTTTAATTACATTTGGATGATTTCATAAGCAATGGAGAGTTTAACAAGGCATGAAGCACGAATAAGTCATAAAGCATAATCAAGTGCCACTAAATGTAAAAATATTCAAACCATAAATCTAAAAATATCCAAACAAGGAACAAGTCCGACCCATATATATGTCCCCAAAGTGACTAGGGCCCTAGCCCAATCCCCGTGGTCGTCAAGTTCATTCTAGAAAGATCTACTATAAGTTTGGTAGTGCGCTCGCTCCTCCTCGTCGTTTACGCCAGCATCCTCCAGCACATCCAGCTCCATCAACCCTACATTTATAATGTGTTCTGGTTGGTGTTTTAGAACACCGTCCCAAGTGGGAGTGAGTAGCTAACTCAGTGGTTCTATTAGTTCTAAGTTACACATGTTATCAACCCAATCAGCGCAGGTAATGATAAAATAAGAAATCAAACATTTCCTAAATACTCTTGTTAAATATGCATATAAAGATATGACGTGATGCATGCCCTTTCCAAACAACACTCCCTTACACGCAACTCCGACCACCTAGTTCGCAAATGACAACACTCCCTCAAACGTGAGACTTCAATGCCTATTCCGCCACATTCTAACTAATGTAATGCGGTGCATGATCATGTTAGCTGAGTAATTATTAAGTTTAATTCATCCTGCATATTAGCAAAGCTAGGATACCGACGTTATATTACGAGTCCTTATCTGGATCACGTGGCTCATTGCCGCACGTAGCAACTCCTTACCAGTGTCCCTTGATCCAACTTTAGGTATCACCCGTTTATCTCACAAATCAACAATTCCAAACGTACAGCATAATACCTAAATGTATGAGGATCAACCTGGCATGAATCGTCACCCAATATCGGGTATGATAACTCAATTCCGAGGTGCGGGCTTATCACATAAAACCAAAACATAGAGGAAAAAGGCTCGTCACCCAATTCCATTCACACCCTAAGTTGTTTGAATGGTACTCTAGCACGTAACCATTTGCCGGGTAATTTGACGAGGGCTGTTCAAACAATAGTTTATCACCTCCATCAGTGCTCACTGGTCACTATGGGAAGGCTCGTCACCCCAGCATAGGCTAACAGCTTAGACACGGTATCTCATACCACCATACCTGGCTCTTGAGTCTTAGTTACTCACTGGTCACTATGGGGAGGCTCGTCACCCCAACGTAGGCTGACAGCTCGGACACGGTGTCCCATACCACCATGCCTGACTTTTGAGTCTTAGTTGCTTATTGGTCACTACGGGGAGGCTCGTCACCCTAGCGTAGGCCGACAGCTCTGACACGGTGTCCCATACCATCATGCCCGGCTCATAAGTCTTAGTAGGATCATATCGCACTAACGGTTATGAATGGACACATCCATTGGGAGCGGGTGTAACGCCCTGAAATTCGGGGGTCGAGCATAACTCAGCTCCTGAGTTCCAAAACATCACTTATGCAACATATTTAATGATGAATGTATGTTGGCTGTATTAGTGCATAAAACATGGAATAGATTAAGCCAAAATACAGATATGATTCAGGGATAAGTGAATAAAGCAAGCGGAAGACTTATAGAAAAATATGTGTACAAGTGTAAATCCCTGAAGTACATATACAAGACAGGTCGTATGAAAGTGTTATTTAACAAAATTGTAAGTATCAAGTTACATCATTTAAGTTCCCAAAAATAATCCCAGAGATCCCGCACATCAGACCGAGGCTCGCTAGAACCCGTCTGAAAACTGCATATAAGAGAACGCAGCCTCATCATCATCCAGCTCCCGCTCTGCCTCAGAAGTTGCATCCACATCTGCAACATCAGAGCCTAAGACAGAGTCTGGTGGGTGTTTAACACCGCCCCAGAAACGTGGGAGTGAGTGATCAACTCAGTGGAACAATAAGGCATTGGTTAACATGTTATCAGTTCAATCAAACAGTAATGATAAAGCAGGAGAATTAAATAAATCCTAAGTACTCTTGTTAATGCAAGGATGTATGCAATATGATGCGTGCCCTCACGCGTACACCCTCAGCGTCTTCATCTTACGTTACGCATGACATCACCTCAAAGTGCGCCACATCTACAAAGCACATGCAAATGCGGTGCATGGATATGATTACCAAGTTGTTATTAGTCCATTTCACACAGCAGGATTGGGAAGCTAAGATACCTTCCTCATATCACCATCCAAACAGTAATCCATACTAGGGTCGTCAATCCTAGACATCTCATACGATCATAAGTTTGAGGTCATAGCAAAGGGCTCGTCACCAATCAATGCACGCCTTTCATGCCCTTACTACCACAGTTCGGCTCGTCACCTCCTTGCGGTATCCAGGTATGCTCGAGGTCACTACAAAGGGCTCGTCACCAATCAATGTAGGCCGACAGCACGAATATAGTGTCCCATACCACCATAATCGGCTCACGAGTTGAGTTGCTCACTGGTCACTACGGGGAGGCTCGTCACCCCAGCGTAGGCCGACAGCACGACCACGGTGTCCCATACCACCATGTCCGGCTCATGAGTCTTAGCGGATCGAGGTACCATGGTTAATAGGATTTCACTGGTAAGTTCGGTACCCTAGATTCAAGCAGTAGCGTCCATACATGGTGAACATACATCGGACAATTGGGTTACTTGACGAACTCGACTAGCACGAGCGCACGTTGAGTTGAGCGACATAGAGTGCGCAAACACTCCGCGTGGCCAAACCACTGCCGACAACTCTAATACAGCTCGGGTTCGTCTACTACGTCCTACATGGCGAAAGCAATCTCAGCCACGAACATAGGGCCAATTACCGATTTCCTGGACTAAGGCATAGTCCCAAACACATTACACTACCACAGGTGTTCATATTGAATGTAAAACAGTAATGGAACAACAACTTAAATCATGGTACACACGCATCTGAAGAATCTCAACTTAACATAAATGTAAGCATAGGTAATGCTTGAATTTAAATAACATGGAATGTAACTTTCATAAAGGAAATCATGCACATCAATAGGAGTGTTGAGAATCACTTCTCAACGCCCGCAATTAGTGTAATAAATTACACTTTAGATCATTCATGCATTTCTACAAACACTTAGCATACATGGAACAACATACATGATGTATGTTGAAATACATGCATTTAGACAATTCCTTTTACCAAGGAGTTATCATACATGCATCTAGCATACATACATGACAAATAATCATGACAAACACAAGTGCATATTTTATACATATACGGTACTTTATAAATACACATAGAATACACAAATCTCAATATAACGCATGCATATCAGGAAAGCAACGAAAACACAACATTTGGCATGTGAAATCTCATCCATAATAAGAATAAATCACTAACTGGCGTTGAAAGCCTTGAAAACCATAACCTATACACTTAAAGTCCGCACCTTAAGCAAGGAAAGAAATACCGAACTGATTTAGACGAGTTGTCTTCGTCAACGGCGATAGAATACCCTAAAACAAGGATAGAAATGAGATACAACAACACCAAGACTAATCTAAGCTCTAACACAGATTAGGGTTAGGTTAACTTACCCCAAAATGAACTCAGAACCGTCAGAATAACGATTCAAAGTGATGGTTCAAAGATGAAGAAGAACAAAGAAGAATCCAAGATGATTCACCAACTTATCTCTCTCACTTTCTCTCTCTTTTCCACTCTCTTTCCAAGCTAGGGTTAGAGAAAATTCGTATGGAAAAGAGAGCTAGGGTTTAAGGACTATAAATAGGCCTATATTTGATGAAAATAACCCCAGGGTCAAGGTATACTTAGGGTATAACCAAAACCCGACTCTCGCGATCCAACGAAGCACTTCTAGTGGGCCTATAACCACGAAAGGTCGGACTTAAGCTCATTGACCATGAATCTAGGTCAGACTGAGTTTTCGTACTGACTGGCTCTTCAGATCAGCCGTGGTGGACCACACTCAATTCAACGGTCACAGAATCTCGATCAGGTCCACAAGCACAAGGATATGCCTGGGCCACCTTCCCTGATCAGAGGGTAAATTTGGGTCAGAATCCAACGGTCAGATAGCTTAAAATCGTCGCGCAAGCGACACGACTCAGATTTCATAAAAACTTAATAAATATCCAACCGTTCTCACACTCTTCACTCCGAGCTCAAATAAATCGACCCAGAACATCACATGGACTTGATTTTCGAGGTGATGGTCAAGCCCAACTCGGTGACTGCAACAGCCTAAGATCATCGCCATCGGACTTTCGACGCGCGGTCCAGGTCCGATCCAGATCTTTCAAAAAATCCCCAGAACAACTGGATTTAGCGATGGATCCCAGATTTCAAAGTAACGTAGCGCTAACTAATCTACAAGTTTAGAGCCATGCAGATACAATTTAAAGTGATTGATGCGAATTTCACAAGCAATCGAGTATAGCGCTAATTACCCCGAAAACAACTACTTAAGGAAAGATTAACACAAAAATTTCCAAGGTCGTTACAATCTACCCCCCTTAAAGAAAATTTCGTCCTCGAAATTCATACCTTCATATAATCCTCAAGAATCAGAGGGTAGGTCTTTCTGACCTCAGCTTCAGATTCCCAAGTAGCCTCTTCCACACCATGATGCGTCCATAGCACCTTCACAAGAGGGATAACCTTGCTATGCAATACCTGCTCCTTCCTGTCGAGAATACGCATCGGTCGTAGTACATAAGTGGCATCCTCACTCAACTGCACTTGCTCCCAACTGATAATATGCGAAGGATCAGGAACGTACTTCTTCAGCATAGAAACATGAAATACGTTATGCACGCCCGCAAGAGGTGTGGGCAAAGCAAGGCGGTATGCTACCGCTCCCACTCAATCCAGAACTTGAAATGGACTAATAAATCTCGGCGTCAGCTTCCCCTTCTTACCGAACCGCAGAACTCCCTTCATAGGAGAGACCTTCAGAAAAACATGGTCTCCCACCTCAAACTCATGCGGTCGACGCCTCGTATCAGCATAACTCTTCTGCCTGCTCTGCGCTGTCAGAAGTCGACGTCGAATGATGTCGACCTTCTCAGAAGTCACCTGCACCAACTCCGGGCCAAGCAAACTACGCTCACCAATTTCTGCCCAGCAATGTGGTGCTCTGCACGGGCGACCATACAACGCCTCATAGGGAGCCATGTCGATACTCGCCTGGAAACTATTATTATACGCGAACTCTGCATACTGAAAATAATCATCCCAACTGTCTTTGAAATCCAAAACACAAGCTCGCAACATATCCTCCAGGACTTGATTCACGCGCTCCGTCTGCCCATCTGTTTTGCGGATGAAACGCAGTGCTGAACTTCAGTTTCACACCCATTGCTTCTTGGATACGAGTCCAGAAGATAGATGTAAAACACGTGTCTCTATTAGACACAATCTCCAGGGGAACTCCATGCAGATGCACTATCTCCTTGATATACAACCTAGCCAACTCGTCTGCAGAGTAAGTGACTCTGATCGGTAAGAAATGCGCCGACTTCGTTAATCGATTGACGATCACCCAGATAGAGTCAAATCCCTTCCTCGTCCTCGGCAACCCAGAAATAAAATCCATAGAGATGAAATCCCACTTCCATTCAGCTATGGGCATGGGCTGCAGCAACCCAGGAGGTCGGCGATGCTCTGCCTTGACCTGCTGGCACGTGAGACAACGAGAAACAAATTCAGCAATCTGGACCTTCATATTGTCCCACCAATAAGACCTCTTCATATCCTGATACATCTTCGTGCTACCTGGATGCATCGCAAGTATAGAACTATGGGATAACTAGAGAACCTCCCGTCTCAAGTCAGGGATGTCAGGAACACATAACCGGCCACGAAAACGTAGGCCCCCATCAGAACTAACATTCCAGTAGGAGTTCTCATCTGTACCAACCCGATGCCTCATCTTCACCAAAAGCTCATCATCTGCCTGAGCTGCAACGATCCTCTCGTCGATAAGGGGCTGTACACGAATGTGTGCGATAACCTCATACGGCTCAACCACCGTAAGCTTCTGCTCAAAATCGCGCACGAACTCCAACATATCCCACTCTGCTATCATCAGCAAAGCCGCAAACTCAATAGCCTTCTTGCGACTCAACGCATCTGCCACAAGGTTCGCCTTGCCCGGATGGTAAGAAACATCGAACTTGAAGTCCTTCAATGTTTCCATCCATCTGCGCTGCCTCATATTCAAATCACGCTGCGTGAAGATATACTTAAGGCTCTTGTGGTCACAAAAGAGCTCGAACTCCTCACCATAGAGGTAATGTCTCCAAAGCTTTAATGCGAAGATGACAGCTGCTAACTCCACGTCGTGCGTAGGGTAATTCTCTTCGTGTTTCCTCAACTGATGCGAAGCATAAGCAATCACCCTGTCCTTCTGCATAAGGACACAACCCAGGCCAACGCAAGAGGCATCAGTATATATAATATACTTAACCCCTTGCTCTGGCAATACTAGAATAGGGGCGGACGTCAACTTGTCCTTCAGCTCCTGAAAAGCTAACTCCGCCTGCTCATTCCAAGCAAACTTCAAATCTTTCCGTGTCAGCTGCGACAACGGTCTGGCAATCTTTGAGAAGTCCTGAATAAAGCGTCGATAATAGCCTGTAAGACCCAGAAAACTCCTTACCTCAGTAACTGAACCAGGTTGCTTCCAGTCCTGCACTGTAGCTACCTTGGCAAGGTCGATTGCTATTCCTTCCTTGGACACCACATGTCCCAGGAACTTGACTTCCTTTTTTCAGAAATCACACTTCTTGAACTGTGCGAAAAGCTGATGCTTCCTAAGAGTATCCAAAACTGCTCTTAAGTGCTCCTCGTGCTCTGCCCGGCTCGCCGAATAAACCAAAATGTCATCGATAAAGACAATGACGAATCGAAACAGGAATGGCCGAAACACCCTGTTCATCAGATCCATGAACACGGCCGGTGCGTTCGTCAGACCGAACGACATCACAAGGAACTCATAATGACCGAAGCTAGTCCTGAAAGCGGTCTTCTGCACGTCCCCATCCTTGACGCGTAACTGATGATACCCTGACTGCAGATCAACCTTCGAAAAGTACCGTGCCCCCTTCAACTGATCAAACAGATCATCAATCTTGGCCAAAGGGTACTTATTCTTCACAGTTACCAAATTCAGCCTACGATAATCAATACACAATCGCAAGGAACCATCCTTCTTCTTCACAAACAAAACAGGTGCTCCCCAAGGAGACACACTGGGCCAAATAAAACCCAATTCCAGCAAACCATCTATCCGCTTCCTCAACTCCTCCATTTCACTCGGAGGCATACGATAGGTGGGTAAAGAAATGGGCGCCGCACCAGGCATAAGATCGATAGCAAAATCAATCTCACGCTGAGGAGGTAATCCAGGAATCGACTCAAACACATCTTCAAACTCCTGAACTACCGGCGTACTAACCAACGCCGATTCGGCCGAACTCTCCAACAGAGAAGAATAAAAATCAATACGAAGAGGGTAACTGACCTGAACCGGGAAAGTAACAGTCTCGCTCTTAGGTCCATGGATCGTCACTGATCTAGCTTCACAATCAATCTCAGCTCGCATCCTCGTGAGCCAATCCATACCTATAATAACATCGTAGTGATAAACCGGTGCGAATAGCAAATCAACACGGATCGATCCACTTCCCAGATCGACCAAACAATCCATACAACGCTTGCCCAAAGCAGAGGAAATCCCCGTAGCGGTAGTAAGTGTCACTCCTTGCATAGGAACAGATCTCAAACCCAAACGCCTAACTGCCGCATAAGATATAAGATAAGTAGTGGACCCTGTATCCACTAACACAGAAACGGGAATACCTTCAATGTGCGCTGTCACCTCAAAGGACCTCGGCACTAAGTCAGACATAGGCGCTTCAGCTGAAAGCGCATGAACTCGAGCATGCTGCTGACGATTCGGCGGAGGAACCATGGGCCGCTGAGGTGGCCTGAAACCAGGAACTGCAGGTCTGAAGGATGGATGAGCTGGCGCTGATCGAAGAGGAGGATGAGAAATAACCTGAGGCATCGGACGGCTAACCCTCTGCGGTGGAGTTAAACCACCGGCTCGCATACGGGAGAAGCAAAAACGGTCCAAGTGCCCCACCTTCCCACAATAAGAACATCGAAGATCAGCTCTCATCTGCTAAGCGGGCGGCGCTGAACGCCTAGGAGGAGAATTTGCTCGCTGCCTCTTGCCGAGGAAAGGTGCACCCTGGAAATCCGGTCGCGGCCTAAGAACCATCAGTGCTCGCATGCAGGACGCTCTATCTCTGTCCTGCTCTGCTCACAAGGACATGCTCACCAGCTCCACATAAGAAGAAATGCTAGCACAGCAAATATTCGATCGAATCTCAGGTCTCAGTCTCTCAGAGAAATGCCGCATCCTCATCGGCTGATCACCCAGGATCAAAGGAACATACCGCCCTAACTCAGTAAACCGGTTCTTATACTCCGTCACCGACAACCCTCCCTGGCGGAGGCGAAGGAACTCACTCTCCTTCTCATGTCGGTACGTAACCGGGAAATACTTCTCGTGGAAGCGCGCCTCAAATGCCTGCCACGACCACTCAAAGCCTTCCTCGACAGTGCGAAGAACACTGTCCCACCACAGACTGGCCTCCTTCTCAAACATGAAGGTGGCAAGCTCAACCTGCTCAACCTCAGAGCAGTGCAGCGGTCTCAGCATCTTAGAGATGTGGTCTATCCAATACTCGGCCTCCTCGGGTCTATGAGAACCCGCAAAAGTAGGAGGTCGCAAGCGCTGGAATCGCTCGAAAGTGCCACTGGCACTGGCGCTCCTAGATGGAGGCATAGGTGAAACAAGTGGAGTCGCCCCCACAGACTGAGCAAAGATGCTAGCCATGGAAGAGAGGAACTCCTGCTGCTGCTGCTGCTGGTGCTGCTGCTGGTGCTACTGCTGCTGAATCTGCTGCTGCTGCATCAACAGCATCATCTGCTCAAACCTATCAGTAGGCGAAGCAGACGAAGGTGCACGGCTCAGCTCAGGAACCGAGGGTGTGACTGGAGGAGCCATCGGTGTTGACCCAACACCGGCCCGAGATGGACCCGCCTGCAGATCTGACTGACTATCGCTCAAGGGAGGAACCCCAGCAAGCGACTCAATCAAAGAGAGACGGGCCGAAGACTTCGAACCCTTAGGAGGCATCCCTACATTCAACAGAGGATGCAACCTGTCAGATTCTACGTCACATAATCCATCCACACAACAACACAGCACAACTTCAAAGGCAAACAACATGCATTCCATTAATCAAAATCGTCGCAATACAAGTAGTGTAGCAATACATGAATCACAACTAGGAAAGCATGAAAACAACAACATCTAACACTTCAAACAACCACAGCAACTATAACAACCACAAACAACTACCACAACTACAACACTACAACACTCCAACTACAAGCCAACAACGGCTACACACAGAAAGAAAACACCAAGCAAAGTAAAAGACGGCCACGACGATAGCTACTCGTCGGAATCAGGAGATGGAGGCGGAGCACCCTTATCCTGCAAGCAACACAGGATAGACTTCAGAGTTCGAGTCACCTTCTTAAACTTATGTTTAACAAGGCCTTGAAGATCAACCATATCCTGGCGTAAAACTGCCTGCCCTTCTTCAAGCTGTGTAAGACAGGCATCTCTGGCAGTCTGCTTTGCGCCCTGCTCTGGCGCCACAGGAGGAGAGCTATCACTCGAATCCTGTGCCTCATCTCCTTCCTCATCTTGCTCTGTTTCTTCCCCAGACTCCGCACCACCTTCAGCATAACTCTCTTCATCACCGCTCTCAGACTCAGCCTCACCCTCTGAGGCTAGCCGACCAGAACCAACCTCCATCAGCTTAAGAGTCCTCAGATTGATATGACGAACAGGAACCGACTTCTCAGCTCCAAGCCTATAGGCAAACTCATGTGCAATCTTGCAAATGAGGCGGCCAAATGGAAGCGACTCGGTCCTTCTACTCGAACGAGCGATGAGAATAATCTGGTGCAGGACGTACGTCGGCACACACAACTTCGCTTCCTGCCCCACCTGATATAGGAAATCCACCATCAGGTGCGTACACTCGCTGCGGTTGCTCCACCTTGGGTATACATTGAACGTAAATATGTGGTGAAGCAAACGGAAGTCGTCCGTCATGTAGGAAGCCAAAAGACTCCTATTCGGCTGTCATTCGACCAAACGACCACACAAGGATCGAGTGCGACGATCCCTCTCGCGCACACTGTCCACATTCTTCTCGCTGGCATGCACTTCACCCAGTGGCACATTCAGGAGGCGAGATATCAAAGCAACATCGACGATACCCACACGACCGCTACCACAAGGAATCTTGAACTGCAGAGGCTCCAGCGAAGGATCAATAATACTCGCATAAAAGGCGCGAACAGTACTAGCATTCGCGCGATACTCGCCCTCGAACAAGGGACCCTAACCAGCCCCTTCTAGGCGCTCCAACAAGAAAAACTCACCAAAGAGCCGCGGATCAACATGAGCCTCAAAAAGGACTCTACGGCCTTCATAGACTCCATGCGACAACTCCGCCAATAAGGTCCTACTAACGGGAGCTCGAGGATCGAGGTCCCGCTTCGTATGGAATTCACGAGTGGCGGACGTGCTTGCGGCGGCACCTCTCGGCCTCCGTACACGGGTTGGACAGCTCGGCCCGGCTTCATCCACGGGCGCTCTCTTCTTCCCCATCAAGGAAAGAAGGGAAGAAATGGAAAAGATGGTCGTCACAATCTCAAAGAGGGCCATGAGAAATGAGAGAAAGAGAGAAATAGGAAGATGGTGAAGCTCCCACACAACTAGTAACCAAAAGGGGAAAGCAAGAGCTCAAATGAGAAGGAAAGAAAGAGAAATCAGCAATGGGAGGGAAGATTTGGAGATTGGGTGATGGGTTTGCACGAAAAATGGAGGAAGAAGGAGATTTAGGAGAGATTTGAGAGGATTTGGAGAGGGTTTTAAAGAAAAGGAGAGCTTGGGAGAGGGATTTGTGAAGGAAATAGATAAAAGAAGAGGGTTTTAAGGTAAAACCGTGGAGGGGTGGGCCACACTAGGCCTGAGATGCGTCAGCCCGCAACGGCCCGCCCGGTCTGGCCCGTTGGCTGGCGATCCCTCGCCGAACCGGCGATGGCATCGCCGGTCTCTGGACATTCCGGCGATGCCTCACCATTTTGGTGAGGCCCTCCTGGTCCCCCATGATCCAAAACGTGTGGTTCCCCCCGTGGGCCCCACAGAAAATGTCCTGATTGGCCCCTTGCATAGTTTGACGCCTATCGGGTCATTCTAGCAGAAATCTGATTCAAATAACGATTTCTTGAAGGTTTAAAGGTGAAAAAAGGAGAGATAGACCATCTAAACTCCTTAATAGAGGGTCTAGGAAAGGTGTCGAGTCGCTGTGTGTGATCAGGTAAGAGTACAGACTCAATCTCGGCAAAGGTTTTCAGGAAACTTTCGCCGATAGAAACTACGGAGCACAAACACCAAATCGATGATAGACCCGCACCTAAATACACTAAAGTGGCGACAACGTACGGTGTGTGACCATAACCCAGGTCCGGTTTAATCCAGATTATGCTCTGATACCAACTTGTAACGCCCTGAAATTCGGGGGTCGAGCATAACTCAACTCCCGAGTTCCAAAACATCACTTATGCAACATATTTAATGATGAATGTATGTTGGCTGTAATAGTACATAAAACATGGAATAGATTAAGCCAAAACACAGATATAATTCAGGGATAAGTGAATAAAGCAAGCGGAAGACTTATAGAAAAATATGTGTACAAGTGTAAATCCCTGAAGTACATATACAAGACAGGTCGTATGAAAGTGTTATTTAACAAAATTGTAAGTATCAAGTTACATCATTTAAGTTCCCAAAAATAATTTCAGAGATCTCGCGCATCAGACCGAGGCTCGCTAGAACCCGTCTGAAAACTGCATATAAGAGAACGCAGCCTCATCATCATCCAGCTCCGGCTCTGCCTCAGAAGTCGCATCCACATCTGCAACATCAAAGCCTAAGACAGAGTCTGGTGGGTGTTTAACACCGCCCCAGAAACGTGGGAGTGAGTGATCAACTCAGTGGAACAATAAGGCACTGGTTAACATGTTATCAGTTCAATCAAACAGTAATGATAAAGCAGGAGAATTAAATAAATCCTAAGTACTCTTGTTAATGCAAGGATGTATGCAATATGATGCGTGCCCTCACGCGTACACCCTCAGCTTCTTCATCTTACGTTACGCATGACATCGCCTCAAAGTGCGCCATATCTACAAAGCACATGCAAATGCGGTGCATGGATATGATTACCAAGTTGTTATTAGTCCATTTCACATAGCAAGATTGGGAAGCTAAGACACCTTCCTCATATCACCATCCAAACAGTAATCCATACTAGGGTCGTCAATCCTAGACATCTCATATGATCATAAGTTTGAGGTCGTAGCAAAGGGCTCGTCACCAATCAATGCACGCCTTTCATGCCCTTACTACCACAGTTCGGCTCGTCACCTCCTTGCGGTATCCAGGTATGCTCGAGGTCACTACAAAGGGCTCGTCACCAATCAATGTAGGCCGACAGCACGAATATAGTGTCCCATACCACCATAATTGGCTCACGAGTTGAGTTGCTCACTGGTCACTACGGGGAGGCTCGTCACCCCAGCGTAGGCCGACAGCACGACCACGGTGTCCCATACCACCATGTCCGGCTCATGAGTCTTAACAGATTGAGGTACCATGGTTAATAGGATTTCACTGGTAAGTTCGGTACCCTAGATTCAAGCAGTAGCATCCATACATGGTGAACATACATCGGACAATCGGGTTACTTGACGAACTCGATTAGCACGAGCGCACATTGAGTTCAGCGACATAGAGTGCGCAAACACTCCGCGTGGCCAAACCATTGCCGACAACTCTAATACGGCTCGGGTTCGTCTAATACGTCCTACATGGCGAAAGCAATCTCAGCCACGAACATAGGGTCAATTACCGATTTCCTGGACTAAGGCATAGTCTCAAATACATTACACTACCACAGGTGTTCATATTGAATGTAAAACAGTAATGGAACAACAACTTAAATCATGGTACACACGCATCTGAAGAATCTCAACTTAACATAAATGTAAGCATAGGTAATGCTTGAATTTAAATAACATGGAATGTAACTTGCATAAAGGAAATCATGCACATCAATAGGAGTGTTGAGAATCACTTCTCAACGCCCGCAATTAGTGTAATAAATTACACTTTAGATCATTCATGCATTTCTACAAACACTTAGCATACATGGAACAACATACATGATGTATGTTGAAATACATGCATTTAGACAATTCCTTTTACCAAGGAGTTATCATACATGCATCTAGCATACATACATGACAAATAATCATGACAAACACAAGTGCATATTTTATACGTATACGGTACTTTATAAATACACATAGAATACACAAATCTCAATATAACGCATGCATATCAGGAAAGCAATGAAAACACAACATTTGGCATGTGAAATCTCATCCATAATAAGAATAAATCACTAACTGGCGTTGAAAGCCTTGAAAACCATAACCTATACACTTAAAGTCCGCACCTTAAGCAAGGAAAGAAATACCAAACTGATTTAGACGAGTTGTCTTCGTCAACGGCGATAGAATACCCTAAAACAAGGATAGAAATGAGATACAACAACACCAAGACTAATCTAAGCTCTAACACAGATTAGGGTTAGGTTAACTTACCCCAAAATGAACTCAGAACCGTCAGAATAACGATTCAAAGTGATGGTTCAAAGATGAAGAAGAACAAAGAAGAATCCAAGATGATTCACCAACTTATCTCTCTCACTTTCTCTCTCTTTTCCACTCTCTTTCCAAGCTAGGGTTAGAGAAAATTCGTATGGAAAAGAGAGCTAGGGTTTAAGGACTATATATAGGCCTATATTTGATGAAAATAACCCTAGGGTCAAGGTATACTTAGGGTATAACCAAAACCCGACTCTCGTGATCCAACGAAGCACTTCTGGTGGGCCTATAACCACGAAAGGTTGGACTTAAGCTCATTGACCATGGATCTAGGCCAGGCTGAGTTTTCGTACTGACCGGCTCTTCAGATCAGCCGTGGCGGACCACACTCAATTCAACGGTCACAGAATCTCGATCAGGTCCACAAGTACAAGGATATGCCTGGGCCACCTTCCCTGATCAGAGGGTAAAATTGGGTCAGAATCTAACGGTCAGATAGCTTAAAATCGTCGCGCAAGCGACACGACTCAGATTTCATAAAAACTTAATAAATATCCAACCGTTCTCACACTCTTCACTCCGAGCTCAAACAAATCGACCCAGAACATCACATGGACTTGATTTTCAAGGTGATGGTCAAGCCCAACTCGGTGACTGCAACAGCCTAAGATCATCGCCATCGGACTTTCGACGCGCGGTCCAGGTCCGATCCAGATCTTCCAAAAAATCCCCAGAACAACTGGATTTAGCGATGGATCCCAGATTTCAGAGTAACGTAACGCTAACTAATCTACAAGTTTAGAGCCATGCAGATACAATTTAAAGTGATTGATGCGAATTTCATAAGCAATCGAGTATAACGCTAATTACCCCGAAAACAACTACTTAAGGAAAGATTAGCACAAAAATTTCCAAGGTCATTACAGCGGGGTATCCTAGATTCCATTTTTTTTCATATCATACATTATGAACATACATGATCAGTCGACTAATGGACTAATTTGATTGACCTAGGAAAACCATGACAAAACCGGCATTGGGTGCAAGTAACTTGTGTAGTCCAACTACTATCGGTTGTCCGTGTTTAACACAGGTCGATCGAACAAGCCTAGGGTGACCACCCTAACTCGAGCCACCCATTGATTTGGGCGATTTACTGACTGACCTAACGTTGTAAACAACCTAAGCATCACTACAAACTTAGCAATTTGTCATGCCGAAAATCATAGATTCAATGACACAACCACATAGGTATTTCATTGAACATGTAAGCATACATAGGATACTACATTTACTAAGGCATTCAATCAACATGCGAGCATGCATAAAGTAATACAAGCACTTAAGTATTAAACCAAGCACATGAGTATCGAAAAAGTAATACATTCCACCATTTAAGTATTTCATCGAATATATGAGCATTAATGGAACAATACATTTACTTTTAGGCATTTTATCAAACATGTGGGCATCAACAAAATAATGCATTTAGTTGGGCATTCAATCAAGTATATGAGCATCTATAAAACAACACATTCAATCACATAGACGTTTTATCGAACACGTAAACATCCATATGCAACCAATAACATATATTATAGAAAAAAAATTCAAAATGTCAACATATTAGCATGCACAAATTCATTTGCATGCATTTAATCATTAATTGAGACCCTCAAGGGTCGATAAATGAAAACCTAGAAATAATGGTCCGCACCTTAAGAATGAACATTCGATTTTGAGCTCCTAGGGTTAGAGATTTGGGAAAAAACATTCGATTGTGACCTAGTCGCTACTAATGGAAATGAAAATTCGATTATAATCACTCTAAACCGTCGGTTCTTAGGCTAAAAGGATACTGACTCAGTTTGGTTTGTTAATCAAGATCTGGCCCTTAGTTGTCACAACTTTTGGCATGTCTTTATTTAGTTACGGTCATCTCAATTAGTCAGTGATAGGTCGGCTAGAATTGAACCCTACGTGAACAAATCTCAAGGCTAAGCTCGATGTTTAAGTGATCAGGCGGATTCGTTGGTCTTCGACGGTCGATCAATCCTATTTGTACGGTTCTTTATCGGTACTAGCCACGTATAAGCCCATCTCGAGTGTCGAGGGTCAATAAGTGATGACGTGGCTAGTTATAAAAAAGAAAATTTAAGGATTTTTTGAAATTTTCAAAATAGCGAAAATTCGGAGGGTTACAAAAAGGCATTTGAAAAGTTTACGGAAGAAGATCTGATTACAAGAAGGACAATGCTGATGTTCGTGCAAGAGGATCTAATCAAGGTATTTAAAGGTTGTAAAACCGCCAGGAAATGACGAAGACCATTATTAAGAAATATGATACCATATCTGAAGCACATTTCTAATTACTCCTAAAAGGGTACAACACTTTCAAGATGAAAGAAGTGACAATGTGACAGAACACGTTAACAATATATTTGTCATAGCTAAGATTTGGTAGTTACTGGGAATGAAATTCCTAAGAGGAGGCAAGTATCAACCATCTTGAATAGTATTCCACCTTCTTGGAAGATGATTATGATAGCCCTTGTGCTAAATGTAAAAATTTTAAACCTTATCGACATTCCATTGCAACTAACCTTAAAACAAGAACACATGAGAAAGGATGATGCAAACGAACTTTTAATGGCCTAAGTTCAACATAAACCAAACTCATCTTACAATATGCCAAATTTTCAAAATCAAAATAAATCAAATAATAATCAGAATAAACATTTTCAAGAAAAATTCAACAAGAAATTCAAGCATAAAAGAAAAAGGCCCCAGAACAAATCGTATGTGCCGAACGGTATTTTTTTCAAATGTCGTTGGCCCGGTCACCCCAAAGCGAATTGCCCACAAAATCAACAAAATAGTGGGAGTGAAAATGGAAACAGCAACGAAAGGCATGAAGTGGTATGCATGCTCTTGAAATGTCTCTTTGCAGAACGCGACATGAAGGGTTGGTGGGTGGACACCGGAGCTAATCAACATGTTGCAAACTTTAAAGAATTGTTTGAGAATTTTTACTGAATTCAAAATCGAGGAGAAAATGATCTATATGGGAAATAACACATATCCTGACGTGTCGGGTGTGAGAACCTGTAGGCTAAAATGTGAAAAGTTGGACCTCATCTGATCAATGTCTACTATATGCCAATTATGAGACGCAATATTGTGTCAGTCCCACTTCTAATTCGTAAGGGCTTTGATGTACAGTTACTATAGTTGAAAGTCTCTATCGGAAAGCATGGGCATGGTGTGTCTTTGCTTGGGGTCATTTGACAGAAGAAATTTTATTGTTGTTAGATATAATTGCAAATGTTGAAAATAAAATGACTAATAGTTCATCTGCTTACATAGCCTCTTCTGATGAATATTTTCTGATTACATGCACATGGAACCTTAGATTAGGGAATATTGGGAAAGACAACATGAAAAGACTAGTAAATAAAGGGTTAATACCCAATCTAGACAAAATAGAGTTTGACACTTGTGAACATTGTTTGTCTAGTAAAATTACTAGAAAATCATTCCTTAAA
This sequence comes from Magnolia sinica, assembly GCF_029962835.1. Taxonomy (NCBI): domain Eukaryota; kingdom Viridiplantae; phylum Streptophyta; class Magnoliopsida; order Magnoliales; family Magnoliaceae; genus Magnolia; species Magnolia sinica. The sequence goes on from NC_080577.1 coordinate 39,033,704, forward strand.
GGAAAAGTTGTTTATGAAATGTTGGCTATAGTACACTCAGACATATGTAGTTGACTTAATGTAAAAACTCATACGAATATGTAATATTTCATTACCTTCACTGATAACTTTTTTAGGTACGAGTATGCGTACTTTATTAGCAAGAAGTTTGAAACCTTAAAAATCTTTAAGGAATATAAAAATGAGGTAAAGAACTAATTAGGGAGGGCCATTAGAGTTTTAAGAACTGATAGGGGAGGTGGGTTTACCTCTAATGAATTCAACGAATATTGTAGGCTCAATGGAATAAAATGCTAAACTACAATGGCTTGTACACCTCAGCAAAATTGTGTATCAAAAAGACATAATAGATCACTCCTACACATGACCAGGTCCATGTTGGCCAATGCTAGCTTGCCTAAGACCTTTTGGAGAGAAGCATTGAGTACAACCATGCATATCCTACATAGGATTCCAAGTAAAGCTATAGAATCTACTTCGTATGAGTTATAGACGAGAAGAAAACCTAACATAAGTAACCTTAGAAAATGGGGATCAATGACATATGTATTAGTGCCTCAACAACTTCAAAATAAATTAGAACCCAGGATTGATAGGTGCAACTTTATAGGTAACCCTAGTGAATCAAAATGAATGAGGTTTTATCATAAATGGTTTTTAGAAAGTAGAGACGCTGAGTTTCTAGAAATTCTCAATGAAATTGATAAAGTAGATGACACTAAGCCTCTTAGGTTGATAGGTGACGATGATCAACCACCTATGATAACAAGCCAATTAGTGAAAGGGTTGTAGATGACCAGACAAATATCCATCCTATACTTTATGTTCAAAAGAGATCAAGAGCTCCCCCATCATATTTAGATGATTTCTATATTCACCTAAGTGAAGAACCATGTAACTCCATTGATATAAATGAGGTTGACGATCCATCCAACCATATTGAAGATATAAATTCACAAGAATATGGTGAATGGTTAAAATGTATGAATGAGGAAATCAATCCAATAGAAAAGAATCAAGTTTGGGAACATTGTGAACTACCTAGGGATAGAAAAGCCATAAGTTGTAAGTGGGTATTAAAAAAGAAACTAAAATCAGATGATTATATATATATATATATATATATATATATATATATATATATATATATATATCGATTGTTTTAAAAATCTTTATACGACTTAAAACAATCCTCGCATCAACAGTATTTGACATTCCACTAGGCCATACTTGAATTAGGTTATACAATAAATAAGGTAGATCATTGTGTATACACTTTGAAAGTGGGAGTAGATTTATCATTCTATCCTTATATGTAGATAACATATTGTAAGCCAGTAATGACCTAGAAATGATTCAAAAGATAAAACTGCAGTTAAATTATAATTTTGAAATGAAAGACATAGGAGAAGCATCCTATGTTCTAGGAATTAAAATAAACATATATAGAAAATCTCGAATGTTATGTTTAAGTCAAGAGAGATACCTTGGCTCATTGTTAAAGAAATTTAGGATGGAAAACTGTAAACCGATATCTACTTTGATGGAAAATGAATTAATTATCTAAAAATTTTCCAAAGTAATGACGAGGATTAGATGTCCTCTATGCCTAAGCAATTTACAGTTTAATGTATGTTATGTTGTGTACAAGGCCAAATATTAGTTATGTTGTAGGCCTTGTTAATAGATACCAAAGTAATCCTGGAATAAAGCATTGATAGGTAATAAAAAGGATACTTAAATACATAAAAGGTACAAAGCATCTAAAATTGTGTTTTCAAGCACATAAACTTGAGGCTTTTAGATATTCAAATGCAAATTTTGTTTGAGACAAGGATATTAGCAAGTCCACCTCAGGACATATTTTCCTCTTCAGAGGAGCTACTATTTCTTGGTCTAGTAAGCTGAGTTTATTGTTTGTAGTGTATAACTTCAACTTTTGCCGTTTTGATAAAACATTTCATAAAGGACATGCAGTTAGATATAACCAGCGATCCAGTTCACATTTGTTGTGATAATCAAGCCATAATCAAATTGATATAAAGTGGAGCTAATAGTTCAAAGGAAAAACACATAGAAGTCACTATACCTTCATGTGATGTGACTACTGATCCATTAACTAAAAGTGTAAGTACGAAACTGTTTACAAGGCATGTAGGCCGAATGGAACTTAAGGATGCCTAAGTTAGTGAACGAATGAAAGCGCTTGAAAAGAGAAGTCGTGGGTGGCATATATGTTGGAGTGTAATAAACCTTGTGACAGGAATATGTCATAAGTGTAAATATTTCAAAAGTGGGAGTTAAACCCCATTAAATATTCGGCCCTCATGGCTAAGTGGGAGAATGTTGGATCAATGGCCATGAAGTTCTCTTGATCCAAACCGTTCATGGTGGAGACCTAGGCAATTCCCACAATGGTTGGTTAATTAAGCCATTAATTACATTTTATTATATGACCTAAATAGTATTTATTTTACTATTCATTTTTTTTTTGGTCGTTTTTTACCATTGGATTTCAATATTGATAGTGATTAACATTACCACCGGATGAGAGAACATTTATCTTGGAGCCATTGAAGATCTAACCATTTTAATTATTGGATTGGATGCTATATAAAGGAGTATTCACCCCATTTATACACATATACAAAAAAATTTAAAAAAGGATAAATTACCAAGAAAATCTTTAAAATGATTTGAGTAAGCAGCTTCTAAACCATTACCAATCCTAAGGGGTCATTTGGCACCGCGGATTGGAGGGGATTTCAAATCCCCTTGGTTGTTTGGCAACATAAAGTAAATGGGGGTTTCAAATCCAGGGGTTTCTAATCCCCTCTTTTGAGGGGGTTTGAAATCCACAGTGAGAGCTTGGATTACACCGAAAATCATTTCAATAGTTACAGGTGTAACATGTGTGTCACTGTACACTATCATTCTATTGGGCACATAGCCCACTAATGATGATCAGCACCGTCTAAACATTGTCCGTGTAAATCAGCACTGTCCAAACATTGTCCAGCACCGTCCAACACATTGTCCACATTAATCAACGATTAAAAATCATTGGTCAGTCACTCTGACATGGTCTTGTGCTGGCGGTCCATCCGAGACTTAGAATTTCATCATTTTCAAGCAAAACATATATTTCAGTCGGGTTATCACAACCATAGTATCAAAAAATATATATCTCACTAATTAGAGATAAGAAAGTTGATTTAATAATTAAATTCAAACCCCCGTAAATATACCATGCATAGGTCTTTTTGAATTAAAGTTGATTCACACTCCGGGGTGCCAAACACACTAAGAGGATTGTCAATCCCGGGGGTTTCTAATCGGGAGGGGGGGTTTCCTATCCAGGGGGTTCCAAATCCACGCTCCCAAACAGGCTGGTTTCCTCTCCTTGACGACGTTAATAGATTAACGGACAAGATAGTAAAGTATGATTTTTATTTATTTATTATTATTATTATTTTTTAAGAATCCACCCTCCTCTGAATATACGGCGATAAGCCAAAGCAGCGCCCCTGCTTCTCATCGTGCAGCCTTATTTGGTCCAGTATCCTAGGTAAGCTAGAAAATGGATTGAAGGAGGGAACGTACCTCACCATGGCCCACAGAACTTTTGCTTCAAGGGATTCCTGTAACCCCGGTTCCAACAAATGCGTCCGTCCGATGGAACATTCCCTGACATACCCTGAGATTGAAGATCCCAGCCGTCCGTTCCTTGGCTTTCGTTTTGTTTAAGGGATGACCATTGCTCGTATCATTTGTTTATTTGCAGGCCACCTATTTAAGGCTGGGATTGTCCCATCGGGAGATCTTTAAGCTCCATCCGAGATCAGGCCGGTCTAATCAATGGTCTAGATCACTTCTTGCGCGCCGATTCTATAAACACGAGATCCAAGGATGCTTAAATATCCGCAAAACTGGATCGTGTACTTACTCTTCAAAAGAAGTAGGCTTTGACTTTGGTGCATCCACCGTACATCTAGATATATGGATCAATCTAAACCGTCCAAACAGTAATTGTAGACCATGCCATGTCCGAAATAATACTGATTGGGCAATCCTGTCTAATCAGTGGAATCAAATGGACAGCTGGATAGAATCGCTCCATTCCAGAGAGCGCCATATTTGGAGGGTCACGATCGATGCACATGTACGTCACGTGTGCTGTTGTGGGTCAGCACCATCAACAGTCAAAAACTCGAGTGTAGCCTAAGATTATAACTCGTGAAGCGAGAAGATGCCGATAAATTGCCGACAAATACTTTTCACTCTTGCCGGAGACACCAGTAGATCACACGACCTTTGCTTTCGCTACTGTTACTACTCGAGTCTCTCTCCAAGCTATCTTCCACCACACGGATCTTTCTATATTTACTGAGGCTCGGCCTTGTGATGATCAAGGCCGTTCGTCTTTACCTTAGATGGGCCACCTGTTCAAAATCTCATTGATAAGAATTCACACCATCACAGATGACATGATTTAGTAATTTCAGGTCCAGATTCCAACAAATATGTATTGAAGTGGTAGTGTTGCTACGTGGGCCATCCACATACGGTCTGGATCACCCCATACCGCGGGGAACCATGAGGCGTGCAATTTGCAAATAAGAGCCGCTAATCAAGTGGGCCTCGCCCAATATCTCCCTCGGTTCGAAATCAGGTTAGCCTTCGTATACACCCTACACGTGTTCAAGAAGTAGGGAAAGGGGGACGGCACTTGCCTGTAGTCCGGGATTACGGGAATCCGTCTAACTCCAAACTCTATTGGGAATTAACTCTCACCGTTGAAATCTTCACAGGGCCACGGGAGTTTTGGATTACGCTGATATTTGCGTTTTTTCCTCAGCCAGGTGGGAATCAGCTTATGAACAGGTTGGATGGCATATAATCATCAAGGTAGACTTGAGTAAGGTTACAATGGCGGGCGTTTCCATCACTAATGGTGTGGTCCACTTGTGTTTTGGATCCCCACGTAACCGAAACAGTTGGACGGAGTAGATATAACACAAAACATTTTGTTGGCCCACAGAGACAGGGTTACGTGGGATTGCTGTAACCCTGGTTACAGGCAAGTCGCGTCTGAATGATGAAAAAGGTCGTAGATGTCCACATCCAGCAACGCAGGCATTACTGTGAGGCCCACCTTATGGACGGCTGGTGCCCCCCACCAGGGCACGGAATCCACCAAGGTTGGTGAATCCCTGACTGCGGAGCCCACTTTCATATATATGCAGTGCATCCACACCGTCCATCTATTTTGAAAGCTCATTTTAACTCACGATACAAAAACTGAAACGGATCCAAATCTTAGGTAGACCACACTGCAGGAAATAGTAGTGATTGAATACCCACCATTAAAAACACCTTGGGCACCACCAGAATGTTTAGTTGAAATCCAACCTGTTGATAAGGTCACAAAGACCTCGAAGAAGGGACCACACAAATATCAGCTTGATCCAAAATTTATGTGGCCCACAAGAAATTTTTAATACTCACTCACTACTGTTTATTGTGGTGTGTTTCACCTGAGATTTGGATATTCTTCATTGTTTGCATAATACCCTAAAATGCTCTTTCAAAACTTATGGACGGCGTGGATTTCATAAAAAATTATGTCAAGGTGAGCCCCACAGTTAGGTATCCACTCACCTCGTATACACCGAATCCGCACCCCTCTAGACACGTGTAAGAAGGGAGTGCGGAAAAGAACTCACGAGAACGCGAGTGCACTCTCCAAGCAAAACACATCATAAATGCTATCGTTTTCTTCTGGTATTTGATCTAAAAAACATATTTTCCTTTTGAGCTATTGAGATTTTTGTTCTCTTCCTCAGAGAGGCATACAAAGACAGAGAGACTCTTCAGATCTGCAACAAAATAGAGAAAAATAGATAACAACGACAATCAGGTATATAGAGAGATGGTTCTGATTTCAGCTTCTCTCCCATTTCTGCAATCTCTCAATCGAGAATCTGCTTCAAGGTGAGGTTTGGCCTCTGAGATTCCCGATTTCCGAAGAAGAAAAGCAGCGAAAACGACGGATTTCCCTTCAAGAATCAGAAATTCGGCAGCGATTCTGATGAATATGAAGATTCCTGAAGCCTTTCCTCTTACTCACTGCAAAAGAACGCCATCGATAAGGCTTTTTTATTTTTTCCTGTATTTTCTGCTGAATTGATTGTCTGAGATTGGGAGAAATCAAAGTGAGGGTGGAATCTGGATTCTACAAAAGACGGAAGTCGGGAATTTTCATCAGATCTCGAGAAGAGCGGATTTTCCTGTCTATTTTTCTTGGATGCAAATCTCCGAAAACCGGAAGCTTAAAGAAACTGAAATTTTATCATCTGAGCTTTGAAAAACTCTCTCTCTTTTTTCTTTTTCTTTTTGTTCTTTTTTTCTTTTCTTTTTTCTCTGGTGATTCGGAGATTGCATTCTGAAACAGCTTGAGAAGATAGAATGCTTGTTACGTGTTTTTTGAAGGAAAGAGCAAAAGAAGTATTTAATATTTTTTTTTTCCTTTGGTGAACAAAATTAGGGTTACTGACTTCTAGTGAATCTCTATGAAAATGGGGTTTAAAGGAAGTATTTTGAGTTCAGGACTCGAACGTCCTTTTTTTTTTTTCTTTTCTTTTTTGAGAGAGTGGTAGGGTTATCTTGGACGGGGTAAGAGTTTTGGTGGTTTTTTTTCTCTCTCCCTCTTTTTCACTCGATTGAGGAGACTTTAAGGGTAGATTTGTTTTGTTTTTCTTGTTTGGGGGGATTTAGATACGATTCAGCTGGTATTCTCTTGGCGATTCTGCTGGAATTTTGCTGATATTGAAGGAGATTATAGATTAAAAAGGGTATGAGATTTCCAGTCGTCTATCTCTTTTCTTTAGAGAATTTGAAGGTTTCTTGTGCTTATAATTGCTTCTTCTTTTTTTCTTTTTTTTTTTTAAACTTTCTTTGTTGGATTACAGCATTTTATTAGGAATTGCTGTTGAGTAATGAAGGAGGGGCTATCTTTACTTTGGAGAGTGTTTTGTTTCTGTTATCTTCTTGTTCTGACTCGAAAGGATTGATGAAGGAGTCTTCTTGTTCTGAGTCGAAAGGATTGATGACGGAGGCAGGGAATTGAAGGAGGTTAGATAAAGGTACATAGCTTTCTCCTCTTCTGCATCTTTTTCATTTTCAAATGAATTGGAAGATTTGTCATGTTTTCTGAACTGGGCTTTCTTCCCTGATATTGGTACTTCTTTTTTGTCTTAATTATTATTACAGCATTTTCTCACAAATAGACCTTAAAAGAGGAATTTTGATTTTATGCTGTGAGGTTTGGTGGGGATTGTCTTGTTCTGTGATGATCACATTTGGGGAGTCCCCCAAGGAACCCATGAAAGAGGTGGAAAAATGCTTGGATTCTCAGCTATGGCATGCCTGCGCTGGTGGAATGGTTCAGATGCCGCCAGTGAACTCGAAGGTCTATTACTTCCCTCAGGGCCAGGCGGAACACGCCCATGGGAACGTGGATTTTAGGAATTGCACAAGGATTCCGCCTTTTATCCTCTGCAGGGTTGCAGCGGTGAAATTCATGGCTGATCCTGAAACGGATGAGGTTTATGCAAAGATCCGGTTGGTTCCAGTGAGGAACAACGAGCCAGACTATATGGAAGATGATGGCGTTCTCAGTGGTAGCAGTGGACCCGATGTTCCGGAGAAGCCTGCATCTTTCGCGAAGACCTTGACACAGTCGGATGCCAACAACGGTGGTGGCTTCTCTGTCCCTCGTTACTGTGCAGAGACGATCTTCCCCCGCTTGGATTATTCTGCAGACCCCCCAGTTCAGACTGTCCTGGCTAAGGATGTTCACGGCGAGATTTGGAAATTCCGGCATATTTATCGTGGGACCCCTCGACGACATCTCCTGACAACTGGGTGGAGCACTTTTGTGAACCATAAGAAGCTCATTGCTGGGGATTCCATTGTGTTCTTGAGAACAGAGAATGGAGATCTCTGTGTTGGCATCCGGAGGGCGAAGAGAGGGGTAGGTGGCGGGCCGGAGTCACCATCAGGATGGAATCCATCGGCTGGAAACTGTGTCTCGCCATACGGAGGGTTTTCTGTCTTCTTGAGGGAAGATGAAAGCAAGCTGATGAGAAACAGTAGTGGTGGGAATCTTAATTCCAGTGGAGGCTTGAGGGGTAGGGGCAGAGTGAGGCCTGAATCCGTTATTGAAGCAGCGACTCTTGCTGCAAATGGGAAGCCTTTTGAGGTTGTTTACTACCCCCGGGCCAGTACTCCAGAGTTCTGTGTGAAGGCCGCAGCTATGAGGGCAGCTATGAGAATTCAGTGGTGCTCAGGAATGAGGTTTAAGATGGCTTTTGAGACAGAGGATTCTTCACGGATCAGCTGGTTTATGGGTACCATATCTTCTGTTCAGGTTGCAGACCCCACCTGTTGGCCTAATTCACCTTGGAGGCTTCTTCAGGTACAAATCTTCTCTCTCTAGAGATTTTGTAGCCTTAGTTAAAATTCTCAGTACTTAGGCTTCTTGTGTTAGTGAGTTATTCATTGGTGCCATTCTTGTGAGAACTTCTGTTGCTAAGAATTTTCTGTGTTTTTTATTGTTTGATTTTGTGAAATTGGCATGTGTTTCGTTCATGGTAGTTTGTGCTTTTCAGCTTGTGGGTTTTTTCAAAACCTTAAACCGGTCCTTTATCTTGTTGTAAATCTCAATACTATCTTTTGTTGGTTTTCTGCATTTGAAAAGGATGTACCTCTCTTTTCTCAGAAGAATTGAGTATGAGATGGATTGGAGTGCCAATCCCAAGGCATGGACCCATCTATGGGATGTGCCAAGAAAACATAAAACCCCTATTCTGGAAGCCTCCATACATGAATGTGGGTCTGCCTCAGATCGCAATTTATTTTCAGGGTCTTGTTACTAACATCTGTGATGACTGCAATCTAGCCATGCTCTATTGAAGATCCATGCCAGGGATTGCATATTGACCTCCAGATCCATATCAGGTGCAAATAGCAGCACACTCCACTTGGATGGGTTCAGCACTTCGGGATAGTCTGCACATAGGCTCAGTGCCTCAGTCTCTTATGGCTTGTATATAACATGCAGATGTAGGTTTTCCACTAGGAGCTGGTTGGATTTTAACTGATTCTTTCCAGGAGCCTTTTTTCTCATTTTCATTTTGGTTTACCTGTGAAGGTTGAACTATGTTGCATAAGTTTCTACTTGCTTCTACTTAAGTTTCGCTCCCACTTTGGATTGCTGCCGGTCATGATCCTTATTTTGTAACGCTTGCTGCTGGTCCTGCAATGAAGTGCATGCTTAGAATATGTATTCTCTGCTTTTAGAAAAATAAATAAATAAATTCAAAAGTTGTGATTGCTGCATCAAAATATTTCTGGTACCTACAAGCTTCACGGTCTATAGATTCCACAACCTTGACATGCATAACTTGAAAGCCTGGATTGTACTGTCGCATTTCCATCTCTGATCATTTAAATGCTAAAAAATGCATGACAGGTAACATGGGATGAACCGGATTTGCTACAGAATGTAAAACGTGTCAGCCCATGGCTGGTTGAATTGGTGTCGAACGTGCCAGCTATCCATCTGACTCCCTTCTCACCACCAAGGAAAAAGTTGCGGCTCCTCCAGCACCCAGAATTTCCCTTCGACGGCCAATTTCCAATGCCAACATTTTCCAGCAATCCCCTTGGGCCCAGCAGCCCCTTGTGTTGTCCATCAGACAGCACTCCTGCAGGCATACAGGGAGCCAGGCATACCCAATTTGGTATTATATCAGATCTCCATCTCAGCAAACTTCAATCAGGTCTATTTCCAGCCAGTTTTCAGCGGCTTGATCACACTGCTCCAGCGTCCAGAATCTCTACTGGCCTCATCATTGGCAACCCCACCATCCATGATAATGTCTCTTGCTTGCTGACTATTGGGAATTCTTCGCAGAACACAAAGAAATCCAATGAAGGAAAGGCACCCCAGTTAGTGCTCTTTGGACAGCCGATACTCACTGAGCAGCAGATATCTCTCAGCTGTTCTAGGGATACAGTCAGTCCATCTGATGGGAATCCAGACAAGACTGTGAACTTCTCATCTGATGGGGCTCTAGAAAGTTCATCCTGTGAACGGTTTCCATGGTACAAGGATCGGCGGACAGGTGAGCTTGGTTTCGAGACAGGGCATTGTAAGGTGTTCATGGAATCAGAGGATGTGGGTCGAACCCTCGATCTCTCAGTCCTTGGCTCATATGAAGAGCTATACAGAAGGCTGGCAAGCATGTTCGGCATAGAAAGATCAGAGATGCTGAATCATGTGCTTTACCGAGATGCAAAAGGTGCAGTTAAACACACTGGAGATGAACCATTCAGGTGATCTTCTTTTCTTTGAATTGCTAGCTTGTTCTGTTTGGTCATGTGATATCTCAAACAGCTACTGGTGAAATTTCTTCACGGCCATTAGAAATGAGCCAAGCATCAAGCACGACAAAATCTACATGAATCATTCAAAGTGGTAATCAATGGACTTATGCCTAACTCATGAAATGATCGAGTTTTATACAGTTTAGCTTTAGAAATCTGATCTAAAGGCTTGTAAATAAATGAATAATAAGTCTGACCTAGTGTGTGTTTTGTTGCACCAAGTATCATGAAATTTCATGACATTTCGTACCAAATTAGACTGATTAATCATGAAATATCGTGCTATTTGGTGCAACCAAATGCACCCTTAGAGATTGTATATTTCAAATCGTGCAGTGGCATTTAATCTTTGATGCTCGTCTCTGATTTTGAAGTAATCCTTTCATCTTTTGAGCAATTAACTTTAAGATTTCTTATTTTTTATTCTACTTGTGTTGTTGCTTTCCTCAACTTGTTGTTCGGAATTTTCCTGTATTGTTGCAGTGAGTTCACGAAAACAGCACGGAGGCTAACGATTCTTGTGGATTCGGGTGGCGACAACATTGGAAGGTAGAACAAAGTCCCTAACTTGTTAAATGTACAGTTGAATGAGCAAATCTTTTTTCAATACCGACTTTGTGGAGTTGTGGGATTACCCTTCAATCCCTTTTTTTTTTTTTTTTTTTTTTTTAAAGTATCCAACAGAATTTGTTTCCGTCATTTCTTATATATATGTTTATTTGGCAGAAAGCATGATTTCAACCCTTTTCTTTCAGGCTATTCCTACCAATACACATCAGTGTTTGATATGCATACCCCATCTTCTCCCTACCAACTTCTGAGAGCTCCAAAATGGGGTATGTATAGTTTATACTATTTGTGTTAACCCATGCATGTCGGATATCAGAATCCATTGAACAATTTGCAAACCTCTGTCACTTGACATGGATCATCAGATTACAGAATGCCAATTCAGGAACAAATGATTGCCATCTACTTCGGCGCAGGTGTTAATCTGTTTATGCAGAGTTACGTGTCCATTTGTTTCTAAGTGAATGAGACTTTCAGTGCTTTTATCTATTTCCGCCGTTGTAACAAGTAGAATTCTATTTTCAGCTTCTGTTTAGGACTTTTTTCATTTCATAAGAAATCTACTGATCAAGCTCTTGAAATCTATGTACCTTGGATCATGCAGTGATGTTTGTCTTGTAAGGTCATGGTTGTCTGGGCTTTATAGAACAGTATGTTCTTCCTATTACCATCCTGCAAAGGAGGACTGGTTCTAACAACTGCATTGAGATCATTGTCAATCCGTCAATCAATATGAACATTTTTCTTTCTGCTGTTTTTTGTTTTTAATTAAGTCCATTGAGATGAATTTTGATCCATCTGCTCTCTGTCTTGATTCAATGAACCTTATAGATTTCAGTAGGTGTACACCCGCAGTAGACATCTCATCCGTTGGTGTGGATCAAATGAGATTTTGATGATTAAATCTAATGAGGTTTGGTAAGCCCACATGTGAGTAGAGCACCCATTGCCAATATGGTGGACGTGTGCGAGGTCAGAGTTTTCTGTTAGGTGGAACACACGGATTAGATGTTCCTCCAAAAATCAGGCCAATCTTGGTTTGAGAGATTGGCCATAATGTGAGAAACAAAAACGATGTAGGATGGATAAAGGACAAGTCTATGGAGATCTAGGACTGTACAAATTTGGATCAATGGGGCCCCAATTGGGGAAAAAAAGTTTTTAGTCATACTATAGTTTTTTATGGCCATAACTTTGTGACAAGTTATCCACTTTGCATATATAATATACCCAGTGTTTGAAGTATTGGTATTGCTACAAGTTTCGTTGGCCAAGGATGCGGAAACAATATCGATTTCTCCAATAATATCGCTAATAACCAGAAACGCTGGGAAAAATGGGAAAAATGGTGGAATTTTCAGCGAAACTTCAGGAAATGTTAAAATGTATATATTTGCATATTTAGAAAAAAATATATATACAAAAAGAATGCATACATAACAAGTTTTCATTTAGTGGGGCTTTAAAAGCATGTGTTGTTGTAAGAAATTAGTTCCACCATTCTATCCAGTCATTTAACCATCCAACTTTCCATCTAAATATCCATTGATATTATAAAATATCAACAACACGTGATATTTCACCAAAAAATTATCAATAATTAGAAAGGAAACGAAAGATTGTGGTCTCAGTATTGCGCGTGTTGCGATATTGATAATATCGAGATATTATCAATGACAAATTGAACAGTATATACAACCATGTGTCCATGAAAGAAAAAATTAAAATAAATTTTTTCTAATAAAGAAAATTTTGATGATATCAATACGTTGATAATATTATTGAAATATCGTCAATATACTTATGGTACAAGCATTACCTAGAATTTACATAGTAAAAAAATTTGATGATACATTAGCGATATTGATGCATTGGCAATACAAGCGACACTTAGAATTTACATAGTTGAAAATATTGGCGATTACTTTAGTGATATTGATATGTTGGTGATACTTAGCGATGTATTGCTAGTACTTGAAATTTCTAATACTACCAGCGTTATGGTATTGCTACTGGTGTTATCGGTATCATTGAGCTGGAGATAAAGATAATATCGGAGATATTTTGATAATATCATAGATAATTTGAACACTGAATATACATTTTGATGTTATTAACAAGCTCTACACCTTGGCCAACCACCCTAGTTTTGTTGGCTTCAAAATAGCTTTTGCAAAATTCAATCTTGAATGTTGAAACTTATTATTTTTAATAAATTTTTTTTTCTATTTTTAGGACTTTGAAGAGTCCGGTTCACAACTGAAGTCTTGCTTTAGTAATTTAAGTATTGTTTATGAGTTTTAATTAGATTGGACATCCTTTTGCTATTTTTAGTAATTTTTGCCATGCAGGGAAGTGTCTTATTTTCAGTAAAATTAGGTTTAGGGCTTCTTTTGCTTATATAAGGCTTATTTGATAGATTGTAAGGAGCTCATTCAACTGTAATTTCATTTTCATTTCTCCTTTTTAGAGATATCTCCCTTGTTTGGATTCTAAGTGCTACTTTAGATAAAAAGAGAAGGAGATCTCCTCCTCTTCCATGCGCGCACAGTAAAAAGCTTTCCTGGGTACTCATTTGTTTAATAAGCTGGGCCATCTGAGTATAGACCTAATTTTAGGCCAATGATCTAGACAGTCTAAACCACTTAGGGCGTGTTTGGGCGGTGGGATTAGAAGGGAGCGGATTGGATACCGAACGCTTCAGTAGCCAAAAGACTACTTAAGTGACGTCGCAAAATGGCATCAGTGGATACCAATAGGCTGTTTCCTTTCAATAAATGCTCTTCCCATGGAGATCCGTTAGCGGATGTTTTTCCGTTTAGGTCGTGAATGTACTCGGCCGGTTATGGTTTATCTTAAGAAAAAAAGACGAGGATTTCCTGTGACCTGTGAAAGAAGTTGTTGCGCTGGAAACTCAGGTGGGGCCCGTTGTGATGTTTGTGAGAAATCCTACCTGTCCATCTGTTTTTTGAGTTCAATTCAAGACATGAAGCCAAAAATGAACCGTTTCCAGAGCTCAAGTGGCCCAAAAAAGTGATAATTGAAGGTCCACAGTTGAAATATTCATGGGCCACAGAAGTTTTGAGTCATGCTAATATTTGTGATTTCAGTTCATCCCAGTAGGAATGATGTTATTAATGATATGGATGGCTTGTAAACATCACTGTTGAACCCAGGTAGATTTTAATAGTAGGAATTTCCCTAACCACATTTTCCTTAGTACGGCCCATTTGAGCTTTGGATATGGTTCATTTTTGACAAAAAACAGATGGGAGGGGAGGATTTCTCACAAATATCACAGTGAGCCCCACGTGGGTTCACATGAACTACTCTCCAAAGCCTTCCGCAGGAAATCCGCGTCTAGAAGAAAATGTATGCAGAGTCAACCGGTATGTGGCCAAGGGAGCTGATTGCGTACTGAGTAAACTCTATGGGCTCCACCGTGATTTAGGTATTTTATCCCGTTTATCCATCCATTTTATAGGATAATTTTAGGGCCTTAGCTCCAAACCTAAGCATATAAAAACCTAAAATTGACCGTGCCAAAGGAAACAGTGTGAATTGAATTTATACAGTTGAAAAACACGCCAAAGGAAACAATGTGAATTGAATTTATACCATTGAAAAACACGCTAAAGGAAATAGTGTGAATCAGTTGAATTTTTTTTTTTGGGCCACGGAAGTTTTGGACCAAGATTATATTTGTTCTTTTTTACCTTCATTCATATTTTTTGATCATTTGAACTGTTTGGATGAAAAATAAACATCACTTCAGGGCTTCGAAAGGTTTCAACGGTGAAAATCATTATTTCCACTGTGTCCTGCGGTATGGTCCACTTACGATTTTTATAAGCTTTAATTTTGGGCTCAGCACCTAAAATTAGATGGAAAAACGGATAAAAGGTGTGGATAAATCACATAAATTCAGTGGGCCCAATTGAATTTTCTCACCATGACAATCGGATTTCGTGGCCGAGTGGGTGCATGGCAGAAACGGAGAAAGATCCGTTCACAGATTCACCTGCGTTTATACGAAGGGAACAGACCATTGGTACCTAACCAATGACGTTTTGCCACATCACTTCAGTAGCCTTCTGGCTAATGAAGTGTTCAGTGTCCAATCCGCCCCCGGATTAGAAGGGATTCGGTGGGATGGGATTCACAAAACATAATTATTACCCATGGCAGGATTGTCCCCCGTTGCCATGGGATAAGATTAATGCCATGCTTTGTTGATATTATGGTGGTACATTGAATAGATATACTCACCATCATTTGAAATTACTGAGAATCACATACATGTGTTATATTTAAACCGTTCATTTGTTTTTGTAACCTCATTTTATGGCATGGGCTTAAAAATGAGGTAGATCCAAAATTTATGTGGCCCCAAAGAAGTTTTCAACGGTAAGTATTCAATCCCCATTGCTTTCTATGGTGAGATCCACTTGAGCTTTAGATTTGCCTGATTTTTTGGCCCATGCTCTAAAATAATCTCGAAAAATGGGTGGACGGTGTGGATATAGCCCACACATCATGGTGGGACCTACAACTTGCTAACATTGAGCGAAATTGGCATGTGACCCAATGCAATTCCATCTAATCTAATTCCAAGATTTTCCATTCTTCCCAAACATGGACAGGAATTGGCACACGACCAGATGAATCCCATCCCACCTAACCCCTTCTAATCCCACTGCCCAAACACGCCCTCAGTGGACAGGTCGAGCATTTGGTGGGTTAATGTGCACGACTCTGCACACGTGTGACTTATCTTGCCTCTCATGACTCCTCTATGGGGGGCCACTTTAAACCGAAGTTCTAAACCCCAGTTCAAACTAGTTCTCCATCTAACAAGCGAAATTCCTTCAAAATAAAATAAAAAATAAAAAAACACGCGCACACACACCCCACACACACTCAGGCCGTAGTGGGATTTCACCACCTATGGTACTCGAACACTTGACTAGGCGTTGAAACTCCTAAGAGTCTACCACCAGAGCGAGTAAGGACACAAGGAGATAACATTAACCATCAGATTTGGACCACACATTATTTTACTTTTAGCCATTATTTTTTATAGCCGTTAATTAGATGGTTGGTTGTTTAATCAAGTTTTATTTTTGAAATATGTACATGAGTGCCGTGTGAGGTGGGTGAGTCACCACCATTTTTAAGTAGTGCAAAACTTATGGAGTAGAGGCCACGATATAGATACAAACACGAATAGCCGGCCTTTGATTTTTCAAGTCAACGCTATTGGAGTATCTGTGTTCCTCAGTGAAGATCCTCTGTTCTAAAACTAGAAACTCTAATTTGGATGGTTTGGCTGTCTGTAAATTGACTATCAGTTGGAATATCCAGTTTCTCAGAGTTGGTCCTGAGATGAAACTTGGGCCCACGAGATCCTGTCCATAGTTTCAGCAGCTTTCCATATTCAGCATGGGCATTCTATTGGTATTCAGCGGTCTCCAACGAACCATTTTGATCACTATCCTATTACCAACAAGGGTCGCCAAACGGACGGTTATAAAAGGGGGGGACCAATGTTCGGAAGGTTAGCATCCTGTGACCAGTATAAGTTTCAAGGAGGCACAGTAAAAGTTGAAGGAACGAATGGACAGCCCAGATCAATGGTTTGGTCATCAACGTGTCTAAAATCACCAAGGCATGCTAAAGAGCTCAGTGCACCCTGGTTGCACATGAGCTTTCCCTTTCATGAAGATTCCTAAAAAGTAATTTCTTATGGCGTTTGTTCTGGCTGATAGCTTAGCGAGGAAGGTACGGTCCAGATGCACGATGTATGATTAGTGTCTTGATGCATCTGTTCCTTTAAGTGATCCATGCCATTGACCTGATGGACCCTGCCCTTAACCACTTCGAATGAACGAAATAATGGCTCACTTATCCACCCCCTGGTGTATCAGGACCCTGTAGTTCCCTCCAACTAAACCCCAGTAAAAGGAATTATAGTCCTTTATCCGAGCGTACGCATGGTATACTCCTGCTTTTCAACTTGTAACTTGTACAAGGTCATCGGAACCGTTGGTCTGTTGCGCCAGACCATGCCCAGAAATTACCAGGTTGGAATATCCACGCCACCGATATTGGACCTTTTAAAATTAAACGTGGATAGTTGTTGCATTTCAGTTCTTGACCGTCTATTCGTTGGCCAAAATTGAGAGTTAGGATTATCCCAATGGGAAATATATGGGGAATAATTCATCCATTGTGGGACCCAACGGATCAACGGCAAGGATCATTCAACCTTGAACCCTGAGAACCGCACCCGCTACTATTATGTTGGAGACAAACTAGGAGCATTTGCGTGTATCACAGATTCAGTGTATCGTTAACTCACGTTCATTGAGTGCATACGGTATGCGTCATCGGAGCCGCTGAAAAGGTAGGACCCACCCTGAAGTCATTACGTGCAACAACCAAGCTTATTCATTCATCATGTGGGCGTGGGCTTGTAAATACACATTACCATTTCCTATATCTGCTCTGGTGTAGATGGATGTGATCCCACCAACGTCGGAAGCGGATTACGTGGTGTGATACCCAATCGGTGGTGTGTTGACTTCACCAAGTTCCGGGGGCCTCACCATGGTGTATGTATTATATCCACACCGTCCATCTATTTTTTGAGATCATTTTAGTGCATGGGCCAAAAAACGAGGCAGATCCAAAAGCTCAAAGTGAACCACACCACGTAAGGCACTCGGGATTTAACGCCAACCATTGAAAACTTCTTTGGGACCACATAGCTGGCATTTGTGTTTGTGAACGCTTTCCCCCACACACGCACGCGAGCGTGGCGATGCCCTCACTTCATTGCATTTGGTATTGATTTTGTTACTGTGAGCGAAGTGTGTTAGTGACTTTAGTGTAAAAATGCATTTGATTTGGAGTCACCACTAGCCAAATGAAGCATAAAATGTATAATCGGCTAGGAACCGTATAATCGTTTAGGAATCGAGAAATCTCACGATTTTTTAACTCAAGTGACTCCCGCGGTTGGTCTGTAACCGTAGATTCCAAGTAAGGGCCTTGGTGACGGAAAAGAAAGGGATTAAGTATCCTTTTTTACCCGCACAATGTGTGGTCTTTACTTCACAAGTCTGTAGTATTGGAGGATTTAATAGAATTTTGGCATTTTATATTTGGTCGTACTTCACATAACTCATGAGGGTCGGGCAGACAGAAATAAGAAAAATGTTATTTAGCCTTACATCATAGAGCCAAGTGGCCCCGGGTATGCAAATAAAGTAAAATGCAGTGAATAAAATAAAAATGCTAACTAGTCTTGCTTCACAAAATTTAAGATCCTAGGTAGGCAAATAAAGTAAAAAATGGAATATGGAGAATAATGTAGAATGAGATAGAATGAAATGTATATATAGTTAATGTAATTAAAGTGTGTGGAATGGAATACAAATTAAATAGAGATGAACGAATTCTTAGCATTTTCAAGTTCTTTGATGGCCTTTTTATCTTGTGTTGGGCAGCATTTAGGCACATTGGAAACCTTTAAGCCACTTTGGGAAGCACCTACAGGCAAACTTCATCCTCAAACCCTCTCTGTATTTTTCTTTCTTTCTACTCTTTATTTCCTCTCTCCCATTCTCTATTTTTTTCTCCTTTCCTCTCTCTGTATCTCCGTCTCTTTGTTTTAGTATATGTCTCTCTATCTTTGTATGACTCGAATGTCTTATATAGACGTTGGCATCTGTTGCTAACGACTCACTACATCGGGCATTATTGTGGGCGTCCACCTTTAGTTGTGGGCGCCTCTGGCTTCAATACATATGAAAATATTATATATTTATATATATAATAATAATAAGGTAACGATTAAGTTATTTTTTTTTATAAAAATATATTTATAGTTATACATAAAAGTTTAAAGATGCTCATTACTTATATATATATAACGTAATTATAATTTTTTATTTTTTCCTATCGAATATTCAAATGCTTATATCTTCTTCGTTATTTGTCTGTTTTTTGTAATTTTTATCGTGTTAGAAAGATAATCAGATAAGCTTTCTAACAAGTCTAGAATCACTTCGATCGGACCTCATTTGATGTGTCAAAAATACGTTTGTCTAATATATAAAATCGGTTGTTTGTAATTTGACTAATGGCCTACTTTTGATGATCTTACTATTATTAGAAACATCGTCTGATGAGCTTTTTATTGCAATTGAAATCATTTCAATCGGATCCCATTTGACTAGTTTAAGGCGCGGCCAAAGTTTTTCTGACTTTAGTCACTTGGCAATGCATGGTTTTGATAAACGGGTCGGATCTTCCTCATCATAACTCAGATTAAAGGAAACTTTTTTTTTTTTTGGAAGATCATTTGACCACCTTTCCAATGAATCATAAATCATCATGATTGGTCAAGATTTGCCTCCAATAATACCATGGCCATTTTGTATACAAGGACAACCGTACTTTCTTCAATTTTGAATATATGACCTCTCACGCCTCAGTACAACATTATTCGAAAAGATTAGGTGGTTTAGAGAGTGATCCATGGGTAGAGAGGATCCATTGTATCCTTTTTTGCATATCAGTTGTGACATAGAGAGAGTTTCAGGGGTTTTGAAGTTCGGATGTCGGCCGTGACTAAATCGCTACTGGATTTGGTATTAACTAATCGAGTCCCTTGGTTGTCTCCGGCACATGCCAAGTATGCTCCCAGTTTGATCCATTTGGTTTTTCAATGATTTCTAAGTTGGTAGGAGACAATTTATTGAAGTCAAGTTGAAGCTCAATGAGTGGCGTGTCCTTATTTTAGGTGGGATGTCTACAGTGTTATCCCTCCATCTAGGTTTGTGTGACCTTATTAAATAGGTTGGATGGAAAATAAACATTATGGCAGGGCCTAGGAAGTTTTTAATGGTGGGTGCCATTGTCCCCCTACTTTCTATGATGTGGTCCACTTGAGCTTTATATCTACTTGATTTTTGTGTCCAATGACCTAAAATGATCTCAAAAAATTGATGGACTGTGTACAACACATATATCATATTGGGACCTATGGAACTTGGTTACGTCAACACACCACCGAGGCTTGTGGTATCCGGCACACCACGCAATCCGCTTCACACCGTCCCCTTGTGTAGGGGCATGTTTTATTAACAAATCATTTTTAGTGATGAGTCCAAAAATGAGGTAGATTAAATACTCAGGTGGACCACAACATAGGAAATAGTGGAGACTGAATGCCTATAGATGAAAACTTTTGGGAGCCACAGAAGTTTTGGATCAAGTTGATATTTATGTTTTCCTTTCATCCACATCTATGTAACCTTATGAACAGGTTGGATGGAAAATAAACATCACGGTAGGCCCTAGCAAGGTTTTAATGGCAAGGATCATTGTCACCACTGCTTCTTGTGTTGTGGTCTATTCGAACTCGACTTGAAAGGTAGAAAACTCAAAGAGAATTCTGCCTCGAATCACTAAAGGAAAAATGTGGCATGATTCTAACTAAAAATCATGCCGATCGAGGCGAGTTCGACGATACTTTCGGAAGTAGATCCCCATCCAAATAAGGACCCTTCAGCAAATCCAACGTATCCCACCAAGATACGCAAGTCCAGAAGCCTCCTAAGCATCCTATAAATACACCCACTACCATTGGAGAAAGGTAAGCACCAAAAACCCTGACTTAAGTCGCACTTCTACTTTCAGACTGGCTGCTTGACTTAGGCATTGGATGGTCCCTAGCCACAATCAGCACCCACGGTGTCCTTTACCTATTGTTGATATAGGTATCTGTGCATCCACAGGCGTGGCACCCATGCATCCAGATTCAAGCAACAACAGTTGGCGCCGTCCATGGGAACAACAACAAAACTAAGTTCCCATCAACATCAACGCGGCTCACCATTCTTCCCCTTTTCTCCCTCACAGGCTAAAAAGAAGGGAAGGGCACTGGCTGCAGCCGAGCCTGTGCATGAGGAGTAGCCTGAGAACCCCAAGGCTTCATAGTCGGCCTTGCGGTCTTAGATACCATCGTCAGTAATAGCGCAAAGATCCCAAAAACGGGGAAGTCGGCTTGTCTCCCTCGAAAGCCAGGTAGGAAGTTTGACCGGCAACATCAACCACATCATGAGACTATTAAAAAGGCAACATGCGCTCCCTGTTAATAAACATATAAAGTTAGAAGCAGCAACTGAACAATCCTACCTAGCACCTATGTGCCCTGAACCGCACGCCATGAAGGCCCTACGAGGAGGAAGTATGCACATCCCAACACAAACCTTAGGAACCACCAAGCTCATTGAGTCGGATTTGTGTCATACACTAGAAAAAAGAAGGTGAGCTCAAGGAAAGGCCCCAGAGATTACAACTGAAAATGAGGTTCCCTAGGGGGCAGAAATGAAAGAAATTTGGGATAAGCTCAGGGATATTTAACAAGCCTGTCGAGCAAAAGCCCCAGCCTCCATCAATGCCCTACTTGAACAGACAAAGCCATCGTTCATGGATGACATCATGTAAGCCCAATTACCTTCCAGATTCTAGATGCCTCAAATATCACCTATTCAGGTTCCGGGGATCTAACCAAACATCTGGAATCCTTCAGAGTATAGATGAAGGTTCATGGTGCCTCTGGACCTGTGATGTGTAGGGCATTCTCCCTAATGCTAACTAGAGCTGCTCGGAAGTGGTACAATCACTTGAAGCCAAAATCTATTAGTATGTTTGTCCAGCTTAGTAAGGCATTCGCTACCCAATTCATTGGGAGAAAAGACATAAGAAAACCCTCGACCCACTCCTTATGATAACACAAAAAGAGGACAAACTTTTGAAAGATTATATCATTTGATTCGATGCTGAGGTTGTCTAAGTAAAGGCTTGTAATGACCCTAGTTCTGGTAGGCAGTCATATACACTCGTATTTACGAATATATTCATGGGGAAGCTAGTGATGGATTAAAAACATTGTGAAATATATTATCCTCATTTCTATTTATGATATGTTGAATTTCGAGGACGATATTCTCTTAAGGGGGGCAGATTGTAACACCTCGTACTTTTCAGTACTCAGGTGTTACCATGGATATTTAAATTAGTTTACATGTGTGTAGGAACACATGTAGCTTACATTACACATCATCATCCAATGATTCACAATTTGTCCATCTTAACCATTTGATTTGGATTACGACAACCCGTATTGAACCTTTAAGAGTTGAGTTCAATCTGCCATGGATCCCTAATGACTTCTTAGCAATCAGAATTTAGGCTAGGACAACCCAAATCATATCTGTAAGGTTTAAAATCAATCCACCTTTCATTGGGACCATAACATCCAATTTAAGGATCTGCCACTTGATCACCACATCTAGACCATCATACTGCCAATTCAACCATTGATTTTTCATCTAGGCAGACCCTAAGACCCTTAGGATCATTGGAAGAAATCTCCATCCTTAAATCAAGAGATCCATCCGTTGATTTTCAAGATAGACCATCACATCATCAATGAAACCTATTTTTAGAGTTTCGATCTTCTTGATGGATTAATCTAACCGTCTATCTTAGATTTTAAAACCTGAATCATGAGATCCACCATTCATTGTGTCCTTAATAGCCTGATGGTTAATCCATACTTAAACCACACAATCTAGTTGATAAATACTTAAGCACCTAACTAATTCCACCTAAAGTTCCCTTAGGAACTATTAGAAGTACTAATGATTAGATTAAAAAATGATATGACCTTTACATTGTCAGGAATCAATGATTAAAAAAAGTTTCACTTGATGTGGCCCACCTGAGCTTTGGATTTGCCTCATCTCCATCCAAGTCCACCTTTAAGACTCATAGAACCTCCCAGACGGAGTGGATTGGATCACACATCACCACGGACCCCAGTTTGGTGTGGTGCGTGTACACGACATATGTGTGCCCCCCGAGCACCAGCCCGGAAGCTTGGTAAAATCAGGTTGACTTGATTGAACTTGATAAGGAAAGGATTCTCCTTCATTTCTCTGTTTCCCACCTATAGGCATTTGAACGAACAACTATTTGTTGCTGGATGATCGTGGCCCACCGTCACTACACGGATGGATGATCCAAACCGTTCATCATGTGCGGCCATCAAATCTGACCTAACCCTAGCCCCTCCCGCATGTTGAAACACGTGTGCATGCACACAATTTCCAGCGAAAGCAGGTGCGCATGTGACACTATTATGAAAATAGAAACCATATCCCGTTTACCGCCAGTCTGCCAGTTCGTGTGCTTCTCTCCTCCTTCATCTCAACCGTAGGATGTAGAGCAATCCTATCCCTTCATTCGCAACAAACGGGTTAGGGTTTCCCATAGAAAAGTGATGTCAAAACCTCATTTCCATTAGTTGTTTCTAGAAACTAGACACCGTGATTAAATCATGGCCATTCATTATCCATCTAAAAAATTTAGTAGAGCTAGGTTTTGATATAAAAGAAGGAGAAGATCAAACATCTGCGCCTTCTTCTCTTCTTCCTTCGCCAGCATGAGAAAACCTAGTCGAACTTTTCTTCCTTCCAACCCATTAAGAAAATCTAAGCTTCCAAAAGTTCCCAGGGATTGATCCAAATCATCTAGAAGAAAGAAGATTAAGAAAGGAGCAATGGATTCAAAGATGTCATGAACGGTAGATTGTCTTCACCATCAAACTTGCACCATTGTTGGTGCTTGTGAAGTTGCAGATTTCAAATCCAAAATCATTGATGTGTGGTGCTCGAGAGTTGCCAAAGCAAAGAAGGGATCTTTGGAGACCAAGATTGAAGATTTCAAGACTCCAAGATCCAAGAAAACCAAGTGGAGAAGGAAGGAAGTCGAAAGAACAAGCACAGAAATCACAAAGATTGTGTCATCGAGAACCGTTGATGACATCGAATAT
The DNA here is from genome assembly GCF_029962835.1 of Magnolia sinica. Taxonomy (NCBI): domain Eukaryota; kingdom Viridiplantae; phylum Streptophyta; class Magnoliopsida; order Magnoliales; family Magnoliaceae; genus Magnolia; species Magnolia sinica. The sequence goes on from NC_080577.1 coordinate 39,057,636, forward strand.
CCGTTCGATGACATCAAACACTGGTCAATGACATCGAATTCATGAGGGAAAATCGAGTTGGTTGCTGGACATATTGGGTGCTTTTTTCGATCAATCGAAGACATGTTTGATGATTTGAAGGAATGTTCTCGATGGCATCGAATTTATTGAAAAAATTGAAGCAACTCGCTAGACTATTTTAGACACATTCTCGATGACTCGAAGACTTGTTTGATGGATCGAAGCTTCGCTCGATGACATCGAAGGATGGTTCGATGACACAAAGACTTATGTAGTGCGAAACAGAGAAAAGGTGTGACTTTCGGATTCAAACCCCTTCGATGTCATCGAAGGGTGTTTAATAACATGGAAGGAGTTATGCAAAGTTACACAGAGTGCATTAATTTCATCCAATTTTGTGGATCTGAAATAGGGATTTCTTAAGCACTTTTTAGGATATTTAGGGTTTGGAAAAGTAGAGCAAAAGGGCAGAGCCGCTTCCCAAGAGTTCATCTTCCATTCTTTTTCGTTTTTAATGCTTTCTTCTAAGGTTTTTAATCTAACTATTTATGGTTGGCTAGATCCCTTAGCTAGGGATAAGGGGTGAAGCTTGTAGTATGGTTGTGATGTTTTTCTTGTTTGATTCTTGTTATTGTTGAACTCATTTTATTCTAGTTTGATATTTAAGGAATACTTTTAGTTTTTAATGGTTTGTTGTGACTTAAATTACAATAGATCTGCAATAGCTTGAAGTATCTTCTTTTTCTATTTAGAGTTTGTAAAAATAGGAAATCCTATTGTTCTCCATCATTTCTTAGGCATGGCTGAGTGATGGAATCCCTTATATTCTTCATAATTCCCCTATGTTGGTTGTTGGATTGCTATATCCTGTTGTCTACCATAGTCTCCTGGGCATGGTTAGGTGATGGAATTACTTTCAATCTTCACAATTTTCATCCATTGAGAATTAGGTCTATGGAAGTTCAGATTTGATTTTATTAAATATCTTCCAATTGGATAGGATATGACTCCAATTCCAATTGAGTGCCTTGAATCAAATAAGAAAACATCCTAATAACTGCAAGTGGATCCCTGAAAACCCTAGTTTCCACCTTTAAATTCTTAAGTTTGTAAATTCATCATCTCACAATTACTCCCTACTTTCCTGATTTAGGTTAGATCTTCTCCTAGTTTTGATTCTAATTATTTTTAGAATAGACACACAAGATTAGTCCCTATGGATTTGACCTCCGTCTCACTGAGAGTATTACTACATCGCAACCCTACACTTAGGATTGTGAACATGTTTTTGGCGCCGTTGCCGGGGATTAACGGCTATATTTTTATGAGATTGATTAGTTTTAGAAGTAGGTTAAGATTAAGATTTATTTATTTTCTATTTTTAGGATTAGGGTTTCTCTAGATTTTATTTTTTTAGAAACTAACTTAATGTAGGATCCTGCTATAGAAACTTCTAATTTGGTAATCTCTTTCTAATTTTTCTTTCTTTCTATTTCTAGATTAGGGTTTGTTTTCTGTTTTTAGAAACTTTCTAATTCTAAGATTTCCTTTTTTTTTTAGAAACTAACTCATCTTTCTATTTCTGTTTTTAGAAACTTTCTAATTTTAGAATTTCTATTTTTAGAAACTGATTTCTTTTGTTTTGTTTTGCAGGATCTTAAATTAGGAACTTCCAATTTGGTAACTCCTTTCTAATTCTCTTCCTTTCTTTTTCCAGATTTCTGATCCCTCTAGGTTTTTTTTATTTTTTATTTTTTTATTTTAAGGGTTGGGTTAGAGTCTGAAATTGAGGGTTGAGAGTGTTTCATGCCCAAGTGGGTCCATGACAACACTCAACGTCTTTTGAGTGAAGGAGGATTGGTTGGGGGGTTATTTATCCATCACATGATTAGACACTACTCGAGATGCTCAGAGTTAATTGAGGTTATGGCTGCAAATCAACCAATGAATCAGCCACAATCTCGAGTTGTGGAAGTTCAGGATGAGAATGAGGTGCATCAAGCACCCCCGCTTAGTACTTTACGAGATTATTTACAACTGGCGGGGGTGAGCACACCTTCCTGTATGGTTTTTCTAGAAAATACAGGAAACATGATATCAAGCCAAGAGTGATCCAACTCCTTCCAAAGTTCCCTAGACTTGAATCTGAATGTCCATATCTACACTTGAAAGAGTTTGACGAGATTATAGTCACTTTATATTTTCCTAACGTGCCTAAGGACACGGTCAGGCTGAAACTCTTTCCTTTCTCCTTGAAAGAGAAAGCTAAGACGTGGTTGCATTCTCTACGTCCGTGATCTATTGGTACATGGAATGACATGATGAAGTTCATAAAAAAAAATTCTTTCCATACCATAAGACGAACACCTTCAGGAATCGATCATGAACTTCACCCAAAAGGAAGATGAAACATTCTTTCAATGTTGGGAGCGGTTCAAGGATCTCGTCAGTTCATGCCCACAACACGGTTTTGAAACATGACGCAGAACAAGTTTCTTTCATGATGGACTGACATCTTCCATGCGCCAATTCGTTGAGACGATATGTAATGGGGAATTCATGAACAAAAATGTCGATAAAGTGTGGGATTACTTTGACAAACTCGCTGAAACCGCAATCATGGGACATCTCCCCAAGACCTAACACTACATCTAAGCCTACTCAATCAAATGAGAGAGGTGGATTATACTTTCTGAAAGAGGATGATGTTGTCAATGATAAAGTGGCTAATCTCATAAGGAAATTCGAGGCCATGGAACTGAAGAAGGATAAGGCTAAGGAAACTGTTTGCGGTATTTATGCTTGCAACATTCACACAACTGAAAATTGTCCAACAATACCTGCCTTTCAAGAGGTATTGAATGAGCAATCCAATGTCGTGAATAATTACCAAAGACATTTCAATGGACCTACCTCCAACACATACAATCCTAGTTGGAGAAATCATCCAAACTTCAGTTGGAAGAATGGACAAACTGTTACCCCTCAAGGTTTCTTCAATTAAATTCCAAATCAAGGGAAACCTCAAGAGGATCCGGTTCTAAAACATCTTCAAAATCAAGAGCTTTTCAATTAGGGGATGCTATAAGCCTTCCAAGACCTCACAAAGGCTATACAAGATCTTAACACAAGGAATACAATTGGAAATAAGGGGAGCCTTCCAGCTTAACCTCTTCCCAATGCAAAACCACAATATGAAGTTAGCGACCTGAGCTCTTCAAATTAGATGGAGTAAGCTAAATCTATCACCACTCTTAGGAGTGGGAAGACCATTGACAAAACCATTCCGGTTAGGGTTGAAATGCCTAAAGACTTGGAAGAGGACAACAATGATAGACCTAACACTGCTCCACAAGAATTAGAACCAGAACTTTAAGGCAAGTCGATTGCCCCATTTCCCCAATGGTTAATAGCACCAAAATCTCTCTCTAACTCTCAGGACATTATAGAGGTGCTTAAGCAAGTGAAGGTCAATATTCCTCTACTAGATGTCGTTAAGCAAACACCTTCATATGCTAAATTTTTGAAAGACTTGTGTATGACCAAAAGATGGCAAAGTATCCAAAGAAAAATCTTTTTAACTAAAAAAGTGAGTGCCATCCTAAAGTAAGATGTGCCACAAAAGTACATGGATCCCGGTCGCTCAACCATCATTTGCGTAATTGGGAACTACTAGATTGAGCATGTACTTCTTGACTTAGGAGCGAGAGTGAATCTGATCTCGTACTCGGTCTACGAGCAATTGGGTCTAGGTGAATTAAAACCTACCTAGACCACATTATAACTTGCCGATCGCTCAGTCCGTGTACCGAGAGGGATAATGATGATGTGTTGGTCTAGGTTAACAAATTCTACTATCTGTTAGATTTTATCATCTTGGATACTCAACCCATCGTGGACATGAGCACTCAAATTCCTATCATTTTTGGTCGCCCATTCCTTGCCACCTCAAACACAATCATTAATTGTAGGAATTAAGTCATGAGTATGTCTTTCAAGAATATGAAATTGGAGTTGAATATCTTTTTCAACATAAGCAAAAAGTTAGAAGATGAAGACGATTCCCACGATGTTAACCTGATTGATTCTTTCGAGGAAAATAGAACACTTTTGACCTTATCCTCTAACCCTCTAAAGATGTGCCTGGCCCACTCCCATGATTTTGATGATGGCATGATTAGGGAGATGGGGACCATGTTAGATACCATGCCGGTAGTTGAAGTTTACCGGTGGAGGGCACAATTCGAAGAATTGTCTCAAATTGATATAGTACATCTACCGTCTAACCTCATGGCACCGAAGCTTGACCTAAAACCTTTGCTCTCTGATTTGAAATATGTCTATTTAGGTCAAGATGAGACATACACGGTAGTGATTTCTTCCCACCTCGAGCAAGAACAGGAGAGTATGCTCACTGTACTCTCATTGAGTATAAGAGAGCCCTTGGTGGTCGATTACAAACCTCAAGGGAATTGACCCTTCAATTTGTACTTACTGCATTTATCTAGACGATAATACGAAGACCTCTCAGCAACCACAATGTAGACTAAATCCAAACATGAAGGAAGTGGTTAAGGTCGAAGTTCTTAAACTATTAGATGTGGGTATCATATACCCTATATCGGATAGCCAATGGGTGAGTCTAACTCAGGTGGTTCCCAAGAAGTCCGAAATCACCACAATAGCCAATGTCAACAACGAACTCATGCCAACTAGGGTGACTACTGGTTGGAGAATGTGCATTGACTACAAAAAATTGAATACCCTCACTAGAAAAGACCACTTTCCTTTGCCCTTCATTGATCAAATCTTGGAAAGGCTAGCTGGTCACTTATACTATTGCTTCCTTGACGGGTGTTCGGGCTACAACTAGATAGAGATAGCCCTTGAATATCAGGAAAAGACCACATTCACATGTACCTTTAGCACCTTTGCTTACTGAAGGATGCCATTCGGATTGTGTAATGCCCCCGCCACTTTTCAGTGATGCATGTTGAGTATTTTTTCTAACATTGTGGGGAAATATTTAGAGGTCTTCATAGATGACTTCTCTATCTTTGGTCCATCTTTTAGCGATTGCTTAGAAAATCTTAAATATGTGCTAAAAAGATATGAAGAAAAGAATTTGGTACTCAATTGAGAGAAGTGTCATTTCATGGTTCATAAGGGAATAGTCCTTGGACATATCATTTCACCTAAACGAATTGAGGTAAATAAAGTTAAAATTGATCCTATCTCTACTCTACCCCCACCCAAAAGCATATGAGACGTGCGATCCTTCTTAGGACACGCTGGATTTTACAGATGTTTTGACCAGAAACGAAATGCATTTAATTTCGGAGAATTTCTTATTTAACATCGATAAAGATAGAACAAAGAGAATATTCATCAATTTCATTCATTTTGAGTTCATTACATCCTCTTAATCCTCTGATTCCAAGATAGAATCTCTTAATAAAGAAAAGAATACATGAAGTCAGATGTAATCAAAATGTAAATTTCTACAGCATTTCGGCACATTTTTACCAAATCTCCAAGGGAGACAAGTTGTGTGGGTTTCCCCTGCTGTGATCCCTTAAAAATTTCTGAAATAGCTTGATCTTCTATCAGAAATTTTAGCATAATAACTGCCCTCAAAGATAACTAGCGCAACTCATACAGGAGTTGAGCGGCTAACAAGTTGCGCGGACCCGTGCAACTCACTATGAGTTGCGCAACCCTCCTTCTTCCCTTCTCTTTGCCCTCAATACCTATTAGAAAAACTGATCTCCTAAACATCCAATCCCTCAAATGAAGGGGTGAGGGGGTATTTATAGGCATTCGCATGTGTGAGCCCTCAATTCTTGTGCCATGGACCCTACCTCGCATCACTAGCTCCCTTTACCCTGACAAAACTTGCGCGTCCCAACGCAACTCTGGTGAGTTGCCCGGACCTACGCAACTCAGGCCCCACGCAACTTACTCTCTCTTTCTTTTATGCCTTTCTTTTTCCTTGATCATTTTTGGTGCCCCAACAGATGCCCCCCTTGATCTAAATTTGATTTTCTCTAAATCAATTTGAAGGATCAAACTTTGTTATGAAGAAACTAAGTTGTGCGACTCCACGCAACTCTTATGGCCGCGCAACTCTCATACTCGTGCAACTCTCTGGTGGCGTCCTGACCCTATAAATATCAAGTCTTTCTAATTATTCTCAACTTCCCATTTTCTATCTCTCTGTGATTCCCCTTTTCCATGCTACACTTCCGCGCAACTTGACCGTGCAAGTCTTGTGCACAACTCATTCGCACTTAGTGTGGCGAATTTTTGCCTCAAAATTCTGCTGAAATTTCTAACTTTTTCCAAACTTAACCATTTTTCTCGAACTTCCCAACTATGGCTCGTACTAAGAGAACTTTTCACGCAGTAGATCCACCCACAGATCATCCCTCTCTTGCTACCCTTCCAAATTCTCCTCCAACTTCTAATCCTTCACCAACTCCTGCAACTCAAGTGGCCCCTTCTTCCCTAACCCAAATAGCTGCTCCTTCTCTGGTTCACAAAAGTCCACAACGTAAATGAGTTAAGGTGACCAAGAAATGGCCTGCATATATATAGGAGCCAATCCTACTTGTTCTTGATTTTTCTAACAAAGTCAAGTTGCCATCTTGGCCAATATGTCAGGCAATCATCTCTGGAGCCATAACATCACCTCCAAAGTAAGGTCAACAGGTTGAATGGGAGACTTGGCTAGAATTCACAGCCAATCTACGCACAGACATCGTCCGATCGCCAGTAAGAGAAGACACACCACCACCCACTCTTTCTCAAAGGAAGAAGAAGAAGTCGAAACAGCAGATACTTCAAGAAAAGATCCAGGAACACAAAAAGAAGAAAATCCCAAACTCTTGGGACACGATAAAGGTTTAGGGTGGCTTCATAAAATTCAACAGCCCTCTCAGGAACGAACTGGTCACAATTCCCTTGAACATTCGATGACATCGGTCCATTCTTAAAAGTGAACCAACGGATCGAACCTTGCAAAGCCGTATGATGTATACTCTGAATTGGTTGATTCAAGAACCCCGAATGTTAGAGGGCATTCTTTTAAAGAGAGGATCAAAACAAAAAATTGGCGAAGTACATCGTATGCAATTCTTGGTTCCATGTTACAACCCTCATGCATGTTTTTCTACAGTCTTTGACGAGACGATACGCCAGCGTTTCAGAGAGAGAAGATCACTATGGGAATCTGGAGAATTTCGTACACGAGGCTTCCTGACATCTCATAAATATTACATTGATTGGACTAAGGCTATCCTTACCAAACATTCTGCGACACTGATGCACGCTGGCCTCTATGGCACAATTGAAGCAACTTCTGAGTATTTTTATAAGGATCACATGATTTATAAGGGTTTCCTAAGCTATTGGTGTCCCACCACAAACTCCTTTCATATTCCCTTGGGTGAAGTCAGCATCAATTTGTGTGATCTTCATAAGATGGCATGTTTACCTGTGACAAGTCGTTTCTATGATGAATGCGTTCCTACCAATGAAGAATTCTCGCATTTCTCTTCTTTCAAAAGACAAGCGCTAGTATCGAATGCTACTGTTGAACTTTTCAGGGAGATGTCCAAATTTCCCGACACCAGCAAAATTTCTCCTTTTCTTTGGTTGGCTCATTTTTCTTAAGAGCTACAGTATTCTCTCCTTCTTTTCATTATGATCTTATTACATTCATCAATCACCATTTTTGCTCATGAATTCCTTTCCTTTGCAAGTTTAAAATAGTAATTCGGACGAAGTAGAAAATGCACCTCGCAGAATACGAAATCCATCAGAGTTTTCATCTAAGGGTGAATTGGCGGCTTTTTTAGCATACTAGCTGAGTATAGTGATACTTCCAAGTTCAAAATGGGCAGACGCCATTAGGCCATCCGTTTTTGTTGTTGCAAGAGGATTGGCGGAAGGACGAAGATATTCATTAGCACCCTCTGTGCTTTGCTCATTGTATCGAACCTTTGGGGACGTTGCTATGCATTACCAGAATCCGTCTATCGGGGCCAGTTCAGCGTTCACCCCATGGCACTACTTTTCTAGGTGGCTGGGTATATATTTCCCATGGACATATGAGGACCTAAAAAAAGCTTACGTTTATTCGTCCCGACTCCGTTTACGTCACTATCAGAGGAGAGTTATGCCAAAACGGATGTATGAATGAGTTATTGATGCCATTGAGTCAATGAATGCCATTGATTTGTACCAATTCTCATTCGCCCAATATATCGTGGATCACGAAGCTGTTGACGATGACGATCTCCCTTCGCCTGAGTGAGCATTCTTCATATCAATACGGTCTAACAGCCTACCTTTACGAGAAGGCAGTGAGTTTTGAAGAGAACTGTACTACCCCAACTGATTCGCATGAAAATTTGGGTATGATTAGACCATCCCTGACCATTTAGAAGAAGTAACTCGCAACATAAGTTGTATTGGTACATGGCCATTCAACTAGGGTTTAGTCTGGAGACAACTTCTTGCAGCTTATATCAACTCAAAGTTCATCATACTAGGATTTGGTTGTTTTGTTCGCACGACTTATCCATGGATGCGATGGTGGGCACATCAATCATTCCTCATTCGCCGATGCTTGCCAGTAAATTTGCCAATATGGATCCCTGCTCCTCGACTTAGCAAATGTGACAGAAGAGATGGGATAGGCTATACTGTTAAACATGATTAGGCCCTTGGTCCTAGCGATATTTACGTGAAGATTTCTGTAGGAGAACACATTCGTAGGTTAAACCGGTTAATACTTTTGAAGGTTGGATTGCTTATGGGTTTCTATTGACGTATTTCAAATCTTAGAAAAAGCCTATGGCTAAGGAAAATGCCCCCACAGACATTGACAAAGAAAGCACTCCTGCGGATGTCAACAAAGCAACTCCTATTCTAGCTCCTATGATTCCCATTCACGCCTCTGAAGTTGTTGGGCCTTCAGAGCCTCAAGAAGTACTTCCATCTGTTCCATCACAACCTTCTCATAGAGAATCTTCATCGCCTGTGACCCAGTCATAAACGCGAGTAAGATCTTCTGCCTCTCCCATAGCTACTGCTACAGAAAACCTAGCCTTTGCCGAAAAGAGGGAGTCCATACGGAAGGGGAAACAAGTGGTTACCAAAGAATCTCCCCTAAGATCATCATCATCTCTATCGTCTTCTGAGGAAGAAGACGAAGAGTTCATCTCTTGTAACTCCACTTCTACTAGTCGAACAGCCTCTTCCAGCGGTTCAGGAGAAGAAAGTGAATCAGATGCCGATGTAGAAGAAGTTGAGGTCATAAAAGAAATGGAAGAAGGGGAAGTAGATATTGGCGAGGACGACAGAGTCGGCATGACTACTGGAGAAGTAGATATCAGCGAGGACAATAGAGTCGGCATGACTACTGAAGAAGTATATATCAGCGAGGACGACAGAGTCGACATGACTACTGGAGAAGTAGATATCGGTGAGGACGACAGAGTTGGCATGACTACTAGGGTTAACAAGGAACTTCCCCAAGTAGAAATTCCTCCGGTCATTATTGGAGATGCTGATGAGGGAGAAGAACCCCTAGACTATGTAGATTATGAGGATAAAGCCGACTTAACTATGTCTTTTAGTAGCAATTATTCTCCCCTTCCACGTGTAGCGCCTTCTAATCCTCCGATTGATATTGTGGCATCCCCAAAGATTCTTCTTGCTCCCGTGGATGCGGTTCAAGTTACTCTTTCCACTTCTGGCTCCATTAAGCATTCTGCTAAAAAGAAGAGAGAACCTCCATACTTCCCATCAAGAATAGAAGAGCAGTTCGTGGCATAACTTTCCAAACAGAGCCTGCTACTATTACGATCCCAACTACTATGGCATCTAGTACTGAACTTAGAGCTCCATCTTTTATTAACATGGCTTCGGACTTACCTGAACCTCCCTTAGAGGAAAGGCCATCCATAGAAGCGGCGACACTAGCTCCATCCACTGCAGCAATCGCTGGTATACTTTGCTTTATTTCCCTGCTTCATATTAACTTTCTTGCAATACACATATATATCCTTTAACTTATGCATTTTACCTGTATTTCGTAGTTCATGCTGTCTCAGGTGGCTCTACAAGCTTGAATCTATTGCCACTGTATCAAATACCATATCCTTGGAAAAGATTTCTCCCCTAGCACTATCTTTATTGAGAAGCTCCATATTAGCAGCCATTTACATTTTTAAGGATCCATCTCAATGGTCTGACTTAGAAATAGTTCTATCTTCCCTGGAATATGCTACACGAATTGCTAGGTTCCATATTTTTCCTTTGTGCGAGTCTTTATCCCAATTTTGCAAGACTTTTCGCATCTTGATGGATGTCCGCAATATGACTATCGCACCTGAAGTTCTTACTCGGCAACAGGAATTATTACAGCTCAGAGAAAAGGTTTCAAAAGTGGCAACATCAATTTCTATTTATGATAAGGAGTTTCATTCTCTAGAGGAGCAAATAAAGGTTGTCAAGTATTCCTCCTGACGATAACAGAGAAAATTGCAAACCTCAAGTAACAAATTCTGGATTTGGAGACTCAGCAATGCAAAATAAATTCAAAGGCAAGTCAGCTTGAGGCTGATATTGAAGTTAACAGGCGGATAGCCGATCTGGAGTGGTTGAAAGTTTCAAGAGGAGAAGAGGCGATAAATTCTTTGGAGCAGGAACTAACCGATGCTCTAAACCAGGCTAGGCTTATCATTGAGGCTGAAGGCGAAAGAGGAACCGCTGAAGTTCAACTGAGAGACAACCTGCGTCGTTACATGCTTGCTCTGGGATTTCAGATGATATATGAACATCCCTCCTTTTTTGATATTTATCATGGCTTGTTTACGCATTTACTATTTCCTCCTTTTTTTCTTTACATTATAGACAAGCTTTGATGAGTCATGCATGTCCATTTCAAAAAAATATCACGTATGAACATAATAGCTAAACATCATGCTTGATCAATCAAATTTTCTCATGTTGTGTTTTATCATTAATCATATGGTGTTGTCTATGTGGCATTATTTTGTATGAGCGATGCTAAGTTCTGGTTTCAGTTAGTAACGCACACAATTTAAGCTCATAAGTAGTTGGAGTTACCACAGTTTAGACTCATAAGTAGTTGGAGTTGGTTTGATGCGAATGACCATTGTAACTCTCTAAAGTTCGCGAGGCTTATCGCAGCCAGGGAGTTCACAAACCGTGATCCATCAGAGGGGCCCAGTGAAGCTACCAGGGTTGTGGACTCGATAGGATTTACACACATGGTTGGCCACAGTAACTCTCTAGAGTTCACGGGGTGTGCAAGGCTACCGTTGGGGTACCAAATCCAAGGTCGCTAGTCCATCAATGGAGGGTCTCCTGCTTCAGAGACTTGCCCCCATGCGTTACTACTAAAATCGAACCAGGGATCTAGGGAGTCATCCTACTTCAGAAACTCACTTTTCCTTTGCCTGCAAGGTCAAACCCATTCACAAGGGGCGCTCTCCGGCCATCCTCATGACACTGCCTAAAACTATACAGACAGCATGGGTCTTACATGACTGCTTTGTTAATCGCCTACACGGGTGCATATGAAGTTCTCTATGGGCTTTTTAAGGCCACAGACCTCACTACTGCCTGAATGATATATATATATATATATATATATATATATATTGCTGACAATGATAGGCCTTCTGTATGGTTGGCCATATAAGGCTTGGCTAAGCTGCTTCAAATGATAAGTTGTCATTGCTATCATTGACTTGACATGTGATTGGCCATATAATCTTATTCCAATGCCAAAATGGCGAATCAAAATTGATATTCCACCATTGCTGATAATGATCTGCCAATATTCATTTTATATTTAAAATAATATATATCAAGTTGGTGATGATAGCAATTTTGATAAGATAGGCTTGCATGAGTGATTACTGATAATAATGATAATCACTGATGTAACCATTGGCGTAATCATTGGTGTAATCATTGGCGTAATCATTAGTGTAATCATTGGCGTAATCATTGGTGCAATCATCGGTGCAATCATTGGCGTAATCATTGGCATAATCATTGGCATAATCATTGGAGTAATCATTGGTGCAATCATTAACGTAATCATTTCATTCATTATTTTTACTACCTATTCTACCCCCTTTTGGGTTTGAAAGGTATGTCATCAATACCTTTTATAATCAAAATCATTATCACTCTACAGGCTAGCTTGTTATTGACATAGATTTTTATGGAAAATACTCCACGCATTCCTCCTCGCTCCCATTTTATCGGGGTATTCAGGCTGCAATACTCCATCTTTCCATTATCAGGCATTTCGAGTATAGATGCCCCCAAGCTTTCCTTTTGATTAATAAACTGCCTTATTGATTTGTTATTTTTCGGCCACTGATAGAAAATAAATTTTCTAAATCAGTCTTCCCAAATGACATCACTCACGAACTTCTCACAGTTGTCAGATTTGTTGTCAACCTCTGTCGCCTTTCGTTGTCCTTTCTCAGGAGGATTTCCCCTCGCCTTATCATTCTTTGCAGTGTATTTTTCAATGTGAAGCAATCTTCTATTTGATGTCTCAAACAACGATGATAACGACAATAATTCCTTTCCTTTGTCATTGTAGCTTCTTCTGGGTATCTTGGTTAGGGCAATCTGATAGTTCCAGTGGCCAATAATTGTTCCAACATCGGCAATATATCCTCCTTTCAAACGCATACTCTTCATGTGAATCGTATGGCCATGGTCATTTATCATTCTTATAATCTCTACGCCGGTCTGCCCCTTCTCTTCCTTTTATTTCCTTCTTGTCGCAGAATGTAATTTTTCTTTTCTCCCGATTGACAGCATTTACCACCGCTGTACTCGGCCCTCTCTTTTCATTCCTAGCTTGGAATGCAGGTATCTTTTTAGTCATCAACTCTAGTGCATGTTCTTTGGTGGCCAAATCTCGAAAAGTCTTTATATTGGCACTGGTAAGTCCAAATGCGATCCCTGTATCCATGGAGCTTAAGCACATTTTTACATGTTCTCTCTCTTCAGGCAACTGCCAGCATGCTGCCCCTAAAGTTTTCCATCTACTGATGATTTTTCCACTGATTCATTTTCTCTTTGTTTTACGGATACTAATTCTGCTATGCTAACATCATGATCTGACGAGAAGAAATTTGACATAAACACATCCTGCATTTGTTCCCACATTTGAATTGACTCCAGGGCTATACTTGAATACCAACGAAATGCTTTGCCCATCAAGGAAGATCCAAATAGACGCAGACAGTTTTGGAAAACAACGGAGAAATTTTTCATAGATGTGATGAAATGCATCAAGTGCTCATTAGGCGATCCATCTCCGTTGAATTTCTAAAACTCGAGGTGTTTAAAATGAGTAGGAAAGGGTACGTCCTCTACTTCTTTTGGATAAAGCGTTTGATACCAAAACCTTCCCGTGCTATCATGCTCTCTCACAGCTTCTGCAACCACTTGTCACACTTCTTCCTGTGTTATAATTCTCATCGCAGGAATGGACCCATGAGACCCCGCTCGAGGTAGTTGGGAGCCTTCAGGTTGTTGTTCCCGTTCATTCGTAGTAGCCATCATCGGAGGTGATATTATTTGGGCTACATTGTGTGCGAGAGTGGCTAGAGCTTCCCGGAGATTCTTACATTTATCCATCAATGCCTTTTACGCTCGAGCCATTTCAACTAATCTATCTTCAGCGGTGGGCAGAGGATCTTCACTCGTCCCAGCCATACATACTGTGGCTTCTCCGTTTCTTAGTGAAACTGTTACCAGGATAGAGCGAGAATAGGACAGTGTGAAAGGACTTATGGAAGAACGTGTTCTACTTGACCCTGCCGTGCTAGCATATAGTCCAACTAATTGCGGCGAAAGACTTCACGGTGATCCTCCATACATGATTTATTCAGTGTGAAAGGACTTATGGAAGAAGGTGTTCTACTTGACCCTGCCGTGCTAGCATATAGTCCAACTAATTACGGTGAAAGACTTCACGGTGATCCTCCATACATGATTTATTCTTCTATTTTCTAGTCTATTGAATTCTTGCCGCAGGTAAAGCTGGAGGTTCTTGGGGCAATGATAAAAGTGAAACTTTTTATGAATAAATTGATGGAGGAGCAAGTTCAGGATTTTTCTTTACTGCGTTCCATGTAACAGGTCCTTTGGTTGTCAATATCGATTGGTTCATCCTGACCGCGACCCTTGATTTCCGATGCGTCACTATTATCCATTCGTTCTCATTTTCATGTGTTACTGGGGAGACTGTTATGACCCCAATAATGACTCCCAGTTTATTTCTTTTATCCTATACATGTTGTTTATGTTGAGTGTGATGTTGATTAGATGCATACATGACTATAAATCCAATTGGCGTGATGAGGAAGGTTGTATTTTTTGTTGAAAGTGCCATATCTCTTGGTGTTCTAAAATTTGAATGTATGTATATTCCTGTCAAATGTCATGCACAATGTTTAGCTAGCATTTATTCATAAATTGATTCTATCTTAGAGATAAAAGGGAGGATGTTTCCCCTGAGAGTCGCCATTTTGGCCTCTTATAAGACGCCAAACAATGATAAAATCCCCTAAGTTATCCTTAAATCAACATTAATTAAGAGAGAATTCCCCAGTGGAGTCGTCATTTTGTTTCAACCAGAAACAAAATGCATTTGATTTGGGAGAATTTCTTATTTAACATCGATAAAGATAGAACAAAGAGAATATTCATCAATTTCATTCATTTTGAGTTCATTACATCCTCTTAATCCTCTGATTCCAAGATAAAATCTCTTTAGAAAGAAAAGAATACATGAAGTCAGATGTAATCAAAATGTAAATTTCGACAGCATTCCGGCGCATTTTTATCAAATCTCCAGGGGAGACGAGTTGTGCGGATTTCCCCTGCTGGGATCCCTTAGAAATATCCAAAATAGCTTGATCTTCTATTAGAAATTTCAGCATAATAACTGTCCTCAAAGATAACCTGTGCAACTCATATAGGAGTTGCACGGCTAACAAGTTGCGCGGACCCGCGCAACTTGCTATGAGTTGCGCAGCCCTCCTTCTTCCCTTCTCTCTGCCCTCAATACCCGTTAGAAAAACTGATCTCCTGAGCACCCAATCCCTCAAATGAAGGGGTGAGGGGGAATTGATAGGCATTCGCATGTGTGAGCCCTCGATTCCTGTGCCATGGATCCCACCTTGCATCACTAGCTCCCTTTACCCTGACAAAACTTACACGTCCTAGCACAACTCTGGTGAGTTACGTGGACCCACACAAATTAGGTCCCAAGCAACTTGCTCTCTCTTTCTTTCATGCCTTTCTCTTTCCTTGATCATTTTTTGTGCGCCAACAATAGAAGATTTAGAAAGGACTTTAGACACATCTCTCATCCTTTATGAAATTAACTTCAAAAGGAGATTCCATATGAGTAGACTGAGCAATGCGAAGAAGCTTTTTTTAAGCTCAAGGGCATGTTGACTACCACACCTATTATACAACACCCGATTAAAATATTCCTTTTGAACTTATGTGTGATGCGTCTGACTATGCTATTAGGGCGGTGTTAGGCTAGAGAAAAGAAAAGAATCCCTATGTTATTCATTACGCAAGTAAGACGCTAAATTCAGCTCAAGGGAATTACTCTACTATGAAAAAAAAAACTCTTGGCCATAGTATTCGCTTTGGAAAAATTTAGATCTTACTTGATTGGATCCAAGATCATTATCTACACCAATCATGTAGCTCTTAAGTATTTTCTTTCAAAGAATGATGTTAAGCCTCGCTTGATAAGATGGATCCTCCTACTCCAAAAATTTGATTTGAAAATAAAAGATAAAAAGGGAGTAGAAAACGTGGTGGTTGATCACCTTTCGAGGCTTGACCTCCCTGATTTCCTTGAGACGGCACCCATAAATGACATTTTCCCTGACAAACAATTATTTAAAATCTCCCACTCACCTTGGTTTGCGGATATTGCTAATTATCTTGCCACAAGTTTCATGTCGACACATTGGACTGTGCAAGATAAGAAGAAATTTTCCGCCGAGGTACGTAAATTCTTCTGGGATGATCCTTATTTATTTAGATATTACCTAGATTAAATTTTAAGGAGATGTGTGCCAGACAATGAACACTAAGGTGTCATCTCCTTCTGTCACACTCAGGCCTATGGTGGTCACTTTTCTGCCAAAAAGACCACGGCCAAAATCCTGTAGTGCGGCTTTTATTGGCCCACTATATTCAAGGACACTCACGAGTTTTGCAAAGCTTGTGAGCGTTGTCAAAAGTTGGGAGTATTGTCCCGTCGAAATATGATACCTTTAAAACTCATTCTCATAATCGAAGCATTTTATTACTTGGGCATCGATTTCATGGGACCATTCCCCCAATCTCATGGGAATTTATACATTCTATTAGCCGTAGACTATGCCACTAAATTTGTCGAAGCAATCCCGTGTCGGAACAATGATCATCAGACAGTCATTAAATTCTTAAAAGAAAACATTCTTTCTCAATTCGGAACACCCCGGGCCATCATTAGTGATGGAGGCTCACATTTTTTCAATAGGCCATTTGCAAACTTAATGAAGAAATATGGCATCTCTCACAAGGTGAGCACTCCATACCACCCACAGACAAGTTGGCAAGCTGAGATTTCTAATGAGGAGATTAAACAAATTTTAGAGAAAACAGTTAACCCTATTGCAATAGGCCATTCGCAAACTTAATGAAGAAATATGGCATCTCTCACAAGGTGAGCACTCCATACCACCCACAGACAAGTGGGCAAGCTGAGATTTCTAATAAGGAGATAAAACAAATTTTAGAGGAAACGGTTAACCCTGACTGTAAGGATTAGTCAATCCGATTTACCGATGCTCTATAGGCTCACCGTATCGCATTTAAAACTCCTATTGGAATGTCTCCCTTTAAACTTGTCTATGGAAAAGCTTGTCACTTACCTGTGGAGTTGGAACATAGAGCCTACTAGGCTATTAAGAATCTAAATTTTGATTTAGACAACGTTAGCTTGCTACTCAAGCTACAATTAAATGAACTAGAGGAGATCCAGAATGACGCACACAAGAACTCGAGAATTTACAAGGACAGGATGAATGTGTTCCATGATAAGAACATTCTTTAAAAATTGTTCTTGACCGACCAGAAAGTCCTTTTGTACAATTCTCGATTACATCTTTTTCTGGGAAAGCTCCGATCTCATTGGTCCGGTCCTTTCACTATTACAAATGTCTATCCTCATGGGGCTGTTGAGATAGAGAATTCGAACAATGGCAATAGGTTTAAAGTGAATGGGCATTGTTTAAAGCCATTTATGGAGAAATTCGATTTAGAGGACATGTCCATACCTTTAACTGATCCTGTGTACCAGGACTGATCTCCTAGTCTGATGGAGGTATAAGTAGGTTTATCGCTTTCATAGGACTAGGGTATTTTGCTTTTTGCTGTTTAGGATAGTTTACTTATACTCTATTGAGTTTCATTTTGTGCTAACCCATTTTATACTGAGATTCATAGAAAAGCTTTAAAACTCCTTCTTCCAGGTACTATCTTTCTAACACCATCTCCTTTATTTTCGTTGCCTCTTTTGCACCATATGCTTATTTCTTGTACATTGAGGACAATGTAGAATTTTTGTGGGGGGTGTGGGGGATTATGTAACCTAATCAGTGTTTTCCTCAATTTTGGGAAATTTTTTTAAAAATTTTCTCAATATTTTCAGGTCGAAATCTGTTTGGGAAGCAATAAATTATGTACTAAGAATGCTTTAAGTATGATAAGATAGAGATTGATCTTGAATTGCTAGAGTCAAATCATCTAAGTAACTTATCACCTAAGTGATTGCGCTTCATTGATTAAGAGGTACTTTGAATATCATGTTAATTTAGATCATAAGACACATTCAATTTGTCTTCTGTAAGACATGTTAGAAGTTCTGATTGTTAGTATATGAATCATTGATAGATGGTGAGAATCGAGTCTGAAGAATTTTATCCACCTTAAAAGAAGAAAAGAACCAATTAAAAAAACAGGAGATCAACAAAGAGGTCATGAAAGAAAATAAAAAGAATAAAAAATCTGAAAAAGAATGCAAAAATAAAGAATGGATAAAAATTGACCGTTGATAAAAAATAAAACCTAGAAAAAGAAGGAGAAGGGGATGAGTTCGAAATCAGTACTTGAGTTCAAGTCAATCTTGAAGTGATGGGCATAGCTAACATTATGAAACGATAGTATTAGTACATAAAGTAAGTTGATTTTCACTAAGAACATTGAAAAATATGGTATATAGACTTATAATCTGATCTGATTGACAAAGAACTTACTTGATTGGTTGCCTATGTGATTCGGCTCTAGGGTTTTCAAATCTCACTTTCATATCTTATCTCTACCCATTCATACTTGAGTAAACAAAAGATTGTTTTCTGAAAAAGGATTTTGAACTTGAGATTGAAGATTATTTATCGCGTATTTTGCTCGGGACTAGCAAAATGCTGGTTGGGAGTTGTGTTGAGGGTCAAATATTGCATATTATCCCCCATTTATTTCTTGGTTTTACAAACATAATATGGCTTAATGGTATATTTTACATTTATTTGTGTTGCAAGGTAAATTTAAGAGCTTGAATTGAAAAGAATGCTAAAAGCATGGATTTAGTGCTCAAGAATTGTCAAAGCAAAGAAGGGATCTTTGGAGACCAAGATTGAAAATTTCAAGACTCCAAGATCCAAGAAAATCAAGTGGAGAAGGAAGGAAGTCGAAAGAACAAGTGCAAAAATCACAAAAACTATGTCATCAAGAACTGTTCGATGACATCGAACACTAGTCGATGACATTAAATTTATGAGGAAAAATCAAGTTGGTTGCTGGACATATTGGGTACTTTTCTCGATCAATCGAAGACATGTTCGATGACTTGAAGGAAGGTGCTCGATAACATCGAAGACTGCTCGATGACATCGAATTTATTGAAGAAATTGAAGCAACTCGCTGGACTATTTTGGACACATTCTTGATGACTCGAAGACCTGTTCGATGGATCGAAGCTTTACTCGATAACATCAAAGGACGGTTCGATGACACAGAGACTTACGCAGTACGAAAGAGCGAAAAGGCGCGATTTTCGGATTCAAACCCCTTCGATGTCATTGAAGGGTGTTCGATGACATGGAAGGCTGAAATGGCTAAGTTATATGTCCTACAGGGGGGATGAATAGGACTATGCCAAATTTAAAATAAATACAGCGGAAATAAAGAAAGAGAGATAGCCAAATAAATAAATTAATACACAATGCTGAATGCAATATCAAAATATTGATTGTTCTAAGGACAACCATGCACCATAAAAATGGCAGGGCAACCTTACTAGAACAAATAGCGAAACTGAAGCTCAAACTAATAAAGAGATAACAAGGAATAAATTGTAAAAATATAAATCTAAACTATTACAACATTTCCCACTGAGCTTGAAATAAAATGATTACAACATTCACATTCACATATACATCCCACAAATGAATAATTAAATATATGAAATATAAACCACACAACCACAAAACACAAGGGATTATAGTGGTTCGCCTGTGTATACACTAACTGTTAATAGACAGCGACACAGCTACTCCACTCCTAATATCCTCACACAGGGGATATCAGCGTTCATTATCAGAGATAGGTTTTCCAGGTTCACCTAAACCCGTCACAATTGTGACTTTCTCTGTGGGTTTACACAATTAAAAAAAATCTCTTTTCTGAGTTTTCCTAGCTCTCCTCAGATAACCAATACAATGAGATTTTTCTGGCAAATCCCAAAAGAAAACCAAATGAAAGTAAATTACATAAACGTAAAATACCTGAATTTCTCCTTCGTTGTAGCAGCCCAGAAGAACCAAGTCAGAGTAGAGATTTGAATGTCGAAGTTCAATGTCTAATACTCACTTTATAATGGTTCTAGGTTCTAATAGATTTTAAATTAAACCAAATGGGGCTAGCTCTAATTGATTTTGATTCCAGAAAGAGGAAAAATGAAACTTCCTCTTTTTCAGATCAGATTGGAATACAGGAAACAATATCAATTTGAAAAGCTAAAGAAAGAGAATATTAAACATGCACACTTAGCTTAAATGAAGCACAAACTTATCTCTCAGAAGGCCGAATTAAATTAACTTGAATTTCCTATATTATTCTTAGATTCGTGCTCTATGTATAGGTGAGCAAATCACGTCTTCGACTGGTCTAAAGATCTCTACGACTGGTCGTAGAACCAACAAATATTTGAAAATTTAGGCGCGATAAGATCTGGCAGTTTCACGACTGGTCGTAAGGGTCTACAATTGGTCGTAGGTCTCCTTCGACTGGTCGTAGGTTGCTCACGACTAGTCGAAGCTAGCCAAATTTCAACACTGTACTTTGAGTCGTAGGACTACGACTGGTCGAAGAAATAGTCGACACTGTTCATGCGACTAGTCGAACAGTCCCTAAGACTAGTCGAAGCCTAACAGAAAATTTTTAAATTTTGCAACAAGCTTACGACTGATCCAGAAAATTCTTAGACAGGTCGAAGCAGTGCTAGGACTAGTCGAACAAAGTCCAAGACTAGTCTTAGAACAGACTAAAATCACTTATATAAAATATATAAATTATGTATCCAAAATGGCCTACTCTAAAGGTCAACCTAAGGTCAGTCATACCTCAATAGTGAAGTAAGGACATTGAAACTTAGAGACGAGTGACCTTTGAAAGTAATAAAGCTTGAAGTCTTGATGTAGCTCAAACTTGAAAGCTTCTTGAGATCTTGCATTATCCTTGTCTTGAATTAAGTCGAACAATCTCACTTTCTCGAGTCTTGACTTGTGAACAGTGCTTGTCAATCAAAGCTGATCTTGAGTAGAGCTTTGTTCTTCACATATGCAAGCTTCATAATAGTGTCTTTGGCACCACAAATTTGACAATAAAAAGGGGTTATAAAGTATAGCACTTACAATCTCCCCCTTTGTCAAATTAGTGACAAAACACACTTCCAAGATATGTTACATAACGCAGAATATCTGATTAAAGAATCATGCACCAATTGTTATTAACCAGCATACTAACATGATCCTACAAACCTATAAATCAATATTCAACATAACATACAGTCCACTTCTGCATATACTCCCCCTGAGTAACATACATCAAAAATGCAATGCTACTCGCAATGTTACTCCCTCCTCATAACATAATCATTAAACACATCCATATCCATTCTCCCCCCTTTTTTGTCACAATAGGACAAAGGAAGCACAGAACAGATGGCTGAGGAGAAATAAGTAAAGAGATATATGAGAGGTAACAAGACAAGATATGAGTAACCAGCTTAAACAACCCACATAATTCATAAACTGAGCTAAGTCAAAGGTAGCTACAATCTCAAAACCAGTTAAGCTAGCACAAGAGTAATAAAGTTGTAACAAACTAATAAATTTAAAAGAACTAATCTGAACCAGATGAAGGAGCAGGGATGGAAGGATCAAGTTGATGCATGCCCTTGTTTAAGCACCTAAGATATTTGCGCATATACTTGAATTGTAAATCATGGAGAATAGACATGTTTTCCATCTTAACATTCATATTCTTAACCTTATCTTTTAATGCACGCAGACGTGCATCAAACTCAGAAGGCTCATAATCTGGATCATTTGCAGAATCAGATTCAAGTTCGTCAAAAATATCATTCATATTGATATCATCAGGAGGAAGATCACTAGCTTCTTCCTCATGTTCAACTTCAGCATTGCCAACACCAGCACCTTGGCTAGGAAGGAAATCAAGCTTCATCTTATTGATATTAGAATTGTTAAATATCAGATGATGAATAGGGGCCTCTCCAACCGGCATATTGACTAGCATATACGTAGCTAACACAGTCATCAAATAACCAAAAGGAATGTCACTGTGACCTGGATGGAGTCGAAACTAAATAATGGAGTGACAAATCAAGGATGGTAGACAAACATGAGTACCGCTGGTAACAGCAAGAAGAACACGAACGATGAAGGAAGTCAATTCAGATTTATTACCCGATCAAGGATACAAGTTAGACATAAAGATTTTGTGAAGAACTCTATATTTGGGTAACAGATACTTTGAGGGAAGCGCATTCCCTTTATGTGTCCATTGAACATCCAAACTGAATAAATCTCTAGCGAGCATACATTTTTCAGTTACTGAGGGTTTTTCAGATAACTTATGGATAGGAATGCCCTCATCATTCACAGGAATTTCCATAAGAGCTGAAATCAAATGACGATCAACGTTAAATGGTCATTCTCTTGTGGCTATCTTAAAAGATAAAATTTCCAATGAAAAATTACTTATGCATGTGAACATAGATTGGGCAATGGACCGGTATGCTGGCCCACCCCAATGCAATAAGTTATCCCAACCTATAACTTGGAGCATAGGAAGGATATCAAAAGGAGCAACATGATTAGTATCAATAGGATGTTCAACAATAACGTTACGCAATTTGATGTCCCGAACATAAGATGGATCATCCTCAGGAGCCCGAAGATGATGCTTGGTTGTAGGGGCTTATCTGGATGAAGAAGATGGACCACGAGATGTTGTCTTTCTCCCTCTAAATGCCATTTGCAACAAGGATTTCAAGAAAATAAAGAGTTGCAAAGGATTGAGAAGAGGGTTTTCTTAAATCAGATTTTTCAAAAGAAGTACCCCAAATCTCAACGAAATTTGAAATAGATAACTTTAAGAGTAAAATAGAAGTAATCTAAACACAAATCTACAAGAAAAATACAAATAGAGCACTAACCTTGAAGATTTTGAAGGAAGGGTCCGACTAGTCGGGCGTCAGCTCGTTGGAGAGTGAGGAGGAAATGAAGAAGATAAAGCGTTTTCTCCAATTTTAAGTGATTCATGTGATTCACGACTGGTCGTGGATGTACACGACCGGTCGTAACACGACTGGTCGTGTATACTCACGACTGGTCGAGTACCGGCCAAAAATCTGATTTCCAACATTATATACAAAAAGTAAAATCTAATCAAGCAAATATATACAATATGATACAAATAGGTATAAATACTCATTTTAAAATACACATGCCAAGATCAAATTTCATTTTATTAAACCTGCGTTTGTCGAGCGGTTTAGTGAAAATGTCAGCACGTTGATTCTCGGTAGGGATAGATTCCAAAGATATAACCTTTTCTTCTACTAATTCTCGACTATAATGAAATCTAATGTCAATGTGCTTAGTACGAGAATGCTGAATTGGATTTTTTGAAATATTTATGGCACTGGAATTATCACAATATAATAATATAGAATCCTGTTTAATTCCATAATCACTTAGCATACGTTTCATCTAAACAAGTTGTGTACATCCATTACCAGCTACGATATATTCAGCTTCAACTGTTGAAAGTGATATAGAACTTGTTTCTTGCTAAAACAAGAAACTAAACAGTTTCCAATATAAAAGCAACCACCGCTGGTTGATTTTCTATCATCAAGATTACCAGCCCAGTCAGCATCCGAGTACCCGGCTAATTGAACACTAATCTCATGTGGATACCAGAGACCGAGATTAACAGTACTTGCGACATATCGCATAATCCGCTTGACAGCAGTCAAGTGTGACTCTCTAGGATCAGACTGATATCTAGCGCAAATACCAACACTTAGAGCGATATCGGGTCTACTAGCAGTTAAATATAGTAAACTACCAATCATACTCCGATATAATTTTGGATCCACATTTTTACCAGTAGAATCTTTTGAGAGTTTCAAAGTTGTACTCATAGAAGTATCAAAATTCTTACCATTCTCAAATCCAAATCTCTTAATCAAATTCATAGTATATTTAGATTGAGAAATGAACATTCCATCAGGTTTTTATTTTACTTGCAACCCAAGGAAATAATTTAATTCCTCAACCATGCTCATTTCAAACTGAGATTTCATCAAATCTGCAAACTCAATAGACATGTCAGTACAGGTAGATTCATAAATGATATCATTAACATAAATCTGTACTATTAAAATGTGATCATTTGAAAATTATGGCTTATCAACACATCTCATTTGAAAATTATGGCTTAATAGAAACTTTGTTAGTTTCTTGTACCATGCCCTAGGAGCTTGTTTTAAACCGTAAAGTGCCTTTTTAAGGCGATACACATGATCAACATTTTCGGGGTCTTCAAAACCGATCGGTTGTTCAACATAGACTTCCTCATGTAGATCGCCATTTAAAAATGTACTTTTCATATCCATTTGGTAAATCTTAAACTTTCTAAAACACGCAATGGATATAAAGAGTCTAATTGATTCAAGACGTGCTACTGGTGCGAAGGTTTCATCATAATCAATACCTTCAATTTGAGTGTAACCTTGTACCACTAGCCTAACCTTGTTTCTAATTATATTGCCAAGCTCGTCAGACTTATTTTTAAAAATCCATTTGGTTCCAATGATGTGTTTATCTTTAGGTCTAGTTACGAGATACCAAACATCATTTCTCACAAATTGGGTAAGTTCTTCTTGTATCGCAATAATTCAGTTTTCATCAACAAGAGCTTCTTTTACGTTAGATGGTTCTATCTGGGATGTAAAACATACGTAATTACATATATCCTCAAGTTGTCTATGGGTACGAACACCAGTGAGAGGGTTTCCAAGAATCTGTGTGATTGGATGATCTTTAACAGTCCTCAGTTCAGAATCAGTCTGATTAGATGAAGTATCAGATTTATCAATTACTAGAACTTCATCATTATCTGAACTTGAGACTGGTGTGTTTACATGAAACAAAATCAATTTGAAAAGCTAAAGAAAGATAATATTAAACATGCACACGTAGCTTAAATGGAGCACAGACTTATCTCTCAGAAGGCAGAACTAAATTAGCTTGAATTTCCTATATTATTCTGAGATTCGTGCTCTATTTATAAGTGAGCAAATCACGTCTTCGACTGGTCTAAAGATCTATACGACTGGTCGTAGAACCAATAGATATTTGAAAATTCAGGCTCGATAAGATCTAGCGGGGTTTCACGACTGGTCGTAGGGCTCTACGACTGGTCATAGGTCTCCTTCGACTAGTCATAGGTTGCTCACGACTAGTCGAAGCTAACCAAATTTCAACACTGTACTTTGAGTCGTAGGACTATGACTGGTTAAAGAAATAGTCGACACTGTTTATACGACTAGTCGAACAGTCCCTAAGACTAGTCGAAGCCTAACATAAAATTTTTAAATTTTACAACAAACTTATGACTGATTCAGGAAATTCTTAGACAGGTCGAAGCAGTGCTAGGACTAGTCGAACAAAGTCCAAGACTAGACTTAGAACAAACTAAACTCACTTATATAAAATATATGAATTATGTATCCAAAATAGCCTACTTTAAAGGTCAACTTAAGGTTAGTCATACCTCAATAGTGAAGTAAGGACATTGAAACTTAGAGATGAGTGACCTTTGAAAGTAATGAAGCTTGAAGTCTTGATGAAGCTCAAACTTGAAAGCTTCTTGAGATGTTGAGGTTGAACTTGAAAGCTTCTTAAGATCTTGCATTATCCTTGTCTTAAATTAAGTCGAACAATCTCACTTTCTCGTGTCATGACTTGTGAACAGTGCTTGTCAATCAAAGCTGATCTTGAGTAGATCTTTGTTCTTCACATATGCAAGCTTCATAACAGTTTCTTTGGCACCACAAATTTGATAACAAAAAGGGACTATAAACTATAGCACTTACAAAGGCATTACGCAGAGTTATACATAGTATGCAAATTTGATCTAATTTTACGGATCTGCGGAACTTGGCTTATAAATAGGGGTTTCTTATGCA
Organism: Magnolia sinica; assembly: GCF_029962835.1. Lineage (NCBI taxonomy): Eukaryota > Viridiplantae > Streptophyta > Magnoliopsida > Magnoliales > Magnoliaceae > Magnolia > Magnolia sinica. The sequence goes on from NC_080577.1 coordinate 39,083,563, forward strand.
CTTTTTAGGATATCTAGGGTTTGGAGAACTAGAGCAAAAGGGCAGAGCCGCTTCCCAAGAGTTCTTCCCTTCTTCTTAGTTTTAATGCTTTTTTCTAGGATTTTTAATCCAATCCTTTCTATGGTTGGCTAGATCCCTTAGCTAGGGGTAAGGGGTGAAGCTTGTAGCATGGTTGGGATCTTTTTCTTGTTTGATTCTTGTTATTATTGAACTCCTTTTATTCTAGTTTGATATTTAAGTAATAATTTTAGTTTTAATGGTTTGTTATAACTTAAATTACAATAGATCTGTAATAGCTTGAAGTATCTTCTTTTTCTGTTTGGAGTTTGTGAAAACAGGAAATCTTGTTGTTCTCCATCATCCCTCAGGCATGGCTTAGTGATGGAATCCCTCATATTCTTCACAATTATCCTATGTTGGTTGTTGGATTGTTATATCTTGTTATCTACCATAGTCTCCTAGGCATGGTTAGGTGATAGAATCACTTCCAATTTTCACAATTTTCATCCGCTGAGAATTAGGTTAATGGAAGTTCAGATTTGGTTTTATTAAATATCTTCCAATTGGATAGGATATGACTCCAATTCCAATTGAGTGCCTTAAATCAAATAAGGAAACACCCTAATAGCTATAAGTGGATCCTTGAAAACCCTAGTTCCCACCTTTACATTCTTAAGTTTGTAAATTCATCATCTCACAATTACTCTCTACTTTCCTGATTTAGGTTAGATCTTCTCCTAGTTTTAATTCTAATTACTTTTAGAATAGACACATAAGATTAGTCCCTGTGGATTTGACCTCTCTCTCACTCAGATTATTACTACATCGCGACCCTACACTTGGGGTTGTGAACAGTGGCCCATGTGATCGTCATTCGAATAGTGAAAGTGTAACATGCCGAACTTTTCAATACCCGAGTATTAAAAGTTATCGACTGTTACCATGGAATTTAATTTAGTATATACATGTGTATGTCATCAATTTAGCTTATCCTAACCTTACATCTATTCTCTAACCTGAATTTGACCGCTAAGAATAATCTTCATCCATAAATCATGTCATCTGACTATTGATTTTTACGACAAGATCATTATATATCCAAGTATTCTCACTTGTTCATTATAACCAACCGTTCAATCAACTATTCACCACTAAGTAAAGATATTTAACCGTCCACTTTGTGTTTGGACCAGCTAATCATGGTAAACTAACTACATGATCTCCACATCTGCTCATACACATCAATTCGAGATGTTGATCCGTTCATCTAATTCACCACCTATGAATATGCTTATCCCACCATCAAGACTACGATTTGAGGAATTTACACATGTGAACAAGTCAATTGAATCTAACGGTATACATATTCTACCTCTTGATTACTTCAAAAACCTACTCATATTCATCTGTTTACAAAACCGACCGTACAATCACCTACATATATGATCAGAGTACTAACCATCAAGTTTTTCTATTTTTAACATGTCATCTGAATGTTCATCATATTTGGATCAGCCAAACGGGCCTCTTAAATATTAGAATGAACTGCTCATTTTGAAGATCGTAAGGTATATGCCACAATTACTGACTGACTTCTCTATTAAATATATGAAAGCGTTTATTTAGACCTCGGAATGATATAGCCCATTAAAAAGGTATCTTGGTCATTTGTAAGCGATCAAGTCCCAAAATGGGGCGATGGAAAGAGAATAAAAAATAAAGAATGTCTGTTAAATTTCAAAGCATTTGGATGGTGTAGTACGACGTTACGGACGGTGGAAGTTAGAGAAATAAAAGATGGCAAAATTGTAAATACTTAATATCGTTAACCCATACCCTTGAATTCTATATCACATAGTTCTCATGATCCGTTTCATGTGAAATTTTATATCATGCCTATTTATCATAAGTTAACCATACACATTGAATTTTAGACCTTAGATCATTGTAAAAGTGGCCCAATTAACAAATCAGCCCCTTAACTATTGATTTTGGTGTCCATTGAGTGAGGAAAGCTCATGGGTAGTTGTATTAGGATATTTCCCTCCATATGAATGACTTGGATTGCCCATTATATGGACCTAGTGAAAAATATGAGGACTACACCTTGGTAGGTTTTTCCTTAGGCGTGAAGTAAACCATTTTAGGCTTACCAACTCTTCCTAAATTTAGAACTTCTGATTGATCCACATTACACCATCAATCGCAACTTAAATTTGGACCACACTTTGGCTTCATATGATTATAATATCATATAAAATTTAGACCCCGATATATAATCTTACACCTTTGAATGATGACCACCTTGACTCTAATTCATTCCTTTTGGTATAAATAGTGAAATTTTAGATTTAAGCCTTTTCCACTATTGTTCAACCACCAAATTTTATCCAACTGTTTGCCTATCCTGACTACACATTTCTCCCAAAAATAGGGCCCTGATCATTAAGTGTGGACCGTTAATTAGATTAAGTTCGTTTTGGCACCCATTAGGAGAATTTTCAAGATAGGCCAATCTAAATTTTGAATCACCAAGAAAATCATATACACCGGCTTTATTTGATGACCCTGATATGATGAATGAATTAAATTTAAAGAAAGATCGCTAGAAGGTCAAATTGGAGAAACTCAATCTAAGTGAGATGTGAAGCACACCTCCTCTCATACGCCTACTTCTATATAAAAGGGGTGTGCGTCCCTTCTACACTCACACACCACCTCCCAATAACGTCCAAGGAGAAGAGAGGGAGAAAGAGAGAGAGAGAGAGAAAGAAAGAAAGATAAGCCTAGACGCCCATCATCCTCTTCCTTATCCACACGTGCGGTGTTTCTCTCTTACTCAAGCGATGTTGTGATTCATGTAGAAGCTTTCCTACATCGAGATCTACCTAAGGTTTATATCTAAGTCTAAGGCAAGAGATTTCTTTAAATCTTACACTAATTTGAGTTGATATGATTTATGTTTTTTTTGCATACTTTTATATTACTATGATTTTCCATGCAATTGATTGATGGACCATTATCAATTATTTATCCTTTTGAAAATTATGGTTAAGGTTGATTTTAATTATGCATGATTTTTATGAATTTATGTCGGGTGATGGATACAAGCCTTGCCCTTTGCCAATTTTGAGAGCGACGCGTGCTTCCACTTTATATTGAGTTGGCATTTTGCTTGTATCCCCTTATTTTTATTGAGTTAGCCAATTTGTTACTCTTCTCTCTTATTAAGTTAGCTTATTACTACTCTTCTCCTTTATTATGTCAGCCTAGTGTTATCTCCCTTTATGGCTTAGGCATGTGTCTTAGAATTTCAAAACCCTTATGGTTCGACTTATTTCTCTATTAATGCAAGTGATGTGTTATAAGCCTCGGATATAGTGGTTCATATATATATCGTAGACGTAATGTATTTCGGGTAGTGGCCCTCTTGGTCGGCACGTAATCCCTTGGGTTGGGTAGTGGTGCACAATCGATGTAAGTAAATCATCATGCGTGTTACATCACTTCTCGGGATTGGATGTCCCAAATAGTCGCTCTATGAACAAATCATGTTACGTAAATCTTCCAATCAAATGTTATGTCGCCTTGAGATGTTCGCATAAATTCACATTAACATTAGACACGCCAATGAATCTCCGTAGTATGGGATGTGGGACGAGCCAGGTTTTATATGAATTATATTCCATATTGTGATGACCATTACGTATGATGAACCGCACACATTATGCTAAGCATGCATTCATGCAGATTGGTTGCGCATACCGATACCACTCAAAGTGGTGAAGTACGAGACATATCGAAACCCTTACATTATTCTTATGAATCTCTTGAATTATTTCTAATATTAAAGGATAACCATCATTATGAGTAGGGCATTGACCCTCACTAACCATACAGATGATGCAGGTGATGAACAGATTGAAGATATGGATGAGGATCTCCCTACAGAAGATTATTCTGAATAAAGGAGGAGATAGCTTTTATTTAGTTTTATTTATTTTTCACTATACACTTTGAATAATGTAATAAGCTCCCATTTGAGAGGCCATTAGACAGTTAGTTGAATTTTATATCTTGATGAAATAATAAACACATATGATTTTGTTCTTGTGAATGTGTATCTTCGTGAAGGTAACTAGATGTGATCTAAATAAAAAAATGTGCAATTTTAAAGCATCTAATTATTGAAATTGGGGTGAGGACTGCTTTAGTTGAAGTAGGAATATGCCAATATGTCCTAGAGGGGGGTGAATAGGACTTTTTAAAGTTTTTATGATTTATTAAAAATCCTATTACACTAATCTAACAGATGATACTTATCAGGATTACTCAAAAGTAACTCTACTGGCTTCCAAGCTTGGTAGAGGATCCAATCACAAACTATTTAAGAATTGAATAATATGCAAACTAATTTATGATGGATATGACTGTGTATGTGTGTGTGAGGTGTGATCTCAGATATGAAAGTATTAAAGTAAATCACACAATCAAAAGAATAACAATCTCAAACACAGTCATTTTTATAGTGGTTCGACTACTTGTCTACTCCACTCCCGGTAACCGCACTCAACCCTTGAGTGTGCCGGATTTCACTAAGGAGGTTTCATAGCGGTTCACCTTAAACCTAAGGTTTTAAATTAGGTTTACCTTTAACCTTTATAACCTACACTGAGGCTGACTGTTTATGCTCCCTGAGCAAGGGTCAACACATAGCACCCCGGTCTTAGGCACACTGGCCAAGGATCTACACAAGGAACCTCTGTTTATGCTCTCACGAGCAAGGGTCAATACATAGCACCCACTTTTATGCACACTGGCCAAGGATCTTCTATAAGACCCTAACTGTTTATGCTCTTCACAGAGCAAGGGTCAACACAACGCACCCACAATGTACACTCCCGCCGGAGGCCTCCTATGAGGGCTTACAAGGGTGAGAAACACCTTACACCCAATCCTAAAAAGGAATGATCATAAGTGTCCTCTGGACTCTAATAACTTAAAAATAAGTGGATGAGTCCCATTTAGCACGTTGACGAAGTTCTCCTCCTTGTTAATGAAGAATCTTCGACTTCCTTGATCCACAACTCAGATGATGTACTAATACGAGGCTTCGGGTTGGGTCAGGGTTAAGACAGAATCCTACTCTATAAAATATTTTTCAATAAGGAAGATAGAGTGATTTCAATTATGCATTCAAGGCATCTCAGCTTAATGATTTGCCATTAAGGTAGTAGCTGGAGAATCCTTGAATGTAGAAGTTCATTCCCCAATCCACTCTATTGAATATCAATGATGAGGGTGGATTGGAGGATGAACTTCCCTGAGATAAAGGGCTTTGGGTATATGATCTAAGGTAAAACACTTAAAAGCACTCTCTTCTATCTCTACCAGCAACAATAGACAAGCTCTCTTTATATAGGCAAAAGGTTCCAACGAATATAAAATGGTCACATTTATGACAGAGTTCGATATCATCGAGCATATACTCTCGATAGCATCGACGGTCCGCTCAATGATACAAACTCAAATGTCATACACTTTTGAAACTAATTGCCAGCTGGTCGAGGAAATCGAAACACGTATCGATGTCATCAGATTTCGAACTCCAATTCCATCGATGCGAGGTTCGATTCCTCGACATTTGAAAATGAGAGAGACTTGCTTTGAAATATTTCAGATTTACAAGAATGATCGAGGGACCTTCGAGATCATCAAAATTTAAATATCGATGATATCGATAGATGTGTCGAGGCATCAATAAATCCAAGGATTTTTCGTTTAGCTTGTTGGACAGTTTCTGTCCTTGTTCGATGCCATCGAAACCGTACGGATATCATCGATATTTAAATATTGATTCTATCAAGTGTCCCTTGATCACAGATAAACAACCCTGAAATAATAGCTGGAAGATTAGGCGCCCATGACCGATAATATCGAGAGCCCTTCGATGTCATCGAGATTTGAACTTCGATGGTATCGATAACGGCTTCGATATATCGATGCACATGTGATTTTCTTAAGTAAAAATAGGGGCGCCGAATATCTGTCTGTTGATATTATCGAGTCAACTTCGATGGACTCGAGATTCAAATATCAATAGGTATATCGATACATCGATAAATCCGTCCAGAGATATATGTGTTTACTGGACATATTTTGTCCTCATTCCGATGATATCGTTTAAGCATCGAGGACATCGACAGCACAGGTTGATTCTATCGAGAAGTGTATCGATAAATCGACAAAGCAAGAAAACTTAGAGAATTTTTTAATTTTAAAAAAGTTTTCTTAACTTAAAAACCCTATGATATTCAAGTTTGTTGTAAGAGTTTTATATACCTGGTGTTTTAGGACATAGGATGTGAGGCTTAGATTTACCTGTGGCAAGCTTGCACACATCTGGTTGAGACAGACGCTTTGATTTGATCTTCCTATGAGGCTCTACAGTCTAGCTGACTCAACACTCATGCTAATTGACAAACCAGGGCACTTTCAATTATTACTTTATTAACACCCGAAATTCTCGGGCACAAGTATGTACTCAAGCTGTGAAAACTTGGGATGTTACAGAAAGAGAAGCCCAAGAAATAAGAGCATCAGAGGAGAGAGAGAGAGAGAGAGAGAGAGAGAGAGAAGTCAAACGAAAAAGAGAAGTAGGAGAAGCATTGAATCCTGCCACACCAAGCTGTCGAGTTCGGACTCCACCCAACCATGTGAAGAACGAACAGGGAAGGAGAGAGAAAGAGAGGAAAGAAAAGGAAAGTGAGAAAGAGTGAAGAGAAAGATGGAGAAAAGAATGAGAGTGTGTGTGTGTGACAGAGAAAGAGAGAGAGTGAGTGAGTGAGTGACTCGCTGCCAAGTTCGGACTTGTTGGCATGACTCAGTCCAGTCTCTGAGTAACCGTCCAATCTTTGATTTGGTTTAGGGCATCTCTGGACTTCTAGAGAGAAGGAAGAAAGGTAGGGAAGAAATGATAGGAATAAGAAAGAAAGAAGAAGAAGAAGAAGAAGAAGAAGAAGAAGAAGAAGAAGAAGAAAGAGAGAGAGAGAGAGAGAGGAGTTGTTGTTGATTTAACCCAATGAGTTTCACCGAGTGCAGCTCAGTTCAAACTTGGTTTGGTCTAGTTCAATTTAGTTTAGTTCCATCAATGTCAGGGAACCTTAAATGGGTGATTCGTTGAGTTTGGTTCGAGTAAAGAGCCAACTTTCGACACCGAGTGAAGTTAAGTCAGTCTAGACAAGGTTAGTCTTGGAAATTTTAGGGTACTAATTCTATTTGGATATGTGTCATTAAAAATCCTATTGATACACCCAAATCCCACGTGCAAGCATCTATCATTTGTACCAAGTTAAAGTTGAGTTGATTCAAACCAAGTTAAGAAAAGTGAATCGAATCATAGTTGAGGTGAGTTAATATCTCAACTTTTGGTTGGATTTGAATTAGAGCTAAGCTGAGGTTAATTGAGTTAGTTCGGTGATGTGTATGTAGGGAACCTATTTTCCTCCCTTTACCACACTCAAACCCATCATTCATTAAGGAGCATTGGAGTTATAGCGATCTAAGCTACCCCGTGCCATTACAAGTCAAGGGGTTAGTAACATTTATGCCTTTAATATTTGGGTTGGTGACATTTATGCCTTTAATATGGAAATTCAAAATTTGATTTAGATATGGTTACATGCATGAAACTCGGGATTCCCAAAACTTAACCCTAATTTAAATTGTACATCAAGTCCTTGAAATTTCATAATCAAACCTAAATGATTATCTGAAACCATAGATTAAATACTCTAATTTTACATAATCAAAATTCTAATGTTGATCCTAACCCTATAAATTTTATAGGTCTTGAACTTAAGGATGTGCACACTTCTTAGTGACATTAGTAGGCAATTCGACTTATGAGGTGATGACATTTTTCCTTGGGCTTTCCGCTTTCATATTAGTTTAAGTAATAAAATTTGAGTTTGAATTGAAATTTTAAGCAAAAAGACCAGTCTACTTACAATTTGAAATTAAATCACCACGTTTTCAAACCAGTTCAGGCTCCTACTTCCCAAGCTTACGCACGATGAGCTCGGAAGTGGGGGGGTAATTATTATGGGGAAAGCCAAACTGGTCTGTGTGTATGAGAAATGCAACCAATCATATAAGAAGCACCTCAAAGCTGGGCCAATTAGAATACCGGGATGAACTTCCCGAGCTGATGAGGAACCAATAGTGAGATGAGCCCTGGGCTAACCTTGAGTTGACCTACTTAAAGGCATAGCTTATTAAAAAGACTTACTGTCACGCTCCAAATCTGGGGACGGACAGCTTCTGTGATGCCCTGAATTCGGTACTCGACTTCTATACACCACGTCCCGAGTTCGGCGCACCACAAGGAAGATTTTTTACCGAGATTATATATATATATAATACCTGAGCATGAAGATCCATGATCAAAATACTAAGCAACACTCTCATTATAAATCCTAATGGTTACAAGTACAATACTTTTCAAAAGGTACACAACATCAACATTGTCAAATCAAAAAATAGATACAATGCATCGAAAAAGTTAAGTCTTCCAAGCTACTCCTGTCCTTAAAAAAAAGAGAAATAGGAAGCTTAGGAAAAAAGCCTAATGAGTACACACGTGTATGCAGTGTGTCCTACATGCAAGCAAGATAAATATGCACGAAGAAATCATGTATGGTGAAAGGCGTGCAGTACATAAGGTATGATGTCAATGCTAATGCAATGCATATGTATCATAGTAATACTCCGAGTCAATGCTACTAGCATCACTAAGTTATATTTTCATTTCTCCTATACCACAGTCATAACCGTAGTACACACATCCATAATCAAATCATCATCATCATATTGTCATGCCATATCAAAATTGTATATCTCGGGAAAACACCATGGTTGACACCCATGCACTAGACACCAGCAATTGACCTTGTTACCCACTAATGGGGTTACAACCTCCATTTGGTATACTAGTAGCGGACTTCATTTGCGCTCCTCCTCGCTGGCAGGTCAGATCGGTCCCTATTTACACCTCAGCCCTTAAGCAGGTTGGACCCACCTCTTCTTAACCCGACCTCGTCAGTGGGAGTCAAATCCATGACCCATGTATCCACTCGGCCCGACAGTGAGGTATCCCTAGCTAGCATCGGGGTTTAGGGACTTTCAACCCAAGGGGCACATCATCTCCTACTATTTCCACACTTTTGTTGTCCTGTTCATTTTTAGGGACAACCCAAGTCATTATCATAGACGTACATTTCGTCGTTAAGATTCAACTCATCTTATACGGCACGAATGTGATATTTCGATCATCATGTACGTCATGATTATGCATAAATTCAAGAAATTATGATAAAGCATACGTTCAAGGGCATGTGGTATGCATATAATGCTATAAGTTTAGGGTCTGCTTAACCTTTAAGCCCAGAATGACATATAATCATCATGTGCCACTAGCAACTATATCAATCCATGGTCATGTGACTAAACTAAAGAGGACATATCTTACATATGAACAAATGTATTGACGTATACTTACACATACCATCATTCCATGGTGCATGAGTATGATCAATATCAACATGGTTAAGTAGATAAATTTAGTATGCTAGGAAGTGGAACAACATTAATCAAGATATTGAATCACATACTTCTAGTAACCATAATCACTAACATCACTAATATCATCCGCATCTATCATAATCACGAGCATTAATTGTATTCAAAATTACACCATATCCTTCGCAAGATAGATATTCCATTAGCGACTTTGGCCTGACATGATTTTCTTCTATTGGGACCACATGGTTATACCCTAACTAGGCCTTATGGTTAATGAGTGGTGGTGATGCAAAGTACATGCACCAAGTGGTTATGGGATGAAAAGCATAGATATAACATATAGTAAATGAGCCACAGGATGCATGGTGCTAGTGAAACTCATATAATGTAGTGGGCTTCACCTTCAAGTGGGCTGTTAGTAGGTTGGATTGCAAATAATTATCATAGTAGTTCTACAATGGTTTAAAAGGCACAGGTAAACCTCATAAGATACAGTGAGCCCTAAGTTGAATGACTTGGGTATATAATATACACATAAGAGTTAGCCACGGTTGAATGACGTGGGTTTGTCTCACACAACATAGTGGGTTCTACTTTCCAAGTGGTCCTGCAAGCAGATGGGTCCACACAAACATTACGGTGGGTCCCAACAAGTAGATAGTATAGGTAACTCATATACATTAAGGTAGTACAAGGAAGAACAGTTCAGATGCACAAGGCACACGTCAGCGAGCTCCATGATTGAACTGTTTGGTTAGTAAAACAATTAAATAGTGCGGATAAAATACGTACATTTAGTTGGTTCACAAGTGTTCAGAAGTTATACATTCAATTAACACTATTTCATATCGTCTTACTTATTTAGGAATTAGATCTAGGTCATTTTGGAATCATGTTCTAAAATTAGCTAACCTAATGGATAAATGGTGAAATATGCAATACTTACATCAAGGTAGGGTCCATAATTAATCTGACACACGTCCTAAGTTCACATACCTAAGAGGTTACACCATCAGCATAGTCCACGAGTCCGAGTAATCACACAATTCTCATATGCCCACATGGTCTTATGGCCACTCCGTTATCAGAAGTCCATACAGTTGAGAGGTCATGCAAATGTCACTCTACTTGTCATAATAAATGACTTGAGGTTAGATGGTTATGTACTTTAGCTCACATAATGGAACAATCGCTTTACTAAACCTTCACATGGTCAGGCGGTAAGTACCATAATTTCACATAGTTTAGTATGTATACGATTACTATCATGATCTAGTGTCCACATTTCAAACATAATTGAGTAATCATAATCCTACACACGAATACAAGGCTACACTAATTATGATAAGTCTTATACTACAACCACTTCACACGTCATATAGTTAATGACTCATATTCGGTGTCACATGGTTAAGGGCCAAGGGCCACATTTCATCATATCATTTATGGTTTAGAGATAATAGAATCCAGGACCTTAATAGCATTATCTTGGGTAACATAACCTTACATCACACTCAGTCTAATGTATAACTTGGTCATATGTGATTCAAGTGGTGGTGTCTATATCGATAAGCACAAACTTACGTTGTTGAATGACCATCAATGCCACTTGATTTCATACGGTTAGGTGGCCTTGTGCGTATTTCACATTCATACAGTTAGATGACTACATATCCTCTACCATTGCATATGATTAGGTGTCCATACATACATCAAATACCCACATGATTAATGGGTCAAACAGGTATATCACACCCTCACACCACTAGAGTTTACATATTTGTTATAATTGAACATGTTTAAGGGTTTAAACACAAGTCACACGATCCTATTACTTGGGGCCGCACTCTAACCAGAGTACCAAGTGATCAAGGGTTGTCCACAATCAGCCCATTTAAGGGATTCATCATCATTACTTCAAAAATTACAATACCAGTTCGTCATACATTCAACACATGGAGATTACAAACTCTTGCCGAAGAGGCCCAATGGTTGGCCAAAACAAGGCTACCACTGATGGGCCCACATGGCATTCACTCAAAATAGGCCTTAACATTCTTGGGCCCACACACCAATGGAATTCACAATGGATCCTATGCGGTGGAGTCCATGGGGATTTTTCATGAGGTTGACTTGTGTATGACCCACCTCAGGTTAGGATCCACTCCAACAATCCGGTAAAGTCGATGGATGGTATGGATATACATTACAACATTAACGTCGGCCCTAGGAAAATTTTAGTGATAAGAGTTTGTTCCTTACTGTTTCAGGTGGTATGGTCTAAGTAGACTTTGGATCGGCCTGATTTTTTTAAAACCATACCATGCAATGGACTGGTCAAGGATGATGTACGGACTCAATAGATTAGATACATCGTGGTAGACCCATAGAGAGTCTTTAATGGTAAATGTTCAATTTTTACTGTTCCTGTGGTGCAGCCTACCTAAAATTTGGATCAGCTTTATATTTTGGGCTCATGTACTAAAATGGTCTATCAAAGACAATGTATGGTGCAGATTTGATGTAGACATCAGGTGGGCCTCTTGGCTTAAAATCAAGTCAATCTGTGGCTCGTGTGGGCCAAACCACACACAAAAGTTGAGAGGGTTACCCTCTGTTAAAACATTCATAATTATTTGTTGGGCCCACAGAGATGTGGTTCATGAATCCATCCCATCCATTATGTGTGTCCCACTTGGTTAAGGGGGTCAGTCCAAGTTTCAGGTTCCTCGAGCTCCGAGTTGTATGAATGGTTCAAGGAGATCAAAGTTACATGGGTCCCAAAGTGATGTATTTATTATACCTACACTGTTCATCTACATTTAGAGATCATTTTAGAGCATTATCCAAAAAAATGAATCATATCCAAAGATTATCTGGACTACACCACAAATAGTAGTGGAGATAATGATTTCACCGTTAAAGAATTTACATGGCCCACCATAACATTTACTATTTCATCCAATCTGTTCATAAGGTCATAACGACCTGAATTAAGAGGAAAAACAAATTGCATATTGGTCCAGAACTTCTGTGACCCAAAAGGGGTTTCAATGGTAGACATTTAATCCCCTGCTACTTTTTGTAGTGTGGACCACTTGATAGTTAGATCTGTCTTATTTTTCTTCTCAAGCCTTAGGACGAACTCACCAAATGGATAGACGATTTGGATATAACACATACGTCATGATCAGTCCCACAGAACTTGTTGGTTCATACGGATCTTCTCATGATTTTGGGTGGTGTGGGCCACTTGAGTTCCATGTGCGGCTGATTTTTGGGATGTCCCATAATCTAAAGGGGACCCATCAAATGCACGGTGTAGATGATCGATATACATCAAGGTGGGACCAGTGGTGGGACCCACCGTCCTTGCCTGTTGGTGCTGGGACGCTGCTTGTTGCAGCGTCCTCTATACCCTCTATACACTAGCAGAAAGTGGCGCTAGCCTCTTTGCCATATTATTATTATTTTTTATTTTTTAGAGGTTTTTCATAGGTGGGGCCCGCATCAAGCTGATCCACTCCACCTGCTGGGTTCCCTGGCTTGTGATGGGCCCAATAAGCCTAATATTCAATATGTTTTGATGCACAGAAACGTCATAGCGAGCCCTAACAGTAAATATCACCATTAAAATAGTCTTTTTAATGGTGTGGCCTACTAGAGATTTGGATTGGCTTCAATTTTTAGCTCAAGGCCTAAAATGAGCTAGAAATTGAATGAATGGCGTGGATCAAATATGTACGTCATGGGTGGGGCCTGTTGTGGTCCCACAGCCCTGCCCCTATGTCAAACAACAGGGAAGCTAGTTACTGCAACGTCCCCTAGGCGCTGGTGGCAATCAGCGTCCAGCCTTACTTTTATTATTATTATTATTATTATTATTTGTGGTGTGTGTGCATGTGTGTATTTGGCCAGCACAATGCCTCACTTGGGCGGTTTGGATGGCATACAAACACTGTGGTGGGGCCCACTATTGATAGGTCCCACGTGAGGTCTGTCACAATTTAATTTTTGTATATTTTCTCCAATACAACCACACCATTTATCAAATTATTATCATTATTATATATATACATATTATTTTCCCTTCATCCAAATAGGCATAATTCTATGAAGGGTCTGCTGAATAGTTTGGGAGTCATACAAACATGGCGATGTGACCCACCATCAGTGGGGCCTTCATTATCATCATCTATCAACATAACATAAAGAAAACATACAAAAATGCAAGTGAGTGGGGTGTACTCACCTTGATGGATTAGATGGATGGAAGGGATGGGATTGATGGAGTTGATGGCCCACCAAGATCACTTCTCTCTCTCTCTCTCTCTCTCTCTCTCTCTCTCTCTCTTTCTCTCTCTCTCCCCTTATTGTAGAAAATGGTGAAAATGCTAAGGGATCGAGGGGTATTTGTAGAGAAATGGATAAAAATTTGGTTTGGTTAGGCTAATGTGATTAATGCTAGATTAGGGAATGGTGTGATGATGTCATACATAAGGTATGGTATGGTGAGAAGTTGACTGAGCACATGAGAGATGGAAGATGACATCACACACATGGGAATTTATGTGCATGGCATGTGTTGTGCACACATGAGTATATTCATGGACAATTAACTGGTGGATTACTTAGGCGAAGGGGCATTTGATGGCAAAGGGCGACATGGAAAACTTGTGATGATGTCATACATAAGGAAAATCAAGTCGAATGTTGGTCGATTTGATTGATCGAGTGAAGAGTGTGAGAAGTATGGTGGATTCGACCCAATTTCACCCTCCGATCGGGATGGTTGGCCCAGGCATATCCTAGAGCTTGTGGGTTGACCGCTGAATTGAGTGTGGTCCGCCACGGGTGATCGAAAACTAAACTTGACCTAGATCCATGGTGAGCTTAAGTCCGATGGATAACCGAATTGGATGGGTAACCTAAGTATACCTTGACCCCGGGGTTATTTCCATCATTTTAAGGTTTATATACAAGAATGTGAGTATAGAAAGTGAGAGTTAGTGAGAGAGATGATTCATCTTGGGAACCTTTACTTTGAATATTCCTCCGACTCTTTTGGGGTAAGTTCACCCAGCTTAGATTAGACATCTCATTTCTATCCTTAAGGGTACTCGTCATGTGAGTGTATAAGTTATGGTTTTCAAGGATTTCGACACAGGTCAAATGTTATGTTTACATTACTTTCCGATATGAGCACATCATGCGCATATGATACATGTATGCTAGATGCTAACAATGTCTGCATGTATTCCAACATACGTCATGTATGTTGTTCCTTGTATGCTAAGTGTTTGTAGAAATGCATGAATGATCTAAGTGTAACCGATTACACTAATTGTGGGCGTTGAGAAGTGATTCTCAATACTCCTATTGTTGCGCATGATTCAAGTGGAGCATGATTTGAGTTATTGTTCCATTATTGTTTTACATTCCATATGAATATACGGTAGTGTAGGATATTTGGGTCCGTCGGTAGTTGACAAACGCACGGGTATTGGCCGTATTAGACTTAGTGTTTTCTGTCGATGCGTCGGCGACTAACCGGAATCGTACTTATGAAATCCTAATAACCGGTACCGATTGTGAGCCGGACATGGTGGTATGGGACATCGAGCTGTCCTACTCTGGGGTGACGAGCCTCCCAGTAATTCGTGCGTCGATTATGGTGGTATGGGACACTATATTCGTGTTGTGGGTACCGAGCCCTTTGTAGTGACCTCGAGAGGTACCGCAAGGAGGTGAGCCGTGTGGTAGTAAGGGTCGTGGATTGGTACAGCCCTTTGACCTTAAATATAAAATCGTATGAGAGCTAGATTGACGACCCTAGAATGGATCACTGTTTGGATGGTGATATGAGGAAGGTATCTTAGCTTCCCAATCTGTTGTGTGAAATGGACTAATAACAACTTGGTAATCATATCCATGCACCGCATTTCATGTGCTTTGTAGATGTGGCGCACTTTGAGGCGATGTCATGCGTAACGTAGAACGCCGAGGGTGTACGCGTGAGGGCACGCATCATACCGCATTCATACCGGCATTAACAAGAGTACTTAGATTTATTTAATTGGTCTTGTTTGATTACTGATAACTTACCTCCTTATTGTTTACCGAGATCACTCACTCCCACGTTTCGGCGGTGTTACACACCCACCGGACTGCCTTAGGTGACTAACATAAGCCGGATGACCGACGACGGGTTCTAGCGAGAGGTATGCGTGGGATTTCGGGAATTTCTGGGACGAAATGATGTAAGAGTTAAATAAACTTTTCGATCCAGGATTTACACGAACCTTTAACTTGTAAGGCTTAAAATGTTTTATTTGTCAACATACATTCACATTAAATATGTTGCATAAGTGATTTTAATCGGGAGTTGAGTTATGCTCGAGATCACAAAGACTAAGGCGGGCTCGGCGATAATTTCGAAAGTAGATCATCATCCAAATAAGGACCCTTCAGCGAATCCAGCATATCTCACCAAGATACAGAAGTCCAGAAGTTTCTTAAGTATCCTATAAATACATCCACTGTCATTGGAGAAAATTAATCACCAAAAATCCTGACTCAAGTCCCACTTCTACTTTCAGATTGCCCACCTAACTTAGGCATCGGAGGGTCTCCAATCACAACCGGCACCCCCGCTATCCTTTACCTATTGTTGATACAGGTACCGGTGCATCCATAGGCATGGTACCCATCCATCTAGATTCAAGCAACAAGAGATGGCATGGAAAAACACATACATCACAGTGTCACCTGACAAGAATTAGGTGTGGCACCAGTCTCGCCGAGACGAAAGTGATCGTGATCTGAGCCGAAATTAGGTGAGGCCCCAGCTTCCCCACTTGCCGAGGCGCATTGTGCATTGAGTAAATCTAGTGGAGTTGACATTAATTTATATATTTTTTCCACTTCGTCCATCATTTTATCATATAATATTACAGCTTGAGCTAAAAAATGAAGCATATTCAAAGCTCATGTAGAGCACACCACACAGGAAATGGTATGACTTTAATGTTTACCATTGAAGAAATTTTAAAGGCCACGAAAGTTTTGGACCAAGCTTATATTTGTGTTCTCCCTTCATTTATATTTGTTTGATCTATGAACAAGTTGGATTACAAATAAACATTATCATATTATATGCCCTAACAAAGTTTCAATTGTAAGAACTCTATAAGGTGGGCCTTATTGATTAACGATCTGGATTGTCCTATTGTTGGACTGGATGATTGGGTAAACCAGTGGGCTCTATTTCATGTGATCTGTTACATAGTGTATCCGCACAGGTATGCGTATAAGGGCTAGAATGTTGTTGTTGTATTACGCAGACAGCAATTTGCGTTGTGAAAGTGTGGAGCCAAATGAAGAGAGTTGTGATGGGTTTCAAACTCTCTTCACCTCAATCATTATTTAAGAGAGCTGGGTCCCCGATCCTACACCATACGGCAGAAGCCAAGTCCCATCTATTGTTTTACAGAAAGGGTGTGAAGGAGAGGGAGATCCTAGCTTTATCTTCTCTGGTATTCTATATAGAAGATCTGGTATTCTATTCTCAGAAATGGTGTCTTAGTTAGGTAAGTCGTCCAGCCCCTTGATCACCATGTTCTATGCACAGAGAGATCAATGGACCTATTTCGCATATATAATAAGTCCCACAGTTGGTATCAGAGCAGTCTGTGCAAAGGCATGGATGATCAAATTCATCCATTGCAGATTCATATCAGAATTAGGGTTTTCCAATTCGAAACCCAATCCAGTTTATTAGGGATTTTTGAATCCCTGAATTCAAAATTTTTAATTAGGGATTTCAAATCCCTGTATCCAGCAATTGATTAGAGATTTCGAAAACCCGAATCCCTATTTGGGAATTTCATATTCTACCTCCTATTAGAGACTTTGGATTTTGAATCCCAGGTCGCCAATTAGGGGAATTCCTGATTAACCCCAAATCCAGAATATAATTAGGGATTTTCTATTTCGAATCCCCAAATTAGGCTTATTAGGGATTTCGAATCCGAATACCCAAAATTCAAATATCAGGGATTCGATTCTGTATCTATCCATATTAGGGATTTTTTTGGACTCTAATCCCAAATCAGGAATTTGAGATTCCTTGTATCCAGCTGTCAGAATTTAGGGATTTCTGATTTTAAATTCCATATCAGAGTCAGGAATTTCTATTTTAAATCTCATATCCAGCATTCATCAGGAATTTCGCAACCCCAATTCAGATGTTGGGGATTTTGATCTCTAATCTCAATATTAGGGATTGTGATTCCCAAATCACTATTGGGATTTCGAAATACCCAGATTAAGATTTCAAACCTAGATTTCTCTATTATCCTCTCTCTTCTCGGTTACCTATCCATCATTCGACATTCTTCTAGAGATTCTGGTGATTTTGTGACTCCATATACAGCCCATCTGTAAGTCACGTATTGCCGGAAACTGTGGAGATATCATCCAGCATCCTCTTCTTCCATCATCGGACTGTTGGCAGAGAGAAGGAGAGAGAGATCGTTGCTCGGACGTATGATGTAGATCATCCTGAGAATGAAATTAGGGATTTCATACCCCTTTTGAGCTTGAGCGACTGTTTTATTCAATCGGGTCAACAGACCACACTACTAGCTTACGGGTCCAAATTTCAGACCCACTAACACTTATTTGTTTATGTTGATGGGCCCTGACCTGTTATCTGGGCCCACTGATCATATTTTGGGACATTGAATTTTATTCCATATTTAAGAATCAATCTGGACCGTCTGTTTATTCAATCGTTAGCATATAACTTAACACATTTACCAAGAAGATGATCTTATAAGTTTGGATTGAGGCATTCATTTCATGGATACCTTTGCATGCATCCATCCATCCAAATTTCCTTATTGACCATCAATCTTGTGAATGTCGATAGTTTGTATTATTATGCTCTTTGAACATGTCCAGAGCATACAAAGTCTTGAATCGGCTTTATTATGAGTCCATTATACATCTTTTAAGGGTGGATATAGACCTTTTAAGAATAAGGAAAAAATGGAACATAATCGTCTGTCCCATGTTAATAGTTCCTAATTCTCTAAGAATCAATATCAACCACTTTATGAGCTGCATCGGACTAACTCAGCGATAATCTATTGAGAGGCAGGATTATAATCGCGATCCTGAGTCTATCTTTATAGTATTGGATTCGGTTGTGTTAGCCACCATAGTGACCTCAATTAATGAAAATTTTATAAGTACAGACTTGTAACATTGGGACTAGCAGGATTGCATACAGTTGCATTCACATTTTCATGCGTACGGTAACGAAAACATAGATGATTATCATATGGCAGTTATGTGCACGGGTGGAATAAATGGTATAGGTGATGTAAAGCTAAAAGACTCATCTCACCCATACGTGTTAAGTGTCTCAAATTTACATCACTGACACCACTTAGCTTCATGTTCAGGAGGATCATTGGCATATTATTTTTACCACCCACAGGAAGAATGATGATGATGTAATAGATTCTCACCAGGATGTGATGGTTGGGCCCATTTTCATCTTGGATAATTCAATTGATGCCTCACTTAGCAACTAAATTGATTAAGTTTGCCTAATATTTATTTACATTCACGAAATTATTTTGTAAAATTACAAACTAATGTGAGTATATGTACATCTCTGTTATTTCAGTCTCAATTCCAACTAATCAGAATCAAGTCCCTGCCCTAAATGGATCTAATTACTCTCAATGGAAGAACACCATTGAAGCTGTACTAGACAATCTTCAATTAGATCTGGCCCTGATAACACCAGAACCACCAGAATCATCTAATGATGCCACCGAAGTTAAATATAATCGATGGGTTGTACAGTTTTGATAAAATGATACATGCCTAAAAGTAATTAAGTATTCGATTTCTAAATCTATGAAGGGCGTCATGCCTAAAACAGACAATGCCAAAACTTTTCTAACTGAAATGGAAAAACGATTCAAGAAATCTGATAAATCTGAAGTGGGCATCCTTCTAAATAAATTGACTCGCTCGTCCTACGATGGAAAAGGCAATATCCGAGAATACATTGTAGAGCAGATCGAGGTTGTTTCTAAGATCCGTACTCTAAGGCTTGTACTCACTAATGATCAACTAGTTCAATTGATCGTGAACAACCTACCTCCCCAATTTGATACGTTTCTGGTAAACTATAACAATTTGAAGGACATGTGGACATTGGATGAACTTATCACTCAGTGCGTCCAAGAAGAAGACAGGATTAGGCAGATGGTCAAAGTTCAAAATGTTAATATGGTAACCTCAGGTCATGGGCAAGGGCACGTGAATAAATGTAAAGGGAAAAGGAAACAAGGTTCTAATAATGGATTCTCTGGTCCTCCATCTGGAAACATGAGAATCAATCAGGAAATGGATCAAAACGCAAACGCATTAAAGGAAAATCGTGTTTCTTCTGCAAAAAGATGGGTCATCTAAAGAAAGACTGCGAAGGATTTAAGAATTGTCTCATAAAGAAAGGTAATCATTCTATTCTTATCTGTTTTGAATCTAATCTGATTGATGTGTCAGCTGATTCCTAGTGGATAGATTCAAGAACTACTATTCACAGATGCACTTCTATGCAGGAATTACTACAAGTCAGGCCACCAATTGATGCAGAGTGCTCAATATACATAGGCAATGGTGTCAAGGTTGACTTGGAGGCAGTAGGAGTCTATAGGCTTAAGTTTGAGTCTGGTCATTTTTTGGATTTAGTAGATACATTTTGTGTGTCATCTATAAGACACAATTTAGTTTTAATTTCCTGTTTGGATAAGTTGAGATACTCATTCCACTTTAGAAATAAAAGTTTTAGTATTTACTTTAATTTGATTAAAGTTAGCACTGGCTTAATAGTGGACAACTTGTACCGATTAGACTTGATTGCCTCTCACGTCTATAATATTAATACCTTTCATAGAAATAAAGTGGGATCTAAGAGAAGGCTAGACTATGAGAATTCCTCCATGTTGTGGCACATGCAACTTTGCTATATATCTCGTGAGAGATTAGACAGGCTTGTGCAAGAAGGAATTTTACATTCTCTAGACTTCTCTGATTATAAGATATGCATTGATTGCATAAAAGGAAAACAGACTAGAACTAGAAAGAAAGGTACAACCAGGAGTGTAGGTCTATTAGAGGTGATACATACAGACATTTGTGGACCATTCCATACAACATCATGGAGTGGACACACATATTTTATTACCTTTATAGATGACTACTCTCATTTCAGGTACCTCTACATTATTACTGAGAAGTCAGATGCCCTAGATGCTTTTAAGATCTATAAAGCTGAAGTTGAAAATCAACTTGATAAGAAAATTAACGTTGTCAGATCTGACCATGGTGGTGAATACTATGGCAAATATGACGAATCTAGACGTAATCCAGGGTCGTTCGCTAAATACTTGCAGGATTGTGGCATTGTCGCTCAGTACACTATGCCTGGTACTCCAGAGCAGAATGGAGTGGCTGAAAGATGCAATCGCACCCTTATGGATATGGTGTGAAGCATAGTCAGTAATTCAACATTACCAAAATCTCTGTGGGGTGATGCAATTAAAACCGCATTTCATATACTAAACAGGGTTCCTAGCAAAGCAGTAAGCAAAATTCATTTTAAGTTGTGGAATGAGAGAAAATCAAGTCTCCGATATCTACATGTTTGGGGTTGTCCTACTGAGGCCAAAATTTATAACCCGCATGAAAAAAAGCTTGATCCTAGAACCATAAGTTGTTTCTTTATTGGATATCTAGAAAGATTAAAAGGCTATCGATTCTACTTTCCTTCTCACTCTATCAGAATTGTTGAGGAATGCCAGATTCATTGAGGACACTGAAAATAGTGGGAGCACGAACATAAGAGATTTTGTATTTGAGGAACAAAGGACTGTGACTTCAGTCATAGTCAATCCAGATCACGTGGATATTAATGATGCAATCGATTCTGCAGTCACTGCAGAATACTACGTAGAACCTCATATACAAACCATTGATGAGAAAAATCAAGATCAGACCCAACAAGCTGAACCATTGAGAAAATCTAAAAGAGAGAGAAGGCCTGTAAATCGAGATGATTATATCGTATACTTACAGGAGTACAACTTTGACATAGGGGTGGAAAAGGATCCCGAATCCTTTACACAGGTCAAACAAAGTGTTGATCCTTCTCGTTGGTTTGATACCATGAAAGATGAGTTAAAATCTATGAAGGTCATAAAGTATAGGATCTTGTAAAGTTACCCACTGGAATAAAGCCGATTGGTTGTAAATGGATATTTAAAACCAAAAGGGACTCCAAGAGTAATGTCAAAAGATATAAAGCCAGACTTGTTACCAAGGGTTTTAACCAACATGAGAGCATTAACTTTAAGGAGACTTTCTCACCAGTATCTAAGAAAGACTCATTCAGGATCATAATGACTCTTGTAGCTCATATGGATTTAGAGTTATATTAGATGGATGTAAAGACTATATTTCTCAATGGGCATATGAATGAGAATGTATACATGTTGCAGCCCGAAGGTTTTGTAGCTAATAGCTCAGAACATTTGGTTTGTAAACTAAAGAAATCCATCTATGGGTTGAAACAGGCATCGTGATAGTGGTACCTAAAGTTTCATGAAGTAATTTCCTCATACAGCTTTGTAGAAAACATTGCAGATGAATGTATCTACATTAAAATCAGTGGGAGTAAGTTCGTTATGATGATTTTGTATGTTGATGACATTCTGTTGGCTAGTAGTGATACCAGGATGTTGAACGACATCAAGAAATTTTTATCTCAAAGATTTGAAATGAAAGATCTTGGTGAAGCTTTTTATGTCATTGGCATTGAGATTCGCCTTGACAGAACATTTGGACTGCTCAGCCTGTAACAAAGGGCCTATATTACTAGGGTACTCGAAAGGTATGGCATGTAAAATTGTACTTCCGGACAGTCACCTATTGTGAAGGGCGACAAATTTAGCCTATTTCAGTGTCCAAAGAATGATTTGGAAAAGAATCGAATGAAAGAATTTTCGTACGTATCAGTAGTAGGGAGCATCATGTATGCTTAAGTCTGTACATGACCGGACATTGCCTTTGTCACTGGAATGTTAGGAAAATACCTATCTAATCCAGGAATGCAACATTGGATAGTTGGAAAGAAAGTATTATGGTATCTACAGAGAATGAAAGACTTCGAACTCACATACAGAAGATCTGATCGGTTGGAGTTGATCAGATATTCTGACGCAGACTTTGCAGGCTGCGTTGACACTAAGAAGTCTACTTCAGGATACATCTTCATGATGGTGAGAGGAGCTGTGTCGTAAAAAAGCGTGAAACATTCCACCACAGCCTCATCCACCATGGAAGCTGAATTTATCGCCTGCTATGAGGCATCTAATTAGGCAATGTGGTTACAGAGTTTCTTCTTAGGTTTGCAGGTATTGGAGCATATCCCGAAACCTTTGAGAATATTTTATGATAATTCAGCTATTATTTCCTTCTCTAATAACAACAAGCATTCGTCAAGGTCGAGGCATATCAACATTAAATATCTTGTTGTAAAGGAAAGAGTTCAGAATCATCAAGTGTCCGTGGAATTCATCGGCACTAAGCAGATGATTGCAGATCGCTCACTAAAGGGCTTCCTATCAAGCCATTTAGGAGCATGTGACATCTATGGGAGTCATTGATCCCACAGATGTCACACCTCAATCTCAGAAACCGGGATCACAAAATTCTCGATCGCCGAATCCGGTGACGATATCCTCCGTAGTACCCCGCTCTCGGCTCTCAGCGCAACACGTGCCAGATTTCGATCCTGGGATCGTACAAGGAGTATTTTCAGAAAAAAATTGTAATGGAGCATAACCACAAGTATACCGAATTCACAGAGGCAACATCATCATCACATATCCACTAATGTAAATAATTGAATACAATGCTGAAAGGGAAATACATATATCAAAGTTCCAGAAGATAGCTGCACGCTTCAAGCTCAACGTTGCTGCAACCTAACGCCACCTGCACGCATCTATCGTGCAGAAGCTTATAGAAAGCTTAGAGGGTGGTGAAAGTGTGTGCACAAGATAAGTGCCAAGTATACCATAAAGCCCATAAATCATACATTATCGGAATAAGCAGAAATACTGATAAGATCATGAATCATATGATATTAGAGTAAGCGAAAATATACTGGTAAGTCCATGAGTGCTATCAGTCATACCAAGGCTATGTGATGCAAAACATAATAAGATAATAACAGATGCTAAGGATGCAATGCAATATGTAAATCCTGATGAGCCACAAATACCATCAACCTCATCTAGGCCATATAAGTGCAAAAACATCATAACCCAAAATGCTAAGTATTGCGGATGCAATGTAATATGCAGTGCGAATGAAATGACCATGCTAGAATGTGAAGTCGAAAGGATAGTACATAGTGTCGCAAGCTATGGGGTCCATCACAAGGGACTTCTATCCAAACCAGTCTCATACCTAAATTTGGATAGTCAGACTCAATGTGGTAAACTCCTGATCTCAGGTTAGTCGCACGCCCAACTGAAATCCTGGTCATGCGAAGGTACACATAACAAATATTATGCACCACCACCCGAGTGGATAGTGAATAAATGAATGAATGGATATGCAATCCCTGCTCAATAAGTCCACATATCAATACGGTTGCTCTCTAGGGAAATCACCGAGGTCTATTACACTTGACACCGACTGCCTCCTCCCTAGCTGCATAGCCCAGTGGGCGGAATAAACTTCACTATCCGCCTGACCAGTAGTCTGTCAATACCTACCTGGCTCATTGATAGCGGACCCATTTACGAGCTGGTCATACTCAGCCTAGCTTATAACCCCCTCACTCGTGAGGATAAGGCCACACCCCCTTCCAACCGACCACGACACAGTGGGAGACACGGCCTCATGGTATAAGCACCGACGCTCATATTCCACTCGGTCTAGATGTTGGAGCATCTCCTGGTACCAAGGAGGTTCTGAGATTTTCACCAAAGGACATCTTACGTGCCCACAGTGCTAGAACCAAGCATTTTTGATATCCTATCTGGCCATCCACGATGTGTCTGTGGAGGGCACGGCCCTGATGTCGCTAGGGTGTACAATGATCAAGTCACATATATGCGAGATGCATGAATCACACTATCCAGTCATGCAGCAATCCTGCGCATACGGCACGATAATGTGGGCACTTCGTCTCATAAGGAGTCTCATAAATAGTCTGCCCAATGGCGCATGCTATGATCAAACATTCCTCATATCAGGCATACATATGATGTGTATGGGAAAAAATCATGGAGTTATACTAAGCATTTTATATGGTGATGAACTATCCTCACAACGAAGATGTGCCTTGATGGCCTACACACAATAAGTACGGGCTTATCAATGGGCCCTAGGGAGAAGTACAATGCGGACATTTAACCAACATTATCCTTACAATGTGGACGTCAAACCAACATTGCTCCCAAGGCATGGCCCACCATAAAGGTCAACACATAAACCACAGTGGAATCACATTACAATGGGCCTCAACCCATGGGCTCCAAATACATCACAATGGGCCTCAACCCATGGGCCCTATACACATCACAGTGGGTCTCAACCCATGGGCCTTTATACATCACAGTGGGTTTCAACCCACGGGCCCTAATACATCACAATGGGCCTCAACCCATGGACCCTAGAATACATCAAAATGGGCCTAATCACATGGTCCTCATATATGTCAAGGTGGCCTCAACAACGGGCCTCATACACATGACGGTGGGCCTCAATAACGAGCCTTGAATACATCACAATGGGCCTCAACCCATGGGCACTAAATACATCACAATGGGCCCTTATACGTCACAATGGGCCTCAACCCATGGGCCCTAGAATACATCAAAATGGGCCTAATCACATGGTCCTCATATATGTCAAGGTAGCCTCAACAACGGGCCTCATACACATGACGGTGGGCCTCAATAACGAGCCTTGAATACATCACAATGGGCCTCAAACCATGGGCCCCAAATACATCACAGTGGGCCTCAACCCACGGGCCCTAATACATCACAATGGGCCTCAACCCATGGGCCCCAATACATCACAATGGGCATCAACCCATAGGCCCTAGAATGCATCAAAATGGGCCTAATCACAAGGTCCTCATATATGTCAAGGTGGCCTCAACAATGAGCCTCATACACATGATGGTGGGCCTCAATAACGGGCCCTCATACACATGATGGTGGGCCTCAATAACAGGCCCTCATACACATCAAGGTGGGCCTCAATAACAGGCCCTCATACACATGATGGTGGGCCTTAATAACGGGCCCTCATACACATCAAGGTGGGCCTCAATAACAGGCCCTCATACACATGATGGTGGGCCTTAATAACGGGCCCTCATACACATGATGGTGGGCCTCAATAACGGGCCCTCATACACATCAAGGTGGGCCTTAATAACGAGCCTTGAATACATCACAATAGGCCTCAACCCATGGGCCTCAAATACATCACAATGGGCCTTAACCCACGGGCCCTAAAACATCACAATGGGCCTTGCCAAATGGTTGGATGGTTTGGATACAACACATGCATCACAGTGGGTCCCATAGGGATGGACAGCATAGATGAAGTACATACCTCATGGTGGAGTCCACACTAATGGAAGGTGTGGATTACAAAACATACATCAGTGGTCCCATGTGGGGCCCACCATAACATGTATCCACCATCCAATCTATTTAACAAGGTCACACATACCAAAAATAAATAGTAAATAAATATTATATTTATCAAGACTTGTGGAACCAGGGAGGTTCCAAGGGCAGACGTTCAATCCTCCACTGCCTTTTGCTATGTGGTCTACTTGATAGGCATATCTGCCTCATTAGTCTCAAGCCTTAAGGCTAGCCTGCCATCAGGATGGACGGTTTGGATGGAACCCATACATCAAAGGCGGGGTCCACTGACTGTCCAGCGGCTATGGCTGGACGACATGTATAAAACATGTACACAGTAGGGGTTCCACCGTCCATGGACGGTGTGGTGTATAACACATACATTCATGTGGGTCCAACCGTCCACTGCCTGTGGACAATATGAATAAAACACATGCATCATCATGGGTCCCACGTGGGGCCCACCATAACGTTCGTTTCCCATCTAATCTGTTGAGGAGGCCACGCATACCTGGATGAAAGGAAAAATAAATTTCATATGATCCAAGACTTCTGTGAAAAACCCCAAATGGGTTTCAATGGCAGACATTCAATCAACACTGTTTCCTGTGATGTGGGCCACCTGAGTTCTCAATGGAGCTGAGATTTGGAGGGGGCCCACTTCAAGAAGGGGCCCACCAAATCAACTGCTTGGATAACAAACATACATCATGGTGGGGCCCACAGCTGGGGCCTTGGGTCCCTGCCGTCCGCCTACCCAACGCAGCAGGCGCTACCTATATATATTTTTTTTTTTTTTTTTTTTTTCAAAATTCCATTTCTTGCAGTTTTTCATGTGTGGGGCCCGCATCGGTCGAATCCACCTTGGCCACTGGTCTCTACAAACCATAACAAATCCATCAAGCCTAATATTGGGCATATTTCGGTGTACAAAAACAGCAGGGTGTATTTTAACGATGAACACCACTGTTTCCTATGTTATGGCCCACCAGATACTCAGATCAGCTTCATTTTTTAGCTCAACGCCTAAAATGACTGGGACAATGGAATGGACGGAGTGGATTACACCCATACGTCAAGGTGGGGCCTACATGAGCAGTCATTCCCAAAAGCTTTTAACCAAAGCTACTATTTGTATTTCCAAGTTCACTTCCAAGTTCACGTCCAGACGTACGCTGGACTGTTTTTGGGTATAGGAATATATTTAAGGTGGGCCCTGCTTAGGTGGGCCACCACATGGCTAGGTGGTGTAGAACCTACACATATATAAAGTGGGCCTCACCTACAAGTGGCTTGGATCAAATACATGCTTCATGGTGGGGTCCATCCAAGTGGGCCACACGGCCACATCAACACACAAAGAAAATAAATGAAAAAGAGAGGGAGAGAGAGAGAGAGAAAGAGAGAGATCGAGGGACACGCGTGATGGAGGGCTCCGCCACTATGAGCCTTCCCTTGCATTCAACCATACATCAAGTGGGTCCCAATAAATGTGGGCCCATCAAATCAAAGATCAACGTGGAGATTCCGTCTCCACCAAAATGGAAGGTCTAGATGACCTCTTTCAAACTTAGAAAGTAAACATCATGATGGGGTTCATGAAGAATAGCCTCATCATGGAATGATCATGATAATCAAGATGGGCCATTGACCACTTCTTAAGGTACAAAGTGAGATCCATACCATCAATCGGTAGGCCTCACTTAGCCCTTCATAAAAACATGGAAACTAGCCTATAGAAGCACCCACCATTTGATCTTCTTGGTCCGTTGGAAAGCACTCTACTTTGATGGAGGGTGATGAGAGTTGAATGGCTAGGATGAAGGATTTGGGGTGGGAAGTGGGCCACACACACTCATTTTTCTCTCATGGAAGAGCTTGGACGTGAGCCTCTTCTCTTTCTTGGGAAAATTGATGAGAAATGAGAGAGAGAGAGAGAGGTGTGGTAGTTGTAACAGATATGTGAGTGATGGATATGAGGTGAGTGATGGGTGAGGTGGGAGATTGGTTGACTTTTGGGCTTGCTTGACTTATGGAGAAAGAAAGCATGGGTGTGTGTACTTGACATGAGGTGATTGATTGATGGATTGATTGATTGAGTGATGGGACATGTTGTAGAGATTCTCTTGGGATTGCAAATACGCGGCGTTTTCTTTGAAATAAATGTCAGCCCACATCTCCCTGCCAGGGTATCGGATCGGTATGCGAGTCGCGGCGTTGGAACCGCGGTGACGGTGCGGTCGCAATGGTACAAGTCTCAAATTAAGCCGACTCAAATCTACGGGATTCGACTTACGGTCGCACGCAAACGTCGATTATAGGTTGCCGGTTACTAGAACTTGATGGGAAGGATCACAGGAGTCGACGGAACAGTACGAAATAGGATACAGGTCTTACAACAGATGTTTTCAATTGGTGGGAGTTGAGCGTACTTTGATTTTTACAGATATTTAGAGATCTTATTTTATACAGTTTGTTTTTGAATGATTTTGATATAAAGATTTATTTCTACTTCTATATATATATGCGCAAAATTTTGAGTAAGAAGAACTTCAGTCATGTCCCGTTGGAGACATGTAAAAGCTTCAGGACCTCTTAAGGATTGGCACATGTTATCACATTGAGTATGTTATCCTTATACCACATTTCCTAGCATCATATCTATGTCGTTAAGGTTATTGATATTTGTGACCGCGCTTAGCATCACTTTGCCTAGATTAAATGTTGTGACGACTACCGCGATTCGATACTGGCAACTTTGATGGACCAGACTAAACAGCGTAACTCATATTGTCCAACAATTCATTGGTTAACCATTTGGATGTTTTCTTAAAATCAAAACTTGTTTCCGAAATTGTTTTATATACGATAATCATTGACATTGTTCAAAGAGGCCCAAGTGAGAGAATGTAAGAACTCTATAAGGTGGGCCTTATTGATCAACGGTCTGGATTGTCCTATTGTTAGACTGGATGATTGGGTAAACCAGTGGGCCCTATTTCATGTGATCTATTACGCAGTGTATCTGCGCAGGAATGCGTATGAGGGCTGGAATGCTGTTGCTGTATTACGCAGACAACAATTTGTGTTGTGCTAGGATTGTGAAAGTGTGGAGCCGGATGAAGAGAGTTGTGATGGGTTTCAAACTCTCTTCACCTCAATCATTATTTAAGAAAGTTGGGTCCCCGATCCTACACCATATGGCAGAAGTCGAGTCCCATCTATTGTTTTGCAGAAAGGGTATGAAGGAGAGGAAGATCCTAGCTTTATCTTCTCTGGTATTTTATATAAAAGATATGGTATTCTATTCTCAGCAATGGCGTCTCAGTTAGGTAAGCCGTCCAGCCCCTCGATCACCATGTTCTATGCATAGAGAGATCAGTGGACCTATTCCGCATATATAATAAGTCCCACAGTTGGTATCAGAATAGTCTGTTCGAAGACATGGATGATCAGATTCATCCATTGTAGATTCATATCAGAATTAGGGTTTTCCAATTCAAAACTCAATCCAGTTTATTAGGGATTTCGAATTTGAATCCCAAACTATGGGACATTTGATGACATGGTGTGATGATGACATACATAAGGTATGGTATGGAGAGAAGTTGACTTTGGGGATAACATGAGAGATGGATGGCATGGGAGGGTGACATCACACACATGGGTAGAAATTCTCTCACTCATGTGTGGCTGTGTTGTGCACATGTGTGGAATGGAGTATATGGCGGCATGAGCACATGATACATTAACAATTCTTCGCAGTGTATCTCACTAACAGAGTGTCGTACAGACGCATAGGTGGTACCTATACGATTGCGGCGATGTGGCGGTCGATATGAAATTGATTTCGAAGCCTTGGGGTTTCGATCAGTTGGGTGTGCACTATGCACGACTAGTTCAGGTTTCGCTAAGGGCATCGATTATTGTGTACATAGGCATAAAAAATGGTACGGAATGGACGGGATCTTACACTCACCTCCTAAGTTGACCAAATCGACCCCGACCTGAGAGGCAGAAAACCTGAAGAGAATTCCCCCTCAAACCAAGTAAGGAAAGATTTGACACAATTTTAACTGAAGATCACACAGACCAAGGCGGGCTCAGCGATACCTTCGAAAGTAGATCATCATCCAAATAAGGACCCTTTAGCGAATCCAGCATATCTCACCAAGATACAGAAGTCCAGAAGTTTCTTAAGTATCCTATGAATACATTCACTGTCATTGGAGAAAAATAATCACAAAAAACCCTGACTCAAGTCCCATTTCTACTTTCAGATTGCCCACCTAACTTAAGCTTCAGAGGGTCTCCAATCACAACCGGCACCCTCACTATCCTTTACCTATTGTTGGTACAGGTATCAGTGCATCCATAGGCGTGGTACCCATCTATCTAGATTCAAGCAGCAAGAGACGGCATGCTAAAACACATACATCACAGCGGCACCATAGAGCCCCTGACAGGAGATTAGGTGCGGCACCAGTCTCACCCGAGATGGAAGTGGATCTGAGCCAAAATTAGGTGAGGCCCCAGCTTCCCCACTTGCCGAGGCGCATTGTGCACTGAGTAAATCTAGTTGAGTTGACATTAATTTATACTTTATCATATAATTTTACAGCTTGAGATATAAATGAAGCATACTCAAAGCTCGTGTAGAGCACACCACACAGGAAATGGTGTGACTTTAATGTCTACCATTGAAGAAATTTTCAAGGCCATGAAAGTTTCGAATCAAGCTTATATTTGTGTTCTCCCTTTTTCTATATTTGTTTGATCTTATGAACAAGTTGGATTACAAATAAACATTAACATATTATATGCCCTAGCAAAGTTTTAATTTCCACCGTTTCTTGTTATGTGGGCTACTTGAGCTTTGGATATACTTAAATTTTTAGCTCAAATCATAAAATAAGATGGAAGCAGATGGACGGCGTGGATAAATCACATACATTCACGGTGGGCCAACAGGGTTTTCTCAGTACGATTTTTTTTATAAAAAAAAAAAAACATACCCGATTTCTCCACTGAGCAGGACGTCTACCCGGAAGCAGATCCTACACGGCGATGGGAAGCTAAGTGAGGCCCACTCTGACGTTTCTAAGAAATCAACTCCGTCCATCCACTTTTCTGTAACAGATTAGGACATGGATCCAAAACTTTGGCAGATCTAGAATTTAAGTAAACCACATCGTTAGGAACAAACAGGGAAAATAGAACGTTCATAGTTGAAACATTCGTAGGGTTGCGTAAGTTCAGGATAAGGCTAATATTTTTCTATTTTCAGTTCATCATGACAGGAATGAACTTGTGAATGACATAGACGTCATGTAAACATTACCGCGGCGCAGAGGTTTCAACCGTAAGTCCAAAACTTTTTCCTCTTGTGTTTTTTTACAGTAGTTTGCTGTTGCATGCAGTCCGCGTACAGTTTGATATCGAGTGACACAGTTTTCGATAAAAAAAAAACTCCGTGAAAAAACCATACGCCTTATTTTTTATGTTTTTTTTAACACACGCACACACACCCCCACACACTCGCGCTAGTGGAATTTCACGGTTTATGGATACCCCTGACCGTAGGTTGAAACTCATGAGAATCTACCACCCGAGAAAAAAGGATACGCCTGTTTAATGTGCCTTTCGCATTAAGTAACTGCGCTAGGAATCTGGACGAACGTTGCTGTTTTTAAGAAATCCATCCTGTCCATCTGCTTTCAGAGCTCATTTTAGGATATAAGGATAAAAATAAGCTGGATCCAAGACCCAAGTGGGTCACCCAAAGGTAAAAGTGAGGACACAAATGACTACCTTTGAAACCCTCTTAAGATCCACCTTGATGTTTATATGTTCATTTACAATGGGATGAATTTCTTAGTTGAAAAAGGCTTCCGTGGCGATGCAAATATTTCAACCGTTTCTCACCGTTTCGTTTCGTGTGACCCACTTGGGTCTTTAATTCATCTAATTTTTTGTCTCAATTACTAAAATAATAATCTCTTAAAATGGATGGACGTGGTGGATTTATCACAAACATAATGATGAGACCCACAAAAATTCGCAGCGCATGAAATTTGTGCGAAAGGCTTTGTTAATATATCCGCGTCGGATCAAACAACGCCATGACCCAAGCAATGCGGCGGAACCGCAGCCGGGTTTTACTACGTTGAAAAGTCAAGTGACGTCATAATAAAAAATAAATATAAAAAGAGAATTTTAATATGGTACTTGGCGAGTTCCTCTTGGAAACATGTCGGAGAATTAAAACCTCGTGTTTTTAGTTTGTTTTTTCTTTTTTTTTAATTGTTGTTGAAATCCACGCCGTAAATTCTTTGACCTTTTACTCCTTGACTATGTATCCACTGTACATCTGTTAAATATTACTGTTTCCTTTAGTGGGGTCTACATGAGATTTGCATCTGCTTCAATTTTACGGCCATGCACTCAAATAGACCGGAAAAACAGATGGATGAGTTAGGTATACAACACATACATCTAGGTGGCCCCACTGTCACCGCCTAACAGAATCGGCTCTAGCCCTGCTCCTCTTCAAGTTGGCTCTACATATCATACGGCTCGGATGTCTTATACATGGGACCCATCAAAACCATATATGATCAGTGAACGGTGTCCTTTTGGTCAATCGAGATGGATGGATGTGAACATTCCTCTTGCGTGGATTCGGTAACCTGGGGATTAGAAAGTCACGGACTGGTCATGTAACAGTGAAAAATAGGTGCACCGCGAGAGCACTTTCATCTTACAATCGGGGTAGTAAAGTTGATCCCAACCGTTCAGTAGTAGGGCCCAATTCTAGATAGTCCACAATTGCAGCAGTAAAAGGCGATCCCAACCGTTCATAATAGCCAGATTTACAGTAGCTTCATAATGTCAGTTACTGCTCACGCAACGTTTGCTATCGTCTTGAGGAGGTTTGATGAAATACGTAGACGTATGGATGGTCAACTTCATGGATGGTCGCGATACCCCGTCCCCAACCACATGAGGCCAACCCTATGATAAATTAAGCCATTCAACAGGTGGGGCCCAGCGCGATGGCCATATCTGGATATCTTCTCTATTAAAACGATCCTAGCCAAGTGATTAGTGGCTACACTTAGACAATAACATCCAACGGTTAGCATTTAACGACGGCCCAATTGGATGTTGAAGATCATTGAAGTTGCTTCTCAGACATCTGATATCCACGATCGGGCCCACCATATGAACGGTTTGGATCACCTTTACAGGCCGACCAAATAGCTCGATCTGATTTCAGCTTCTGCACGCAACGAGAAACTCGCGTGAATAGAAAATTGCATTTTCCCGGGAAAACCGGGCGCATTCGTTGGCTTCCGGTCAACGGGTGGCCCGCCCTTCGGAACGGCGCAGCATCCGCAGCAGCTGACGTGGCCGCACGTGAGCAGTGATTGACGTGGGTCCCACATGAATGTATTTACCGAAATCATTGTTTTCCTCAAACGACCACATCGGGCACGAGCCTTCCCAAGCTGCCCGCTAGAGTGTTATTTGATGCGGTGGCAGAGTACGATCATCTATGCTCATGCAAAGAAATTCTGCATACGTTGCATATATTTAGGTCAATTTAAACCGTCCAAATCACGGAATCCATTGTACAAAGGGCATGATCCAAAAAATAAAAATACATTAAACCTGTATTTCTAACAAATAAACAATGGCTATTAATTGGACAGTCTACAATGATAACCAGTCTACTAGCGAAATTTAACGAAAACAAAGTTATCCAATCAATCTAATCTCATTTGAATTGAGGCGAACCAAGACAGTGTGGATTGAGGTGCATGTAACCATATCTAGTTGGCCATTTACATGCATGCGCATAGAGAATCCTTCTCCGCCAGAGTAACAATGTTTTCCCTGCCCATAGAAAGACCTCTTTTAAAAAAAAAAAATTAGTATAATAATAATATTTAAAAAAAAAAGCTATTTTAATAATCTCGAAATTATTTTATTCCATGCTTGCGGCACAAGGCCGCAGTGGTTAGAAAATAATAATAGGGTGTGAGATATTTATTAAATGTGTTTTCTAATTTTTAAATTTTGGTTTAATTGCTTGTCTATGATGTGACTGCCCTGCAAGGTGTCATCCACATAAATTCCTTATGTTTTAAATTAATACTTATATTAATATAATAGAGAGATCTCAGGCCAAAAGTTCTTTAGAAGATAATATTAACCCTCCGATTTTATTTTATTTTTTGTTTGAATTTGGACAACCAACTACTTTACTTTTACCTATCTATTTGATAGCCATTATTTGGATGGTTATGATTGTTTTATCAACTTGATTTAGAGGTATGCCCTGTCTATAATGTGAGCCACAATTTAAATGGTATGGATAGCTGCACATCACTACCATTCACGGGCTACCATTTCCATATGGTAATAAACTAACACTGGAGTCTTGACTGGAGCCAGTTGGACGATAGATATGGGTCCAACCAGCAGAAACTTGTCAAGGGATAAGTTTCAACAACATCCATGTTTATCTGACAGCGAAGAACATGTAAAGAAGGAAAAAAAAAAAACAACAGAGAGGGGTGATCCACTCATCATGTGGGCCCCTAGTATATATATATATATGTCCACCTGATCAATAATTAGACTTTTTTGTGATAGGAAATGGCCATAGGAGGGCGAACCTTTTTGACAGATTGGATGTTATATACACGGGTCAAGTTGGCATTTTCACGCTAATTGGTTGTTACTTTGGTCCTACCAGTTGAGAGGCGGAATTCCTGCTAAAGCCTTTCGTGGAAAGTTCTTGTGCAAGGATGTTGGGTGGGTCCAACTCCATGTTTGTGAGAAATCTACTACGTTCATCCGTTTGGCAAGCTCATTTTAGGAGAATAGAGAAAACATTAGGTGGATCCAAAACTCAAGTGGGCTACACCAGAGGGGAAATTGGGGAAAGAAATACCTACCGTTAAAATCTTCCCGGCCTCCACTTTGATGTTTATATGCCATCCAAACCGTTTATAAGGTCATCACCACTAGGATGAAGTGAAAATACAAAAAATTTATTCTGACACAAAGCTTTATGGCTATAAGAATGTTTCAACGGTTTTCATTGAATCCCC
Organism: Magnolia sinica; assembly: GCF_029962835.1. NCBI lineage: Eukaryota > Viridiplantae > Streptophyta > Magnoliopsida > Magnoliales > Magnoliaceae > Magnolia > Magnolia sinica. The sequence goes on from NC_080577.1 coordinate 39,119,030, forward strand.
ACTGTTTCCTCTCATATGGCCCACTTCAGCTTTGTATCCACCTAATTTTTGATCGAATAGCCTCAAATGAGCTCACAAAACGGATGAACGGGGTAGATTTCTCACAAACATGGCTTTGGGCCCCACCCAGCATGCTTGCGCATAACTTCATGCGGAAGGCGTTCAACTAGTTGCATTCCAGATCGCCCTTGATGTTGAAGAAGCCCGCATGCAGCGAATAAAGGAGCCACACGTACGAATCTAGCACGTGTGGAATACTTCAAGCTTCGACACCAATTATTTACCAAGATGCCAGCCTAGTGACGATTGCCTGTTTGATGTAGACCGGGTCGCAGGCAGTTTCATGGCTAAGATGGATCAGAAAAGGCCCAGTCGATTACAGAAGTGATCCGGGCCGTTAGACCTTAGATTGGACGTATCTCACAATCTAGAATGAGTTATCTAACATAAAATATATGATTTTGGGGTAGAACAAGTTACTTTAGCTAACCAACCCCACTACGCCAGGTTGCGCAGCCCGGAATTGCGAAAAATTCCTCGATCGAATGTTGTTTCCCTGTTTTAATTTCATAGTTTTAGTTTGATTATAACTCTTTATCAGTGGACTTTAAGAGTTGTGCATATCGTGGAAAGAGCTTAGAATAATTAGGAGAATGGCTTGGTGAAGCTAAACAGGACACTATTTTTGGCCGAATAGTTATCCTCTTGCAGAAGATGGTGCTCGACCTCACGTCCTCCCGTGCATCACTGTTCCACACGTGCTAAGTGGGGTTAGCAAGCTTACACAGACAAATAAATTATTTGAGGTTTGCCGAGCCCATCTGCGCGTGTACAAGGGATACCATCTACACGACAATATGTGTGCTAATGTTGCAAACAACTGCAATATCCAAGCCGTCCAAGAGGTGCGGCTGAGCTCCAAAATGTTGTTGCCAAAAATTCAAGCAGGTCCACTCAACAGGTGGCCCATAATGTTAGAAAATTTTGGACGGCTGATGACTCCCCTGAGGATGGATTGGAACACTTAACCATGTGCCATGCTGGCACACATGGTACACCATTGTTTTTCAATAATTTCAACTATTTAAGGTAAAGTTTTCTATTTGCGTGCTTAGAACTGGGCATTGAGTCAAGTCATACTAAGTTAGAGATGAATTGGCTCGACCGTTTTAAAATAACTGAGCCGAACTTACTTGTATCAAGTCCAGCATGCCTAATTCTGATCGGAGTCTGAATCCAGCCTGGACTAATCTGGACTGAATCTGAATTGATCAGAGGTATCGAATCGAGTTGAGTAAGCACTGAGTTGTGGCGAGTGTGGCAGCTACCAGCAGGCTAAAATTACAATTTAGAACCTAGTTGCACTTACTAAAATTGCAGTATCTCCATCGTCTACAATGCATCTTGATTTCAAATTTCAAATATGAGTTTTTTTTTTAATAAAAAATATACAAGTCAGGTTTCGGATCAAGCCAAGTTAGAACTGAGTGGGATTTTGGGTTAATTTGAGTCGTATTACTAGGCGAATGGAACAAAGTGTACTCAGTTTGAATTAACTCACCCGCTTGAGTCGAGTCAAGTCTGAACGAGTCAAGCGAGTCAAGTCCAAGTCGAGTCATCCGTCCTCAACTCTAGGCGGGCCCAACAAATGCACTATTGATGGCCCCTAACTCGACGTTCACACTTATCAGAAGATCCAAGCCATCCATTGGTAGCCCACAAATGGAAGACAAACAACAAGGATCCACACTCCGTGCACGTAAGTTATGTAGTCAAAACGTTATCCAGACATTTTGTCTCACAAGCTTAGACCATCCATAGCAGGGTCACACTGATGAACGGTCCAGATCATATTGACTTGTAAGCGTACCTTTCTCGGATCATGGACGTAGCCCACCCTTTTTTAAATCGGCATTCACTGATTCTCACGTTGTCTCGACGGCGAGATCGGTTTGGGCGCAAACCCGACATCCGACGAGGCCGGTCACGTGACAGGCTCGTGTTCGACAGCTATTTTATCGGCAATATCTGCTCCACGTTTCACCACGAAAATGATTCTACCGAGGATTATACACCGAAAACATGGTGTATAAACCATCTCGACCGTCCAACTAGCCTCCCAATGGTAAGATGCTCACCTCGAGACCTTGCAAAAGTTAACCTTTGTGGCCTACAGAGAAATGGCTAGAAATGCGACAATGACACATATCCAACAGAAAAAACCCCAAGATTAGTGGCTGAATCTTACTATTCCGGTGATTTTTCTGGTGCATTGTACATCCAAGTTGTCGTTAGGGCCGTTGATGAGTACCCGGTTCGGGGATATTCCAATTATCATCAAGCACGTGATCTTATTAATCAGGTCTGATCTACATTTCAGGGTCGACAATTAATAGGATCGGATTTTATTCCAACCGTGGAGATCCGTGGGAGAGATGGATTGGAAAGTAGCTATTAGAAGTTATTTGGTGCGGTAGATTTGTGTGATAGTTTAATGGCAGTGATTCTTGAATCTTATACAGGAGGGTATTTGGACGGGAATCGAGACCATCCAAAATAGTTAAGGAGTCTTTTGGTAGATGGTAAACGGTTGTAATTGATGGTTAATGGATGCACATGAGTAAAATAGGTTATTCGGTTAAATGCTGGTAATTGAAATCAACGTGGCATGGAATGCAATAAAGTCATGTGGATTGGAATCCTCTCAAAAGGTTGAGATTCATATGCAAATGTTGAAAATGATCGGATTTTCAAAAGTATGGCCCACCTATGTTCAAAATTTCCTTATTTTTAGCTGAAGTATTCAATGGACTTATTACAATTATTGCCTCAAATGTCATACATATTAATTTTGGATAATAGAATCGATTATAGACATCCAAATATAATTTTTGAATTCCACTCAATTTTAATTGCAGGAGTCTAAGGACTCCAATTTATATGGATTCCATTTACCATGTGATTTGGATTCCGGCGTACTCTAATTAAAAGCATGCCCTAACCTATTTGTTGATGGAGCGTGGCATAAAAATTGGGCTGAGAACATAATATCTATACCATCCCACTTTGCGTTTGGAATTATTCCTGAACATCCATCATTTGACAGCAATCAATTTGGGTGCCTAAAATTTCTTAATGTTTTAATTATACAAATAGACTTTAATTTTATCTTATTTAATTACACTTAATACAAAGAACTTATTTAATATGGTTTTTTGGATCATTGCAAATTTAAGATGTGTCCCACCGGATGTGTTGACATCCATTCTTGGCTCCGTGACGTGGTCCAATAGAAAACCATCACATGGTGATAATATGTATTTGGTACACAGAAGTCATACTCATACACAAATAGCTCTTCTTTGGCCAACATGTGCATTCTATTATTAATGCGATAGCACAGACCTTTTAGCATGCCATTAAGGAGATGATTGGCCAATGCCAAGTGGCCACGTTTAATGTGCTAATTAATGAGGCAGAATACAATATGGTTATAAGGGGGTGTTTGGATTGTAACTTACTTTAGATAAGTTACTTATGCCATAAGTAGCTGTTTCGAATAAAAAACAAATGCATTTGATTTGGAGGATTTCATTCACTCAATGATTAACAAAAGAAGATGAAGAAGATAATCACGACATTTATTCATTCCGAATTCTTTTATATCTTTTCTCTTCTTTGATTCCAAAATAGAATATTCATATAATCATAATACAAAGCAAATGTGACATATATCTTGATCACTCCTTTGATCAAATCTGAAGCTTTTTGTTGATCTTTAACTGCTGGAGAAATCACACATATGTCACTTTAACAGAGAAGCATCATTGTGTGTTGGAACACTGTGCGGGCACTGTGCGCTAGAGCTCAGTGCGCACTACAGGTTGTTGTGCGCTGACAGTGTTGTGCGCCGCACAACACCTATTCCACACAATATGTGCGAACTCTACCTCTTTCCCTCCAAGGTCCATTCCTCTCCTTTTTCTTCTCTTGAATCTGGTGCTAATGACCCCTTTAGACGGGTCATAGGATATTTATAGCTCTCTTACACGTGTGAATATGCCACGTATTCATTGTGCGCCAATCTCCTTTGTACGAACTTGAGTGTGCGGTCTCCATTGTGTGGCCCTCACTGTGCGGTCCTCAGTGTGTGGCCTCCTCTATGCGGACTCCATTGTGAGTCTGTGCGGACCGGTCTACTTTAGCGCACAATCCCTTTTGCGCATAACAGCAACCACCTTTCTCTCTTTTGTCATGCCTCAACAGATGCCCCCTTGATCCTACATTTTTTATTTTTTATCTTCAAAATAAAAAATGTGGGATCAATACTTCAATACTCTTAACTAAATTTCACTCCTTTCTTTTCATTATGCACTTTCTATAATTTCGCGCACAATGACTTGCGCACAATGAGTTGCGCATAATAGATTGCGCACACTGGATCATGCGAGTCTATATAGGCAGGGTCAATGATTATTTCCTTCATTCCTCACTCTACTTCACTTCTCACTCGCCCAAGTCTTTTGCACGCTGAACCTCCCTGCGCACAACAACATCTTGAGCACAACGGAATTTTGTGCACAACAACTGGTAGTGCACAACTCCTTCTTGCACACAATCCTTCCTTGCGCACAATAACCCTACGCATAATGCAAACTTGTACATAATTAGAACTTGCTTTCTCCCTACGCACTGAAATTGCGGTAATGACCGCTTAAGTTGAAGTAGGAATATGTCAATATGTCCTAGAGGGGGGTGAATAGGACTTTTTAAAATTTATATGATTTATTTAAAATCCTATCACTCTAATCCTAACAATAAAAAAATATTAGGATTGCTCAAGAGTAACTCTACTAGCTTCCAAGCCTGGTAGAGGATCTAATCACAAACTAATTAAAAGATACACAATATGCAAACTAGTTCATGGAGGTTATGACTGTGTGTGTGAGGTGTGATCTCAATAATCAAATATGAAGAGTAGTAAAGTAAATCATACAAACACAAGAATAACAATCTTAAATACAATCATTTTTATAGTGGTTCAACTACTTGTCTACTCCACTCCTGGTAACCGCACTCAACCCTTGAGTGTACCGGATTTCACTAAGGAGGTTTCACAGCAGTTCACTTCAAACCTAAGGTTTTAAATTAGGTTCACCTTCAACTTTTATAACCTACACTGAGGCTGACTGTTTATGCTCCCTGAGCAAGGGTCAACACATAGCACCCAGTTTTAGGCACACTGGCTAAGGATCCACACAAGGAACCTCTGTTTATGCTCCCACGAGCAAGGGTCAACACAACGCACCTGATTTTAGGCACACTGGCCAAGGATCCACACAAGGAACCTCTGTTTATGCTCTCCACAGAGCAAGGGTCAACACAACGTACCCACCACGTACACTCCCGCCGGAGGCCTCCTACGAGAGCTTGCAAGGGTGAAAAACACCTTAGACCCAATCCTAAAAAGGAATGATCACAAGTGTCCTCTAGACTCTAATAACTTACAGATAAGTGGATGAGTCTCATTTAGCACGTTGATGAAGATCTCCCCCTTGTTGATGAAGAATCTTCTGCTTCCTTGATCCACAACACAGATGATGTACTAATATACGGCTTTGGGTTGGGTCAAGGTCAATATGGAATCCTACTCTATTAAATGTTTTCTTATAAGGAAGATAAAGTGATTCCAGTTATCTATGCATTCAAGGCATCCCAGCTTAGTGATTTGTCATTAAGGTAGTAGTTGGAGGATCCTTGAATTCGGAAGTTCATTCCCCAATCCACTCTATTGAATGTCAATGATGAGGGTGGATTGGAGGATGAACTCCCATGAGAAAAAGGGCTTTGGGTATATGATCTAAGGTAAAACACTCAAAAGTACTCTCTTCTTTCTCTACCAACAACAATAGACAAGATCTCTTTATATAGGCAAAAGGTTCCAACGGATATAAAACAGTTATATTTATGACAGAGTTCGATATCATCGAGTAGGGTCAATATCATCTAGCATGTATTCTCTGTCACGCTCTAAATCCGGGGACGGACAGCTTCCGTGATGCCCCGAATTTGGCACTCGACTTCCATACACCAAGTCCCGAGTTCGGCGAACCACAAGGAAGATTTTGGACTGAATTTTTTTTTATATACATAGTAATACCTGAGCATAAAGATTCATGATCAAATTACCAATCAACACTCTCCAATAGAAATCCTGATTGTTACAAATACAATGCCTTCCAAAGGTACACAACGTCAATATTGCCAAATCGAAAAATAGATGCAATGCATCGAGAAAGCTAAGTCTTCCAAGCTACTCCAGCCCTGAAAAAAAAAAGGAAAATAGGAGGCTGGCAAAAAGCCTAGTGAGTACACATGTGTGTGCAGTGTGTCCTACATGCAAGCAAGATAAATATGCTATAAGGAAATCATACCACAGCCATAACCATATTACATGCATCCGTAATCACATCATCATCATCATATTGTCATGTTATATTTATACAATATCGAAAATACTGACAAGTTCATGAGTCATACAATATCAGAGTACGCAATATAAATCAGCTATGCCAATGAAGAGTTATAAAGAGTCAAATATTAGATGCTGAGGATGCGATGCAATATACATTTCTAATGAGTAACACAAGTAGCGTCAGTCGTACCATACGCCGTAGATGTAATGCAACGTACAGTGCGAATGGAATGACCATGCTAGAGTGTGAAGTCGGGATAGTAGTATGTAGTATCGTAGGCTATGGGGTCTATCACAATGGACTTCTATCCAAACTAGTCTCATACCTAATTTGGATAGTCAGACTCAATGTGGTAAACTCCTGATCTCAGGTTAGTCGTGCGCCCCAACCGAAATCCTGGCCATTGCGAAAGCACACGTAACAAATAGTTACGCACCACCAACCCGAGTGGATAGTGAATGAATGAATGCATGAATGAGTATGCAACTCCTGCTCACTAAATCCACATATCAGTACAGTTCATCTCTGGAATCATCACCGGGGCCTATTACACTCTACACCAGCTTGCCGCCCCTATCCGAGCGCACAACTGGGTAAGTGGAAGAGACCTCATTATCCGCCTGCCAATATCGGGCCCAGGTCGTCAATAGCGGACCCATTCCTCAAGCTGGTCAAACTCAACCTAGACATTGCCCCCTCACTCAGGCGGGTAAGGTCACACCCCTTCCCAACCGACCACGACACAGTGGGAGACGCGGCCTACTGGTATACGGCCCTCATGCGCTCATATATCCACTCGGTCTCGACGTTGGGGCGTCTCCTGGCCATGGAGGTTTAGGGATTTTCACCCAGGGACATCTATGGCGCCCATATGCTAGAACCAAACATTTTCGGTGTCCCATTTGGCCATCCACGATATGCCTGTGGAGGCTACGACCCTGATGTTGCTAGGGCGTACAGTAATCATAATGTGAGATGCATGAGTCATACAATCCAGTCATGCATCAATCCTGCGCATACCGCATGCTCAAGTGAGATAACCTCCGCCTATCAGGGAGTCTCATAACAATCTGCCCAATGACATATGCAATGGTCAACTACATCTCATAACAAACATGCAGATGATGCGTATGGGCATATATAATGATGTTATGTTGTCACATACTCATAATCAGTATCAATAACCAGCCTCAACAATCGGCTTCAACAATGTGGACATTTAACCAACATTGCCCCCAAGGAATGGCCCACATAAACATCAATACATACATCTAGTGAAATCACACCTCACATCGGTCCTCAGATACATCGCTTTGGGTCTTACATAAGGGCAGCACATTCATCGCATTGGGCCTCACTCATGGGCCGCATATACATCACATTGGGCCGTATCATATGTGCACTACACATCGCGATGGGCCTCAGTTCATGGGCCATGAATACATCACATCAGGCTTCACGACCCATGGGCTTCAAATACACAAGAGGTGGGCCCTACACATGGGCCTCAAATACATCACAATGAGCCATAACCCATGGGCCTAAAATACATCTTAATGAGCCACGCCCATGAGTCTCAAATACATCACATTCGGCTTCGCCCATGGGCCTCGAATACATTGCAAGTGGCCTTAAATCTATTTCATAGGTAGACCACATATCTGGGCCTAATACACGTCACTATGGGCCACATCACATGGGCCGGAAATACATCAGGATGAGCCTCATTATATGGGCCGGAAATATATCCCAATGGGCCTTGCCCATAGGCTACGAATACATGGCTACACCAATTATGATAAGTCTTATACTACAACCACTTCACACGTCACTTAGATAATGACTCATATTTGGTGTCACATGGTTAAGGGCCGAGAGCCACATTTCATCATACCATTTATAGTTTAAAGATCACATTGTATAAAAATCCAGGATCTTGATAGCATTAGCTTGGGTAATATAACCCTAAATCACATTCGGTTTAGTGTACAACTTGGTCATATGTGATTCAAGTGGTGGTATCTATGTCGATAAGTACAAACCTACGTTGTTGAATGGTCATCAATGCCACTTGATTTCATACGGTTAGGTGGCCTTGTACGTATTTCACATTCACACAGTTAGATGACTACATATACTACATGTACTCCACCATTGCCTATGATTAGGTAGCTATACATACATCAAATACCCACATGATCAATGGGCTAAACAGGTAATATCACACCCTCACACCACTAGAGTCTATATATTTGTTATAATTAAACATGTTTTTAAGGGTTTAAACACAAGTAACATGATCCTATTACTTGGGGCCGCACTCTAACCAAAGTGCCAAGTGATCAAGGGATGTCCACAATCAGCCCATTTAAAGGATTAATCATCATTACTTCAAAAATTACAATATCAGTTCATCATACATTCCACACATGAAAATTACAAACTCTTATCGAAGAGGCCCGATGGTTGGCCCAAACAAGGCTACCACTGATGGGCCCATATGGCGTTTACTCAAAATGGGCCTTAACATTCTTAGGCTCACATATCAATGGAATTCATAATGGGTCCTATGCAGTAGAGTCCATGGGGATTTCCCATGAGGTTAAGTTGTGTGTGACCTACCTACGACTTAGGTCTGCTTTGATTTTAGTCCAAGTCCTAAAATGATGAGGAAGTGGATGGTCCATAATGAATTTTCAATGATGAAAGTTTAATTTGCATTATTTCAGAACGTACGACTATCTAATCATTGGATGGGCCTAAATCTTGGTAACATATCATCAAAAGAGTTGATAAAATAGATAAACGATGAGGATCTTAAATATAAATCATGTCATAACCATGGTGGATTAAGTGGCATAACACCTACATCAAAGTGGGTCATACCACACATAAGTTGAGAGGGTTACCCTCCCTTAAATTAATATTCATAATTATTTGTTGGGCCCACAGAGGTGTGGTTCATAAATCTAGCCCATCCATTATGTGTCCCATTTGGTTGAGGGGTCAGACCAAGTTTCAGATACATCCAAATTCCAGGTGGACCTAACAGGTGATTTATATACTCGAGCTTTGAGTTGTACAGACAGTTAAGGACATCAAAGTTACATGGGTGCAAAGAGATGTATTTATTGCATATACACAGTTCATCTATTTTTATTTTTATTTCTTTTTTTTTAGATCATTTTATAGCATCATCCAAAAATGAATCATATCCAAAGATTATCTGGACCTCACCACAAACAGTAGTGGAGATAATGATTTCACCGTTAAACAATTTATAGGGCCCACCATACCATTTATTTTCCATCTAATCTGTTCATAAGGTCACAAAGACCTGAATTAAGGGGAAAAATAAATTTCATACTGCTCCAAAATTTCTGACCCAAAAAGGGTTCTAATGGTTTACGTTCAATCCTTGCCACTTTTGTAGTGTGGCCCTCTTGATAGTTAGATCTATCTTATTTTTCTTCTCAAGCCTTAAGACAAACTCGCCAAATGGATGGACGGTTTGGATATAATACATACCTCATGATCAGATTGATCCAAATCTTCTTTTTTTTGTAAGTATTATTTATTCTTAATATTTTTTTATGGTGTGGGCCGCCTGAGTTCTGTGTACGGCTAAAATTTGGGGGTGACCCATTTTTAACGGGACCCATCAAATGCACGGTGCTGATGTTTGACATACATCAAGGTGGGGCATGTGGTGGGGCCCACCTCCTTCCAGCGTCAGTAGAGACGCTGCTTGCTGCAGCGTCAGACGCTGGCAGCAACAACGTAACCGCTGTTGTGTTTTTTTATGTTTTTTTTTATTTTTCATATATGGGGCCCACAACACGACGATCCAGTCCATCTGTTGTGTGTGTCCCACGTGGTGGAGGGTTCAGTCCAAGTTTCAGATGCATAAAAATTTCAATTGGGCCCCAGCAAGTACTTTTAAATGTTTTAGCATGTCTTCACATGATTTTTGATGGTATGGCCTACCAGAGAACTGGATTGGCTTCATTTTTCGTTTCAATGCCTAAAATGATCTGAAAAATTGAATGGACGGTGTGGATTTAATACATTAATCATGTTGGCGGGGTGTTGTGGGCCCACAGCCCTCCCTTCCTTTGTAAAAGTAGCCTACACGCTGCTGCTTGCTGCAGCTCTTCCTGGACGCTGTCAACGTCCATCCTCTACCCACCCACACACACACGCACGCACACACACACATACATACATATTTATATATATATATATATATATTTCATTTATTTATCTATTTATTTATTTATTTATTTATTTTTATTTATTTTTTGGTGGTGTGTGAGAGTTGGCCCCATACATGGACAGTTTGGATGGCATACAAGCATTTTGGTGGGGCCCACTATCAATGGGTCCTACATAAAGTCTATAATAAATTATTTTTATTTTTCCTTGAATCCACACCATTAAACACATCATTATTATCATATCATCACTATTTTTTTATCATCTTTCTATATGTACTCTCCTCTATATCCACACCATTGATCACATCAGCATCCTCAAATTGTCATCACTAACAATTATACAAATAATAAAAAAAGAAAATAAATTAAGAGTGGAGTGGGTGTACTCACCTTGATGAATTAGATGGATGGTTGAGATGGAATTGATGGTTGAGATGGATGAAAGGTATGGGATTGATGGAGTTGATGGCCCACCAAGATCACTCCTCTCTCTCTCTCTTATGGAAAAATGGTGAAATGTTAAGGGATGGAGGGGTATTTATAAAGAAATGGATAAAATTTTGGTTAAGTTAAGCTAATGTGATTAATATTAGCTTAGGCTAGGATTATGGTACTTAATTCATGTTTTGCAATTAATGGTGGATTAAAGGAGCATGTGATGGCATGGTGTGGTGATGTCATGCATAGTGTATGGCATGGAGAAAGGTTGACTTTTATGCACATGAGAGAGAAGAGGTATGGGTATGTGACATCACACACATGGGTAGAGATTCTCTCACCCATGTGTGGCATGTACATGTGTACATGGCATGTGATGAGCACATGTGTGGAACGAAATACATGACACCATGCGCACATGATACATTTACTATTCTTCACGGCGTAGCTCACTAATGGAGTATCATACAGACGCATGGGTGGTACATACGGGATCGCAGCGATGGCGCAGTCGATATGAGATAGGTTTAGGGGTCTTGGGGTTCCGGTCAGTTGGGCGTGTACTAAGAACGGCCAATCCAGGTCTAGCTAAGGGTGTCGATCATCATGCACATACGCATGGAAAATGGTACGGAATGGACAGGGAGTTACATTCTCGATTGCATCGACTTGCCGCTCGATGACACAAACTCAAATGTCATACACTTTTGAACCCTTTTACCAGCTGGTCGATGGAATCGAAACACATGTCGATGTCATCAGATTTCAAACTTCGATACCATCGATGAGAGGTTCGATTCATCGACACGTTGAAAAATGAGAGAGACTTGCTATGAAATATTTTAGGTTTACAAGGATGATCGAGGGACCTTTGAGATCATCGAAATTTGAATGTCGATGATATCGATAGCTGTGTCGAGGCATCGATAAATCCAAGGGATTTTCGTTTAAGCTTGCTAGACAGATTCTGTCCCTGTTCGATGATATCGAAACTGTACTGATATCATCGATATTTGAATATCGATTCTATCGAGTGACCCTCGATCATAGATAAACCAACCTGAAATAATTGCTGGAAGACTAAGCGCCCATGATCGATAACATCGCGGGCCTTCCGATATCATTGAGATTTAAATTTCGATGGTATCGAGAAGGGCTTTGATATATCGATGCACATGAGATTTTATTAAGTAAAAACAGGGGCACCGGAGATCTGTCTGTCGATTTTATCGAGTCACCTTCAATGGACTCGAGATTCAAACATCGATGATATCGATAGTATATCGATACATCGATAAATCCATCCAGAGATATATGTGGTTGCTGGATGTGTTTTGTCCTCATATCAATAATATTGTTTAAGCATCGAGGACATCGACCACTCGGGTCGATCATATTGAGATGTGTATCGATAAAATCGACAAAGCAAGAAAACTTAAAGAATTTTCTAATTTTTGAAAAAAGTTTTCTTAACTTAAAAACCCTATGATGTTCTAGTTTTTTTTAAGGGTTTTATATACCTGGTGTTTTGGGACATGGGATGTGAGGCTTAGATTTACCTGTGGCAAGCTTGCACACATCCATTTGAGGTAGACGCTTTGAATTAATCTTCCTATGAGGCTCTACAGTCTAGCTAACTCAACACTCACACTAATTGACAAACCAGGGCACTTTCATGCACAACAAGATTTGTTCTATTCTTTCAACTTCTGGGACTTAGATCCCTTATGCATATTTCAAACTTCTTTCCTTGATTCTAATTTGTCCACTAACTTTTGTGCATTTGCAAATTCTGCGGATCTTCGATGGCTAGCTCTAAAAGACCTCATGCTTCCCCAAATACTGTTGGACCCTCAGACTCTCAACCAGCTGAGACTCACAATCGAAAAAAACCTGAATCTGCCGAAGGCTATTCTTCCTTCTTTAAGGAACCCGCTCCTTCAATCATCAATTTCGCTGACTATATCCAATGTTTTTCTGACTACATTCGCATGGCCGTCCTGATGAGAGAGATAGAGGGACCTCCCACCGAAGGCTAAGAGTCTGATTGGGAAGATTGGCTAAAATCCACTGCCAATCTCCGAATAGACAACACCCGCCTGGCCCCAGCCGAATCTTCCCCCTCTCTAGTGATTTCGAAGAAAGCAGGGGAAAAGAATAAAGATGAAGCCTTCCAAGAGAAAATCCAGGAGCACAATAAGAGACACTTCCAGAACGCCTGGGATACGGTCAAGTCTAATGCTGATGCCATTAAATTCAGCAATCCCTATAAAGATGAGACTATTATCATCCCCTTACATCTCCAACATCATCTGTCAATACTCCAAAGTGAACCGGACGACTATATGACACAAAATCGACTCTTATATGTGTCAAACTGGGTCATCAAAGAGCCGAAAATCCTCGAGGGCTATCTCACGGAGAAATGCCTAATCCAGAAGACTGGGCAGATATCATACATGCACTTCCTTATACCATGTTACAACCCTCATGCCATATACCCCACTCATTACTTCGAGACAATTCAACAACGTTTTCGTGGTGGCGACTCCCTGTGGGGTAAAGATGAATTTAGGGCACGTGGTCTTTGGGCCGATCGTTCATACTATAACGCATGGACTAAAGCAATCTTGAAGAAATATAAAGATGTTCTCATTGCGGCGAAGATATATTATGCTATAGAAGCCACCTCAGAGTTCTTCCACAAGGACACCATGATTTACAAGAGCTTTCTGAAGTACTGGTCTTCTACTACGAATTCTTTTCACCTCCCGATTGGTGAAGTATCACTCTGTGGGATCTACATAGGATGACAGGTTTGCCTATCTCCGAATCCTTTCTAGACGAGTACGTTCCTATGAATGAGGAATTTGCTTATGTTGCCCCCAATAGGGTGCCTAAGATTTCAGCATCTACCATTGAACTCTTCCATAAGATGTCTTGCTTCCCCAATGTTCATAAGATATCCCCTCTTCAATGGCTCACACATTTCTCACTATACCTACTGTAAGCATTTCAACATTCCTTTTCTCTTTTAGGAAAAAATTTTCACACATGTATATGTCCTTATTTCACTTTTTTTTGTCCCTTAGGTTCCCTGGCAGTCATTGTGCTGAATTGGAAGCCATTCGCAAAAAGATAAAGGGCCCAGCCAAATTCACTACTGAGACCGAGTTAGCTGCTTTCTTGGCTTATTGGTTAAGCTTGGTTGTCCTTCCTAGTTCGAAAAGCTCGGACTCTGTTCGACCAACCTTATTTGTAGCAGCAGGCACTATGGCGGAAGGCAGGAAAAAATACTCTCTAGCTCCCCCTGTGTTATGTTTGCTATATACAGCTTTTGGACATGTTGCAGCGCATTGCTCAAGCTCAGCAATTGGAGCCTCATCCTCTTTCGCCCCATGTTATTATTTCTCGAGCTGGCTCGGCATGTACTTCCCTTGGACTTATGGAGACTAGGAGAAGGCCTACATCCACCCTGAACATCTACCCTTATGGCATTTCCTTAAGCGAAAAATGATAAAGAAAGGGTATGACTGGATAATGGACAAGATCGAAAACACGGAATCTATTAATTTCTTTCGTTTCTATTTGGATTACCAAGCCGAAGATAGGGAGGTCAAAGATAACAACAACTTGGAATCTATTGAGAGGACTGTCTTTCTTTGTATCTGATCCTGCAGCCTACCCATGCGAGAAGGGGTAGAGTTCTGGAGAGAGCCGTACTATCTGAGTAGATTTGCCAGACAATTTGGCTATGATCAAGCTGTACCTTAGGCAGGAGAGGAGGTCATGCGGATAATGAGAAGTTATGGAGTCGGTCCCTATAATTGGGCTCTAATATGGAAGCAACTCTTGACGAGAAATTTTGGCTCCCGCTTTCTTCTCTCAGGATATAATCATCGAGTAACGGCCTCATACTCCTAGATGCGGTGGTGGACGCATCATTACTATTGGTTAGCAACTACTTTCCTGTGGATCGTCCTATCTAGGTTCCTCCTCCACGTTTGAGAAACTACAGATCGGAGCAAGGAATCGGATATTTTATTAAGAAAGACCATGCCGCTGTTCCAGGGCAACTTCACCTTAAAATTTTTGTAAAACCAATTAGAGAGATAAAGTCACCGAATACTCTGGAAGAATGGATTGCTTTCGGCTCTCCTTTGGACTTGATAAGATGGGGAGAAAGACCAGTTACTCCTCGTGATGAATTCGAGACTGCCGGTAGTATTCTGCCTTCCCCTACTCCTAAAGGAAGAGACCAACCTGAACATCCTGCTCCTGTCACCTCTCCTGCTACAGATCCTGTTGTAACTACGACTTCTCTCACCATTGATCATGTAGCCACCATGGTTGTCTCTACCATGGGTGATGCAATAGCCACAGTCTCTCCTATTATAGGTCGTGCTACAGTTATAGCTTCCCCTGCTGCAAATCGAATCACTATTACTACATCTCCTATGACTCGTTCGTGTGCCAAGTCATTGTCTCCTGAAATTTTGGCGTAACAGATCCCTTCTCCTGTTTGAAGCACTCGTCTTCTCCCTGTGAAGACAGCTTACAAGGGGAAACAAACCATATTGGAGGAAGATAGTTCGTCAGAATACTCGGCCAACACTCTAAGTAGTGACACGTCTTATTCTACAAGTTTAACCGACGAAGGAGATGTCTTTTTAAATCAAGATACCAAGGCCGAAGTAGATATCAGAGAAGAAGGTGAGGTTAGGGCCGAGTCTCCACCTCCTGACACCCAAATCACTCGTCTGGATGTCCCTTATCCGATCACGGTGACCTCCTTAAAAGAAGAGCAACTTGATTACGGAGAGTCTAGCTATTCTCCCGGTGCAAATATCTTCCTTTCTTATAATGCCTCATATTTTGCATGTATCGTGGAAGTCGCCGATGTAATTGCTCGTGAAGCATCAACACTAAGGGAAGCAGAAGCCCAATCATCAGAGATTCAAACAAGGATGGAAAATATGCTTCTTCCTCAAAGCACAGGAACAGTCTTGCCGATGGTCACCGCAACATCTGATGCCCCCATTCATGCTGATAAATCTCCTACTACGTGCCCTCCTCCTATCTAGCCAGTAGCCCGAAGTTTGGAATTCTTCTCTGGCCCAGTTAACATTCCAACCTCGACGACTCTTGATTTGAGTACCGAAGGAGCTCAGGAGCTTTCTTTCAACATTGCCGTGGCTACAAATGCATCCAAATATGTAGCACCAAGAACCTGTTCTATTCAAGCTACTTCTGCAATTGTCCCCAGACAGGGTATATACTTTCTTTTCTTCTTCTCTTTTTCTTTACATCATTATATATATGTATCTTTTAAAAAAAAATTATAATTCTTCTTTTGCTTCCAGCTTTGGTCGTACCAACTCCAAGTGGGTCTAAAGGCTCTAACTTAGTAGCTACAATTTTTGATAGACTTTCATTGGAGAAGGTGTCACCTCTCATGCTAGGATTCTTCAAGAACGTAATCTTTGTCATCATAAGTACTTTTAAAGATCTAGCCCAGTGGCCTTTATTAGACAGTGCCTTAGCCATTCTTGACCATTCAGCTTGTCTAGCTCACGTCAATGTTCAATCCCTTCATAACTTCTTATCATAGTTCTATGATTCCACTAAAAATTTAGAGGCAGCATGAGATGTAGTCATTGCTCCAGAAATTTTGAACCGTTCAAAATAACTTGCGCTACTCAAGGAGAAACTTTCTTGTGCATCTGGCATTCTCTTTAATTGTGACGTTGTTAATCAATCTCTTCATGAGAGGTTGAAAGCTTTTGATAGAAACAAGACAATCATTGATGACCAAATCGCCCTTTTGGAGAGAGAGGTTATATTGCTTAAGGCTCGAAAACAAGAAGAGAAATTGCATATTTGTCAAATCAAGGAGGAACATGAGGTGAATACTCAGATTGCCGAAATTGAGAAAGCTGAACAAGCGAAGAATAGGAAAGTCGTTGCTTCTTTGGAATTAGAATTGGCCGGCGTTCCTAATCATGCTAGGATTATTCTTGAGGCTGAACGTATGACTACTATGGTACAAATTCAGTTAAAAGAGGAATTACAGCGTTATGTAGCAGCATTGGACATATCTGAGGACCTATAAAAATTGCATCTTTCATGTAGATTTCTTCACTTCTTTTTGTTTCTTTTTGTGCTGTATGTATAAACAGATTGTGGTGTTTTATTTGAAGCAAGCATATTCTTGACAATACAATCATTGATTTTGGAGTACATGTTGATGCAATACTTTCATATTTATGCTTCATTATATCTACCATTTATATTCATGTATCGTAAAGTGACCCTATGTGATGTTCATTTCAATGGGCGGAACTATTTTATTTTAAAGTTAGTAGAGTTAGTTTTGCACACAGTTTAAGCTCTTGAGTAGTGGAGCAATCACAGTTTTTTAGATCATAAGTAGTTGGGGTCGGGTCTTATGCGAATGGTCTCTCTAACTCTTCTAAGTTCTCTAGACTTATCGCGGCCGGGGAGTTCACAAACCGTGGTCCATCAGAGGGGCCCAGTGAAGCTACCGCGGTCGTGAACTCAATGGGATTTACACGCAGGGTTGGCCATAGTAACTCTCTAGAGTTCACGGGGTACACAAGGCTACCTTTGGTACCAAATCCAAGGCTGCTAGTCTATTAATGAGGGGGTATTTTTATTGAGACCCTGTCCTCATGAGTTAATATTGAAATCATGCCAAGGATCTAGGGGGTCTTATTCTATTCCTCATTTTTCTTCGTCTATAAGTTTAGACCCATTCACAAGAGGGTATTTTCATCCTCGTCTATGACGCTGTCGGAGAGCTTACAGACGTCATTGGTCTCACGCATGACTGGCTGTTGAGGACTTTTGGCCTTTTGAGGCTTTTAGTCACTGGCTCTGCCAGCTACCTGCATGGGTATGCACATGATGTGGCCTATATGGGCTTTTTAGGGCTGCTGGCTCCACATTGCTATCCCGAATAACATATAGGTCTTACGCGTAGTTGGCCGTATAGGGCTTGGCTAGGCTGTCTTAGATGATGGACCACCATTGCTGTCATAAGAATCTATATGTGCTTGTCCGTATATGTCATTCTACTATCATGAATGGTGAATCAATAATTGATATATTGTTGTTGCTTGCTATTGTCCATAATAATCTGATGATATTTGTCTTTATATTCAGTCAGTTTGGCGATAATAACAATTTTGATAGGTGATCAATAATGATAGTGATGGCTGTGACTTCAACAATAGTCGTTGACGTTTACTCTTGATATGCTTGAGAATTCACCTTTTATTCATCATTTTTGAAGAAAGAATACAAGGCTTCGACTTTAAAGGCTATTTCACCATTTCATCTGTGATTGCCCCCTTTTGATGTAAAAGTATTATTCTGATAATCTTATAGATCAAAATCTTTCCCACTGTTAGGGACAATATTTCTTAATGAAGCGAGCATTGACCGGTATGCCGATGCTTCGTCCTTCTTGATCTGTTACTCTGTATGCCCCATTAGAATAGACTTCAGTTATGATATACGGCCCATCCCATTTAGGGTCAAACTTGCCCCCTGTCCTTCGGGTGACCACTATCGATCTTTTCAACATCAGAACTAAATCCCCTTTCTTGAAGGATTGGTGCTTAACCTTTTTATCAAAGGCGGCGGAAATCCTAACCTGATATAACTACAATCACTGTTAAGCTTCCAATCTTTTTTCATTAAGCAGGTCCAATTCTGTCAATCTTATTCTTGCATTCTCATTATCTGTAATCGACTGGTGCACTGCTATTCTAAGTGAGGCGACCTGTATTTCGATCAGTACGACAACCTCTACACCATAAACCAACGAATACGGGGTAGCTTGCGTCGCCGTTCGATGGGTGGTCCTGTAGGCCCATAAAGCCTCTTGTAGCTTTTCATCCCAATCATGCTTATTCCCGGTCATTATTTTCTTCAATATTTTTACAATTTTTTTGTTGAACACCTCTGCTAACCCATTGGTTGGCGGATAGTAGGGTGTTGAAAATAAATGGTGAATACTGAACTTGAGATATAACTTCTCCATGCCCCTATTCTTGAAAGGAGTGTTGTTGTCTGTGATGATTTTCTTCGGAATGCCATGACGATAGATTATTGCGTGCCAAATGAAATTGTCAACATCTTTCTCTTTAACATTTCATAGTGCAATTACTTCTCTCCATTTGGAGAAATAGTTTGTTGCTACCAATATATACTGTTTTCCTTTGGATGATGGTGGATTTATAGGGCCAATGACATTGAGTCCCCATGTAGCAAAAGGCCAGGAAGTAGCCAACTGATAAAGGTATTCAGGGGGTACATGTATAATATCCTTGTGGATCTGACACTGGTGGCATCGCTTTGCATAGTCTATGATGTCTTTAAACATTGTTGGCCAGTAATATCCCATCTGGTGCACTCGGTGGAATAAATTTTGCCTAGCCTAATGCGCCCCACACTCCCCGAAATGTGCCTCTCGTAGCACTTGACCTGCTTCCTCTTCACTCAGGCATCGCAGCAGTATTTAATTATAAGATCTTCTGTATAATGCCTCGTTACACATAATGAATCTTTTCGATCTCTGTTTAATCTGTAGCTTCACCTCTGGATTTTCTGGCAGGATATCGTACTTGAGATAATCAACAAAAGGCTGATGCCAATCATCTGTTGTCACCTTCAAACACGATATAGGGAGTGCTTCCATGGTTTCACTAATGAATTCTGCTAAAGGTAAAAATCTTCTTTCTTCAATTGTCACTTGTAAGGGGCTTTGATCTGGGCAAGATAGCACTACTACTAAACTGGCCAAAGCATCTGCCTTCGCATCTCGCACCATGGTACATGCTTGATTTCAACATATAAGAATTATTCCAACAAACGCTGCACTTTTTGACAGTAGGGCAGAAGTTCTTGTTTCCTGGTTTCAAACTCAGTCATTAACTAATTTATGACCAGCTTGGAATCCCCATAAATCCGTAATGTCTTTATCTTCAGTTCGCTGGCTATTTTCATTCCAATGATAAGGGCATTATATTTAGCTTCATTATTTATGCATGCAGTGCCCAACATGAAAGTGTAAGACAACAAATCGCCTTGGGGGTGATAAATATCACTCCAGCACCTGCTCCTATTGCTCATGATGCATCGTTGAAGAACATTTGCAAGGAATTTAGTGATTCAGTCATCATGACTTGCTCTTCGGGAAACTCATTGATAACAGCTTTGCTATCTGTCACAGGATGGGCTGCCAGAAAATCTGCCACTGCCTGCCATTTTACTGCTTTTGCTGGCTTATATGTAATCTCATATTCTGATAATAGTAACATCCACTTCATTAGTCTTCCTGACAACATCGGCCTTGTCATTAAAAACTTGATGGGGTCCACTCAAGATATCAAAGTTATGTCATAGGATAGACAATAATGTCTTAGCTTCTGGACCAGAATATCAATGCCAAACATACTTTTTCAATCAGTGTATAATTGCATTCTGCACCTATTAAAGTTTGGCTTAAATAATAGAGTGTTGCTTCCTTCCCGCTTTCTTTCACTTGTGCTAACAAGGTTCCTAATGAATTTTCGACTGCCGATATGTACAAGATAAGAGGTCTTCCTTTTACTGGGGCTGCCAACACTAGAGGTTGTTTTAACAATTCTTTTATCAAATCAAAGGCGTTTTGGCAGGGCATGTCCCATATGAATTTTGTTCTTTTCTTCATCAAATGAGAAAACGATAGACATCTTTCTACCAGGTTTGAGATAAAGTGGCAAATATATGCTAGTTTACCTTGCAGGCTTTTCAGTTCCTTCAACGTTTTAGGGGGCGGCATATCTCGAATAGCCTTAACTTTTTCTGGATCGATCTCTATTCCTCTATGTCTTACTACGAAACCAATGAATTTTCCTGACGATACTCTGAATGTACATTTGGCTGGATTCATCTTTAACTACTTCTTTCTGACCTGGCGGAAGACTGAAGCTAAATGCTCGCGGTGTTCCTCGTGATGGTTTAACCTGACCACCAGATCGTCCACATAACACTCAACATGCTTATGCATTATGTCTTGAAATATATTTTGCATCGCCCTTTGGTACGTCGCACCCCCATTCTTGAGACCGAACGACATAACTTTATAACAATATATTCCCAAGGGAGTTCTAAAAGTTGTTGCCTGCATGTCTTCAGGTGCCATTCTTTTTTATTGTAACCAGCATAGCCATCCATGAAGGACATGACAGCATATTACATGGTACTATCCACTAGAAATTCGGTGATCGATAATGGAAAATCGTCTTTTAGGCATGCTTCATTTAAATCTCTGAAGTTGACACAAACCCTGATCTGCCCACTTTTCTTCTTTATTGGGACTATATTCGATACCCATTTGGAGTATTTGACTTCTTTGATGAATTCAACCTTTATTAGTTTGCTTATTTCTTCTTCTATCCTGGGGACCAGATCTAGATGGAACCGCCTTTGTGTTTTCTTGATCAGCCTTTTATCTTTAGAGATATTCAACCGATGCATTGCCACTGATGGTTGGCATATCCGCATATGTCCAAGTGAAGACATCTTTGTTATCTTTCAAAAGGCTGATATACTGATTAGCCTCTTCTTTTGACAAATTGGCTCTTATAAACGTATTCCGCAGTTCTTCTTCTGTTTCAAATTTATCTCTCGCAAAGTGTCAATCGTCAGTTGCCCTCCATCTTCTATCCGCTTCGGAGCTGTCTTAGGCTTTCTGATCATTTAAGAGTCTGTTTCTTCCGTCTGGCTGACTATTACCATGTTTACTAAAGCTTCTGCCCCAGTCCTCGGAACTTTTCTTGCCTTTTCTGATTAACTCCGATCAAAATCTGAATTCCCTTTCCATGATTTAAACCAACTGGTTCTTTATAATCAAAGCCTATGTTTCTTCATGATTTTCCAACTTGCCGGACTATATCTCTCAAGCTCTTTGGGTGTTAATCTACCATGCCTCATATCACTGTCGACTGCTTCTTCTATCTTTACTTCTGAGGGGGCATAAAATTCAATTGGTTTTAAGTATTTTGTACTGGGCTTAACATGAAATCTTTTCGGGATAAGAGGAAATGGTTTACTCCTTTCAGCATACGAGAGCAACACTGTATAATTAGACTGCAGAATTTCCAACTATTCTGGTGACAGTAATGTTAACAGGGGTTGTCCCAGCTGTCATAGGTGCTTCGACACAAAATAGAACTTCTTTTTCGCCTTTTCTATTACAGATGATTCTGTTTCTCTTTCCTTCACTATTTCCATGCAAACATTTTTTAGGACCTTGTTCTCATCATTTCCCTGTTCTCCTCTATTGGCAAATGCATTGTAGTAACTGGCATTTGTGAAGAAGGCTTCAGCTTCTATATACAGTTTTGCATCAGCTAGCACTTTGTGTTGCACCCCGTCTTTGCAGTATTTAAAGCACTGGTGTAAGTGGAAGGTATGATACCATAGTGATGCATCCATGGCCTCCCCAGAAGGAGATTATATGTCGTCACTACATTTATAACGTGCCAAACAACATTCGTAGTCAACTCTCCTATTTCCAACGTTATTGTGATCTTACCAAGTGCACGCTGTCCATCTTGATTAAAGCCCTATATCATCATTCCACTAGGGCGTAGGTTCGAGCGTCGGTAACCTAATTCATTCAACATCGTTAACAGCAATAGGTTTACAACAGACCCATTATCAAGCATTATTCATTTTACTTGTTTACCGCGAATGTAACCCACTATCATCAATGACCTATTATGTTCCCCATCACAAACTAGATCGACATCGGAGAAGGAAATAACTGGCATACAATCTCCTCGCTTCTCATTCTCCATCTCAGTTAACAACACTCCTCTTATATCTTCATTAGATAAGGCTTTAATCAGGCTCTATCGGGAGTCCTCTGACAATTTCAGAGCATCATAGACACTCAACCGAGCTGGAATACCTTTCAAATCACTTATAATATCATAAGTCACTTTCTTTATCTCCTTTCCCTTTTCTTTCTCGCCGCTATTGCTGTTGTTGGAGTGATTCTTGACTGTTCCTGTCTTTAATTTTTCACTTTTCGAAATTGGTGGGCTGGTCATCTTCTTCCCTGATCGCAGGGTAGTCACTGCAACTTTTTCCTTTATTTTCTGATTATCCGCGCTTGAGAATTAAGTCTAGAGAATTTTATCCACCTTAGAAAGATGAAAAGAACCAGTTAAAAAATAGTGAGATCGACAAAAAGGTCATATATGATGAAAAAGACTAAAAAAGAATGAATAATATGAAAAGAATAAAGATGTAAAGTCTGAAAAGAATGAATAAAAAGAGACCGTCGATTTAAAATTAAAAACTGGAAAAAGAAGGAAAAGGGGATAAGTTCAAAATTAGCACCTGATTATTCAATTAGTTTTGAGGTGATGAGCATAGCTAACATTATGAAATGATAGTATTTTTTTTATATGGAAAGTAAGTTGGAAATCATTGAGCACGTAGGAAAAACTTGATATACGAACTCATGCTCTTAAGTGATTAATGAAGAACCTAGTTTGATTGATTGCTTATTTTATTCGGCTCTAGGTTTTGAAATTTTCACTCTCGCTTCTTTGAATTATACTCATTCATACTTGATTATACGAAATATTATTTTCTGAAAGTGATTTGAGCAGTGAGAATTGAAGATTATATCACTCATGTTTTGCTCGGGACTAGAAAAATGTTGGTTGGGGAGTGTATTGAGTGTCAAATATTACATATTTTCCCCTGTTTATATCTTGGTTTTATGAACGTGATAATACTTAATGAGTATATTTTATATATGTTTGTTTTGCAAGGTGAATCTGAGAGCTTGGATTGAAAAGCATGGATTTGATGCTCAAGAATCACTAAGGCAAAGGATAGATCTTAAGAGATCAAGAATGAAGAATTCACATGCCAAAGATCCAAATGAACTAAGTACAAAGGATGAAGAAAGGACTCAAAAGATATCAGAATCCGCAGCAGAAAACAAACAGGTTCTATCCGACCGAACTCAAGTTTGGTCCGATCGAAATCACACAAAACAGTCCAGCAACCAATGATGAAATTCAGAGCTAATTCGGTTTAACCAAAGGAAGGATTGGGTGCGACCAAAAGTGCACAAAAAGCTCCTACGAAGAACGATGAATTTTGAAGTTAATTCGATTCGACCGAGAATTAATTCGGTCTAACCGACACTTAAGTTCGGTCCGACCGAACCCAAGCTCGG
Organism: Magnolia sinica; assembly: GCF_029962835.1. Taxonomy (NCBI): domain Eukaryota; kingdom Viridiplantae; phylum Streptophyta; class Magnoliopsida; order Magnoliales; family Magnoliaceae; genus Magnolia; species Magnolia sinica. The sequence goes on from NC_080577.1 coordinate 39,143,434, forward strand.
TATGACCAAAATCGGGCAACTGCTAAAATAGAATCCTGTCATGATTCAAACTCAACTTCAGTCTGACCGAAGCTTAATATGGCTACATAAATTTGAGGCGGTATCAAGGTCGGTTTGTGAAAATTTCAAAGCAGTGCGAAAGATAATGTTTCACAACTATAAATAGGAGTCTCTAAGACGTCGCAAACCATATTCTATGTTTTAAGGAGTGGAGCCAAAGGGTGGAGAAGCCTCCCAAGAGTTTTTCTTCCTCTTCCTTAGTTTATTTTCATGTTTTATTTAAGAGTTTTTGGTTTAATCATGTCTATGGTTAACTAAACATCTTAGCTATGGTTAAGAGGTGAAGCTTGTAGCGTGTTGGGATGTTTATCTTGGTTTGATATTTGTTTATGTTGAACTTCATTAAATTCTAGTTTGATATTAAAGGAATATTTTTAGTTTTCTATAATTTATTATGACTCAAATTATAATAGATGTTGTGATAACTTTAGATATCTTCTTTTCCTGTTTTAAGATTGTGAGATTGGTAAATCTTATTATTCACCATCATCTCCTGGGCATGGTAGGGTGATGGAATCCCTTCCAATCATCACAATTCTCCTCCATTAAGAATTAGGTCAATGAAAAGTTCAGATTTGATTTAAATTGTTTTATCTTCCAATTGGATAGGATAGGACTCCAATTCCAATTGTGTTCCTTGAATTAAGTAAGGTAGCATCTTGATAGCTACAAGTGGATCCTTGGCACCCTAGTTCCCACCTTTAAATTCATAAGTTTTAATCAATATTATTCACATTCACTTTCAATTAGATCTTCTTCTAGTTCTAGTTCTAGTTATTTTTAGAATACGTACAAGTTTAGTCCCTGTGGATTCGACCTCGGTCTTACCGAGTTATTACTACATCGCAACCCTACACTTGGGGTTGTGAACAACAAACAAAGGGAAAACTCCTTTTTCCATGGCTTTCGGCACAGAAGTTGTTATCCCAGTTGAGATCGGACACCCGACTGCTCGAACCCACTCTTACGATGAAGAGCAGAACGTTGAACTAATGTCACTAGATCTCGACCTCATCGAGGAAAGAAGGGATCAAGCACAGGTCAAGGTCACGATTTAACAACAGCAGGTCGCCCGTTTCTATAATTCCAAGGTTAAAACGAGAAGGTTTCGAGCTATGGACCTAATCCACAGGAGAACCTTTCAAAACACCAAGGAACCTAGCTAGGGAACTTTAGGACCGAATTGGGAAAGACCCTACGTGGTAATAAGTACAAGCTGATCAAGAACGTATCGACTTGAGGATTTGGAAGGTCAACTTCGACCACATCCATGGAATGCCAAGCATCTCAAAATCTACTACGCATAGGGGTCGACCTGCCCCAAGCATGAAATCTACTCTCCTATTATGTTTATTCTAGCATGAAAAGTTTGCTTCCTACTTCAATATCAATAAAATCCCCAAGTCGGGACAATTTTGCTTTCTACTCCAATATTTACGAACGGACCATCTACTAAAAGTCTACTAAGGGCTTCCTACAATACATGGGAAGAACGACCCTAATTAATGGACCGGCCCTTCAAGAAGAGGTCGGACCCTACATTATTAACACTACTTAAGTTACACGATTTGCGTATCCGACCTATGGAAAACTACTTGGATGTCGCGACCTAAAAAGGTTAAAATGACCTTCATACTTAGAAAAATCGCACAAGTAAACAGGATGGCAAAAATTGTATTTGCATTAACAAAGCTCCGAAGAGCACATTACAAAAAAAATTATTATTATAACGGTAAGGGGGAAAGCAAAAGCCACTAAGCTGCAGGAGGCTGCTCGGAAGGCACGTAGTCTGGGGCCTCCTCGGAGTCGAAGTCGGCCTCCTCAAAGGATGAGAGGTTAAGCTCAGGATGTGCTCCCTTCACATCCTCGAGGCACCTCTCGTACCCGATGTCGTACAAAGCGTCCCGATCCTTCGTATACTCCTTGGAAGACTTGAACTCTGTAAGACCCTAACATAAGTGTGCACGCCATTTCTTTAGGTCACGTGGTCCTACCGGTTGAATCTCGGTGACCCGCGACCTTCGAGTAGTGTTAGCGATTGTCCTTGAGTTCGGTCATGTTGACCCGACTCGGATCAACCCAAAACCTATGCCATCTTGCCCACATCGTCCCCGCGATTCCAATGTCGCGTCCCATGCGTCCATCGGAGTTGTAGATCATAAGATGTAGGCGCGCATCATTTTGAGCCTTTGAGCATGTTGGTGGGACCCACCTAGTAGGGTGTACATGTTTTCCCATAGGGCCCACCCTATTGCACCTTCTCCCATAAAGGCTACCCTAGCTTGCTACCTAACCTACCTAGAGCCTAGCAACTCATGATGAGTTTTCTTCCCCAAAACCCATCATTGCTTCTCTAAACAAGAAAATCCATCATTACTTTTTTCTTCCCAAAGCCTTACATGCTATCTTAACCCCTTTACAACTACCTCTCTCTCTCCTTTCTCTTTCATTTCCTCTTCTCTCCTTCCTTACTAGACTTGGACGTCCAGCCCATCTCCCTCCATTTCCAGCCCCTTTTCTCCCTTATTTCCCCTCCATCTCACCATTACAAACCCATCTTGGCCATTGATTCATGATCCTTGGAACATGGAGATCAAGTTGATGTAGATTTGGAGATTTGATCCTTAGAGGTGGGTGTATGTATTTTCTATTTTAGATTTCTTTGTATTTTGGATGTTCTCCATCTTTTCTTTTCATGATTGGAGTATGTGGGGCCCATCAAGAGATGGTAGTGGCCCCAAGACTCCATAGATATGGCTTGTAGCCTATCCTACATTGCATGCATGTGTATGCAACAGACCATTCTCCATGGATCCCTTCATGCTCTTTTCTTCTGTTGATCAGGGATTCTTGGGTCATCTATACCCTTGATCCTTGATGGAAATTGGATCTCCACCATAGATCCCAAGTAAGAATCTTATGATCCATATATATCTTGTGTATCTTGTATAATGGAATGTATATGCTTGTGTGATGAAGGGAAGGGCCTCAATGTGGCGGGGACCCTTATCTTATGGCCAGATCTTTATTTTTTCCTTGTAGATAACCTTTGATCATGTGTGTGTGGCCCACCTTGTGGACCAACAAAATTCACTCCATCCATGGAGGTTGGACATTTATAACAGTCCACCTTGGACATGTGGCCCCAAAAATCCACCTAAATGGGGTACATGTAAGGGATTTTTATTATTGGAGAAGGTTTAGATGCTTGTGGGGCCCACTCGGGTGGTCTATCCGATGATTTTCTGGGATTAAATCCCATTTTAATTAATGTTTATATTTAATTCTTTTCAGTTATATGTTGTTGTCCAGAACTATCTGGACAGATTTTTTTAATCAACTTGAGGCCAGATTTTGGGGCTTTTGGTGGGGAGTTTTGTACCAAGTAATATATGACTTTTGAAGGTGTGTGTCCTACCTAAATCATGCCTAATTTCAACCTCTCCAAAAGAGTGGGCCAATGTGGGTATGTTGCTGGATTTTCATGCAGTAAATTTTGACAACATTGTCTCACATAAAACCATAATTTAAAAATATTTTCTCTGATGGTGGGCTATCTCTATGGACTTTCCCTTGTTGCATACATGATGAGGGACCTTGGCCCTAAATTTTTAGATTTTTAGAGGCCCTGGACCCACTCCATTGGAGTGCCCAAAGTTAGTACAGCAACATACATTGCTAGAATTTTCTGCTGCCTTTCTGTCCTCTTGAGTTATAACTGATTTTGGGCCCCAGCCTAGCTGGACTTGTGTATGTTTACTAGGGCCCACCTCTAATGTATCTGTGGTCTATGTGGACCATGTATGTGAGGCCAACCAGTTGGACCAGCGTCCCCTACTGGACGTCCAACATGGTGGACCGTCTATGGGCTGGCCCACCATGATGTATGTTTTGTGTCCACACCGTTCCCCCCTTTGTGGTGGCCCACATGGAGTGTGGGACCACCCCAGGTGGACGTCCCATGTGGGGCCACCTCAGGGATGTGTGGAGCCCACTTTGATGTGTGTATGGGCCAGGATGTCCAAGCCTTGGGACACCCAGGACATGGGCTACTCCTGGGCCTGCAGCCCAGCAGTAGGCCCACCTGTTTCGTGTGTACCACCCTCTTTCTCCATCTATGGGGGCCCCACCTGTAAATATTGTTGGCCCTTATGGAAATATTTTCCACATGTTTTAATAAGTATTTGAGCTTCAACAGGCCCAAATTGTTGATGGACTAAAAATTCAGTAAGGGCCCAAATGAATATTGTTTTGGACTCAATTGTATGAGATGTGGGGCCCACCTTATTGAGAAAGTTGGGGTGTATGATGCACACCCATTTTGGTAATATTTTGGGCTTGATTAGTGCCCTTTTTGGGCTTGATTAATACATAGTTTGGCTACCCCTTTTTATGGTCCTTGTGGACCCAAGTATGACTAGATTTTTTAGACTTCCTAGTTAGCCCAAAGTAGGTTGGAACGTCCCACCTTGGCCCAGCCATAGTTGGGTTGATTTCCACCATTTAGATGGACTTGTGGGCTAGATAAAGGTGGTTTTGGGCCCTTGGTTGCCCACTTAAATGTGCTAGTTTTTGGGCTGATGTAAAGGGGCCCATTCCACCAAACTTAGACTTCTTTTTGGGCCATGTGTTTGTGCCCATGGGCTGCCCCTTCATTTCACCTAAATGTATGGGTCTTATGGCGAATGGGACTTGAGCTTTGGGCCTTGTTCCCCTCCTTGGGTCATGATTGTTAGAGGTAGTATTGGGCCTACTTCCTCATGCCTTTTGTGGGACCTATGTGCATATGGTTTGGATATGGGCCTTGGGCCTTATATTTATGTGATTTGTGGATTAGATGCCTTGGGGCAATGGTGGTTGAAAGTCCCCATTTGGACCCCTCTAGGTCCATTAGTTGTTAAGTATGGTTGAATGCCCACCTTAGTCCCTTGCTAGGCCCGTTTCCATATTATCTAGGCCCTAACTTTGTATGCTTAGTCTCGTGAGCTACCCCAGGTAAATGGGCCCCCAATAGAGGTTGTATTCCTCATAAGGAATTGGTTCAGTACCTAGACACTTCATGGTTAGGTAGAAATTATATCTTCTCATTCACCTCATTGACACCCTTATTCATCTTCATAGCCCACTCCCATATGCATCATATGCATGCTTGGTTGAGGTATGATTGGCCATGGTTGTGCCATTGTGTAGGACATGTTGGTATCTCCCCAAGGGATGGAGTTTACCCTCTTGATCACGGTGGATGCTTGGGATTGATGCATGGTTAATTGTGTGATTCATGCATCCGGCATTACATAGCATGTGGATATTCGCCCTTGCTTCATCAGGGCCGTAGCCGCCACAGAGATATTGTGGATGGCCGTGCATGGACACAGGAAATGATTCTTGAGCATTTGGGGTGCATAGGATATCCCTGGGTGAAAGCCCCTAAACTTCCACGGTACCAAGGAGACGCCTCAACGCCGAGACCGAGTGGAAAACATGAGTGCATGAAGGCCTTATATCGTTAGGTTAGGACTCTCACTATTGCGAGGTCCGTTGGGATGGGGTTTGGCCTTACTCGCTTGAGTGAGGGGGCATAGCTATGCTGAGTTTGACCAGCTCCTGAAATGGGTCCGCTACCATCGAGTCTCGTTGGTGATTGGCTCTCCATAGGCAGGTAGTGAGGTCTCCTGCGCTCGTTTGACTATGCAAGTCTCATAGAGTGACAATCATCCAGCAGTTTAATTGACCCCAGTGGATTCCTTATGATAGAATTGTACTTGATACGTGGATTAGATATGAGAACTAGCATTATTTCGCATTACATTTGCATTAACTGTATAAGCCTTATATTGCATCGCCTTAGTATGGCATCCAGTACTCATGTATTGCATTGTATAGCCTTAGTACAACTTACTGCATTCATAGCTTAGCCTCGATATGGCTAGTGGCGTTGGTATTATTCATTGGCTCTTTCTGCATTCTCCTTATTCTTCTGAACACCATTATCACACACACTACCCTCTAAGCTTTCTATAAGCTTATGCACGATTGATGCATGGCAGAGATCCTAGGTCAGCATAGTAGCGGAGGAGCTGTGGATTAGATCAGTGGGAGCTGAGGACCTGTTGCAGGCATTTCCTTCCCTTCTTTCTATATTATGTATTTCCTTTTGAGCCTTATACCTGTAAATTTTAAATTCATAGTGGATTTTGCAGTGAATTCCTTAGTTTATTTCTAAGATTTACTTGTTATGATCTTAGGTAAGCTCAGTTGGATTGAAATTATGATATGAAAATCCTCCTTATATGATCTCAGGATCAGAATCTGTGCTAGGAGCCGAGAATGGGGTGCTATGGAGGCTGTTGCGGTCAGAACCGGCTATCGAATTCCTTGCGAGTCTGGTCATCGAGTCCAGGACGTGATAGGAATTGGTATTAGAGCATAACAAGTAATTTTGGAATAACTTGGGATAACATTGCATATCTGCTACGAGCTTAGGGCAAGTAGTGTCCCGAGAGCCTTCCTTTCGTTTGAGCCTGCAATATTCTGACCTTATGCGTCGTCGTCCTTATTCTTCTGTAGACGATGCTGCCTAAGGGGGGCTCGTGGTCGTGGTGCCCGTAGCTGTGGTGCCCGTGGCCATGGTTCTCATCTTGGCCCAGCGACTCATTCTACCCGAGTGCATCCAGCTCCTGCTATTGAGGAGCCAGCTCCTAAGGTCTTAATTCTACCCCCTGTGGTGCCTATTTCCCCGCCCGAGCCTACTGTTCCAGTTTCTGAGGCTCCAGCTCCTTCTGTCGCACCAGTGCCTCCACCTAAGGTGAGTGCAGCTCCTGCTCATCCTACGGTTTCGGTTGGGGTTAAGCATTTTCAGTAGATGATGCAGGCCGTCACTACTGTCCTTCAGTCCCGTCAACCTGCCACTGAGATTCCTATGCAGTTTGACTTGCCGCGTGCGAGCGCGATATTTCGTGAGTTCTAACAGCATGTTCCCTCGAGGTTCAGGGGTGAGCACGACCCTTCTGTCACCTAGTTGTGGCGCACCGAGATTGAGAGAATTTTCGACACTATGCAATGTCTGGCTGATCAGAGAGTTTCCTTAACTACCTTCCTTCTGCAGGGCGAGGCCTGGCATTGGTGGTCATCAGTGTCAAGGATGGTTGGGCCTCAGTTTGTTTGGACTTGGGAGGAATTTGTGGTTTTCTTTGACTAGAAGTTCTTCCCCGAGCATGTTCAGGAGCAAAGGGCTATGGAGTTCGAGACTCTAGTCCAGGGAGATATGTCGGTGTCTCAGTATGAGGCCCATTTCTTGGCTCTTTCCAGATTTGCTCCTTATCTTGCCAATGACAAGAAGAGGAAGGCCCGCTGTTTTTAGAAAGGCTTGCGTCCCGCTCTTCGCAGTCGAGTAGTGGGTCATTGCTTGGAGACATTCGATCAGGTCGTCTATCGAGTGTTGGTATATGAGCAGGACTAGGCTATGACCCAGAGGACCCGAGATCAGAATTTCGGTAAAGACCAGAAGAGGAGAGCACCAGCTGGCAGTTCCCAACATCACCGTCAGCAGAGACAGAGAGGTAGATCTGAGTTTAGGCAGCCCGGAGCGTAGTCGGCAGCATCATCATAAGTGCAGCCAGCCACTCCTTCCTCCGTTCCATTTGCCGGTGTATGTTATGGTTGTGGGCAAACCAGGCACCGGAAACATGATTTCCCTCTTCCCTTGCAGCAAGAGAGGCCACCACAATTGCCTCCTCCCCATCCTCCTCAACAGCAGCAGCATCAGCAGCGAGCACAGCATCATGCTCCCGCTCCTAAGCCTCCTCCTCAGCAGTAGAGACAGCCAGGCAGGCCTCTACAACAGCCACATCAGCAGCAGAGACAGCAGCAACCGAGGGGACATGCACCTCCCCAGTCCCTGGGTCGAGTATATATCGCTACACACCAGGTGCAGAGTCAGGACCACCAGTCTTCAGACTTGCTTCCTTTACCAACTCAGGGCATATTCTATCCCGCACAGCAGGCGCAGGGCCAGGACCCACAGTCTTCTTCCGGTGGAGTCGTCAAGGGTATTCTCCTTGTTTCTGCTTGTATTGCTCATGTTCTGTTTAATTCTGGCACTTCCCATTCCTTCATCGACGAGGAGTTTTGCCGATCGACCGGTATTCCATTGAAGTCCACGTCTGAGGCTTTGGTTGTTTCGACTCCCATGGGGAAGTCTGCCATTTTGTGCCGTTGTTGCCCTTTTTGCCCGGTGTTGGTTGGTGAGATGTTCCTACCCACCGATTTACTCGTGTTACCGATGGCGGAGTTCGATATTAACCTAGGTATGGACTAGCTTGTTGAGTATCAAGCCATCTTGGATTATGCCGCGAGGATAGTCCCGTTTCATATTCCCGGCTTACCAGTATTCTAGTTCGTTGCCGAGCCCAGAAGAGAGCCGTTATCTAGTTTATTGGCTTGTGTTGTCGAGAAGTCCCTGGTAGGGTGTATTGAGCAGCTGCCAATAGTTTGTGAGTACCCGGATGTGTTCCAGGAGATCTCGGGTTTGCCGCCGCATCGGTAGGTTGAGTTTCAGATTGATTTGGTGCCCGGTACCGCGCCTATCTCGAAGGTCCCCTACTAGATGGCACCGATAGAGTTGAGGGAACTACATGAGCAATTGGATGAGCTTCGGGAGTTGAGTTTTATTCATCCCAATAGTTAATCTTGGGGAGCCCCAGTATGGTTCGTGAAAAAGAAGGACGGCTCGTTGAGGCTCTATGCGGATTACCGCGAGCTCAAAAGGGTCACTATCAAGAACCGATACCCGCTTACCAGGATAGGTGATTTATTTGACCAGCTGTAGGGTGCACAATTCTTTTCTAAGATAGAATTGTGATCCGATTACCATCAGATTCGGGTCCGAGAGGAGGACATTCCGAAGACAGCTTTCCAGACGCACTGTGGTCACTTTGAGTTCCTGGTCATGTCGTTTGGACTGATCGATGCACCCACCGTGTTCATGCAGCTGATGAACGAGGTCTTTCGGCCCTTCCTCGATCAGTTTGTGGTGGTGTTTATTAACAATATTCTGGTGTATTCGAGGATCCAGAATGACCATGTGATGCATTTGCAAATTGTGCTTGAGACCCTTCGTGCCCACCAGCTGTATACGAAGCTGGAGAAGTGTGAGTTCTAGCAGGAAGAGGTGAAGTTCCTCGGTCACGTAATGACGAGGGAGGGTGTCACTATAGACACCTTGAAGGTTAATGTAGTCCGTCAGTAGGGCCAGCCCACGAACACGTCCGAGATCCGTAGCTTCCTTAGTCTGGCGGGATACTATCGACAATTTATCGAGGGTTTCTCCCATATTGCAGCACCGCTGACCCAATTGACGCGGAACGGTGCTGAGTTTGTCTAGAGTGAAGCCTACAAAGAGGCATTTATAGAGTTGAAAGACCACCTCACGTCCGCTCATGTTCTCACTCTTCCTGATGGGAATGATGGTTTGGTTGTGTTTACTGATGCCTCTAGAGTTGGCTTGGGTAGTGTGCTGATGCAGCACAGGAAGCCTGTGACGTATGTCTCACGCCAGCTCAAGGTCCATGAGCTGAACTACCCCACCCATGATCTAAAGCTAGCAGCAGTTGTCTTCGTACTGAAGGTGTGGAGGCACTATCTTTATGGGGTTAGGTTCGAGCTCTCCTCGGACCATAAGAGCTTGACGTATTTGTTTTCGCAGTCCGAGTTGAAAATGCGACAAAGGCGATGGATGGAGCAGTTGAAAGATTATGATTTCGACCTTTAGTACCACCCAGGTAAGGCGAACGTGGTGAGGAACACGCTCAGCTGTCAGCCACAAGGCCTAGTGGCGCAGATAAGGGTTCGACTGTGGCGAATGCTCAAGGATGTTTCAAAGTTTGACTTTGAGTTCGGTCTGTAATCTTCTATGGTTCAGCTTTCGAGCTTATCGATTCAAGCCTCTTTGGTTGCTAGGGTGATCGAGGCTCAGTAGACGGACGAGTCACTTCAGGATTACCGACCAGAGGCACCATCCGTGGAGTAGTCAGACTGGTAGATTGGTTCCGATGGTGGATTATGCTTCAGAGGCCGATTGTGTGTCCCGGACGTGCCAAAGTTACATCGTGATCTGATGACCGAGGCACATCGATCGAGACTTACCATCCACCCGAGCTACACAAAGATGTACAGAGATATGAGGAGACAGTACTTTTGGTCGGGGATGAAACGCCAAATTGCTAGCTTCGTAGCTGAGTGTGACACTTGCTAGCGTGTTAAGGCCGATCACCAGAGACCCCCTGGTCCCTTGCAGCCGTTGAGTGTTCCAGTTTAGAAGTGGGAGCCTGTGTCGATGGATTTCATCACAAGTTTGCCGAGGACTCAGCGTGGTCACGATACCATCTAGGTTGTCATTGAACATCTGATGAAGTCGGCTCATTTCATTCCGATGCATGCTTCCTAGACTATGGACCGGCTTACGAAGGTATTCATCAAGGAGATAGTAAGACTGCATGGCATTTCGGTTTCGATTGTATCTGACCGAGACCCCAGATTTACGTCTCAGTTTTGGAGGAGTTTCCAGCAAGCGATGGGGTCTACTTTGCATCTCAGCACCCCTTATCATCCACAGACAGATGAGCAGACCGAAAGGGTCAACCAGATCCTTAAGGATATGCTCAAAGCCTGTGTGATTGACTTTGTGGGCAGTTGGGATGAGCATTTGCATCTTACCGAGTTTGCGTACAACAACAGTTATCAGGCAACTATCGACGTAGCTCCTTTTGAGATACTTTATGGTATACCATGCAGATCTCCTAGCTGTTAGACCGAGGTTGGAGAGCGTCATCTCCTAGGTCCCAAGCTTGTGCAATAGACATCAGAGGTTGTGGATATTATCCAGCAGAGGATGTACACAGCTCAGAGCCTGCAGAAGAGTTTTGCTGATTGTTGGCATCGACCCCTCGAGTTTGCAGTTTGAGACATGGTATATCTCAAGGTCTCGCCTATGAAGGGCGTGGTTCATTTTGGAGCAAAGGACAAGCTTGCCCCGAGATTCATTAGACCTTTTGAGATCACTGAGCGCGTGGGCGCTGTGGCCTACAGGCTTGCCTTACCTTCAGAGTTGTCCACGATCAATGATGTGTTCCATGTTTCTATGTTAAGGAAGTGTGGGTCGAACATCATTCCAGGGATTGATTGACAGCCCCTTCAGGTCCGTGAGGATGCTTCCTATATTGAGTAGTCGATTCGTATTCTTAATCGGAAGAAGCAGGTTCTCAGGACCAAGGTTATTCCCCTGATGAAAGTGCAGTGGAGTCACCATTCGGAGGCTGAGGCATCTTAGGAACGCGAGGCCGAGATTAAAGAACATTATCCCCATTTGTTTGATGCTTGATTGACTATATGATTATATACATTGCCTTCTCTATTGATGATTGTTATATATGATGATGGTGTTTCTGTATTTTTATTTTTGCCCTGGATTTGATAAATTTCGAGGACAAAATTTCTTTATTGGTGGGGAGAGCTATAAGGCCCTAACCCAAGTGTGCAAACCTTTTCTTTAGGTCACACAGTCCTACTGGTTGAATCCCGGTGACCCGCGACCTTCGAGTAGTGTTTACAGTCGTCCTTGAATTCGGTCACGTTGACCCAACTCGGATCAACCCGAAACCTATGCCATCTTGTCTGCATCGTCGACGCGGTTCTGATGCCGCATCCCGTGCGTCCATCCGAGATGTATATCATAAGTGTAGGGACGCATCATTTTGAGCCTTTGATCATGTTGGTGGGACCCACCTAGTAGGGTTTACACATTTTCCCATAGGGCCCACCCTAATGCACCTTCTCCTGTAAAGGCTACCTTAGCTAGCTACCTAGCCTACCTAGAGCCTAGCAACTCATGTTAAGTTTTCTTCTCCAAACCCATCATTGCTTCTCTAAACAAGAAAATCCATCATTACTTTTTTATTCCCAAAGCCTTACATGCTATCATAACCCCTTTACAACTACCTCTCTCTCTCCTTTCTCTTTCATTTCCTCTTCTCTCCTTCCTTGCTAGACTTAGACTCCAGCCCATCTTCCTCCATTTCCAGTTCCTTTTCTCCCTTATTTCCCGTCCATCCCACCATTACAAACCCATCTTGGCCATTAATTCATGATCCTTGGAGCATGGAGATCATGTTGATGTAGATTTGGAGATTTGATCTTTAGAGGTGGGTGCATGTATTTTCTATTTTAGATTTCTTTGTATTTTGGATGTTCTCCATCTTTTCTTTTCATGATTGGAGTATGTGGGGCCCATCAAGGGATGGTGGTGGCCCCAAGACTCCATGGATATGGCTTGTAACCTATCCTACATTACATACATGTGCATGCAAGGGACCATTCTCCATGGATCCCTTCATGCTCTTTTCTTCCTTTGATCAAGGATTCTTGGGTCATCATACCCTTGATCCTTGATGGAGATTGGATCTCCACCATCGATCCCAAGTAGGAATCTTATGATCCATGTATATCTTGTGTATCTTGTATAATGGAATGTATATGCATGTGTGATGAAGGGAAGAGCCTCGATGTGGCGGAGACCCTTCTCTTGTGGCCGGATCTTTGTTTTTCCCTTGTAGAAAACCTCTGATCATGTCTGTGTGGCCCACCTTGTGGACCAACAAAATCCAGACCGTCCATGGAGGTTGGACGTTCATGACAGTCCACCTTGGACATGTGGCCCCAAAAATCCACCTAAATGGGGCACATGTAAGGGGTTTTTGTTATTGGGAAAGGTCTGGATATTTGTGGGGCCCAGTAGGGTGGTCCATCCCATGATTTTCTGGGATTAAATCCCATTTTAAATAATGTTTATGTTTAATTCTTTTCAGTTATATGTTGCTGTCCAGAACTGTCTGGATAGATTTTTTGGTCAACTTGAGGCCAGATTTTAGGGCTTTTGGTGGAGAGTTTTGTACCAAGTAATATATGACTTTTGAAGTTATGTGTCCCACCTATAAGCATGCCAAATTTTAGCCTCAATTGATCTCTTTTGGGTCTCTAAAAGAGTGGGCCAATATGGGTATGCTGCTGGATTTTCATGCTGTAAATTCCAGCAACATTGTCTCACATAAAACCACAATTTAAAAATATTTTCTCTGATAGTGGGCCATCTCTATGGACTTTCACTTGTGTATACATGATGAGAGACCTTGGCCCTAAATTTTCAAATTTTTAGAGGCCCTGAACCCACTCTATTGGAGTGCCCAAAGTTGGTACAGCAACATACATTGCTGGAATTTTCTGATACCTTGTTGTCCTCTTGAGTTGTAGCTGATTTTGGGCCCCAGCCTAGCTGGACTTGTGTATGTTTACTGGGGCCCACCTCTAATGTATCTGAGGTCCATGTGGACCATGTATGTGGGGCTAACCAGCTAGACCAGCGTCCCCTACTGGATGTCCAGCATGGTGGACCATCCATGGGCTGGCCCACCATGATGTATATTTTGTGTCCACACCGTTCCCCCCTTTGTGGTGGTCCACATGGAGTGTGGGACCACCCCAAGTGGACGTCCCATGTGGGGCCACCTCATGGATGTGTGGAGCCCACTTTGATGTGTTTATGGGCCAGGACGTCCAGGCCTTGGGACGCCCAGGCCATGGGCTGCTCCTGCGCCTGCAGCCTAACAGCAGGCCCACCTGTTTCATGTGAACCACCCTCTTTCTCTATCTGTGGGGTCCCCCTGTAAATATTGTTGGCCCTTATGGAAATATTTTCCACATGTTTTAACAAGTATCTGGGCTTCAGCAGGCCCAAATTGTTGATGGACTGAAAATTCAGTAAGGGCCCAAATGAATATTGTTTTGGACTCAATTATATGAGATGTGGGGCCCACCTTATTGAGAAAGTTGGGGTGTATGATGCACACCCATTTTGGTAATATTTTGAGCTTGATTAGTGACATTTTTGGGCTTGATTAGTGCATAGTTTGGCTACCCCTTTTTATGGTCCTTGTGGACCCAAGTATGACCAGATTTTTAAGACTTCCTAGTGGGCCCATAGTAGGTTGGAACGCCCCACCTTGGCTCAGCCATATGTTGGGCTAATTTCCACCATTTAGATGGACTTGTGGCCTTGAAAAAGGTGGTTTTGGGCCCTTGGTTGCCCACTTAAATGTGCTAGTTTTTGGGCTGATGTAAAGGGGCCCATTCCACCCAACTTAGACTTGTTTTTAGGCCATGTATTTATGCCCATGGGCTGCCCCTTAAGTTCACCTAAATGTATGGGTCTTGTGGCCAATGGGACTTGGTTATTGGGCCTTGTTCCCCTCCTTAGGCCATGATTGTTAGAGGTAGTATTGGGCCTACTTCCTCATGCCTTTTATGGGACCTATGTGCATATGGTTTGGATATGGGCCTTAGGCCTTATGTTTATGTGGTTTGTGGATTAGATGCCTTGAAACAATAGTGGTTGAAAGTCCCCATTTGGACCCCTCTAGGTCCATTAGTTGCTAAGTGTGGTTGAATGCCCACCTTAGTCCCTTGCTAGGCCCGTTTCTATATTATTTAGGCCCTAGCTTTGTATGCTTAGTCTCGTGGGCTACCCCACGTAAATGGGCTCCCAATAGAGGTTGTATTCCTCATGAGGAATTGGTTAAGTACATAGACCCTTCATAGTTAGGTAGAGAGTATATCTTCTCATTCACCTCATTGGCACCCTTATTCATCTTCATAGCCCACTCCCATATGCATCATATGCATTCTTAGTTAGTTATGATTGGCCATGGTTGTGCCATTGTGTAGGTAATAGTGGTATCTCCCCTTGGGATGGAGTTTACCCTCTTAAGCATGGTGGATGCTTGGGATTGATGCATGGTTAATTGTGTGATACATGTATCTGGCATTACATAGCATGTGGATATTCGTCCTTGCTTCATCAGGGTCGTAGCCTCCACAGAGATATTGTGGATGGCCGTGTATGAACACCGGAAATGATTCTTAATCATTTGGGGTGCATAGGATATCTCTGGGTGAAAGCCCCTAAACTTCCACGGTACCGAGGAGACGCCTCAACATCGAGACCGAGTGGAAAATATGAGCGCACGAGGGCCTTATACCGTTAGGCCGTGACTCCCACTATTGAGAGGTCCATTGGGATGGGGTTTGGCCTTACCTACCTAGGTGAGGGGGCATAGCTAGGCTGAGTTTGACCAGCTCATGAAATGGGTCCGCTACTGTTGAGCCTCGCTGGTGATTAGTTGTCCATAGGCAGGTAGTGAGGTCTCTTATACTTGTTTGACTATGTGGGTCATGCAGAGTGACAGTCATCCAGCAATGTACTTGACCACGGTGGATTCCTTATGATAGAACTGTACTTGATACGTGGATTAGATATGAGGACTGGCATTACTTCACATTGCATTTGCATCGGCTGTATAAGCCTTATATTGCATCGCCTTGATATGGCGTCCAGTACTCATGTATTGCATTGCATAGCCTTGGTACGACTTACTGCATTCATAGCTTAACCTCGGTACAGCTAGTGGCATTGGTTTTGTTCATTGGCTCCTTTTGCATTCGTCTTATTCTTCTGAACACCATTGTCACACATTTACACCGCCCTCTAAGCTTTCTATAAGATTATGCACGATTGATGCGTGCTAGAGATTCTAAGTCAGTGTAGTAACGAAGGAGCTATGGATTAGATTGGCGTGAGCAGAGAACCTATTGCAAACATTTCCTTCCCTTCTTTCTATATTATCTATTTCCTTTTGAGCCTTGTACCTATAAAGTTTAAATTCATAGTGGATTTTGCAGTGTGTTCCTTGGTTTATTTCTGAGATTTACTTGCTATGATCTTGGGTATGCTCAGTTGGATTGAAATTGTGATATGAAAATCCTCCTTGTAGGATCTCAAGATCGGAATCTATGCTAGGAGCCGAGAATGGGGTGCTACGAAGGCTGTTGCGATCGAAACCAGCTATCGGATTCCTTACGAGTCTAGTCACCGAGTCCGAGGCGTGACAAGCTCCCTCCCTAAAGCGACAGCTGCCTGAGCTTCCTTTATCTTCACATCAAAAGAATGTGTCAAGGCAGCCAGGTCAGACTTCCACTGAGCCCCCCTCTTTAAGGCCTTGTTGAGCAACTTCTTAGAGGTCTCCAGTTCGGCTACCGAGCTCTCCGATTGAGCCTTCAGGGAAAACCAAAGCTGCTCGGCTTTGGTGCTGGACTGAATGGCCTCAGTACAGAGTTGCTCGGCCTCGACGCCCTTCCTCAACAACGCCGCTTCTGCCTCCTTGACTTCCGTCTGAAGGCGTATCAGCTCACGATACACACGAAGCAAGGAAGGAGCATACTGGAAAGTAGGAGAAGCAATGTCATAACTAAAACAAGATGAAAATGACGAGTCATCCCCAGCAAGGGAAACCCACCTTAAAGAAAAATTTCACCATCTGATCGATGATTTCGTCCGGTGGCGTGTCCATTACATGAGCAAATCTGGCATTGGGGATATGCCGATCTACCCAGGGAAGGAGGCTCTCAAACGTGGCTCGAGCAGACTTAGGAGACCTCTGACCCCCTTCAACTGACAAGCGCCCCACTTGAGGCACAGGAAGCTCAACAGACATCTCCACGACAGTCGAGGCCCCAACAAAATGGGCTTCGGCAATCGAAGTCGTCCCAACGGCCTCAGGAACAATAGCCGAGGGAATTAAGGTTGGCATGTCAACCGTGACCTCATGAGTCACAGGGGACAAAGGTCCGACCTTCCCCTTGCTTTTAGCAGTCGTCTTCTTCTTCTTCTTCTGGGCAAGCTAGGCTAGGGCAGGTGCCTTGCGTTTCAACAGCCTCACCTCCGGCATATCTGCACAACTATAAGGGTCATCAGCACATACGCAAAATATGTTAAGTCCCAAAATAGGCAAAAACTATATTTATCAAGATGGAATCAAGACCTGATTTAAGCAGGAGCTTGGGCGCAAGAAGCTCCCTCTAAGACCTCAAATCGGCTTCCATCGACCTCGCTCTAGCCATTTGATGAGAGCTTCTGGGCCTAACACGCTAGGGTACTTGGGAAGAATTGCAAAGAAAATACATCAAGTCAAAAAACAAAGAATGACTAAGTTAAAAAAAGGGGGGGAAGCTAAGTCCTGACAATACCGACCTGGCGCAGAGAAGGAATTCGAGATCCAAGAGCGAAGCTTGGACAGTCCTGGCACTTCCCAATCTCCCGACGCCCAGAACCATTTGTTCTTCCAGTTCTTGTTGGAAGTCGGGACGTCTGTGATCAAGGCCTTGCTAGTCCCTCGCCAGGTAGAGAAGTAATATCAACCCTCATGCAGAGGGCTGGATTTCACTTGGTAATGGTGGAGAAACTCATCCACAGTCAACTCGGGTTGGTCAAGCTTGGACCAGAGGATGAATGACCCCACCAGAGCTCTCCAAGCGTTAGGGATTAGTTGTCCTGGAGCTAACCCCAGATGCACAAGTACTCGCCTCACTAATCACTGGAGAGGGAGCCTGAGGCCACACCGGAGGGTGACCTAGTAAACAGGCACCTCTCCTTCAGGGGGATTGTTGGGAAGCTCGCTCGGTGAGGGAGCTCGGAGTACTATGGACTGCGAGATGTGGTACCCCGACCGGATCCTCACCAGGTCGGCCTCCTTTCGAATGGACTCCATAGGCCCATTTTCCTCCTCCAATGGGGACTCCCAGTCCTCCTCCGCTGCCGAGAAGTCCTCTTCTGCCTCAGCGGGCTGCTCCGCCAAGGACCGTTCAAGCACCCGCGAAGCTTGCAACGTCTGGAAATTGACGTCGCTCATCATCATCAAGGGTGATGGAGGGTTCGACATGGGGCATAGATTCTCTACCCTGTTATCACTGGCTGGGGTCCCCTCCCATGAGCCCAAAGTTTTCGGCATGGTTGTGGGCCTAAGGATGCCGAAAACGGTGAAGAAAGAGAGAAAATAAAAGGGAAGGGAAGGGAGGGGAAGATGAAAACAGCGTTCACCGAGGGGCAGCGCCACCTGATATGCTCGTCAGAGATAGAATTGTTGAGATTCGCCTGACGCCAAGGAAGAAGAAACTGTTCGACAAAGCGGGGAGCCAAATGACCTGGCCCGACGATTAAGGCATCCCCTTTTATAGGGGAGCCACATGTGCAAGCATTTATTGCTCCCAATCAATGCATGACCAAAAAGAGGCTCCTCAGCTATCCCGTTTCAACACGTGGCATGCTCCCACTCGCCACACGAGTCCACAACCGAGGTCAGGCCACGCATCACCATCTCATTCGCTTAGTGCTGAAAAGGCGCCTTGACAGCCACGTGACCTCGACCCATGGCATGCCACCTCGATACCGCCATACCATGATTGTTGATATGTCTCGATACTTGGACCTACCACCTTATTTAACATTAATGGTGGGATGACTCGACATCCTGAGTAATAATAATCCGACTTAACTAGGTCTGGCCTACTTCTCAAGCCTGTTCTACGGATTTGGAAGTAGGGGGGCTTACTGTTATGGGGAAATTGGTTGACCCAGAAAAGAAAGATGAGGTCAGAAACCCACGTATCCAACTCAATAAACCGTTCCAAAGCCCAAGGAATGAGATCGAGTTCGATGGTGCAAGTACTACAAACCCCAAGGAAGCCCAGCCGCCCGACTAAGCAGGTAAGTCGGTACAACCTAGGTCGGCACTCAAAGTTAGCACAACCCAGATCCCCTACTTCTCTCTAGATTGAAAGACTGGCGCAAACCCATGTATAAGTAGTGGGAAGAGGCTATCAAGACTCGTGAAGAAGTTAAAGACTACAGAAATTGGACATCACAAAGACCTTCTCTATAAACAGAAGTCCATCACTTTGTTCAGCATCCGTGGATGAACTCCCTCATGTCCCTGGACGATACTCAACACGTCTCCAGTGCGTGGCCATTTCCTTGGTCCGACCTCAAGGGAAGGTCGGTCCAATTAAGCTTGGTCTCCAACTAACATCTTTACGTCAATTCTGGATGGTCTGATCTTACCTAAGGAATATAAGCCCGAAATCTTCTCCGAAGATCACAAGATTCATCCATAATGCAATCGTGGGGGATCCTCCTACTCAATAGTAAGGAAATTCGTTCCATGCTACCGCCTCTCCTCAACTATAAATAGAGAGGCCTCTAATGGTGAAAGGTACGCATTATCTTTAGCCCTAAACCCTTGATATTCAACTAGACCCAGATTTTGTCCCTGACTTAGGCATTGGAGGGTCCCCTGTTCTAGCTAGGGTCTTATTTGTTTGTTCCTTGTGCAGGTGAACAAGTCTAGAAATGGGCTAACCAGATTTCTGCATCAACAATTTACTTAATCAAATTTAAACTTTTATGAATATACTAGAGGATTCCAATGCTTTTAGAATATATGCTACCAAACACAAACTTTCGATTCCAATGCATTTTAATTATAGGATGTCAAACACAATTGAAGATTCCAAATGTATTAGATCGCAGTGTATTTGGAACTTGGAATCCAATGCATTCCAAATACAAGCAACCAAACAAGTCCTTAGATTTTATCTACACCAATAGGGGTGTAACTGGGGCAAGTTAATGGTCAACCTAAGCTCAACTGGACCTCAACAAGACCAACCCGATCCAACTTGAACTTCGACCTCTAATGCCCAACCCAAATCTATAACATAAATTCCTCTATGCCTGACCCTACCCAAATACATGTGATTATTACCAACCAAACTAATCCGACTTAAATTTACTTTATCCTAAACTGAACCTAACTTCCAACACGGTTGACGTTTTCTAACCCAAACTAGGTCCAAGTACCTTGACAACTCGACCCAACCTAAACCCAAGTTACGGACCTAATGACCAGTGTTGGCCACTTTTTAGCCTAGACCCACATCTCCCCCACTATGAATACTAGCCCACATAAAGCATAAGCTTTATGGAACCCATCGGGATGACTTGTTGGGATTTGGGCTACGAAATCACATAGAGATGGATCTAGGATAGCAATCCAAGAGCACTAAGTAAACTCAAGAGAACACAAAGATTTAATGTAAAAAACCCTTTCAGAAAAAAAAAAAAACCACGGCACAAAGCGACAAAATTCCACTATGAAAGCATAATTTACAAAGAGAAAGGACTTACCCGATTCGAACAACCTCAAATCTCACCTTTGCTACACCCTTTGATAACCCTATAACCCTTTTACAAACCCTTGGAATACCTTTAGAAAGCCTTAGCATACCTTAGAATAGCCCTAAGGACTCCTATTTATTGATGGGGAACTCCCACTTACGCACATCCCTAGAAAACACCTCAAATTTATGCAGTCCGTATAAAAACCGCACACAATCTGCGTAACCCTTAACTAGTCGAGCCAGTCCCTCGACTGCTCGAGAATCTCGGACATCCGAGATTTAAGACATCCGTTTAACAACAATTTTCACCATGTCTTCAATCTTTAACCATGTAGCTTCTTGACCTCTTCTCTTATCTCTACATCACATCATAGTTTCTCGTGCACACTCCGTCCTTCTTTTTTGCCATCATTAAGCCCAGAGAAGTTGCACAGAACTTGAACTTCTCTGTAGGAACGACCTTGGTGAGCATGTTTATCGGATTTGAATCCACATGCCCAACCACCTTTGCTCATGTCTTCTAAAAAAATTAAGACGTAGTCTTTTGTACTTCGAACGTATCGAAGTAATGATCTCACTGCCATCCAATGTTGTTTGCCGAGGTATTTGCTCGCAACACCAATTGCTTGTGAAATAACCGGTCTAATACAGACCATGGCATGCACCGCCAACCGCATTCAAATAAGACTCATGAGACATATCCTACTTTTCCTCATCTGTTATGGGACATGTCCTCAGGAAAATTTGAAGTGAGTCACGTAGGGAATGCTCACCGGCTTTGCCTGGTCCATCGCATACCTACTTAAGGTATTTTACTTGTTATTACCAAAGCCTGCTCCTCTTCCAGTTTCTATGAATATCAATGCCAAGAACCATCTTTGCAGCCCCCCGATCCTTCATCTCGGATGTCCCACTTAACCGAGTCTTTAGTACGTTGATTTCAAACATGACATGATTGGCGATCTACATGTCATCAACATACAATTCCTAACTCACCATGAAGGAATCAAATTTTATACCACTACCTAGGTGACAGGTCATACCACGACCTCCTGTAAAAAATTTTCTCAGCCCTTTTAAACTTCGAACCGCTCTAATTGCTTCATGAATAATAACACTTCCAATTTCCCGTACAGAAGTGCAGTCTCCACATTCATCCTTTCAGCTCGAGATCGTATTAGGCAACCAGCACCAACACGAATCTGATAGACATTTGTTATATCATCGGCGCGAATATCTCTGAGAAGTCGATCCCTTCTCTCTGAGCATAACCCTTCACTACCAGCCTTGCATTTATGTTGTATCTTATTAAAGATCTAACCACTTTTCGGCCCACTAGAAGCTCCACCTGCTCCCATGTGTCGATCTGGTACAACGAGTCCATCACATTGTCCATAGTCACCTTCCAATTCTCAGCACCAGGCTTACCTAGAGTCATCTGAATAGTAGACGGACCTCCCTCATCTTTAACGAGAGCATATGCAATGTTGGAGTCATCCATGTACATCGCCGATATCCTGCGATTATGCTGTGTGATTCTTCCCACAGGTGGTTACTCCACCTGCTCTGTATCTCTATCCGTGCATCTCAACCTTCATGCCTTGCCTACTCATGTGGCCATGGCTAGCATGCCACACACGTGCAGAGGTGAAATCCGCTACAGCCACTATAGCTCCACCTGTTGAAGTGCTCCTGATCAACCTGTAAAGATTACCGAGTTGTTGCACTTTCATGATTACTTGTGCCCCCTTAAATACTTTAAGGGCACCATCAGGTCCAATGAACTTGCATCCTTTTGCCTCAAGTACACCGAGAGAGATCAGGCTCTTCTTCATGTCCGGAATGTGCCTCACCTTAGTCAGGGTACGCTGTCCTATCAAACATCTCGATGCGCACCGTACCAAAAGCCAAAATATTGCAGGCACTGTCATTGCCCATAAACACCTATTCACCATCGCACTCTCTGTAGCTAGCGAACCAACTCCGATGAGGAGTCATTTGAAAGGATGCCCCTGTGTCGAGAATCCACTCGCCCCTATGATCATCGTATGGGCATCTGATCGTAGACATAGACAAGACATCACAATCACATCAACTCGATCCATCTAACGTGGTAGCGTTGGCCTCCTTGTACGAAGCCTTAGATTCTTCTCTCTTAGACTTAGGATTTGTACAATCCTTCTTCATGTGTCTTTTCATCCCATAGTTCCAACACTTTAACCTATCTTTGCCCTTGCCCTTGAATTTGGATCTAAAGCTAGAAGATCTTGTACCTTGATCAAAATTCCTACCCCTCGTAATCAGTACATCGAAAGATGTCCCCATGTCGTCGTTAAGCTTTCTCATGGCCTTCCCTTGAAGAGCTAAGATAACGGCGTCGATACTCAGGGTTTTATTTGCGATGCACATCATGTCCTTGAATGACTCATACGATGCCGGAAGAGAATTCAACAACATACATACTTATTCCTCATCTTTGATCATTTCCTTCATATCCAGCAACTTGCACACCAATTTATTAAAGTTGCTGATGTAGGCCTTCAAATCTCTACCCTCTGTCATCCTGAAGTTATACCACTGTAGCTTCAAGTGTAGGTGATTTTCAAAGAATTTTTTCGCATAGACATCCTCTAATTTCACCCATAACTTAGCCGTAGTTTTCTCCCTCGTAGCATTGTAGAGAACCTCATCTATGAGACACAAACGGATGGAGGCTAAAGCATTACAATCAAGAGTCTCCCATTCTTCATCCTTCATAGTCATTTCCACTCCTCAAGAGCCTTGGCTTCGCCTTGCCTAGTTAATAGACTAATCATCTTAATCTTCCATAACTCAAAATTATTTTTGCCTGAGTACTGCTCAATATCAAACTTAGTGCTTCCCATTGATGTTAATCCTACAGATTCAAATCTGTGCCCCAACGATTGCTCTGATACCACTTGTTGGGATTTGAGCTGCGGAATCACACAGAGATGGATCTAGGATAGCAATTCAAGAGCACCAAGCAAACGCAAGAGAACGCAAAGATTTAACGTGGAAAACCCTTTTGAAAAAAACAAACATGGCACAAAGCGACAGAATTCCACTATGAAAACATAAATTACAAAGAGAAAGGACTTACCCGATTCGAACAACATCAAATCTCACCCTTGCTACACCCTTTGATAACCCTATACCCTTTTAGAAACTCTTGGAATATAATACCTTTAGAAAGCCTTAGCATACCTTAGAATGGCAGTAGGGACTCCTATTTATAGATTGAAAACTCCCACTTACGCACATTCCTAGAAAACGCCCCAAATTTACACAGTCTGCGCACAAACCGCACGCTATATGCATATAACCCTTGACTAGTTGAGCCAGTCCCTAGACTGGTTGAGAATATCGAACATCCAAGATTTTAGACATATGTTTAACAACATGACTGTGTGGCATCCACTCCAAAAAAGGAAGAATGGAAACTCAAGTAGGCCACAACATGAGAGTGGGGATGTTTAAACCATGTAGCTAATAATCTAGTTTAATACTTACTGATTGCTCCATTTGATCTAAGTTTCTTTTTAAATATGCACTTATAACTAATAGGTTTAAGTTATGAGATAGGTCTACTAAAGTCTAAGTATTATTGGATGTTATGAAGTGCATTTCAACCTCAATTACTTTCTTTTACTAAAAAGCATCAGTAGAATCCATTACCTCAAAATAAATAGATGGATCACTTTCAATCATATGTAACTAAAAGTTGCGATCGAAATTCTTTTTCTTCTTTGCCCTCCTACTTCTTTTAAGTTCAAAAACTTTTAGGTCTTCTGATTCTTTTCTTTTAGTCTTACTAAATTGTCTAGCTTCTCTTATTATTTTTTTTCTTTGCAAGGAAAAATACTTTTAAAACAGTTTATATGTACTGACTTAATAATTACATTAGGGACATCATATTCTTTCCCTTCTAATTCTTTTCTTTTATTTTCACTAAGGTGTCCAGCTTCTCTAATTATTTTATCATATTTGCAAGGAAAAATAATTTTAAAAAAGTCTGTGTACTGACTCAATAATTACATGAGTATCATATTCTAAATTAAGAAAACTATAAGCCTTAATATTCACATGGCCAACAAAAGCACGCGAGATTATATAAGTTCCTAACTTTAGTCTATCTTTATCAAGTGATTTAACTTCAACTAAATATCTAAACTCTCAAGTAATCAAGAGTTAAGTGTTTTGCCTTTTCATATATGGCAAGGCTACGGTTCTTCTAAATAAAACTCTATTCATACATAACACTTAGAGATGTAATTGATTCCCTTATTTAGGGCAAGGCTTAGAACAATAATTCCAACCACTATTGCTAAAGCCACTATTTTATTATCAGGTTTGAGCTCGAGAGGATCAAAGACTTCTGGTTTCGTGAACGTGTCCATAACTTTATCATGGATCTGATTTGGAAAAATGAGAGGGAGAGAGACAGGTAGATGTGGGATATTTCCATTCATATTGAATTGCAGACACATCAATGATAGAATCATTTCCATTTGGACCAAATACTGCCCACTAATAGAGATGAAAGAAGATAGGTAAGAAATAGGAGCATAAGAGGTTCACACTTTAGCCGCAGCGTAAAGCTAAAAGGTTGTGTAGGTCATTACGCATGCCTCAGTAGTAAACTAGCAAGAGTTTCAACACGAGGTCATGGGTGAGTACCCATTGTGGTGAAATCCCCTGTGGTGTGAGTGCATGAGTGTATGTGGGGTGTGAGTGCGTGTGTAAAAATATGATCAAGTCTTACAAAGTATTGATTGACCCTACTAATTGTGGCTAGAGTGGCCATATAAGAATTTAACTCTCTTCAATTTACTAGATTTACTATTTAATGGATTTCACACTTAAATGCACACTGCAATGTTGCTTTTTGAAGATGGTTTATGCTTTCCAAATATATAACAAAGCTCTGGTGTATTTTCCTTGTGATTCAAAAGAGCCCAATCCCTCACAGAATATGTATATAATCACAGTACTAGAATCGTGATTGTTGTTGGTTTGTACGCACTCTCTCTAAATGGCGCTAAGGTTTATATATATATATATAAAGCTTTAGGTGACCTTTGGTGAAGAGTCACAGATACATGAAGAGAATTAATATAGTGAAAACATTTGTACATCCGTTGGTGAATGCATGTACGTGTTAATAACATTTGTACATCTGTTGGTGAATGCATGTACGTGTTATTATGAATATACATAAACTAGATAGAGAAGACATTTATGTATATTTAATTAAGACACAAGATATATGTATGGCACACTCCATATATTCAAAACACATGCAACGTACATGTTGGGAACACCTAATCAACAGGTGGGATCGTGAACCCATGTCCGATGTTGGCATGTGTGAGATGTAGATGGGCGCCCTTGTACACGTGTGGCATATGAATAAACCTTGACAAATATACATGGATTCTACGCAACTTTGAGAGAGCGTGTTTGTGTGCGCTTTTGCTACATATTGAGAGCTGAAAGAGGGTACGTTTGTTATATTTTGAAAATTGAGGGGTTTTTGCTTATAGTTAAGTTGCAAAGGACAAAGGAGATGCCTGGTCCACTTCCATTTACTAAAAACAACAAGAAAGCATGGGGTGGATGATCTTTTGTCTCAAGTGTCATCATCGTTCGTTTAGCTTTAGCTCTCAGCTCCCTTTTGACCTCTTTCAAAATGATATCACCAACACGAAAGAAACAAACAAATGCTTGTGTTTTGCCCACTACTTTGGAAGCCTTTTTATTGCTTGGTTGAATCTTTTTCTCTCTTTTGTTAGGTACGCTGGGCCCACTTAGAAATCAACGTTCGTGCTCATCTAGAAGAGCATTCATTAAAAAAAAAATCGTCTCTTGCCGTCTTTTGCTCCTCTTATCTTACATTTGACCACCGCCGAACTTATCTACCTACTCTTTCTAGCCCTCCATCATTGCCAAGCCGCTCTTTATCGGGATTGGGCTGTTCGATTAAGCAAGTTTTGGGCCATGGCCAATCCACATTGGGGCTAATTGGATGGATTGCCCAGATTATCTTAAACATCGCGTATTTTTTAAAAGCTTTTAAACCATCAGCTGTCATTCTCTGATTGGAGCTATAGACTATGAACTAGGGCTATTAAAATGAACCTTATCCCAGACTATTGACAGTCTCCACCATCAATAACTGGCCTGGAATACAAGAGGATTGTAAGTGCTTATGAAGTTGAGCATACATAGGTTGTCAAATTTCGTGAGACAAAAGTGCTTCAAAGTAGAACCTGAATATCAGCTCAAGATCGGCTTATGTTCAAGAAAAGATCAGCACAACTTCTTAAAGAAATCGTTGCCCGAATTCAAGACAAAGTTCAAAATGAAGTTCAAGAGAAAGTTCAAGTCAAAGTGACTCAAATATTTGATATATCTCAGGTGGTATAAACCCTAGAAAGACCTTAGGACTAGGTGCTTTCAAAATTGTTTTATCATGGTTCTTTTCTAGTGTTTTTGTTTGAAATTTGGCCAGCCCAACTTCAAGTCCGAGCAAAATAACAACTTTTATTGAAAATTCGGCTAGCCCGAGTTTTAGTTCGGCTAACTTATGCTTGAAATTTGGCCAGCCCGAGAAAGTTCGGGTGAAATTCCAGCACCACCAACTTTCGAAATTCGCAAGAATTCGGCTAGCCAAATTATGAAATTCAGCAGCAGAATTTCACCTCGGGCTAGGCGAATTTTAGACAATTCATATCCTGCGTGATCCGAAATCCGTTGAACAGAATCCAGTGAACTCAAGCTAGTCAAGGCCTATCTCAAGCTAGCGGAAGTTCTAACTTATTTATCTATAAATTGAGTCTTTTTCTCATTCCAAATTACAAAAAATTATTATCATAATTCTTCTGCAAGAGAAAGAGAAGCTCAAATCCTCAGTAAGCTATTTGTTGGTATTTATAATTTATTTTAATAGCTTATTCAATTCCATTTATTCTCAGAACTTTTAAGTCTTAATCTAAGAGAGTAAACTATACTCATCTTTAAGATCTAAGAGAATAGAATTAAGTATCATTTGGGTTTTTCAATTTATAAAATCTATAAAACTCTAGACTCTTTCTGTCTGATTGAACACTACGTCATATACGTTTAAGAAAGAGGTCCTTCTGCTACGTCTTCTACATTTAAAGATAAATATATATTATAAAACTCGATATCCTGTAAAAATCTCAGTTGAGATTTTGTCTGAGATAACGTGTGAAAATCTCAATTGGATTTTTATTGTGATAGCCTGTGAAAATCGCAAGGAAATGTATCAGGTTATTAAGGTAATCCTGAGAAAACCTTTTTATAGTGAAAGCCAAAATTACAAGGGTAGTAATTTTGGGAGTGGAGTAGGTGTGGTTGTTTTAAACACTGAACCACTATAACTCCTTATGCCATGTGGTGAATGCTTTATTATTTTTTGTGATTGGATGTATTTTATTTTATTTCAGTGGTGAATGTTGTAATCCTTTTATATACTCTTACGAGTTTGAAAGATTGATTTCAAAAGTCATTCGTTCTCAATCGCAGCCCTACTCTTGTGACAGAGAATGTCTCTCCACTGAAGAGGTTGACTAATCGGGTTCTATCATATGATCATTTACAAGTCTTTGGATGTCAATGTTTTGTTCTTCTTCCGTCCGTCAGTCATGACAAGCTTTCACCAAAGGCGAGCGATGATTCACTTGTCCCCTTGTCTATTGGGACCTTGTGGCATACAACCACAACAACTCCCGCTAGATAGCCGCCCTTTTATCTCTTTTTACAACCTCGTGGATAGATGAAAGAAGGGAAGTTAAAGAACGAGGGCCGGTCCCGGAGAACCTTCAAGAGATTGCGTTCCAGCACCCTGGTGACCCGTTCCAGAGCCGTTACCATACTCTTGATTTATTAGGAGGTTATCTAATTCTAACAACGTGGGCCGCCATACTCTTGATTTATTAGGAGGTTATCTAATTCTAGCAATGTGGGCTGTGTCGACCACCCGCGAACTACTGCCATGAAGCCACTAAACTCTGGCCTCAATCCTCGGATAATTATCTTGTGCATTCAGGTTTCACTGATCTTGGACTGCCTAATATTTTAGGTGAAGGTTATCCTACAAATTATTTGGAATTAAGGTTTCAATACTCAAACAATTAAAATTTTTGTAACATTTACATATTCCGCATTTATTTTGATTATTTGGCATTATCCTATTCACCCCCTCTAGGACATCACTAGCTCTCTATTTCAAGGATCATATGGTAAGACGAAATCTTCCCTTCCCAGGTGGAGTAGATTATCACACAGGCATCAGTTCGTTCACAAATAGCAACCCAAGGGTAGGTTGGATGGAGGCTACTAAGGATAGTCACCAAACGGCCGTTATATTAACCAAGTGATCTAAACTAGGCCTCCGCATCAAGTAGGAGACCGTGGATGCTTTACTTGGGTGAACGGTTACTCAAGGTGCAATACCAGACCAGAGCAATCTATTCCAACGAGTGGAAATAAAAGCCTCTTGGAGAATGCAAGCTCCAACTCCACTGAATTGCAGCTTCTTTTCCTTGGAGACGTGGCGGATGGATTCAGGAAATTATGTGCCCCTCTCTCTCTCTCTCTCTCTCTCTCTCTCTCTCTCTCGCTCTCTCTCTCGTAGATACCCTTCCTTGGTAATCTCTCTAATAATTCGAGTGTCCAAGTTGAAGCTAGTACAAACTCACAAAAACAAAACCTAAAAAAAACAAAAAACAAAAACAAAAACAAAACAAAAAAATCAGAGCACTTTTGGCTGCGTTTGGGTTTCAATTGGCCTATCGCCTACTTAGACGAAAGGATGCACCAGTTGAACAGAAACCTCAACAGCACTTCAGGTTTAGGGGCACCGTGGGCCCCAACTTTGTTTGAGGGGCAGGACCAGGCCGATGATCAATGGCACGTATAATCAATAATCAAGTGGGCCAACGTCACTCAAAAAGAAACACATCATAAAGATTTGAGAAGTTTCCAGTTATACATGTGGTTGAAAGATTCATGTTTCAATGATTCAAACCACCAAAAAATCAGACCCCTTGACGGCACCTCAAAAACAGTTCACTGAAAGCATGGTTTGATATACTTCCAGACACAGTTTTAGTTTCCGATTAAAAATGAAAACCGCACCATCCCTGTAAAACCCACAGTGGATGAAAATGATCTTATGCTCATGGGAAATACATGCACAAATTCAGGGTGGGGCCAGAACCCAAATGGTGCATTGAATGGCTGATCCCAACCATCTGAATGTTGGCGTTTCCCCACTTATACGTGCCTGTTGCCAACCATCCATTTGCAGATGGCAGGACAAATGTATGCCTCTGCATGCAAAATGTTGGCACACTCATGTTCTAATCCTTCCTTACAAACATAAAGCCTGTAGAATGTTTGCTTAAGCACTGCTTCTCTCACTAAGGTTAGAGAAGTTCAACCAACCAGAAAATGACAAGTGAACAGAAAAGCACACAACTCTGTCAGGAACCAGTGTTGAACGAAAATTACTTACATGACAAAGTAGCCCAGAAAGCTCAATGGTACAAGTAGAAAGCTATTTCATACTTGTATTACACATGTTTGTATATAGGGTAGAAATTACTGGCTGATAACAGTGCTTATGAATGCAATTATATGGCCCATGCCCACCAGCATCTTCATCCACTCGGACCTGAAATTTAAAGCATTTATCAAAACATGAGCTCATACATCGTATAGTAAGAAAACCTGAACCCCAAACAGAAAACATGGCTGACTAAAGAGGTTCAAACTAAAAAGACAAACAGATGTTGGAAAAATCAGTTTTTTCTACAATATTGACTTGTGAGTTGTGAAATAGGCAAGCAACACTGGAGCTCATACATGTCATGTAAAAAATGATAAAAAAGAATTACTTCTTTAAGAATGAGTATACTGAAACTGGAAGCGGATTGCATCCGGCCCCTGCTCGTCTCTAGCAAGGAACGGGCAGATCTGTGTGGGGGGCCACCGTGATGTATCTGTTTATCCATGCCGGCCATCCCTTCTCTCAAATCATTTTAAGGTATGAGCCAAATTTTTAGGCAGATTGGTCCACTTAAGCGTTGAATCTACCTCATTTTTGGGCTCATACCTTAAAATGATCTGAGAGAAGGGATGGATGGTGTGGATAAACAGATTCACAGTGGGCCCCCACACAGATCTGCCTGTTCCTTGCTAGAGACAGACGGGGACCGGACACAATCCACTTCCACTGAAATAAGCATGCCAATTCCCATAAATTAGCCGTATAGTAAATGGGCCAAATCTTGGATACAAACAATGAAGAAAAAAAATGCAAAATAGATACCGGTTGCCATATACTGTGTGAAATACTATCAGTATCAGTAAATGGGCAAAAGCCACCACAATCAGATATTTCAATAGTAACAGGCTTAAGAATATCAGAATGAAGGGCGTAATAAAGCATCTACAGTTAATGCACTTAGAACATTCACAAGACATGGCAATAATTGAAGACTTTGGCAGAATAAAGCACAAGTAAACAAAGAAAACAGAATTAAATGAAATTACAGACGTAGGTATTGAGACCCAATCAACTATATAGGAGGTCATCGTCATCATTGTCTGCCTCCCAATCAGCTCCATGATTAATTGGGAGTAAATTCCTCATCCATTTCTGTCTCTAATCTTTTCACTTGGATCTGCTCATCTCTCGCCCTCTTCATGATATTAAGTGAATCGTGTTCCGAATATGATTTCATCCACCCTACAGCTACCATTCAGAATCCAGCAGGCCCAGATTTCCAAAATAACTAATGACCAAATTTAGCTTGAGGGAATCTCCCCTAGCACATTGGGAGTCATGTATATGTGATCAGGTACTTGCATGAGAAGGGGTGAGGGGGGATCTCCGATAACCATTGGCATGCGTGGATAGCAGATTTTGTTGAGAGAGAGGGACGTCGATCTGCCAATGAACAGTGCCAGATTTACTTGGTCTTAACAATCAAGAAGGCCCTGTTATCAATTGTTTAGACAGGTTTCTGATTAATGGAGGCTGGGTAAGCAGTTCTTTCTCCAACCACAGGCTGACTTCGCCCCCCATATGTGGACTGACTTCTGAGGACAGTTGCTGTTACAGTTCAAGGAATTTGTGGCCTCAACACCCTGAGTTCGTGAGTTCAGTTAAAAAGTGGTGGACATCTTTATTGGTTGATGGAAAAGCGAGGCAAAGGTTCATTATGGTGAAGTTTTTTTTTTTTTTCTTGAAAGATGAAATATTATTCAATCAAAGAACAAGCAAACAAAACAACACCAAGCAATAACAAACAAAAGAAAAGAAGTTAATCCGGAGTAAAGATGCATTTGGGGACACCACCAAAAAGAGTCTGTTGTTAGGGAAGATTGAGGTTCTTAAAAACAGGGACGAAACTGATAGCCAATCCTGAGAGGAGCATTTTGGTAAGGAGAGTCTGAACACAGCTCTTGACATTGTCCTTCTTGAAAGAAGTCTTGCAGAGCAACTGGTAAAAGACGAACTCAAAACAGCTCTACTTTCACTATATTGCTCTAAAAGATCTGAACATGAAAGGAGACGAGCCATATTAGAGGAAACAGCTTTATACACATTACTGGCACTAAGAGAGAGAGAGAGAGATCCTATTAGAGGAGACCCATATCTGCATGCACATTCTATGTTATTTCCTGAATCTGTACACAGGCATGAACTAGAAAAGACCGACTCTTGATGGTTTGTCATTTGATAGCCTCACAGGGGAGGCCGTGGCCATGAAAGAAAGTTTCAGCATGGATGCGGAGTGTGAATGCATTCCAGGATACGACTGATTTGCCAAGATCTTTGATCGAACCAGTTAGAATTTCGCTCGGGAGGGTTATGCCAGGTGTTTGAGTTCTTTTGGATGGCGGTCTTGAGTAGTGACAAAAATGCCCTTTTCTTTTCTTTTCTTTTCTTTTCTTTTCTTAATCCTCGAGGGTGCGAAAGGGGTCCAAGACTTCCAACCTAATCAGTCCAATTGGCAAGTCTTTCTGAAGTTCTTTATTTCATCATCTAGCCAGTGCAAACTGCTTTGTAGCAGGGTACAACATCCCCAAGGAATTGGCAGATGCCTATGAATGCACTAGAAAGTATCATAGGAGTAACAGGGACTTCTTGCTCAAGATTGATGTAGAAAAGGCATATGACTTCATGGAGTTGGACTTCCTCAACAATTTTTTCCTTGTACCAGCCTGCACCTACAACAGTGGATGTGTACCAAGAGATAAGGGCGGAAGAAGCAGACAAACAAATGCTTGATCATGATACCATACAGGTTTTTTTAAAACAAAGCAAACAGAAACGAACACCTGTGCTTGATGCCATACAGATATAAAAAAAAAAAAAAAAAATGAAGCACACAGAAACAAACACATGTACCTACAACTGCACAGGTTTTTTAACAAAGATGGCGTCGTGGCGAGGCCTATCCATTTTCACATCCATGCATACACATTCATATCATCAGCAGGGGCATTATGAAAGGCTTGGATCTACAAAATGCTCGCTCCCAAAGATTAAGACTGAAACTTCAAATGAGTGTCCTGATTTTTGCAACACTCCAATGGTCAAGCCAATGGTTTAGGGCACCATGGACCGCACCATATCAAGAGTGATCAAGCCATCGGCGACAAACACAAGTTTCGGGCAATGTTGTCAAATGGCATAAATGATCCTGTGCGACCCAAGGGGTTTGTGCGCTTATGCAATTGCATAATCGCATATGCGATGGCACAGCGCCCCAAACTTTTTTTTTTATGAAAAATATATATATATTAAAGAGAGGGAGAGAGAGAGAGAGAGAGAGAGAGAGAGAGAGAAATTCAAGGAAAAATAATATATATATATATAAAAAGAAAATTTATGTAAAAAGACTGCAAGTGTAGGAAATTGTTTTTTACAGTTTCATTAGACTGTGACACTATAACAAGTCAACTAACAAGTAACAACTACTCAAATAAATGCATATACTAAAAAATGTGAAATTTAAAATTTTAAAAAAAAAAAAAAAAAAAAAAAGAACGTATAAATTTTATTAATGTCATTTTAGAGAGAATGAGAGTAATAGAGTTTGAGAGAGTAAAGAGAGTTAAGAGACTTAGAATGAGAGAGAGAGAGAGAGAGAGAGAGAGTTGTGAAAATGGTGCATGGGCAATGCCTATCTATGGGCAAAAAGTGAGAGAAAATGAAGCAAAAAATAAGTCCCAACAGTCTTTAACCGTTGGAAGGTTATGCCATCGCATAGTGTGCACGCGATGGCATAATCGCATGACCATGGCTTATGCAGTCACATGCTTCCCTATGCAGCCCGCATAAGCCCCAATGGCACAATAACTGCATATTTCATTTTGGCATATGTGGTCCACCAGGCCAAAATGGCATATGCATTGGCATAAACACAGTTATGCCATTGCATATGCAACATCAGTTTCGGGCAACCAAGTTATCTCTACAGCCAACTTCTGATATCTCCGCAACCTCGTATTCATGGTCCACATTGGCTCTAGACGCAATGCAGTCTTTGGGCAAGAAAAGATATTGAAAGAAGTCAACATACAAAGGACCCAGCTACAATAGCCCGAGACTCAATGAGCGACCAGCCTGGTAAGTTGCAGAACCAACAATGGGTGACCAGTTTTGGTCACGCAACATAGGCAGGGGACCAACCAAGGTATTCAGTAACAGTAACAGCCAGTGTAATAGCCAGCCATGTACCGTTATGCTACAAGCCATAATGGCCGTTACAGTCCTGTAAGGGTAAAAGGAAAAAATATAAAAATATATTCGCAAATTCAGAAAAATTTAAGGATCCAAAATATCTATTCATTTCTAATTTTGAACATGTATTTGAACAACTTATTGCCAAACAAACGCTAACGAATCCGACTCCAAACACAGGTCGTCAAGAGTGATCACCTTGTAGAAGGATCGAACAAATAACTTACTTGACTACAAGCCATAATGGCCGTTACAGTCCTATACGGGTAAAAGGAAAAAATATAAAAATATATTGGCAAATTCAGAAAAATTTAAGGATCCAAAATATCTATTCATTTCCAATTTTGAACATGTATTTGAACAACTTATTGCCAAACAAATGCTAACGAATCCAACTCCAAACACAGGTCGTCAAGAGTGATCACCTTGTAGAAGGATCGAACAAATAACTTACTTGACTACACTTTCCAAATCATGGCATCTCTCAACCCAACCTCGGATATCCGAATTTCATCAATTCGAGTATCGGGTTCAAGGTATTAACTGTTATATTATGCCATAACCAAACCATAATACATTCATCTACTAAAATAAAATACATTCATCAACATCATAATATATAACCAAATATTAATCATCTACAAACATCAAAGGGCCCTGAGGCCTAAGTTCAATCCCATAACTCAATACATAAAACAACTTAATATCAATATATAAAACAACTTAATAAAATAAAGACTAAATTGTCTCGTTCTCTTTTGGCTCTCCAGCCAGTTAATCGCCGAAGTCATCTTCACGGAGACGCCTACACTGTATCTTTTCCTAGATGGTTTTCCGTATACAAAACCATGAGCTAAAAGCCCAACAAGTAATAATAGATTGCATGATTCAATACATATCATGTTATATCAGAATATCAAAAAAATATATATATATGCCAGTTATTATATAAACAAATTCATAATTAGGAATCACCAAGGCCATGGCTGCACACAGCTTCCGGCCTGCCGACACACATTCAGTATAGATTCTCCCAAGTCTTACGCATGACGAAGAATACCACTCCTACTGGATTGATTTCTCTTGCCTATAGTGCAGAACATGGAGTCTAGTGATGAGTAGTCCATTCTAGAGCTTTAATAAACTTTTTCCCTAGCCCTAGGCCATGGCCTTGGGAGGAAGCCCTATTGGTACCAACTCGAGTACCAATTGGGAACTCTGCCCGAGAATTTAAGGGACGTCTATCCCCTAGTTGTCTGGTATTCATTATCAACATCATATTTCAAACAATGGCATATATCACAAAAGCATTTTATATCATAAGATTCATGAATGCATGCTGGAAATATCATCCTGGTGTAGTTTTACTAACCCAAAGATTATATTCTTCTTTTAATCCGCTAATCTCCTTTGATTTGTTGACTAGTTCCGTTCTTGTTGAGTTCCCTTTTAAGTGTTATGCCAATAGGGTTACTTTCATACTTAATTTAAATAACTATTATTCGTTAACACCACTGTTGTCATGTGCGACCACATATGCGCATATGCAATCGCATGTAGCATATGCAAATATATGCGATCGCATATTGATATTAGCCAACGGTTGGCACATCAATTTTTATTTTTTTTGTAAAAAAACTTCTGTTTATAAAAAGGTTTCCAAACCTCCCCCATTTGCAATATTATCACTCCAAAACTCCCTTACTCTATTCTTCTCTTATATTTCTTAATTCCTAGTGGTCTCTCTCTCTTACATTTCCTACTTCCAAGTGGTCTTAATTTTTCTCTCCTACATTACCTCTCTTGGAAGATGGAAGATCAAGATTTAAGCACTTGATGTTTAATTCATTGTTTAATTGATTTTACTTCTCTCAAATATATTTTAAATATGTAAACTTAGCTATTTATTAACTTGGGAAAGTTACCCTTAACTTCTTTTTTTACAATTTTTTTGAATGTTTCCATATTCTTCAATTTTATTTTTTTTTCAGAAAATAATATGCAGTCGCATATGCACATAGGTATATGCGATCGCACATGATCGCATATGCAATTCAACAACATTGGTTAACACACAATTCTAACCGTTGATTGGAAAATCATATCCTCAAATTATCAATTCATACCTTCAGTTTAGTCACATCGCACATTTGGTTCATGATTAACCAATCTCCACCGTTCAGTGTTTATCTTCATAAACGCCTAAGATCCTTCTAATCTGACTGTTAAACTTTGGTTAGAACTATTGATTTAGGGTATGGTCGGTTGAATCTAGATTTCTATATACTTAATCTTCCATTTTGATCAATTCGACCCTTAATGGACGATTATTATTAGCTGGATAATTAATTCAATGGTTTAGATTAATTCATTATATGTTTTGACACATTTTCTATGGTTTGGGTCAAACTAATTCATAATCTTATTATCAAGATCAAGGTTAAATCATATTGGGTTCAAAATAGCCCACTTGCAACCTTAAGTGGATCATCAAGTCCATTCATTAATCAAGTTTCGCCTAGATCTTACGAATCCTAGGTTTATTTTATCATGATTCAAGTGGGTCTAAGGACAGGATTAAATCCTACGGTTTGTGTTTGGAAACCAATGGCCAACTTGGATTATGATCTAGGGTTGGATCATCCAATATGTTACTTTAATCAAGGTACAATCACATATGGCTTGATATTGACACCAAGGTCATCATCATACAAAGTGGTCCACCTGTTACTACTATGGATCAAGATAGTATGCCCATTCACTATCCATGATAGATAGTGTGGAATATCTACAACCCGATCCATGTGGACAATGTGAAACACCCACACTTGATCACACATAGGCAACCACTCAAGGTCCATAACTTTTATCAGGGTCTATATTTATCTAGGACTACCTACATTATCCATTATTTTCATCATTGTACCCTCATCTAAAAATAATAAAACTTGGTATACACGGGTAATAGACTGTGGGCAAACAACTCAACAGTGTGGATCACCCTTCTATGGTGGGACCCCATAATACTATTGGTAATGGCGGTAACTGTTGAGTGTGGATCACTCAACACTTTCCTGTTTTAATTAAATCACATATCTCCCATAATATCTATTGGATTCTGCGTGAGTATACTCACGATATCCAAGTTTTTATCTTAAAGTGGGGTCCACACATGGAGTGCAAATCTATTTTGCTTATTATGCTCCCCACGATCTGTTACTTGTACAACAACAAAATTGTCCTCGGATATTATCTAGGGTCCCATTCATGGATCTTGGAAGGTGGTCCCTTCCTCTTTATTCTTGACTAAAAGTTTATTCATGTGTTCAAAAAAATATGAAATTCGGTCCACAAGGAGACCTGGAATCTTGGGCAGTAGATGGGGGGCTTGGATCATTTATATGAGGTAGGGTCGAGGTATTCCATATCGGTAACGGTGGCCGTAACAGTTACCACCATTACCAATACGGGTATCGGCCGATACAGGGGCGTAACAACCGTTACGACCCCCGTAACGGTTGAAAATTTTCTTTTGCCTGAAAATTTTTGAAAAAATATCTACAGATTCCAGAATAATGTAAATATTTCAAATATGTATTCATTTTCTGTTTTGAACATGTTTATGATAGTGTAACGGTCCACTATTTGGTGAGAGTGTTGTATCGGGCTGTCTAGTGAATTTGTGAACATGATTAGTAATTTAATATGTATCTAATATTTACACATCACAATCAAGTATTAGAACTAGAAAAAATGTATAAATACTACTTTTTTCAATCTTTTAAAAAGAAGGCCCTTGGAGTTTTTATTCTCTCAAATCACTTCAATCTACGGTTTTAATATTAAAAATTATAGTAAGCGTGGTCGAAATCTATTGTAAAATGATCTAGAAGAGTTTTTGGAATAAGAGTGTAAAAAAGAGAGAAGAAAAATGGATTTAATAAAGGAAAAAAGTTGTCATTTTTTGACTGGTGTGGGGGTAACGGTTGTTTTGCCCCATAACAGCCTTTACGGCCAACATAATGGTCGATACGGTCCCAAAAAGCCAACTGTCCCGTTTCACTCCCATATCGTGTAACAATCATAGTCGTTACTTATACGTATCGGCCTTTACGGGCGTATCGTAACGGATACAGAATGCCTTGGGTAGGGTCCACTTTCCATCATGGGTCAAAGACCATGAGTAGGGTCAGCCAGCCCTGGCCGTTCACACTTAGGCACTAGGCGCTCTCTCTCTCTCTCTCTCTCTCTCTCTCTCTCTCTCTCTCTCTCTCTCTCTAATATTTGAAGAAATATCCTCCCATATCCAGGGAGAATTCATGGTGACAATGTCCAGAAAGGTACATCTCCATATCATGCTCATGCCACATCTAAATTGGAGCCTTCACGCCTAGGGTCTATGATCCAACCCGCTAATCTTACTTACAAACGAAAATAGTATAAATGAAAAATATCATCATAGCCATAGTGTTGTTAGATCTAAATAATGGTGGATTTTTGTAGTGGGACCCATGATCCATTATTTCTACGTTGATCCAGGTCAGATCTATCTGATACTGGGTCCACCACAATGGTCCCCACCAACCCTGGACCATACGCCAGATTCATATTCACTAATTTCATATAAAATGATATTTAATATCAAAGTTCATAATTCAAGCAATCTATGATCATCAAGGCTCACCAGATTTGACGATTTAGGTCCCTAATCACAGAGAATTATTACTATTTATAAGTCCAAATTAAACAGATTTGGGGATTTTACCATATGGACTGTCTATTTATCAAATAAATGAAAACAATGTTTTTAATTGTGGGGCCCAACACTGACAGAGATCTACATCCAATGGTCCATCCCACTCTGATGTGGCAGTGGGATAGTTCTCTCTACTCCACATCAAGGTGTGGCCCACCTGATCAGATTTGGGGAAGGTGTGTATGTCCACACGTTCCACAGGTGGAAACATGGGGCGTCCACATTTCTACCCAAGAGATGGCGTACAACAGATCTCCTCCATTCGTTTATAGGGTCTAGTCATATAGACCCCATGTTCTAACTCTGACCTTGATCAAATGAATGTTTGGCCCACCATCAGTGTAAGGTCCACCATTCTTATTGATGTTGTGATTACACTACTTATCAAAAATTCCAAAATTCGAAAAATACCTCCACTGGATGGAAAGAGAGCGATTGGATGGTCTGGATCTGGAACCGAAATATGAGGTCCACCTAGATCTAGGTTTGTTTGCAAAGAGATAGTTGGTACGGGTTAAAAGGAGGTGCGTCCGTCCTTTTAAAGAGATTTCCATATTTGAAACGTATCAGGCTTTTCCTTTTGCATCCATTACTACAATCAAGGAGAGAAAAGATCTCTCTACTATAGTGCTTTCTAAAGCGTGAACACTCATCACCAACGAGGGCTCAAAAATTCCAATGGAGAACATTTCCTTAGCAGCAGAAAGGACCTAGAGGTTACCAAAGCTGCAGCTCGGTGGAAGCAGGACATCTAAGTAGCCAAAGCCAGGGGAATCAACCTCGATATGGCAGAAACCAGCAATCGTGGCAGAAACAGCGTACAAGGAAGAGCGTACACTATGACACCGAAAACGGAAGGAACATCTGGAGAAGACAATAAGGGTAATTCAATCACCTATCCTTTGCCTATCAAATTTTTGTTTGATACTGGAGCATCTCATCCGTTCCTCTCTCGGTAGTATGTACATACATTAGGATTAATTCCTGAAAATTTAGAGGTTGAATTAGTGATATCTACCCCAGTAGGTCAAACATCTACGATTAAACGAATATGTAAGTCGTGCCCTATTAAGGTTTCGGGTGTTGTAATGCCCACAGATTTGGTAGTATTAGACATGGAATATTTCGAAATAATCTTAAGAATGCATTGGTTGGTGAAGTATCACGCCCGTATCAACTATTCAGAGGAGAATTGCTTTTCAGATACCTGGACAACCTTCGTTTCAATTTTCGGTCGAGCAGAAGGAGAAATCACCTACAGGTTTGTTAATGTTAGTAATCGCAAATGACGATAGTAGTGATCAGCTAAGGAGTATTGTGGACCAAATTCCAGTGGATTGTGAGTTCCAAGACGTATTTCAAGATATACCAGGGTAACCTCCGCGTTGGATGGTCGATTTTGGTATTGAATTGATGCTTGGTACTACACCCGTGTCTATAGCCCTGTATCAAATGGCACCTGTGGAGCCAAAAGAATTGAAGGATCAAATTGAGTAGCTGATGGACCAAGGGTTTATTCGTCCTAATGTGTCACC
This sequence comes from Magnolia sinica, assembly GCF_029962835.1. Lineage (NCBI taxonomy): Eukaryota > Viridiplantae > Streptophyta > Magnoliopsida > Magnoliales > Magnoliaceae > Magnolia > Magnolia sinica. The sequence goes on from NC_080577.1 coordinate 39,183,707, forward strand.
TTGGGGAGCGCATGTTTTGTTTGTGAAGAAGAAAGATGGCTCAATGAGATTATGTATAGACTACTAATAGCCGAACAAGGTTATTATCAAGAACAAATATCCTTTGCCTAGAATAGATGACCAGTTAAAGGGGGCCAAATACTTTTCAAAATTAGATCTACAATCAGGTTATCATCAATTGAGGATAAAGGAGAAAGAAATTCAGTAAACTGCTTTCCAAACCCGGTACGGACACGAGTTTTTGGTCATGCCGTTTGGGTTAACTAATGCCCCGGCAATCTTCACAAACCTAATGAATCGTGTGCTAAAATTGTATTTGGATCAGTTCATTGTGGTGTTCATAGATGATACTCTGGTATATTCAAAAACTGAAAAGGAGCACAAGCAACATCTTAGGATTGCACTTCAGACGCTTTGCGAGCAGCAGATGTATGATAAACGAAAATGTGTTAGTTTTGGAAGGAAGAAGTTAAATTCTTGAGCCACGTGATTACACAAGAAGGTATAGCAGTCGACCCATTGAAGGTTGAAGCTGTGTATAACTAGGAAAGATCCACGAATGCCTTAGATATATGTAGTTTCCTAATATTAGCAGGTTACTACAGATGTTTTATAGAGGGATTCTCGAGCATAGTAGTGCCTTTAACTCATCTAACCAAGAAGGAAGTGAAATTCATATGGGATGAAGAGTGTGAGCAAGCCTTCTATCGAGCTAAAAATGAAGTTGACTTCTAGACCAGTGCTAACCCTACCCTTTAAAGGCGAAGGTTTTGTTGTCTACAACAACGCCTCACACAAGGGATTAGGTAGTGTGCTCATGCAACAAGGCCGTGTGATAGCTTATCATCTAAACAATTGAAGGTTCACAGCAGAATTATCCGATGCACGAGCTCGAGCTAGCAGCAATCGTCTTTGCTCTAAAGATATGGACACATTATCTCTACGGTGAGAAGTTCGAACATTTCTCAGACCATAAGAGTTTGAAGTATCTCTTTTCGCGAAAGGAGCTGAACATGAGACAGACAATGGATCGAGTTCCTCAAGGATTACAATTTCGATCTACAGTATCATCCCGGCAAGGCAAACGTAGTTGCGATGCTTTAAGTCATAAACCATTTGATTTAATGGCCAAGATGAAAATGCATGAGTGGGAAGCCTTGGAGACCTTGCAAGAATTCAATGTTCAAGTTGATATACTGGATACAGTGGCTAGGCTCTCAAATCTAACCATTCGTCCGACCCTGATCAATAGAGTCATAGACAATCAGAAATCAAACCCACGGATTCAGAACCATGTGGCAGAAATGATGAAGATACCATACTCGGAATGGAAGATGGGATCAGATGGGGCGTATAGATTCCCAGATAGACTTTGTGTCCCTGAAGATGAAGAGTTTAGGAAAGATATCCCGAATGAAGCCCATGAGTCCAAGTATACGATACATCCAAGCGAAACAAAGATGTACCATGATTTGCGCAAGCAATATTGGTAGAAAAATATGAAGAAGGACGTAGCAGTATATGTGTCACGATGTCTTACATGTCAGGAAGTGAAAGCAGAACACAAAAATTCGACAGGGAAGTTACAATCTTTACCGATGGTTAAATGGAAGTGGGAACACATATCTATGGACTTTGTCATGGGATTACCAAAGACAAGAAAAGGATATGACGCAATTTGGGTGATTGTGGACCGACTCACCAAATCTGCACATTTCCTTCTTATAGATATGACATATTCCATGAAGAAGCTATGTCAAATTTACATGGAAGAGATTGTGAGATTACATGGTGTTTCGGTGTCCATTGTATTGAACTGTGATCCAAGGTTTACATCGTGTTTCTAGGAAACTTTTCAGGAAGCTCTAGGAACAACTCGAGATTTTACCATTGCTTATCACCCTCAGTCAAATGGTCAAACAAAAAGAGTTAACCAAATATTAGCAAACATGTTTCGTGCCAACGTTATGGACTTTCAAGGGAGTTAGAGCGATCATCTACATTTGGCAAAATTTGCTTACAACAATAGCTATTAGTCTAGCATAGGTATGGCACCGTTTGAAGCTTTGTACAGTAGACCCTGTAGATTACCAAGTTGTTTGCTGGAAAAAAGAGAAAAGAATTGGTCATATCAGAAATGATAGAAGAGGCAACCAAGAATATTGCAGTCATCCGAGAGCGTCTTTGTAATGATTAGAGTCGCCATAGGCAACCGAGAAGATTGCAATCATCCGAGAGTGTCTGTGTACTAGTCGAAGTCGCCAGAAGAGCTATGTCGATAACAGAAGAAGAGACTTGGAGTTTGCAGGAGGCAACCGCGTGTTTTTTAAAGTGTCTCCTATTAAGGGCGTCATTAGATTTGGGAAGAAAGGCAAGTTAGCTCCGCGATTTATAGGGCCTTTTGAAATCTTAGAATCCGTCAGACCTATAGGCTACAAACTCGCCTTACCTCCACGGCTTGCTGGTATTCATAATGTATTCCATGTATCCATGCTCTGTAAGTACGAGAGAGATCCATCCCATGTTATAAATTGGTAATCTTTAGATATCCGCGAAGACGCATCTTACATCGAGAGACCAGTACGCGTACTAGACAATAAGGAACAAGTTCTGAGAAATAAGATGATTCCGTTAGTTAAGGTCCAATGGGGACACCACAATAAGGAAGAAGCTTCATGGGAACTTGATGCTGAGAAAAAAGAAAAGTATCTTGAACTTTTCACATAAGTTATGTAGAATTTCGGGCCGAAATTCCTTTAAGAGGGGAAGAATATAAATATACCGAACAAATTTTAGGGGTGTAAATTTTTTTTTTCAGAAATTGAGAACAAATTGGACCATTGAGTGGATCATATGAATCTTGATTGTGGATATAAGTCGATCTGTCCAACGAAACACCGATTCGAACCATGGATCATACATCAATGGCATATAAAACGTAAACCTACATTCGGATCACCAATACAAATGCTATAAATAGTTCAATCAATGAACGGTTGGTTTAAATCCTCCAAATTGATCATCTTAGAGAACAATCCATCCAATGTGTGTGGGTCATCTTGTTAATCATGTTATAATCTTCAGAATGGTACAAGAATAATAATTTTTCCCTGAGTAGAACTATAGATATGAGGTCAAATGTATGGAAGGCCAAAGTTTATCAAAGATATTGACCAATCTAGTAATCTGATTTATGTCAAATTGCTTTCATATGATTCACTATAGTAGATCTATCATGTTATCTGATTTGATCGTATCATACATGCTTAGATCTTGCTCGATCATGCGCAAGTGCATAAGACATCATCATTACCACCAATTATCTCATCTATCATGCATATTTGAACATTGACACTAATTTTCCCTACACATGTACATCATGGCCTATGATTCAATATAGTTAGAATTCAGTATTTCATAACCATTTGTGACATACATGCATGACATGTATACACACATGTACAACCTCATTTTGGATAATTATGGAGTACCTAACCTAGATGCACCCTCAAACTAGTAAAGGGGCAAGATTAATTTAGTGTAATCCGATCATCCCCTAACTAAAAGATTAATTTTAGGAACCATAAAACTCTCCTGTGAATAGAATGGACAAAATGGATTGTATGATCTATGGGTGTGGGGCCCACGTTGGTGGTGCATGTTCATGCCCTAAAAAGCACCGCAATAGAGAGATCTTCTCTCTCCTTGATTGTAGTAATAGATGTAAAAGGAAACACCCGACGCGTTTCAAATATGGAAATCCTTTTAAAAGGACGGGCACACCTTCCTTTAGCCCGTACGAACTATCTCCTTGTAAACAAACCTAAATCTAGGTGGACCCCCCATTCCGATTCCAAAACTAGGTCATCCAATTGCTCTATTTCCATCCAGTAGAGGTATGTTTCGAATTTTGGAATTTTTAACCTAGTAGTGTAATCACAACATCAATAAGAATGGTGGCCCTTAAAATGATGGTGGGGCCAGGCGTCCATCTGATTAAGGTCAGAGTTGGAACATGGGATCTACGTGACTGGACCCTACAAATCAATGGAGGAGATCTATTGCACCCCATCTCTAGGGTAGAGATGTGGACGTCCCATGTTTCCATACGTGGAACGTATGTACGTCCACACCTCCCCCAAATATGATCATGTGGGCCACACACCCTGATGTGGAGTAGATAGAGTTGTCCTAGTACCACATCATTAGTGGGATCAACCACTGGATGTAGATCTCTATCAGTGTTGGGCCCCACAATTAAAAACATTCTTTTCTTTTAGTTGATAATTAGACGATCTATATGGTAAAATTCCTAAATCTGTTTAATTTTGACCTATAAATAGTAATAATTCTCTGTGATTAGGGACCCAGATGAGTGGTAATGTTAACCCCAATGCATGAGTGGGTCCCCACCACATAAGGGTGATCCACACTGCTAAGTTGGTTGCCCACAGTCTGTTACCCATGTATACCAAGTTTTGTTACTTTTAGACGAGGGTACAGTGACGAAAACAATGGACAATGTAGGTAGCCCTTAATAATTATGAACCCTAATAAAAGTTGTGTCGACCTTAAGTGATTGCCCATGTGTGATGAAATGCAGGTGTTTCACACTGTCCATGTGGATCGGGTCGTAAATATTCCACATCATCCATCGTAGACAGTGAATGGGCATATTATCTTGATCCACGGTAATAACAGATGGACCACTCTGTATGATGATGAACTTGGTGTTAATATCAAGCCATATGTGATTGCACCTTGATTAAAGTATCAAATTGGATGATCCAACCCTAGATCATAATCCAAGTGGGCTATTGGTTTCCAAACACAAACCATAGGATTTAATCATGGCCTCAAACTCACTTAAATCATGATAAATAAAAAATAAAAATAAAAAACAAGATTCTAAGATCTAGGTGAAACTTGATTAATGAATGGACCTGATAATCCACTTAAGGTCGCAAGTAGGCTATCTTGAACCCGATATGACCTAACCTTGATCTTAAACATAACATCATGAACTAGTTCAATCCAAACCATAGGAAATATGTCAAAACATATAATGAAATGATCTAAACCCTTGGACTAACAATCCAACTAATCATAACCATCCAACAAGGGTCAAATTGATCAAACTGGAAGATTAAGTATATAGAAACTTAGATCCAATCAACCATACCCTAGATCAACTGTTCTAATCAAAGTTTAACGATCGGTTCAAAAGGCTCTTAGGCCTATATGAAGATAAACCCAAAATGAACGATTAAGATTGGTAAATCATGAACCAAATGTGCGATAGGACTAAACCGAAGGTATGGATTGATAGTTTGAGGATTTGATTTTCCAATCAACGGTCAAAATTGTGTTTACGAATAATAGTTGTTTAAATCAAGTTGGCATAACAATTAAAAGGGGACTTAATAAGAAAAGAAATCGAGAACCAATCGACGAATCAAAGAAAATTGTATCCAAAAAGCTCGGGCGGATTAAAAGAAGAATAGAACCTTTAGGTAAGTAACAATACACCAGGATGGTATTTCTAGCATGCATTCATCATGCGTTCATGAATCTTATTATATAAAATGCTTTTGTGATATATGCAATTATCTGAAATATGATGTCAACAATGAACACTAGACAACTTAGGAATAGACGGCCCTTAAATTCTCGAGCAAAGTTCTCAACTAGAACCTAAGTTGTTACCAATAGGGCTTCCTCCCAAGGTTGCGGCCTAGGGCTGGGGACAAGGTGTTCCAAAACAGTAATACCGTTATGATATGGGCCGTAACGGCCGTTACAACCCCGTATCGGCCGTTATGGCCGTTTTTTATTTTTTGAAAATCATTGTTATAGGACCGTTACAAGTCCGTTATGGCCCATTTTTCTGAAACGGCCATTACGGCCGTTTCAACCCCGTAACGCGTAACGGTTATGACCGCTACCGTTACGTAATGGCCGTTACGGCCGTTACGTAACCGATTTTGAATACCATGGCTGGGGAAGGAGTTTAGTCAGCTCTAGAATGGGCTACTCATGTTTTGTATTACGAGCGAGAGAAATAAATCCAGTAGGAGCGATATTCTTATCCCTGTGTATGACTTGGGAGAATCTCGACTGAATGGGAATTGGCAGGTCGGAAGTTGTGTGCAGCCATGGCCTTGGTGATTCTTGATTATGGATATGTTTATATGATAGCTAGCATATTTTGTTGATATTCTAATATAACATGATGTGTATTGAATCTTGGGATTTATTATTACTTGTTGGGCTTTTAACTCACTGTCTTGCATA